>NC_135615.1:10973519-13373519 GCF_053574225.1 Canis aureus
GGGATCCCTGGGTGGCGCAGCGGTTTGGCGCCTGCCTTTGGCCCAGGGCGTGATCCTGGAGACCCGGGATCGAATCCCACATCAGGCTCCCGGTGCATGGAGCCTTCTTCTCCCTCTGCCTATGTCTCTGCCTCTCTCTCTCTGTGTGTCTATCATAAATAAATAAAAAATTCAAAAAACAAAAAAAAATCTTATAACAAAGCTATTTGAAGATAGTTTTGTTGATTTGAATATTGCTTTCCTTCGTGCTTGAGACACTGGAGTCTTATCACTAACAATACTCACATTTGCTTGAGCTGTGAAAATAATATGATGTGGAATCCCAACAGTTGCTTCAATGGCCACAAATCTAGGCCAGTCCAGAATACGCAGCCCTTTGTAATGTGACTTTGCTGCTCCCATCCAGAAGCAGAATCCCTTCTCTAGCCCCTGTAATAGTGTAGGCTGGCCTTTGTGATTTACTTTGACAAATGTGATAGGGTGAAAGTGATGTTGGGCCAGTTCTAGAATGTAGGCCTCGAAGAGCTTTGCAGCTTCCACCTTTGTTCTCTTGCAACTTCATGGCACCAAGAAGCCTGGGATGAAAGATCACAAAGAGAGGGGCCCAGTTGTCTCAGCAATTCCCACTGAGCCCAGCCCCCAGCACAACCACCAGCTGAATGCAGCTACGTGAGTGAGCCCAGGCAAAAGCAGCAGCAGAACCACACAGCCAACAGAATCATGAAAAATAATAAATCATTGCAGGCTTAAGCCACTAAGCTTTGAGGTGGGTTGTTACACAGCAATAGATAACCATATTTGTCTTGTTGTCTGTAATTATCCTGATCACACAAAGTTGAGAGAGAATTTGTTGACACAGCAAGTGTTTAAATCAAGAGCTCTCGTTTTTTTTTTTTTTTTTTTTTTTTTTTTTAAGAGCCCAAGTTAGCCTATGTGAAGTTGTCACAGGCCTAAGGTTACTATCTCTGATTGTTATCGTGACATTTGATTGTCCTCCGTGAAGTTGTGAGATTGAAGAAAATCACATTATTTTGTATCATCCACAGAGTGACTGGGTGAAGCAGGCAGGGGGCTTGTTACCTACATGTTAAGGTTGAATGCACAGGTCCAGGAACGCAACGAAAGTGTACAGACCAATGTGTGGCTTGAGAAGGGATGTCCCTGAGGAGATGTCAATGAGCCTCTTTTTTCCTTTTTGGAGAATGAAGAGGTTGATACTAGAGGATCTCGGAAGTTTGCTTTCATCACAGCAGAAGTGTCAGACTGAGCCACATTAATCAGAGCCAGTGGAGAGGACAACAGAGCTGACACCAACAGGAACAGAAGCTGAGAGAAACCAGCCTGCATGAGGCCTAGGCATCCGGATTTAATGGAAAGCCATTTATCCACTCCATTCATTCAACAATAATTTGCTGAGTGTCTTTTATGTGTTCTAGGCACTGGAGGCGCAGTGGTGGATAAATCCTACAAAGCCTCTGCCTCCATGGGAGTTATTCTGGGAGGGGGCTTATGACAACAAGTAAACGAACACTGTGATAATAGAGAGGAGTGCTATGAGAAAAATGAAAGAGTAATGTAATAACGAGTGATGGTGGTAAGTGTGGAGGGCACTTTAGAGTACGTGGTCAGGGAAGGTTTCTCTGAGATGACCTTTGACAGACGTGGGCTTAAGTCTTGGCACTGCTTCTTAGTAGCTATGTGACATGAGATAGCCAAGTAACCCCTCTGAGTCTCACTTTTCTTATCTGTTAGGTGGGGATAAGGATAGGAAGTTGCTGTGTAGAATCAGTGAAGTCATGCAGGTAAAATGTCTCATACAGTTAAGGCTCTCAAGTAATTATCAATTGCTTTGAACTCTTCTTTCTTCCAAGTGGTGTGACAAGCTTAGGCATGGTTCTAGCATTCCTCATTGGGGGCAGGTGGCAATTGAGTGGAATAATTCTTCATTGTGCAAGACTGCATGTATGCATTGCTGGACATTTGACAAGCCTGGCTCCCACCAACTAAATGCCAGGAGAATTTCTCCAGTCATTTTGATGACTCTAAAACCACCCTGTATGGGTTAGCTTTCGCTAAGTAACAAATCATCCAAAATGTAGTGGCTTAAAACAAAAACCATGTATTATTCCTCATGAGCTACTGGGTTGGGCTATGGGTCTTCTAGTTGGAGCCAGACTGAATGGTCCAGATTAGTCTCCTTTACATGTCCGGAGCCTGAGATAGCTGGGATGGCTAGGTCTCTCCCCATAGTGTCTCTCATATTCTAAGGGGCTAACCTGAACTTCTTTACATAGTGGTGACAGCGTTATCGGCAGTGAGAGGAGGCAAGCCCCAATACATAAGCATTTTTCAAGCCTCTGCTTAGTTAATCTGTGCTAACGTCCTGTTGGCCAAGGTAAACCACATGGCCAAGCCTAGAGGCAAAAGGTAGAAAAATGGATTCCAACTCTTTATGGGAGGAATTACAAAGTCACATAGTAAAGGGACATGCATCCAGCAATGAGAAGAATTTGTGCCCATTTTTCATTTTTGCAGTTCATCAAAGTCCTGCTCTGGCTACAAATTATTCACCTTCCTCCCATGTGTGAAACATGCTTATCCATGCCCCAAGACCCTCAAACTCTTTTTTTTTTTTTTTTAAGATTTTATTTATTTATTCATGAGAGACACACATAGAGAGGCAGAGACACAGGCAGAGGGAGAACCAGGCTCCATGCAGGGAGCCCGATGTGGGACTTGATTCCCGGGTCTCCAGGATCACACCCTGGGCTGGAGGTGGCGCTAAACCGCTGAGCCACCAGGGCTGCCCAAGACTCTCAAACTCTTGTGCCAATTCAGTTCACTATCTTTTGATCTGCACCAGATCTGAATGTGGATAAGAGTGCACTGTTGGGTGAAACTATTCTTTTTTTTTTTTTAATTGTGATAAAATATACATTACATAAAATTTACCATGTTAGCCATTTTTAAGTGTATAGTTCAGTAGCATTAAGTACATTCATGCTGTTGTCAACCATCCTTCTCTAGAACTTTTTTCATCTTGCAAAACTAAAACTCCACACCTGGGACACTGACTGGCTGGCTCAGCTGGTAGAGTGAGCAACTCTTGATTTTGAGATTGTGGGTTTGAGCCCCATGTTGGGTGTAGAGATTACTTAAGCAATACAAAAATCTTAAAAAAAAACCCACAACAACTCTGTGCCCATTAAACAATAACTTCCTATCTCCCTTCCCCCAGCCCTTTGATCATCCCCTAGCAACCACCATTTTACTGTCTCTGCTTATTTGACTATCTTAAGTACCTCACATACGTGGAAACCTACAGTATTTATCCTCTTGTGACTGTTTTATTTTATTTAGCATAGTGTCTTCAAGTTTCAACCACAATTGAAGCATGTATCGGAATTTTCTTCCTTTTTATTTAATTTCTATTTGAGTATAGCTGACATACAACGTTACAAAACTTCACAAATTTGTGCATTATCCTTTTCTAGGGTCCAGGCTAATCTTCTCTATGGTATCCTAATTTTATTCTTTTAAGATTTATTTATTTTAAATATTTTATTTATTTATTCATGAGAGACAGAGAGGCAGAGACATAGGAAGAGGGAGGAGAAGCGCAGAGAGCCCGATGCAGGACTCGATCCCAGGACTTCGGGATCATACCCCGGGCCAAAGGCAGACACTCAACCGCTGAGCCACCCAGGTGTCCCAAAGGATTTATTTATTTATAACAATTTCATTTATTTATTTGAGAAGGGGCAGGAGTGGGGGTTGGGCTGGGACAGAAGGAGAGGGGGAAGCAGACTCCCTGCTGAGCATGGAGCCAGACTCAGGGCTCCATTCCAGGACCCTAAGATCATGACCTGAGCTGAAGTTAGACACTTAACTGACTGACCCACCCAGGCACCCCTAAAGATTTATTTATCTATTTGAGAAAGAAAGAGAGAGACAGAAAAAGAGCAACAGAGAGACAGAGAGACAGAGAGAGAGAAGGGGGCAGGGGCAGAGGGAGAGGGAGAGAGAGAAAAATCTCAAGCAGATCCCCCATGGAGCATGGAGCCCGATGGGGCTTTACCTCATGACCCTGAGATCACTACTGGAGCTGAAATCTCTCAGAGTCAGATGTCCAACCCACTGAGCCACCCAGGTGCCCCTTATTCCAATTTTAGTATAGGCACTATCAAAGTCAGCATTTTCCTATTTAAAGCTGAATTGTGTTCCTTTTTTTTTTTTTTTTTTGCTGAATTGTGTTCCATTGTATGTATATACCACATTTTATTTACCCATTCTTTGGTTGAAAGACATCTGAGCGGCTTCTACCTTTCGGCTATTGTGAGTAGTGTGGCTATGAATAAGGGAGTGCAAATATCTGTATCACTGCTTTTAATTATTTTATACCCAGAAGTAGAATTGCTGGATCATATGGTAAATCTATTTTTAATTTTTTGAAGAACTGTTGCATCTGGCTATTCTTAATCCAAAGGACTGTGAGTTAGAAAGGCATGTTATCAGACACTTAATGAACACTTTCGTTCAAAAAGGGGAAGTACAAGGGCACCTGTGTGGCTCAGTTGGTTAAGCACCTGCCTTTGGCTCAGGTCATGACCTCAGGGTCCTGGGATCAGGCCCCACATTGGGCTCTTGCTTGGCAGGGAGCCTGCTTCTCCCTCTCCCTCTGCTGCTCCCCCTGCTTATGCTCTCTCTTTATCTATCTATCTATCTATCTATCTATCTATCTATCTATCTATTTATCTATCTATCTATCTATCTATCTAATAAATAAATAAATAAATAAATAAATAAATAAATAAATAAATATCTTAAAAAAAGAGGAGGTACAACAATGATGAGAAAGTATAGGAGGTACATAGCAATCATTGATTCATAATATTTCTTTCTTTTTTTAAAAAAGATTTTTATTTATTTATTTATTCATGAGAGACAGAGAGAGAGAGAGAGAGAGAGAGAGAGAAGCAGAGACACAGGCAGAGGGAGAAGCAGGCTCCATGCAGGGAGCCTGACGTGGGGATTGATCCTGTGACTCCAGGATCATGCCCTGAGCTGAAGGCGGCACTAACTATTGATCTCCCCAGGCATGGGTTTCTTTCTTTCTTTTTTCTTTCTTTCTTTCTTTCTTTCTTTCTTTCTTTCTTTCTTTCTTTCTTTCTTTCTTTCTTTCTTTCTTTCTTCCTTCCTTCCTTCCTTTCTTTCTTTCTTTCTTTCTTTCTTTCTTTCTTTCTTTCTTTCTTTCCTTCTTTCTTCCTTTCCTTTCCTTTCCTTTCCTTTCCTTTCCTTTCCTTTCCTTTCCTTTCCTTTCCTTTCCTTTCCTTTCCTTTCCTTTTTTTCCTTTCCTTTCTTTAAAATATTTTATTTATTTATTCATGAGAGACACAGAGAGGGAGAGAGGCAGAGACACAGGCAGAGGGAGAAGCAGGCCAATGCGGGACTCAATCCCGGGACCCCAGGAACACTCCCTGGGCCGAAGGCAAACGCTCAACCGTTGTGCCACCCAGGCATCCTTTCTTTCTTTTTTTTAAAAAGTAATCTCTACACTGAATGTGGAGGTCAAACTTACAACCTTGAGATCAAGAGTTGCATGCTCTACTGACTGAGCCAGCCAGGCGCTCCTGGTTCATAGCACTTCTGAAGCCCAGCTAGGCACGTTTCGCCAGATCCCCTTCCTTTGGGGATAGAGAATGTTCCTTAATTATGGCCTGCTCTGAAAAGTACTTGCTAATTCACTGTTCTTTGAGGCTTTTTGTTCCACTCTCAGGGATCTTGGCTTTACTTTCTGAGATACCCTAGTTTCCATAGAAATGGCTTGTGTTTGTAGCTGATCAGTTTCCTCAGCCTGCTTCCTGTCCATGGAGACTTGGGAGCTGAGAGGGCTGGTTGGAATTTGGACAATCTCAGTCTCTTTCCAACTGAGCTGATGTAAGTCTCTTAAAAAATGTTGTAGGCTTTCTGTATGTCAGATTTATAGTCTACTCCATGAGATAAAAGTCATATCTACAATTCTTTTCGAGACAGGCCCAGCCTTTAGACTTGTTCATGGCTGTTTTGCAATTAGGCCTCTTTGGGACCGTGTCCTTAGGATTCCCAGAAGCTGTTTTTTTCTAACGAGAGGTGTCTACTAGCTACCACCGTTTAACAAAGGGTCCTATAGCCAAACCCTCAATTTGATCTTTACCCTGAAGCTATTTTTTACTCAGAGAATCTTTTGCTTCCTGGATCAGCCAGAGATGTAAAATAGTTTTGTTTTCCAACATAAGCAAGTCCTGGATTTTCTGTTTCTTCTAAATTCCAATTGCAGACTCTTGTTCCTTCTTTTGCTCCCCTCTCTCTCGAAGTTCTTTATCGTGTGCAGCTAGGACTAACCAACTGGGACTTCCAACATTCTGCTTGGAAATCATTGTAGCTAGATCCAAAAGTTTATCAGCCACATTTTTCTGTCTTTCGTGTTACCACAGATGATGGTGTTGCCAACTGTTTCACCGCTCTATGACACAAAGCATCTTCTACCTTTGCACTACTTTTCCAGTCTACACTGATGATCCTTTCACTGTTTTTCCAGCCTTGGCTAACAGTTTCCTTCTGCTTTTCCAGCCTCTACCCACTGCCCGTCCCCAACCCTAACCTGCATATTGCAAGCTTTGTTCTGACTGCACTTCACTCACAGGTCCCAGTAATTGTATCAGTGAGAGTTCAGTCAAGGAAGCAGAGCCATCGAAAGCATTATGGAGAGGAGGCATTAGGAATTCGAGACATTGGGATCCCTGGGTGGCGCAGTGGTTTGGCGCCTGCCTTTGGCCCAGGGCGCGATCCTGGAGACGCGGGATCGAATCCCACGTCGGGCTCCCGGTGCGTGGAGCCTGCTTCTCCTTCTGCCTATGTCTCTGCCTCTCTCTCTCTCTGTGTGTGACTATCATAAATAAATAAAAATTAAAAAAAAAAAAAAAAGGAATTCGAGACATTACACAAATGTAAGAGAAACCGGAAGTGGAAGTTGGGGAAGGCAATTGAAGGATCAAAAGAAGAACCATTACCCTGCCTGCCTGTAGTTGGACAAGTTGGAGCTGCAGAGATATCGGAGAGGCCAGCCAACCACTCAGGCCCTGATATGGGACCAGAGAGGGAGAGCTCACGGACAGGTCTTTAGAAGCTGTTGCCTCTGTGAGTCCGCAACCGTACATCTCTCTGGTGGTATACCTGGGGCTGCTATTGTTCTCAGGGCCAGTGGTTGAGAAGATGATCTGAATGGAGAGTGAAGGTCAATGAGGACAAGCTGAGGCCTGCTAAACACCTCTGAGTCCATCCTTTGCCTTATCTGACTATAGACCTCCTGATGATAATAGCTGTTGCCTCACTTCTGCCTTCCAAATTTCACTCAAGTTCCTCTTCTGGACAGTTCTAACTTGGAATGCACAGGGAAGGGGATTCTGGGAACTGTTCTTAACAAGCTGGTAATAGTTCAATCCAGCGCACATGTCATGCATTTTTCCATGCCTCATGGGGAAATGGTACCACTTTATTGGGGTCTGTTGCAAGAAGTATAAAGGTACAGAGATCTAGGCATTTACGTGTGTGGGGGAGGTGGAATGAGGGGGTGAAGGGTAGTGCCCTCATGGTTTTGAGTGATCAGTCTGATTCAATTTTTTAAAATATTTTATTTATTTATTCATAAAAGAGAGAGAGAGACAGAGAAAGGCAGAAACACAGGCAGAGAGAGAAGCAGGCTCCATGCAGGGATCTTGATGTGGGACTCGATCCTGGGTCTCCAGGATCACGCCCCAGGCCGAAGGCGGCGTTAAACCACTGGGCCACCGGGGCTGCCCTGATTCTATTTTCTGTTGGAAAACAAAATCCAGAGCACCAGGGTGGCTCAGTGGTTGAGTATCTGCCTTTGTCTCAGGTTGTGATCCTTGAGTCCAGGGACCGAGTCCGGCATTGGGCTCCCTGTGGGGAGCCTGTTTCTCCCTCTGCTTATGTCTCCACCTCTGCCTGTGTCTCTCATGAATAAATAGATAAGATCTCTAAAAAAAAGAAAACAAGACAAAATCCAGCCTGGTGTCTAAGGATTATCTACAGCTGTGGTTTCCAACACTCAATTCACAATAACCTCTAGGCCCACTGTCATCTGTCTCCACTAAAACTCATCTTATGAAGACTAGTAATGACCTCCTTGATGCTAAATCCAATGCACATTTTTTGGTTTTTATCATATTTAATTGGGGGAAAGGGTAGGGGGATATGAATTGCCAACCATTTCCTCTTTCATGTTCTTTCTTTCTCTGTTCTTAGGATGGATTATTCTTTTGAGATATCTTCCATCCATCCCTTCAATATTTGTGTTAGGTTTGTATGCAGGGCTCTCGTCTACTCAGTGGTGTGCTGGAGCAGGCTTGCCACAGCTCTCAAGAACCGATTGGGTACATCCCTTCACAGTTCCACATTGAGCGATGACAAGTTGGTAGTTTGAAATTGACCACAGTGGGATTATTTACACCACAGACATCAGCAAATGCTACAATCAGAGCTTCTCTTACTGGAGAGCTGATTGGGAAACACTTAACAGCAGCCCATCACTGCTTCTATTCCGGCTTTTCACACTCTCCCTAGATAATCCACAGTTATAGTTTCAAGCACCATCTCTGTATTGATGACTATCACATCTTTCATCTCCAGTTAAGATCTGTCTTTAGGCCCAGCTTTTCAAATACCTTCTGGCTTCCCCTAGCTATTCCACAAGCATATCATATTTCCACTTAAAATAGCTCTTTAAAAAAAAATGTCTCTAAGTGAATGGCACTATCCTTGCCCTGTTTTTCACCCTTCATCTCCCCACCCCTTATTCGAACAATGACCAAATATTCATCAAATATGCTCAAGTACTACTCCAACTCTTTCTAAAATTCAACTTCCTTCCTTTCTTTCTTTCTTTCTTTCTTTCTTTCTTTCTTTCTTTCTTTCTTTCTTTTCTTTCTTTCTCTCTTTCTTTCTTTCTTTCTTTCTTTCTCTCTCTTTTTCTTTTTTTTAAGATTTTATTTATTTGTTTGAGAGAGAATGAGAGAGATAGCAAGAGAGAGAGCTCGAGCAGGTGACAGAGGGAGAAGCACACTCCCTGCTGAGCAGAGAGCCTGACGTGGGGCAATATCCCAGGACCCTGGGATCATGACCTGAGCCGAAGGCAGACACTTAACTGACTGGGTCACCCAGGTGCCCCCAGCTGCTCTTCCTGGTACCCACTGCAACACCCTGCATCAGAGTTTCTATTCCAGATTACTGCAATGACTTCCAAACTGACTTTCCTGCCTTTGTTCTTACCTCCTCTCAGTCTGTTCTCTGTGCTGCAGCCAGAATGAGCTTCAGAAGCACAGATATGCTCATGTGACTCTCTTATTTAAAACCCATCAGTGGCTTCCCACTGCTGTCAGGATAAAAGTCCACTTTAATTTACATGATGCACAAATTCTTTATGATGAGACCTTGCTTACCTTTTCAACCTCATGGCTTATTATGACTTCCCCAGACATTTTTTTTTAAAGATTTTATTTATTTATTCATGAGAGAGAGAGAGAGAGAGGCAGAGACACAGACAGAGGGAGAAGCAGGCTCCATGCAGGGAGCCCGATGTGGGACTCGATCCTGGGTCTCCAGGATCAGATCATGCCCTGGGCCGAAGGTGATGCTAAGCTGCGGAGCCACCTGGGCTGCCCTTCCCCAGACATTTTTCTTTTCTTTTTTAAGTAAATATTTCATGTATTTATTGGGGGGGGGGGACGAGCAAGAGCAGGGGAGGGGCAGAAGGAGAGGGAGAGAGACCAGCAGACTCCCCACTGAGCGTGGAGCCTGACTCTGGGACTCTGGCTTGGCACCACACCAGGATGAGGTCATGACCAGAGCCAAAGTCATATGCTCAACTGACTGAGCCACCCAGGTGACCCATCCTAGACATTTTTCATTCCAGTCACTTCACGCCAAGATTTTTCACCTCTGGGATTTTTATTTATTATTATTATTATTAATGTTGTTGTTGTTGTTGTTATTAATTGGGGCTTCAATTCACAGCCTTGAAATCAAGACCTGAGCTGAGACAAGAGATGGATGCTATCTGACTGAGCCACCCAGGCACCCCCACCTCTGGGGTTTTTAATGTGCAGTGCCCTTTATCTGGACCATGCCTCCTCTCTGCTCTCACTTTCTCTTTTCATTCCCCTAATCCTTTAACTTAGAAATCACCTCTTCTGTGTGGCAGAGACAATTCTATGTGTTCACCAAATCATTTCATTTTCTTTCTTGGGTGCTGGAAACCTGCCTGACCCATCCCTCTTTCATCTAGGCAGGGCCATGTGGCTAGTCCTGGCTACTGGAGTGTAAATGAAAGTGATGTGTGTTTTCCAGCCATAAGTTGTTAAGTAACTGATGTGCTTTTCCCTAACACATCACCATTCCCACCCCACTCCATCCCTGCCCTCTATGCCAGCTGGATGCAGGGGCAACCTTGAAGCTCTAAGTTTGTGTAGTCACAGCATAGAAACTGCCTGGGACCCTGAGACACCTTTGGAGGAGAGCACCAAGAAATCTGCCCTAGCTGAACAGAAAATATTTATTGTATTAAATCACAGACATTTGGGGGTTGTTTTTACCAGGTAGCAATAAAGGTCCTGATTAATGCAGTTTGGGAATCTGTCACTATATCCCCTTAGAGACTCGGTCAAGTACTTCTCTATCTGTTCCCATAGCACTCTGTTCTTCATTCCTCATATAGAACCTCTTTCTGTGTAACATAAATGCTGATTCTCTGGTTTCTTCCTGGCAGCTCTAAGCTCTTTGAGGCCAGGGATTGTGTCTTGTTCATGGCTGCCTAGCATAGCATCCAGTACAACCGTAACTGGTTTGTTTGCCAGCTTGCTACAGGAATCCTTTCCTCTCCTCTTTATTAATCAGTAAAGGCCTCGTATCTGTATAAAGTGCAGAATTTCTAGGAGGTGTCTCCCCCCCCCACCCCAGTCATCCAAGAATAAGGGCTTATTTAGTCCCAAGCAATAAGTTCTGCTTTCAAGTATTAGGCAGAGAAACAGCTAGAGAATTGAATCAGTTCACCACAGACTCTGGTCCAAGGGCTTTTGCCCCTTAGAGAGCTGCTCTGTGATATCACACTAGTCAAGGCCTGTGCCCATTGCTGATCCTCCTCTGTGGCCTTCTAGGCCTGATATAGGACCTGGATCACCTGTGTGCAATTCTCCATCATCATGCATTCCCTTTTGAAACCTTTGATGTTCTTTGTTCCTGTCCTGTGTCAAGCCTTTGGAGTGGTTGCAGAGACATGGAATATTACAGGGAAGGGGTCAGGATTTCAGGTCAGAAGCATTCCAGGATGCTTCTTCGTCCCCATGCAAATTTGCAGTGACCATCTCTGTGTACAGGCTTTGAGAGACAACATTTTTCAGGCCACAATAGGTACTCTTATCCTTTCTCCACAAGCAGCAGGTGCCTATTCATCACATACCTACATAACTACTAAAGGCCACTCATGGATCCCCTGCCCTCCCACATCAACAAAGAGCAGATACATTCTGAATGACTTCCTCTGTTTAGCTAAACTAACAGTTCCCAAACTTTTTGGTCTCAGGATCCAATAATTTTCCTCAAAAATGATTGAACTTTTATTTTGGGGGTTCTGGCTATCTCTATTTACAATATTAGAAATTAAAATAGAGATATTTGAAAAAATATACTAATTCATTTAAAAATCATAATAAACCCTATACATGTTAATGCAAATAAGATGTATTTTATGAAAATAGATATATTTTCAAAAATAAAAAGCTTTAGTGAGAAGATTGATGTCGTTTCACATTTTTGTAAATATCTTTACTATCTGGCTTAACAAAAGACACCGGATTCTCATGTTTGCTTCTGCATTCAGTCTGTTGCAATATGTAGTTTTGGTTGAAGTACTTGGAAAATGGAGGAGTATTTTAGTAGCCTTTTTAGATAATCATGATATTATTCTTTGATATCACACCAAAACTTGACAAGTGGTAATTTCCTAAAACTTATTTGCAATGTAGAATCTGAAATCATATCATATCTACTGACCTATTTTTGCAGTTTGAATGGATCTTTTACCCCTACACAACTTTGTCCTATCATGCATTGGTCATGTGGAAAATACTAGTCCACTGAAATATGTAGATCTTTTGAATGTTGACACAATTCATTGAATAATATTAAAAGAATCACATTTGTTATTTTCACTATTGATCTCATCAGAATACCTTAAAATATTGAGAAGCTGTTAAACTCACAGTGGCAGATACAAGTTTTCCAAAATTCTAATTTTCCCTTAAAAGATCACATTTTATCACTGGCAACCACTACTGTCAGTTGTTTTCCTTGAAGTGACAGGCTCACTTCATTTATGTTTGAGAAAATGTGCCAGGTATCCAAGTCAAAATAATCATAGTATGTCTGTCAGCTCTTTCAAGTAAAAGTGGTATTCCATGAAAAAGCTGCTAGTTCAGCTCAGAACTCAAGCAATCACACAAGTGCTTTCCCATGGGGCAACCATGCTACTTTGGTATGCAGCAGAAATGTTTTGTTTCCATTTTGGCAGATAGAGTATTAAAAAGATGCATAATGTGGATTGAGATTTAACATAGTTAATGATTTTAAGTAAAAGTGGCTTTATTTTTATCCTTCATTTATCTATCTATCAATCATTTTTTGTTTGTTTCTTGATTTTCTTGTGAATGTATGATAATAAAGAACACAAAGAGTACCAGTACAGTTTGGTGTCACTGCCTTGTGCTAAGTGGCCAGCATTTATACCCACGTTTGCTTTGTAGCATCAGTGCAAATGTAAGTAGTAGAAAAAGGCAAATGACAGCTTAGTCATATTTGAAAGTACCCTGACCTTTCAGATCCCTTGAAAGGATGTTGGGTCTCCCAAGATTTTCAGACCACACTCTAAGAAATGTTGAGTTAGACAGTTCTTCTTCTTCCTAATTAAAACAAACAAACCCACAAAAAGCATATTATGGTATAATTGATATACAATAAGCTGCACATATGCGGTTTGCTTCTTTACTTAGGAATTTTCTTGAATTCTATCTTTTCAGGCACCCAGCATATGGAAACACTTATTCCACCCTAACCATGTATTCCCTGTCTCTGACTTGGAATTGGCTATTTCTCCAAGGAGGCTTACTTACTTTAGTAAGGGATTGTGTTTAGAACATAGAATCTGGGTGCATGGTCCGCTTATTGCCACTGATTTAAGATTGCTTCTAGGTCTTCTGAATGGTTAGAGCTAGGAGATATAATTCTCTCTCTCTCTCTCTCTGTAGATAGACAACGTGGGGGAGAAAAAATAATTCCCCCTCTACCCTCTGAGTAATTGGCTGACACTCCTGTAATAAAAGACAGATTAACAAGGGAAGAACAAAGAAAAGTTTATTAACATGTATACCTCATGTATACATGACAGAAGCCTAGAGAAAAAATGAGTAGCTCTCAGAGGTGGCTTAGAACTTCAGCTTAAATACCGTCTTCAGCTAAAGACAAAAGAAAGGTGTGGGGGAGACCAGTTATGGGGAAGTTTCCAGAAAAAGCATAGTAAACAAGAGTACAATTTGTTATGTAGCTATAAGTCAGTGCCTTCTTCATTGACAAGGGTCTAAAGTTGTCTCCAGGATTAACTTTTGTCCTTCTTGGTAGAAAAGGAGAGAAGGGACAACTTTATAAATGTATGTCTTGCTTTAGAGGGAAGGTACAGAGCTTTTCTTGAAACTACTTTTTCTTACTTGCTTTCAGCTCAAAATAATGCTAATGTCAGAGTGGCTTATTTGTGACCCTTCAATAGATAGATTTAAAAATCAAACTCATATTAATATTTCCAATTCAAATTTAATAACTTCAGGGTATTTATTTACTTATTTTATTTTATGTTTCTGTCTTTTTTTTTTTAATTTTTTTAAATTTTTAAAAATTTTTATTTACTTATGATAGTCACACAGAGAGAGAGAAGCAGAGACACAGGCAGAGGGAGAAGCAGGCTCCATGCACCGGGAGCCTGACGTGGGATTCGATCCCGGGTCTCCAGGATCGCGCCCTGGGCCAAAGGCAGGTGCCAAACCGCTGTGCCACCCAGGGATCCCCCTGTTTCTGTCTCTTTTATGCTGAAAATCTTGGTACCAAACAACAGTAATGTAATTATTTATATTCTTGACCTATAATATATATAAAATAGTTTATGAGCATTTTTATAGTATTACATTCATGTTCTCATTGCGGCGTGAGATAAGGTTATCAGCTCAGAGTGAAGGGTGTTGGAGGTGTGAGCATAGAGGAGAAACTCTAAAGTAGTTCTTTTCTTTTTTTTTCCTTTTTTAAAAAAGATTTTATTATTTTATTTATTTATTTATTTATTTATTTATTTATTTATTTATTTATAAATTAATTTTTTATTGGTGTTCAATTTACCAACATACAGAATAACACGCAGTGCTCATCCCGTCAAGTGCCCCCCTCAGTGCCTGTCACCCATTAATCCCCACCCCCCGCCCTCCTCCCCTTCCACCACCCCTAGTTCATTTCCCAGAGTTAGGAGTCTTTTTTTTTTTTTTTTCTTTTTTTTAAATTTTTATTTATTTATGATAGTCACAGAGAGAGAGAGAGAGAGGCAGAGACACAGGCAGAGGGAGAAGCAGGCTCCATGCACCGGGAGCCCGACGTGGGACTCGATCCCGGGTCTCCAGGATCGCGCCCTGGGCCAAAGGCAGGCGCCAAACCGCTGCGCCACCCAGGGATCCCCGAGTTAGGAGTCTTTATGTTCTGTCTCCCTTTCTGATATTTCCCACACATTTCTTCTCCCTTCCTCTATATTCCCTTTCACTATTATTTATATTCCCCAAATGAATGAGAACATACACTGCTTGTCCTTCTCCGATTGACTTACTTCACTCAGCATAATACCCTCCAGTTCCATCCACGTTGAAGTAAATGGTGGGTATTTGTCGTTTCTAATGGCTGAGTAATATTCCATTGTATACATAGACCACATCTTCTTTATCCATTCATCTTTCGATGGACACCGAGGCTCCTTCCACAGTTTGGCTATTGTGGACATTGCTGCTAGAAACATCGGGGTGCAGGTGTCCCGGCATTTCATTGCATCTGAATCTTTGGGGTAAATCCCCAACAGTGCAACTGCTGGGTTGTAGGGCAGATCTATTTTTAACTCTTTGAGGAACCTCCACACAGTTTTCCAGAGTGGCTGCACCAGTTCACATTCCCACCAACAGTGTAAGAGGGTTCCCTTTTCTCCACATCCCCTCCAACATCTGTGGCTTCCTGCCTTGTTAATTTTCCCCATTCTCACTGGTGTGAGGTGGTATCTCATCGTGGTTTTGATTTGTATTTCCCTGATGGCAAGTGATGCAGAGCATTTTCTCAGGTGCATGTTAGCCATGTCTATGTCTTCCTCTGTGAGATTTCTCTTCATGTCTTTTGCCCATTTCATGATTGGATTGTTTGTTTCTTTGGTGTTGAGTTTAAGAAGTTCTTTATAGATCTTGGAAACTAGCCCTTTATCTGATACGTCATTTGCCAATATCTTCTCCCATTCTGTAGGTTGTCTTTTAGTTTTGTTGACTGTATCCTTTGCTGTGCAAAAGCTTCTTATCTTGATGAAGTCCCAATAGTTCATTTTTGCTTTTGTTTCTTTTGCCTTCGTGGATGGATCTTGCAAGAAGTTACTGTGGCCAAGTTCAAAAAGGGTGTTGCCTGTGTTCTCCTCTAGGATTTTGATGGAATCTTGTCTCACATTTAGATCTTTCATCCATTTTGAGTTTATCTTTGTGTATGGTGCAAGAGAGTGGTCTAGTTTCATTCTTCTGCATGTGGATGTCCAATTTTCCCAGCACCATTTATTGAAGAGACTGTCTTTCTTCCAGTGGATAGTCTTTCCTCCTTTATCGAATATTAGTTGACCATAAAGTTGAGGGTCCACTTCTGGGTTCTCTGTTCTGTTCCATTGATCTATGTGTCTGTTTTTGTGCCAGGACCACACTGTCTTGATGACCACAGCTTTGTAGTACAACCTGAAATCTGGCATTGTGATGCCCCCAGATATGGTTTTCTTTTTTAAAATTCCCCTGGCTATTCGGGGTCTTTTCTGATTCCACACAAATCTTAAAATAATTTGTTCTAACTCTCTGAAGAAAGTCCATGGTATTTTGATAGGGATTGCATTAAACGTGTAAATTGCCCTGGGTAACATTGACATTTTCACAATATTAATTCTGCCAATCCATGAGCATGGAATATTTTTCCATCTCTTTGTGTCTTCCTCAATTTCTTTCAAAAGTTTTCTATAGTTTTTAGGGTATAGATCCTTTACCTCTTTGGTGAGGTTTATTCCTAGGTATCTTATGCTTTTGGGTGCAATTGTAAATGGGATTGACTCCTTAATTTCTCTTTCTTCAGTCTCATTGTTAGTGTATAGAAATGCCATTGATTTCTGGGCATTGATTTTGTATCCTGCCACGCTACCAAATTGCTGTATGAGTTCTAGCAATCTTGGGGTGGAGGCTTTTGGGTTTTCTATGTAGAGTATCATGTCATCGGCGAAGAGGGAGAGTTTGACTTCTTCTTTGCCAAATTGAATGCCTTTAATGTCTTTTTGTTGTCTGATTGCTGAGGCTAGGGCTTCCAGTACTATGTTGAATAGCAGTGGTGAGAGTGGACATCCCTGTCTTGTTCCTGATCTTAGGGGAAAGGCTCCCCATTGAGAATGATATTTGCTGTGGGCTTTTCGTAGATGGCTTTTAAGATGTCGAGGAATGTTCCCTCTATCCCTATACTCTGAAGAGTTTTGATCAGGAATGGATGCTGTATTTTGTCAAATGCTTTCTCTGTATCTAATGAGAGGATCATATGGTTCTTGGTTTTTCTCTTGCTGATATGATGAATCACATTGATTGTTTTACGAGTGTTGAACCAGCCTTGTGTCCCGGGGATAAATCCTACTTGGTCATGGTGAATAATTTTCTTAATGTATTGTTGGATCCTATTGGCTAGTATCTTGTTGAGAATTTTTGCATCCATGTTCATCAGGGATATTGGTCTGTAATTCTCCTTTTTGGTGGGGTCTTTGTCTGGTTTTGGAATTAAGATGATGCTGGCCTCATAGAATGAATTTGGAATTACTCCATCTCTTTCTATCTTTCCAAACAGCTTTAGTAGAATAGGTATGATTTCTTCTTTAAACGTTTGATAGGGATCCCTGGGTGGCGCAGCGGTTTAGCGCCTGCCTTTGGCCCAGGGCGCGATCCTGGAGACATGGTATCGAATCCCATGTTGGGCTCCCGGTGCATGGAGCCTGCTTCTCCCTCTGCCTATGTCTCTGCCTCTCTCTCTGTGACTATCATAAATAAATAAAAATTTTAAAAAATAAAATAAACGTTTGATAGAATTCCCCTGGGAAGCCATCTGGCCCTGGACTCTTATGTCTTGGGATTTTATTATTTATTATTACTATTTTATTATTATATTTTATTATTTATTTATTTTATTTTATTTTATTTTATTTATTTATTTTTTAAAAGATTTTATTTATTTATTCATAGAGACAGAGAGAGAGAGGCAGAGACACACAGAGAGCCTGACGTGGGACTCGATCCAGGGTCTCCAGGATCACGCCCTGGGCTGCAGGCAGCGCTAAACTACTGCGCCCCTGGGGCTGCCCCTATTTATTTATTTTTTATTTTTTATTTTTATTTTATTTTATTTATTTATTTATTTATTATTTATTTATTTTTTAAAGGATTTTATTTATTCAGGAGAGACACACAGAGAGAGAGAGAGAGGCAGAGACACAGGCAGAGGGAGAAACAGGCTCCATGTAGGAAGCCTGATGCACGACTTGATCCCAGGTTTCCAGGATCATGCCCTGAGCCAAAGACAGATGCTCAACTGCTGAGCCACCCAGGTATCCCAGGTATCCCAAGAATTTGGTTCTTGAACAAGACTTCAAGGTCAGAGAACTTGCTGAAACTAGTTTAGATGGTCCTTGAAATTATACTTCAAGAAGGGAGCTTTTAGGCAGAAGGAGCCTTGTGTACATGTGAGTTTCCTAGAGTGATCAAGTCTAAGAAATTCCAGAAATAACACGTGAGAGAGAATCCTGGAAATTAGTGTGTGAATCTATGGCCATAGAGTTCCAAAAGAGGAAAGGAGCTCCTTGGTAGGTGTGCTGTGATTGATCCAATGTTCTTATCTTGCTGCATTTGCTAGGAGAGGATCTCTACAGAATGGGACTATACCATAGGGCAAGCAACTAGACAAGTGGTGGAGCCCCTGGAGGTCACGTGCTGCCAAAAACTGTGGGTATTGGATTAGGGCAAGAGTTGAGGACTTTTATTTGTGATTTGGCCACATCTTAGAGATGTTTACTTACTTATTTATTTATTTATTTATTTATTTATTTATTTACAAAGATTTTATTTATTCATGAGAGACACAGAGAGAGGGGCACAGACATAGGCAGAGGGAGAAGCAGGCTCCATGAAGGGAGCCTGTTATGGGACTCGATCCCGGGTCTCCAGGATCACGCCCTGGTGGCGCTAAACCACTGAGCCACCCAGGCTGCCCTTAGAGATGTTTAATAGTGACAGATCTCTGGGAAAGGGTAGTGAAGGACAATGACAAGATACTGATAGAAGTCACATGTAGTTTCAAAACTTTAGATGCCTCAGTGGCAATGGCTGACTTCTGGGAAGACTATTTCCTATTGTGGATGTAACCAGGACTCACACATCAAAGGTTTGATTATGCACTAACTGGAGAATAAAATCCTTATGCATTTGTGTTATCATTACAGAGTTCTGTAAAGAACTCTAAGACCTGGATGGGAGAGATTTGAAGGGAAAAAATAGGCTGAATTAGAGGCAGTGATTGCCATTTCCATTCTCAGTGACTTATAGTATATACAGGAGGTAAGACTCAGAGTTAAGCCGGAATCCAGTAAAATCAAGATAGAGGCATATGTCAGAGATATGGTGAAGTTCAGCTCTAGCAAAAATCACAATAAAGTGAGTCAAATGAATTGTTTTGTTTCCTGGTGCATATTAATGTTTACATTATACTATAGTCTATTAGTAGAATTGTATCTAAAAAAATGTTCCTATCTTAATTTTAAAATACTTTATTGTAGGGTGCCTGGGTGGCCCAGTTGGTTAAGCATCTGACCCTTGATGTCAGCTCATATCATGATCTCAGGGTTATGAGGATCTCAGGCTCTGAGGTCAGTATGCAGTCTGCTTGAGATTGTCTCTCTCCCTCTCCCTCTCCCCTGCTTCCACACACTCTTTTTCTCTCTCTAAATAAACAAAAATTTGAAAAATACCTTATTGCTAAAAATGCTAAACATCATCCAAGATTGCAACAAATCACAATCTTTTTTTCTGGTGGAGGGTCTTGCTTTGATGTTGATGGCTACTGGTTGATCAGGGTGGTGGTTTCTTTTCTTTTCTTTTTTTTTTAAAGATTTTATTTATTCATGAGAGACACACACAGAGAGAGAGAGAGAGAGAGAGAGAGAGAGAGGCAGAGACACAGGCAGAGGGAGAAGCAGGCTCCCCACAGGGAGCCTGACGCAGGACTCAATCCTGGGTCTCCTGGATCAGGCCCTGGGCTGACAGTGATGCTAAACCACTGAGCACCCTTGACTGCCCCAAGGGTGGTGGTTTCTGAAGGCTAGGGTGGCTGTGGCAATTTCAAAGACAACAGTGAAGTTTGCTGCATTGACTCTTCTTTTCATGAGTGATTTCTCTGTCAGACACAATGCTGTTTGATACCATTTTACCCCACAGTAGACTTCTTTCCTTTTTTTTTTAAATAAAGATTTTATTTTTAAGCAATCTCTACACCCAATGTGGGGTTCAAACTCACAGCCCTTAGATCAAGAGCTGCATGCCCCACCAACTGAGTGAGCCAGGTGCTCCAGTAGAACTTTCAAAATTGGAGTCAATTCTGTTAAAGAATTGTCACTGCTTTATCAACTAAGTTTATATAATAGTCTAAATTCTTTGTTTCATTTCAACAATCTTCACAGCATTTTCACCAAAGGTAGATTCCATTGCAAGAAACCACTTTCTTGGATCCCTGGGTGGCTCAGCGGTTTAGCGCCTGCCTTCAGTCCAGGGCATGATCCTGGGGTCCCGGGATTGAGTCCTGCATTGGGCTCCTGAATGGAGCCTGCTTCTCCCTCTGCCTGTGTCTCTGCCTCTCTCTGTGTGTCTCTCATGAATAAATTAAAAAAAGAAAAGAACCACTTTCTTTGCTCATCCATGAGAAGCAACTAGTCATCCACTTAAGTTTGATCATGAAATTGCAGCAACTCACATCTTCAGGCTTCACTTCTTCTTTTGTTTTAAAGATTTATTTATTTATGACACACACACACACACACACAGGCAGAGACACAGGCAGAGGGAGAAGCAGGTTCCCTACAGGGAGCCCGATGTGGGACTAGATCCCTGGTCTCCAGGATCACTCCCTGGGCCAAAGGCAGGCCCTCAACCACTGAGCCACCCAAGTGTCCCAGAGGCTTCACTTCTAATACTAGTTCTCTTGCTATTTCTACCCCATCTGCAGTTACTTTCCTCTCTAGAGTCTTGAATTCCTCAAAGTCATTCACAAGGTTTGGAATCAGCTGCTCCCAAATTCCTGTTAATGTTGATCTTTTGACCTCTTCCCATGAATCACAAATGTTCTTAATGGCATCTAAAATGGTGAATCCTTTCCAGAAGGTTTTCAATGTACTTTGCCCAGATCCATCAGAGGAATCACTCTCTATGGCAGCTATAGCTGTATGAAATGCATTTCTTGAATAATAAGACTTGAAAGTCAGAATTACACCTTGATCCACAGGCTGCAAATGAATGTTGTGTTAGCAGGCATGAATACAATGTTAATCTCACTGTAGATCTCCATCAGAGCCCTTGGGTGATCAGGTGCCTTGTCAATGAGCAGTCATATTTTTAAAGGAATCTTCTTTTCTGTGTAGTAGATCGCAACAGTGAGCTTAAAATATTCATAAACCATGTTATCAACAGATGTGCTGTCATCCAGGCTTTATAGTTCCATTTATAGAGCACAGGCCAAGTAAACTTAACATAATTCTTAAGGGCCCTAGGATTTTCAGAATGGTAAGTGAGCATTGCTTTTTTACTTAAAACCAGCTACATTAGCCCCTGACAAGTCAGCTTGTCCTTTGAAGCTTTGAAGTCAGGCATTGACTTCTCTCTAGCTATGAAAGTCCTAGATGGCTTCTTCTTCCCATAGAAGGCTGTTTTCTTTACATTAAACATCTATTGTTTGTTATCTTAGCTGGATCTTAACTTATTATAGCTTCTATATCAGCACTTGATGCTTTATCTCATACTTTTATGTCACAGAGACAGGCTTCTTTACTTAAACCTCATGAACTAACTCTGCTAGCTTCAAACTTTTCTTCTGAAGCTTCCTTCACTCTCTCAGCCTTCATAGAATTGAAGAGAGTTAGCACTTTGCTCTGGATGAGGCTTTGGCTTAGGGGAGTGTTGTGGCTGGTTTGATCTTCATTTCGGACCACACAAACTTTCTCCATATGGGCAATGAAGCCACTTCATCAAAATAGTGAACTAAATTGATAAATACATGTGTTCTGACTGCCCCACTGACCAGCCATTCCCATCTCTCTCCCTTTTCTCTGGCCTCCCTATACCCTGAGACACAACAGTATTGAGATTAGGCAAGTTGGGACACCTGGGTGGCTCAATGGTTGAGCGCCTGCCTTCTGCCCAGGGCATGATCCTGAGGTCCTGGGATCGAGTCCCACATCAGACTCCCCGCACAGAGCATGCTTCTCCCTCTGCCTGTGTCTCTGCCTCTCTTTCTCTGTGCCTCTCATGAAAAAAATAAATAAAATCTTTAAAAACTTTTTAAAAATCCCACTATAATTAACATGCAGCATTATACTAGTTTCAGGCATACAATATAGTGATTCAACAATTCAACAATATATTATTAAGTGCTTATCATGATAAATGTACTCTTAATCCCCTTCCCCCTTTTCACCCATCCCCCCCACCTCCCCTCTGGTAACCACCATTTTGTTCCCTATGAAAACTCTTTTATTTGAGAGCAAGAAAGAGAGAGACCTGGGGGAGGGGCAGAAGAAGAGGGAGAGAGAGAGAGAGAGAGAGAGAGTCTCAAGCAGACTCCATGCTGAGGAGCCTTGATCTCATGACCCTAAGATCATGACCTGAACTGAAATCAAGAGTTGGACACTCAAGCCACCAAACCAGCTAGGTAGCTTCTATGAGAACTTTTAAGATTTACTCTCTTGGGGTGCCTGGGTAGCTCAGTCAGAGTGTACGACCCTTGGTTTTGGCACAGGTCACCGTCTCAGGGTCATGAGATCCAGCTCTGTGTCAGGCTCTGCACTCAGAATGGAGTCTGCTTGAGATTCTTTCTCTTTCCCTCTGCTCCTCCCCACTGTTGTTTCTCTCTTTCTTTAATAAATAAATAAATAAGTAAAATCTTTTAAAAAGATTTACTCTCTTAGCAACTTTTCAAGTATAGCTATTGTCAAATTACCCTCCAGACAGATGCACCAGTTTTCACTTCCACAGGCTAATCCTAACCTTGAAGTGCGTGTGGACCCTAGATGACCTAAGGACTTGGAGACAGGCAATTGAATTTTGTTTCTGTTTTTGAATATTTTATTTATTTATTAGAGAGCACATATGAAAGAGAGAGTGAGTGAGAAAAAGAGAGAGAGAGAGAGAGAGAGAGAGCAGGCGCAGAGGGTGAAGCAGACTTCCTACTGAGTAGGGAGCTCAATGCGGGACTTGATACCAGGACCCCGAGATCATGACCTGGCTGAGCCACTCAGGTGCCCCAAGACAACTGAATTTCGGGTTACATACAAGTAACTGTATTGCATACAGTATCTGTTTGGCATAGCTTTAGGAGCTTTCACAACTGCGACTATCCTTGTGGTTTATGTGGGCCTTGGTTATCTTTTTTTAAACTTTTAAAAAATATATTTTATTTATTTATTCATGAGAGACACAGATCAAGAGGCAGAGACACAGGCAGAAGGAGAAGCAGGCTCTATGCAGGGAGCCTGATATGGGACTTGATCCCAAGGCTCCAGGATCATGCCCTGGGCTGAAGGCAGATGCTTAGCTGCTGAGCCACCCAGGCGTCCCTTTTTAAAAATTTTAACAAAGATTTATTGGGATACCTGGGTGGCTCAGCGGTTAAGCATCTGCCTTTGGCTTAGGGTATGATCCCGGGGTCCTGGGATCGAGTCCCACATCGGGCTTCCTGCATGGAGCCTGCTTCTCCCTCTGCCTATGTCTCTGCCTCTCTCAATGTGTCTCTCATAAATAAATACAATCTTTTTTAAAAAATAAAAAAGATGGGATCCCTGGGTGGCGCAGCGGTTTGGCGCCTGCCTTTGGCCCAGGGCGCGATCCTGGAGACCCGGGATCGAATCCCACATCAGGCTCCCGGTGCATGGAGCCTGCTTCTCCCTCTGCCTGTGTCTCTGCCTCTCTCTCTCTCTGTGACTATCATAAATAAATAAAAATTAAAAAAAAATTAAAAAAAATAAAAAAGACTTATTTATTTATATTAGAGAGACTGGGCAAGAGTAGGGGGAGGGAGAGGGAGAGAATCTGCAGCAGACTTTCCACTAGGCAAGGAGCCTAACTAGTGCTAGATCCCCGTATCCTAAGATCCTGAGATCATGACCTGAGCCAAAATCAAGAGTTGGATGCTCAACGGACTGAGCCACCCAGGTGCCCCAGGGGCCTTGGTTATCTTGCTATGCTCCTCATTAGTTTTTTTTGTTGGTTTCATATCCTCTTTCCACTCTTTAAGCTTTTTTCTTTCTTGCTTTGTATGTTTCCCTGAGTGATTTGATTCTTTCTGTGGCTTCCAGCTTCACCTGCCAGATGTATACATTTGGATGCAAACCCATTTTTCTTTGTTGCCATTTGTATACTATTGTAAACACACTAGCAGTGCCCAGGGTGGAGACAGGAGTAAATATTGATATATCTGAGGGAAAATGAAAGAAATGTTCTGTCCTCCAGGAGGACAGAGTGGTGGTATAAGCTTCAAGAGAAGCCAGTGACTGGTCAAGGTTGAAGAGCAACAAAAGTTGTCACAGTCTGAGATCTCCACTCCACTGTACTGGAGTGTGAAAAAAACATAACCCAAATTCCTTAGCTGGAAAAAGGAAACAAAAGAAACAATTTGGCCACAGCTGTACCTCTGTGATGGGCCTCCCAGGCTCCAGTTTCTTCTTTTATAATCCATCCTCCAGCCCACTGTGGGTGAGAATTATCTTTTTAAATGCAAACCCCATCCCCAACTTGATCAAGCCTTACGTTTGTGGCTCCCAGAATAAAATCTGAGTGATTTAGCACAAGGTCATTAGACATCTGGAATCCTATGTGCCTGAGTGCTTCATGGTTTTCCCTTCCTCCCACACGCTCCCAGGTGCCCTATCCTTGAGTGCGGCAGCTACACTGAACTTCTTACCATCTGACACCTCCTTTTCCTTCTTGGCTAACTTATTAAATAGGGATCTGGTTAAAGGGTAACCTCTTTTACAAATTCTTTCCTACTCTTTCTCCCAACGAAACTTTGAGACAGGGATAATCAGTCTCAGTCTCTTGTGCTATTGTCCTCATCACACTGGACTATGGGTCATCTGACTACATTGCTTGACAGGCACTCCCATGGGGTCCAAGCATCCTAGTCACTTTCATAGTCCCGACAACTCACAATGCCTGGCACATAATGGGCACTAAATACAAATTTGTTGACTCAGTGATTGATACCCACAGTCTGGGGTAGCATATGTGACCTGGGGAAAATCCTTTATTCTTGCCTAGGATCAGTATTCTTTATTAGTAAAAAATGGTCCCTTCCTTTTTAAAAATTTAATGCTCCTAGGGCATAGATATGTCTCAAATTTCTTTTTTCCCTTTTTTTCTTTTTAGATTTTATTTATTTATTTGTGACAGACAGGGGGAGAAGCAGGCTCCATGCAGGGGGCCTGATGCGGGACTCGATCCCTGGACTCCAGGAGCACGCCCTCGGCCGAAAGCAGGTGCTCAACTGCTGAGCCACCCAGTAGTCCCTGTCTCAAATTTCTTGAAATTAAGAATTATAGAGTATTATGTTTGCTCTTTAAGTGACGATAATCACACTTCATTTGTATGAAATCTGATGTGTGGCCTGATTTCTTTTCTACACTCTGTGACCATTTCAGGTTTGTTATATTATTGCTGAGCGTCAGGCATACAGATTCACCATATTATAATCAAAGAACTTGCTTCAATTGCATTATTTATTCAAGGCACTTTCAGAACTCCTTCAATGTATGTGAATCTTTGTCTCCTATTTTCCTGGTACTTTCCCCCAGGAAAATTTTTTCCCAGTGGGACATCTGGGTGGCTCAGTGCTTGAGCATCTGCCTTTGGCTTAGGGCGTGATCCTGGGGTCCTGGGATTGAGTCCCATACTGGGCTCCCTGCAGGGAGTTTGCTTCTCCCTCTGCCTGTGTCTCTGCCTCATTCTCTGCATCTCTCATGAATAAATAAATAAAATCTTAAACAAAAAATTTCCCCTAGCTTTGTTAAAATATGGTTGGCAAATAAAAATTATATGTATTTAGGTTTTTTTTTTTTTTATTTTTTTTATTTTTTATTTTTTATTTTTTTTTAGGAAAATAAACATAGTAGGGCTTTAATCCTCTTAAATAAAATTTAAAAATTAAACATTAACATTTAAAGTATACCAAGCGAGCAGTCCTCGGATTTTGAGAAAGTCCATCTTATAAGGGAAAATACCTTCAGGTCTCCAGTAAGTAGCTAATAGAGATCTGAAAATTTCTACAAATGGATGAACAACAGGGCAAAAAAGATTTTCTCAAATTCAGTAACCAGCAAAATAAGGCGTTTGAGACCTGTTGAGATGCATGTGCTCACTCCCGGTCTCCTGGGGGAGCTGGGGCTTGGGCATTTCAGCAGCTGGAACAGTAATGAACTATAACTGAACTAACACGTGTTCTTCAGCAGGGGCATCAAGAAGCTTTTCTGGGCGGGAAGGAACGTGCTTAGGGTCTCACCTTCCCTTCAATGAACGAAGGTATGGGCTGAGCACCCAGGACCCTGTGTGCCAGGGTGCCGGAGGGCCTGGTGAGGCTGGGTGGCCGGCCAGCCAAACAGCAGGGTTCCCGAAGGTGTTTTATTTGTTCATGGGATTTGGACACCACCAGGCTTTAAGCAGCTGGAGCTTTATCCTTGACACCCACAGTCCAGTAGTGACCCGCCGGCCTGTTCTCTAAGCGTGCGCAGCTATTAAAGGTGTATTAGAAATCAATGAACAGACTCCCAAATTAAAGTTCATGAACACATCTGCGCAACCGGCTTAATTTTCTGTTTAGCCACTGGTTACTAAAGCTTTCCAACAAGGTTTGGGAAAGGGTCAAAAGTACTCATAGAGAAAATGAACCAGGCTTTCAAGAGTGACAGCAAGTGATTACAAAAACCCCATGGAAGCCCTTCAGAGGCAGCTAAGCCTCCTTCACCACCCCCACCAGGGCAGGTCTTAGAGTGCGCCCATGCAGCTTGTACCCCACTTTGCTGACCAGTGCCACCGTGCCTGGCTCCTTCCCTTCCACCGGTGTGTGGAACAGGGCCTCGTGCTCGTAGGGATCGAACCTGGCCCCTACGGGGTTCAGCCGGAGTAAGCCATGCTTTGTGAACACCTTCTGGATCTGGACCTCGGTCATTACGAGCCCCTCGTAGAGGTTCTTCAGGTGAGGATTGTCGTCTTTAACCTCTTCCTTTGGGACACTCTGTGTTGCTTTCTCCAAGATGTCCGCGACCTCCAGCAAGTCCTTGCAGAAGCCCTGGATGCCATATAATTTTGCCTCCTCCACTAATTTTTGGCTCCTCTGCCTCAGGTTTTCAGTGTCTGCCAAAGCTCGCTTGTATTTCTCCACGGTCTCCTTCAGCTGCTCTTCTAGCTTGACCTTCTCGTCCATGAGTGTCTTCTCTGTAGAGGGAGTATCTGTCTTCTGTTCATTTTGACCCACATCCTCTTCCAAGTTCCGGCCATTCTTCTGTTTTGTAGCTGTGCACAACAGCCGAGGAGATGGCCTGAGACACAGCGCCAAAGCCGGGACGCCGTGCCGCGCCAGCCTCACGCACCGAGCCGCCATGACTGTCTGTATTTAGGTTTTATAAACGTAATTTTTGGGGGAAATTTTTTATTGTGGTAAAATATGCATAACATAAAATTTACCATTTTAACCATTTTTTAAGTACTCCCCCTTTAAATTTTATTGGAAAATAACTAAAAGACATTATTCCAATTCCCCCTTACCGCAACTTTCAATAATATATTGCATATCTATCTACATCAATATATGGATTTCCCTATACTGGTGGACATCTGCATATTGTCTGAGAGATTCATCACTTAAAATAAGCAAGTATAGGGGCATCTGACTGGCTCAGTTGGAAGAACATGTGACTTTTTTTTAATGATTTTATTTACTTGAGAGAGATAGAGCATGAGCAAGGGGAGGTGGGCAGCAGAGGGAGAGGGACAAGCAGACTCTGCTGAGCAAGGAGCCCAATCTGGGGCGCATCCCAGGACCCAGAGATCATGATCTGAGCCTAAGTCAGATGCTTAACCGACTCCAACTAGGCACCCCTCATGTGGAGATTACTTAAATAAAAACTTGGGGGCAGCCCGGGTGGCTCAGCAGTTTAGCGCCACCTTCGGCCCAGGGCGCGGTCCTGGAGACCCGAGATCCAGTCCTGTGTCGGGCTCCCTGCATGGAGCCTGCTTCTCCCTCTGCCTGTATCTCTGCCTCTCTCTCTCTCTTTCTCTGTATCTCTCATGAATAAATAAATAAAATATTAAAAAAAAAAAAAAACAAAAAAACCAAAAACTTGGGCACCTGGATGACTCATTTGGTTAAGCATCTAACTCTTGGTTTTAGCTTGGGTCATGATCTCAGTGTCTTGGGATGAGTCCCGAGTAGGCTCTGGGCTCAGGGTGGAGTCGGCTTGAGACTCTCCCTCTCCCCCTCCCCCAGCTCGTGCTCTCTCTTTTTCTCTCTAAAAATAAGTAAACTAATTAATATTTAAATAAGTGAAACAACAACAATAAAATAAAAAAGGAATGAGGGCAGCCGGAGTGGCTCAGCGGTTTAGCACTGCCTTCAGCCCAGGGCGTGATCCTGGAGACCCTGGATCGAGTCCCACCTCAGGCTCCATGCAGGGAGCCTGCTTCTCCCTCTGCCTGTGTCTCTGCCTCTCTCTCTCTCTGTGTCTCTCATGAATAAATAAATAAAATCTTAAAAAAGAAAAAGAATAAGTAAGTATACCATGTTTCAGATCATTTTGTTTGTGAGAGTGTGGTAACAATGCACAGCCAAACCATTATAAAGGCTTAAATACCTTAGAAGGAGGTCTCTACTCAAAGCCATACTAAATATTTTGGTGAAGAATAAAAGATTAACTTTAATATGCATTGGAATACTTTGAACCTTAATTGGGCTTTAGAAATAGTCTTTTAGCTTCTTTCTCTGCATTTCACTCTGAGTTTCTATATATACATATAGACTGGTAGGAAAAGTAAGTGTACTAATTAAGTCATGATGTTTTGAATTTCTGTTTTCTCTCTTACTTAGTATAATCCAAATTTCAGAAAAAAATTTTCTTAATCAGTTTTATTTATCACAAGAAGTCACATTCTTTAGAGTGAAAACAGCTTTAATAGATAACAGCCAATGATCAAATCTGAGAAAGCATTCCAATGTAAAAATATTCTTGCTCTCTTTCTGAAGTGGTGCCATGCTGTTCAGGTTTAAGCAAGGAAGGTTTCTTTCCATTTCATAGTCGGGGGATGTCAGAGGAGGCCAGTTCAGCTGTTTTTGTATAAAATGATTTTTAAAAATCCTGGTGACCTTTTTCTGCCCTCAAATAACTTTAAGAACAGTTGGACATAAAAACTTCAAACTTTACATATTCACAGCTCTCTGAGGAATACAATCATTGTTAGTTTGAGAAAAAGCTTACTTTTCTTTTTTTTTTAAGCTGGAAAGATCTAATATTACATGTTTGCACATGCTTGGTACGTAACTCCTACTCTGCTGATGAAAAGTGATATGAGACTTTTATAGCATATGTGTAGATGCAGGTTTTTTACTTTATTTACCATGTCATAGAACTTATAAAGGCATATGGAATGTATGCTATAACCTTTCTATCGAAGTTAAAACTTTGCATCTGTTCAGCAATATCAAAACAGAGATCCTACTACGACGTTGCAGAAGTCATGTAGAAAATCTTACCATGGTGACTCCAGAGAACTGATGTCTTTGTTCATGTTCCCATCAAAGGAGGCCTGAGTGTGTTCGGCGCTCCATAGGAAAGGGGTGTTTTTTTGTTTTGTTTTGTTTTGTTTTGAGGATCCATATGCAAAATTTTCACACACATTCTTGACAGAGCCCTAAGCAAAGATTGTTGATTGCTGGTGAGGTCAGGCTTCTGACACCTAGGGTTTAAAATAACTTACATCAGGGTCCCTTCTAGAACGCTGAAGATGGGCAGCCCGGGTGGCTCAGTGGTTTACCGCCCTCTTGGCCCAGGGCGTGATCCCGGGGTCCTGGGATCGAGTCCCGGGTTGGGCTCCCTGTGTGGAGCCTGCTTCTCCCTCTGCCTGTGTCTCTGCCTCTCTCTTTGTGTGTCTCTCATGAATAAATAAAGAAAATCTTAAAAAAAAAACTTCTTTCTTTTTTTAAGTAAACTCTACGGACAACATGGAACTTGAACTCACCACCCAAGATCAAGAGTCGCATGTTCTACTGACTGAGTCAGCCAAGGGCCCCTAAAAAATTTCTTAGTAGCAAAGTAAGAAAAAAAAAAAAGAAAATAAAAACTTTCCTTAACCCTCAACCAGGAGATAAATATTGTTTTATATATTTATTTATTTATTTATTTATTTATTTATTTATTTTTTTATTATATTTTTTAATTTTTAAAAGATTTAATTTATTTATTCATGAGAGACACAGAGAGAGGCAGAGACATAGGCAGAGGGAGGAGAAGCAGGCTCCGTGCAAGGAGCCTGATATGGAACTCAATACCTGGACTCCAGGATCATGCCCTGAACCAAAGGCAGATGATCAACTGCTGAGACACCCAGGCGTCCCAGATTGTTGTATTTTTTTTTTAAAGATTTTATTTATTTATTCACGAGAAACAGAGAGAGAGAGGCAGAGACACAAGCAGAGGGAGAAGCAGTCTCCATGCAGGGAGCCTGATGTGGGACTCGATCCCAGGACTCCAGGATCACACTCTGGGCCGAAGGCAGGCTCTGAACTGCTGAGCCACCCAGGGATTATGTTGTATTTTTGAGTATATCCTTCAAAACCTGTATAGTGGTTATACTGTGTGTATTTTTCCCCCACATAACACATAAACTGTAAATTTCTCTTAAAATGTTTACTGTGAATTATTTAAAATATATAGAGAAAAATAGAAATATAAGGAACTCTTAAAAATCCACTAACTGGGGATTCCTGCGTGGCGCAGCGGTTTAGTGCCTGCCTTTGGCCCAGGGCGCGATCCTGGAGACCCGGGATCGAATCCCATGTCAGGCTCCCGGTGCATGGAGCCTGCTTCTCCCTCTGCCTATGTCTCTGCCTCTCTCTCTCTGTGTGACTATCATAAATTAAAAAAAAAAAAAATCCACTAACTGGTTTTATGGATTTTAATAGGCAATACATTGGATATCTTCTGGTTATCTCCAGATTCTTTCTTTACCCTTTTGCACCCTGCAAAGTGCCCCGAGAGGCCGGCTCATGTGGACTGACCTACTGCCTTGCTCTTTGGTTTCCAGTTGGCCCAGGGGAAGACCTATGGGAGGAACCAAGAAGAGGAGATGGAAGGGGAGGAGGTGAGTAAATCAGGGCATTTATCCCTTCTACATTCGGGCTCCAGTCCTGCCGGGTTGCATCTTGTGGGCTGAATCCTTTTACTGAAAGCCCTGGTTCCTGTACGACAGCGGTCTTCCCATGGCTGTGCCCTTTCTGGGTTCTGAGGAGCTCTTCCTACCTACAGCAGAAACAGCTCCCTGGTGCTATTAGGATACTGTGTTATCTCTTATGGTTTCCTCAAATGCTATCTACAGTTGTTATGGGTTCAGTTATGTTCTCTCCTTCCCCCCACCATTCATGGAATCTTTATAGAGGGGATCATATTAAAGTGAGGTCAGTAGGGTGGGCCCCTCGTTCATTATGACTGTTGTTCTTCTCAAAAGGAGAAATTTGGACACAGACACAGAGGGAAGACATCACAAAGGCACAGTAAGAAGAGGGCCACTGACAAGCCAAGGAGAGAGACCCTTCCCTCACAGCCCTCAGAAGAAATCAACCTGCCAACACCTTGATTTGGGACTTGAGTCCCAGAACTGAGTGACAATGAAATTCCAGTTGTTTAAGCCACCCAATCTGTGGTATTTTGTAATGGAAGCCCTAGCAAAGTAATACAACACCTTTATAAGTAGTCTCTTCATTTAATAATGTTTAATTATCTTGTTTCACTGTGTTATCTGTTTCCTGTTGAAACTGGGTTGACTTAGGTCTATAACTATCGACTTATCTATGCCTTATTTACTTCAGATTTTTTTTTCTTCTGTTAAGAAATTGACTGCTGCAGGGGCACCTGAGTGGCTCAGTAGTTTAAGGATCTAACTCTTGGTTTTGGCTCAGGTCATGATCTCAGGGTCATTGGATTGAATGTTGGGAGTGGCTCAGCACTCAGTGCAGAGTCTGCCTGAGATTCTCTCTCTCCTTCTCTTCTGCCCTTCCCCCCACTGGCACACATGCTCTCTTTTAATAAAAATCTTAGCAAAAAAAAAAAAAAATTCGAACACTGTAGATTCATGAACTGCTTTCATGACACACGTTTGCACACCATTCTGAACATACTGAGGAAGGAGGAAGTCTGATCCAGAATACCCCTCTAATATCAACCCATATCTAGACTTTTCCATCCACGTGGAAGTAGGATTCCTCTGGAGCTGTTCATCCCACCAAGATGCTGTTACTCATTGGTTACCTTGATCAAAATCAACCACGGAATCATCTGGTAACAGTACTATTTCTGTGCATATAATTGTTTTAATCACCCCCAAAATTAGACCAGTAAGGAATTGTTGACTTACTGACAACCCACACATCTGTTTTGTGGAAATCTCTTTTACTATAAAGAGGCAATCTTCAAGCCTTTTAATTTCCAAATTGTTATTTCTTTATTTCTAGTAACTCATTAAATCAACTTTTTAATTTTTTTAAAGATTTATTTATTTATTCATGATAGACAGAGAGAGAGAGAGGCAGAGACACAGGAGGAGGGAGAAGCAGGCTCCATGGGCAGCCTGGGTGGCTCAGCGGTTCAGCGCCTGCCTTCCGCCCAGGGCGTGATCCTGGAGTCCCGAGATTGAATCCCACGTTGGGCTCCCTGCATGGAGCCTGCTTCTCTCTCCGCCTCTCTTTCTTTCTCCTCTCTGTGTATTCTAATGAATAAATAAATAAAATCTTTTTTTTTTTTTTTTTTTTTTAATAAATAAAATCTTAAAAAAAATAAAAAAATAAAATAAAAAGAAGAAGCAGGCTCCATGCTGAGCCCTAAGCGGGACTGGATCCCGGGACTCCAGGATCGCGCCCTGGGCCAAAGCACCAAACCGCTGAGCCACCCAGGGTTCCCCTAAATCAACTTTATTAAAGAACACCACTAAAAAAAAAGTAAACTTTTATTTTTATTTTTATTTATTTATTTTTTAAAGATTATTTATTTATTTATTCATGAGAGACACACACAGAGAGAGAGAGAGAGAGAGAGAGAGAGAGTCAGAGACACAGGCAGAGGGAGAAGCAGGCTCCATGCCGGGAGCCCAACGTGGGACTCGATCCCAGGTCTCCAGGATCAGGCCCTGGACTGAAGGCGGCGCTAAACCACTGAGCCACACGGGCTGCCCCAAAAAGTAAACTTTTAGTACTCGTGCTTTTTATTTTTATTTTTTAAAGATTTATTTATTTATTTGAGAGGAGATGGGGGCACAGAGGGAGATGGAGAGAAAAGAGAGAATCTCAAACAGACTGTCCACCGAGCATGGAGCCTAACATGGCATTCAATCCCATGGCCCTGAGGTCATGACCCACGCTGAAGTGAGGAGTTGGATGTTCAACCACTGTGCCACTCAGGTTCCCTAACACTCCTGATTTTCAATAAAGGGAACAAGATGTGCCCAGCTATCTTAGTGATAGAGCATATGACTCTTGATCTTGGTGTTGTGAGTTCAAGCCCCATATCACTGGGAGTAGAGTAACTTTAAAAAATACGGGGATCCCTGGGTGGCTCAGCGGTTTAGTGCCTGCCTTTGGCCTAGGGCGTGATCCTGGAGTCCCGGGATCGAGTCCCGCGTCCGGCTCCCGGCATGGAGCGTGCTTCTCCCTCCTCCTGTGTCTCTGCCTCTCTCTCTCTCTCATAAATAAATAAATCTTTAAAAAAAAAGACCTTAAAAAAGTAAAAAGGGAACAAAAATGCCAAAAGCTTTTCACTGGAAATACCCTGCTAGAAAAATACAAACAAACAAAATGACCAAACCTCTCTCTGCCAAATTAAGTTTTAACAATGTCGAAGGTAGTGAAATCAAGCTTTATGTTCTCTTGTCTATCTTGGATAATCAGCAAAGCAGGTCTTTCAAACAGAATTAACCAAAGAAGAATGAACAGTTTAGGAGAAAAAAAATGTAACAGCCTTGGGGAAAATATAACTAGAAATTGAAAATTCAATCCATATTACATTTTGAGCCACTGAATGTGATTTGACTATGTGGAAGAGTGCTCTGGTAAATCCCTCCAACCACCGTCCATCTTAAAACATGGCACAGAAAGCCATGCTTGTCACTTAGGTTAGTATTTCACTGTGGCTTTCAAGATAATATGCTGTCCATTTTTTAATAACATTTAAAATGTTCATCTCCCTTTGACTGAGCACTTATAGCAAAATTATTAGTGCTTATGGCTTACTGCAGACAGTATTTATGCTGCTTTCCAGAAGCCACTTTTATCTGTTGAAAAAAAAATCCCACTGTAGGATTTCCAACCTTTTAGGCTAACGTCTGACTCTATTAGCTCCTAAAGAGAAGAACCATAAATAATCTTCCCATTTTACATTCTATGCTTTTAGCAGAGCATTAATCACAGAGGTTTTTTTTCTTTGCCTCATGAGAAAAGCCAGTCTTACAGTTTGAAAATTTGGTTTACAAAATATGGTTTTTAGGGTAGGCAGGCATGGGGGTTGGATGTAGAAAGAAAAAGGGGTCTTTGCTGGGTTTTATGAGTAGAAAACTTTGGGAACAAATGGGTTCTTTTCTTACTAGGACCAGGTAATATCTTAGGGATCTCCCTAGTAATACATGGTGGTGGGGGCATCATATTAACTCTTTCAGGTCAGAAGGGTGCCATTTATCCATCATAGTAACAAGGCACTCGAGCCATCCCGTGGACCTGAGCAGTTGATGTGACTCCCAAAGGGCTTATAGTGTTTAAACCTACTGGGGCGGGTAATGTTAGAACAAGAGTAAGGCTGATTTAATTGTGCTTTCTCCATGGGCTTTCTCTGAAATTCCACAAGCACACAATTTAATTATTATTATCATGATTTTTCTTGTCACCGAAGTGATGGGTATTCTTGGATGTACTTTGTTCAGTAAATAGGCATTTTTTTTCCTATAACATGATCACAGGAGAGCAGTTTTTAACTGAATTCTCAATTCTCTCTCTCTCCTCCCCGCTTTTTTTTTTTTTTTTCAAAAAGCACCTGATCATCCTTACAGTTAGCATGGCTAGGCATGATGGGGCTAGTTCTGGTTCAACCATTAAATTCCCTATGTCATTCGTTTCTTGAGCTAGGTTTATACCAGGTCAGTAATTCACTTCTGAGCCTTGAAAATTGCTTGTTTGATCTGATTTTACTTACTGACCAAATTTGCCTTTTAATTTTGTTAATGCTTTTATACTATCTCTGATTTGACTTCGGTTAGCTCCAACTTTTAAGGAACAATTTCAGTTGATTTGGATTAATAGCAGTAATAATTTACTAAATGGCAGTGTTATTCATCCTTAAATATAGATCTGGTCTTGAAGTCTCCAATTTCTGTAATAGCTGTAAGTGGGAATAAAATGATTTACCACATACAAATTTTTCCCACACTCCTCAAAATCACTTTAGAGAAACAAACAAATACATCAGATTTTCTTTTCATTTCTCATGAATCTCGAAGAACTTTATTTATTTATTTATTTATTTATTTATTTATTTATTGAAGAACTTTATCTGACTGTTTCAACTTCAGTGTCTCTCCTATCTCATTCTGCTCACCATTAAGCTGCTAGTCTCTCATTGTTTAAATATTATTGTTTCAAAGATACTCAACTTAATTGATAAGTAAAATGTCCATTAAAGAATAATGCATTTTTTCTTTTCTGATAAGGTAAACTATAGACTGCCAGTTTCCTTCCTTGCCTTGGCTATTTGGACGCTAAGAACAAAATGTTCTCAATTCTTAGAAACATTTTCTTCCTTCTTTTCTCTTGATTCATATTCCCTTTCTTCATAACTTAAAACTTTATCATTAAAATCATTTACTCTTGGTGGTTTAGTGGTGGATCATCTGCCTCCAGCTCAGGGCATGATCCCGGGGTCCTGGGACCGAGTCCCGTATCAGGCTCCCCACAGGGAGCCTGCTTCTCCTTATGCCTGTGTCTCTGTGTCTCTCGTGAATACATAAATTAAATCTCAAAAAAAAAATCGTTTATTCTTTAACATGCTTCAATTTGTACTTTATTATGTATTTATTTATGTTTTTATGTATATATGTATTTATTTATTGATGTTATAGTGAAGTATACTTGACACACAATGTAACATTAATTTCAATATACAACATAGTGATTTGATCACTCCAAATGTTATGCTGTGCTCAGAAATGTAGCTCCCATCTGTCACCATACAGCACTACTAGAGTATCATTGACTAGATTCCCTACGATGTAGCTTTGATCCTCGTGACTTATTCACTCCATAATGGAAGCCTGTATCTCCCACTGCCCTTTGCTGATTTTGCCCATCCCTTCACCTGTTCCCTTCTGGCAACCACTAGTTTGTGCTCTGTATTTATGGGTCTATTTCTGCTTTGTTTGTTTGTTCATTCATTTGTTTTATTTTTTGGATTCCACATATAAGTGAAGTCATATGGTATTTGTCTTTCTTTGACTTATTTCGCTTGGTATAATATACTCTAGGTCCATCCATTGTTGTTGCAAATGGCAAGATCTCATTCTTTTCTTTCTTTTTTCTTTTTTTTTTTTTTAAGATTTTATATATTTATTTGATAGAGAGAGAGCACAAGCAGGGGGAAGGGCAGAGACAGAGGGAGAAGTAGACTCCTCGTGGAGCAGGGAGCCACCCAATGTGGGGCTCAATCCCAGAACCCTGACATCATGTCCAGAAGGCAGACACTTCTCTGACTGAGCCATCCAGGCTCCCCAATCTCATTCTCTTTTTTTTTTATGATTATGTCAAATCATTTTAAGAATGGAATGGGTTACAGATAAAAACTTATTCTATAAATACTTTTGTATTTTTCCAGAAGTAGTAGATCAAGTATTTATTGAGCAAATGCGAGATTTAAAAAACTGTTATTTGGTTTCTGAGGAATCACTCACTTCTCTAATGCTTTGGTAGAAATTTCCCTGGCACCTTGACACAACGGGGAAGGGGATATGAAATTCTGAAAAGTTGATATTGCCTGTCAGAGTAGTAGAATGAGGGATCAAAATGAAAATTAAGTTAAAGTATAGAAAATAAAGAAAGTTATATTTCTTAATCACCTGAGATGATACATTAAGATTTGTGCCACCATATATAGAATCCAATGATATCAGTGTGAGAAGAAGGGATGATACAGTTCCAATAGTTCCCCTCCCTTCATTCTGCACTAATTCCCAGTAACAGAGTCCAAGATGTGCTACCCCTAAGCACAGCACCTTCACTTATTGAGTATTTTAAGATAAATGAGTTTGAATTGGCAGATGCAGGAAGAATTCTCAGATCTTCTGCGTCTCCCCTGAACCAGGTGATGAGATTCAGGTACAAGAAGGGCAGGTGCTCTGTCTTCCCTGGGGAAAGGAGCAACCTCACCTCTGAAGACCTTAGAGGAATTTGAAAGAATAGTCTTTGTTAAGTTTCTCCCAGTTTACTGCCCTTAGCTTACATCCTTTTGTCCTATCACGTTCTCCCACGACTTTTCAGTCTAGTGAGTGCAAAGTATAAAACTTAGTATAAAAATTCTCATATCTTCTTCAGATCTTCATTTCTTGAGGAAGGCTCCTATGTCATAGAAAACTTACATTGAATACATTTATTTGCAGGGGGCCTGGGTGGCTCAGTTGGCTAAGCATCTGCCTTCGGCTCAGCTTGTGATCTCAGGGTCCTGGGATCAAGTCCCGCATAGGGCTCCCTGCTCAGTGCGGAGTCTGCTTCTCCCTCTACCCCTTCTCCGGCTCATGCTTCTTCCCTCCCTCTCTCTCTCTCATTCACACTCTCTCAAATAAATAAATAAATAAATAAATAAATAAATAAATAAAATCTTAAAAAATACATTTTCTTTTCTCTTGTTAATCCCTTTCATCAGTCCAATTTACAGGGTCCCCAGTGGGAGAACCTGTTATGGGGAAAGAAAGAATTTTCTTCCCCTGCACTACTTCTTCAAATATTTTTGAACATACTTATTTTCAACTCTTATTTATTTATTTGTTTATAAATTTTAATTCCAGTTGGTTAACATATAGGGTAATATTAGTTTCAGGTGCACAGTATGGTGCACTTCAACACTTCCATGCAATGCTCTGTGATCATCTTGACAAGTGCACTCCTTATTCCCCATCACCTGTTTCACCCATGCCCCCCCACCTCTCCATAACTCTCTTTTATTTTTATTTATTTATCTATATATATTTAAATATTTTGTTTCTTTCTTTATTTTAGAGAGAGGGAGGGAAAGAGACAAGCAAATTCCTCACTGAGCACGGAGCCTGACTCAGGGCTTGATTCCATGACCCAGAGATCATGACCTGAGGTGAAACCAAGAATCAGATGCCCAACCAACTGCACCATCCAGGTGTCCCTATATTTTTTTGTAAGTAGGCTCCACATCCAATGTGGAGCCAAACATGGGGCTTGAACTCATGACCCTGAGATCAAGACCTGAGCTGATAGGAAGAGTCAGGTGCTTAACCAACTGAGCCATCCAGGCGCCCCTAAACTCTCTTTTAAATTGTTTTAAAATTTCTTTTAAAACCTAAAAAATTTCTTTAAATTTTCTTTAAATTTCTTTTTAAACCTAAAACCAGTTCTTGCGTATAAATGATAACCTTCGTCCTGTCTGCTGACTTTTCCTCATAGTGGTTTATTTCTTGATGTGGTTTCTGATTTTTTTTACCATAAAGTCATCTTCAGTAGGGGATGTTTTGTTTTCTAGGAAACTCATGCTAGATTGTTTTTACTGGAATAAGCACATAATTTGGAATCCATCAGGATTTGGTTCTGACTTCAGGTTTTCTACTTCTGGTTCTGTATATTTGGATTCATTGTTGGACCTTCTTAAACCTCACTTTTTTCTAAATCTTAGGTGTTTCTTTCTTTTTTAAAAGATTTTATTTGTTTATTCATGAGAGACACACAGAGGGAGGCAGAGACATAGGCAGAAGGAGAAGCAGGCTCCTCACAGGGAGCCCAATGCGGGACTCGATCTCAGGACCCTGGGATCACGCCCTGAGCTGAAGGCAGATGCTCAACCACTGAGCCACCCAGATGCCTCATTTCAGTTGTTTCATGAGCAAAATGGGGATGATGAAGAATTGTTTTGGTGAGAATTAAATAAGGTGCCTGTCACCAATACTCTCAATAAATGGTACTTATCATTACTTGGATAAATACTTCATAAAAGATGAGTGTCAATACTAAATGTCATGTCCTCAAAGAGATCATTCTTGGCCCTCAGTCTAAATTAGTTTCCTCTCTTAAATTCTCTCAAGCTGTGTGTTTCCCTTTGTAGCATTTGCTGCCATCAGTAACCATTCATTGATTATTTCTGTGGCTGTTCAATGCAGCAGTTGCAAACTCAGTGCTGAGTTGGGAAGATCATGTGTGGACTGGGAAGAACTCCATGTCTCTGACCATGGCATTTCCCATTGGATCTGGTAGTTGTTCTTTTGAGGGAGTGAGGGGTTCAGTGCTACTGAATTTTCCAATTTTTCATATAATGCAAAATCTTGTTTTTTTTTTTTTTTAAATAGGAGATGTCTTGGTTTTAAAATGCAAGGAAATAATTCAATTAAAAAAAAGGCATTGTGGGACACCTGGTTGGCTCAGTTGGAAAGAGCATGCGACTCTTGATCTTGGGGTTGTGAGTTTGAGTCCCACATTGGTGGTAGGGATTATTTACAATAAATAAATTAATTAATTAAAAAAAAAGACATTGTATGGGCCAACCAAATTCATTAATGGTCACAATAGATCTGAGAGCTGCCAGTTTACAATCTCTGGTTTCTGTCTATCTCCATGATTAGACTGTTATGGTCACTACTGTTTGTACACTGCCTGGCACAGTAAAGGTACATAGGAGCCATTAAACATTTACTGAAAGAAAGAGAAAGAAGGAAGGAGGAAGGAGGGAAGAAGAAGGAAGAAAGGAAGGAAAAAAGACTGCAAGTGATTTATCTTTTCTCTCTCTAAAGAATTACATTTGAAAAATTGCCAATATTGAGAATATAAGACAGTCTGAGCAGGTGGATAGATTTCATATTTAAGAGTTCTAGTTAATATAAACTAGGAAAGAAAAAGTAATCACTGCTTATCTGTATAATTTTTAGGGAAAAATAAATTATGAGTTTTGTTGCTTTTGTAATCAAACATTAATAAGATAAAAAATGTTTTGACTGCCTTAGAAGAAAATTTGCCATGTGTGAGTATTTTATTGAAAAGCTGGTTGGTTGCATATTGTCAGACCAATTTTTGTTTGCTGGGAAATAGAATTTAATCTCTGACCTCAAGTTTTATTGTGTAATGAGCTCACCAAATACACTGAACTGCAGATTTCCATGGTAGTATGATTTGTGTACTGACATGAACTCTGGAAGTCATTGCAGCTGTCATTTGGTGAAAAATAGGAAAAGAGAGGCTTTGGAGAGCTTAGATTTCTAGAGCCAATGGAAGGGGGAAAACCTTAAATGCTAAATTATTTAGAAACTGTCTAAATTGAAATGGCTGTCTTTGACATATTTGTAAATTTAAGGATTCCTAGAGATTTGTCTTTGGAGACACAAAATATGCATCAGTAACTAGAGTGGTCTGCTGATCAGATTACTGAATTGCAAAACTGAAAATCAACAAATGTTCTTAACAGATATGTATGTATCCTGTACTACTTCAGGCTCTACCCAGAAAGTAAGTATTGAAAGTGATGGTGGAGGAAGCCATCTCTGTACTCAGGGAGTTTACAGACTAGTTGGGGAGACAAGACCAATAATTGGGGAAGGATGAAAGTCTAATTAAAGGCTGAGCCATGTGTTAGATTATAAGTGAACAGGAAATCAGAGGGTAAAAATCACAGCAGACTTCAAAGATTAGGTAAGACTGTTACTAGAGCTTCAGGAGAGTGTCATTAAGGGCAGCCCGATTGCTCAGTGGTTTAGAGCCACCTTCAGCCCAGGGTGTGATCCTGGAGACCTGGGATCGAGTCCCACGTCGGGCTCCCTGCATGGAACCTACTTCTCCCTCTGCCTCTCTCTCTCTCTCTGTCTATCATAAATAAATCTTTTTTTATTATTTATTTATTTATTTATTTATTTATTTATTTATTTATTTTATTTTATTTATTTATTATAGTCACAGAGAGAGAGAGAGGCACAGAGACACAGGCAGAGGGAGAAGCAGGCTCCATGCACCGGGAGCCCGACGTGGGATTCGATCCCGGGTCTCCAGGATGGCGCCCTGGGCCAAAGGCAGGCGCCAAACCGCTGCGCCACCCAGGGATCCCCATAAATAAATCTTAAAAAAAAATTAAAAGTATCATTATACTTCAGAGAAGGAAAGAATATACATCCCTATCATGGTCTTCTCTGCTTTTCAAAGTATGTTAATTTTGATCTTGGGCTTTTCGAAGAGAGAAAGAAAAAAAGTCAAAGTTGTTTCTTTGTTTACTAGCAATTTATATTTTATTTTATTTTTTTAAAGTTTATTTATTTATTCATGAGAGACGGAGATAGAGAGAGGCAGAGACACAGGCAGAGAGAGAAGCAGGCTCCTGCAGGGAGCCCGATGTGGAACTCGATCCCGGGACCCCGGGACCACGACCCCAGCCGAAGGCAGACGCTCAACCACTGAGCCACCCAGGTGCCCTCAATTTATATTTTATTTTATTTTTATTTTTTTAATTTTTTTATTTATTCATGATAGGCACACAGTGAGAGAGAGAGAGAGGCAGAGACATAGGCAGAGGGAGAAGCAGGCTCCATGCACCCGGAGCCTGACGTGGGATTCGATCCCGGATCTCCAGGATCGCGCCCTGGGCCAAAGGCAGGCGCCAAACCGCTGCGCCACCCAGGGATCCCAATTTATATTTTAAAAATATTTTTATGTAGTTCCCATGCTTAACCAGTCAACAAGTCCTATGATTTCTTTATTCATATTGTGTTTCTTACTGTAAATACCCTAGTTGAGGAGTTTGTAATTTCATGCATAAATATTGATTTGTCCAAGTTCACTCAGCAAGTGGCAAGGCAAGAATAGAACTAAAGTCCTGTGCTTTGTCTTTGATCCCATATGGTATGGTCACCCTCTACAATCTTTTTTTTTTTTTTAAGATTTTATTTATTTATTCATGAGAGACACAGAGAGAGAGAGAGAGAGAGAGAGAGGCAGAGACACAGGCAGAGCGAGAAGCAGGCTCCATTCAGGGAACCTGATGCAGGACTCCATCCCGAGACTCCAGGATCACGCCCTGAGCCAAAGGCAGGTGCTAAACCGCTGAGCCACCCAGGGATCCCCACCTTCTACAATCTTAAAATATTTTCTATTATTGCTTAAATAAATCATAGCACATTCTTAAGATACAGTAGTATGCAGCTATCATAAATTATGAATTATACTTACATTTAAAAAATATTTTATTTTTTTATTCATGAGAGACACAGAGAGAGAGGCAGAGGGAGAAGCAGGTTCCAGGCAGGGAGCCCGATGTAGGACTCCACATCAATCCTGGGACTCCAGAATCACGCCCTGAGCCAAAGGCAGACACTCAGTCGCTGAGCCACCCAGGCGTCCCGAATTCTACTTACATTTATTTATTTATTTATTTTTTCTACTTACATTTATTGTTGTGGAAGTTGTTTATAATGTTTTAGGAAGTGGAAAAAATATTAGTAAATATGATCCCATTTTTGTAAACATATATTTTATATACATAAAGTGGATTTTTTCTTTGTAATTTCTCATTTTTTGACATTGATGCATTATTTGTGTAATTAATAAATAATATGTTAACATCTCCTTTCCAATTTTTAATTTTATTTAAAAAATATTTATTTATTTGACAGAAAAAGAGAGCACAAGAAGGCAGAGTGACAGGCAGAGGGAGAGGAAGAAACAGGCTCCTCACTGAGCAGAGAGCCCAAGGTGGAGCTTGAGGACCTGAGGAGCACTCAGATGCTCCTCAGGTCCTACTTCAGATCAGTGAAATGAAAATCTCTGTGGGGTAGGACCCTGGCTTTGTTTTTTTTTGTTTTTTTTTTTTTTTTAATTTTTATTTATTTGTGATAGTCACAGAGAGAGAGAGAGAATGAGGCAGAGACACAGGCAGAGGGAGAAGCAGGCTCCATGCACCGGGAGCCCGACGTGGGATTCGATCCCGGGTCTCCAGGATCGCGCCCTGGGCCAAAGGCAGGCGCCAAACCGCTGCGCCACCCAGGGATCCCTGTTTTGTTTTTAAAGATTTATTTGTTTTTTTTTCAGAGAGAGAAAGTGTGAGCAGGGGGAGGGGCAGAGGAAGAGAGAGAGAATCTCCAGTAGACTCCTTGCTGAACATGGAGCTCACATGCAGAGATCTATCTCAGGATTCTGAAATCATGACCTGAGCTGAAATCAAGAGTCAGTCACCAACTGAGTAAGCTACCCAGGAGCCCCTGGCTCTGGCTTTTTAAAAAAGCTCTTTAGATGGTTCTCATGTGCATCCAGCCGTACCTGGGAACAAACTAGAACTACAAAATTTTGGGCCCAACCCAAGATGTACTAAGACAGAAACTCTGGGATGGGGTGGTGGTGGGGCAAGCTGTTTTAACAAATGTCCTGCCGAAATTTCAGAGCCACTACCATTGAGTAAAAGCTCAGCCTGACCACTATACTTCTTCATGTAGCCTCAACCTCCCCAAAAATACTCTTTACGATTTTCCAACCTTCAACTTGCACTCCAACCAGGCAAATTTACTGTATGTTTCCTGAAGCTACATGGCTGGATCCATCTCTTCTTTCATGCTCTTGACTCTTCCTGGCAGGCCTGCTTCCTCTTCCTGGGAGCTGCCCAAATTCTAGCCATTCTTCAAGACCCAGTTCATATCTTACCACCCCCATGAAGGCTTTCTGCATCTCTCCAGCCCTCCCACTATTAGGTCTCCCTCTTCTCGAACATTGATTTATTTCTTTAATAAGTGTTCATTTCATGCTTGTTATTTGACATACTGAGTGAAATACAAAAGAATTACACCAGGGTCCCTTTAGAGGGTTTTTACTTGTTTATATATGGGATGAAAGGAGGAAAATTTGATGAGGAAGGAGATGAGATTAGTGCTGACAGGATGCAGAATTAGGAGGTGTGAGAAGGGTGGTTAGAGGATTGCAGAGGCAGTGGGGTTGAAAACCATAATGTGGATCATTTACTTCAGGAGACAACTATAAGAAGAAAGGAAAGGGCGATGTCTCCCACGCACCATATCTTTTAAAGGAACACTTTCCCTTCCTATTTACAAAAGTAATTGTTGATTGAGGAAATTTGGAAAATACAGAAAACAAATAACACTCACATTCCTATCACCTGAAGGTAAACATTTAGTTCTTCGTATCTTTTTTCTTTAAAAAATGACTAAATGTACATAGCCATAGATAAAATATATTGTACAATAAGATCGCATTAAACATACTATCTTGGAATCTGAATGCCTTTTTTTGTTACATGAATTTTAAGTCAATACACTTTCATATATCTTCTTGTCATTAAGTTTTTTTTTTTTTTTTAAGGATTTTATTTATTTATTCATGAGAGACACACACAGAGAGGCAGAGACACAGGCAGAGGGAGAAGCAGGCTCCATGCAAGGGAGCCCGATGTGGGACTCAATCCTGGAACTCTGGGATCATGCCCTGGGCTGAAGGCAGATGCTCAACAGCTGAGCCACCCAGGTGTCCCTGTCATTAAATTTTAATAGTTACAGGATACTTCACGATTTAACCAGTCCTTCTGTTATTAGACTCCCCCCATTTGTTCCTTTTCCTTTTTAAAAAAATTTTTTTTAATTTATTTTTATTTTATTTATTTTTTACTTTTTTTTTTTTTTTAAAGATTTTATTTATCTATTTGATGGAGACAGACTGAGCACAAGTAGGCAGAGGGAGAAGGAGAAGCAGACTCTCTGCTGAGCAGGGAGCTGGATGCAGGGCTTGATCCCAGAACCTTGAGATCATGACCTGAGCCAAAGGCAGATGCTTAACCAACTAAGCCACCTAGGCACCTCATTCCTTTTTTCTATTTGTGGGTTACACTTGTTTTCCTAAAGTTCTCCTTTAAAATGCTCAGGCAAATGTTTATCATAAAATATTTTCTTTAACACACTTTTCGGGACTGTACAGTGGTTTGGAAATCCAACTCTTTAGCACCTTTCTTTATCTTTTGCTGTTCTTTCTGAGAAATGCCTTCAGTGTTTTCTTTTTTTTTTTTAACTTTTATTTATTTATGATAGGCACACAGTGAGAGAGAGAGAGGCAGAGACACAGGCAAAGTGAGAAGCAGGCTCCATGCACCGGGAGCCTGACGTGGGATTCGATCCCGGATATCCAGGACCGCGCCCTGGGCCAAAGGCAGGCGCCAAATCGCTGCGCCACCCAGTGATCCCGCCTTCAGTGTTTTCAATTCTTCTATTGAGTTTTTAGTTTCTGTTAACATATTCGTAATTTCTAAAAATTTTCTTTTCCCTGATACCTCATCTTTTAAGAATGTCCTATTCTTGTTTTGTGGTGCAATATCTTATCTCTTCGAGTTTTCTTTTTAAACTTCCTCCTCGGGTCGCCTGGGTGGCTCAGCAGTTGAGCGTCTGTCTTTGGCTCAGGGCATGATCTTGGGGACCTGGGATCGAGTCCCACATCGGGCTCCCTACATGGAGCCTGCTTCTCCCTCTGCCTGTGTCTTTGCCTCTCTCTTTCTGTGTCTCTCATGAACAAATAAATAAAATCTTAAAAAAAAAAAAAACACAAAAACTTCCTTCTTTCTACTTTGTATTCTTCCAACTTGTTATTTTCCATTTGTTGTTTTGGGGTTTCTGAAGTTAGAGGAAATAGTGCACAAGACCAGACTCATGTCTGAAACCAACTGCAATTTCAGGGGTTTCCAAGACCTCCTTAGGTTTAACAATTCCTGGAAAGGATTCACAGAACTCATGAAAGCTGTGTTTTGGGAAGATGAAGCATGAGAGGTTGTGGAATGATGAACCTTTGATTCCTGGATGACTGCAGGGTCAACCACAGTATAGAACTGCAGTTCTGCTGCCATCACTTACTGGAGGTAAAAGTTAACAATGGAATTTAGAAATGATGAATCCAGTTCTAAGTATCTGGCTCGCTAGATGCATACAGAAATGCAAAATAACAAGAAACAAGCTAAATATACAATCCTTGGTTATTGCTATCTGAATCAGCCAAAATGAAAGTAAAGGAGGATGTCCTGACACTGGGCCAATCTTGTATTCTGATTTATAATCTGAATCTGGTTTGTAAGTGGGCCAAGCTTAGATTCTGAGCTACAGCAGCTAGCCTGTGGGAATTTACCAAAGAGAAGTTATGTTGAAATAACAGATAGTGAAGAAGATTAGAGTGATTCTTAAAAGAATGGGAAAAAGAAAGGAGAGAGTTAAAGAACTCATTCCAGCAGGGGAGGACTCTTTGAATGGTAAATAAGAAACGGGATGGGGCAGCCCGGGTGGCTCAGCAGTTTAGTGCCACCTTCAGCCCAGGGCCTGATCCTGGAGACCCGGGATTGAGTCCCACATTGGGCTCCCTGCGTGAAGCCTGCTTCTCCCTCTGCCTGTGTCTCTGCCTCTCTCTCTCTATGTCTCTCATGAATAAATAAATAAAATCTTGAAAAAAAAAAAAAAGAAATGGGATGAATAAAGTAGACATCATAGAGTCAAAACAAAGGTCTTTATGCAGCACTCTTGGAATCTGGATGGACTAATAGGTTCTGCTGGTCCCCTAACCCTAAAGGGTTCTAAACAAGTCTGCTCTATTTATCCTAATTTTGAAAAATTTAAAAGGCCAGAAGACAAAGACAACAAACAGAAGTCTGATCTCCAACCCCTCAGAGAGACAGTTCTACAATCTAATTAAGATAGAGATTGACGGGAGAATCCCTGGGTGGCTCAGTGGTTTTGTTCCTGCCTTTGGCCCAGGGCATGATCCTGGAGTCCCGGGATCAAGTCCCACATGGGGCTCTCTGCATGGAGCCTGCTTCTCCCTCTGCCTGTGTCTCTGCCTCTCTCTTTCTCTGTGTCTCTCATGGATAAATAAATAAAATCTTAAAAAAAAAAAAAGATAGAGATTGACAAAAGGGCCTAGGTCCCTTGGCTTAATCCCTGTCTGAAGATTCAAGGTCAAATGCACTTGAGTAGGTAACATGGTGAGAGGATGAAGAAGAGAATTTTCTGGGATTCCTTGACATGGAAGCCCAACATACTGCAGTTCCAAATCTGTTGGTAAAATCCTAAGAGGGTTACACTTGCATTGGCAGGATATGGAAATGCAGTGTTTGATAGGATCAAAATGAAAATTGGGATAAAAATTAGAATGACTGAACAATATTTATGTAAAGTATTGTGTCTCCTTTACCTGAATGTATTAGGGGGATGGATATTGTGTCTGACAGAGGAACAATTCCACCTAGTATTGTAAAACAGAAGGCATCTGAATTTGCCCTTCAGCCAACTTGACATGCTCAATGAAAACCTGTAAGATTACCTTAGCACACATAGGGTGTTAATTTGAAACAATATAGAATATCTGGTGGACAAAGCATTATTTCTTTAATTAATTCCCTGTTAGAACCTGGAATGGTGGCACAGACAAATTCTCTATATGGTAACCCTATGTGGAGTGCAGATTGAGGCTTAAGGTAAAATCCAGTGAGCACCACCCAGCAGTGACCACTGGAATTTGAGACCGTAAGATTCCCATTTGAGAGATTACTAACATTAATTGAAATTGCCTCTATGAATGAAGAACATAAAATAATCTTGAAACCTGAAATATCCAAAATGTCTTGGGTGATGTTGAAGAAATACTCTATTGGGGGGATAAGTTCCCAGAAGTATTTAATAATAAAATGGAAAGGGTTTGTGTGAGGACGTTACCATGAGAATGCTAAGGACTCACTGTTTTGTTGTAAGAAAGCTTGGTTTTGGCCAAAAACCAAGCAGTGGCTCATATAGTAAAGAATCTGGTCTCGCCCAGAGAGAGAGAATTCTGGGAGGTAATTTCAAAGTTCAATATCATGGCAATAGGAATGTTTTTGTTTTTGTTTCCTGGGGGCTTTGACATGACCAATGACATGACTTAGGGTGGGTGCATTTGGTCATGCCAAGCTATCTTGACCTCCTGAGGGGCTGGAGACAGAGGTTAGCCATGTACACAGTAGGCTATTCTTGTAAGATGGAGCCTCAATAAAAACTCTGGACTCAGGGTGAGCTTCTTTGGTTGGCAATACTCTGTGCATGTTGCCACACGTTGTCGCTAGGAGGAGTTAATGTGTCTCCATGACACCACAGGGAGAGGAGGAATGGAAAGCTCTGTGTTTAGACTCTGTCCTGTGCACTTCCTCCCTTGGCTGATTTTAATCTGTATCCTTTAGCTATAGTAAACCATAACTGTGAGTCTGACAACTTTTTTGTAAATTCTGTGAGTCCTTCTAACAAATTTTGTTACTTTGTTTCTCTCTGTTTATGAGCTTGATTTTTTTCAGTTGAAACCCTTTGGGTGAACAGGGTCACTTCTGTTGGGTTCAGCAAGAGCTGAGTTTAGGATTTCACTTAATTTGGCTTAACATTTTTATTACTGGGACCAGAAGCAAACCCTTTAAAAACTGGAAGGGGTGTGGGAGGTCATAGATCCCATAGGATCTACCCTCTCTTTTCCCACACGGTGAAATTGAGATGTCAAGATGGGAAGAGACAAGTGTGCTACCGTGCAGCTGGCCAGGGGCAGGGGCTGGGACTGGAGCCAGATCTGGTATTTCCTGGGCCACCAGCTCTTGCTACTATGTCCACTATGTTCCTGGAGATAAGAAAGAAGTCTGCTCAGCCCAAAGTTTTCAACCAGGGCGCATAGAGATGTTTTGGAAGTCTGTAAGTGCCTCAGGTTTCATTTTAAAAAAAGGATTCATTCATTTATTTGAGAGAGGAGAGCACATGTGCACATGTAAGTGGGGGAGGGGCCAAGAGAGAGGGAGAGGTAGAGAATCTCAAGTAGACTTCCCAGTGAGCATGGAGCCTGTTGAGGGGCTCAAACCCACCACCCTGAGATCATGACCTGAGCAGAAACCAAGGGTTGGACGGACGCTTAACTGACTGAGCCATTTGGGTGCCTCAGATTTCATTTCGTTTATTTATTTATATTTAGTTTTTATTTTTATTATAATTTATTTATTTGACAAGGAGAGAAAGATAGAGAAAGAACACAAGCAGTTAGAGTGGCAGGCAGAGGGAGAGGGAGAAGGAGACTCCCCACTGAGCAGGGAGCCCAATGTGGAGCTCGATCCTGGGATCCTGGAATCATAACCTGAACAAAGGTAGATGCTTAACCAACTGAGACCCCCAGGAGCTCCTCAAATTTCATTTTAAAGCAGATTTAAAACACGAATGTTTATATTTTGCCAATTTATACAATAAAGCACTATTTTTATTAGATTAAAAAAAATCCCTTTACTGTTATTTTAGCATGATTTTAGGAGAGAGTGGAAGTAAACACACAGGCCCAATCTTCTATGTTTACCCAGAACAGAGTATTTTGTTTTCTGTATCTTTCCTCCTGCCCTCCACTATGATCTAGGATGGCACTGAGGAACTTCAGGGTAGGTGACAACGTTCTCCACTAACTCCTTAGGAAGTAAGATAAAGGCGATCTATTAAAGTGACTCATTATTTCTTAGTTAAATGGGTGACTAGGTCTAAAATTTTTTATTGGACTTAAAAAAATTGAAGTATAGTTGATACACAATGCTGCATTAGTTTCAGGCGTACAACATGGTGATTCGACAACTCTATATGTAATGCTATGCTCATCACCAGCATGGTTACCACCTGTCACCACACAACGCAATTACAGTACCATTGACTATATTCCCTGTATTTCACCTTTCATCCCTGTGACGACGTATTTACCCCATAACTGGAAGTCTGAACCTCCTACTCCCCCTTCACCTGCTTTGCTTACCCGACCCCCCCTTTGCTCTGGCAACGATCAGTTTGTTCTTTGTATTGTTAGGGTTTAAAATTTTATCCTTGATAATCTGGGTTTATGCTGATCACTCCTAACACGAACATGGAAAGTGGGATAGCAAAGTGTCCAGGGGGAAGAAATAACGGAAGATAACCATTGAAGAATGAATAGCTACATTTGTGGTTTCCTGCCTTGTTAATTTTCCCCATTCTCACTGGTGTGAGGTGGTATCTCATTGTGGTTTGGATTTGTATTTCCCTGATGGCAAGTGATGCAGAGCATTTTCTCATGTGCTTGTTGGCCATGTCTACGTCTTCCTCTGTGAGATTTCTCTTCATGTCTTTTGCCCATTTCATGATTGGATTGTTTGTTTCTTTGGTGCTGAGTTTAATAAGTTCTTTATAGATCTTGGAAACTAGCCCTTTATCTGATACGTCATTTGTAAATATCTTCTCCCTTCTGTAGGTTGTCTTTGAGTTTTGTTGACTGTATCCTTTGCTGTGCAAAAGCTTCTTATCTTGATGAAGTCCAAAAAACAATAAAGAGAAAACAGAAGAGAGGAAATGTCCTTCTGGCTTTCTTTTCTTTCTCTTGCCTCCTCTTTTTTTCTCCTTCTCTCTCTCTCTCTCTCTTTTTTTTTTTTTTTCTTTTTTTACTTGAAGAGTATAATCCAACTAAGGATTCATTCTTGGGATGGCTGGCTGGCTCAGTCAGTAGAGCATGCAGCTCTTGATGCCAGGGTTGTGAGTTTAAACCTCACATTGGGTATAGAGCTTACTTAAAAAAAAAAAAAGGGAAAAAAACTTGTTCTTTTTTTTTTTTTTAATTTTTATTTATTTATGATAGTCAGAGAGAGAGAGAGAGAGACAGACAGACAGACAGACAGACAGACAGAGAGACATAGGCAGATGGAGAAGCAGGCTCCATGCACCGGGAGCCCAACATGGGATTCGATCCCGGGTCTCCAGGATCGCGCCCTGGGCCAAAGGCAGGCGCTAAACCCCTGCGCCACCCAGGGATCCCTCGTTCTTTTTATTTTTAAGATTTTATTTATTTATTCATGACAGAGAGAGAGAGAGAGAGAGGCAGAGACACAGGCAGAGGGAGAAGCAGGCTACAAGCAGGAGCCTGAGGTGGGACTCAATCCCAGGACTCCAGGATTACGTCCTGGGCAGAAGGCAGATGCTCAACCACTGAGCCACCCCGGTGTCCCGAAAAAAATTCATTCTTAATGCTTAATAATAATAAAAACAGGGTGGCACAGCGGTTTAGCACCTGCCTTTAGCCCAGGGCTCGATCCTCGAGACCCGGGATCGAATCCCACGTCAGGCTCCCGGTGCATGGGGCCTGCTTCTCCCTCTGCCTATGTCTCTGCCTCTCTCTCTCTCTCTGTGTGACTATCATAAATAAATAAAAATTAAAAAAAAATAAAATAAAAACAGGGATCCTTGGGTGGTGCAGCGGTTTAGCGCCTGCCTTTGGCCCAGAGCGCGATCCTGGAGACCCGGGATCGAATCCCACGTCGGGCTCCCGGTGCATGGAGCCTGCTTCTCTCTCTGCCTGTGTCTCTGCCTCTCTCTCTCTCTCTCTCTCTGTGACTATCATAAATAAATAAATAAAAAATTAGAAAAAGGGGATCCCTGGGTGGCTCAGCGGTTTAGCGCCTGCCTTTGGCCCAGGGTGCGATCCTGGAGACCCGGGATCGAGTCCCACGTTGGGCTCCCAGCGTGGAGCCTGCTTCTCCCTCCTCCCTCTCCCTGCCTCTCTCTCTCTCTATGTCTATCATAAATAAATAAATAAATCTTTAAAAAAATTAAAAAAAAAACAACAAAAAGCCTCCATTTAAATTTTATAATAGGTCTTTAAGGAAAATTAAAGTTTTGTGGTTATTCTGTATTACTGGTTAAAAAGACTTAAGAGGGCATGTTATATGGCTTAAGTACATTGTTATATATTAAGAAACACAGCAATTAGATAGAACATGTGGACCTTGTTTGAACCCTGGTTTAAGCAAACCAACCATAAAATGTCATTTTTTGAGCCAAATCAAAATATTTCATTCTGGAGCGGATATTGGATGACATTAGTTCTATTAGCAGAGCTAATAATATTGTGGTTATATACATAAATGTCCTCATTTTTTTATAGGTGCATAGAGACAATGTATGAAGTTTTCTTGACAATATTAAAACATCACTGCACAAACATAAAGGAGAAGAATGCAGAAGAGGAGCAGAGAAGCAAGAATGGCAAAATGGTCACACCTGAATTTGGGAAGGAGAGTTTGCTGTATTATTCTGTTTGTAATCTTTTATAACAAAATTTATTTTTTAAAGATTTTATTTATTTATTCATGAGAGACACAGAGAAAGAGGCAGAGACACAGGCAGAGGGAGAAGCAGGCTCCCTGCAGGAAGCCCAATGTGGGACTCGATCCCAGGACATCGGATTACACCCAATGCCAAAGGCAGGCGCTCAACCACTGAGCCACCCAGGTATCTCCATAAAAAACAGTTTAAAATGATATTTAGAGTTCTGGCAGTTAACTCTGCTGAAAAGATTGTTACTGTGCTTTCATTAAAGGAAAATTCAAAAGCATCAAAAAGGACAAAACAGGAAATGAAATTATGGATGCTGACTCCACTTGGTAAAGGGAGCTCTGGAACACACAAAATGAGCATGATAATGTTAGGAATAAAAATAACAGCCAATACTCACTGTGGCTGACTGCTACTCAACGATGACTATGGCTTAGCAATCTTGCTGCTATGGATGGGGTACTGTGTTTATCTCACTTCTATGACCCCAGAAGTTTATGAGTTAGATACTGTTAATATTGCTTTTTTACAAATGTGGAAACTGAGGTACAGAACTTTTATGCAACTTGGCTAATGTCCCATGCCTGGAAAATTGGCAAGCCAGGATTTTTATCCTGCCCAGAGACAAGATTCTTTACTTTTAAAAACCTGGTCCATAGAAAAATAATTATTTTTGGAATGCACAAAGCCATGGCTGTTTTCACCCAGGAGCTTTTTGTTCAATGCTTTATGGATATAATCTATTCTACATTTGGGGGGCATCTGGTGCACAGCTGGTTGGTTAAGTGTCCGACTCTTGATTTCAGCTTAGAGCATGATCTCAAGGTCATGGGATCGAGCTCCACGTCCAGCTCTGTGCTTACTGCTAAGTCTGCTTGAGATTCTCTCTCTCCCTCCCTCTTCCTCTTCCCCCACTCACACATGTTTTCTCTAAATAAATAAATAAATAACAAAATCTTGAAAAAAATTATTGTACATTTAAAAAGTCAAAACGCACCTGCAGCCCATCTCCTGTGTGTGTAGTTTCTGGAAATTTGTAGGATAATGGTGTTCAAATTTTTCATCCCTAGCCCTTGTGATTTGATTTCTCCCAGGTGGCAAATATGTCCTTTGTCACACACTAGTGAGTGCCAGGTAAACTCAGTGCTCTTGTGCCGCCCAAAGGGACTTCTGGGAGAAGGGGAGGGGTTGGCTAGAACTGGAGAACTCGACACCAGCTGGCTCCCCTAAACGTAGGGCTTCGGTTACAAACATTTTAACACTATTTTTTCCCCATGGCAACAGAAATGATTACAGAAATCAGCTGCTTTCGAGTAAGACGACAGTGGATGAGACTGTTGGAAACTGAAATCTATTTGGGGAAAGTAGAAACAACCTATAAATGAGCTCTTCTGCTCATTCGGAGGTGTTCTGTCCACTGCACATGTGGATGGGCCCATAGTTAACAAAGCTCTTCTCGCATAAAAGAAGCAAGTGCTCTTTTGCAAAAAAGAAAAAAAAAGAGGAAGAAGAAGAAGAAATATTAGTGATATTTAAAAATATCTGACTCGTAGGTGTAGATGGCTAAGAACAATTCAGGTATGCACTCCACGCCTGTCTTTTCAACACTGGGACTTTTGCCTGAGTAGGAAGAGGAAGAACCAATTTTGTTGATATAAGATAAGAGATGTCCTCACACATAGTTAATGTCATAGGCTTCACTGGCCAGCATCTGAATTGTGAATATTGCAGCTGCAGAGAGAGAAGAAAATAAAAACAAGGAGAGAGGAAGATGGAGGAAGATTATAGGGTATGCCCACACCGTTTATGGCAAAGGAAAGTAGTGGAGTCCAACTCAGGACAGGGGTGTGTGCAGGGTAGAGCTGCAGGTAGTAATTGAAATTTATATAGACTTTGGCTAAACTGTGACCACCACCCACATTATCCCCATAATCTCCCAGGCCAGATGTGCCATTAAGTGTGATATGATCACTCTCACAACAGGGGCTACTAGTTAGAGAGAGCTCCAAGGTGCTTACTGAAAACCTGATGAAAACAAAGGACAAAAAGAACACTTTGATGCATAGGAAGAGCAATCAGAGTTGGCTTGTTGCAGGGCCTCTGGAAGCACTGCGTGGCCATGTGAAGGGTGTTCCACCCCCCCCCCCCCCCCCGCCCCTACAGTCCTTCCTGGTCAGGATCTACAGGATGGGGAGCAGAGAGTGTTTTATGAGACTATGTGTCTGTGCCTGTATTTATCATGATTTTGCAGATTTTCTTTCCTTTTCAGTCACATTGGTATGTCCTATATGGCTACTAATCAATAAAAATGATCATTTCCTGAGTGATTACCGTGAATAAATGCATGGCTTGGGAAAGATGGGAATCTCCAAAGGAATGGATGCTGCTCAGACCAAAACGACAGAGGCACACCACGGTATTACCAGTCTCATTCAACAGAAAAAGAATCTGAGTCTCAGAGGGTTTAAGTGACTTGCCCAAGGTCACACAGCTGGTGTAGGAAGAAGCTCTCATCTGTCTGTTTTGTAAGCTCAGGCTCTTGACATGTCATACTTTGTGGACTATGAACAGACCTATCCAGGAGGCACCTGCTGCCTGATTTATGCTTTGCTTTCCAGGGCCTCTTAAGGTACCTGCTCTTAGATTCCTGTCCTCACATTTGACCTGTCTGTGGGTCTCCCCATTAACCCATGCTGGACTTTTCCAACACTGGCCACTTGCCTAGATCACCCCATTTTCTCTATTGATAGGTGTTTGGACTATCAAGTATTGCGTCCTGGGTGATATTCTCTAGGCCCCAGAAGCTTTTTCCTTCCTCAAATGTGGTCCTACCCAAATGCGCAAACTTATTTGGAGTCTTGCGGCCCTCCTTTCTACCCTCCCTGGCAGCGGTTAACCAGGATCCTTGCAGCTGGGTTCCAAGTTGTGAAGTTTTCTCTTCTTAGACATGTTCTTTCTCGTCTCCTCCATTTCTGCATATGCAAACCCAACTGATCAGTTAAGGAGCAGCTCGAAGGTTATACCTTTTTTGACATGTGATCCCACAACTGGCAATATTTCTTTTCTTTGTCATATAATCTGATAGCATTTATGTTTTATCTCTTTGATAGTACTGATTACAAGCTCACATATATTGAATTTAATTCAACCTTAAGCTTTTTTTTTTTTTTAAAGATTTTATTTATTTATTTGTGAAAGACACAGGGAGAAAGAGAGGCAGAGACACAGGCAGAGGGAGAAGCAGGCTCCATGTAGGGAGCCTGATGTGGGACTCGATCCCGGGTCTCCAGGATCACGCCCAGGGCTGATGGTGGCGCTAAACCGCTAAGCCACTGGGGCTGCCCCAACCCCAAGCTTCTTGGTCAGGTAGCACTGCATAAGCATCTGTAAGTGAGCTGGCACCATGGTTGGCTATAGAAGTCATCTAATGTTGGTCAAATGAATATATAATTTGTATAGCTATTTTTCTCTTCTTCAATTTCAAGCAGTGGAAGAAACACAAGTAATGAGTCTCAAACTCTAGTCTTAGTGTGGCTACCTACTTAGTCCACCAACTTGACCAAACCACCACAAAGTATCCATTGAAGAATTAGTAGTAAAAATACTTTTAGTGGAGGGTGCCTGGCTGACACAGTCGGTAGTGTGTGACTCTTGATCTTGCTGCTGTGAGTTTGAGCCCCACATTGGGTGTAGAGATTACTTAAAAATAAAATCTTAAAAAAAATACTAATGGATCATGGCTAATGTGTATACAAGAATATAGATATCCTATATAGGCTTTGCAATAGGATAAAGTTTCTGCAAGTTGCCCTTGCCAAGACTAGAAATTAAATGAGGTCCAGAACAGGAGTGATATAAGGTTGGGTATAGAAGCATAATGGACTGAATGTTAATCTCCAGTCTATGATGTGAAACAAGAACTGGGTTGGGGGTCCAGACATCATTCTGTGTAGGGAAAGTGTTATAATCAGATTCCATGGATTAATTAAACCAAAGTCATATGTATAGAAGAGGCAGAGAGGATGCAGCACTATGGATCTCCATCAATAGATGTAGACACGAAAAAAAAAAAAAAAGATGTGGACACAGTCCTATTGCAGAGAAGACATCTTTTGAAAGCCCGCAAACTGCTTCTGGGAGCCTCCTCAACTGGCTTTTGGTAAGGTTATGATATTGTGATTTATAGGGACACCTGGGTGGCTCAGTGGTTGGGCATCTGCCTTCGGCTAGGGGTGTGGTCCTGGAGTCCCAGGATTGGGTCCCACATTGGGCTCCCCATGGGAGCCTGCTTCTCCCTCTGCCTGTGTCTCTGCCTCTCTCTCTCTGTCTCTGTCTCTCATAAATGAATAAATAAAATATTAAAGAAATATTGTGATTTAAAATAAGAAGTATAGGGACATCTGAGTGGCTCAGTTGGTTAACCATTGGCCTTTGGCTCAGGTCATGATCTTGGGTTCCCAGGATCAAGCCCTGCATTGGGCTCCCGCTCAGTGGGGAGCCAGCTTCTCACTCTCCCCCTGCCTGCTGCTCCTCCTGCTTGTGCTCTCTCTGTCAAATAAATGAATAAAATCTTAATTGCTTATAATAAGAAATATATGCTTAGTCTGTGTCTCCATTTTTGGCACAGAGCTCCTAAAACCCTTGGAATTTCCTAAGCAATAAGAATTTAGTATCTTTTGTTATGTTAATGTGATGACTTTGGAGGACACCTAATGATGGGGGCTGGTTACCAGGGGAACCAACCATGTGACTAGAGGGTTAGAACCTTCAGTACTATCCTTGGCCTCTGGGAAGGCGAGACGGGCTGGAGGTAGAATCATTCTCCAATGGCCAATAATTTAATCAATCACAGCTATGTCATAAAGTCTCCATAGAAAACCAAAAGGACAGGGTTTGGAGAGCTTCTGGGTTGGTAAACACATGGAGAGTTGGAGGAGAGTGGGACGCATGGAAAGAGCATGTAAGGGATCCCTGGGTGGCTCAGCGGTTTAGCGCCTGCCTTCAGCCCTGGGCCTGATCCTGGAGACCCGGGATTCCCACATAGGGCTCCCTGCATGGAGCCTGCTTCTCTCTGCCTGTCTCTCTCTCTCTCTCTCTGTGTGTGTGTGTCTCTCATGAATAAATACATAAAATCTTTAAAAAAAAAAGGAAAGAGCATGTAACTCCCCACCCCTTCCCCATACCTTACCCTATGCACCTCTTTCATCTGGCTGTTCCTATGCTATATTCTTTTATAGTACACTGGTAATCTAGTAAGGAATACACTTGTGTGAATTCCATGACCTGCTCTAGCAAATTAATCAAATCCCAAGATGGAGGAGGTCATGGGAACATGTTATTTATAGTCAGTCGGTAAGAAGCACAGGTAACAAACTGGGCTTATGATCAGTGTCTCAAGTAGGGGAGGGAGAGGGCTGGTCTTGCAGGACTGAACCCTTAACCTGTGGAGTCTAACTCTATCTCTTGTTCACAGTGTCAGAATTGAGTTGAATTGTAGAACACCTGGTTGGTGTCCAAGGATTCCTTGTCGGTGCAGTGGAATCCTCCTACCCCATACATTAGGACCAAGTACACATGCTAGAGATCCTCTAAACATACTCCCTGATAGGGGTGATAGCTCAATTAGTGTCAAAAAATGTGAGTTCCAGTCAGCTATGTATCTGTGTCAAGTTACTTTGCTTTTCTTGGATATTTATAGTCTCATCTTTAAAAGGTGCTTGTCAAAAAAAAAATTTTAAAAAGGTGATTGTCCCTTTAAGAAATTTACAGTGATCAAATAATATCTGTGAATAAAAAGCACTTTGCAGGGATCCCTGGGTGGCACAGCGGTTTGGCTCCTGCCTTTGGCCCAAGGCACGATCCTGGAGACCCGGGATCGAATCCCACGTCGGGCTCCCGGTACATGGAGCCTGCTTCTCCTCCTGCCTGTGTCTCTGCCTCTCTCTCTCTCTCTCTCTGTGACTATCATAAATAATAAATAAAAATTAGGGCAGCCCCGGTGGCGCAGGGGTTTAGCACCGCCTGCAGCCTGGGGTGTGATCCTGGAGACCCAGGATGGAGTCCCGCATCGGGCTCCCTGCATGGAGCCTGCTTCTCCCTCTGCCTGTGTCTCTCCCTCTCTCTCTCTCTCTCTCTCTGTCTCTCATGAATAAATAAATAAAATAAAAAAAATAAAAAAAAAAGCATTTTGCGGAAATGTACAGTACAATTTAAGAAAAGTAGATTTCAGTTCTTTTGAAAATGAATGCCAATTAGGCAGAAAACAGGTAAGTAACACTTTGTGTGTTTGGCATCATTGGGGGATTCATAAAAGTGAATTTTCTGGGTTGGCTAAGCCCTAGAAATGTCAACATAAGAAAATTATACTATACACAACTGACCACACATTCACTAAGTGAAAATCTCCCAAAGGATCATGAGGTCACTTTATTCCCCTCCTACCACCCCTTGGGGCCAATTACCAATTAAGTTATAGTCGAATTTGCAACTTTGCATTATTGTGAGGTTTTATCATACATGATCTTCTGTGTTCTTTACTTGTATACACTGAAAATAATTAAAAATTTCTGAGGTCTTGGTTATGAATACAGTTGGGATATGATACAGTTCTGTCTCTACAGTACATGATCCCAGACTGTTAAGTTTTGTTGAATAATTGAATTTGCTTTTTATAGCTTTTCTGAACTCTCCCTTTCTGCCAGGCCTCCTATGGTCATTTTTGCTTTTGTCAAGGAACTGAGAACCAGTAGTTCTTTTGTTTCCCTTTTATTTGTTCCTTCTAATCTGCCATGGGTTAGAAAGCCAGGGAATCAAGCTTATTAGAATGATATGTGCTTCCCAGGTCACAAGCCAAGGGGAAAATATAAGGTTATCAAAATAGGTTATATAACAAACAAACAAAAAATTAAAAGCAATCTAATACTGATACAGTTTTTTTTTTAAAAGATTTTATTTATTTATTCATAGAGACACAGAGAGAGAATGAGAGGCAGAGACACAGGCAGAGGGAGAAGCAGTCCCCACGCAGAGAGCCCGACGCGGGACTCGATCCAGGGTCTCCAGGATCACGCCCCGGGCTGCAGGTGGCACTAAACTGCTGCGCCACCAGGGCTGCCCCCTACTGATACAGTTTTGATGTCTCCATCCTCACCTGCCTAACTGTAGGAACCCCAACTTGATTCAAATCCCCCACTTTGAGCTAGAAAAAGCAAAGAATTTTTCAATTACCATCCAAACTTCCTTCTTTATTCATCAGGCCATGGGCTCTTGCCTTACATGTGGCTGATGTGGTGGTCCACCCATTCCAAAGGTACTGGGAGGTCTGAGACATGGCTGTGGCTGTCCTAGGAATTTATGCTCCATTGGACCTGTCAGACTAACCCCAAGGCCAGTAAAGAATGCCACCAATATGGTGTGGCTATTACAATGATGACCTCAGTGAGCCATGCCTCCTGTGTCCACGGTCCCTATGCAATGTCACTCTGCTACTCCCTTCATCAAGAGTAGAGTCTAGGAATGCCTGAGTGGCTCAGTCAGTTAAGTGTCTGACTCTTGGTTTTGGCTCAGGTCCTCATATTAGGCTCATGAAATCGAGCCCCACATTGGGCTCTGCACTCAATACAAAGTCTGCTTGAGATTCTCTCTCTCCCTCTCCCTCCCTTACTGCCCCTCCCTCTGCTCACGAGTATGCTCTCTCTCTTTCTCAATAAATAAATGAGCAAAATCTTAAAAAAAAAAACGAGTAGAATCTACTACCCCATCTCTCTCTCTCTCCCTCTCTTTTTAAAAGATTTTATTTATCTATTCATGAGAGATACAGAGAGGGAATCAGAGACATAGGTAGAGGGAGAAGCAGGTTCCCTGCAGGGAGCCCAATACCGGTCTCAATCCCAGGACCCTGGGATCATGACCTGAGTCAAAGGCAGACGCTCAACCACTGAGCCACCCGGGTCCTGTGCTGGCACTTTTTAGAGGGAGTGCCATATGCTGTCATCCAACCTTCATTCTCATCAGAGCCTATGCATGATTTTGCTCTCCCTGGAGTGCTAACAGCATTCCTACTCCCCTGTAGCTGATGGGTCTTACTCCAACAGCTGCTGGTAGATCTCAAAAGACCCATAGGAATGTGTAGGACCATAGTAGTTACCCCAAAATACCCTTCCTGACACTGGTGAATTAGTCCATTAGAAATGGACCCAGTTTTCTCTCTGTCCACTGGGACTCTATTCCATTTATCTAAAGCAAGAAAAAATTGATTGGTAGTAAGGCCTGAGTGGTTCCTTTTGTTTTTGTTTTAAAGATTTTATGAATTCATGAGAGACACACAGAGAGAGAGGCAGGCAGAGGGAGAAGCAGGCTCCATGCAGGGAGCCCGATGCAGGACCCGATCCCAGGTCTCCAGGATCAGGTCCTGGGCCGAAGGCAGGCACTAAACCGCTGAGCCACCGGGGCTGCCCGAGTGGTTCGTTTTTGAGGAAGATATTTTGTCTTCTATTTTTTAGACTGATCAAAGACCTTTTTGGATTGTCAGGATACTTGGCACTATGCTGGTTAGTTAAGGTTGCTTGCTATGTGATAACCTCCAAATAAATTGTTTTCTATGTAAGAAGCACCTATTTTGTTTTTTGTTTTTTTATTTTTTTTTTAAAGATTTTATTTATTTATTTGACAGAGAGAGAGAAGACAGTGCAAGGAGTGGGAGTGGTAGGCAGAGGGAGAGGGAGAAGTGGGCTCCTTGTAGACCAGAGTAGGGAGCCCAACACAGAGCTCAAACCCAGGATCCTGGGATCATGACCTGAGAGGAAGGCAGCCGCTTAACTGACTGAGCCACCCAGGCGCCTCTGTTTTTTGTTCTTTTATTTATTTTTATTTTTATTTTTTTAAAGATTTTATTGGGGATCCCTGGGTGGCTCAGTGGTTTAGCGCCTGCCTTCGGCCCAGGGCACGATCCTGGAGTCCTGGGATCTAGTCCCACGTCGGGCTCCCGGCATGGAGCCTGCTTCTCCCTCTGCCTGTGTCTCTGCCTCTTTCTCTGTGTCTCTCATGAATAAATAAATAAAATCTTAAAAAAAAAAAAGATTTTATTTATTTATTCATGAGAGACCAGAGAGAGAGAGAGGCAGAGGGAGAAGCAGGTTCCACACAGGGAGCCCGATGTGGGACTCGATCCTGGGACTCCAGAATCACACCCCAGGCTGAAGGCAGGCGTTAAACTGCTGAGCCACCCAGGGATCTCGTTTCGTGTTCTTTTACATTTTATTTTAATTGTAGTGAGTTAACATAGAGTGATGTTAGTTTCATACAACATAGTGATTCAGCAATTCCATATATGAAAAAACATGTAAAAACTTTAAAAGCAGAATTTCTTGCGGGTTTTTTTTTGGGGGGGACATTTTACAATGGAGAGATTAATTAAATGAGATTTCATCAATAAAATGATTGTGCACAAAAAAGCTTCGTCAAGATAAGCCCTGGATGCCCCTGTTTCAGCCCGGGAGTAAAGATATAAATCTTTAAGTAAAAATAATATGAATTTTAGTCTCTTATTTACTGTCATACTTATAAATTTGCCACAGAAATGTTCGTCAGGGAATGACATAATTGCAGCTAATAATAAATTTTTCCCTTTATTATTGAGATGGTAATAAAAGATTATGAAGAACAGTTTGAAAATATAAATAATGAACAATTTTAAAAGGAAATAAAAGTCATTTAATCTCACTTCCAGTGATAGCCATTGTTAACATTTTTTCATATATCCCTCTAGACTTTTTGAGTGCATATACTCACTTGGAATGCAAACTTTCTTCTGCCTCCAACTTGTATTTTAACAAAATTATTAGGTTAAAAGTTCACCAAGACAGGAGCTATTTCTCTTTAGACGACTAGGTAATTTTTATGCTGGTTGACTCATCATGCTTTGGGGACAAGGGTAAAATATGATCTGTGAGACCAGCGAATTTAGCTGTCTGGGCTCCATCATTCTGTGATGATGCCTGCACACCAATGAGACACTTGATCACTTGTCAATTCTTTTAAGTCAAGGAGACATAAAGAACCAGACGTTTTGGTGGCCATCAAGTCAACAAAATAGCCTGTCAGTAGTTGACTATACTTTCCCGCTTCCAGCCCTAGACCATGTGGAAATTGGTTAGTGATTTCAAAGAGGTGAATATCACTCCTAAAGAATTACATTTACTCAACCTGGCTCAAGTGTGCTTCAAGGCATTTACAATTTATTGGAATCTGAAATGAAATGAAGAAAGCGTGCAAGCTGTTTTAACAAACAGATGGCTTTCATTAAATATAACCATTAATCTTGTCCTGATTATTTACTGGAATGTGTTAGATTGCAATGTTTCCTTAATCTATTGATGAACTATCACCACCAAATATGGCACTGAAGTAAAATAATTGTTGATGTGCTAATGAAAACCATCAGAGAGACCAGAAGTCTTCCCTGCTTAGAATTAGGGCCTTGGAGAATATCTTTAAGAAGAGGGGATCCCTGGGTGGCTCAGCGGTTTAGTGCCTGCCTTCACCCCAGGGCATAATCCTGGAGTCCTGGGATCGAATCCCACATCGGGCTCCCTGCATGGAGCCTGCTTCTTCCTCTGCCTGTGTCTCTGCCTCTCTCTCTCTCTCTGTCTCTCTCATGAATAAATAAATAAAATCTTAAAAAAAAAAAGAAAAAAAAGACTTGCTGTAATATCAGATTGAACTACCTCTTTGGAACCATTTTTGGGATTGCAGAACAAAAGCACAAAGCTGTGGAAATGAGCTATTGAATTACAGGAGCACTTCTCAGTCACCACTCCATAATGAAAACCTGAGTTGTGTGTGTGTGTGTGTGTGTCTGTGGTTTCTTTTTAAAGATTTTATTTGTTTCTTTGAGACAGAGCCAGAGAGAGAGCATGAGCAGGGGGAGGGGCAGAGAGAGATGGAGAAGCAGACGCCCACCCGCTGAGCAGGGAGCCTGAGATGGGGCTCTATCCCAGGACCCTGGGATCATGACTTGAGCCAAAGGCAGATGTTTAACTGACTGAACCACCCAGGTGCCCCAAAAACCTGAGTTTTACAAAAGAAATTTAAAGGGATAACTCTTCATTTTGTAAATGATTTACAATATTGTTAATGGCACTGTATTATATACTTAAAAATTTGCTAAGGGGGTAGATCATATGTTTGTTATTATCACTAGTAATAATAATAGTAATGATAATAATAATAATAGGCTGGAAGGAAATTTTTCAAGATGATTGGTAAGTTTATGACATAGATTGTGGTGATGTCCTTGTGAATGTGTGCTTACCTCCAAACTCAGCAAGTTGTACATATTAAATATGCACAATTTTTTAAAGGTGCCCAGATGGCTCAGTTGGTTAAGTTGTCTGCCTTTGGCTCAGGGCATGATCACAGGGTCCTGGGATTGAACCCTGTGTTGGGCTTCCTGCTCAGTTGGGCTTCCTTCCTCCTTTTCCCTCTGCTCCTCCCCCTGCTGTGCTCTCTCTCTCTCTTTCTGTGTCAAATGAATGAATAAAATCTTCAAAAAACCATGTACAGCTTTTTTATGCCAATCACATCTCAATAAAGTGATTTAAAGAGAAGAAAATTTGAGAGCAACATACACAAAAAGATTCACAGTAGAATTTTTTAAACGATTTATCATCTAATAAATTTAACATGGCATTTAGATTTTGTTTTATTTTTAAAGATTGTATTTATTCATTCATGAGAGACACAGGGAGAAGCAGAGTCATAGGAAGAAGGAGAAGCAGGCTCCCTGCAGGGAGCCTGATTGGGGACTAGATCTCAGGACCCTGAGAGATCACGCCCTGAGCCAAAGGCAGACACTCAATCACTGAGCCACCCAGGTGTCCCAGCATTTGGATTTTAAAATCCAGTCTTGTTAACATACTGGGAACATATCTAAAGTCAAAGTAAAATAAACTCATATGATACATAAAGTTTACAATGTGAGTGGGATCATGAAGCCCCCATTGGATTCAGAGCACCTTTTACATCCTGACTAATGAAGGAGAAGTGTATGTCTGTATTTGTTCTCTAATTCATATATATATATATACTTGGAAGGAACTTAGTGAAACCCTTTTTACTAAGTAATCACTGAACCCAGAAAAACAAAGAGATTGCTTAAATCAGTCAACCAGTGAATGGCAAGTTATTACAACAATCAGAAGCCCGAGTTCTGGTATTTGACTGCCAAGTTCAAGCCCTGGCTTCTCACCCTATTAGCTATATACCTTTGGGCAACCGAAACCGATTTCATTTCTCTGGGTCTTTGTTTTCTTAGGGGAAAGCAGACACTAGGATTATATACTGCCTAGGGTGGCAGCGAGATTTGAGAGATTCTCCCCGTGGCACACTTAGCAAGATGCCGTATTCATAATAAGAGTGCTTACTATGAACAAGGACTAGAACAAGGACTATAATTCAACTTTCCTGACCCCTATCAGGGTCTTTTCCTCTACACATGTAACCACTGATGATGTTTATGATGGCTAGGACACCAGTTGGTCAGAATGAACTCATACAGCCAGGGTGGCCACACTGGCATCCTCATCCCCAGGCAGAATGGTCTCACTTACAATCTCACTCACACACAATACAATGGATGTCTCCATGGCTCTTGGAATGTATGTGCAGATACTTTGTTTTTTTTTTTGGGTGGCACTAATGCCTGGTGGGAGGAAAACAGGTATTACTTGAGTGGGGCTCTCACTGACTATGGCACCTCGAGGCAGCCACACAACTTTTTCTGTAGCTCATGTTCCTCACACTTAACACTCACACACTGTACAAAGTTGTTATGGGATCAACAAGGATCAGCAGTGTGAAAGCACTTTGAGAAAGGGGTAAACCATGACACAAATGCAGGAGATTTGCAAAATACACAAATCTTCAAGAAAAGAGGTTCCAGGGGCACCTGGGTGGCTCAGTTGGTTAGGTATCTTCCTTAGGCTCAGGTCATGATCCCAGGGACCTAGGATTGAATCCTTTGTGGGGCTCCCTACTCAGTGGGGAGTCTGCTTCTTCCTTTGCCCTTCCCCCTACTTGGTCTCTCTCTCTCTCTCTCTCTCTCTCTCTCAAATAAATAAAATCTTAAAAAAAGACAAGACAAGACAAGAAAACAGCTTCCAGGGGAACAGTCAGACCAAATCTACATACCTCTTCCACTTCACTGTAATATTTTATGCTAAACTATAAGGTTTAAAACATCACATCATATTTCTTTATTTTTATATTTGCAAAGTCAATCACAATGAAAGGTTTTCCAGACTTGCCCTCAGAAAATTGACTGAGGAATTGACTTCTTCCTATTAACAAGGAATAATAAATTGATAATCATTTCCCTGGGATTTTGCTTCTTTCTACAAGGTAATGCACCATACTATAACAGCTCAGGTTAATGAAAACATCACGAAGTATGTCTATAAACTAGAAACTTTGAATGTCTAAACCCACTCGGGGTTGGTAAACACCGTTTTAAACCCTGCTATGGCGCTGATAATTTTTAAACGTCACAGCAGCTCAGCGAGTAGTTATAACTTGTGGTAAACGTTTATTTTCAATTTTTGGCATTTGTGCCTCTTCAATAAGATGTTGGCCTTTTCCCTCTTCTGACTCAATTTCCTTTCTGTTTCTTATTCTTTTTAGAGATTGTTTCAATCTGTCTCATTTCTGGGCCAACATTTTTGAGATCAGGATACCATTTGGGAAACTTACCCCCATCTTGGGTACAGATTAGACATCATCTGGGGGGAGGCAAATGTTTACAGGGACACACATGCACACAAGGACTCAGCTCAAACCTTTAATCACATGTGTACTCAGGGCACCTGGGTGGCTCAGTGTTTGAGCCTTTGCCTTTGGTTCAGGGCATGATCTGGGGATCCCACATGGGGCTCCCCATGGGGAGCTTGCTTCTCCCTCTGCCTATGTCTCTGCCTCTCTCTCTCTGTGTCTCTCATGAATAAGTAAATAAAATCTTTTAAAAAATCACACGTATACTCTTAAGTATACAAAGGGCCACCTCCGGGAGGTGTCCATTCTGCTGTACTCCCCACCCCCCCCTCCCCGGCTTTTCTTCTTACCACATGAGACCCTTAGCTCAGATACTTCTTCACACCATAGGCCACATCTCCTTGCTATCTGAAGTTAAGGCTGATAGGGTTCAGGGCAGGGTACCCCAAAATACGGTACCTTAGCATATTGAATATTTGAGTTGAAGGAGTTTGGGAGATGCAGGTGCAGGAAGGATTCTGAAGGTCCCTGCTTCCAGAAGCAGGTCATAGACCGTCCTGCCACAGGTGCCATCCCTATATTTAGAGGATAGGAGCATCCTATCTCAGCAGATGGAGGGACGCCAGGAGGAACCAAGTGAACCCGCCTTACTGTAAATTTCCCCAGTTTCCTACCTTTAGCTCATACTCTTTTGTCCTATCACTTCTTTCCCACGACTTTCTGCTCTTTATCAAACCTAGAATGATAAAGCTCAGTTTGACTGCTTCTTGGGGTCTTCATTTCCTTATGAAGGCTCCTAGTCACACAAAACTTCTAGTAAATGAAGTTGTAGATTTTCCTGTTATTAATCTGTCTTTTGTCAGGCTAATATGCATGGGCTCCTGCCAGGGACCCTAAGGTGAGTAGAGGAAGAGACTTTTTTCCTCTCCCTCCCTCCTCCCCCGCAGGCTGCCGGATTTATGCAGACAGAGATTACCATTCCTTGCTAGTTAGTGCTCAGCAGGGAGAGATGCCCCCCCTCCCTGCTGCCCCCCCGACTGTCATTTCATCCGTGTGTGGCTTCCCCCTGCCCTCTGACTGCTGGCTGGGGTGAAGTTTCACTCGTGCTTTCTGTTGCCCATCCCTGCCCTTAGGTATCTCATCCATGATTCAACCAACACAGTTTTTGAGTGAAGACTCCATTGCAGGTGCTGTGCTATTATCAGAGGAAACCAGGGCCAGATTGTGTTTACAGCTGTAAAAACACATTTTATTCAGGAACTCTGGTGATGGTGGGGGGAAAAGGATACTTCAGGAAAGAACTGGCCTCGATACTGGATACAGCGAGTTAAAGTGGGGATTTCTAGCCAAGGAGCAGGGGGGGCGGGGCTGGGGATGGAAATGACCACAAGGAAACACCAGGAGTCAAGAGGGGTTACTGTCACACCAAACCGAGCAGGATTATTGCTGAGGGCAGACCTCGTGGTCAGACATTGTCCGGGGGAGGCTCTGGGAGATGTGGAATCAGATACTGAGGGTGGGGGATTCTCTGTCAACTGCCTTAGCAAGATTCTTGCTACCACTGGAAGTGCAGGCCCAAGGTGCAAGGGTTCCTGATGCCCGGGGTTGAGGCCTACTTGAGAAAGAGCTTGGAGGATCCTGTCTGGAGCTTGGCAAAGGAGAGGGTCTTTGCCACTAGGCGCTGGGGAATGCGTGAGGGGAAAAGGAATCCAGGACACTCTCCCTTCCTCAAGGAGCAAACAGATGTGAGCAGATAATCACATCCTAACATGTGGTCAGCGTGAGTGAGGGAGGGGTGCTTTGCGGAGGAGGCAAATCATCTCGGGCCTGAGCACCATCTTTTTCTTCTTTTCAGAAGGGTCATTTCAAACACTGGTCCCTGGACCCCTGAGAAGTTTTTACTCCAACAGAGGAGCTGCAGAAAAGTGTCTGTGTGTGTGTGTGTGTGTGTGTGTGTGTGTGCGCGCCCAGGAAACAATGCCAGGGCTCGCTGAGTTGCTTTGAAGTAAGTATAAATTCAGATCCTTCTAGTCAGTTGAATTTCCGACTGTTTCAAGTTTTTAAAACAGGAAGATTTTCAGATGTGGAACACGGCTTGCTCATTCTTACCTCTCCCCTTTAGTGGGCACTTTGCCTTTAAATGTTGTACAGATGCCTAGGGTATTCCCACTCTGAGAGTCGGAAAGTGCACGGGCGCAGTTCTAGATGTGTTTGATGTGGAGTCTTGCTTTTGGATACTTGGCTTCGTGAGTTTATACATCTAGGGCCTCCTAAATCAGAGACCAATCGTTAACAGGGAAAAGGCAGGAAAATAACTTCCCAGGTTGGGAGGAAGAAATGTAAGAATTCCACTTGGCTTTCTTTCTTGTTCTACGGGTGACATTAAACTATGTTTTTATAAAAAAGATATCTGGGAATTAGAATAAGATTCCCGTTTCTGTTATCTCTGGTCAGGAAATAGCTTGTGGGTTTTTTTTTTTTTTCCTGTAGATTGGAGTTTTGTATGCTTTGGAGAGTCTCATGTGGACCAAATAAGTGATTCTGTGAGGAACTAGGTGGAAACATATAAAGTGCCATTGGCTTTTTATATACCTCTGGGGTAGAGAGTGAGAAAATGAAGCTGCATAAAAAAGAAAACAAAGTCGACTTTAGTGTTTGTGGATGTTTGGTTGGGTGTTCGTTTGCATGTGTACAGACCCCTCAGTGGGAGGCAGGGTGCTCAATCAGTCGTTAAGTAGTAAAGAACGTTTCTTTCTGATTATAATGAACCATTTGGCAGAGTATTTGGAAATGCTAATGGCCTTTGACTTACTCCGTTAAGATAAACCCTTTTGTCCAGTTGGAATTAGCCTTTCCCACCAGGTGCTGGGGGCCCAGTGGAACTGCTTGGACCCCGGGATGTCCTTACCGGGAAACAATCTCCCTCTCCCTTATATTCGGGGTCAATCACATGTAGTGTGCTCTTTTTATAGGGAAGACATAGTCTCATTTGGGGGAAAAAATACATAAAAGAATACCCTCAACACAATGCCTAACTGGAAGCATATCTCCTTTGGAGATACATGTAGCATCATGTCATCTCTCTAGTAAGAGAGTATCTCTAATATCGTTTAGCAGAAAGAATAAAAAAGTGAGCACTTTATTCTTCATCATGCCATTGAAATGCTCATCCTGCAAAGGCATTTGTCCCTTTTCTTTTTGTGTTGATCTCTGGGAAAATTGAACCCTAAAAACAGGTGCAGGTAATTCTTATTTTTTTTTCTAAAGATTTTGTTTATTCGTGAGAGACACCCAGAGAGAGGCAGAGACACAGGCAGAGGGAAGAAGCAGGCTTCCTGTGAGGAGCCCAATGCGGGACCCGATCCCAGGATCCTGGGATGGTGCCCTGAGCTGAAGGCAGATGCTCAGCCACTGAGCCACCCAGGTGTCCTGCAGGTAATTTTTAATATTTTTATTTTGTTGGGGTAACACTTGAGGAAAATACCTTATAATTAGAGCTAAGTGAACATCTACATTCTTTCCTGGCAGAAAAAAGTCTGCCCCCCATCCCCCCACCCAATCAAACAAAGACAGTCTGGAAAAGATGACCTGTTACATGAATTTTCTCTCAGGTTTACCAGTTTCTCTTTCCTTGTGCCTTCTTTTTTGGGTTTGTTTTAGAGCTAAATGACAGGTCTTTATCATATCTAACCATTAAGTGCTTATTTCCCTGGTGGCAGTTCCATCACTTCTAATGGCCTTTGCATACACACACATTTGCTGTTCTTTAATAGAAACCTGATGAACTTCAGAATTTGTTTGAAATATGTTTTCAATATAAACCTCTGTTCATTTTTTTTTACAAAAGTAGAGTAGCACAGCAGCCTCCATTTGATTTCAACGTCTCTCCTGGCCCCGCCTATCATTGCTCACAGCAGCCCCGGCTCACAGGCTGAATGGAAATACTGAAAAACGTGAAACCATGCCCAGTTTCTCTAATAATCGAGGAAACGCATATTAAAATGAGATAGTACCTTTTCTCCTATCACTGTGATGGAGGTGATGGATGCTGACTGTGCCCATTGTTGGCGAGGGGGCCGGGCCAGGAACTCGGGAGGACACGCACTGCTGTCTTCCCACGGAGTCCCAGAGCCCCACCCCCACCTCCTCCCGAAGGCTCCCCTCCCTCCCTGCAAATCACCTGCTCTGGCAATGAACCCCTTCTTTTTTGCTTTCACTCTTACTTTTCTTTCTTTCTTTCTTTCTTTCTTTCTTTCTTTCTTTCTTTCTTCTCTTCTCTTCTTTCTTTCTTTCTTCTTTCTTTCTTTCTTTTTTCTTTCTTTCTTTCTTTCTTTCTTTCTTTCTTTCTTTCTTTCTTTCTTTCTTTCTTTCTTTCTTTCTTTCTTTCTTTCTTTCTTTCTTTCTTTCTTTCTTTCTTTCTTTCTCTTCTTTCTTTCTTTCTTTCTTTCTTTCTTTCTTTCTTTCTTTCTTTCTTTCTTTCTTTTTCTTTCTTTCTTTCTTTCTTTCTTTCTTTCTTTCTTTCTTTCTTCTTTCTTTTCTCTTTCTTTCTCCTTTCCTTTCCTTTTCTTTTCTTTCCTTTTCTTTTTTTAAGGAAAGGGTATTAATAGCCTTCATTTCAGCCTATTTTCTGTTGCTGGCATTTATTACTTAAGTGAACCATCACCACACATCTTCTTGCCTTTGTTGTGCGAAGGATGTCAAACTATTTTCTAATTTCTTTTCAGGATCCTGTGTAGGATCATTTTCAGTTGCAGGCTGGAATGTTCAGTCAGCTTTCTGGGCACTTTTTCCTTTTTTCCTTTGCCTGAGTGTGATTGCACAGACCTTGAGTTTTGTGTACCACCCCCTCCGCGCTCCCTTTTCTGTGAGCTTCAAACCAGATTGCTAGACCTGTAACTGATATTAAGTGCCCTCAGCTCTGTGCACGGGGTGCTTCCCCTCCTCAGATCTAGGGACTGCGCGGGGGCGGGGGGCAGCCTGATACCCCGCGCCCCCAAAGAGATGCATCTAGTGAGGCTCTTGAGGTACTCAGGTGTGAGGCCTTTGTAACCCCCCAGTCCTGTCCTTTGATTCTTTAAACCACTGGAGCACGAGAACAACTGTACTTCTGAGGGTGGACCACACCTTCCGGGAGAGATGGCAATCCCCATAGACTGCCACCCAGATTCTTATCTGACACAGCTTACAGAATGTTTCCTGTGGGGTTATGTTGCCCAGGATGCAAAGCACCGCTGCTATCACTCTTCTTTCTTGCCCTGAGTTTTCTGCAGAGACCCAGGGTGCATCGGGGAGCTTGCTCTGTCTCACAGCTCATTACTCAGTTTTTTGGTAGCCACAGATAGTCTCTGAGACGAGAAGTAGACTCTGAGGGAGGTATAACATATCTCAGTGCTTCTTTCAGTCTGGTTCTGGCTAGATTTTTCTCAGCCTGGCTCCATGGGCACTAACGGTGGGGGGACATTTTTGACATGCTTTGGCATTACATTAACTGTCGGTGAGTTTTCAGCAGGTAGGAAGGAAGCTGATGAGGAATCCAGGGATCCTTTGCTTAGGCCCTGCCATGGCCTCCTACTGCCCCCCATGGGAAGTCTGGCCTGCTCCCTGGGGGGCCTCAGAGGTCTGCACATCCACCCAAGTCCTGTCACCTATACCCTCTGCAGCTGGCCTCCTTAGCCTGTTTATGCATGGCTCTTTTCTTCCTGGCAGGATCCTTTTCTCTGCTCAGCTGACTCCTTCCATGTAACCCTGCAAGAAAGTTCCACCTCTTTCATGAAGCTTTTTGAGGATTCCAGCCTACATCGAAGTCCTCCAAGTTCATTCATTCATTCATTCACTGAACAAGTGTTTGTTAGATGCTCGTGTCATACCAGTCATCATGACTACATGGAAATCCCACAGCAAATAAGGCAGACTGGTTGCCTGACTTCATGGGGCTGAGAATTTAGGCATTGTACATATGTAAAAAATCACACAATGATAGATTTTTTCAGAACTCTTTATTTTTTTTTAAGTTTCAGTTTATTTTATTTATGATAGTCACACAGAGAGAGAGAGAGAGATAGAGGCAGAGACATAGGCAGAGGGAGAAGCAGGCTCCATGCACCGGGAGCCCGACATGGGATTCGATCCCGGGTCTCCAGGATCGTGCCCTGGGCCAAAGGCAGGGGCCAAACCGCTGCGCCACCCAGGGATCCCTTTCAGAACTCTTTATAATCCCTCTTTATTAATCAGGGTAGGTTTTTTGTTTGCTTTTTTTTTTTTTTTTTGGTGGTGGGGGGAACCAACAAAACTCAGTTCTGGAATACAGGCCCACATGTGGATATTTTGGGGGAAGGTCCTGAGGTACCACATAGAACCAAAGGGTGAAGGGATCCCTGAGTGGCTCAGAGGTTTAGCGCCTGTCTTTGGCCCAGGGCGAGATCCTGGAGTCCCCGGATCGAGTCCTATACGTCAGGCTCCCGGCATGGAGCCTGCTTCTCCCTCTGCCTGTGTCTCTGCCTCTCTCTCTCTCATAAATAAATAAATAAATCTTAAAAAAAAAAAAAAAAGAAAAGAAAAGAACCAAAGGGAGAACTGAAACCCTGGCTTCCAGCTGGCGGGCAGAGTCCCTCCAGGGGTCTCAATGGCAGAAATGTTTAGGCTTTGAAGCCACAGCCTCAGCTTCAATAACTACTCCTTCCTGCATAGAAGCCAAGTTTCAAGTCCCAGAAAAAAACTGGAATGTTTAAGCGTGAGTCCGGTGACTTAGATCATCCAGTCCGGTGGTTGTGGTGAGGAAGCTAGGGCCTTCCCTTGTGAGTGGGGACCTCTCCCAGGGCAGGGGAAATTGTCGTGACCTGGAGCCAATCTCCTTGGACGCTGTGCTGCCCACATTCCCCCTTCGGGGCTGAAGAATTTATTTTCCAGCTGCTGGGAGAGCTGTAGGCCCAACAGGGAGCCACCTGCTGCAGGGCACCCGGGAATGGCCTCTGCGCCAGCAGCCACTTTGCTCGAGATCTCGGTCTGCGCCCGGGCATCCTGCACCCAGGGACTGGTGGGAATGTGAGTGGCTGCCTGAAGGTCAGTGTGAGCAGCTGTGAGAGGACATTTTCGCCACAGAGCTTCCCACAGAGGGCCAGCACCACAGCTCAACTTCCCTGTCGGCCTAGGCCTGAGCCTTTTCTTTCCCCTCTGGAGGTGGGCCCTGAGAACATTCCCTCAGAGCCTCCAGCACCCTAACGGCTACCTCAGAGTCTGCCTCCTGAGGACCCCAACCTGCAGCACACCCAGTGGAGTTCATAACACCCACGATGGTCACACACGTCCACACCTTATGATACATGGAACTATTTCACGTGACTTGCCGCTTTCGGACTAGACCACAGCCTTCCTATGAGTAGACTTCTCCCCTTCCCTGGCATCCAGTCCCAATCCCGGTTGCAGCGTGAGCACATACGGATCACTCAAAATGATGTGTTTCCTGATGGCCGATTCCCAGCTGAGGGACAAAGTCAAGCTAAGTCTAACACGTCACATGTGGCTGTTTTAAACGGACCGAGCTCCAGCGCTTCAAAAGGACCTCTTTCAAAAAAAAAAAAAACAAAAAAAACAAAAAAAAGCAAAAACAAAAAAAACCCCAAAAGGACCTCTTTCAAGAGGATTTCAAACCACAGTCAAGAGCTCTTGGTTTATTTTGATTTTGTTTGTTTTCATTTGTTTAGCGGTCAACTCATTGATGTAGAGCAGAAAAGTCTTTTTTTTTTATTTTTTTTATTTTTATTTTATTTATTTTTTTTTTTTAGTCTTTTTTTTTTAAATAAAGATTTTATTTATCTGAAAGAGAGAGAGAAAATTTGGTATTACATTATCTGTCAGTGTGAGTTTTCAGCAGGTAGGAAGGAAGCTGATGAGGAATTGGGGGATCCTTTGCTTAGACCCTGCCATGGCCTCCTACTGCCCCCCATGGGAAGTCTGGCCTGCTTCCTGGGGGCCTCAGGGGTCTGCCAATTTTCTGCCCCAAAGCAGAAAATTCTCATCAGGGATAATAACCCCTGTGTGATAACACCTTTTTTCTCTCTACGGTCTAGATTTTCTGTTTCTTTCTTCCCTGGGGGATGTAGCCACATAATTTTAAGAGCTGTTTCCACTTTTTTATTTTAAACCAAGTGTCCCAGGTTTTATATATTTCTTTAACTTTATTTCTTTTTTATAGATTTTATTTATTTATTCCTGAGAGACACACAGAGAGAGAGAGAAAGAGGCAGAGACACAGGCAGAGGGAGAAGCAGGCTCCATGCAGGAAGCCAGACGTGGGACTCAATCCTGGATCTCCAGGATCACACCTGGGGCTGAAGGCCGCACTAAACTGCCAAGCCACCTGGGCTGCCCCTGTTTCCTCTCTTCATGAGTGTATGCGTGTATATGAGTGTGTGTGTGGGGGGAGAAGAACGTGCACCCTAGACTGTGATGTCACATGTCTTGATGACTGCAGGAGGCAGCTGACTGAGTGCACTGCAGCTGTGTCATGAAGAATGGAGGGGCTCTTGGGTGGCTCAGAGGGTTAAGCATCTGCCTTCATCTCAGGTCATGATCCCGGGGTCCTGGGATCAAGCCCCATGTTGGGCTCCCTGCTCATTGAGAAGCCGGCTTCTCCCTTTCCCTCTACCCCTCGCCCCTCATGCTCTCGCTCTCTCTCTCAAATAAATAAATACATAAATAAATAAATAAACAAACAAATAAATAAAGCCTTTTAAAAAAAGAGTGGAAAGATGGTGAGGGGCTCCCAGTCTTTGAGCTTTAAAATAAGTATTTTTTTTTTTTGTCCAAGAAGGCAGATGTAGGAATAAACTCTCACCGTAAGTACTTTCGTGATCATCCCAATTCTAAGACAGTTAAAGTGAGATTCATTTTACTTAGAATATATTCAGTTTTAAAAATTGAATAAAGGTATGTTTTTCTAGTCGTTTCCCCAGTCCCTTAAACACTGCCATGCCCACCCCCTTTTGGAGCTGACACTTGCAAGGGGAAGTTATTACCTACTACCCATGAGTTTCTGTCTGATTCTGATAATATAATAATATTTCATGTAGCTGCCCCATGATGCAGGCACACTTTTTACACTCCGTACACACGTGCAGCTTTCTTTCATTCTAGAAAAATTGTGCTGTGAGCACAGCAAGGAGAATAACTCCTATGTTTTTCCTCTTATAAGGAATGGGCCTTTATGATATATTTTTTAATTGATTAAAAGGTGAGGGCAATAAATGAACATCTGATCCAAGTCTCAGCAAAAGACTCTTTATTGAAGTACAGACTCCAAAAAGTTATTTTAGGCAAGTTCCCAAAGGCAATTTCTTAAACCATAAGGCTGGATGAGGAGACTGTGATTCTAATGAGTTCTGCTACTCCTTAGAAATAAATTAAGAGTTTCCTTCTAAGTGGGGTAGCTAGCGGGCTGAGAGATCGTATTTTAAAATAGCTGAATCCAAACATAAGCTGGATTTGCATTTTTTTTAAAGCCTATAGTTTGCTTTTCACATTTTCTCTCTTCCCCAGTGACTCTGGCATTGTACAGTCCTGGTTGCTTTCTTGCAAAGGTACCTTGTACTCATTTTATGAGGTGTGGAATAAAGAGCCAGGCTGGTGCTTGGACTGGCTGAAATTTCCATCCTGCCTTAACAACCTGGGAAAAGTCAGTGTGATTTATGACAGTAGTTACTGCTACCCTTTGACTTAGCCAGGAATATTCTTATGCTACCAACTCCCCCAACCCCAAACAAACCCCTGTTCCTAAACTGGCACATTTTGAACCACTGTCATTCCTACATCTTGAATAGTCCTTGGAGTGATTCACTAAGTAAATTAATGTATGCAACTAAGAAGCCTTCTTCATAAGTGAGGACCAGGTGAAAATAGGTGAAGAGATCACTTTGTTTCTAGGTACATCCCCAACACCGGGAGGGGCTGAGGCAGAGATACGTGGTGCAACACTGCCTGGGTGTTTTCGTGAATTATTTACCCGTTTCAGGCATTCAAGCCCAAGATCATGCAGCAGGTAGCAGGTGTGGTGTCTATACCAGTCATTGGGGTCTTTTCATGCCAGTGTTTTAGGTAGTGTGAATCCATGCAGTAGAGATGAAATTAGACACATACACACATGCACCCCTCAACCACTCAGAAAGATGCTTCCCTTACATGTTCCTGGAAGATTAGGATACTATGCACCTGCTTGTAAAAAGTCACTTAGAGATGGGATCATCAGTACTGACACCTTAACAATTGTGTTGTGCCTTTCTCTCATAATAGCTTAAAGAACTTCCTTTATATCTACTCTGTGGTTGGGAATGAAAAGCTCTTACTTTGCATAGAGGTTAAAGCATCAGAGGTCCCCAAGCATTTCGTAGCGGTGACACATGAGAATGATGTTACTGCTACTGATGGAAGATGAGCCCCTGTGTGTGCTTCTTTGCCATCCGTGCAATTACCTGCTATTCTCAGACACCAACGAAAGCTTGTGGAAGCACAAATAGATGAGGTGAGAGTAGAATTAGTTGGGCTACTGTTGACTCTTCTCTCATTCCCCCTCAAATTTTTAAAATGGTTCATTTTTGTCTTCCTCTAATTTTTTAAAAATCTTTTTAAAAATCTTATTTATTCATTCATGAGAGAGAGAGAGAGAGAGACAGAGACAGAGAGAGGCAGAGATACAGGCAGAGGGAGAAGCAGGGTCCCCACAAGGAGCCTGATGTAGGACTCGATCCCAGATCCCAGGACCATACCCTGAGCCGAAGGCAGATACTCAATCACTGAGCCACCCAGGTGTCCCCTCTCTAATTTTTTATTAGGGGAAGAAATACACATAGCATAAAACTTACTCTTAACCATTTTTAAGTGTATAATTCAGTAGTATTAAATACATTCCTATTGTTGTATAACCATGACTCCTATCCATCTCTATGACTCTTTTTATCTTGTGAAATGGAAACTCTGTACCTGTTAAACACTAACTCCCCCCCCTCCCTGTTCCCAGCCACTGGCAACCACCATTCTTTGTGTCTCTATGATCTTAATTACTCTAAGTGCTTCATATAAGTGGAATCATATGGTATTTGTCTTTTTGTAAAGGGTTTATTTCACTTTGCATAATGACCTCAAGTTTTGTCCATGTCCTAGCATGTGCCAGAATTTCCTTTACTCTTACTCTTTTTTTTTTTTTTTAAGATTTTATTTATTTATTCACGAGAGACACACACACAGAGAGAGGCAGAGACACAGGCAGAGGGAGAAGCCGGCTCCATGCAGGGAGCCTGATGTGGGACTTGATCCCCAGTCTCCAGGATCATACCCTGGGCTGAAGGCAGGGCTAAACCACTGAGCCACTGGAGCTGCCCTACTCTTACTCTTTTTAAAAAGATTTATTTATCTGAGAGAGCAAGAGAGCACAAGCTGGAGGGGCAGAGGAGCAGAGGGAGAGGGAGAAGCAGACTTCTTGCTGAGCAGGGAGCCTGACTCAGGGCTCGATCTTGGCACTCTGCGATCAAGACCTGAGCAAAAGACAGATACTTAACTGACTAAGCCACTCGGGTGCCCCCAGAATTTCCTTTACTCTTAAATCTGATAATATTCTGTTTTATGGCTAGACCACATTTTGCTTATCCATTCATCTCTTGATAGACATTTGGGTTGCTCTTATATTGTAGCTATTGTGAATAATGTTGCAATGAACATGGATGTACAGATAGCTGTTTGAGACCATGTTTTCAGTTTCTTTGCGGTATATATCTAGAAGAGGGATTGCTGAATCAGAAGATAGTTTGGTTTTTAATTTTTTGAGGAACTGCAATACTGTTTTCCAGAGCAGGTGTACCATCTTATGGTCCTTCCAACAGTGTATGAGGATTATGATTTCTCCACATCCTCATCAACACTTATTTCTATCATCTATTTAACCGTCATCTCTCAGGCATCTATCATCTGTCTATTTTGATAGTAGCCATCCTAATGGGTGTGAGGTGGTATCTCATTATGGTTTTTATTTGCATTGCCCCAATGAATAGTAATGTTAAGCATCTTTTCATGTGCTTTTTGGACAATGGTCTGTTTTCTCTGGAAAAATGTCTATTCAAGTCCTTGGCCCATTTTTGAATTGGCTTCTTTGTTTTTTGTTGTTGAGTGGTAGGAGTTCTTTATATAGTCTGGTTGTTAATCCCTTATCAGATATGTGGTTTACGAATATTTCCTCTCATTCTCTGGGTTGATATTATCTTTATTGTCTGTGCTTTTAGTGTCAGAGCCAAGAAATCAGTGACAAATCCAATGTGAAGATTTTGATTCATGTTTTTTCCTGAATTTTATAGTTTTAGGACTTATATTTAGGTCTTTGATCCATTTTGAGATAATTTTTGTATATGGTTTAGGTAAGAGTTCAGCTTCATTTTTTCACACGTGCATATCCAGTTTCCCTGGAACCATTTATTGAAGACTGTCCTTTCCCCCATTGAATTATCTTAGCCTCTTGTAGAATATCATTTGACACTATATATTTGAAAGTTTATTTTTGGGCTTTCTATTCTCTTCCATTAGTCTCTATGTCTTTATGCCAGTACCACACTGTTTTGATTACTGTAGCTTTCTAGTAAGTTTTGAAATTAGGAGATATGAATCTTCTAGCATTGTTTTTTTTTCAAGATTGTTTTGGCTTCTTTGGGTTTCTTGAAATTACACATGAAATTTAAGATAGGTTTTTCTTTTTCTGAAAAAAAAATTCCTTCCGATTTTTTTTTTTTAATTCCTTCTGATTTTGATAGGAATTGTATTGAATCTGTAGATTGCTTTGGGTATTATTGCCATCCTAACAGTATTAAAACTTCTATTCAATAAACCTGGGAAGTCTTCCAATCCATGAACATGGGATACATTTTCATTTATTTATGTCTTTTTGAATTTCTTTCAGCAATGTTTGTGGTTTTCATTGCATAAGTCTTTCAACTCTTTGGTTAAGAATTGGTATGCTGTGGTAATTGGGTAGAGTGTTGTATGTATGTCTGTTAAATGTAGTTGATTTGTTGTGTTTTGTTCTCTATTTCTTTATTTATATCTTCTGTATGATTTTTCTATTCTTTATTGAAAGTGAGGTATTAAGAACTCCAACTATTATTATAGAACTGTCTTTTTCTATCTTTAGTTATGTTTTGCCTCATATATATATACATATATTTTTTAAAGATTTTATTTATTTATTCATGAGAGACAGAGACAGAGAGAGAGAGAGAGAGAGAGAGAGAGGCAGAGACACAAGCAGAGGGAAGCAGGCTCCATGCAAGGAGCCTGACATGGGACTCGATCCCGTATCTCCAGGATCACGCCCTGGGCCGAAGGTGGCGCTAAACCGCTGAGCCACCAGGGCTGCCCTACTTCATATATTTTGGTGGTCTTTCATTAAGGTGCTTAAATATTTATAATTGTTATAACTTTTTACTGTATTGAAATTTTTGTTAAATTTGTTAAATATAAATTATTAAATTTTTTTAAATTTATTTTTTATTGGTGTTCAATTTACTAACATACAGAATAACCCCCAGTGCCCGTCACCCATTCACTCCCACCCCCCGCCCTCCTCCCCTTCTACCACCCCTAGTTCGTTTCCCAGAGTTAGCAGTCTTTACGTTCTGTCTCCCTTTCTGATATTTCCCACACATTTCTTCTCCCTTCCCTTATATTCCCTTTCACTATTATTTATATTCCCCAAATGAATGAGAACATATAATGTTTGTCCTTCTCCGACTGGCTTACTTCACTCAGCATAATACCCTCCAGTTCCATCCACGTTGAAGCAAATGGTGGGTATTTGTCATTTCTAATAGCTGAGTAATATTCCATTGTATACATAGACCACATCTTCTTTATCCATTCATCTTTCGTTGGACACCGAGGCTCCTTCCACAGTTTGGCTATCGTGGCCATTGCTGCTAGAAACATCGGGGTGCAGGTGTCCCGGCGTTTCATTGCATTTGTATCTTTGGGGTAAATCCCCAACAGTGCAATTGCTGGGTCGTAGGTAAATTATTAAATTAAATTATAATATCCTTCTTTCTTTCATGAACTTTTTTGATTTAAAGTCTATTTGTCTGATATTTGCAGAGCCACTTCTGCTCTCTATTGGTTACTATTTGCACAGAATATCTTTTTCCATCCTTTCATTTTCAATCTTTTTGTCTTTAGATCTAAAGTAAATCTCATATATATATGTATATATATTCAGGTCATGTGTTTTTAGTCATTCTGTTAATCCCTGTCTTTTGATTGGAGAGCTTAATCTTTTTACACTTAAAGTAATTACCAATAAAGAGGGAGTTACTTGGGGTGTCTGGGTGGCTCAGGCAGTTAAGTGTCTGCCTTTGGTTCAGATCGTGATCCCAGGGTCCTGGGATTGAGCCCTGTTTCAGACTGAGCCCTGCTCAGTGGGGAGTCTGCTTCTCCCTCTGCCTCTGCCCCTACCCTTGCTTATGCTCTCTCGCTCTCTCTCTGTCTCTGAAAAAAAATCTTAAAAAAAAAAAAAGAGGGACTTACCTCTGCCATTTTGCTGTTTGTTCTCTTTATGCCTTACAGTGTTTCCCCCCTCATTTTCTGCTTTATTGTCCTCTTTTATTTACTTAATGTTTTATAGTGAAATATTTAAATTGCTTTCTAATTTCCTTTTGTGTGTATTCTATAACTATTTTCTTTATAGTTGCCATGGGGATTACACTTAACATTCTAAATTTATAATACTTGAATTTGAATTTATGCCAACTTAGCTTCAATAAGATACAAAATTTTTGCTCTTTTACAGCTCTGTCCCCACCCCTTTTGATTGCTAATGCCACAAAATTACATCTTTATTCATTGTGTTCCCCAAAATATAAACTATTCTTTTAAATATGTTAGTCCCTTAAATTATGTTGAAAATGCATATGAAGTTACAAAGCAAAGATTAGTATAATTTTTTATTTTTTATTTTTAAAGATTTTATTTATTTATTTGAAAGAGAGCAAGTGAAAGAGTGCACAAGCTGGGGGAGGGACAGAGGGAGAAGCAGGTTCCCTGCTGTGTAGGAAGCCCAATGCAGGGCTGGATCCCAGGACCCTGAAATCAGGACTTAAGCTGAAGGCAACCACTCAACTATCTGAGCTACCCAAGTACCCCCAAACTGAAGTTTAAATAGTAATAAAGTTTAATAGTAATAAAACTAGACAAATAATTATTCCTTAAAACATATATTAGACTTTTAAATCATGTTCAAAACAAAACATGGAGTTACACACCATTGGTACAATAATACTAGCTTTTATTATTGCCCATATAGTTACCTTTATTGAGATCTCTATTTCTTCATAGGGCTTCAAGTTAGTGTCTAGTGTCATTTAATTTCACTCTTGATCAAAACTCCCTTGATCATATCTTAAAGGGCAGGTCTAGTGGTAATGAACTCCTTTAGCTATTGTTTATTTGGGAATGTCTTAATTTCTCCCTCATTCTTGAAGGACAGTTTTGCTGGGTACAATATTCTTAGTTAACATTTTTTTTCTCTCTTATCACTTTGAATACATGGGCCTTCTGGCTTCCAAAATTTCTGATGAGAAATCTGCTGATAATTTATTGAGGATCCCTTTGTGATAAGTCACTTCTCTTTAATTTCAAGATTCTCTCTTTGTTTTCCAGCAGTTTGATTATAATGTGTCTTGATGTGAATCTGTTTGAGTTAGTTTTGGTTGGAATTTGCTGGGCTTTGATGTTTCTATCCATGGCTTCCATCAAATTTGTAATTTTTCAGTTATTTCTTCAAATATTCTCTGTCCCATTCTCTTTCCCTTCTCCTTTGGGGATTCCCACAAGCATATGTTGATCCATTTGATTATGTCTCACATGTCTCTTAGGCTCTATTAACTTTTTTTTCTTCAATTTTTTTTTCTTTCTCTTTTTTAGATTAAATTATTTCCGTCCTCCAACCTCCAGTTCACGGATTCTTTTGCCTGCTCAAATCTACTTTTGAATCCTAGAGAAATTTTCATTTCAACTATTGTACTTTCAACTCCAGTTTTGGTTTCTTTTTAGGTTTTGTCTTTATTGATATTTCCATTTTGTTCATACATCATTTTATTGATTGTTTCTGCATCTTTCTTTAGTTCTCAGAGCATCTTTAATTAATTAATTAATTTATTTATTTTTAATATATTTATTTTAAAGTATTTATCTAGTATGTCTGCCTTACTTTTTCAGGGATAGGTTTTGTTGATTTATTTTTTCCTTTATTTTTTTAAAGAGATTATTTATTTGAGATACAGAGAAAACATAGGAGAGAGAGAGCATGAATGGGGTGGGGCCTGAGGGAGAGGGATAAGCAGACTCCCCACTGAGCAGGGAGCCTGACATGGGGCTTGACCCCAGGACCCCCAAGATCATGACCTGAGTCAAAGGCAGATGCTCAACTGACTGAGCCACCCAGGTGCCCTTATTTTTTTCCTTTAAAGGGGCCATATTTTCCTGTTACTTTGGGTGACTTGTGATATTTTGAGTTAAAAATTGAACATGTGAGTCTAACAATGTGGTAATGCTGGAGATCAGATTCTCCTCCTTCTCCAGGGATGGCTGTTTTTGTTATTATTTTTGATCATTTGATTGTTGTAAGTTGTCTCTGTGCTGAGGATCAGCTTGAGGTGTAAAGTTAACCCATATATGCAGTTTTTTTAAAAAAATTATTTATTTATTTTAGTTATTTTAGAGAGAGAGAGATGGAAACCTGTTACTATGCTAAGAGATGAAATTGAGTGAAATTAGCTACAGGTTACTAGCCAAACTTCCCCTGAAATTTGCAAGCCTTCAAAAGACTCCAGAGTTCCAAAAATGGTTACATCAGACAGATTCTGGCAAGTGCAATTTTTTTTGTCTAGGTGAGAGAGTCCCTGTGCTTCCTACTCCACCATCTTTCCAGAATTTCGTCCTCCTTTCATTTATTTTTGTAAAAAAGAAATATTTGGAAAAAGGTGCTAAAGACTAACTCCTTGTGAGGTATCTCACAACCGATGCCAGTACCCCACGTGTCAGGACTTTTCCATTAAGGACTTTTTGCTGCCAAACAGTCCAGTGCAATTGGATCAATCAATTATGATTGAATGGATTTTGTTGTTGTTGTTATTTCACAGGAAATCATTTGCTATTAAGGGATAACCTGTTCTTTGTTTCTTTTTTTTTTTCTTATATGATAGTCACAAAGAAAGAGAGAGAGGCGGAGACACATAGGCAGAGGGAGAAGCAGGCTCCATGCATCAGGAGCCGGATGTGGGATTCGATCCCGGGTCTCCAGGATCACGCCCTGGGCCAAAGGCAGGCGCTAAACCGCTGCGCCACCCAGGGATCCCTGTTCTTTGTTTCTAAAGGTAAAAATAACTCTAGTCTTGGTGAAGACTCATTCTTGACTTATTTTATTTTTAATTTTTAAAAAAATATGTTATTTATTAATGAGAGACTTGCAGAGACATAGGCAGAGGGAGAAGCAGTCTCCTTGTGGGGACCCTGATGCGGGACTTGATCCCAGGACTCCGGGAATCACAACCTGAGCCAAAGGCAGATGGCTCAACCACTGAGCCACCCAAGTCCTCATCTTGATTTGATAATAATAATATGTTTGTTGACCCGTCTTTATATTAGTTTCAAGAAGAGGAGTTGACAGTGTGACATGCAAACTTTTGAAATATTTTATGCTTTTCAGCCAGACTAGATTATGCAATGTACTCTTGATAGATTCATACCCTTACCACTATGCTTATTGGAAAAAATGTTGTTTCAGCCTACTAGAATGCAATTCTTATCTCTGCTTGAAAAGGTGCATCTCTCTTGCCTGTGCTTTGGTTCAGTCTCTCTTGATCTAATTAGTATAGTGATTTCTCTCTTCTCTTCAACTTCACTGCATTCTTTTATGGCATTTAACGTATTGTCTTTTGTATTATTGGCATTTGTGTTTAAGTTCCAATAGACTATAATTTACATGGATAACCAAATGCTATCCAAAAGTATGCCATTTTGGCCTAAGAATTATTCTGAGCTGAAGACTGAGTTCCTGAAATCCCTTATCTGCTTGAAAACAGAAACTCCTAAAATGACTCAATTGTCTTAATCCCCTAGAGCAACTCTATTCTTCTCTTTTTGGAGACAGAGATCTAGAAGTTGGCATCGTATTCAAATTATCATATTTCCCATCTATTCTTTTAATATCTCATTTGTCTTTTGAAAAATTCACTTATGTTTTCATAAGTGCCTTTTCTGCTCCCCTTCTAAAAAGTCATTTATTCTCTCTTCTAGTCTTTTCCATCCCCATTCTAACCACCTCCTTGAGTCTTTGTGTAAGTGTGTATGTGTGTGTGTGTGTATGTGAGAATTCCTGTGTACATATATAAATACAAATTTCACTCTTTTCTCTTAATTTACCTTTTGTCAGCTTAATTTGCAGGCCCCCAGTCACAAAGAAGATAGAGAAAAAATCTTTTTTTTTCTTCTCAATGTAAATTTCTTCCTGGTAAAAGAATAAGCAGTATATGTAGTGGTAAAGATTTGGAGAGACAGGGCTGAGTATTTTGGAATTCTTGCATTGCCATCTAGCTTAATTAAATTACTCAACCTGTCTGAACTTCCTTTTACTTCATCTGTAAAATGGGGATAGCAACTTTTCCTACTTCTTAGGATTGTTGTGACAATTAAAGTAGATAATGTATGTAAAGCGTGTAGCATGGTATTAGGCACATAACAAGTGTTCATTAAATGTTGGCTCTGGCTACTATTGTTCATCATGATGTTTATAGCCTTCACAGCAAACTTTTTGTATTTAATGACTTTGATGACTATTGAATTAGTTTGGATTAAATTTGGCACATTTGGGCCTTAGGGGAGGAAAAATAATTTTCCCTTTACCCTTCTGAGTTCTTGGCAGAGACCCCTCTAATAAAAGACAGATTAACAAGGGAAAAAGAAACAGAAGTTTATTAACATGTATACCTCATGTATACGTGGGAGAAACCCAGGGAAAGATAAGTAATTCCCCAAGGTGGCTAAGAATTCAAACTTAAGTACAATCTTAATAGGGAAAGAGGAGACGAGATGCAGGTCTCTTAGGGAAGAGTAAATAATTTTAGGAAAGATGAATGGGGCCTTAGAAGAATACATTGGAGATATGTCACAAACTTTGTGACAAAGCTTGTCTAGTCTTCTCTCCTGTGATAAAAATCAATCTTTGCAGGTTGATGAAATTGCCTGGCAGGGGATCATTGACAACTGAGGTCCTTTTGGAGGATCTCTTTTTTTTGGAGGATCTCTTTTTAAGCAGATAAAGAGAATGCAGGGAAAGCCTTTCCTGCATTTGCTGTTTTTCATGCGCTTGCAACTCAAAATAATCAATATACCGATGTGGCATATTTTGGCATATTGCGTCCTGAACTCCTATTATATTCTGCTACAGCTGTTAGGCAGCCAATCAAAAAGAATGAGAAAAGCAACTACAAGAAAGTTTGTTTGTTTTTAAGTAATCTCTACACTCAACATGGGGCTTGAACTCACAACCCTGAGTTCACAACCCTGAGCCACATGCTCTACCGCCTGAGCCAGCCAGAAAGTTTTCATTCTTTTCCCTCCTCTGAACTTCTTTGGCACTTTAAGTACTCATACTTTAAAAAATGTTTTTCTTTTATATCCTCTACTAGATCTTACATTTCTTGAGCATAAGTACTATCTACTTGTGTGTCTTTTTTTTAGCTCACAACCTCTTTGAGCATATAATCTGAAATCAGCCCCCACATGTGGAGGGCAGGGACAGATTAAAGAAAGAGGGAGACCACTCTAGATTGGTAGGTGGCAGATTTAATAAGCAAGGGCTTGCTTATGAGGCTTGTCTTGGACAGCCTTAAAACAAGTCGATTTCCACACTTGACTTCCAGAATCTTAAAAGTTTGTATATAGTTTATATAAAGACTTAATGGGGTTCAGTCATGCAGGCAGGAGGCCTTAACTAGATTTAGTCATATACCAGTCCAGACAGTCTCAACACAATACCATGTTTCTATCTCAAGGCTGTATCCTTGGAGCAGCATCTAGGAGTGGGGAAGGCCAGTAGAACACACATTGTAAGGATGAAGGAGTGGGTGGGAGCCTTCACTTGGCTAGGTCCAGCATGCTGGTCAACCTGTGGTCAATCTCTTCTTGATCACTTTCTCCAACAATTTCCGACAGGGTGTAAAGTAGCTAATCAATAAATATATGCATAATAAATGAATGATTCTCTTGCTATCCTTTGCCCTGAATTTTCTAAATTCACCAGATAATTTATTTTGTGTTGGAGAGATTTGGCCCTGTTTCTTCATAATTGTTCCTATCATTTGAGAGGCATCACTATTTTACTGAGGTAAAAGTCTTTCCTTGAAAAGAAAGCATTAGTAGAGCCAGAAATGGAATTTGGGAGTCCAGATCAACAAGGATGGGGTGGGGTGGGGGTGTTTGTTCTTTTTATGTTGAAAAATAGGAGTGGAACAAGAGAGAAAAAAAAAACTTATAAAGCAAACTTATAAAGTAAATTTGCAGGAGAACAGAGGATTGGAGAGCTGAGTGATGTCAGGCAAATTTGTATGTACTCTGAAGGCCACTGGGGTGTGTTAGAAATATCATGTTAATCAGAAACAGAGGGAGGACAAAGAGAAGACCAAAATAATTTTAAGTCTACGATATCTTTTTTTTTAGATCTAGAAAGTGACAGATTTCTCCTGAACAGTTGGTAGCACTGAAAACCTTTGATTAATCCATCTTCTTTTTCTTCTAGAGTACTAGTTGAAAAAGTATTTCTAAGTAATTGTTACATGCTGCTCACTCAGCTTATTAGGGGAGCGTTGTGTAGGGTAAGGGACGATGCTTACCTAGCCTACTCCTCCAAGGCACCAGAATCTAGGCCATCATTGTCAGGGTTTTTCCCTGATTATGGCTGTAACAGTCCCTGGAGAGTTCATTAGTTTGGAATTTTATAGTTAATAAAGGCATTAATTAAGAACACAAAAACCCACATGTGGAAGGAGACCTAGCTCCTACTTACTCGTCACTAAATGTAAGCATCATTTTATATATAACAACGACAAATACCTTACAGTGTGGTTCTGCTATTAATTTATAATCCTTCGCTGCTGGGGACTTGGTGAAACCTTTAGCTGTGTGCCTAAGAGAAGGGTTTCTGCTGTGTGCCTATTCTCCTCTTTTGTTAGCCAGGTTCTGTGTTTTGTCTGCTGACCTTTTCAGAATATCCCATGCCACTCTTATCCTGTACCAGTTTGCACTAGAATGGTTGCTTCAATCTATCAGGGGCCTTTTCTTTTTCTACTACTAATTGAACTCTCATACTGCAAAAATGCTCAGTTTAGAGCTCAAATAACATAGCCCTTATTAGCTGAGCAAAAGGCATTAGGCATGCATCACTGTTGCATTGTCTGTTGTCTAGGCTTGGAAGGGCCTTTCTCAGTAACTTTTTACTTTTAGAAATAATGCTAGAGCTCTAAGTTCTAGGCAGATGTGTTCTCTCACCTCTTGATATTGTTTTCCGGTTGTTCATGTTCTCATGAGCTCTGACCCACCCTACAAAATGCCTTCCTAGTTCAGCCTGTATTGTAATCAAATCATTTATTATGTTGCTGATGTGCCTGGCATGTGTCTCTTATACAAATGTGCCAGGAGGGCAAAGGCAAGTCTCTCCTGTTCATTCTTGTATCTGCAGCATCTAGACCAGCATCTAGCCCACAGAGGGCATTTGATCAATAGTTATTGAATGAGTCTCTTCCACACTGGGGCATAGGGAGAAGGGTATGTACTTGCTTATTTTGGTGGGAAGAGAAACTTCTGACCTGAGTTAGACCTGAAACCATTTCCCATTAGGGAAGCTCTGCGCTATGATAAATTGGATGCTATGATAAATCGATGTGGCTTTAACTACAGTCACTTAAGAGTTTTCCTGTTTAATCATTTCATGCCCATTATCTTTATAGTCTTTACTATAATTATTCAAGGGAGAGGGACATTTAACCAGACCTGTGAAAGAAAGGATATGGAAAATTATCCGGCTAATTCAGTACAAAAATCATGTGTTTAAATATAAGGCATTGAATGTAATGTTTCCATTTTTTACAATAGAAGCTTTGTTTTCATCAACTTGAATATATAAAGTTTTAGGAATATAGAGGAAATAGCCCAATGTCTACTCATAATATTTAATTATTAATTTAATTACATATTTCAAATGTAATATTTAAAGTGTTAAAAAAGAGACAACAGGCCCCAAATGGAGTCACTTGTGCTAAGCTCCATGTTGGCAAACCAAGACTTCACACCTAATTCCAATTTCAAACTTTCCTAAGAATGTAACCTTCAATTAGTCAATCTGGAATTACCTGGTCAGTATCTAATGAGGTAATATGCCCAATAGAATCTTTTTGTCCCTGATAGGTGATCTTGCCTGAAATAATCTGCTTTTTCCTCATCCTCTGCTCCTTCCCCTTTCCTGCCTATGAAAGCCATCCATTTTTGTACAGCTTCTCAGAGCTCCTTTCTGTTTGCTGCCCCATTCATGATCAAAGAATAAAGCCAATTAGATCTTCAATTTATTCAATTGAATTTCATTTGTTTTGTTTTTGTTTTTTTGAGAAAGAGGGAGATAGTGAGAGAGAGCATGAACAAGGGTGAGAGAGAATGGCAGACTCCCCGCTAAGCAGGGAAATCAATGTGGGGCTCTATCCCAGGGCACTGGGTTTAAGACCTGAGCTGAAGACAGATGCTTAACCAACTGAGCCATCCAGGTGCCCCTGAGTTTCATTTTTTAATGGATTTGGTGGCAACAGCAGGCTCTGAAGTGAAATTCTGATAGCTTCAGGAACAGGAAACATAGATATAGTTCCTGTTAACTCTTTTGAGTTCTCTGTCTTGCTCACCATATCTGAGGACTGTGGCTAAGTTCTTGGTTCTGAGCTCTGCTCTCTTTACCTCAAGCTCTGATCTAATTGGCTTTCTAGCCAGTTCTCCATTTGATTGGAGTCCCAACTTCCTGTTAAGAATTGCTGGTGGCAGCTCAAGTTCCTCATTTTTTTGGAAACAGTCCTCAATCCCTCTTCTGCTGGTTCAATCCTTTCCCCAATTCCCAGGTCCATGGGGGGAATCATCACTGGTACCTGTGGGCCCTTGAAAGCCAGTCTTCAGTAACATGTCTCTGGTTACTGCTGGTGTGTTAATGTGCACATGCTTGTTTGTTCTGTTTTGTGTAGGTAAGGTTATTGTTCATGGGAATCTCAGAAGTAAGAATAAATGAGATCTCTGTACTCCAAAAAGTTGAACATGCTGCCTTCTGGCACACCTGCTTATTTTTTTGTTTAAGAACTATAGTCCGAGAAGCTATAAATATCTACAAAAAATGGTAAAAATCTCACTGAAAACAACTGAGAATTACAATGGCCATTATGACAAATGTTCCAATTAGATACGATCATTTAAGAAGTGTACTTGAAAGCAAGGGCTCCCAAATCAAACAAATAGAATGGGATACCTATTTCAATTGTCATGCAGAAGCCTCCACAAATCTTCAAAATTCTAAAATAGCTTATTGAAAGATTTGTTGTAAAAGGTAATGAAAAATTAAAGACACAAGAGGTGCCTAAAACAAAGGGCTGTAAAACTAATGTAACTCTCATTGTTCCCTCCTATCCTTCTTTTTGTGAATACTCATTTTAGTAATCCTCTGTCTAAATTGTCTTCCATTCTGAAGAGACTGTATGACTGTTACCACAAGTCTGCTAAGTTAGTGGCCCTACAGACACTCTCATATCTTGAAAAGGGGCTCTCATAGGGCCCTTCCCTGAGGTTGGGTTCCCAGGGTCCTCTGGGTAACACTACCAGTAATTCCCTTTCATAGCAAAGGGAAACTAAAATGAAAATTAATGAAAAACTTTGATAAATTCTGGTAGATACTGGAGCTACCCTCTATACTTTAGATCACCTAGAGCCTACAAATAGGATACTGGAAAAACCAGCAGATTTGATGAAGGATGAGAATTCTTACTGTTGGGCTGGCTGAGAGACAGGGGCACCCAAAATGGCAGACGTCTCAACTTGGGGCAAAATGGCTGATCTTCCCGCCAAAGCAGCCATGACCACCACGTCATCTCCAGTAAATCGAAGCCTAAATGGGAAACCGAAACGTTCCATCCAGGACTTTCCAGCCAGGGACTCCCCCCATCGTCTGTACTATCCCCACCCCCAGCCAATCACCTAGGGACACGGTGTTCCCTTGCCTAATTTGGCAAGGGACCCACCTGGATCCAGACCCAGAACCAAGAAGGCTTAAAAACCCCCACACTCCCCAACCCCGGTGCGACTTCCCTGACTTGGGCCACCTCTCTGAGTCACGGAACCTTGCCCGGGAGCGCTCCCCATTAAAAGCACTCTCGAACCCATTGCCTGGCTCTGCTGTTTTTTTTTTTTTTTTTTTTTTTATTTCTCCGCCATCCATTTTGGAAAAAACCTAACACTTACCAGACACAGCTCTCTCAGATCTGTCTTAGTACCTGGTAAAGAGAGGAAAATAAAATAGCATTTGAACCCTCTTTGAGGACTCCTTTTGGGTCCATAAGGTAGTTTAAATATTTACTGCCAGAAATACTGATTGTCTCAGATGAAACCTGGCAAGATTTTTGAAAGGATTTAATGACTCTATGGTTAGAAATTCAACCAAATTGGAAGCTGATATTCAGAGCCTGATTGGCATTTTTTTAGGCCTTTCCCCCTAATTTGAACTTACCCAGAGGAAAAGAAAAACATCCCAACATGGGTGGATGGGTGTGTTAGTCCTCTTATATTGTTTAGGCTACCTCAAGTCTTTGAGGATTTAGAAGCATCTATCCTTACCTTACAAATCTTTGTAAGAGCTGAAATGCAGCTTTTAAAACAATTCAAAGTCCACTTATCCTTCCTAAGAATTAACTTCACCTATTTGTCTCAAATATCTATTTGTAGGTATTGTAAAAATTCTGGCCTTAGGGAACAAAAGTCCTTCTTGGAGAAACTTGCATTCTTTCCTTGTACCTTTGAGATGTAAATATTCTATTTGGTCTACAAACTACAGAGAGGTAATACTTGTCAGAAGAAAAACAAAAGGGGAAAACAGTTTTTGGAACTCGGGCAAATGAGAAATCTGAAGTGTCTTCACAAATATTAATAAAAATCTTTGTCTATTTTAGCCAATAAACTTCACTTATTTCAAATGTTATCTTATAAGCTAGTGAGTTTTTACATTTTTATACCCATCTCATAGCAATAATTTCAGAATGAAAGCTGTAAGATCCATGTTTGCATCTGTCTGTTTATATGTGTCTGCTTATCTATCAATTATCTATCTATCTATCTATCTATCTATCTATCTATCTATCTATAATTATCATTTATTATAGATGTGTGGTATTTTCTACTTCCAGATAGTATTACTGAAATTAATTCATAAAAGAGCTCTATTTAATTGGCTTATAGAAAATTAAGCACTTATACATGTTAAGGATTCCTAAGATTCTGAGAAATATAACAAAAACTTACCCAAATGCTTTTTGGGTTCATATGATCTGAGATAATCTCTAGTAAATATATTAGTTTCAGTTTGTTGGCTTAGTTGAAATAGACATGTCTTTAGAATAATCAACATTAAAAATGTAGACATCCAACTTTTATTCTACTTGGGTTTACTAATCAAACAAACTTATGTAATCTCTGTTATAAAAACCTTTTAGTGAAGAAAGTAATTTGCTATGAATTTTTATAAGTAATTTTGTAAAATTTTATAAAAATTTTTATAAGTAAACTAAACATAATTGTTAAGAATGAGTGAATCAAATAGATGTAAGTGGGATAAAAGTTCTTTAAGTGAATTTTTAAAATAGTTTCTTCAAATATTTTTGATAACCTGAAAACTTAAAGTTTTGCTAAATTAAATTAAATGATGGTCATTAAATATATAGATAATTTCTAATAAGATAAAATACTGAAACATTAATTACTGAATATAGATTTATCTACTTTTGGCTTCTTTATACAGAGAAACTAAAGATGTTTGGGTATATTAGTACAACCTGTTCTGTGCCACACATTAAAAAAATGAAAAATTTACTATGAGAGAGCATATGTATCTAGATATTATAAAATATGTTTATAAATTTGCCAAGCTACAGAATGCTAATGTAAAAGACAGTTTATAATTGTTTACTTCTCACTTTTCACTGGGCATTAGAGCTTTCTAAAGGTTATAAATTCTAGTATATGTAATTAAAACTTCTAAAAATAATAAGGGAAATATCTCTGTATGCAAAGAAAGTAGGACGTGTTTTTGTTAAAAGAAGGTATGAGAAAAACGAATGCATTTCTGTTGAGGGAAAACAGAGTAATTTTGTCCTAAAGTGAGGCTGGTTATTTCAGAAGAGAAAAGAGGAAACACATAGGACAGAATCTGAATGTAAAAAAGAATGTTGCAGGTTTGTGGAAAAGGATCTGTGGGAAGAAATTCTGATGTGTAGTCAAGATAGGCAATATTAGAGTGAATTTAATTAAGTTAATTGGATTTTAATATCACAAGTAAACTGGTGCAAAATTGGAATTTGGTTTTCTCTATGTTAAAAGGGTACAGTTTTCTTGAACTATTGGTCTCTTGATAAGAGATTGTAAAAGTTTTTCCCTTTACATTTTAAGTAATCTACCTAGAAAGGAAGATTTTGTGTCCTGCCAAAATAATTTCCTGTGTCTTTATTGGGTCACTGATTACTTAAGAAAACTGAGTCTTCTGTGAGAAGCAGAAAATTATAATACTTTGTAGTTCAAAATAAAGTAATATGGAAAGACTTCATAAGGACTCAAATACATAATTTTTTCATCTTTTTGAGGGTTAATTCTGTAAACACCTAGGCTGGCATTTGAATATATGAAGTATTTCCTACTGGGTATTTTGGAGCATTCCCTGTGATCTAGGCTCATCTCTCTATTGATTAATTCACTGGATCATTCTTCAGTTTTCAACCTCAACTTAAGCAATCATTAACTAGCAAATATTTAACATGTAATATTTAGTGAGTGATTAAAAAAAAAGTACTTTGTAAACTGACCTGCTAAAGATGAATTTGAAATTTGAGAATATTTGCATTTTCTAATCATTGTCTCCCTGACTCAATCCCTGTTCCTCAACCCCCCTCCCTGCACCCCTCCTCTGTCCCTCTCTAGCACAGATTCACAAATGATTTAATCAATGAAATATAGAAGTTAGCCCTTGAATCTTGCTTCTGAGCTAAGTCTCCCTATTTTGTTGATTCCAACACCTACTATCCCTGCCCTCCCATTTTAAATATCTCTGAAATCAGGATACATCTTACAATTGATGGTATTCAGGTTGTAGTTGTGATGTGGTTGCAGGAATCTGGTCATAGCTATTCATATTGCTGTCACTTTAATTGAGTTATATGCATTTAATTGCCATTTACAATGTCTTCAAAATAATCTCAGTATGATTTGGCATTGAAACAAAAAGTTATTGTAATTGCCAAAATGCATGGAAAGAACATTGTGATATAGAATGAAAATCTATGACTTCTTTCAAATAAGTCTGAAAGACCTTTTTCCATATGTAAACAATAATTCTAAGTGATAAGAGCTTTGTGTCAGGGTTTAACTGGTATCATTTTCTCTCTTTTAGTGGTACACAGTGGGATATCTGTAGATTAATGGCATCTTAGCTGTAATGAAATATGGTAGTATTTGCTTCAGATTGAAAATTTGAATCTCATGTCCTTTTCTTGGTAAATTTCTTGTTCTGATGTGCTTAATGTATTCCTAGCTTCCAAGAGCACATTTAAAGGAAATTGTCTGCAATCTGTTTACTACGAACTTTGTTCAAGTTCAAACTGCAGATTTTCAATCACACTCTACTTCAAAGCATTACAAAGGGGGACTGAAAAATCTGGTGAACATGTTGCAATGACAGGAAGTATTAAAACCTATAAAGGTGCAAGAGGACTTGAGATTATAGGACCATCATAGCTAAATAAAGTACGATTGCACAGCATTTTCTCTAAAAAAAAAAAAACCTCCATGGCTTCATAAGGAACTGTTTAAAGCTTTCTGAGTAAGATTGGGTCCATTCAGTTAATCATCAGACACACATTTTTTTTGTGAAACTACTATATGTGGGACACAGTATTTATTCATACCTAATATTTAGTGAGCCTACTACGTGCTAGACATTGCACCGGGTTCTGAGAATAATGAAAGAGAGGGCACAGCCCCCTCGGAGCTTCTATTGAGGAAGGCAGGTCAATGTTAGCAGGGGACGTTTCTGAGTTTTGTAGACATGTCACTCTGATGAGCCTGAAAGCCTTGTCTGACACTGCCCTGCGGGGTGGACTGTGAATGAGGAGAATCAGTCAAGGTTCTGGCAGGAAACAGATGGCGCACTCAGAGTGAGGACTTTGCAGATAGTTTGTCAGAAGGACTATTTACAAAGGTGTGAGCAGGGTATAGGAAAACCACAGGATAATTTTGTCCTCGAGGAGCTAGTAATAGTCACGGCGAGGGGAGAGGTGGGAGAGAATAGAGGGTGAGGGACTGGAACCCCCACTCTCAAATCTAAGGGGACCCTAAAGCCTCAGCAGGAACAGTCAGAGACAAAGTACAGATACCAAGGAAAGAAAGTTTTTCAAATGTTTAGAGGCACTTTGATGTGATTAAAAAAGAAGTCTCTGGATCCAAATAGACCAGGGTTTCAGTTATAGTTCTCGACTTACTAATTGGTCTTCTGAGACTGTTAACTTTCCCCAGGATCCACTTCCTCTTCTTCCTTTCAGTAAAAGCATTTTCTGGAGGTGTTACTGGTGGTATAGTTTTTCAGCTACAGGCTACAGCTAGCTTTGGACATGTGACTAAATTCAGATTCGTGGGATGTGGGCAGATCTGTTATGTACAACTTCTGACTTATCTTCTTAGTGACACTTGACTCTAACTCTCTCTCATCCTTTCCATTGGCTGGGTAGTGGCAGTAATTGGAGCCCATTTGGAAGCTACATGGTGAGGAAAACAGACCCACCTCTCATCTCCAGATTGTTGTGTGACAGAGAAACAAATTTCCATCTTTTCAAAACCAGTGTATATTTAGGTCTTTCTGTTTTAGCAGCTTAACCAGTCCCTTAGCTAATACATTATGTGGCCTTGGATAAATTACATAATTTTGCTAAGACTTGGTTTCTTTTTTTAAAATTTATTTTTATTTATTTAAAGGTTTCATTTATTTGAGAGAGAGAGAGAGAGAGAAAGAGTGCATGCGCACAAGCAAGGGGGAAGGGCTCTCTGCTGAGCAGAGAGCTGGATGGGGCTCAATCCCAGAACCTCAGGATCATGGCCTGAGCTGAAGGCAGATGCTTAAGCGATTGAGCCATCCAGACACCCCTAAGCCTTGGTTTCTTTATAGTAAAAATGATTTTCTTTTCATAGCATTTCTGTGAGGACAAAATGAGCTAATATATATAAAGTAATTAGCATGGGATTTGGCACATTCACTGAACCAGGCGAAATTGAGGACTGGGTGTTGCATGAAATGAGGCAACCAGTGAGAAACCTGCCATGGGGTGTGTGAAATAATAAGAAATATTATTTTATTATTTTAATTATATTAAATATTATCTCTGCCACTGGTTCCTGCTCATATTTGGTCTTCGGCTCCAGTTCCTGACACAGAACTCCTACGTTTGTAATCTCCTGAGTGTCTGACACAGAGCTCCTAAATCCTTTGGAATTTCCTGGATCATAGGAGCATCTTTTGTTCTAATGAGGTGACTCTTGGTGCACTTCTGGATTGATGTCACTCACCAGAAAGACTAAGTTATGATTAGAAAATTGAAACTTCTTGAGAAGGGAGGTGGAGCTGGAAATTGCATCTGGGTGGGTGAACACATCTACGTGCTAGGAGGGTAGCCCACTTCAACTCCAGAAGTACAGAAGCTCCCATGCGTGAGACTCTTCTGGATCTCACTACATGTACCTCTTCATCTGGTTGTTCCTCTGTATCCTTTATCATATCCTTTGTTATATAATAAACCAATAATTATAAGTAAGTATTTCCCTGGGTTCTGTGAGACATCCTGGCGAATCATTGAACCTGAGGAGGGAGTCATGGGAACCCTGATTTATAACTGGTTGGTCAGAGTGTTGGTAACAGCATGGTACTTAAGACTGGCATCTGAAATGAGGGCAGTTTTGTGGGAATCTTAATTTGTCGGATCTGATGCTAACTCCTAGTAGAGTGTCAGAACTGAATTAAGTTGTAGGACACCTAGCCAGTGTCAGAGAATTGGTTGATGTGGGAAAAAACCCACACATCTGGCACCAGAAATATTGTAAATGTGAGAATAGAGGAAAATTTAATGTATTTTCCCCAGATAGGGTGACTTAAGAACAAGAATGAATAAAAGGTGAGCTAAGCTGTTTGCTCTGAGTGTTGTGATCCTTGTTTATGACTCACAAAACTTTAGCAACGGTTTGCTTATTTTACCAGTCGTTGATTCAGAGGGAATCTCAGTATAAGGGGTTGTGGCTCACATTATGTTGTTTTCAGAGCAGAGATAAAGAAACAGCCAAATACAGAGGTAGGAAATTGAAACTAGAAATGGCCAGAAGAATATAAGATGTACTGGGAATTTGAAGGAATCTTGAGGGATGGATATAGGGGTGCTTTGGTCCTCCGTGGGGATTTCATCTGATTTACATGGATCCCAACATGCTGGATAATTCTAGCTGACATCCTGGTGACACAAAAAACCACTATCCTTGCTTAATCTTCTCGGGCTTATATGCACAAGTAACTCTGTGTTAAATTTCTGAAAGTGGGGGTCAAAGGGTATTTGATTTTAATGTTTTTTTTAAAGATTTTATTTATTTATTTGACAGAGAGAGTGTGAGCATAAGTAGGGGGAGCGGCTGACAGAGGGAAAGGGAGAGGGAGAAGTAGGCTCCCCGCAGAGCAGAGAACCTGATATGGGGCTCCATCCCAGGACCCCAAGATCATGACCTGAGCCCAAGGCAGACACTCAACTGACTGAGCCACCTAGGCACCCCAATTTTAATGTTTTTGGTTGCTGTTGGTTTGGTTGATTTTAAGTTAGTTGACAGAATCTGATAGCTTTGCCTGTATACCTACTACATTTTCTGCTTTTCCACAGTCTTTCAGGGTTCTGCCTTTTGTCTACCTTGGAAACTTCTGGCTGCCAGGGGCTCACTCTGAAGGGCCATAGTCCCAACTGGACAAGCAAATTTCAATCATGCAAGTCCTGGGGTGTTGCTGGACCAGCCTGTGAGTGTGTGGAACACCTGAGTTGGGGGCAGAAGATATAAATAATCACATGCTTTGGATACTGGGTTTGGAAAACTTCAGGGGCACAATTAGCTAAATGGCTGTGGTTTCATGACATAGCCATGGAGTGCTATCACTGGTGCATCACATACGTGTTGTTAGAGTGGTGTGAAATGATGATGTGCTAGGTAGGTAGGTGTCAATAGTAATTTCAGGGATTATCAGAGATTATGGCTGGCACTTGGATTTAATGGGAAAAATATATTATCTTCTGTTGAATGCTCATTGTAATCAATCTTTATGGGATTATTCTCAATGGCAATCCCAACGTTTCTCTGTTTGCCTCAAATAGAGGCAAATTTTGTCTTGAAGCTTTTGACCTTGTGGGACCACTGTTGTGGATTTCTAACAGGCACTATAAAATCTGTTTTCATCTTGAGATCATGGTTAACCAATCACCTTGCTAGGGTGACTTAAAACTGGCTTGCTCATTCTTCAGCCACCTTACCTTATCTGCCTATATCTCTCAGCGCTTGCTCATTCCTCCTTGCACTTGTACCCCAACACTCCCCATCCCTCACCCTCCTCAACATGTTCCTTGCTTTATAAGTCTTTCCTAAGACTTGGAAAGCTGTCACTTGGCTGAATTCCTGGTCTCATCTTCACCCAGACATCTTTATCTTATTAACAACCAGACGGTGGTGGGACCTGCTGTTTTCTGGAGGCTCTCTCAGGTCAGGTTTCTGAGAAACAGACAGAGATTTGTATGCAGAGGTTCTATGAGCAGTACTCTTGGTATGGAGAGCTCGGAGAAGTGAAAGAAGCAAGTTGAGCAGAGAGGGCATTTGAGCTACAATGCAGTAACAACAAAGGCCTCAGCCAATCCCAAGAGACTTCAGAAGCTGGGATGGACTTTTGGAGTTGTCCCAAAGTGAGACATGTGGGGGCTGCAACTCTGTACACTGACCAGTCATTGCACGTGTCCTTCCTCTGGGAAGGGAACACAGATTTAGCTTTTAGAAGCCAACACTCCCAGCAGCTGGAGGAGTTATGCTTGTGCTCTTCTGCCCTCCCATGCCCACCCCCCCGCCACCAGAGGGGACCTGGATGAGCACCACAATGGGCTCTGTTGGGCTAGGGCTTTGCTCTCATGGCTTCCTGGAGCTGAATCTGATGCAACCCGGTCAGAGAAACCCTCCTCTCTTTTGAGGTCTATCCGTCACATCCTCTATTCTAAGAAATTCTCTCTTCTGATCATAACATCTTGGATTTCAAGTTTTTATTTATTAAATTTTTTGGGAATTATATTATATGTGAACCCTGGTCTAGGCTTGAAGAGGGCTAGAAAGGTGAATTACATTATGTGGTTTTCCTCAAAGGGATTCTTAAGTTGAGGAAGGGAATGGAATGGGGGATGATGGAGAAGGTCACAGAAAGTGAGGCTAGAGGGAAGGGCTTTGTGCAGGCAAACTGGATGAATCTTCAGCTTTGAGGACTACATTCTAATATTGTCTCTCTAAATTTTCCCTGGTAGTGTGAGGTGACAAGCCAACCCTCCCAGATGTGGGTTTGGAGGGCAGATTTGGAAGAGGGCAATCTTCTCTTTAACTTAAAAGACCAGGCATAAGAAAGGACTAGAAGGGAGATTAAAATGAATGTCTTTGATAGATGTCTATATATATATATATTTTTAAAGATTTTATTTTATTTATTTTTAAGATTTATTTATTTATTTATGAGAGAGAGAGAGAGAGAGAGAGAGACAGAGACATAGGAGGAGGGAGAAGCAGGCTCCATGCTGGGAGCTGGACCTGGGACTCGATCCCGGGTCTCCAAGATCGCACCCTGGGCCAAAGGCAGGTGCTAAACCGCTGAGCCACCCAGGGATTCCAATAGATGTCTATATTATTGAAAAACTGGAATATGCAAAAAGGAAAAAGGAAAAAAACCCTGTGATATCCTATCTAGAGAAAGCCATCGTTAATCTTCTACTGCATTTTCCCCCTCTGTACCCTTCTCCTCTTTTGAAGATGTAGGAGAGATTATGTTTTTTCTATAATTTTGCATCCTATATTTTCTACTTATTACAGTGGTTGAGTTCAGGCTCTAGAGTCATACTGCCTGGGTTCAAATGCCAGCCTCCTTCTTAGTATCTGTGTGACTTTGGTCAAGTTAGTAACCTTTCTACTCTTTCTTTATTTTTCTTTCTTGCTTTCTTGCTCTTTCTTTCTTTCTTTCTTTCTTTCTTTCTTTCTTTCAAGATTTCTTTATTTAGTTTAGAGAGGGAGAGATCATGAATGGGAGGAACAGAGGGAGAGAAAGAGAATCTCATGCAGACCCTCAGACACTCAGTGTGGAGCCAGTTGGGGGGCTAGATCCTATGCCGGTGAGACCACAGACCATTAGATCATAACCTGAGCTGAAGCCAAGAGTCAGATACCCAACTGACTGCACCACCCATGCACCCCAACTTTCTCATTTCTAAGAAGAAGACAATGAAAGGACTTTTCTAATAGGAAGATGGAATGAGCTAATATGTGTGAAGCTTTTAACACCATTCTTGGCTTTGAGAAAATGCTTCGTAAATGTTATTAATGATTATTTTCTCCATATTATCAAATCTTTCCATATATCATACATCTATGTAATAGTCTGCCCCATAGTTGAACTCTGGTTTACTTTGGTTGGACATCTAGACAGAATCCACTTGTTTATTAAAAAAATATTCTAGGGCAGCCCGGGTGGCTCAGCGGTTTAGCGCCACCTTCAGCCTAGGGCCTGGTCCTAGAGACTGACCCGGGATAGAGTCCCACGTGAGGCTCCCTGCATGGAGCCTGCTTCTCCCTCTGCCTGTGTCTCTGCCTCATTCTCTCTCTCTCTCTCTCTGTCTCTCATGAATAAATAAAATCTTTAAAAAAATGTTCTAAAGAACATTTTTGTACATAAACAATTTATACATTTTGTATTTCTATAAGCTAAAATCCCAGGAATAGAAGTATTAGGTCAAAAGGTAGCCTCTTGAATCTGCATGTATATATTTTTTTAAAATACATTTTCTGCATTTAAAGTTTTAATTGTGGTAAAGCCTATGACATTATTAATTAAATTATTTCATACATTTTTTAAACACTTAAGTATTTTAAAAAAATTTAAAAAAAATTTTTAAAATTTATTTATGATAGTCACAGAGAGAGAGAGAGAGAGAGAGAGAGGCAGAGACACAGGCAGAGGGAGAAGCAGACTCCATGCACCGGGAGCCCGACGTGGGACTCCATCCTGGGTCTCCAGGATCGCGCCCTGGGCCAAAGGCAGGTGCTAAACCGCTGCGCCACCCAGGGATCCCCAATACTTAAGTATTAAAATGTCTAACTTCAAATTTTAAGAAATAGTTCAACTCTTATAAGAAAGAGTTTAATTAATTTTCCAACTATAGAATCTACTCTATTCTCCTAATTTCTTTCTTTTTTTAAATTCAGAGTCACAACTCAAGACAGGATCCAGCCTGCTGCTCAGTCATGCTTTACCTGATACCATCAGTTTTATTTGGGCATATTACTTAGGAAAGCTCTGGAATCTTTGAATTTTGTTTCCTAAATTCAGATTTCTTTGATATTTTTTTCTCATTTTTTTGCATGGAATTTCTCAAAATTTATATATATATATATTCTACTACTGCATTTTCCCCCTCTGTACCCTTCTCCTCTTTTGAAGATGTAGGAGAGATTATGTTTTTTTTCTATAATTTTGCATCCTATATTTATTTCTATTTCTATATTTCTATATATATATATAAACTATATTATAATTTACTCACTTGTAAGTTAGTCAAATCTATACAGATGACTGGGTAAAGATAACTGGGATAAAAATATTTATATGGTCAATTGGCTTGCACTGCAGAATAGGATTTCCAGAGGAGAATGCCTGACAAATTTAAGTTTATCCATGCAAATACCTTCCCAACACTTCAAACTCCACTTACTTAAAACCAAGGAACACTGAAATGAGAGAATTTTATGGATTCTTCACAACTTCTATATTAATAATTATTTCACCTATGAATGCAGATCTTCCCTTTCCAATCTGTTTTATTTATTTCCTTGTTTTATTTCAACAACTAAGAACTTGAATAAAATGTTGAATAGAACTGGTGAGAGTGGACAAAACATTCAGCATTTTGCCGTTAAATATGATCTTAACTGAAAGTTCTTTTTATTTTTTATTTTTTTAGAGAGAGAGTTGTGGGGTGGGGGGTACAGAGGGAGAGGAAGAGAGAATTAAGATTAAGAAAATTAAGACAATTAAGCTGACTCCTGGCCCAGTGAGCAGCCTAATGCAGGGCTAGATCCCATGACCCTGAGATCATGACCTGTACCAAAATCAAGAGTCTGATGTTTAACTGACTGAGCCACCCAGACACCCCAACTGCAAGTTTTTTCATAGATATTCTTTGACCTATTTTCTTGTGCATTTTTTATAATACATTGTTGTTGAATTTTGTTAAATTCTTTTGCTGCGTCTGTTGAAATAACCATATGATTTTTCTCCTTTATTCTGTTACTGTGGGGAATTGCATCGATTGAATTTTATTTTATTTTTTAAAGATTTTCTTTTTACTTTTTTTAAGATGTATTTATTTGAGAGAGAGAGAGAGAGAGAGAGTGTGCACGAGCAGAAGGTCCAGATGGAGAGGGAGAGAGAATCTCAAGCAGACTCCCCACAGAGGCACTCCCCACTCCCCGCAGAGCACAGAGGCCCACGTGGGGCTTGATCTCATGAAAAGCGAGGAGTTGGTTGCCTAACTGATTCTACCACCCAGGCACCCCTGAGGTTTTATTTTTAAGTAATCTCTACCCCTAAATTGGAGCTTGAATTACAATCTTAAAATCAAGAATCCCATGCTGACTGAGCCAGCTAACTGAATTTTAAATACGGAAACAATCTTACTTTGTTGAGATAAACTTCACTTGGTTATGATATATCACTCTTTTAATATATTCCTTAATATTTAATATTCAATGTGCCAACCTTTGAAGATTTTTGTATCTATGGTCCCTATGTATCTATGAGGGATATTAATGTGTAGTTTCTTTACCTTACAATGTCTTTGCCTAGTTTTGATGTTAGTGTAATACTGGCCTCATAAAACGAGGCGGGATATAGTCCCTCCTTTTCTAGTTTCGGAAAGAGTTTGTATAAAAGTGGTAGTATTTCTTCTGTAAATGTTTGATAGAATTCACAAGTAAAGTCTTGGAATTTTCTCATGAGAAAATTTTTAATTACAAATTCAAGTGCTTTAATAGATGCAAAATTATTTGGATTATTTATTTTGTGTTTGTTTTGGTAATTTATGTCTCTCAGGAAAATTTTCCACTTTATCTAGTTGTCATATTCATTGGCATAAATCTTTTCTTTTTAAATATTTTTGTTTGTTTATTTGACAGAGAGGGAGAGAGAGAGAGAGAGCATAAGCAGGGGGAGGGGCAGAAGGAGGGAGAAGCAGGCTCCCTTCTGTGCAAAGACCCCAATGCAGGGCTCAACCCCAGGACCCTGGGATCATGACCTAAGCTGAAAGCAGATGCTTAACCACTGAGCCACCCAGGCACCCCGAAATAAATGTTTTCATAATATTCCCTTACTTTCCTTTTTATAGCTGTAGGATTCATAGTGTTGTTTACTCTTTTATTCCTGATATTGATAATTTGTGTTTTGTCTTCTTTTATCTGTGATCAGTCTACCTAGAGGTTTATCAATTTTATTTATCTTGTTCAGAACCCAAGTTTTTTTTTTTTTTTTAAATGGTTATTTTTTTTTTTTTAAAGATTTTATTTATTCATGATAGTCACAGAGAGAGAGAGGCAGAGACACAGGCAGAGGGAGAAGCAGGCTCCATGCACCGGGAGCCCGATGCGGGATTCGATCCCGGGTCTCCAGGATCACGCCCTGGGCCAAAGGCAGGCGCCAAACCGCTGCGCCACCCAGGGATCCCCAGAACCCAAGTTTTGATTTTATTTAGTTCTTTGCCTATATCTAGTTCACTGATTTCTGTTCTCATATTAATTTTTTCCTGTTATCACTTTTATGTGTTTTTCTTTTCCTAGCTTCTTAAGGTGGAAGCATAAATCACTGATTTTAAACTTCTTTTCTAATATAAACATTTAAACTTATAAATTTTCTAAACATTGCTCTAGTTTGTGTCTTGCAATGTGTTTTGTTTTTTTTTTGTTTTTGTTTTTGTAATTTCATTTTATTTTTAAAGATTTTATTTATTTATTCATGAAAGACACTGAGAGAGAGGCAGAGACACAGGCAGAGGGAGAAGCAGGTGTGGGCCAAAGGCAAGTGTTAAACCACTAAGCCACCCAGGGATCCCCTGTTTTTGTAATTTTAATACCATATTTTTGGTCTTATGATCCAAAGCAAATAAAAGCATATGGACATTATCCCTCCAAAACTGATGCTAACTTAACAGTTAATGTAAAACATCTATTGATATTTTAAGCAAGAGAATTTGCTTTTCATATTAACTTTTTAAAAATTTTAGTTTTTAAACTATTTAGAATTTTAAAAAATTCCAGTATAATTAACCTACAGTGTTATGTTAGTTTGAAGTTGCACAATTGCATTCCACAACTTTTGATATGCTGTGTTTTCAATGTCACTCTGTTTAAAATATTTAAAAATCTTTCTTTTAGTTTCTTTCTTTTTTTTTTTTTTACAATCCTGAGGTCTTTTATTTTCTTTACAGTTATCATGCCATGAATTCATAGGGAATGGGTTCCAGCAGTTCAGGCTCCTTTCCATTGGTTCTCACAAAGTGTGCTTCTCTGGGTGGGGCAGGCTGGTGCTTCAGTTGGACCCAAGTACCTTTCTCTTTGGCTTCCTTCTTTTTCTGATCATTTTCCTTCACACGCTTCAGGAAGCTATCTTGGCTCTTTGAGTGTTTAATATGCTCAATGTGGACATTAATTCTCTTGGCAAGAATCTTGCCCTTAACTTGTTTGTTTACTACAATGCCAATAGCATGCTGAGTAACATTGTAGACTCTTCCAGTTTTGCCATGGTAACATTTGTGGGGCATTCCTTTTTGAACAGTGCCCATTCCCTTGATGTCCACAATATCACCCTTCTTATAGATTCGCATGTATGTGGCCAAAGGAACAACTCCACGCTTTCTAAAAGGCCTAGAGAACATATAACGGGTACCTCTCCTCTTTCCCTTTATGTTGGTCATTTTGGCGAATTACTGGAAGATGGCGGTTCCGGCCGAAAGGATTTTAGTTTCTTTTTTTGAGCCACACATTATTGTATAGTATGTTTCTTAGTATTAAAATAATTGGATGTTACCCATGTTTCTTTTTGTTATCAATTTCTTTTTTTTTTTTTTAAGATTTATTTATTTATTCATGAGAGACACAGAGAGGGAGGCAGAGACACAGGCAGAGGGAGAAGCAGGCTCCATGCAGGGAGCCCGACGTGAGACTCGATCCCGGATCCTGGGATCACTCCCTGAGCCAAAGGCAGACACTCAACCGCTGAGCCACCCAGGTGTCCCTTGTTATCAATTTCTAGCTGAATTCCATTATAGTTGGTAAATGTACTTTTTATGGTTTCAATTATTCTGAATTTATTGATATGTATTTTATATCCTCACATATGATCATTACTGATGAATGTTCCATGTCACTTTAAAAAACCGTATTCTATAGTTGTTAATGTAGTTGTTGCAATTTTGATTGATTTTGTTAGTGAGGTTTTGTATATCCTTGCTGATTTTCTTTTCTTTTCTTTTTTTTTCCTTGCTGATCTTCTGATCCTTGTTCTATCAGTTACTGAATAAGGAGTGTTGAGATCTTGTATGGCAAATGTGGGTTTTTCTATCTCTTTGGTTCTGTCAGTTTTTGCTTCATGTATTTAAAAGCCCTATTTATAAACACATATACATGTAGAATCTCTTTGTCATTGTGATGAATTGACCTTTTGTCAATGTGAATTGTCTCTCTTTATTTCTGATAACCTAAAGCTGCTTTGGTTGGTATTAATATGGCCATTCCTCCTTTTTTTTGTGACTAGTGCTTGTAATTTCTTTTTCTGATTGTTTTATTTTTAACAAATCTATGTCATAATAGAAAGTGGGTTTCTTGTGGATTATGTATAGTAGGGCTTTGCTTTTTAGAAAAAATCTTGTCTGACAATCTCTGTCTTACAATTAGGGTGTGTGGTCCATTTATATTTAAAGTAACTATTGATATACTTAAGTTTGAATCTACTATCTTGCCATTTTTTTTTGTTCTATCTATTCTGTTATTATTTTTCCTCCCTCTCCTGCTTTCTCTGGCTTAATGGGATATTTTTTAAGCATTCTATCTTCTCTTCTCTATTGATTTATTGACAAAGTAGCTCATTTCCAAAGATGACCCCAGTGAACCATAACTCCCCTGTGGACTCATTTCATTAGGGATAGTCCTGTGACTCATTTTAGTTAGTGAAATGTGGTGGAATCAGTGCTCTGCCAGTTCTAGGCTCATGTCTTAAGAAGACCAGGAGTGACCTTCAGTTTTTGTGCCTTTGGGATCCCGAGCTACCATGTAAGAAATATGACACTGATTTGGAAAATCAGCATGCTGATTTAATTTTTATTTGTAAAAAAAAAAAAATAATAATAATAATTTTTATTTGTTTATGTCTTTCATTTTCCTCCTTCTAATACTACAGTGATTAAGAATGTAGGCTCTGGGTTCACATCAGTGGGATTCTAATCTTGGTCCACTCACTCTTCAATCACACATCTTGAGCAAGCTTCTTAACCCACCCCATACCTCAGTTTTCTTGTCTGTGCAATGGGTGTAGTAGTATAGCTTCTTAATTATTTTTTTGGTAAATAAATGAGATAATATATGTAAGGCAGTGTCCCTGCATATAATAGATTAATAGATGCTCAATAATTGTTAGCCATATTATTATTATTGCTACTAAATTTACAATATATAGGAAAGCAGAGATCTGCTTCCTACAGAAAGCCTATTTTATTTGGATTTTGAATAATATATTATTTATCCCATGTAAATGATACATTGGGTGTGCCTTAATTGTATGATCATGTCACTAAATGTCAAAGACGGAGGTTTTTTCAAAAGACAGGGCTACAGTGGACTATTCTTCAGAGGCAGGAACTTGCCTCACATCTCAGAGATATAGAAAAGTGCATGAAGGAATAGTGGGATCATAAAATGTCAGAAATGGGAAGTTCTTATTTTGCAGATGAGAAAATTGAGCTTGAGAAATCAGGTCAGTGACATTTGTACTCGTTGCTGAAGCATGTCATCCCCCCAACTCCACTATCAGCTGAAGAAGTTTGTTTCCTTCTCTGACAGAGAACCTTCCAAAGTCAGGTCAGAAATAGTTAAGTTATGGAACAATCAGCAAGTGGGAATTAATAGTGTGAATGTTCCACTGGAAAGTGTTAAAAAGGGGCTAGTTGGCCAGAAATAGAGAAAAAACTCCAGCTCCAACTGGGAGTTTAGATAAGATCTGTGCTGCTCCAGTGATCTCTGGCAAATAATTCATTTTTTTCACTTCCAATCCATTTTGGATTGATACTTGGTAAAATAGAGTGGAAATAAATTTTTAGAAAGATAAACTTAAAAAGCAAAGGCATACAGTAAGAGACAAGTCTAACTTTTTATTATTAATCCAACACATAAATCTAATTGGCCAAATTGCTACAAAAGTTGCTAAATGCTAATCTCAATTTCTTGACCCATTTTGCTGTGGATCTGTAACAAATAGGTTACAAATTGAGCCTTGATTTCAGTGATCTCTTACGGTTCCAATGTTCTATGTTTTTATTTGAAGTCCAATTAGCTGTGCCTTGAATTTACAGGGGAGCTCCTCACCCACACATCAATTAATTAAGCAAATATATTAATTAATTTTTAAAAAAGATTTGTTTATTCATGAGAGACACACACAGAGAGGCAGAGATATAGGCAGAGGTAGAAGAAGCTCCCTGAAGGGAGCCAGATATGGGACTCGGTCCCAGGACCTTGGGATCATGCCCTGAGACAAAGGCAGACCCTCAACCACTGAGCCACCCAGTCACTGCAAATGTATTAATTAAAATATGTTTACTTAAAATCTATTACATATGGACTAAACACATACTATATAAAAAATTGAATCAGTACCAGTCCCTTTTCTCAATAGCCTGCAATTTAGTGGAGGAGCTAACATCCATGTCTATGATAATGAAGAAAAAATGGTAGGTGCCCAGAGAGCGCTGTGCATACACTGCCAGGGACTCCAGAGCAAGGAGATAGGGCTGGTATCAGCGGAAGGGTCACGAGAGCATCGCCTTGAAGTCATAGAAGGCAACACGTGAAAAGATGGAAGGCTGGGCCTGCTGGGAGAAACGAGTAAGTCTTAAAACCTTGCTATAGTTCTTTTTCCTTCATGTTTAAAACATTTCTGTGAGGTTGAGAGATATCGGGAATCCCTATAGAGAGAGAAATTGAAGCACAAAGATACAGTTGTGGGAAAAAGCATAGATGGCCTTGAACAGGTTTTTAGGGACTGAATGTATCTTCCTAAAATTCACATACTGAAACCCTACCTCCTAGTGTGATGGTGTTAGGAGGTGGGGCCTTGAGAGTGGAGTATGAGGTCATGTGGGTAGAGCCTTCAGAAGGGGATTAGGGCCTTTTTTTTTTTTAATATCTTAGTTATTTATTCATGAGAGACACAGACAGAGGCAGAGGCATAGGCAGAGGGAGAAGCAGGCTCCCTACAGGGAGCCTGATGTGGGACTTCATCCCGGGATCCTGGGATCACACCCTGAGCTGAAGGCAGATGCCTAACCACTGAGCCAACCAGGTGCTGGTTAGGGATTTGATAAGAGTCATGAGGGAATTTGCTCTCTTTCTCACTTCCTGCCATGTGAAGATACAACAGAACATTGTCATTCTGCAAGCCAGACCAGAGGAGGTCTCTTCCCAGAACTCAATCATGCTGTCACCTTGATCTTGGACTTCTAGCCTTCAGAACTGGGAGAAATACATTTCTGTTGTTTCTAAGTTATTTGGTCTATGGTCCTTTGTTATGGCTGTCCAAACCAAGACACGGATCCTTTGGGCTACTTAAGTTTTAGTTTTTTCATCTATAAAATGGGTCTAATAACACCTACCTTATTGGGTTGTTCAGAGAACTGGAGATAATATATATACATTATATTATTTTATAAATGTAATTATAATTACATTACAAAGCACTGGTGTATTATCTGATATGCAGTAAGAGTGCAACAAAGTGTGACAATTATTATGTTGTTAAACAGCAGGCTCAGGACCATTTGGGGAGAAATGGGGTTGTGGGGAAGGTCTTCTTTGGGGAGGTAGAAATGGGTTCTTCCCAGCATTCCTTTCTCCATCTTTTTGGTAACTGTACCTCCCTTCCCCCTGGGGAGCTGTCACTCCCCTGCTTCATGCACATCTCACTGGTCTGCCTAAGCACTGGCCACAGAGATCATGGTGTGAGCCAGATCTGGTGAATCATAGCGCCCTATGCCCTTGACCACAGTGACTGGCTAAGGGATGGGCTCTGAGTTGCAATCCAAACCAATCAGAGTCTTTCATTGAGGTTTGTGTGGATGCGCTTTGGAGGAAAAAAATTACATTGTCTTTTCTTTTCTTTTCCTTTTTTTTTTTTTTTTTTTTAATATTTTATTTATTTATTTATGAGAGACAGAGAGAGGCAGAGACACAGGCAGAGGGAGAAGCAGGCTCCATGCAAGGAGCCCGATGTGGGCCTCCATCCCGGGTCTCCAGGATCACACCCCGGGCTGAAGGCGGCGCTAAACCACTGAGCCACCGGGGCTGCCCTACATTGTCTTTCTTTCGTGTTTTTTTTTTTTTCTTCTAAAGCTTACTTAGTTATTTTAGAGAGAGAGAGAGAGAGAGTTATTTTAGAGTGCAAGAGAGGGAGAATGAGTGGGAGAGGCAGAGGGAGAGGGAGAGAGAATCTCAAGCTGACTCCATGCTGAACAGAGAGCCCTACCTGGGATTCTATTCCAGGACCCTCAGATCATGATCTCAGCTGAAACCAAGAGTCAGAGGCTTAACCCACTGTGCCCCCCAGGCGCCCCTCTTTCGGTGTTTTTAAGCTAGGCTGATAAGAGCTGGGTCTCACAATTAGCAAAGCTTAAAGACAAGGGCAAACTTAACGGCTGCGGGGACGGGTCTGAAAAGATCATTAGGTCACTGAATCTATACCTCAACTTTCCAGTTATTTGAATGAATACATTCCAATTTTCTGTCACTTGAAATCCTGACTAATGCACAGACTAACTCAGGTTTCCAAACTCTAGCTCCGTGTGTTACTGTTTTTTTGTTTGTTTTTTCAATATGTTGTTCTTTAGGTCGGCTTTTCAGAGACATCCTCATGATTTCCTAATAAATTGAGATTATTTAGGGTAGATTCTGGTGTAAATTTGTTGAGCCAAGAGAATAAAAAACAAACATGTGCCCTGCCGTAAGAGAGCCTCACACCCAATCAGGTATGCAAAATACTAAAAATAACCAAGACATTTAAACAAATTAGGACAGATACCAACTGACTTGAAGTGCTCTGAGAGTCCAGAGAAGGGAGACCACGCCCATGATATTTGGGTGTATTCAGGGGGGAACCTTTGAGGAGGAGGCAAGGATTTGAGCCAGGTGTTGAAGGACAGTCCAGAAAAGTGTTGGAGAGAATTTTAAGAGAGCGTTGTATGAATGTAGAGCCATGCAGTGGGTGTAGACTTGTGTGTCTACAAAGTTATTTAGGCAAAGATCTCTACGATGAAGGATAATCCTTATACAGCAAGGATATTGAGGGTGGAGGCTTTCTGTTGCAGGGTAGTGGGAGCTAAGAGTGGAAAGGTAAAATGGCGCTTCGTGTATTTCTTGAAAATTCTGTTATGGAGGCTTCAGACTTATTCAAACACAGAGAGAATAGTATAGTGAGTCAGCTGCAGACATTAGCCAGCTGCAACAATAATCAGTATTTTAGCATTCTTGTTTTCTCTACCTACTTTACTCTTCATCGTCTTCCTCCCGCCCCCACCAGAATATTTTAAAGCAAATCCCAGACATCTCATCTTGCCCTTAAGTATTTCATTATGATCTTTAAGAAGTAAGGACTTATTTCCCTAGTGCAAGCACAAGAAGATTATCATACCTTAAGAGAATAGTAATAGTTTCTTAATATATTATCGTATTCTCCATCATGTTCACTTTTCTCCAATTGTCTCCTTTGTACAGATGGTTGGCTTGAATCGGTATCTAAAGAAGGTCCACTTGGTTGTACCTCCCAAGTCTCTCCTAAGCTATCTGTAATAAATCCCATTACTCCTTTTAAAAAGTATGGATTCGAGGAAGCTGGTCACGCATGCCATGGGATTGTTCACATTCTGTATTTGGCTGATTATGTCATCATTGTGGGGTTCATAATGCTCCTCTGCTCCCCGTGTTTCCTGGAAATTAGTGACAATGAGGTCTAGGGGCTTGATGAGATTTTGCTTCAGTTATTGTTATGACTGGGGGGTAGGGGGAGGGCAAGAACACTCTGTAGCTCGTGCTAAGTACTTCCTAACACAGCTCATTAAGAGACACATAATGGCTGGCTGTCCCTTTTCAGTGATGTTACCATTGATCAGCAAATTTTAGTAAAAAATACTGTTGTCTTTAAAAAAAAATTTTTTTTTTTTAATGTCTCTCTCTAGGATTCTGACCTGAGACTGTGGGGGCTGGGCTGGTGGACAAATCTAATTCACAGACCAGGCTGCTCTCAGAATCACCCTTCCTCTGGGACCGGGGAGGCATTGTTACTGGGCCAAGCTTATGCCTGACCTTTCCGAGCTTCCCTTGGGGGTAGAATTTCCCAGGAAGCTATTCAGGCAAATAAGGTTCCTGCTGGCCTGCCCACCAGTCTGTCAGACACTTCTGAATCTTTGAATGAAGTGAGGAAAGTCCAAAGAGATTTGTCAGGATGTGTGATATTAGATTTCTTTAGCAAGAATGCTTGTCACTTTGCCACTCTCCAGTGGAGAAATTCCCACTGATTGTGTCTAAAAATGCAAAATGAAATGAAGAATCAAGGCAATTTCACACAAAAATATTAAGCCATGGAAACTTACTGAGCAATACAGGAGGGCTTTTCTTTTCTGTTATGGTCTTGAATTATCCAACTTGCCCTTCCAGCTGGATAATTTGATTATGTAGTCTGCTCCCGTGGGCAATTTGGCTTTGCCCCCTAGATTATTCTGACCTCCCTCCCCTCTATATGTGAAGATAATTGTGTCAGCTTCAGACTTTTTAAACCTATAGAAGAATTTGGATTATGGTAGTCATTAAATAGAGGAAAATTGTTTTATCTACCTTGATGGAAAGGGTAATTTAGTTTTTAATTCCTTTGGCTCAGCTGCTAGTGAGAATTTGGCTTTAGAAATTAAGAAACTCTATATCTGTTTTGGTCTTTTATATGATTTTGAGATCCCTTGCAAAGCACAAGGTAAAAGGAAGCAAATGCATCTGCTCTGCCTTCATTTTTTTCCCCCCTCATAATATCTTGTGTTTTGGGACGTTTTGTGTCTGTGTGTGCCCTGGGGGCTTGTTCTGGGTCAGGTGATATGCTGGCCCTCTTCTGGCTTGTTTTCCACTCTCTGGAAGGCTTCCTTTTCTCCTAAGACATTTGTTTTGTTCTTAGGCAGTATTAAAATGTTTGGAGAATACAAAGTATTTCACCTGTTTTTTTTTTTTTTTTTTCCTGCATCTTTTTATAAAATGGGCTTCTCAAATTTATTTATTCCATCTGAGGTCTTCTTTCTTTTTCTCTGTCACTGAAAGCTGAGCCAGACAAACTCCCTGAGGGGACCTTTATCTTATACATCATTGTTTCCCCAATCCCGAGCACAGTGCCTGGCCCATGGCAGGTGTCCAGTGACTATTTACTGAATGAGTTAATGAGTGAAAATGAACTGTGGCCTTCTTTCCAACCCCAAATTCCCCAAATACGGCACCCTTGTTTATACTGGTTTTAGGAAACTCTGAATACTGGTTATAACCCTCTCCTTTGGCCTAGAGAGATTTAGAGATTTATTTTTCTTAGGTAAATGCTCAGCTAAATCAAATCACTAGGGATCCCTGGGTGGCGCAGCGGTTTGGCGCCTGCCTTTGGCCCAGGGCGTGATCCTGGAGACCTGGGATCGAATCCCGCATCGGGCTCCCGGTGCATGGAGCCTGCTTCTCCCTCTGCCTGTGTCTCTGCCTCTCTCTCTCTCTCTCTCTGTGACTATCATGAATAAATAAAATCTTAAAAAAAAAAATAACCATTTAAAAAAAAATAAATCAAATCACTAACTCCAATTTATAGACAATATTAGAATCAGAACACTTTGGCCAAGGGCTACGGCCATGAAAAACTTCTGATACTAAAGTCAAAGGCATTGGCATTGTATTCATTTCCTGCGGCTGCTATAAAGATTACCACAACTGGATGGCTTAAAACAACAGAAATTTATTCTCTCCCAGTTCTGGAGGCCAGGAGTCAGAAATCAGTGTCACTGGGTTGAAACCAAGTTGTTGGCCAGGACTTTGCTCCCTCCAGAGGCTGCGGGGAGAATCTGTTCCTTGCCTTTTCTGGTTTCTGGTGGCTGCTGGCACTGCTTACCTGCTGCAGTTTTGAAAGTGGGTGGACAGAAAAGAATGCAAAGTTTCAACATAGAAATATACCACCGTGGGGTTCCTGGGTGGCTCCGTTGGTCAAACACCTGACTCTTGGTTTTGGCTCAGGCCATGATCTCGGGGTTGTGAGATCGAGCCCCAGGTCAGGTTCGATGCTCAATAGGAGTCTGCTTGGGATTCTCTCCCTCTCCCTCTCCTGCATTCATGTACTCTCTCTCTTTCTCAATCAATCAATCAATCTTTAAAAAAAAACTGCTCTATGTAGCAGAGACTGCAACTGTCTACTAGTTCCCAAGTGTGCCCTATCTTTCCTTGTGTACACCCCTCTCCTGAGCTTCAGCCCACGTAGAGATGATGGTGCCCAGGTAGAGACCATAGTGTCCAGGTTTTTTTGATGCCAGTGAAAGTATATGACTGAGCTCTCACTACTGGGTTGTAAGTGAAGTGATGTGGCCAACTTCCACTGTTTTCTTTTTCTTTCTTTTTTAAAGATTTTATGTATTTACTTCAGACAGACAGAGTGGGAGAGAAAGAGCATGAGTGGAGGGAGGGGCAGAGGGAGAGGCAGACTTCCTGCTGAGCAGAGTGCCTGATGTGGGGGCTTGATCCAAGGACCCTGGGATCATGACCTGAGCTGAAGGCAGATGCTTAACTGTCTGAGCCACCCAGGCAGGTGCCGCAACTTCCATCATATTCTGAGAAACTGCTTGCCTTCTACTTCCTCTCTTTTCCCTTCCCCTGGGAAGGGATGCAGATGTGATGGTGAGCTAATCTGACCACACAGATGCCACCCTCCCAGATGGCAGAGTGATGAGATAGATGGCTGCCTTGAACCCAGTACCCTGAACTACCTGCTTACCTTGGGAACCATAGGAAAGGGGAATTAGCTGTTATCATCTGAGTCCTTATTCTGGGTTCCTGTTGTTATAGCTGCGTATCTTATACAGGAACTGATACACGTACAAGATTAGGAAAGGAGTCATTTCTCGTTTTCAACTACTACTATTTACTATTTGGTTAGATATGTTGGAAGGCAGATTCATATTGCTTTGCACTGCTAGACAATTTTTGAAAGACAATTCTTCTATGTACGCCAAAGGAAAATAGTTTTCTCAAGTTGTATCTGTGTAAGCCGATTATTTCATCTCTTCTACATTGGGCTCCTTAGTGCCTGCCTACAAAGTTCTATTTTGCTCTGAGTTGCTAGAGTAAACTTTTCATTAGTTAGTCTGAACGTACTACCACTATGTGCCTGTCCTGCCATCGCCCGCAGGGGACTACTTATTAGCCTTCATGAGAAACACAGAATTAATGTCTCCTAAGTGTGTTCAAATCCATAAAAATAACCTCTAGGGAACACTAGCTGAAGAGAATCTCTCCTAAACACTGTTGAAAACCAGCCACCTACGGATCCCTGGGTGGCGCAGCGGTTTAGTGCCTGCCTTTGGCCCAGGGCGCGATCCTGGAGACCCGGGATCGAATCCCACGTCAGGCTCCCGGTGCATGGAGCCTGCTTCTCCCTCTGCCTGTGTCTCTGCCTCTCTCTCTCTCTCTCTCTGTGACTATCATAAATAAATAAAAATTAAAAAAAAAAAAAAAGAAAACCAGCCACCTAAAAAAAAAAAAAAAAAGAAAACCAGCCACCTTTTCTCCTTTTATACAATAGAAAGACTAAAAACATTTTTTTTTGTACAAAAGCAGTTCATTTCAATTATTGACAAATTAAGAAATGGAATGAAAAGAAGACAATAGGAAAGTCTCACACCTACTATCCAGTTAGCAACTTGGCATATATCCTTTCAGTTCCTTTTCTATGAATTTATGCATATTTACTAAAATCAGGCTATATTGTATAGTTTTATAATTTCTTCCTTAAAGGAAAAAACAACAAAAAAGTAAATAAATAAATACATAATTAAAAAAGAAGAAAGGAAGGAAGAAAGAAAGAAAAAACAAAACAAAACCTAACCAGCCAACTGAAAAAAAAAAACAAAAAAAACAAAACCCAGAAGCCCAGGTATTTTGGTAAACACCTCAGTTTGCCTGACTAGAGTATCTTAGTAGAAACCAGATGGGGCTCTCTCAGAGGGCAGGTGGATCTCCTACCGGGTGAATCCCGGCCTAACACACAACTCTGTGTGTGTGTTCATGGCATGTGGTAGGGAGGAAGGAGCAGCCCTGACCTACTTACTGCCTGTGGAAACTTTGCTCTTGATTTACCAGCATGAGAATTCCCTCAGCCTGTTACAAGACTCTATTCAGCTCTGGATTGCAGGCTATTTATTTATTCTCGCTCTTTGCATATGGTGATGAAAAATTTGTTTGCCTAGTTCACCCAAAATGAGAATCTGGGGATGCCTGGGTGGCTCAGCAGATGAGCATCTGCCTTTGGCTCAGGTTGTGATCCCGGGGTCCTGGGATTGAGCCCCGCTTCGGGCTCCCTGCAGGGAGCCTGCTTCTCCCTCTGGCTATGTCTCTGCCTCTCTCTCTCTCTCTCTCTCTGTGTCTTTCATGAATAAATAAATAAAATCTTTAAAAAGCAACAATAACAACAAAATCCCAAAATAAAAATCCAATACAGTTCCTCCACTTCTTACAGCTTTTTCTTTTGAAAAAGCCAGAGGACTAGGATGTAGCTGACGTTCTGAGAGCTCACCACACAAATCTCACAAAACCTTATGCAGCAGATAGAGCTTAACCCAATTTTTCACATTAGGAATTGGAAGCTCAGAGAGACTAAGAAACTTTTCCAGGTTATTGGAACTAGCAAGTGGCAGAGCTGATGTTTCAACCCAGCCCTTTACTGTCTTCCAGACTGAGACGAATTTACTCTTGCATCTTATTTTCAAAATACCCAAACTCCATTAAATCTAGGGTACCATAGATTGGAAGACTTATTATTTCCTGTTCCAATAACACAGAAATGTGCTGCTAAGTGTACCTGTAAGATCCATCTCAATTTCTTTTTTCGTTTTTTTTATTTTTTTATTTTTTTAGGATTTTATTTATTTATTCATGAGAGACACACAGAAAGAGGCAGACACACAGGCAGAGGAAGAAGCAGGTTCCCTGCAGGGAACCCAATGCAGGACTCGATCCCAGGACCCCAGGATCACGACCTGAGGCGAAGGCAGATGCTCAACCACTGAGCCCCCCAGGTGCCCTCACACCTCAATTTCTGGGATGTTATGACCTGAAAAGTATGTAAGTCTTAGAATCGATGAAATATGATAAAATTGTAGAACTATCTCTCATCGAAATAAGCGGCTAATGATGTGTAACCCACTGCCTGGGCCGTGCTGACCATGTGACCTCTCAGCAGCTCGAGTATATTCTTGGGGTGAGCTCAAGCAGGCAGGGCTGTACACAATTTTCCACTCCCTCGCAGAAATAGAGGTTGTGCAGTTGGATTTGCTGCTGCAGTTGGATAAGTCATTATTATTCCTGCCAATGGTCCCAGAGGCTTGGGAGTACCAAGCTGCCTACAGCTACTTGAAAATAATAGAAAAAGGAGAATAGGAGAATAATGGATGAGGTGTGTGTAGCACTTTGTATCTGCGATGCTGAATGTGGGACACATACACCCAGCAGTTCTTTCCCTGCGATGATGTATTGAGCAACTACGATAGCAACATTTTGTAATTTCTAGGAAACATCAGCTGAAAAATTATAACTGAAGAAGGAAATTAAATCAGGCCAGCAGAATTATTCTGGGAGCAGAGAACAAGGCCGGTGGAGGGGTGAGCCCTGAGCCTGAAGAGAGGCCGGCAGTGAGGAGGGAGAGAAAGAAGAAGAGAAGAGTGGGGGAGAGGAGAGGAATAAATGCAAAAGGGCCAAATCACAGAAGTCCAGAAAGGGCAGAGTTTTTTCAAGGCAGAGGTGATCCCAGTGGGGTCACCACTGGGTGGTCAGGGAGTCACCAGCCTTCGGGCCTGCGAGCAGAACCCAGGGCAATTGGAAGGCAGAGAAAACCCCTTGCCCTGCATTATTTTATCAGAAGTGATACAAAGGGGAGAGTGGGATGCTCTTCCCATACCTGGCTGAGCAGGTCTGCACCGTGCTTCTTCTCATCCTCTCTTTGACACCTGGGCTCATCTTCTTGCACCTTCGGAAAGCCTCCCTGGGCTGAGAGCTTGACACCTCACTGCCTGGATTCCCTCCTACTCCGCGGGCTACACTTTCTGGACTTGATTCTTTTTCTGCTCCTTCTACTTTCACTGTTGTCTTTCCTCCTGATTTTATCCTTCGCCCTATTCTCTTCCCCTACCTTGGACATGTTGTCTTTGGAAAATCTCATTTATACCCTATTTGTTATTTTAAAAAATTAAAAAAAATATTTTATGTATTTATTCATGAGAGAGAGAGAGAGAGAGACACAGAGACATAGGCAGAGGGAGAAGCATGCTCCTTGTGGGGAGACTGATGCAGGACTCGATCCCAGGACCCCAAGATCATGACCTGAGCCGAAGGCAGATGCCCAACCACTGAGCCACCCAGGTGCCCCTCACTCTCTAAAATCTCTTACTTGGACTTCAGTTGTTTCCCTGTCTTTGGTCATGGTTCATGTTAGCTTCCCCGGCATGAGCTCCTTGATGGCACATCAGATCAAGTCAGTGAAAATTCTTCAATGTCTCACGGGTGTCTACAGGTTAAAACAGGGTCCCTTTGTGATCTGGCCTCTGTCTACTTCTCTGACCTCTTTTGTACCTGTGTCCATTCATTCATTTAGGTTACATGTAAAAAAAAAATCAAGTTCTTTCTGTGGAGGCCAATTTAGAAATATTATGATTCTTTTTATGAATCCATCTCAACATTTGAAGTGGAAGCTTTGATTAATATTTTGTCCCATAGACAGCTCTGAACTATTATATATTTGAAACTGCAATTATGACCAATAAATAGGTGGATTCCCTTCTAGAGTACTTCAGATGTCTGTTAAACCTTCTTAAATGTTTAGTTCCTATAAGCCTAATATATAAGCATAAATATAGCTGGCCTTAATTCTAAGTACCAACTTCATAAAATTTTAGTTTAAAATTGTAAGTCTAGGGGTGCCTGGCTGGCTTAGTCGGAAGAGCATGAGACTCAGCCTCAGGGTTGTGAGTTCAAGCCGATGTGGAGGTTATTTTTTTTTTTTTAAACATTTTTTTTTAAAATTTATTTATTTACGATAGTCACACTCAGAGAGAGAGAGAGAGAGGCAGAGACACAGGCAGAGAGAGAAGCAGGCTCCATGCACCGGGAGCCTGACGTGGGATTCGATCCCGGGTGTCCAGGATCGCGCCCTGAGCCAAAGGCAGGCGCCAAACCGCTGCGCCACCCAGGGATCCCGATGTGGAGGTTATTTAAATAAATAAATAAACTTTAAAAACACCCTAAGAAATATAACACTATTTAAAAAAAACGGTTAAGTCTAAATTAATGCAGTTATATGTGTTAATAGGAGTTACAAGGTTGACAAATAATTAAAAGGCCAAATTCTTTTAAGTATTTTGAGTACTGCACTACTAATATCTACATATTCGTTAATATCAAGATATTAGTAGTACAAGTTTCATTTTCTCAAACATTTCTGTACGTAATTCTAAATCCTCCTGAGGTTAAATATGCTTACCCACTAAAGAATAGTCATGATTAGGGGTTGCCTTCCCAAGATAATTTTTTTGGGGTGTGGAAATGTAACATAATTCATGTCTGCAACATGGTAGGACCCTGACCCTAGCCTAATTCCTTTGTCAGGGACACCAAAACTTAAAGAAAGTAGCCACATAATTCCATATCCTTTAGATTCAAATCATTAAAATCTTCTGTTTACAGTGTACATAACAGACAGTCCCAGGTGTACAGTTCTTTTTTTTTTTTTAGTTTTTTTTTTTTTTTTGTATTTATTTGAGAGAGAGAGAGAGAGAGAGCAAGAGTGCAGAGGGAGAGGGAGAGGGAGAAGCAGACACCCCACTCAACAGGGAGCTTGATGTAGCTAGAGCTCGATCCCAAGACTCTGAGATCATGACCTGAACTGAAGGTTGACGCTTAACCAATTGAGCCACCCAGGTGCCCCTGGGTGTACAGTTCTGATACAACCGTTTGACATAGGGTGAATTGTGAAACCTATCTAAGCTTCAGTTCCTCATCTATCAAACAGATCATTCCAGGGTTGTTCGAGATTAAACTATACATTGAAATACATACATACTTCTATATGTGTTCTAAACAGAATTGTGTTTCTCCAAAATTCATATGCTCAAGCTCTAACGCCCATTCCTTCGGAATGTGACCATATTTGGAGATGGGGCCTTTATTTTTTTTTAAGATTTTATTTATTTATTTACGAGATGCAGAGACAGAGAGAGAGAGGCAGAGACACAGGCAGAGGGAGAAGCAGGCTCCATGCAAGGAGCCCGAGGCAGGACTCGATCCCAGGTCTCTAGGATCACACCCTGGACTGAAGGTGGTGCTAAACCGCTGAGCCACCGGGGCTGCCCTGAGATGGGGCCTTTAAAGAAGTAAGTTAAAGTGAGGCTGGTAGGATGGCCCTAATCCAATGCGACTGGTGTCCCTAGAAGAGGTTAAGACACAGAGACCTCAAGGCCACGTGTGCACAGAGGGATAGCGAGAGGGCAGCCTCTGACGAACCCCAATGGCACTTTAATCTTGGACTTGCAGCCTCCAGAAATGGAATCTTGGTTGAGGCCCACCCAGTCTGTGGTATCTTGTTATGGCCACCCAAGCAGACAAATACATATGTATGTATATGTACATACGTATGCTAGGCACAGGGCCTGGCTTGATGAATGGTAGCCATTGTTTATAACTCTTCACCTTTCTCAATGAAGTTGTAAAAAAATGAGGGTTATCCAGCAAGTCACACTCCAATTGTTCGTCGTTTGTGGGGTTCCATGCATGCTAGAGGAATTGCCTTGCTTCCTGTCTGCCTCGGCTCCAGCGTCGGTGGCCAGGAGCCTCTCCTGGTCTTCAGGCAGGTAGGTATCTTCAGGAAGTTCAGGCTCCTCCTCTGACATCTGGCCTAGACTCTTCCACAGGCACTGCCATCATCTGGCTGTAGAAGGCTCCTGCTGAACTGGGCCTTGTTCATGATGGGATCTCGGGCACCCTGCATAGTGTGGCAGGGAATTAATTCAATAAGCTGTGCAGTAGGTTCATGGAGAAGTGCATGTAGAGAGATATTTACTATATCTTGTTAACAACCTGCAATGATAACGTTGCGGGTTAAGGCACTTCTCCCATATCTGCTCTCAAACTTTCTCTCAGGGGTCAGCTCTGGAGCCTCCCAGCCTTGCGGGGTGCTTGGGGCATTCTTAGCTGCTTCACAGGATAAGACGCAGCCAGGTTAACTTGCCAGCATGTGTGTGACAGAGGCCTGGTCACATCTGAGCGTGCATGATACTTGCTTCATTGACCTGTAAATTACAAATATCGCTTCTCATCATAACAGTTCTAAAACATCCTCTGTTTCCAGAAGCTCAATCAATTAGCTGGGTTGGAGCAATATTTCCTATAGTATTATTTCTGTTTATGACAGGGGTGGCACATTTTACTCAAGAAGATGGATTCTTTTTTTTAAATTAATTTTTTAATTTAAATTCAATTTGCTAACGTATAGTATAACATCCAGTGCCTTTCTTAGTGCCTGTCACCCAGTTACCCCATCCCTCCCCCACCTCTTCTTCCGCAACCCTTTGTTTCCCAGAGTTAGGAGTCTCTCATGGTTTGGGGAAGATGGATTCTTTCATTGCACACTCTATTCCTGTACGTGGGACAGGGCAGGATGCTTACACTGTGCTCCCCTTCAAGGTTACCTTGAACTTTATACATGCCCTGAACTTTCCTCCCAGCTAAGCAAAGACAGCACAGCTTCTTGGCCGTATCTTATTTGCTTTTAGCAACAGCAAGCTGTGAGCCATCCCGGCACAGAAATACCCAAGATGTCTTTTGTTTCTTTGGCAACTGTTCCATCACTCTTGGCTTGCTTTTATTTGATGAGAAGATAGTGGAGAAAAAAGATAATGGTTATCTTCACTCACTATGTAGGTATCTTTACAAAGCAATCTTACACGCAAAAATAATTTTAGAACACATTAGAAAAATATAAAGGAAAAATATAAGGAAAAGGGAATTACACAGAATTACTGCAATAAAATGTAAAACATCATAATTGCCACAGAGAAAAAAATCTACAGTGTAATTAAGTGAGTCATTATCAGAGTGTTTTTCATAATTAAAAAAGTTGTTTTATGCGTGCTACCACTATGAAAATAGTTGGTAGGACTATAGTAGATGAAATACAATCTTTTCCTGTATTTCTCTTTCTTATATGGCATTGTGCTAGCTTACTACTATTTTGCTTCCTACACTCACATACACACTTTAAGAATTAAGTTCTACCCCAAAACAGAAGAAAGACAAAGGTTTATCAAGTATGTGCACTGCCTCTTAATGTCTATTTCATTTTTTAAAAAAGATTTTATTTTATTTTATTTATTTATTTATTTTTAAATTTATTTATGATAGTCACACAGAGAGAGAGAGAGAGAGGCAGAGACATAGGCAGAGGGAGAAGCAGGCTCCATGCACCGGGAGCCTGACGTGGGACTCGATCCCGGGTCTCCAGGATCGCGCCCTGGGCCAAAGGCAGGCGCCAAACCGCTGCACCACCCAGGGATCCCTTAAAAAAGATTTTATTCATTTATTCATGAGAGACACACACACAGAGAGAGGCAGAGACACAGGCAGAGGGAGAAACAGGCTCCACATAGGGAGCCCAACGTGGGACTCGATCCTGGGTCCCCAGGATCAGGCCCTGAGCCAAAGGCAGATGCTCAACCGCTGAGCCACCCAGGGATTCCCGTCTATTTATTTCAGTATTAATGTGGTATCAATTAATTCAGAAAACAGATTATATGTTAACAGAATAATGGTAATTTTCATCAGCTAGGGTAAGTATTTAATCAATTCTTTTTTTTTTCTTTTTAGTATTTAATCAATTTTTTTTTTTTTATGAGACACAGAGAGAGAGAGAGAGAGAGAGAGAGAGAGAGGCAGAGACACAGGCAGTGGGAGAAGCAGACTCCATGCAGGGAGCCCGATGTGGGACTCGATCCTGGGACTCCAGGATCATGCCCTGGGCCTAAGGCAGGCGCTAAACCACTGAGCCACCCACAGATCCCAGTATTTAATCAATTCTTAATGCCAATTTGGAATACATACTAATCTGGTCTAATAATAAGCTGGGTACTTTGTTTTGCCAAAAGGGAGTCAGGCATTACCCATAAAGGTATCCACGAAGTGAAGAGAACCTATTCGTTGTCCTCCAAACTCCACTGTGTCTCATTCTTCATAGTGGGATCATGGTGGGATCGTGGTGCATTTCCAGGGATTGCATGTCCCAGCTCCCCTCTCAACTTTGCAGCAAAGTGTGACCATGTGACTCAGCTCTCAGCAATGGAATATATCCAGAAATGTTGGTAACAATTTCCCATTCACTTGCTTAGGAGGAAATCTCTGGCCCTGAACTCTGCTCTTTCCGTTTTTCTTGCAGTCTGGCTTGGCTACACCTCAGACAACCTTGGAGGCCATGTGTGGAAGAATGCCATCACCCATCCCAGATGGACTCTTAGATGAACAAGACTTACAATCAGTCGTTGAGTCCCCCCATTTTTCCCCCCCAATTTCTTGTCTTTTAGTATTTTTCTCTAACACCACTGCTTGAGGTTGAGACTGACCTACTTTTTATCCAGATGCGTGTCTTGAGTTCCTATTGGGTACCATCTCCTTGGCACTTTTCTCTTCAAAGCCACCATCTGCTTGACAGCTGATAAATGACAACCTGATACAGTCACTTCCAAGCTGAGGATCAAGGCATTCTCCTCTCTAGCTTGGAAAGTGCTCCTTCACTGAAGCTTTTCTAGGTAAGAAGAAGTGAATTTTAAAGAAAAGCCCTGGCACTATTTAATTTTATTCTCAAAATTAAATACATTTGGAGAATTGTCTGTTCATGTCTTCTACCCATTTCTTGGCTGGATTATTTGTTTAGATATACAGATGGCCAACAGACACATTAAAAAATGCTCCACATCACTTGGCATCAGGGAAATACAAATCAAAACCACAATAAGATACCACCTTACACCAGCCAGAATGTGTATTATAAGCAACTGATGAATCATTGCACACTACATCTGAAACTATGTACTTTATGTTGGCTAATTGTATTTATATAAAAATAAATGAATTAAATACATTTTCTTAAAGAACCACAATACCATTGTCACATCTATTAAACTATTATTAAAATTAATAAGAATTCCTTAATATTATCTGGTAGCCAGTCCGTATTAGATTTTCTGGTCTTTCCTTAAATGTATTTTTTTTTAAAGATTTTATTTATTTATTCATGAGAGACAGAGAGAGAGAGAAAGAGAGAGAGGCAGAGACATAGACAGAGGGAGAAGCAGGCTCCATGCAGGGAGCCTGTTGTGGGACTTGTCCCTGGGACTCCAGGATCATGCCCTGGGCTGAAGGCAGGTGCTAAACCCCTGAGCAACCCAGAGGTCCCTCCTTAAATGTATTACAGTTGGTTTTTTCAAATTACTGTCCAAAGTCCTCACATTGTATTTGATTTTTTTCTCCTACATTGGTGCTTATCTCCCATTCCCTACTTTCATTGATTTGTTGGTTAAACTAGGTCATTTGTCTTATCTAATAAATACACCCTGGATTTGTCAGATTTCTTTGTTGTGGCATCATTTAACTTATTCTGTATCAGATCTTTTAGCAGACATTTTAGTTTGGCCAAGAGAACAACCTTGAGTTCTGGTTCTGCTGCTGATCGTGTGACTTTGGGTAAGTTGCTTCTGTTACACTCCTACCCCGCCCCGCTGCATGTCTTCATTTTTCTGTTTGAAAACTAAGGATCACAGAAATCTGTTGCATCTTTAGGATGCCATGAGAATGAAATTACATGCTCCATGAGGTAAGAATTAAGGTTCTTGGAAAGAAAGCATGGTCGGACAAACTTTTTTTGGGCTGGTGGCCATGCGTTGAATTTAGAAATACAAAAGTTTCGTGACACATGGAAGAAGGCATGAATTCACTGGATGTGGAGATTGATATTCTCCTCCTGTCTGCATATATATCAGGGTTCCTGGATCTAAATGGTAAAGGAGGGGTGTGAAGAAGCAATACAATTCAATTAGAAGTGTCACATCATGTTAAGCTTATTCTGTTTGTCTTTCTCATTACTATTTCCAATAACCATGAGTATCAGTACAGATCTAGTGGTTTCTTTACTCCTGATGGTGTGATAACACCAAAACGGGAGGAAGAGTACATTTGCCATGGGAAACTGTATTGCATGCGGTGACAATCTGATATCTGAATAGATGACAGGTGACCTCTCAGCTTCCATTGACAAAGCCCAAAATCTTGAGTTCTAGATTGCTATCCAGGGCACCTGAGTGGCTCAGTCGGTTAAGCATCTGCCTTCAGCTCAGGTCATGATCCTGGGGTCCTGGGATGGAGTCCCTCAATGGGCTCCCTGTTCAATGGAGAGTCTGCTTCTCCTTCTGCATGCTCATGCTCTCTCCTTCTGTCTCAAAAATAAATAAAATCTTAAAAAACAAAGAAGATTGCTATCTAGTCTATGGATGCTGCCCTGTTGGCCTCCTTGCCACCTGCCACGTTCTCTTTACAACCCCAATTCCCAAGCGTGGTCCAATGCAGGATTTCCTCCCTTACTTCACTCAAGGCCTTTGCTTGGCATCTCCTGTCTTAAGTGAATGTGGAAGCTCATAGTTACAAAACGGCTGGTTGCCGGGTCCTCTGTTGGGATTTGATACTGTAGCAAAGTGCAGGAGAATCTTTTAAGTTTGGGAGACTGAAAAACAATTTCAATATTTAGAACTGAAGGGAAAGCACTTGTGATTTGAAGTTTGCCCTGTGTCCAGGCAGGACTGTTTGCAAACCCTAGCTACCCCTCCAAGCACCAGATGCAATATGGCATCAGTTAAGCAAGAATCCCAGGGTACTCAATCAGTGTTTGCTAAGGGCCTATTTGCCTGGAACATCATGGTGGGCAAGAAAGCTTTTTATTTCATATAGTGAGTTATATGGTGTCCTTCCAAAAGATGCATCTATGAAACCTCAGGGTATGTATGGCCCCACTTGGAATAGGAGCCCTTGCAGATGGAATTAAGGTAAGAACTTGGAGATGAAATCACTCTGCTTTAGGTGGGCTCTAAATCAAATGAGTCTCCTAAAATGAGACAGAAAAGGGGAACACAGAGAGACACCAGGGAGAAGGCTGTGGGAAGACAGAGGCAGAGACTGGAGCAATGTCACCAGGAGCTAAAGAATGCCTTGAGCCAGTAGAAGCTGACACAGGCAAGGAGGGATTCTCCTCTAGAGCCTTTGGAGGGTGTGCAGCCCCGCTGGCCTCTTGATGTCAGGCTTCTGGCCTTCAGAGTAGTGAGAGGACAAATTTCTGTTGTAATAAGCCACCGAGTTTGTGTTATTTGCTACAGCCACCCAAGGAGACCAATACACCTGGCCTGTGTGAAGACTTCACCCGTTGCCTGCCCTTTTATCACTTGCAAAGAATTTAAGTCAGAAAGATTATTTCCCTGTTCAGGTAAACCCCAAATCATACTTTTCCACAGGTAGAAACTGACAGTTCTTGGAATGGCTGAGGCTTTAGAAAGAAGTGGCAGAGAGATTACAGAGTTGGTCATCTGGCCAGCTAGAAGGGACCTCACAGGTTTGCAGTGTCCTGGTGAGACCACCATGGTTCAAAGTTATGTCCTCAGGTTTATAGATCCAGAAACATTTATCTTATTTAGTGTGTGAAGAGTTTATTACATTCTTTTTTTTTTTTTAAGATTTTATTTATTTATTCATGAAAGAGACAGAGAGAGGTTGAGACATAGGCAGAGGGAGAAGCAGGCTCCCTGCGGGGAGCCTGATGTGGGACTAGATCCCAGGACCCCGGGATCATGACCTGAGCCAAAGGCAGACACTCAACCACTGAGCCACCCAGGTGCTCTGAGTTGAATACATTCTTAAGGGATGAGAATTATAAACTATAAAGATAACGTGTAGTTTAAGAGAGGAGACATAGCTCCCTAGAGATGGAAAGGCTCCTTTAAATTGTTCAAGACTCTTCCTTTCTAGATTTAGAGTATTAGACAAGCTAAATTATTCATTGGGAAATTGCTTGCTGGGAGAGTAACTGTTGATAATCATTTGCACCCATGTCTCCCCCCTCCCCTTTTTTGGCCTGGGTCATGTGAGGAGTTCTTGGGTCATGTGAGCAAAAGTGAGGAATTATCTTCAGGTCACGAGTCTTAAGAGTGGGTGTACTTTCTCCATCCTCTCCTTCCCCAGCTTCCCTCCTTCCCCCTCCTCGATGGACAGCACCCTAAGGATTTAGGGGAGGTCACAATATTAAATGGTCTCTGAATGGTTGTGGAGCAGAGCCTACTTGTGCCCTCCCAGTCAACCATCATTGGAATGTGACCTGACAGAGACATAAACATTATTGCTTTAAACTAATACAATTTCAGAGTTATCCATTACACAGCATAACTTACACTAAGCAATACACTTGGCAAGCATGAAATTAGAGTGAAGGGATTTGGGTTGTCCTAGAGAATGTTGCATCCAGATGGTGGTAAATCTGATGGAGCGCTCCTTCATCATGGGGTCAGCTTTTCAGAAACCAGTATATTTATGTTCTCAAAACTAGTGGCTCTCTACCTGGAAAGTACTAGATGAATACGGACAATTCTTGCTCTATGGGGCTCTGATCTTAGCAGCCTCCACGCTGAGTATCCTTGTTCTGCTAAACATTCTCATCACGGAGAGTTCTAAGCTCGAGTCATACCCCACCATGCTCCCTATGCCCTAGTTAGTTCAATTAGATTTGGAGGTTCTCAAATTTTCTCTCTTGAGCTATATTTTCAGACGAGTGAATAATATTTTATATTTTTATATTACTATATTATTATTATTTATATTATATATCATATATTATATAATTTATAGTATATATTATTTATTTGTATTATATTCTTATTATTTATATTATTATAATATACATTTAATTTAATATAAATTTATAATATAAATTTATGATATAATATATAATAATATATAATTATGTATATTATAATATATTATATATAATATTTATATATTATCATGTATATGACTTTCTTTTTAATTATAAAATTAATGCATGACATGGTAAAAAATAAAACAGAAAATATAAAAGGCGAGTCTTCGTTTCTTCTTCCCCATTTATCCCCAGAGGTGAATTCTGATAATTGTCTCTTGTTTATCCTTCCAAAAATCTTGAATGCATAAACACATGTCTATATATATATGTATATTATTTAAAAATACAAATAAATGTTATTTATCTATTTTTTCTACCTTGCTCTTTGCAGTTTTTATTCAATAATATATTTTGGATAGCCTTGAAAAATCAGAGATGAGTAAACATATTTCTTGCCTCTGGGAGTATGGCAGGGGGCGGATAAATCAGGAGCATGAATAGTTGAAATCTAGAGTATATGATTAGTACCATTTGAGACAGAGGCACAATGTGCTATGCTATTTAAAAGAGCAGGGGTGGAGTATGGCTCAATTGGTTGGGCGTCTGCCTTTGGCTCAGGTCATGATCCTGAGTTCCACATTGGGCTCCCTGCTCAGCAGGGATTCTGCTTCTCCCTCTGCCCCTCTCCCTGCTCATGCTCTCTCTCTCTCTCTCTTTCTCTCTCTCTCAAATAAATAAATGAAATCTTAAAAAAAACAAGAGGGTAAAGTGATTAAACAAGGGGCGTTTTTTTAGTGTGCATATATGGAAAAAATCCCTCTTATAGTGACTGAGTATCTTCTAGGTGCCAGGCATTGCACTGGGTGCCTTATGTACGCTATCTTTTGAAGTCACAAATACCTCAGTGATGTAAGTATTATCATATTGTTCCCATTCTATAGATCAGAACATGGATGCTCAAAGTTCACATTGCTAGGGTGCCTGGGTGGCTCAGCAGTTGAGCATGTGCCTTCTGCTTAGGGCGTGATCCTGGAGTCCCAGGATCAAGTCCCACATTGGGATCCCTGCAGGGAGGCTGCTTCTCCCTCTGCCTATGTCTCTGCCTCTCTCTGTGTCTCTCATGAATTAATAAAATCTTAAAAAAAAAAAACCCAAAACGTTCACATTGCTGGCAAGTGGCTTAACCATGATTTCAACTTCAGAGCCCATGCACACTTTCCTCTACCTGCCTTCCAGCAAAAATTCAAAGGACTTATTCTAACAGTGGTCAACCCTCAGAATAGCAGGCTAGAACCATTACAAGGCAGTAGATAGGTCTTTCCTTTCTGTGATCAACTCAGAGTTCGTTTGAACGAGGAAGCTCTTCTGCTGTCTTGTGGAGAACAGGGGGCTGTGAAGCTTCAGGCAAGAGCCTTAGCACATCTGTGTTTCAGTTTCTTTAGCTTTAATATGGAGAAATGATAGTAAATGTCCTCAAGGGGCTATGAGGGTTCAATGAGTTAATGCATGTCAAGCATTTAAAGAGTGCCAGACGTGTAGTCTGCACTCAGTGCACTTTGGCTACTATGACTCTTAGCAAAGGTATCTGTGGACTGGAGAATGAGAAGGAAAGTAGGGACCAGGGGAGGCCGCAAAAGGGAGGCTGAAGTGAAGAGCCAACCTCTGAGAGCGCCTTGCGGCCAACATGGATACACAAGGCAGAAGCTGTAGACAGTTGGCAGGACAATAGGCAGAAGTCAGGGAGCAAATCTCCCTGCCCTGCACCCTCCACCCCACATCCTGTATCTCCCACCTCCAAGAGGTGGAGGTGAAGAAAAGGCAAAAGCATCCAGATCCACTGGGAAGATCTCAGTCTGTTGCTGGATCAGAGTCAAAGGAGGAGGGCATGCCTATAACCACTGGGGAGTCACCCTGAGGGCACCTGGCTGGAATGTGGGGCGTTATGTAGGAGAGAAGGACTCCAACATGCACCCCTGAGTCATCGGTGCTTTCAGTAAATGACAACTTGCTTCAACTTTTCCATATACACTTACCCTTTCCAGCCTACCCCATGATACTGTGCATGAGGGGTGGGTGGCAACCAGCCCTGGAAGACATAAGCACGGGTCGGGGGGCAGGGGACAGTGGTGACGGCAACAGCCCTTTCTCTTGGCCACACTGATCCAGGTTCCATCTGTTCCTGAATGAGAAGCAGAGCTGATGCCAGAACTTGACATTTGTCCATTCTCACCTGCCTGTCTGGCTTGCTCCTTACCCTGGCTCTGCAGAGAGGCGACTGGGGACTAATGTCAGGACCTAGTTTGGCCCTTGGTTATAGTTTACGCTAAATGGCACAGAGTCCCTTCCTCACAAATGGATTTGATCACTCTCATCAGCTTCTTGGTGAGGAGGTTTCAGAAGGAAGGGAATGGTCATCGGTGAGATCAGGTGTGGCCAGGCATGTTCCCAGGAGGCCTGAGAGGTTGTCATTTTATTGGAAAATGGTTTATAGTTGAGAGTGTGCTTCTAAGCCTTGGAAGTGCAGAAACTTCATTCATCAGGGGCACCTGGGTGGCTCAGTGGTTGAGCATCTGCCTTCGATTCAGGTTGTGATCCCGGAGTCCTGGGATCGAGTCCTGCATTATGCCTCTGCCTATGTCTGCCTGCCTATGTCTGCCTCTCTCTCTCATGGGTAAATAAATAAAATCTTAAAAAAAAAAAAAAAAAGGAAGCCTCATTCATCAATCCACGAGTTGTGGAGAGAAGAACGTTCCTCAAGGATGAAGTCACATGAACCAAACTCAGAGAAGGACGGAGAAAGCAAACTGACTGCCAATTTATTATTACTAAAAGGGCCAAGCTGGGCCAAATACCAGCAACCTATGGCCAATAGCAAAGGCAGGCTACATGGAAAGTCAAATTCTATAGAGGAAGTAGCTTAGCGACTGCAGAAATTGGAAAGAGGGGAGTTCTGTTATTCAGATGTTTAATGGTGCCAGGCTACGATGATCTGATGAGTCCCTCTCCACAATGGGAGATACTTGTCATCCTGCCCAGAAAGGGAGAGTTGTAAGGTGAGATCATGGCTCTCTTTCCCTTGGCCCAGGCTGAGGGGCTGCTGCCAATGTTTGCCTCTGACATTCTACTCTCTGAAAAGAGATCCTATGGCTCACCATAGTCATGAATACTGACTGCCAGGTTAGGTCAGGCTAGTCTGGGAATCATCCCATCTGTTCAGAGCAGTGTTTCTCAAAGGGTAAGCCTCTGAATACTTGCATCAGGATCATGTGTGTGTGGTGGGGGTGCTGAATGCACGTGCAGATTCCTGGGTCTCATCCCCACAGATGGTCTGAGTCTGGGTCTCCAGGGACCAGACCTGGGAATCTGAATTCTAAATCAATATACCACTTGAGTCTAACATGCAAGAAGTTTGAGGATTATTGTTTTGGAGGTAACCTTGCCTATTACTATGAGTTGGTGTTTATGGAATTCTTGGTGCCAACGATACTTTTGCTCTGTTCATTGGGTCTTAGGTTAAAAACCCTAATGACTACTGTTTAAAAATAAATAGATTCTCAGGGTACCTGGGTGACTCAGTCTGTAAACCGTCTTCATTTGGCTCAGGTCATGATCTCCTGGTTTGGGATCAAGCCCCACACTGGGCTCCCTGCTCAGCAAGGACTTTGCTTCTCCTCTGCCCCTTGCCCCGGCTCGTGCTCGCTCTCGCTCAAAAAAATAAATGAAATCTTAAAAAAAAAAAAAAGGATTCTCAAATGGGATAATCCTACCTAATGAATACAGCAATGACTCTTCTGCGCAGAGAAGGCAAAATTGAGCATGTAGCCTTTTCTTGAATTCTGTTCTAACCAAGCTACTTTTTGTCTGGTAATCACCCTCAGTCAAAATAGCTTATTAGCTGATTCTTATAATAAAGGCATAGGCTCTTAAATGATTAGCATTTCAAATAGTACTACACACAAGGCTGTTATTTATTTTGTTTTCCGACTGCTTGATATCAAGGATGTTACGTTAGTTACACAAGGAGACCAGTTGGCTGAGGCTGCTCTAATGCCGTGGTGGCCTACCTGAGCAAACCAAAATCTGAGCCTGTGAACACCTCAAGGGTGTGAAATTGAAATATCAGGACAGCCAATCATAAACAGCCAACTAGGCTTTAAGTTGCAGCCAATCAAATAATTTCCTTTCTTTGCTTCTGTCTTTTCTCTATAAAAATCTTTCCCTTGGCTCCTGTCAGAGGGGTGCTCCTAACCACTTCTGGTTTGGTGCCACCTGATTCCAAGTGATTCATGCTCAATAACTTCTTAAAATTTTTGGTATGCTTCAGTTTATCTTTTAATGGTGACCATTGGAGGCATGTACAAAGAAAGCGCTTTAAAAATATATATATTTGTTTTTAGAGAGAAAGAGTGAGTGAGGGCGAATGGGGGGAGGGGCAGAGGGAGACTCTCAAGCAGTTTCCTTGCTGAGCCGGCTGACATGGGGCTTAATCTTAGGACCCTGAGATCATGACCTGAGCCAAAATCAAGAATCCCATACACAGCCCAATGAGCCACCCAGGTACCCTAGGAAAGCCCTTTTCAAAGAGCTCTGGTAAAACCATTATTCATTGGCTGGAGGAAGTTTATCCCAAAAGAAATCTTGGTTGTGGAAGGAGGGAATACTCAACAGGAGCAGAGCTGGTTTTGAGGCGGGTAAATGGATTCTAATGCTTGCCTAGAAAGCAGAGACCATTTCTTCTTCAGTAGGATGGTTCTCAGGTTCTCCTTGATATTTCACATTCACCCAGCTCTTTGACTGCTGGGAGGGTCCTAACCTCCTAGTATCTCTTCTCAGCATAATTATCCCCAGCAATGTCCACAATAGCCAAACTGTGGAAGGAGCCTCGGTGTCCATTGAAAGATGAATGGATAAAGAAGATGTGGTCTATGTATACAATGGAATATTACTCAGCCATTAGAAACGACAAATACCCACCATTTGCTTCGACGTGGAGGGACCTGGAGGGTATTATACTGAATGAAGTAAGTCAATCGGAGAAGGACAAACATTATATGGTCTCATTCATTTGGGGAATATAAATAATAGTGAAAGGGAATAGAGGGGAAGGGGGAAGAAATGGGTAGGAAATATCAGAAAGGGAGACAGAACATGGAAGACTCCTAACTCTGGGAAATGAACTAGGGGTGGTGGAAGGGGAGGAGGGCGGGGGGTGGGGGTGACTGGGTGGCGGGCACTGAGGGAGGCACTTGACGGGATGAGCACTGGGTGTTATTCTGTATGTTGGCAAATTGAACACCAATACAAAATAAATTTATTATTAAAAAAAAATTATCCCCTAGCCCAGCATTCAAGGGTTGAGGTTCATTTTACAGACAAAGACCACTGTGTCAGTGCAGCCACCGTGAGAACACACTCAGGGTCCCGGTGCTCACTGGAGTCACCGCAGGTGTGTGATCCCTGCACCCCTGCAACAGCCTTTTTGAACAGGAGAATTTTGATTTAACATCAGATTGCAACCGAGTGGCATCACTAATGGCGATTCCTATGGAACATCTGTCTCTTAATTTGCCAGGAAATGCAAACCCCGGAACATTCTTAAGGCTTTACTTTTGACCTCTTCAGACAATAGTGTGATTTGAGAAGGGAGGGAGAAACACAAGAGTTAAATTTCTGGCCAAATAATGTGGTATCCTGCAAGGTGGCTGCACCTTAGAAATAAAAGAAACAACAAAAAAGTAATGGTGAGTTTGTGTATATACAGTGACCAGAGCAACATTTTTTTATGTTGTATTTTGTACAGAAGTAGTAGAAATGAGTTTTAAAATGCTGCTTCTAATTGTGTTTACCTATCTGTTAGGTTAAACTAGTCCACCTTCTTAAAGCCTCTGTATTATGGATGTACACTCCTCTCTGTGTACATGGGGAAGTTAGACACTGGCATTTTTCTGAAACATTCCCTCACCTGATGCCAAGTTTCCTACTGCTAATCCCTTATCCCGATCCCTCTCCTAAGGAGTCTTGCTTAACCTCAAACCTGTAAATCTTCTGGGCAAAGAATGTTGGCTGACACAGAACAAGGTTTAGATTTTTAAAGTGACCAAAAAATTTTTGTTCCTATCTTCTAGCAAGCTGCAAGAAGGTTTTTATCAATTTGATTCATCACTGTGAAAGTGATCTCATGGTAGATTGAATTTCCTCTGAATTTTTAAAGTAGTAAATGAATAAATTGATCCTTCTGTGTGTGTGTGTGTGTGTGTGTGTGAGAGAGAGAGAGAGAGAGAGAGAGAGAGAACCGGTTGCCGTAGTTACTTCTTGATTTTTTGCCTGCATATAGCTTGTGTGCATTGTAACCTTTTTCATGGCAATTCAGTTTCTTTCTATACCTTGGGGGCAGTGATACCTTCCTGATTTTGTTTTGTTTAAGATAACAATATATTTATTTTTGGAAACTGTTTGAGAGATTAACATTTGTGCATCTGCATTCTTGCATCATTCTCTCTTCTATTGTGGTTCTGTATGTTTGCTTCCATTTCCTGGGACCATCTTCCAGCCTAAATCTTTGGAACTATATTTTTCCTTTTTGTTCCCTAAAAGAAGGACTCTTCATTAATAACTAGGGAAGTACAAATTAAAACCATAATGAGATATCACGTCACACACATTAGGATGACTATTAAAAAAACACCATCACCACCAGAAAATCACAAAGTTGATGAGGATGTGGAGAAGTTGGAACCCTTCTGCACTGCTGGAAGGAATACAAAATAGCACAGCTGCTGTGGAAAATTGTTTGGCGGTTCCTCAAAAATTAAACATTGACCTACCATATGTACCCCCAAAAGAACTGAAAGCAGGGACTTGAATGGCTATGTGCACATTCATGTTCATAGCAGCATTATTCATAATAGTCAAGTATCCATCGATGGATAAATGGATAAACAAAATGTGGTTTATGGATACAATGGAATATTATTCAGCCTTAAAGAAGAAGGACGTTCCAACACATGCCATAAAATGGTTGAAAATTGAAGGTATGTGCTAATGAAATAAGCCAGTCACAGAAGGATGAATACTGTCTCAGGATCGAGTCCCACATCAGGCTCCCTGCTTGGAGCAAGTCAAGGCAAAGCTCTATTAAATGCTGGTAACTGACTGCAAATGTTTCTTACTTAAGGAAAGGGATGGGGTTGCTGCCAAGCTGTTGGGCTCATAGTGACTTCTGGAAGATGCATAGGGGTCTTGCCTGCTTTACTAGCATCAAAGCACATCAGTTAGTTGAAGCCATATACTCGGTAATTTCTGCATTAGAGAAAGTATTGGGCCAGGTACCGGACAATCCTGAGATAGAAACTGCATGAACTTCCTGCTCTCTAGAAACTTAAAAATAGCCATTCTCATCTTAGCTTTAAACTTGCAGAATTAGAATAATCTTACATTATGTTATATTTATAGGGTGTATTTTATACTTATTAAAGTAATTATGTGCAAATTGCAAGCTTCTAAAGTTCCAGGAACTGGCAGCTATTTTGTTTTTGGAAATTGAGAGAATGAGAATGAAAAAAAAAATTAAGCCTTTATTTTTCCATTTTGGCTAAGCCTCAAAAATTCAAGTGTCTTTGCAAAGGGACTCAAAGACTAGATTTTGTAAGGTTTTCTGGATATCCTGTTTTTCAAGATATTACTTATTTGAGAGAAAGAGCACAAGTGGCAGGGAGGGGCAGAGAGGGGCAGAAGAGAAGCAGACTCCCCACTGAGCGGGGAGCCTGACATGGGTTTTGATCCCAGGACTCTGGGATCATGACCTGAGCCAAAGGCAGACAAGCAACCGAGCCACCCAGGCACCCTTGGATTTTCTTATATTCAGATCTGACTGGTCCTGTTTGGTCTGGATATTTGAGTTTATACTGATCCTATTTTTGATAGGCTAATTGTTTTCTATTTCTCAATGTTAAGAAATTACCATTTTGGGGAAAAGCTGTTTTCTATCAAAAATGTAGGTAAGTCATTCGGGCTATGCCAAGTTTGCCTTTGAAAAACTTCCTATTCAAAATTATTTTTTCCTCTCATTTTGTATGTATATCTTCTCAGTTATTTAAGATCTGATTTTTTTTTGTCTGAAAGATCAGGTGAATAAATGAATACATTCATTAGAATGAAATGTTTGCTTTTGGAAGTATTTGTAACCAGGCAGGTCAGATTTGTACCTGAATATGTATAAGAAGAAACAGTATTTTCCTGTCTCAAAAGGCAGATAATCTTATCCCTCAAAAGACTAGGAATCTCCTACTGTGGTCCTTGATCAGGTGTGTTCTTCTTATGGATTAACACAGATGAAAAAATATATGTGTTTTGGGGGAATTCTTTTGGGCAAATGAGGCAGCATTTTGTAAATTTTCATTTTTTTTTTATTTTTAAAATTTATTTATGATAGTCACACACACACACACACAGAGGCAGAGACATAGGCAGAGGGAGAAGCAGGCTCCATGCACCGGGAGCCCGACGTGGGATTCGATCCCGGGTCTCCAGGATCGCGCCCTGGGCCAAAGGCAAGCGCTAAACCACTGCACCACCCAGGGATCCCGTAAATTTTCATTTTTATGTTTAATTTCTAGAGCTACTTACCACTAACCTACTGAGTAATTCAGAATAGCTATGTTTTTATACAACTCAACACCCCAAAACCAAATAACTCAATTAAAAAATGAGCAGAAGACATGAACAAACATTTCTCCAATAAGATATACAAATGGCCCCTAAACACATGGAAAGATGTTCATCATCACTTACTATCAGGGAAATGCAAATCAGAACCACAATGAGATATCACCTCATACCTGTCAGAATGGCTAAGATTAACAACACAAGAAACAACTGGTCTTGGTGAGGATGGAGAAAGAGGAACCCTCGTGCACTGTTGGTGGGAATACAAACTGGTGCAGCGACTGTGGAAAACAGTATAGAAGTTCCTCAAAAGGTTAAAGATAGAACTACCCTATGATCCAGTAATTGTACTACTGTATTAGTCACCCAAAGAATACAAAAACATTAATTCAAAGGGATAAATGCACCCCTATGTTTATAGCAGTTTTATTAACAATAGCCAAGATATGGAAGCAGCCCAAGTGTCCATCAATTGATGAATGGATAAAGAAGATGTGGGATAGATCCACAATGAATTATTACTCAGCCATCAAAAAGAATAAAATCTTACCATCTGCAACAACATGGATGGATCTAGAGGGTATTATGCTAAGTGAAATAAGTCAGTCAGAGAAAGACATATACCACATGGTTTCACTCATATGTTGAATTCAAGAAACAGAACCAACTAGCAAAGGGAGAAAAAAGGAGAATTAGACCAAGAAGCAGATTCTTACCTACAGAGAACAAACTGATGGTTACCAAAGGGGAGAGGGTGGGGGGATGGGTGAAACAGGTGATGGGGATTAAGGAATACACTTGTTGTGATGAGCACCAGGTGTTGTATGGAAGTGTTGAATCACTTTATTGTACGCCTGAAACTAATAGAACACTGCTAACTAACTGGAATTAAAATAAAAGCTTAGAAGGAATAGCTATGTTTAATGTCAAATTTATTTCATTATTAGCATTTACTGACGGTACAACATCAATATCCTAAGATGTTGGCTGCTACGTGCATCATGTAAGTAACATTATGAACCGAGTACTGAGGTGATACTCAAGGAATTCCTGGAAACTGGGGAAAAGATGCCTTACGTCGTTGGTGTACATGTGGTTGTGCTTTCAAATGCTGCTAGTCATGCTTTTAAGTAATAAATTCCTGCTAGTTTGAGTGATGTTTGGGGATGGTAAGAGTGTTTATGGTGCATAGTTTCATCGACACTATTTTTGGCCTGTTATTTTCCAGTAACTCATCTTTAATCCACACATGGATATGCTATTGCTCTGGTGCTATTTGTCCACGTGTCTACTACTGAAGTTGATAATATATAATTCTCCTAACATTTACGGGGATAGGTCACTGGTGATATACTATTAATCAATTTGTGTTCTTTAAATAACTTATAAAACACTAACAAATTAAAAAAATTTCTAGGTTACCTTTCAGGTAAGGTGGTGTGCTACACTGTGAAATCATGTGATTGTTGCCTTTCAATTATTATAGAGCTCTCTTTTACTGGTAATTCAGAAGGGGTGAGGTAGGGAGGGCTTTAAGATCTTTCCCTTTGCCTCAAAAGGATGTGGTTGGGAGCCACTGCTTTAAATCAAGACTTCCAGGAATTGACTGTTTGAATATACATTTATCATGAATGATTTTCTTATAAATCAGTGAATCTCAAGCCTGGCTGTGCATTAGCATCTCTTGGGAATTATGTTTAAAATATTGATGCAGAACCCAACTTCAGACCAATTGAACTGAAATGTCTGAAGGTGGAGGCCAGGCATTGTGTTTTTTAAAAGCATCGTAGGTAATTATGAGGCCTGGTGAAGGTTGAGAATTGCTATAAATGAACACCTCTAACCCCTTAAGTCTAAAAAGAAGCAGCAACGGCCGTTATTATCAAGGAACAGAAGTCTTATAGAGATAAAAACATTAAAAGAGCATTGTGTTTTTTTTTTTTTTTTTTTTTTTTAAAGAAGAGCCTTGTTTTAGGAGAAATCATTGGTTGAAAGGGCGACTAATTGCATGGCAGTAACGATTAATAAAGAAAACACAGAGTTATACATAAAATCTAAGTGTTCCCTTTCAATTTATGATTTGTCATCAGAGGGTTCCATTAGAGGCAGAATAAGGAGGAAGGAGGGAGGGAAATGAAGCAGGCAGAGAGGGTGGTATCAGGAGATGGGGGCTGCAGGGAAGAGGGACATTTGTGCAAGCAGGTGGCTAGGGTCATGGAGAGCCAGCAAGAGGCAAAAGATGGGGTTGTGGCAAGTAGGGGAGAACAGGGACAGAGGGAATTGGTGGTGGACTGTGGATGAAGTCTAGCAGTGGATCAGAGACTATGGGGCACAAGGACGAGGACTCAGGGTCAGGAGAGGGGGCAAGAGAAGCCAGAGAAGGAACTGGAGTCAGGGGCAGGTGTTAAAACACCTTGGCCACTGAAAGAGATCAGATCTTTAGATTGGAGGTAAAACAACAAGAGCTCCATCCCATGAATCAGCCAAGAGCCCAGGTTTGGGTGAAAGGTACTGCAGAGGGCTGGAGCCAGCCAAGCGGTGAAACAGAAAGCCAACCCCAGGAATCTTTAAATGCCTCCTCACCTGGAACATGCGTGGGACCAGGCCTGCAGGTACAGTATGAAGAACCTTACTTTTCAATAGATAAATCTTAAAATAAGTAGATAAATAAAGAGGCACCTGGGTGGCTCAGTCAATTAAGCATCTGACTCCTGGTTTTGGCTCAGGTCATGATCTCACTGAGTGTGAGATCAAGTCCTGTGATGGGCTCCACCTGCAGTGGGGAGTCTTCTTGAGATTCTTTCCCATTTGCATGGGTTCTCTCTCTCTTTCTCTCTCTCTCAAGTAAATAAACAAATCTTAAAAAAAAAAAAAAAGAGAGACTTTGCAGGTTCTGATGGAGCATAATCCCCCCAGAGCACAGTCCCAGTAGAAGTTGCTTCCCCCAGGAATGGTGGCTTCCCCCAGCATCCTCTTCTTGCTCAGCCCTCTACGTGTCCAGTTTCCTACCATGATGCCCAGCTCCTGACATTAAGAATGTGGCTTGCACACCTTTGCTATCCTTCTCCAAGATAGAGAGGCTGTTAGGATTTCTTGAATAAATGAAATTTTGCAATTGCTTTTCATCTCCTACTTCATAACAGAGGAAGAGTCAAATTCATCTTAGCAGGGATTCTGCTTTGGGGTGTCCACTCACCTATGACTCAGGAGTACAGACTTAGGCTCATCCTGGAAATGACAGATAAGGCTTAGTGCCACTGACAGTCAACTGGGGTAAACTTGATGATCCAAATTCCCTCCTCATGGGCAGAAAAAAGTTGTAGAAAGGAGGTCCATTCACAAACGTTGTTGTTGGAATCACTTGGAGTTGTCGGAATCACAAATGCAGATTCTGGGGTCCACCCTTTGAGATGCTGATACAGTGCGTAGATCTGGGCCAGAGCACAACAGGTCCAATATGCGAAAGCTCTGGGGTGGTTTTAGGGCACACACAGCCAACTTTGGGAGCACCACTGGGGGAAGTGCCACCAGGTGGTTGTTTTTGCCTTGGCTCTCACCTCGGCACAGACTCCTGGAACAGAGCCTGGCTCCTTGGTCACTGGCTCACGCAGTCCCAGGTTGGGGTGATGACAGGGCTCCCTGGGGCCCCTGAGCATCTCTCTCTTGCTTCCTATGTCTTGTGAGGGCTAGCTCTGGGTTCACTCTACTTGGGTAGGGCTCTGTGGCGATGAGATCTGGAGGCGGCCAGCAGAGTCTATCCTTGGCAGATGCATGAAGCTCTAATCTCAACCGGTTCTGCTCCAGCTGGCTGTTTCTTGGCATCAGCTCAAGAATTCAGACATGGTGGAGTTTCTCCTCTGAATCTGGGGATGAGTGCCCACTGCCCAGCAAGGGAGGGGCTAGTGCAAGAGGGGGCTGGCGGGGAGGTCAGTCTCAAGTCTGGAGTCCATGGCGGGGGAGCGGAGAGAAAGAGAGAGAGAGAGAGAGAGAGAGAGACAGAAAGAGAGACAGAGAGAGAGAGAAATGGGGATTAAGGAACACACTTGACAGACAGAGAGAGAGAGAGAAACACACACATTATCCCTTTAGTACCCAGTAATATTTCAGTATGGACTAATTCATCCAAAAAGGTATTTCTTTCCAGGGTGAGAAAATATGACATTGCAGATAGGTCTTCAAGGATCATGACAAGTTTGGGCAAGGCCTTGGATTGACCTTTTTTTTGCCTGGAATGAAGGCCAAGAATGGATGGTCTCCAAGGCCTGCTTCTGCTCAGGTGTCTGTTCTGGGACTATGAGTACTGACTGCTCTTCCACTGTGTGCCAGGTATTGTTTCTGGGCACCAGGGTCACACACAATAACCAAGACAGAGAAGGCCCGGCTCTGGTGGAGTTTACAGCCTGGTACCTGGGAGTGCAGCTGCCTGAGGAAATCAAGGAAGATGTAAAGAGATGGAAAAACATTCCATGCTCATGGATTGGAAGAATCAATATCATGAAAATATCAATGCTACCCAGAGAAATCTACATATTCAATGCAATCCCTATCAAAACACCATGGACTTTCTTCATAGAGTTGAAATAAATAATCCTAAAATTTCTATGGGGTTCTGAGGGTGGCCACTCCAGGGGGAGACCATCGGACACTGGATGCAACTCAAAGATAGAGGTCCCTTCTTTTCAGTCACCCTCAGGGCCAGCTTAGAGTGGGAGCAGACCCCAGAGACAGACACAGGGCCACTTTCCCACATGACAAGTGCCACTATCACTGGTCAGCTCTCTGGTGGCCCTGCTGTCCATGGGGAGGGGACACGTCAGTGTAGCAGGCCGGTGTTGCTATCCCTGGATGCTCACCTGAACCAAAGACACTGGCTCTGGGGACATAGGAGTCATCCCTTTGATTTGGACTTAACGAAGAAAGCTGAAGGCTGGAGAGACCCTCGAAGGTCTTAAGGAACTAAAACTAAGACAAGTATCTAGGAATTAGGTGCCAGGTAATGTTACACCAAAGATTTTGGCTTTGAAGAAAAAAAAAAAAAAGATTTTGGCTTTGGATTTGGGGCTGAATGCAACAGTAAGAATCTGTCTTTGGCTTTTGTTGCTCGGGAAAATGAAATTGGCTAATATTGAAGGTGGAAAGGGAGCCTACAAAGGGATGCCACCAAACCGGGAAAGAAAGGAGAAGAATGGCCAATTAGTATATTTATATGGAAGCTGATTTTCATATGAAAAAGTGAGAGACTCTTCCTTAGGAAAAGGACAGTTACCAAGGCCCTGCAGTTAGTTATCTGCAGTGTCTCCTGCCCTCTCCCCTGGACAATGAATCCATCTCTCTTCCTTTTTCTCCTTCCTTGCACGTCTTCTCCTTTACCTCTCCCCTGACTCAACTGTACAAGGGCCAAATTCCAAAACCCAGTTAGGCAGCTGGACATGCTGTGAGGACAAAAGAGCAGAGTCTTGGCGCCGGGGGAGGAGGCCATGGACCCGTGTGGCCGTGGGGCCGGTGAGACCCTGCGTGGGCCTCTCCTCCCTCCACCCGCTGCGGGGGCGCCCCGACCTGGCCAGGCGAATGGGCCCCCTGGCTTCCAAAGAACTCCAGAGGAGGAGAGGCCCCGCTCGCCCTCCATAAGTTATCCCAGGTCCGAAACCTTCATCACCAGAGATTGTTTTCTCACTGAAATCACTCATGTGGAAGCCCAAGCGCGTTTCCTTTTGTTCGGTCCTCACGGAGACAGGGAACAGCTGGTCTCCAGCCTCTGAGGAATATCCCTGTAAACCTTGCGCGCCATTGTGAAATGGCCTCTGGGCCTTCTCTTCCTCAGACTAAGAATCTTGCCTTCTTTCCCCCATTCCTCACGGGTCCTATTTCCCAGCCACTTTCACATCTTTGTTCTTTGAATGCTCTCAGATTTTTCTAAGATATTCCCCTTTGGAAGTTATTTGAAGGAAAACAACAGAAGGATCTTCAGACGTACCCCGTGCTGGCAGCGCTCACCTGACCACCGGCCTGGCCTCTCCCACCGGCGGGGTGGCCCGGGGCCAGCCAGTGCCTGGGGATGGAGCGGCCTGTCCAGAGCCGAGGGGGCTCACCGATGACCAGGGCCCAGGAGCAGGAGGCCCCAGTGAAGACAGTGCCTGACATTTGTGAGGCTCTCACACTTGCCTAATGAAGTCTTGTCCCCATGTGGTCTCGTGGGCACTTCTCTTGGACAGACAGGCAACGTAAACCCTGCTTGCTTACCGTGAAAGATCCCTTTTCCAAGAAAGGCAAGAAAAGATGAAGATGAGAAAAGTCTAATGGTTATGTTAAGCACGCTGGTGCCTCCGGTATGTTGCCTTCTTGGTATGGGGACTGGGTGTAGTTAGGGGGCGCTGGTGCCCTTAGGTATGGGATTGAGGTCCCGGGGGTGTGGCTGGCGGGTGGATGAGGGTGAAGCCCTGTAGGGTAGCTAGCGGGGCAGATGTTTAAGCAACTGAGGAATTGGCTCTGTGGACTTCAGAGCAAACTGCTGATGGGGGTGGTAGGAAGAGGCAAGTGTACATGGGGACCTGGTGGCTCAAGGGAATCAAAAGTGGGGAGAGGCAGATGGGGGAGGGAGGAGGGGCAGGAGGAGCATAGAGGAAGATTAAGAGGTAGATTAAGTCTAATGTGAAGTCAGAGACCTTGGGGCCTGAGCAGTGAGGATACCAGTAAACTCCTTACTTAGCATATGGTTGGCCTCAAGGTGAGAGTAAGAGACTGACTTCTGCCCAGGGAGCTTTGCTTTGCAAGAGACCACGGAATTAAAAGCGTTTTATATAGAGGCTAAGGAGTCTATCTCCCCAGTACATTCACAGTTGCATTAAAAAAGACAAAATGAGGGCAGCCCGGGTGGCTCAGCGGTTTAGCGCCGCCTTTGGCCCAGGGGGTGATCCTGGAGACCCAGGATCGGGTCCCACGTCAGGCTCCCTGCATGGAGCCTGCTTCTCCCTCTGCCTGTGTCTCTGCCTCTCTCTGTGTGTCTCTCTCATGAATAAATAAATAAAATATATTTAATAAAAAAAAAGACAAAATGAGGGGCACCTGGGTGGCTCAGGTCGTGATCTCGGGGTCCTGGGATCGAGTCCCTCATCGGACTCTTCACAGGGAACCTGCTTCTCCCTCAGCCCGTGTCTCTGCCTCTCTCTGTGTGTCTCTCATGAATAAATAAAATCTTAAAAAAAAAAAAAAGACAAAATGAGAAAAAGGAGGGTGGTGTGTGTGAGCCTGGCTAAGCATCTTCCTTCTGCTCAGGTCATGATTCTGGAGTTCTGGGATCAAGTCCTGTGTCAGGCTCCCAGCTCAGTGAGGAATTTGTCTCTCCCTCTCCCTCTGCCTCTTCCCCAGCTCCTGGGCTCTCTCCCTCTCTTCCTGTCTCCCAAATAAATAAATAAAATCTTAAAAAAGAATAAAAACAAAGTGTAAAAGACAAAATGTCAGAAACCAGCAAGGGATGAGATATTCTTATGAAGGCCAACTGCCGACAGAGGGAAACGGTTTCTTCCTATCCTGGGGTCTTGTGTCATTCCTCTTGGAGCACTGATTTCGTGTAGATGCTGCCTCTATTCCTAATAGCACAGTCTGCTGACCTGGACCATATGTGTACGTGTGTGTACGTGTGCATATGCACGCACGAACCTGCTCACCTGCTCTGTGTGTGTGTGTGCACGGGGTCAACTTTGACCCCTGTATCTTTTTCTGCTATTCTCGGCCTGACAACTTGTGAAGGAGGATCATAAGCTCCCAGGCACAGAGTGTTTCTGTGCAGGAACATGCATGTCGGGAGGCTCTGAAGAAAGCAAAAGAAGGGTATGTTTAGATATTGGTTGCTTGCGGGGAGAGTGGCCCATGAACGTGCCAAAGAGGCAGCCAGGTCCCAGTGCTAGACGAGGTGCTTCACCCGAATTAACTCACCTGGTCCTCACAACAGTCCTAGAAAACAGATATTAGTATTATTAGCCACTTTTTACTATTGTGGGAACCGAGGCCTCAAGTGTTAAGTAATTTAAGAGATGTTTGTTGAATGAAATAGAAGCATTAAGAGCATGGTGTTGGTTGGACTTTGGGGGAATGTTTATCCCTCAGTCTACAATTGGGTTGATTTCTGCCTTCAGGCTTTAAACACCTTAAAGCATACAAATATTTCTGGTGAGATGATTCGTGCACCTCATCCTTCTCCTTCTGCAACGATTCACTGGCACTCCTGCCAATGTTTGTTTGGATGCTGTTTCATTTCGCCTCTGTAGACTGATAAGATGCTAACTCCCAGACTCTGGGAACAGCGTCGCCCTCATCTCCTAAATCATGATGTTTCAGTTTCAGCGGTGATCGCGGCTCCGTTGTCACTTTGGGTCAGTTACCTAAACACTCCGAGCCTTAAGGAACAGTCAGATCTGTGCGGTTGTGCCTCAGACAAGCCCGACAGTGATGGTAATGGGTTTTCTTTCTTTCTTTCTTTCTTTCTTTCTTTCTTTCTTTCTTTCTTTCTTTCTTTCTTTCTTTCTTTCTTTCTTTCTTTCTTTTCCTCCTCCTCCTCCTCTTTTTCTTTTTCTTCTTCTTCTTCTTCTTCTTCTTCTTCTTCTTCTTCTTCTTCTTCTTCTTCTTCTTCTTCCTTCTTTCCTTCCTCCCTTCCTCGGAGGAAGGGCAGAGGGAGACTCCCCTCTGAGCAGGGAGCCAGATGTGTGTTCAGTCCCAGGACCCAGGATTGTGACCTGAGCCAAAGGCAGATGCTTAACCGACTGAGCCACCCAGGAGCCCTTTCCAGGTTCTTTCTAGGATGCCAGAACCTGTGGGACAGATCATAGATTCCAACTCTGGAAGCTGTGCTATGGCCCACACTTGCTTTTGGGGACATTAGTCATGAGGCCACACACCTGTTACATATATATTTAACTATTTTAAGTGAATATCTTTTTTTACATTTTTAATTTTTTAATTATTTTTTAGAAGATTTTATTTATTCCTTTGATAGATAAAAAGCACAAGGAGGGGGAGGGGCAGAGGGAGAGGGAAAGACCCCCAGCTGAGCAGGGACCTCAGTGTGGGGCTTGTTCCCAGGCCGCTGAGATCATGACCTGAGCTAAAGGCACAACTGATTGAGCCACCCACACGCCCCATTAAGTGAACATCTTTTAATGACACCTTGACATCTCCCTCTTCCCCATTTCCCACACCCAATCTATCATTAGCGCCCACGGTTTACTTCCTATTTCAGGGCTCCTCCCGTTGTGCTCCCTCTCTGGGCCACCACTCCAGTCTTGGCTTCATGGTCTTTCATGGGAATTGCTTCAATAACACCCGAACTTGTTTACTTTCCCCACTTAGATTCCTTCTCACAATCCCACAGCATGATATTTAAAATAACCATCTCATCCGAATACTTCCCTTCAATGGCTTCCTTTTACCCTGAGGATAAGGACTGAGCTGGGAACCACCCTATGCATCCCTGCACGTTGGTGCTCCCTGCCGTCTCTCCTCCCTGTGCTCCCCCACGCTGGCCTTCTGGGCCGAGGGGTGGGGGGTGGGGGTGGCGTGAGGGGGTGGCGTGAGGGGGTGGCTTCTGCCTATCACAAGGCCTTTACAGAGTGCCTCCCTTCTCTCATCTCCAGATGCCCCTAGTCCTCCATCTCTCAGCTGAGGCGTCACTTCCTCCAGGAAGTTCTCCTTGACTAAGTCAGCATCCTGTATCTTTAGAAGTTGCAACTTTACATTTACTTTGTGTGATCACAGATTAATGTAATCTAATGTCATGGCATGCTTTTGTTCTTTTCTTCTGGACGGAAGAAGAAGGCTGGCGTGTTGTAGGGGCTTGAGGAATATTTGTTGAGTGAAGTGTGCAACGTCCTAAAAATAGCTATGCATTTTGTGCAAGTTTGTTAGAATGAAACTTGGCTAATCCTTAATGTTTTCTCCCATTACAGCAGTGTGCCATGGTGTGGAGGGTGCTGCGCCAGCAACTAGCAGCCCTGGTAAAACCATGATGTCTCTATCTTCCTTACCTGCTTTGAAGGCTTGACGAAGAAAGTTCATGAAACACTTGGTAAGCTAGAATGTTCTTTGGAAATTAAAAAATGCAAGATACTGTGATGGGTCAGATTCAAGAGCTGAATCACTCTGGCTAACTTGAGGACGTTCTCATAGATTCTACTAAAAATTGAGGTCTGTATCGTCTTGAGTGAGTAGAAAAGCATTGTGAGCTCTTTGGACTAATGTCTCTTTCCTGTAAGTAAGAGCCAGAAATAGAACAAGTTACCAATGACAGAGATACTCAAAAGGCCATAATTTCCCTGCAATAACTCACTGCTGAGCCTTGAAATGCAGTTTGTTTCTTGCAAGTGCCTGTTCTTCCAGAACCCCTCCTTCTGCTCTGGCGGGGCCCATGTTGGGGGGCTCAGGTCCAGCAGCTGTTCCATGGGGGTTTTGCACTGCACTTAAGAGGTGGTGATCCCTGGGGCTGGGCCGTCGGGGCAACAGAACTTCTGTTTCTGCAAAGAGGGAGCATCTGCCCCAGCGTGGGAAGAGCTAGGGACCAAACCTTTAAGGGGTGGGAGAATGACAGGAGTGGGGCAAGACAGACACAACCAGAAGCCTTCACTTCAGGTACAGGGTGCATTCTCGGATTGTTGCCTTTAATAATGTTGACATTTTAATGGCAGGGGAGAGGGTGGGGGCCTCAGGTGGGTGACTGAGTTCTCGTGTTTACCCAGGCCATTGTGGGGCTCTGGGCTATTTTCTGCAGGCTGCATGAATACAAAGCCTTCACCAGGATGATGTCAGAAACTTAAACTTTCTTGAAGTATAAGAAATAAGATGGGGGATCCTTGGGTGGCCCAGCGGTTTAGTGCCTGCCTTCGGCCCAGGGCCTGATCCTGGAGACCTGGGATCGAGTCCCACGTCAGGCTCCCTGCATGGAGCCTGCTTCTCCCTCTGCCTGTGTCTCTGCCTCTCTCTTTCTCTCTGTATGTGTCTCTCATGAACAAATAAATAAAATCTTAAAAAAAAAAAAAAGAAAGAAAGAAGATGTTTATAGCAAAGGGTGATGGTGGGGTGGGGTGGAGGAAGATCCTATTTCTTGGTCTGCCCTATGCCCTGGGGAATCATCCATCTATGAGTTGGTGGGGAAGCCCTTCTCCCAGGACACTTTGCATTCCTGGCATTTGTGCTTCTCTCTGAGTTCTTTGGAACATAGGGAGATGGGACATGGGTTCTGGCCTCTGAACTTTAAATCTAGGCAAGTCAGATATAATTAAGACATCAAAGGGCCCAGTAGGTAAATAGTCTATGACCAAGAGACTACCGTTTTACTCAGCAAGGTTACAAAGACAGTAAGAACGTAACTTAGACTGAGAGGAAATGTCGGGGATTGATGGGAACCAGACTCAATGGATTGCCTTCTATGATCCATTTCTGTGACAGTAGCTGACCTTCTGGGTATCTCAGTGAGGTATCTGACCCTCTGGAGCTTCCACCCATCTGGTTTCCCAACTAAGACAATGCAGCATGTCTTTGGAAAAGCTCTTCAGTATTCTCTTAAGAAAGTGTAAGCATTATTACAAGGATTGTTTCTTTTTTCTTTTCTTTTTAAAGATTTTATTTACTCATTCGTAAGAGACACACAGAAAGAGGCAGAGACACAGGCAGAGGGAGAAGCTCCCCACGGGGAGCCTGATGCGGGACTCAATCCCAGGACCCTGAGATCACACCCTGTGCTAAAGGCAGATGCTCAACTGCTGAGCCACCCAGGCAGCCCACAAGGATTGTTTCTGATGTGGAATGTGACAGTGATTATGTGCTGATGCAGGACTAAGGAATCTTCATTCTAAGAAAAAAAAAAATCCATCCTAGACCACTCCATTGGCCCACCAGCCTTGGTTCATTTATCTCTGGGCTATCCCTTTGCTCTCCCCTCATGGTTGTAACCACCAAGGTTCCCCTACCTTGGAAAAGAAAAGGAAAGAGGAGCAGTTTGGGAGGGTAAAATTCAACAGTTCTGAGGTTAGCCCTTCAAAGAACTCTCTTTTGAAATTTTAGAAAATATGCTATACGCAAGACATTTTTTGAAGAATTAAACATTATTATCTATTTGTTCTAAGGTGGGGATTTATATGCTTTAACATATTTCACAAATTCTGAAAACAAACGTGTTTTCATATTCAACTTAAATATGAGTGGGCCAGTGGTGGAAGAGAAGGCTTCTGAAGAGAAGGCAGTGTCAGGGAGAAAGGAACTTTTCCCTCTATCCTCTCAAGTTTAGTGCTTGGGGGCCTGAAAATTATTATTATTTTTTAAAGATTTTATTTATTTATTTATGAGCGACGCGGGGGGCGGGGGGGTGTAGAGACACAGGCAGAGGGAGAAGCAGGCTCCATGCAGAGAGCCCAACATGGGACTCGGTCCTGAGTCTCCAGGATCACGCCCTGGGCTGCAGGCGGTGCTAAACCGCTGAGCCACCGGGATGCCCCGGGAGCCTGCAAATTAAATCAACAAAAAGAGATCAGCAAGAGAACAAAAGTTTTAATTACCTACTTAGGCATGGGAGTTCACAAAGAAATGTGATTTGGGGTGGTGGTCAGATTTGGGGGTTTAATGTCCCTTCATAACAGGGGATGAGGAGGGGGGGCTAAAGGGATGCTTCTGGGAGCACAAGTGAGTTTTGAAAGATAAATGGGACCTGAGTAGAATAGATGGGAGATGCTATAGTTTGCTTGGGTGTGGCGCTTCTGTCTCCTAGAAAAGATTAGAGTTGCTCTCTGGAGAGGTATTTATGACAATTGAGTTCTTTTGGGAGGTGGTGCTTTTAGGCAGATAAGGGATTTCAGGAACTCATAAGCCTTCAGCTCAAAATTCTGCTTATTAAAACAAAACAAAACAAACAAAAACCAAAAAACCCCAAAATACTGCTTATGCCAAAGTGGCATATATTTTTTTTTTTCCAAAGTGGCATATTTTGAGGTGGCATATCCTATTTACCTTCTCACATCTGATGTGTGTTTGCCTGTTTGTGTGCAGGGGAATGCAAACTCTGTGGAATAAAGGGCTTTGTTCACTCACTTCTGTGGCTCCACTGGGCACAGAGTAAGCACTCAACAGGCGGCAAGCAGGGCCAACTCAAGCAGTGTTCCTCAAAGAGCTTATAATGTTTGGAGGGAGAACTAGACAAGGAAAAGATACCGAATCTATGGCACAGTAAGTACCAGTGGAGGGGGTGCCGTGGTCCCGAAGCAGGGACCTGGAGGAGAAAAAACCTGTAGAACCGGCAGCTCCGAAGGATTGTTGTGGGGGCAGAAGGAGCACATCTTTGGTGTTTCCACCTGTCCATCTGTTCAAATATACGAAGTCTCTAGAATTAGGCTGAGTGGAAGCATTGGGATACTATTTCTTATGGAAGACCACTTAGTATGAATGGCTTATCTGTTTGGATTGAATTCTGTGTAGATTCAAATATCATCATTTTTACACCATACACAAAGATTAAACAACATGGGTAAAAGATCTAAATGTGAGACAAGAATCCATCAAAATCCTAGAGGAGAACACAGGTAACACCCTTTTTGAACTTGGCCACAGCAACTTCTTGCAAGATACATCCATGAAGGCAAGAGAAACAAAAGCAAAAATGAACTATTGGGACTTCATCAAGATAAGAAGCTTTTGCACAGCAAAGGATACAGTTAACAAAACCAAAAGACAACCTACAGAATGGGAGAAGATATTTGCAAATGACACATCAGATAAAGGCTAGTTTCCAAGATCTATAAAGAACTTATTAAACTCAACAGCAAAGAAACAAACAATCCAATCATGAAATGGGCAAAAGACGTGAAGAGAAATCTCACAGAGGAAGACATCGACATGGCCAACATGCACATGAGAATATGCTCCACATCACTTGTCATCAGGGAAATACAAATCAAAACCACAATGAGATACCACGTCACACCAGTGAGAATGGGGAAAATTAACAAGGCAGGAAACAACAAATGTTGGAGAGGATGTGGAGAAAGGGGAACCCTCTTGCACTGTTGGTGGGAATGTGAACTGGTGCAGCCACTCTGGAAAACTGTGTGGAGGTTCCTCAAAGAGTTAAAAATAGATCTGCCCTATGACCCAGCAATGGCACTGCTGGGGATTTACCCCAAAGATACAGATGTAGTGAAAAGCTGAGACACTTGCACCCCAATGTTTATAGCAGCAATGTCCACAATAGCCAAACTGTGGAAAGAGCCTCGGTGTCCTTCAACAGATGAATGGATAAAGAAGATGTGGTCTATGTATACAATGGGATATTACTCAGCCATCAGAAAGGGTGAATATCTATTATTTGCTTTGATGTGGATGGAACTGGAGGGTATTATGCTGAGTGAAATAAGTCATTCAGAGAAAGACAGTCATTCTAAGATTTCACTCATTTGTGGAATATAAGAAATAGTCAAAGGGACTATAAGGGAGAGGGGGGGAACTGAATGGGGAAAATTAGAGAGGGAGACCAACCGTGAGAGACTCCTAACTCTGGGAAACAAAGGGTTGTGAAAGGGAGACGGGTGGGGGGATGGGGTGACTGGGTGACAGGCACTAAGGAGAGCACTTGATGGGATGAGCACTAGGTGTTATACTATATGTTGCCAAATTGAATTTAAATTAAAAAAATATCATTTTATCAATTTAAAAAAGAATTTCTTGTTTGTGTGCTATTTTCATTGAACTCTTGGTGTGATTTATATGAATGATGATGGTGATGTTATCAGTTGGGGAGTATGGTGAACTGACGGTTGGTTTCTCTTCTTTCTATATGGTACCCTTTCTCCTTCAGTCAACTCCTCCGTGACTCCATGGGCCACACAGCTAATACATCATTCTCAAGCCAGTCTCAACTGAGATGCTGTCACCTGCCCATGACAGACTCATACAGGGACCGTATTATGTGGACAGTGGGTTCATAAATTTATTTTAATTAAGATCATTTTTCAGGGACGCCGGGGTGGCTCAGCGGTTGAGCATCTGTCTTCGGCTTGGGTTGAGATCACGGGGTCCTAGATCGAGTCCCGCATCGGGCTCCCTGCATGAAGCCTGCTTCTCCCTCTGCCAGTGTCTCTGCCTCTCTCTCTCTGTGTTTCTCATGAATAAATAAATAAAAACATTTTTTAAAAGATAATCTTTGCTTAACATTTATCTGTGTCCCCCTCAACATTTAGTAAAGCATTTCATATGGATCAGGTGCTCAAAAATTAGAGGACTTGATATTCTTAACACACAAACACACACAAAAGAACAGAAATTTGTATTTTGGTCGTGGCTACAAGCTCGGGTAAGTACTAATTAGGAATGTTTTACTTCCTAGTGTAGTATTGCTCTAAAAATCCAGTGATGGCCCCATATGCATTCCCAGAAGAATTGTTTCTCATTTTATGTTGGCTGAGGCTGTCTTTCAGTTGCCTGCAAATAATTTTCTTACCAAAAAAGACAAGATGTGACCTCAAAAATGAATTCCCAGTGTGAAGGACATGGTACAGGTTGAGGGGTGTAATATTAACACCACAACACTGACAACGCAAAGCTCTCAGGTAATCCTTTTCCTGTGTCTTCGCAATTAACGTCATGTAGGAATTATCTCTCCTATTTTACCAAAGAGGAAACAGAGGTTCAGAGGGACTGTGTGATTTAAATGAAAATCAGAGCCAGAGCCCAGAGAATAGCTTGGAATTCCTGCTGGGCTCCCTTGGGAGTTTTCCCTATAGCTGGGGGAAGATCATTAACCTCTCTGGGCCCTCTCTGCAGATTTGGGATTGTTTTGCCATCTCCTGAGGAGGCCGCTTGGCTGAAGGAGATTTATAATTGTTTTCAAGCTTTCTGGGCTCAAAGTGCCTGTACAAAGAGTCAGGGGCCCTGACTCTTTCCAAGTCTACGTGGCATGAACAACTTTCCAAATCTGAATCATGTCAGGAATCTCCACTGTGCAAACCCGGTGTATTGTTCTTGGGCCATGGAGTGATTGCTTAGCCAGTACAGAGCCATTTCACCCAGGGGCCTTCTGCAAGAAGGTGAAGCAAGGCTCACCCTGCCCTCGGCACCCGGAGAAAGTGGCTCTGGTCCCAGAGCTTGGCAAACAGACCTGCAAGCTGCAGTGATCTCTCTTCTAAAACCCATTGCTTTTGGGGATGCCTGGGTGGCTCGGTGGTTGAGCTTCTGCCTTTGGCACAAGTGGTGATCCCGGGGGTCCCGGATCAAGTCCCGCGTCAGGCTCCCCTCAGGGAGCCTGCTTCTCGCTCTGCCTGTGTCTCTCATGAATAAATAAATAAAATCTTAAAAAATAAAATAAAACTGGTTGCTTTGGACCACATTGGAGCTGCGCCTGAAGTCTGTGGCCATGTGGCAGTTAGGCCAGTGGCCATGAGACGACACTACGTCAGGGCCCGCAGGTGGCATGGTGTGAGGCCACCTGGCTTGGCCTCATGTTAGGGTTGAGCCTACTGAGGACATTCACTCTGTCTGGTTACTGGTCACAGCTGCCAATTGAAGTGAAAACCTGCTCCAACAGTCCCTTGGAAGAGGTGGAGGGGAAAGAAGGAGAGAAGGGGAGGCAGGGAGGGAAGGGCCTGGCAGGAACATCCCCTGTACCAGCTTCCTGGATATTTTTAGCATCTCGGTGCCCTAGGTATACCCAGCTGTCTTTCCTTCTTTCTGCCATCCTTGTATTTTTACTCTTTTCCCCTCATTGCATAGAAATATCTGATCTTGGGGGCTCCTGGGTGATGCAGTCAGTTAAGTGTCCTGACTCTTGATTTCTTTTCATATCACGATCTCAGCTCAGGTCATGATCTCAGGGTCCTGGGACTGAGTCCCCGGTTTGGGTTCCATGCCCAGTGGGGAGTCTGCTTGAGATTCTCTCCAGCTTTCTGCCCCTCTCCCACCCATGAACACGCAGGCATGCCAGCATGCACGCATGAGCACTCTCTCTTTAAGGTAAACCAATAGATAAAATCTTAAAGAAGTATCTGATCTTGGAAATACGGACTTTTATAAGTCCCATGCTAGGGAAAGAAAAATGATTTTCCCTCTGCCCTTTTGAGTTTTTGGCTGAGATCCCTGCAATAAAAGACAAATTAACAAGGGAAAAAAAACCCAACAACCAGGGGTTTATTAACATGTACATCTCATGTGGGGTGTGGGGTGGGGGTGGGGCATAAGATGAGTAAGTATCTGAGGTGTCTTAGCATTCAGGCTTCAATAGCATCTTTTTTTCTTCTTCTTGTTTTAAGATTTTATTCATTTATTTGAGAGAGAGAGAGTGCACAAGCTGGGGAAGCAGCAGGCAGTGGCAGAGGGAGAAGCAGGCTCCCCCACTGCAAAGGGAGCCTGATACAGGGCTCGGTACCAGGACCCTGGGATCATGACCTGAGCCAAAGGCAGATGCTTAACTGACTGAGCCACCCGGGTGCTTCAATACCATCTTAAATGGGTAAGGGAAGGGGAGATGTGGGTCTCTTAGGGGAGAGAGACTGATTTTCAGGAAAGATGAATGGGCTCGTAGAACAGGTGGGAGGTAGAGTAGCCCCTCTGATCCACGGGGGATATGTTGCAAGGCCCCCAGATGGTACTGTTAAAAAGAAAACCACAGGCCCAAGGTAGAGTTACTTCCCTCAGAAACAGCAAACCAACACTTAATTGCAATGTCAGCCTCTCTAGGCGTGAGATTGTAAGCCAATCAATCTGGCATTTTCTGGTCAGCACCAATGAAGTAATCTGTCACAAGGGTCCTCTTCATCCCTGGCCCCCTTCCTCTGCAAGGAAGATGAGGTCATCTCCATGTTAAGCCCTCTTGCCCTTCCCCTAAGGGAAGGGAACCGTTCCAGAAACAATCTTTTCTTTTCAGTTGTTAACTTCTTGCCCCACCCTCCTCCTACTTTGTACAAGTCCTTGGAACTCCCCTGCTACTTGCTGGCTGGGGCGTTCCCCGATTCATGACTCGCTTATAAAGTCAATTAGATCTTCAAATTTACACAGGTGAAAAATATTTTTAAACAATACCAAATCCTCTATCTACTGTGTTTTTTCCTATACACACCTACCTATAATAAATTTAATTTATAAATTAGACACAGGAAGAGGTTAACAACAATAACAAAAAACAAAATTGTTGTGACTTTTGATCTTAGGGTTGTGAGTTCAAGCATGTTGGGTGTAGAGATTACTTAAAACCAATATATGAAATAAAAATGAAAACCCAAACAATAAAATAGAGCAGTTATAGCAATATGCTGGAATAAGTTATATGGATGTGGTCTCTCAAAATATTTATTGGTACTGCACTCCCCCTTCTTGCGATGGTGTGAGATGATAAGATAACTGTGTGATGAGATGAGTAAGGAGCATGATGTTAGGCTATTAGTGACTATCATCTCCTTGCAGACCCGCAGGTGATGGCAGGTGACCTAAACTGCTGATAAGGTGGGACTTCTCTACGGTAGATTGTGACAAAGTCTGTCTGGATATGGTGTCCACTTCTATTTTTTTTTTTTAAATTTTTATTTATTTGACAGAGAGAGAGAGAGCGCGCATAAGCAGGGGGAGTGGCAGGCAAAGGTGAGGGAGAGGCAGACTCCTCGCAGAGCAGGGAGCCCAATGGGGGACTCGATTCTAGGACCCTGGGATCATGACCTGAGCCCAAGGCAGGCGCTTTTTTTTTTTTTTTAAAGATTTTATTTATTTATTCATGAGAAACACAGAGAGGGGAGAGAGAGAGGCAGAGACACAGGCAGAGGGAGAAGCAGGCTCCATGCAGGGAACCCCATGTGGGACTTGATCCCAGGTCCCCAGGATCACGCCCTGGGCTGAAGGCGGTGCTAAACCGCCAAGCCATCTGGGCTGCCCCAAGGCAGGCGCTTAACTGACTGAACCACACCGGGGCCCAAGATTTGTTATTTTAGAGAGAGAATGTGTGTGCCTGAGCGGGGGCGGGGGAGCAGGGGGAAAGAGAATCTCAAGCAGACTCCTTGCTGAGCGTGGAGCCCGAAGTGGGGCTCAATCCCACAACCCTGAGATCATGACCTGAGCTGAAACCAGGAGTCCAGTGCTTAACCAACTGAGCCACCCAGACAACCTTGCAACAGCTTTAGAAAATGATTATTTCTTTTCAAAGACATAAACAGTACTTTTTAAAAAAAGCAACGTTAAACAATCTTCCATGATGCAGAGAGATGAGCTTCAGAGGAAGGATGCTAATGGGGTGTTATTCCCATCGGCACTGCTTCTGAGGCAGAGGTGAACCGCTCCGAAGAGAGGGCCCCATCTGTAATCTTAAGTCCTTACAGTCCTGGTTTTGGGATCCCTGGGTGGCTCAGGCGTTGAGCACCTGCCTTCGGCCCAGGGCGTGATCCTGGAGACCCAGGATCGAGTCCCACATCAGGCTCTCTGCGTGGAGCCTGCTTCTCCCTCTGCCTGTGTCTCTGCCTCTCTCTCTGTGTCTCTCATGAATAAATAAATAAAATCTTAAAAAAAAAAAAAAAAGTCCTGGCTTTTCCGTGGGCTCCGTTGGAAGGGACAGAGCTGCCAGCCGTACCAGCTGCCCGGTGGGAAAGTGGGAACTGGACGGGCACTCATGCCCGTGTCTACCTCAGGTGGCGACGTTAGGACAGGAGCCCAGCTCCACTTGCATTACAAGGCAAATACCCTTGTACGTTGGTTAATCATCAGGAAATCCGTCAGGTTTTCTTTTCCCCCCTCACAGCCTTGAAGGTCCTCATAGCAGTGAACCCACAAATGCCATGTGGACCTGCAATGATGTTTTACCACCAGGAACCACCCAGAGTGATGTGACGGTCCTTGGATCCTTCTTGCCTCTTCTTGATTATTGTAAGTACTTCTTTTTCTAAAGTCAGCTAGCCTATTTTCCTTCCAGAAGGGGGTGAATGCTGTTTTTTGATACCCTGAATAAAGCCCCATCATAGATCAAGTTCACTTTTCTCTCCCTCAACTCCGAAATAGTCTGATGCTCATCAGTGGATCAGTCTGTGAAAAGCCAATAGGATCTGGTGGTCGATTGATATTGAAATGAACCCAGTTGACCTGCTCTCCTCTCAACGAACTGAGAGTTTTTGAAAAACTGGCCTGTGGACATTCAGACAGTGTTATTGTAGAGCTATTTCTCTCTGTCCTGCTGGGGGGTGCACAGTCCTTAGCTTCCCAAGTGGAGTTAATGAGGATGTTGAGGCCTACAGGCCTGGCTGTGATGGAGCCCTCCAACGCCCCGGCCCATCTACAACACCAAAGAAGCCCCTATTCTAAACACCCTCGGAGTCACTATGGGAAGGGCCGAATTTGTGGCCAACTAGGTGTCAGTCACCGTTAATGGGCCATGACCAATGGGACCTTTCTGTCTCTTTTATCTTCACCCTGAAGGTTTTTTTCCCTAATGAAAATGTGCTAGGAGGAATGGGGCTGGGATAATGATTTCCTTTCTTTCCCTCATGTTGGCTTCAGCAGGCAACTTCTCCTTTAATAAAAAGCATGATGGGCAAGCGTGAGAGCATCTAGCTTGAATCCTGAGACGAACCCCCCCCCCCACCCCATCCGGGAATGCCAGACGTCCACCAAGGGAAATTGAAAACCGATCCCTTCCCTACGCAGGGAAGGCACCGCCAACCTCCCTGCCTGCTGCACCTACTCTTCCAAGCCCAGACCCTCGAAGCTGAAGATTTTCAAAGAAGTAGGGTGTGTCGCTGCAGCTGCTGCATCAAACAAAAGCAAACAGATTAAATTAATTTAGGCTTCAAAATCAGTCCCATTCTCTAATTCATAAAATACTTCAAACACGGAGAGAAATGTCATCTCCCAGATGATTGAGGCTAATCCACTTTATCTCTTTTTCCTCTTGCATCTGAATGCAAACTATCAAGACATACCTCACCAGTCAAAATAAACTCCTCACTCCAAATGCTTCCGCCAAGCTTTTAATAAGTCTTCTCTACTCTGTACACAAAACAAACTCGCTTTCTAACTGCTTAAGGGGCTGTGTGAAAAAAAAAAAAGAAAAAAAAAAGAAAAAAAAAGAGGAACAATGTACTCATTAGAGTCTGTTAAGTTGCCAGCACTCAGCAATTAAAAGGTATGGCCTGTGGAAACGCTGCAAAACAGCAGTTACTCCCATTGTCTTCTCATTAACAAGATTGTTATTTTAGCTCTCCAGGTACCAAGCTTAAGAAACAAAACATTCTTTGCTCCTAAGGCGCTCAGGGAAAATAAGTTGTTGACAGCTAGAACGGGTGGAAAGGACCGTTTATACTATAAATAAATTTGCACATCCTTGTGGTTGCATTAAATACACTTCCACACGCATTCTGCTGGCCTGGATGCAGACACCAGCGAAGGGACGTCAGAGTCCTTCCCGAGCACACGGCTCCTGTCTTACACAGGATGTCAAAACGGGTGCTGCTGAGCAATGAATGCCTCCTCTCTGGACACAGAAATTTGGATTTTTTTTTTTTTTCCTGCAACAGGCTCTGCTGTTGAGGCCGCGGTGCTAGGAGGGACCATGGAGATTTCTCTGCGCTCGGCCCCAGCTCCTCACAGCTTGGTAATCATTTAAAAATGATGACCCAACTCCTTCCCGATTGCCAAGTGTGAGTACTTTGTGGCAACGGGGGAATGCAGCTCTTTGATTCCTGCATTCCTCCTGGTTTCCCTGCGTGGGTGGAAAGAAAACGGCCAAGAATGCCAGTGATTCGAATTCTCTTATGTTCTGGAGAAACGAAATGAACCCATAGATCTCTCCCGTGCTGCCAATGTACAGTTTTATGTTTGATGCCGATGCGCTTTTCTTTCACAACACGGACACCTTCGTAGCTTTTCTTATGATTTCACTAGAAGCTGCAGAGCATTGATTCCCTTGTTAGGTAAATAGGAGGGAAAGGTCCCTTTAAAAAACAAAACAAAACAAAAAACCAGGCACTTGGGATTTTTTTTTTAAAGATACAGTATTTGCTGTAAGATTAAAAGTATCATTGCAGCTGCTTAAGGCTTGAACAGTTCTCCCTGAAGAGAAGTCCCTAAGTTACTTTCTCAGTAAATTTCAGTCCATTTCTCAAAGGCCTGATGTTTATTTTACCCCTACCCATAAATTTTCTTCCTAAATGCAGTCTTTTGCATTGACAGCAGGCAGTGTGTGAGACTACGGATAAGTAGATCGTTGTGCAATTTCAATAAGATGCTGGTTTACACTTTAATGGCCAGTGTGCATTTTCGGGATTTTGCTAGATAAGACCATGCCGTGCTTTGTTAATTAAAACTTGATTTGGGAAAACATGTAAATCTTAGGATAAACACACACCGTGGAATTGGTTGTTTTTTGATGAAAGGCTCCCCAGAAATATCCTGCATGGAGAGGAAAATAAAACCATTTTCAGCTAGAGGGAACCGAACATCAAATACCTTGAAAATCAGATGTTTTGCTCTCTATTAAGTGAGATTCAAGAGCATTACTAAGTTCTAGCCTGACTGATTTTTCACTTTTTTTTTTGGAAGAGAAACAAGTCTGGGCATTAAGCTCAGAGCGGCAATGATCATCTGCATGTGGGTTTAATTATGAAAAAAAATTAAGGTTTTTATTTTTCATAATTGTCATCATCATGATCCAATTTCCATGTCAAGCCTGGCGCTGAGTGGGAAGGATCACAAGCGGCTTCCAGCTCTCCCAGCCCGACTTTGCCTCCGTGGCAGGCCTTCCTCCTCTTCGCCTGGAATTTCTTCTCCTAGTTTCCAGTGGGACCTCCCGAAAACTGAGTATTTGGAGGAACTTCGTAAAGCACTTAAGGAGAAGAACAACTTTCTTGAGGTCTAGGAGAGAGGAATCCTTAAGACCCAGGACGGAGATCTAGGATATGGAAATAGGATAATTCCTTTTGCTCGGACTGTAACTGCTTGCATTAGGATAGAATATTCCTGCAAACACCAGGGAGGGTTGTAATTTCCTGCAATCTTGTGTGTGTGTGTGTGTGTGTGTGTGTGTGTGTGTGTGTGTGTGTACTGAGAACTACAGTGAATTGGATGGCCTCTCTTTAATGTCAGGGTGCTTAGAACACACTTTTCTTCTAGAATGGATTGGAGGCACCTTCCCGAACACACAACAGGGTACAAATCAAGAGAGCAAAAGGTTAGGAAGAAGTACACCCAGAGCAAGGAGTGACAAACTCTTTCTGTAAAGGGCCAGATAGGACAGACTTGGCTTTTCTGTCTTTTTTGACAGTTTCTGTCTCGACTATCAATTCTCCCTGCCGTGTCACAAAGCAGCCATAGAAAACAAATAGACCTTCGTGTTCCTTGGAACAATAAACAGGCAGCAGGCTGCATCTGCCATGGGCTGTGGTTTCTGACCCCTGGGCTAGACCCAGAATATTAAAATTAAGCTAGTGAAAATCTATTACAGTGAAGTGTGTAACAGGAAGGCCCCCATAATTGCTCAGAGGGGTCCAAATTTGGTTATGAGTTTCCTAAAGATGAAAGCACAGAGGAAAACTGGGCTTACGTTTAAATGAGATTAATACAACCCCGTTGCTCTGTAGAAGTTCTGGCATAGCAGCTTTGATAATCTCCTGAAGGTCCCGAGAAAGATGCATTATGTGGTATAAGGGACAATATACAGCATCATATTTTCAACAGCTAGCTTCTGAGAGCCACTGCTAAGCATCCCTTTAAGTGAGCCAAGGGCATGATGATTCCACAGTACAGTTCAGAAAAAAAAAAAAAAAAAAACCAACCCAAATTTGAGGATATAAGGCACTTCATTTGGATTGTGGGTGGTCTGGGCTTGAGTCAATGTAAAATGGAGACCATTTAGCGGAAGGAATGGGCTGCCTGCTTGTCTTCCAGACAGTCCTCCATGAATACCGACTTGTTCTTCTCACACCCAGCTTCGGGCAGGTGTCAGGATTCCCCTGCAGCTACAAGGCCCTCATTCAACCAGGGACAATTACCTTCCTGTTCATTCTTTCAGGTTGGGGCTCAGTCGGGCTTGAGTCTGATTCCCGCACTATCATAAAACATAAAAAGAAGTCAGATGGCAATTATTTTTATGACTTGTTATTGCTTCACCCTCTTGAGGACTGCTGTCACATTGATCACCATGTATTTAGTGGATTCTAGGTGCCAGGTACCTGGCTGAGCACTCTATATGCACGAGCCCCATTTTATTCACACAACCTTTGGGGGACACATGCTGCTGTGAGAATTCCTTGTTTCCAGGTGAGAAAACTGAGCTCAGAGAGATTAGTTACTCGCCCAGCATTATCCCGTAGCATGTAGATATGAAGAGAGGCTCTAGCTGACTCTGAAGCAGGGCCCTTAGCTACCATCTCTCCCAACGGATCTTATTACTTCCTGGATTCCTGACCTTGACACCCTTCTACTGACTTCCTTGTCTTCTTCATGTCTTCTGGGTGCCAGAGCTTGCTTGTCTGTTGCAGTTCCTCCTGGTTGTGGCGCTGCAGCTTCTAGAACCCTTACCAGGTCTTAATGTCTCATCATAGAATCCTGCTCAGATTTTCACCTTAATTACTCAGATCTTGACCCTTTATTTTTTTTTTTTTAAGATTTTATTTATTTATTCTTGAGAGACAGAGAGAGAAAGAAACAGAGACACAGGCAGAGAGAGAAGCAGGCTTCATGCAGGGAGCCAGATGTGGGACTCGATCCGGGTCTCCAGGATCACGGCCTGGGTCCAAGGCAGGTGCTAAACCACTGAGCCACCCGGGTTGCCCAGATCTTGACCCTTTACTGGTGTCTGTGTCCAGTATTCCTCTAGTCCTACCTTCTGTATCCCCACCGCCCTTTCTTGTTCATACTTGTCATTACCGCTACCTCCATCCCAGTGTGATCAAAGATAGAGAATTTTCAATTCCCATATAATTCCTACAATCTTTATAGCTGTGGTCTACATCTGGTTTGTTAAAGGCCAGTTGTAGTAACGGCACATTCAGCCTCATGGTGACACGTGCAAGAGCACATGAAATAATACGATATCTTTCTTAATATGGCAATTCTCTTCATATATAATATCAATGGAGACTTCATAATAATACTGGTAGCGTTTCATTGGCCTGGTCATGCCCCACAGATGGAGAATGTTAGTAATTTTCCATGACTGGCTCTGGATTACAAAGAATGTTGTTAAATAAATCTTTAAATCGAAGATATAAAGATTCCTGAAATGGCAAGTAGTTTTTGTTCCCAGTGATGAACACCAAATATGTTGTTCACATTGCAGACATGTATAACCCATTGGACTGTTTCAAGAACACAATGGGATAGAATCATGGAATCAGTGACTAAGAGAGAACAGAAAATAAAACCCATTCATTCACCCAGTCGTACATAGGCTGAGAGAGCCAAGGTCATTGCTAGGAAGATAATCTGAGGGCCAAGTCTAAAGACGGGAGGGGGATGGAAACCAAAGATAAAAGAATAAGCCATGATGTAAAAAGCCAGAAGGCATGAGAGCTGTATGGAATGTGGTCTAGGGAATGGGTCAGGGTGAGAGGTTCAAAATTAAGACCCTGGACAGTGGAAGTACTAAACTCTTCTGTGGCACGGGGGCCAGCTTGGCTGCTTAGAGCCTAGAGAACAAACATGGTGACTCGATAGTGCCCTGAATGGGATGATTCACAAGTCGCAGGAGTTACTCTTTGCTATGCCCAATTGATGCCCTCCTCAATTCTTACAGCATCTGAAATCTCATTAAAATAATAACTTTAGACAATTCCTGGAAGTGGAATAGCTTATCCGGAAAAATTTCAGTGGAACCAAGTACAAGCCGTACCAATTATCTATTGGTTAATGCACATTTTTCTAACAATGAATCTACTCTTCAGAAGCAGAAAATTAAAATAGCCCTTTTCACACTGCAAACTTAGACTTTAAATACAGTCATAGTGACCCATTTAGGATAGCACTTCTTAATACAGGATGTGTGTCAGTTCACAAAAGTGGGGTAGAAAAATGTCATAACCTACTGTGAGATTTGTTAACTTTATGCCAAACTCAGTAGAATCTTAAAGGCCTTAGTGTTGGCGAACCAGATGGTGAGATGTTGGCTTGTATGTGATGGGTGTTCAGTCTTTTTTTTATTTTTATTTTTTTAAGATTTTATTTATTTATTCATGAGAGATACAGAGAGAGAGAGAGACAGAGCCATAGGCAGAGAGAGAAGCAGGCTCCTGTGGGGAGCCTAATGGGGACTCGATCCTGGGACCCCAGTTTCATGACCTGAGCCAAAGGCAGATGCTCAATCACCAAGCCACCCAGGTGCCCCGATGTTCAGTCTTTCTATTTACTTAGCTTCAAGGAAGATGAGAGAGAGAGAGAGGGAGGGAGGGAGAGAGAGAAAGAGAAATAGAAGGAGAGAGAGAGAGAGAGAAAGGGAGAGAGAGACAGTAAGGGAAATAGAGAAAGAGTGACAGAAAGGGAGAGAGAAAGGGAAGAAACCTCCCTAAGCCTAAACCTAAGCCCTTGAGGGGGAAACTTCTTCAGAGCAGAACCAAGTTTGGCAAGTCTCTGAGGTCTGAGTGAAATACAATAAAATTTGCATTTATATAGCACTCCTTATGCTCTTGCTTTATATGTGCTATCCATATTAAATAAAAACACAATTAAGAGTTAGTTCTAAAATACCAGGTCAAACATATCAAACAAAATCAGGAATGGCAATTAGTGCTGGAATACCAGAACAAACAGATGGCTATTGAGTTTGGATTTAAGAAGAGAAATAGGATGTGCCAGTTGCATATCAATAGAGGAGTAAGTCTGGAGTTTGGGCCGACAGGGGCTGGAGGTTGGGCTGTGGGCAGAGTCAAGTTGGGACAGTGAGGAGGCCTGTACAGAGGAATTATTAGAAGTAGTGAAAAGTGAGTGCAGCTAAAATCACTGGGCATGCACCCTGTGCCGGCATGAGGTCCTACGCTGAGGACCCAAACACAATCAGATGTGAATTCTGCTGTCAAGCCACTTATCTAGTCCAGCTTAAAGAAAGAATGCATGTGTGAAACCCATTGGGGGACCTTCACTATTTGTGGCAGTGTATGATTCTATTCCAGGAACGAAGATAGAGCCCATTCTGCTCCAACTGCTCTGAAAACCAAAAAGCTCTGAGAACCGAAAAGATGTTTAAAATGGAGCTGAAGGGATCCCTGGGTGGCGCAGCGGTTTGGCGCCTGCCTTTGGCCCAGGGTGCGATCCTGGAGACCCGGGATCGAATCCCACATCAGGCTCCCGGTGCATGGAGCCTGCTTCTCCCTCGGCCTATGTCTCTGCCTCTCTCTCTCTCTCTCTCTCTGTGACTATCATAAATAAATAAAAATTAAAAAAAATTTAAAATGGAGCTGAAGCATTATGATCTTTATCTACCTCACTTGGTGTGAACATTTGTAGGATTCACTGAAGAAGTATTAATATGTTTGGGACACCTGGGTGGTGCAGTGGTTGAGCCTCTGCCTTTGGCTCAGGGCGTGATCCTGGGGTCTTGGGGTTGAGTCCCACATCAGGCTCCATGCAGGGAGCCTGCTTCTCCCTCTGCCTGTGTCTCTGCCTCTCTCTCTGTGTCTCTCATGAATAAATAAATAGAATCTTTAAAAAAAATTCTGAAATCCATCAGACTTCAAAGGTTTTGGATAAAGGATGACGACCTGTCATAAAATGTTTTTTCCCCACCCTCCATTTCTTCACTATGTATTCCGTAGCAATTCAATATCTGGTTTTGTGCCATAGGCTCCAGCTGAAATAAACCTCACCAAGGCCTCTTTTTTGCCAGATTCTCTAGCTTTTTTTTTTTTGTGTGATAGTCACAGAGAGAGGCAGAGACACAGGCAGAGGGAGAAGCAGGCTCCACGCACCGGGAGCCCGACATGGGATTCGATCCCGGGTCTCCAGGATCACGCCCTGGGCCAAAAGCAAGCGCTAAACCGCTGTGCCACCCAGGGATCCCTCTCTAGCTCTTTCTTTGTCTTACTTCTCCTAGATCTGCTGGCAAAGGCACAGCATCCCCTGAAGTACTGGCTCTTTCCTTGACTTCATGAGGCCCAAATACTTATACTTTCCTGCAGCCTCTTGATCAAACCTATTTTGTCTGCACCTTTACCTAGGCTGATTGTGCTCCTCATAGGGCCTCACTCAAAGTAGGATATGAGAAATAATTGTAGTGAAGGAATTCCCCGAGACTTGGATCTCTGATCTTGTACTCACTACTCTCTCCAGGAGAACTCCATTCCCAGCTGTCACCTGGGCAGAGGCTCCTGAATCTACAAATTCTGGTCTGACCTGTCATTGGAATTCCTTTTTCCAATTGCTGCAGATGGTTACTGATCTCTTCACCAATTAATTGCCTTGCCAGCACCTCATTTTCAAGTCTCCCCTCAAAAGTCATACACACTCTTGCATACGTGTGAATGGGTAGGAAGAGACTTTGGTGGAAGGAGGGAGACTTTCTTATTTATTTATTTATTTTGCTGTTTTTACCGTATCTTCTGATTGTTGTACCTCTGCAAGTAATCCTTAAAGATAAGATCATTTCTTTTTTTTTAATTGGAGTTCAATTTGCCAACATATAGCATAACACCCAGTGCTCATCCCATCAAGTGCCCCCCTCAGTGCCCATCACCCAGTCACCCCCACCCCCCGCCCACCTCCCTTTCCACCACCCTTTGTTCGTTTCCCAGAGTTAGGAGTCTCTCATGTTCTGTCTCCCGATAAGATCATTTCTTTTTCAAAAAGTAAAAACATTTTGGGACCAGCAAAACTAGGAAGATGGTAAGAAGATCTGTACTTAGTACTGGTTGCAGGGAGGTCGGAGCACAGAGGGTTTTTAGAGCAGTGGAGTGATAATGGCTAGTACCATGAATGGGGGGTATGTGTCATTATATATTTGTCAAATCCATAGAACGTATGACACCAAGAGGGAACCCTAATGTCAACCATGCACGTAGGGTGAAAATGACATGTTGATGTAGATGCACAGATTGTAACGAATGAACCACTCTGGTGGGGATGTTGATAGTGGGGGAGGGTGTATGTGTCTGGGGATGAGGGTCTATGGGAACATTCTATACTTTCCCCTAGATTTTGCTGTGAACCAAAAGATATTCTAAAATATAAAGTCTAGGGGCACCTGGGTGGCTCAGTTTGTTGGGCGTCTCTGCCTTCAGCTCCAGTCATGATCCCAAGGTTTTGGCATAGAGCCCCTGAATTGGTCTCCTTGCTCAGGGGGGATCCCGCTTCTCCCTCTCCTCCCCACTTGTGCTCTCTTTTGCTATCTCTGCCTCTGTCAAATAAATAAAATATTTTAAAAAATAAAAAATAAATAAAAAATAATGTCTGTTAATTAAAAAAAAGAAAAAGGGCATGTACTCAGCTTTCATGCTTGGATTTTGTTTTGGAAGCTTACGACATTTATACTTATTACAGCCAGTGTGGACAAATTGCTTATTCATAAGAGGAAGAAATAGTCTGTTCCTACTCTGCTCCATGCACTCACCCAGCCTGGATCTGCTGGAGCCCCTGGTGACTGTTCAGTCCTCCAGGTCTTCCTTTGTTTTTCTTTTTCTTTTTTCTTTTTTAAAAGATTTTATTTATTCATAGAGACGGAGGGAGAGAGGGGCAGAGACACAGGCAGAGGGAGAAGCAGGTTCCATACAGGAAGCCTGACGTGGGACTCGAACCCGGGTCTCCAGGATCACACTCGGCTGCAGGCGGCGCTAAACCGCTGTGCCACCAGGGTTGCCCCAGGTCTTCCTTTGGAACAGCATTTAGACTCAGCCTTCTGTCGTGACTTTGGCCACCCCTGTGGGTCAGGCTCCCTTCCAGTCACTTCTGGAATATTCTAACAGTTTCTGGAATTAGACGTTTCTCCTGGACATCTTGGCCTCTTTCTCTCCCATGCTATACAATATTGTTTGATTGAAATGCATTTGCTTGCTTTCTTCATATCATTTCTTTCCTTTTCAAGTTTGGGCTTTTTCTTGACCTGGGTACCCAGATTCGCCATCCATACCTTCTTGCTAACTGTCTTTTTCGCTTGTTCTGATACCGCCTCCCCCACCCCAATCCTGTGTGTCTCAGGCACCTCTCCCGCTGGAAATCCCAGAATCTTCTTCCCCAGTCATCGAGCTCCATCTCAAATCCAACTTCTTTATGGGCTTGGATTTATTTTGTTCTTCTAGTGCCTGGGGCCGTGCTATAAATCCAACACTGGACTCTGATCTTTTTTGGTGTGGTATTTATGGGAATGTGTGGGTGATCAATTCTATATGTAGAAACGAGAACTGCACACCTGGAAGAGATAGTTATGTGCCTCCTGCCCATGTGTTCTGGAGCTCAGGCTGGTTTCAACTTGCTGAAAGGGAATTGCAGGGATTTATACTTGGTCTGGAACAAACCCTGGTGACCACAACTTGCAAGATCTGCTTGGGCACTAGATAGCCTTAAGCAGAAGGTTATTTCAAAACTGGCTCCTTCTGGAGTCTTTAGGGGACTTTCTGGCTTCTCCAGAGAGGCAGGGGTGTTTTAGAGGTTGGGCATTAGAGCATAAAATTAGCCTCTCTGAGTTTTGGTCTGTATATGTTTGTAGAAAGCGGGTTTTAGATGTGCCCTCCCGTCTCTTCATAAACTCTTACAAAACTCAAGAAAGACAAGAATATGAACAAATCCTATGTACCAGGGGTCAACAAATTATAACCCGGGGGCAGATTTGGCCTGTTGTATAGCTTGCAAGCTAAGAATGGTTTTTACATTTTTTAAACTATTGAAAAAAAATTAAAAAGAACATTTTGTGGGGTATCCCTGGGTGGCTCAGTGGTTTAGCGCCTGCCTTCGGCCCAGACGGTGATCCTGGAGACCCGAATCGACTCCCACATCGGGCTCCCTGCATGGAGCCTGCTTCTCCCTCTGCCTGTGTCTCTGCCTCTCTCTGTGTGTCTCTCATGAATAAATAAATACAATCTTAAAATAAAACAATTCAAACTCCAGCGTCCATAAATAAAGTTTTATTGGAATTGGAACATAGCCATGACAATTCCTTTGCTTTTTGTCTGTGGCTGCTTTTTGCCACCACAGTAGAGGTGAGAAGATGTGAGACTGAATGGCTGGTGCAGCTGGAATGAGAGTGCTTGCCATCCTCTGAAATGAACACTCAGGCACAGTACACACAGAGGACATTCCTTTTTTTTTTTTTTTTTTAAGATTTTTGTCTATTTATTCATAAGAGACACAGAGAGAAAAGCAGGCTCCACGCAGGGAGCCCAACGTGGGACTCAATCCCGGGTCTCCAGGATCATGCCCTGGGCTGCAGGCGGCGCTAAACCGCTGAGCCACCCGGGCTGCCCACACAGAGGATATTCTTACCACTGTCCTGATTTTTCTGAATGCAGCTGGGGCTTTGGCCTTTCCAATTGTCAGGGCCTGGAGTTGTCTGACCCCAGGGAGGGGCCATTCAAACAAAATACAATGGGAATAGCGCCCCCTGGAGAAGCCGGATCCGGGGCGTCCGGGTGTGGTGGCAAGGCCCTCTGCCCTCTGAGGACGCCTGACAGTGATCAAGGCCAGCCAAGAACCCCAGGGCTGTGGACCTCAGGCCCATCGCCTAACTGCTCTGGGCCTCAGATCCCCAAATCTGTAAAAAGGGGGAGAGGTGTTGTACTCCCAGTGATTCTCAAACTTTCTTTCTCCCTCCCTCCTGGCCTCCTTCTGTGTCTTAGCAAAATCTTTTACCTAAATGTGTCCTCACATAGATCCCTGATGGAGGAAACAGCTCAGAGTGGAAGGTCTGTGCTGGAAGAGTCCTCACTGGAGGACTGCACAGGGGAACTTGGAAGTCCTCCCAGCCCTACCAGTTGACAGCAGCTTAAGCCCAGAGCTCCAACAGACTAGTTCTTTGCAGAGAGCAGTCCCACCTACTCCGAGGCCACGTGGTCTGGTCAGTCAACCAGAATTTTCTGAAATGCAGGTTCTTCCCCTTAGGGAATCTACCATCACCTGCCTAGATGCTCTTAATGATAACAACCGCTAGATATTACTGAGCACTTACTACTCACCAGACAAGACTAAGCCCTCCATGTTGTGCCTTTTGTCATTTGATGCTGACGACCGGTCCAGTGAGTAGGTATTGAAATGACTTCCGTGTTGCAAATGAGCAGGTGGCCCCAGAGAAGCGTCTTGCCCAAGGTCATGGCACTATTAAGGGTGCAGAGGTTGGGGATAAACCCTGGCAGGCTGACATCAAAGCCCAGCCCTTTATTTATTTTTTATTTTTAAGATTTTATTTATTTATTCATGAGAGACACAGAGTGAGGCATAGGGAGAAGCAGGCTCCACGCAGGGAGCCCAACATGGGACTCGATCCCGGGTCTCCAGGATCACACCCTGGGCTGAAGGTGGCGCCAAACCACCGAGCTTCCCCGGGCTGCCCAAAGCCCAGCCCTTTAGGAGTATGGAGGCCTTGTTCTTCTGTGGCTATTTTTTTTAAAGTTTTATTTATTGAGGTACTCTCTAAATCCAAGGTGGGGCTCAAACTCCCTACCCAGAGACCAAGCATTGCCTGCTCTTCTGATGGAGCCAGCCAGGCGCCCTACTCTCAGGCTACTTATGAATCAACAGGTGTGAGGATTTATTTTAGCTCACTTGCTGTGTGGCTTTGGGCACAGACTTAACCTTGCCAAGCTTCAGTTTCCTCACTGGTCCAACGGGAATAATGACACGATCAATAATACTGTGTGGATTAGTGGGATAAGACATGTGGTTAGTGTCTGACAATCCTCTGCGCTCAATAGCCATTACCTTCTTTGATTATCACTGACCATCATGCACTCACTGCCTCTCACCTTCTCTTGTCGTCCCAGCGAACTGTCCCTCTGAATACGGGGCTCAGAGCCTTTCGACGGCAAAGTGGGTTGCCCAGACCACCACAGAGGTCATGTCCACTGATTTTATGGAGGTCATTTTTGAAAAACTCAGTTCAAGGTTGCTTTCTTTAGGGGGTCTAACTCTTTTCACTTGCCCTAATGGCCAAGGTAGCATCCACTTTTATTGAACCTCTATCAATAATATCCTCCTGTTCCTCGATTGTTCTCCATGTGTGTGTCTTACTTTTTCATCTATGCTACCAGCCCCACCGTGCTGGGACAGATAGTGGCTACGCAGGGCCATAGAGAAAGCAGAGGCTTTTTAATCTGAAGGACCAGGGTTTAAATTCTGCATCTACCCTTGACTAATCATGTAATTACTTCTTCCATAAAACAGAGGCAGCAATTCTTCCTTACAAATTACTGTGCCCTTAAGTGAGATAATGTCTGAAAATTCACCTGTGCCCCACCTGCCCATAATTGCCTCCCTCTTTTTTTGTACCTACAATGGGGCTTTGTGTTCTATAGCTGCTTTCTCTCTCTCTCTTTTAAAAAATATTTTATTTATTTCTTCATGAGAGACAGAGAGAGAGAGAGGCAGAGACATAGGCAGAGGGAGAAGCAGGCTCCATGCGGGGAGCCCAATGCAGGACTCGATCCCAGGACCCCAGGATCACGTCCTGAGCCAAAGGCGGATCCTCACCCACTGAGCCACCCAGGTGCCCCTATAGCTGCTCTCTGAAAACCAGTTCGACAACTGGTAGTCAATGTTGTCAGAAGCAAGTTCAGTTTAAGTATTTCCCCTGCCTCCCAAGTAATAGTGCAATCTGCCCTGGGGTGGCTGGACTCAGCTTGTGATTTTTCTCGGGGTGGGGGGGGTTCATCACCAAGGGACAATGACGTCTATAAAGATAGAGGCAGGTCCTGCCCTGGAGGTGTTGAACATCTCATAGGAGACCAGAAACGCCTTGTGTGTGGGATGTGCTCGGGACTCAGGCCGGTGCTCTGGAAGTGCAGAGAGAAGGCATGGTGCTGTCTGATTCTTGCCTTACAGGAGCTCCCACCCTAGCAGAGCCATGAAAAAACCACATGCAGTAACAGTATGAGGGAGGACGAGGTCTGATTGCCCAATGAGGATCAGAGACAATAAGCAAATGCCACAGTATTTAAGAGGGGACACGTCTGTGAGGGGCACATTCTCCAGGGTGGGGGAGTCCAAAGGTTAGTGAGTGCAGGTGGAATATGTGGGAATACAAAGTTCAGTTGTGGAGAGTTTGTCTAGGACTGTGGTTCCCACCTCAGGTGCATACTGGCATCACAGGAGGAGCTCATAAGTCAAATAAAACCAGAAGAAATCATGGCAGGGGGTCCACACGCTGAGCAATTCAGATTTAAGGGCTCTGGAGTGCTTCCTGGACTTGGGAATCCTTCAGGAGAACTTTCTGCAGTGATAGAAACGTCCAATACTGTAGCCACTTGCCCTCGGTTACTAAATCCTTGAAATGTGGCTGGTCCAACTGAAGAACTGAGTTGTCACTCATTGAAATTAAAATGTCATGGGACTCGTGGCTTCTGTATTGGACAACACAGGCCTTGCACAATTAAGGGGCAAATTCTGTTGAGCTAAGCTCGCTCTGTGTGTAACTTACACTATTTCATGTCACACTCAAAGCAGTCAGTCCTCTTTGGTCAATGAAGAAAATGAAGCTCAGAGGGGTCAGGTAACTTGCCCACGGTTTTGCCCATGGAAACTATGGAAATGGCTGAGCAGGAATGAGGCCTGGTGCCCTCTCATCATGGTGAGAACTTCTGCACAGGTGGGGCCAGGTTCAAGACTGGTTATTGGAGAGTTTCTTCCCCAGTTGTCCCACGAGCACGTAGAGAACCATAAACCCCTGCGAACAGAACTGAAGTGTTGGGATGCACTTACCCGACCCTGCCTGCAAATCATGGAACTACAGACCCCGAATCTCTGAATTCTAGCAACACAACCTCAAATGGGGCTGAAATGTCCACAGAAGAACCTTGGTCACCCAATATCAAATAGGTCCACTGTGAGTTTTGGCCAAGAAGAAGGTTCCAGAACAAAACCAAAGGACTGTGTTTTGGGAGGTGCAGTGGGGCAGGCCTGCTAGAGGCCCCATGGAGGAGAGTTCTGGGGTTTGGAGACAGCTGGCAGAGGATGGCAGCTCAGATTTGCCTAGCCTCACTGATTACCAGCCTGCAATAGGGCTCTGTCTGTTGAGGTTTTGATAACATACACACCATATTTAGAGACAGAAGTCCATCTAATTTGCATTTGGGATCTTTCCTGGAGAAGTCAGAGCAATAAACAGACCCTGCAGAGTCCATGGAAATGTGGAGGGGCATCCTTTAGAGTTAAACCAAGAATGGAGATGATGGGTCTCAGTTTCCCAGAAGAAAGGCACCAATCCAGCAAGGCTGCCTTTGAGAGAGGCTGCTGAGAATGAGACATTTGGTGACAACCAGAAGGCCTTCCCACCTGCCAGCAGGAAAATAGATGATCCTAGTGACAAGGCCAACTAGGGAGAGAATGAGAGTATTTGAGAGTCTTGCTCTGAGGAGAGCCCGGAAGGACTCCTCAGCACCCAAATAGGTATCCGAGGCTGATTCATCAGCGTGGAGACGCTGTTGCAGAGAGGCAAGGAGGGGGAGACTGACAGGGTCTGACATTATAATGGTTCTTAAGACATGTGAGTTGATGACAATGGCTTCCACCCCCTCCTCCTCCTTCCTCCTGCAGACTTTGAGATGCCTGCAGGCAGCTTGTGGGATATAAAGAAACACCTAGAAACATTGCTGGGTTCTTAGAGCTGAGGTCCTTCATGATGCCTGTGGAACACATGCCCAATTGAATTAATCAATGAATCAGCAAAACTAGAAGCAAAACGAGAAAAGGGTGGGACTTATTCTGCTTAGTGCAGACAGATTGGTTTTGAACTAAGATTTGTGTGAAATAATAGGGACATTGGCCCCAGGCCATGTATCTGCAGGCCATGTATAGTAAATTTTGACAACACACCACCATACTCCTTGCAGCTCAGTTTTGGTGAGAAGAGGCTTCCCTGAGGAAAGGGTGGAGGATTTCTAGAAAGTGATGCAGGTCTTGTGGTCAGGACTTGGAAAGCTGCACGCGGACACTCTGGAGGCTAGGGCCTGGGGCCTGGGGTGTTTGTGGTAGGATGAATACCTGAATAATGTTTTTTTTTTTTGCCAAGGATGGGGGTAAACTTCATAATAACTGAGCTCTGACTTGTAGCAAAAGAGTCTATTTTTATGTTTTTGTATTTATTTTTCATTTTTAAAAAATATTTTATTCATTTGAGAGAGAGAGAGAGAGCGCGAGAGCAGAGGGAGGGACAAAAGGGAAGGGAGAGGGAGAAGCAGGCGCCCCACTGAGCAGAGACAGCCTGTTACAGGGCTTGATCCCAGGATCCTGAGATGATGACCTGAGCCAAAATCAACAGCTGAGCCACCCAGGCACCTCTCTGAGTCTAGGTTTTTATAAACCCAGGAAGATGGTAAGCCAAGAGGTTAGTTAGTTCAGATTCTAACTTAAAGGAGACAAACCTGTGGGTGCAAGTAGTTCTGTCAGAGGGAATCTCGGGAAACCCAATGTAGGAGTCAGGGAACGAGAAAGGGGAAGGAGGAAAGCTGGTATAGGGAATGCTACTGAGCAAGTTAACTCTAAGCAACTGGAGCCCAGCCTGCTAGTGACACACAGACACTGCGTGTTTGGAATCATCCCCTTTAAGGCCAGGAAGCCAGGGAAATGGATCCGACTCCAGTGGTTGAGGGTTGTTCCGTGAGTGTTGTCTGTCAAGGGCAGGCATGCTTCCCAGGCCAGAGAGTGTCCTCAGGTGGAGAGATACAGGATGCCGGTATCTTCATTAAAAGCTTACAGTTGGTTTAGAACAACACATATTTATGATCTCGTTGGTTCTGTGAGTTGGGAATACGGACACAGCTGAATTTGAAGACACTCTGCTTCATGGTGTCTCATGAGGCTGCCTTAAAAGTGTTGATCAGAGTATGGGTGTCATCTGAAGGCTCGGCTGGGGAAGAATCCATTTCTAAACTACTGACATGCTTGTGGGCAGGATTCGTGTCCATGGAGGCCATTGGACTGAAAGTGTTGGCTCCTTGCTGCCTACTGGCTGGGTTCTGCCCAGCTTTCGGCCATGTGAGCCTCTCCAAACTGGCAGCTTACTTTGAAAGCCAGTGAGAGAATCTTCTAACAAGATGGAAGTTAGAATGTTTTGTAACCTAATCATGGGAGTAACATTTCTTACTTTGCCATAATCTGTTGGTTAGAAGCAAGTTTCTCAAGGGGAGGAGATTATAAAGGCCACAAGCATTAGAAGTTGGGGGATGACTGAAGCGGTTCCAGAGGCTGCCTTCCACAGCCAGTGTGGGCAGACGGGATGTGGATACTGAGCACATCTGCTGGGGAGGGTAAGTACATTCTGGTGGAGAGAAAAGCCAGCCAGCCAGCACATCTGGTGCGTGAGGAAGGGGGCAGGGGAAGGAGTGAATCACTGTGTGGGTATGCCAAGCACCCCAGGGAGCCTTCAATCCCAGAAGAGGGGAGCCCCTCCCTTGGCTGGGCAGAGCAGCTCTCGGCAGCACCCTAGCGGTTAGATCTCAGCCTCCAAGGGTATGGCTCAAGTTGGCATTCTGAGAGGAGCTCTTCTCCCTGCCTGGTGGTCTTTCTTGTGTTTCCCTGTAGTGCTCATGGGACCACAGTGCTCATGGGACCACAGAGCAACACTTGGCAGAAGCCGTAGGGCACAGAGAAGGATTGTCTTCTCCTCATTGTCAGCAGAGGGTACGGAGTTCCTGCATCTCACGAGTTGTGCCAACCCCGTGATGCTTGACCCTCTGCCCAGCTCAGTGCAGGGGAGCCCTCGGGCTGGGAATTCCCTCCCTCTCACTCCCTCCAGGAGTATCACACAGAAGTGAAGCCTACCTCTCTGAAACTCCTTTTGGTCTTTATTCTCCTTCAGAGAAAAATCAATTCCTCTGTTCCCAGGACCAGCCCTCAGAGAGAGAAACTCTCTTCCTTGGATTCTTCATCCTGGTTAAGCTTTCTATATGGTGCATAGTGTGCCCTGAGTGTGATCTGTTCAGAGCACATGCTGGGAGGGTAAGGAGGGAGCCCCATTACCCTGCAAACCACCTATTTACGAAGTGCAAGAGCCCACCTTGGCTCCCCACCCCTTAAGGCCAGCTGTCATGTTCTATCCCTTGAAACCTCCAATCAATAAATGACTCAGGTTGCTTTCAGCGAGCAGCTGCTGAGTCAAACCTTCTGCCTCTGGTACCTGGGCATTTGTTTGTTTGTTTGGGTGGGAGGGAAGTAGAAGGAGAGTTGTTCATTTTGTACTCCCAAGAAGAAAGGAGGCTGGGGTGATCCTGGGCTTCACGGGACAATCGATCTCTCAGTTTTATAGTAAGATGACCCTAATGGATGCAATAACAACTTAGAGCAACAATGCATGCTCGACTGGCCAAGGAGAATGGATATAAAGGGCAGCAATAAGCAGCTAACAATGACTTAACCATTGACTCCACTCCTTGGCTTGGATGACTTCACTGAGGCTTCACAATAACGCTGTGATGGAGCTATTAACGTGCCCAATTTACAGATGGAGAAACCACCTTTCAGAGACCCAATGCCACAAAGCTATCTGATGGAAGATCTGGAACAAGAGCCCCGGTATTTTGCTTCCAAAGTCTCCCCACCATTCCCTGCACGGTTCTGTTCTCCACAATATGGATACTGTGGTCTGTCAACTACTCCGTCCTTAGCAGGTTTTTATGGAGAACCTAGTAAGAGAGCAGAAAGCATAAGGTATATAAAAGTCAAAAGGCTTGCCCTCAAGGGGTTCATGACCTTCTGGAATAGGATCAAATCCATACACCAACGCACTAAAAAAGGCATGGGAAGCAGGCTCAGACTCTCTCAGACTGTAAGTAGGTATCATGGTCTGTAAGAGCTGTACTAATTTGGAGATGGGCATCTTAACTGAAGACGTTCAGAAAGGCTATCTCAATAGCTTGCAATAATTCTGGAGTGGTCTGGCACAATTAAAAAATTAATATTTTTCGCAGAAAGAGGACGAAAACTTGAAGGGGAGTTGCAGTATCACTTATGTCCACCAGATGATGCCACTATTCAGGAGAATTCTAGAGAGTTTTGCTTTGGGGATACAAGTACAGTTGTGGTTAAGTTTGAAATAATGGCTAGAAAGTCCTTTTAACTTGTTTCAGACATCAATCGCTTTCTTACCGTAACTTTCCACGGAGTTCGCGCACATTAGCAATAGAGAGTCTAAAAATGCACCAAGGACTGGTCAGGTTTCTCGTATGTAGATCTGTACCTTGACTCATTTTCCTAGCTGCGCCTCCCTACCTTTTAGTATTTGCTCTGTGCAAGTCAAGTGACCATGAGATTAATAGAAGGCAGCAGAGAGTCATTTCTGGAGACCAAGGCTGGGAGGGAAGGTCACCACTTTTTACTCTATTAGGTAAACTTTTTACTCTATTAGGCATTTGCTCTCACTCTATATGCAAATAGATTCCCCTATAGCGGATCTTGATAAACAACGGATCCAGCCCAGTGGAAAAACCAGTGTGGACAGCCTGATGCAATTATATTCAGCATTAATGAGCTGTGGGCTCCATCCTAATGTGTTGATATTTTGTAATATTTGATAATGAAAGAGAATAGAGCCTTTGAAGTCAAAATGTTCTGGTGTCGCTGGATATTTTTAACCACAAACATTCATTATTTTGTTTGACAAATTGGCCTGCTTTGGAATATTAAACACCCAGTCTTTAGGGGGCAAGGAAGATGAAAGCAGCTACAACTATTGTGCTCACTGAGACTATTTCCCAAGAAACCCAAAGCACTGGCAAGGTTTTATCTGGCAGATCCCATCTCTGTGAACCCAGGCCTCTCTCTCCGGAGGTGGCTGTGACAGGCATGTTCATTTGCATTGTCATCTGCCAGGAGGAGGGCCTGTGTGCCTGAGCCCAGCCTGCCTAATGCCAGAACCCGGGGCTTTGTGTCATCTCGCTGTTCCAGGCAGCCAGCCCCATTCAGAGGACTCACGAGGCACCTGGACCCCGGACGCCTAAGACGCTGTTGGGAATGCCCTCATGGAAGGCCAGCTGGAGACAAGAGGTGACAAGTGTCCTCTATTTCCCTGGGGTTCCCAGCAGGAACTGGGAAAACCCTATGGTGGTTTCATTGTTGTTGTTGTTTGCATTCCTGTGGGAAGCTCTGCTCTGGCAGTGGCCAAAACACAATTAAGATATAATTGTTAATCAGTTATGATTATGATGGCTAAAATACAGCAACTAGTGAGTTCCAGACACCATACAAAGCTATGGATGTATTATTTTATTTAACTCTACTACGACCTAGTTGTATGCAGCTCCCAAATCCACCCCACTGCCTTGCTGGTACAACCTGGATTTTATAATTTCTGCTCTCTTCCGAGTGGCCATGCACTAGAGGTACATTTCAAACACCAGGGCTCTCGTGGTTGATTGAAGGACAAGCCAACCCTAGGGGTTTTGTCCCCCTTGCCAGTGAACGGTTCAGGAATGAGCATGTGGTCATGTGGTCAGGGGTGCTATGCACACATTGGCTTGAGGACCACACAGAGGTCAAAAGGGGCACTATTCCCATCATAGACATATATTAACTGATGACAGTGTTCAAGTATGAAGATTCTGGATCCTCTGACTGAATTATAGGGCAGCTCTGTCCCACAGATCTTTCTGTGGTGATGAACATTTTCTGCACTTTCCAATCCAGTAGCCATTAGCTACTGTATGCTTAACACATGGTTGATGTGACTGAGGAACTGAATTTTAAATTGTACTTAACTTTTTTTTTTTTTTTTTAAGATTTTATTTACTTATTCATGAGACACAGAGAGACAGAGAGGCAGAGACACAGGCAGAGGGAGAAGCAGGCTCCCTGCGGGGAGCCCAATGTGGAATTCGACCCTTGGACTCTGGGATCATGCCCTGGGCTGAAGGCAGATGCTCAACTGCTGAGCTACCCAGGCGTCCCAATTGTCCTTAACTTTAATTAGTTTTAAATTAAATTTAAAAGGCCTTGGCTGACTATAACGGGTGCTATACTGAACAGTGCAGTTCTAGAGCAGAAATCCATACCAGTACCCTCAGCTGAGAGCACATTTAGGAGAGAGGGTGTGTACAGTCACTGCCAAGAGCAGGCAGCTGGGTGCCCCCAAAGCCACATCATCCTGTTTGAGGACGAGTCCCCTTCCTCCAATTTGCATAAAGGTGGGGTGTAGGCCAGCAGCTCTGAGGCCCTGAGCCTGCAGACAATGAGATAGGAGAATAGGGCTGCTGGAAGCTTCTGAGGAAACTTTTTTTCCTCAATTCAAAGAAGACAATGTCAGAAGAAACAGCCCCCCATTCTTTTCTCTGGATGTCGCCATTGTCTAGATAAAGTGTCTGGAGTTGCAGCAGCCATGGTGTTAGCAGCATGAAGATGAAGCCAACGTGCAGAGAAGCTGAACCAGAATCCTGATGAGCTAGGCTTAGAGGCTGCCCTGATTTTGGATTTTTTTTTTTTTTTTGTCATGTGAGATTAAAAAAAAATCTGCTTATTGGTTAAGCCCATAAGGATTCTCCATTATTTGCAGCTGAAAGCAACCTAACAGATACTCCTGTCTCTGTTTTATTCTTTATTTATCTTGTATCTACTTTATTGATCTTATCTTACAGATGAGATCACTCAGGTTCAGAGACTTTACAAGCTTGTCCAAGGTCATGAAGCTCGTCCTCTGCAGTTTGGGGTGGGAGTCAAATCCAGGTCTGTCTGCCTCCAAAATCCATGTCTTAATTACTGTGCTGTATTATATTCTGAGTGGATCGCAAATTCCCTCAGTTTCAAAAGCAATGGATAATCTTTTGCTCTATTTTCTGTGAACAGTATTAAGTTCCTGCCTCTGTTCTCCTTTTTTTTTTTTTAAAAAAAGATTTTATTTATTTATTCATAGACACAGAGAGAGGCAGAGACACAGGCAGAGGCAGAAGCAGGCTCCATGAAGGGAGCCCAACGTGGGACTCGATCCAGGGTCTCCAGGATCACACCCCAGGCTGCAGGCAGCGCCAACCCGCTGTGCCACCAGGGCTGCCCTGCCTCTGTTCTCCTAATGCGGATTGCCTTTGAGCTGGAGAAATTGCCTAGCCTGGATCTGCCCCATCTCCTGAGCTCTGTTTAGCCATCTGTGGCCGGGACACAGGTTGCAGAGTCACCCATTCCTTTTTCCTGCCCCGGTGAGGGCAGGTCTGAAGGAGGTGGGGCTGAAGGACACCAGCTAATGCTCCTAATTCTCTGCAAGCCACCTGCAGACCTGATTGTCATTCGAAGGCTGTGAATCAAAATTCTCAGAGTCTAGAAAGTCTTAGACCTGCTGGAGACCCCCCCTTCTTCAGGTGACTGTGAATGGAGATAAGAAAGAGACGTGACAGTAAAGCTAAGGACCCAGGTCCAGCGATCCTGAACAGAGCAGGTCAGTGACTGGATGTGGTGTGGGACAGGGTGGCAACTGACCAGACCATTCTGTTTCTGATTTTTTCCTCCCCGAAGGGGCTGGCATCCGGCCTAGAGCTGCTGCGTCTCCACGTGCAGAGGACTCATGCACATTCCCCTCTCGGGGGGCTCTAGCCAAGGGCCCAAATGCTCACTCTCGGGTGTTTGAAGGTACTTCAAACTCCAAAGGTTGAAAACCAAACTCAGGATGTTCTCTTTGGTTGAGTTTGGGAGATGCGAACCTAAGTGCTTTCCCTAGAGGTCTAGGACTGTTTGAGAAAGAGGGTTGCATCAGAGAGCACAGTTTGGATACCTCAAGTCTCTGGAGAACTCAGCTGGCTAAGGCCTTGAGTGAACTGGAAAGAGAGTTGAGGACGATGCCTGCAGAAGGGGGTCAGCTCGCTCCCGTCAACCCTCTGCTCCTGTCAGGGTGCAGAGGCCCAGGCCACTCCTGGGACTGAGATCCAGTTCCTCACATGGTAGCCACATACTGCCTGAAAGGTCCTGACAAGGGCGCATTCCTGTCCCACACTCTATTCTGGGGGCCCAGGAGAGATGACCTTGGTGTACAACCTATACTTTTCTATCCCCATCCCCTCTGCTCCCAGGCTGTGTCCCTATGGGGTCACCTCAGCTAAGGCCCGGGTAAAGGGGATGCGCCTCAAACCCCAAGCAGAGTATAAGCTTCTTTTTTTAAAACATTATATGGTCTCATTCATTTGGGGAATATAAAAAGTAGTGAAAGGGAATAAAGGGGAAAGGAGAAAAAAATAAGTGGGAAATATCAGAAAGGGAGACAGAACATGGAAGACTCTGAACTCTGGGAAATGAACTAGGGGTGGTGGAAGGGGAGGAGGGCGGGGGATGGGGGTGACTGGGTGACGGGCACTGAGGTGGGCACTTGACAGGATGAGCACTGGGTGTTATTCTGTACATTGGCAAATTGAACACCAATAAAAATACATTTATTAAAAAATATATTTTTAAAATATTTTATTTATTTGACAGAGAGGGAGGATAAGCAGGTGGAGCAACAGGCAGAGGGAGAGGGAGAAGCAGGCTCTGTGCTGGGCAGGGAGCCCGATGTGGGACTCAATCCCAGGATCCTGAGATCATGATCTGAGCCGAAGGCAGATGCTTAACAGACTGAGCCCTCAAGGCACCCCCAGAGTATAAGCTTCTTAGGGTAAGACTGGGGAAAGTTTCTTCAACTGCAGTTCTCTGGAAAATAGGAATACCTCAAGCAGTGAGTAGGAGAAGTAAATGGGCCGATATAGGTAAAAGTAATTAGAATAATGCCTAGAGCCTAGTACCTGTTCGATTGTTGTTGCTTATGACTCTTGCTTTATTTTTATTATAAGAGCATCAAATGATGGAGGAAATTTGGGCATCCACTAAAGACCCAAAGCACAGAACACATTTGTGCCTCCTTAAACCCTCGCCCCCCACCAAGGGAGTGTGGGAACTGTTTTCAGATGGCCTTTCTTGCCCCTGACACTGGAAGGGGACCCCACTCCCATGTTAGTGCATTTGTGTAATCTTCTGTCTGGGTAATTGTCTCCCAACGTGCTATTTAGAATGTCTACACTGTGCATTTAAAGAGTGTCTTGTAATCATGGTGTACTGGAAATCACTACACTTGCCAGCAATTATCACAGAATCACAGGCTGGAAGGAAGGACAGATGTCATTAAGTCCAGCCCTCAGCCCCCGCCCCCGGCTCAGACACAGGCCTGGCCTTAGCTCACAAATGGGGCATTTCTGGGGAAATTCTTTAAAAAAAAAAGTGACCTTGAGTCTGATCATTTCCTGAGAGAAAGAACATCCAGCCCTATACTTAACTGCCCACAGCTTCGCATCGGTTAAAGCCTGCGTTTGGTTTCCTCTCCCAGATGAATTTTGCTTCCCCCGTGGCCCCCCTGCGGCCCCCCCCCTCCGGCTTTCCAGCCCTGGCGCCGAGGGCCTTGCAAGGATCAGGGTCTTCAGAGGCCCCGTGGGCACAGGCCAGGAGCTCCCGAGGGTCACGCAGCCTGGGTCCCCCAGCCCAGGGGGGAGGGAGAGAGAGAGAGAGAGAGAGAGAGAGAGAGAGAACCGCTATTTCTAAATCCCGTGACGTGACCCGGGGGCAAGCTTCCTGCCTTGACTCCAGGACGCAAAAGGCACTTGCTCAGTCCCTTTAACCTCCGTCCCAGCCCAGCTTTACATGACGGCCGATTCCGGGCAACATCCATCCTCTTCCGACATCCCCCCCTTCCAGCCCAGGGCCGAGGTCCTTCATTCTTGGGGTTCATTTGAGCCGTTTCCATAGCGACGGCCACTTGTTGCGTCTTGAATCCCCCATCGAGGTCCTCGCAATTTGCCAGCTAAGCCACCGATCACCAGGCGTGTGTGCCAGGTTAATAAGACAAAGTCTGTTTTATTTCATCCTTGCCTTTTTTGTCTGCCTTCAGCTGGGGGCAGCCTCACAAAAGAGAGGGCCTTTTGGCTTTCAGAATCCTCGGGCCTCGGCTCATTATCCCCGGCGCTATTTGGGGCCGCAGCAGCGTGCGGTGCGTTGCCGGGCGCGCGTCGGGCCGCGGAGCAGCCATGGCAACAGGCTGGGGGCGCGGCCTCCCCCGCTCACGTGGGCCTCCCCTGCTTTGCACGCGGGCGTGTGCTGGGCTGACTCCCCGGCGTCGGTGTGCTGGAGGTGCGGGCGTCGGGGAGCAAACGGCCCCGCGGCCACGGCGGGAGGCTGGAGGCCAGATGCTCCTGGGCTCCTTGTGGAGCATCCTCGGGGACCCTCCGTCCGCCGCGAGCCCGCAGCCTGCAGCCCGGTGGACGCCCGCCGCGCCCTGAGTCCTGTCATCGCCAGTCCCCGGGGTGCGTTTAGGCGAACGGGCGGGAGCCAAGACCTGCACAAGGTATTAGTGATCCACAGGAACGCCCGTCGCCACAAGTACAACAGCGGAGGAAAGCAAGCTGCTAAAGGGGTCCGCGGATCAAAGCGCTCATCACCACTAACCATCCCTTCCTACAGTGACTTGAAGGGGCCTGCGGTGCTCGGTCTCCGGCAGGGACTTCTGCACCCCTTGTGGAATTTTTTTTTAAATTTTTTTTTTTTTTTTTTATTTACTTATGATAGTCACAGAGAGAGAGAGAGAGGCAGAGACACAGGCAGAGGGAGAAGCAGGCTCCATGCACCGGGAGCCCGATATGGGACTCGATCCCGGGTCTCCAGGATCGCGCCCTGGGCCAAAGGCAGGCGCCAAACCGCTGCGCCACCCAGGGATCCCCCCTTGTGGAATTTTTAAGGACCCGGATGGCTTGTCTCTCCCTGCATTTTGCAAGTTGTTCTGCAAGATTTTATTGGTGGCTGCTGTTGAGCTTTCAGAAAAATCTCTGCGGGAAAATTCTCTGATTCCAACGATTTGCTGTTTTGTGTGTGGCCGGAACTGCTATAAGGACACGCAGAAGGGCAACACTCTCTCCACTTGCAGAGCCACTAGGTACAAGTGCAGGCGGACTGGGGAGCAGAAGGGAATGGGCTGGGCCTTCGGAAGAATGCCTGACAGCCCTGCCTGTCTGCTTTCATCATGGGTTTTAACTGAGTACTTGAAAAGGAAAAACTGAGGGACATAATGATCCAGAGCCTAAGGCTTCTTGGCTGCAAACATACCAAATACTTGGACACATGAACACAAAAATCAAGAGCAGTTTATAAAGCAGTGTACAGATATATTCTAAAGGGCGGCAAAAGAAAGAGAGGGAAATTATCTAAATTAAAAGGCAATGTTTCTAATTGCAAATAAGAAAATGGAACACGTAAAGATAGAATAAAGAAGCCCATCAGACTGTGTCTGGAGCCAGCAGGCCCTGCCGGCAGGTTTGGCACAGGCTAGGCACTGGGCTCTCTCCAGAATCTTCAGGGCCTTTGGGAAAGTGGCTCTTAAGCAGATTGGGTTGGATGACCCACTCTGATCTGGGGTTGTCCTCAAAGAGCCAGAGACTGCGGAAGTCTGGACTGGATTCTCAGATGGATTGTTTAGTTTTAGGGCTTGCTAGGGACTCGGATCATGAAGGAATCCTTCTTTTTTAGCACAGCCTAATTCAAATTGGTTCAAGCAATAAGGAAACATTGATTTGCCTAATAAGAAAGCCCAGATGTAAGACAGGGCTGGGCTGGTTGGATCCAGTGGCTCAATGCTATCACCAGGGACGCGGTTTCTTTCTCTCTTCCTGCTTTGCCTCCACTGGTATCAGATTTACCCCAAGGCTGGCTTCTGTCCTGGTTTCGAGGTGGTGGCTAACTGCCTTCAGGGCAATGTGCTCACTCATCTGTGTTTAGAGAGAGCGAGTCTGCCTTAGGTCACCCCGTGGCCCCTGGTGTCCACTTGCAATCAGCCTGGACATGGAGATGCCAGGGCTGATTGGTCAAGGCCTGGATTATGACCCATCCCTGCAGCTGTCACTGTGGCAAGGGGGGTGGAATGCTATCAGTCCCATCCCAAACACAGGGCTTTGCCACCGGGAAGATGGGTCTTCCCTTTAGGGTAAATCTGGGTATGTAAGCAAGAGGGAAGCATGGGATGGGGTTGGATGCTGGTGAAGCACCAGTGTGCATTCCAGTTTCTGAGGTTTTGGGTCAGAAAAGTCTAGAAGGGGATGGGGTTTAAGAGACCCTAAAACCGGGCAGAGAGAGGTTGGACTGTGAGGCTGGCACTGTCAAAGTGTTTCCTGGCATGCATGGGGTAACTTTTGGTCTCCCTGTTACAGTTGGCCTGTCATGAAGGCAGCTTGGCTCCTGGCCCCTCTCTACCCAGCTCTGTCTCCTGCCTCTCCCTCTGACAAGGCTGGCTCTGCTGCTCACTATCCTTTGCTATGCTCATGCCCACTCTGCAGCCTTTGACCACACTCTTTCTCTGTATAGAATGTCTTCCTTTCTCTATCCAAATTCCACAATCTTGCAAGACCCTGATCAGACTCAGCTACCCTCATGAGCCTTCCCAGCCCAGGATGATCCCTTTCTTGCCTGAACTTCCTTGATGCATCAAAGTACTACGTCTTGCTATACCCCTTGGCCCTTCTCACTTCAGCCTCAGCCTGAGAGGCAAGTTCTATGTGAAGCACCCAAGCCCACAACATCCCGCCTCTGGAGCACACCGGGATCACTGTGCTTTTGATCCCAAAATTCCTTGGGGAATTAAACTCTGAGGGGCCAAGTGAAAACCACAGAGAGGTGGCCACTTCATGTCCACTAGGGCAGCTGTGATCAAAAAGTCAGATAACAACAGATGCTTTTTATTAGCCAAAAAGCAAAGCCACCCAAATGGCCATTAGCTGATGAATGCATAACGGTGGTCTATCCAGACAATGAAATATTATTTGGCAATAAAAAGGAATATATAATATATATATATATATATTATATGTACACACATATGTATTTTCCCTTTTTAAAAAGATTTATTTATTTAAAAGAGAGAGAGAAAGGGAGAGAGCATGCAGAGCGGGGAGGAGCAGAGGGAGAGGGAGAGAGTCCCAAGCAGACGCTGTGCTGAGTGCAAAGCCTGATCTCGTGACCCTGAGATCGTGACCTGAGCTGTAACTGAGTATTAACTGACTGAGCCAACCAGGTGCCCCAATTTCCTTTTTTATTTCACCCAAATTGTTACCTCTTGTGGAAACAGACCATGACTTATACTTCATTAGTATTTTTCAAACCCTACAGCAATGGAGAAGACCAGTGCTTACCAGCTATTGTGTACCAGGCACTTTACATACATTTTCTCATATACTCTCAAAAGAACTCCGTGAGCCTCTTATTATTATTCCATGTTGCCAAGGAGGCCTCGGCTCAGTTCAGAAAGGCTAAATTCACCAGACTTACTGAGAACACACAACCAGAAAGTTTGCTGAGTTTACCGGAGACACTCAGTCTGGTAAGAGTGAGGATATTTATCTAGGTATTTTTGACCCTCAGTGGCAATATAGTAGATTAAAGCTTATACTGGATGGTGGACTGTAGCCAAAATGATACTTTATTTTTTGCTTGGTGGTTTTTATTCCAGGAACCAAATTATATACTTTTAATATAAAATGCTTGATGAATAATGCATTGTGAGAAAGCAGTAGGGGTATGCTGATAAATGTTTAGCAATTGGCAACTCTGGGAAAAAAAAGCTTGTTTTTAGTGGTTGTCAATTGCTGTAACGTCAGTATCCCCATCATGGCCGAAACTGAGCTGTTGAGGTGAGTTAGGAAAAGATGCGCTGTCACACACCAGTATATACTGTATTCTTTCTTATAGGTACAATAGACAGAAGTAACCCCGATGGCATAGACAATAAGAAAGTGCAGAAACATAGCTAGGAAGTAATAAGGTTAAGTATTTGTTGCCTTTGGTTTCAATGTAATTTATTTAATTGTAAATTCATATAATTTAATTTTTAGTAATGGTTGTATTTAGCAACTGGCTTGCAAAATCACTGGAAATCGAAGAGCTCTCAGGGGCCCGTATGAGTTACCCCGTGGACTATGGCTTGGAAGGGCAATTAAAATATATTTTACTAATGAATTTATCTTCAAAATTTGTCTCGGAAGGCAGGAGGTGAATCACTTGCCGTTATTGGATTATTCCCTGAAGCTAAAAACTCAGTAAATAGTAGTTAAGAAGGAATGGTTTTGATGCAGCGCTGCCCCACGGAACTTGCCTATTATTACTTATCCAATTGAACACTGTCCAATACAGTAGGCACTAGCCACATGTTGGCTCTTTGAACACTTGAAATGTGACTAATGAATTTAAATGTAAATTTGAATAGTTGCAGATGGTTAGTGACTACTGCACTGAACAGCACAGTTTACACTTTGCTAAATAACTTTTAGTGGGTCTTTAGCATGAGATCCCATGCCGGCTCCTCAGCTTGCATCACTTCATTCTGGCTTTCTTAACATGTCTACTTTTATTGCTTTTTACTCTCAACTTGATTCCTGTACCCAGCTCCACTGGCCCCTTTTCCATCCCTAGCACATATACTCAGCTGATTTTCCTATCTGGCCTTTGGAGGATGCGATGTTCTTCCTTTAGTCCCCATATGTGTGTCTCATGGGTTATAAGTAAGTGTCTCTGAGCTACTTCTCTTTCAGTCTCACTGCAGCTCCTGAGCGAGTCCCCTTAAGACTCAGGTTGATTTGTGTGGGGATGCCACACCTCAGAGGGTGCCATGGTACCAAATTCTGACAACTGTCTTATGGGCCCCAGGCAGAGGGCTCCAGTGTCATCAGCTTTCCGAAGATCCATCACAGCAATCTGTGTGGCTGATGAGATACTCCAACGTCAGGGTTCCAGCTTCAGCAGCCAGCCATAGAGTGGGACCCTGCCTCTGGTGGACAACTGGCTTTGCTCTGTCCAGGTGCCCAGGAAGTAAGATGCAGGCCCAAGAGGGTGGGCAGTCAAGGGGTATGCTGTGGGGAGTACAGAGGCTCCTAGTGAGTGCAGCTCCAGGGGTGGTCCTAAATCTTCCTCCTCACATAGTTCAGATACTTCTGTCCATCTGTGGCTGGTAGGTCTTTATAGTCGTGTCTGAGCTAGCTGCCAGTTAATTGCCTTAACAACCCATGTACATGCTGCTAATGAAGAATGCCACTATTACTCTGACGTTCTAGAAAAAGTTCTGATTGATTTAAAAATCTACCTATCTTATCATAAGACCTTTAAACATTGCATTTCTCAATGAAGAAAATAAATCACTAATAGTCTTTAAGTATAATTTCAACTGTTGTATACTTTTGATAGTTGTAAAAATAGCTTTTAAGTTCTCTCCCATATTTGTGCAATGTTCCTCACTGAGGATGACTTAAGAATTTGAAGACCTCATCCTCAAAAAGTTGGCATTTTGGCCATCATTGGCATAACTTGGCATAAACAAATTATATTCTTGCAAGTAAGTTCAAGCTTTCATTTAAAAACCTCAAAAAGATTTATTTGGAATTCAGGGAAATTCATATTTAATATATTCCCTAATTATTGAATATTTTTCTTATTATAATTATATCAGGTTAAAAAGTAATAATCTTGGGGACGCTTCAGTGCCTCAGAGGTTGAGCTTCTGCCTTTGGCTCAGGTCATGATCCGGGGTCCTGGGATCAAGTTCAACATCAGGGTTCTCATGGGGAGTCTGCTTCTCCCTCTGTCTGTCTCTCTGTCTGTCATGAATAAATAAATAAAATCTTTAAAAAAAAGTAATAATCTTTCCCCACTAAGTATTATATAAATGATACCCTACTTCAATCTCTTCTAGTTTATCCCTGCATGCCAAGCCAATATTTCTTTCTGTGTGTGCTGTGACTTGAAAAAATTTGGGCAGTCGTGCCCAGATTATCTCCCTCCCTTCTACTCTGCCTCTCTGATCTGAAGCTGCCTCTGTTTGAGACTCATGCCCTCCCTGATTCTGGAAACTCCACAGCCAGCAGTTCAGCTTCTGCCCTGCTTTGCTAGGCAGGGCATGCTATTTGTGTGGCTCTCTTGCTGTTCTGTACAGTCCTGTCTTTTCTTCCTAATGAGGTTGTACGTTCTTTAAGTGTAGTATCCATGGACACTCCTGGGTAATTCAGTTCCCTCAAAACTCTAACAAGAATTACAAGATCCAAACCAATTCACCTAAAATTAAGAAGTGGAGTTTATATCTCCCTGTAAGGAGGTTAATGTAAAATATCTATCTATCTATCTATCTATCTATCTATCTATCTATCTATCTATCATCATCCATCATCATCTATCTAATGTATCTATCTATCCGATCATCTTCCAACATATTTTGGCCTTTCTTGTCTGCCTTTAGTGCTTGTGTGAATTTCCACTTATTCTGTGGGGGGCATTTACTTGCCTTGGGGAGGATTAAGATTATTACACAGATATGCAAAAAGAAAGGACAAATCGATGCAAAGTGTTTGATATCCAGCATAGGGTATTTCAGTCTGCAGCAAGATGATAGCAACCCAGACTTTGAAATAGAGGAAGTGTTTTCTGAGTTTCTTAAGCTCCTTTTAATGCATCAAACGCTGGGAGACTTGAACGTTAGGCTTTTCTATAAGCCAAGGCTGTGACGCATGTGGGAACTAGGAGAAGCTGGTGCCTTCAGTGCTGAAGATGTGGAATGAAGAGGCAGAGGTAGAGGAAGCCAGCACCAGGCACTTGAATCCTGACTTCCCTCCTTGGGCCAGCATCCTGGGACGGGGCTAGTTCTAGTTGGGGAGAGAGGGATGCTGAAAGCTGAGGCAACTTCTTACACCCGATTCCCCATTTATTGGTCTCTTGGAAAAGAAGAATAAATAAGATTATATTCACAGGTTTGAAGTGAACATGAATTTTGGGGGGATATGATTCGACCTACTATAGAGGCAGAGGAAGAATAAAACACTGAACATTCACCCAATAGAGATTGACCTAACTAAAAGGGACTCTTTCTTTCTTTCTTTTTTTTTTTTTTTTAAGATTTTATTTATTTATTTGACAGAGAGAATGAGAGAGAGTACAAACAGGGGGAGCGGCAGGCAGAGGGAGAGGGAGAAGCAGGTTCCCTGCTGAGCAGGAGCCCCACCCACATGGGGCTCAATCCCATGACCCTGGGATCATGACCTGAGTGGAAGGCAGATGCTTAACTGGCTGAGCCATCCAGGTGCACTGAAAGGGACTATTTCCACCTGATGAGGCTGAGATGCCATGAACTGGCAAGTTTAAACGCCTTCCCCAACCCTGGCCGCTATCCAAAGGGATGGGGGCTCGTGAGGAAGGTTACATGGTATGGAAAACAAGTTATGTTTTCTTTTCTCTTTTTCTTTTAGATTTTATTTATTTATTCATAAGAGACGCAGAGAGAGAGGCAGAGACATAGGCAGAGGGAGAAGCAGGCTTTCTGCAGGGAGAACCATGCAGTCCTGGACCCCAGGATCACGACCTGAGCCAAAGGCAGAGCTCAACCACTGAGCCACCCAGGTGTCCTGCTCTTTGTATCTGAGTAGTGTTGAGGTTAAAGTTGCCATGTCACTATATCTAGCCAGCCACTGCTCCAAAAGGAAATAAAAGACACAGAGCCTACAAAATCATTGCAATCAAGGTAGACGATCACAAGCGAAAATAGTGCAGTTTGTGGGAGCACAGAATGGGGAAGGAAGGGAAGAAAATGATTATATGAGAAAACTAGGTTTAAGAGGAACAATTACAATTCATCAAAAAGTACTGCTTCTTAGCTCTGAGTTTCTTGGCAACCAAGAAAAGAAAGGAAAGATGAAAGATTACAGGACCTTATTATTTGGTACAAGGAAGCATACCATAATGCCACAAGATTAAAAAAATATTTTCAAAATACCAGATCTGAGAGGGCTCTGTCATAAAGGGCATTTACAGAGGGAACAGACTATCATGAAATATGATTTTTTTTAATCGGAATGCTACAGGAAATTCAAGGACATTTTTCTCGTGACATTTCTTATATCTACCCTTAATATAGCTTATTTTAAACTAAGGGTATAATATCAATTTGAAGTTCGAAGGTTTTGTGTGAAAAGCGAGAATAATACCTTTAGAGTATGTGACTCTCTGTGAACAAACTTTAAAAAAAAAAGATTTTATGTATTTATTCATGAGAGACACACACAGAGAGGCAGAGACATAGAGAGAGAAGCAGGCTCCCCACAGGGAGCCCAGTGCAGGACTCCATCCCAGGACCCTGGGGATCATGACCTGAAGCAAAGGCAGACCCTCAACCACTGAGCCACTCAGGTGTCCTCTCTGGGAAAAAATACTTTGAGAATCTAGGCATTGCATTGTCCCATATGGTAGCCACTAGCCACACATGTTTACTTAAATTTAAATTTGAATTACTTAACATTAATCAGAAATAAAAATTCCTCTGTTACACTAGTCATATTTTGAAGACTCAGTGGCTGCATGTGGCTAGTGGTTACTGTTTTAAACTGTGCAGAGAAATTTCCATCATTACAGAAGGTTCTATTGGACAGAGCCTAGAGGAATATATGGAGGTACCTTTGGGTAAGAATTGTTTTGCAAATAATTCCACAATGAGATTGTTTGTGAGAAGTATGTTAAGATACAAAGTTTTAGATAAACTTAGGAAAGATTGCAAATGCTTTCAAATATAATTTTAATATTTTAATAATTATTTTGAGTGTGGTACTATATGAATATACTACATAAAAATTAAACAGAATGTTTAAGTGAGATATTTACCTTACTTATACCATACACAAAAAGTGCCTCAAAATAGATCAGAGACAAAAAATAAAAAAGAAAAGAAAAGAAAAAAATCAAAGGTCTAAATGTAAGATCTAAAACTATAAAACTTTTAGAAGAAAACATAGGGCAAAAGCTTCATGATACTATATTTGACAATTTTTTTGATGTGACAGCAAAAGCACTTGACAACAAAAGAACAGGCAAATGGACTTCATCAAAATTAAAAGCTTTTGTACAGCAAAGGACACTATCAACAGAGGAAAAAGTTAATGCATGGAATGGGAGAAAATGTTTACAAGTCACATATCTGACAGGATATTAATATCCAGAATATATAAAGAGCTCCTGACTCAACAACAACAAACAAATCCAACTGAAAATGAGACAAGGACTTGAATAGACTTTTTTTTTGAATAAGGGAGAGAGAGAGAACACGAGTGGGGATGGTGGGCAGAGGGGCAGAGAGAATCTTAAGCAGGTCCATGCCCAGTGCAGAGCCATGTGGCTTGATCTCACAACCCTGAGATCATGATCTGAGCCAAAATCAAGAGGCAGATGCTTAATGGACTGAGCCATGATTAATATTGCCACATATTGTTGCCTTTTTAAAAGAATTGTCTTGCATGTGATGACATACCAACCATGATTTTGTAGCGGGCACAAACTATATACTATCAATTTCAGAAATAACTGTTTTGGGGTGTCTAGAGGCTTGGTCGGTTAGGCATCTGACTCTTGATCTCAGCTCAGGTCTTGATCTCAGGATCGTGAGTTCAAACCCTGAATTACTTAAAAAATTTTTTTTTCTTTGTCACTTGGAAAGTTGGTTCTCTTTTTCTGTAAAATGACTCTGTTATGAGAGGACTGATCCCCAGCTTAGAGTTTATTTCAGGATTAGTAGATATGAGAAAATACAAGAATCAACCACTACTTCCTTACAAGGACAGACTGCTTGTGGTCAATAGTTAATTTGATAAATACCATTAACCTCATATTAACTATTCAGTAGCATGTTCAGAATAGAATAAAACATACCATAGTTCAGCATGTATCTTGTCTAAATTGCTAAATTCTCAGATGTTTCTCAGAAACATGGGCCAAAATAAGCTGCGTCCACTTGTGCTTAAGCTTTTTTCTTTCTTGGGGTTGGTGTGATCTCTTTCTTCGCAAATGATTTCTTTCAGGATGCAGACCTTTATTAATGCTGGCTTTTTTCTCATCGGAGAGGATTTCCTTCTTGGATGAGGTCGGGTGAGGTGCCTCCTTTCACCACTAGGGTGAAACTCAGGCACCTCTCTTATCGCATCTGCTCCTTGTAAACTGAGGGCTTTGATCATAAACAGTGGCTATAAATGGCTTGTTGTAAGTTAAGGGTCACCAGCCAGAGACCAGGTCCTTTGTTTGATATCTTCTGACTTCTGGAGGCTTATTGAGCAACACGTGGTTTGTACCGAGAGTTTTTCTGGGGAAAATTGTAGTCTTTTTTGGAGTATTCATGGAGCTGTTCAGTTTTGGGTAACAGGTTTTTCTGATCCTCGGAATCTCTTCTCAAGCAAAAACTAAACTTCTGAACAGGATGGAGAAAACACTTCTTCCTCCTTTCAGAGTGACTGCATGGCTGAGTCAGGACCTGTGGAGAAAGGTGCACTGTCAGAGGTGGGGCAGAGCAACGTGGCCTGGGCTCTTCTGCCATCGGGGTGCGCATGGTCCTGACCCTCCTTAGGAGTTCCTAAGGCTTCCTGTTTGATTAGGCAAGGGGTTCTCAAAGAACCTGCATCAGTGTCACCTAACCTGTGAGCTGATAGGAAATGTAAATTATCTGGCCTCTTCCCAATCTGCTAGATTGGCTCATTTGGGAGTAGGGCCCAGGGAAGGTTTAGCAAGATCTCCAGGTGATTCTTATGCATATTGATGTGTGACAATACCTAGGTTAGAGGTATCTGGTTTCTCCCGACAAAATTGGCCTCTTAGAAAATTGTAACTTGGATGTTGGCATTATCTCCATGGAAAAACAGTGTTTAAGAAGATAGGCTCTAAAGACAGCAGCCTTAAATTTTAATCCTAGATCTACTGCTGAACAGCTGTGTGAATGCAGGCAAAGTATTTTCCCTAAGCCTCAATTTTTGTTTAAATCTCTGAAATAGGGAGAGGGAATATACTCTTTCAGACCACAGACTCAGGCCCACCAAAAATAACTTTTTTTTTATTGCTCTCCTGAGACTGCATTCTACTAGATCAAAAAGAAGCTCATACTTTTAGTTAATAAAGACTAAAAATTATTTGAGAAAGGAAATTTAATCATAGTACACTACTTGGCCATGCTGTGAAACAGTATTCCTAAAATCAAAAGAGTATCAATAAAGATATGCTGATTTAGCTAAAACCTATAATTATTCTGGGAGGTTGGGGGTTGGGAAAGTGGAGGTGGTGGCGTGGAGAGCTACTTGTTCATCTACCATAACAGGAAGTCAATAGGAAAGTACCGACTAGTGAGAAGTCATTATATAGCAGTATAAACACATAGTTTGATCATAAGAAAACAAACGTAAGAATAAGCTTAAGGAGTTGCAAGTGGTGACTCACGATTTAGGCTAGGGAAGAGTGAGAAGGAGTGCACAGAGGATTACTGATTTTTGTTGCAATTCTTTCAGGTCAAAAAAAGAAATACAGCTTTTCCCTCCAATTAGTTTCTTTGAGTTCCAAAAGTATACTTGGAAACTGAGAATAAACTTTTTCTTTCACATTTCTGCTGTATCACCTTTCTGCTAAGTGGGGGGTAAGCATAGAATAATGTTTGTTGCTGCTAAAATAGTGCTCATTGCTGCTAAAATAGTGCTCGTTGATGCTAGATGGGGAGCAAGATGGAGAAAGGAGCCCAGGTTGCCATTGGAACATGTTCTACGGCATGACACTAGAGCGGTGGCCCTTACCTCATACAGTGGCTGCGAATATTTAAGGACATAATGCACGTAAAGTGCTTGGCATGGTTCCTGGCATGTTGTAAAGATCCCATATCTGTTGTTAGTCATGAAGTTAATGTAATGATAAATCTCCCAAGAGAGTCTGTCTACAAAGAGGCTAGGTTATGCTTGACCCTGCTGGTTGACAGACTGGTTATTTCTTTTTTGTTATAGGTCTGGACATGTTGAATGGATGTCTACAGTGACTTTAATCCCCACTATTAGTTACTGTAACTGATTCTAACTGGAGGCTCACTAAGGGTGGCAATCAGTCTTCTTATTAGGTCCCTGGATCATTCATTCCTTTAGGTGTGTGTGGACAAGAAAGCAGTGGTCAAAGGATTCCGAGAGCCTCAGATGATTGGAAATGCTGTCGTGTAAACCTTAGACTCTGCCACAGAAAGGATCCTGTTGGATTTCTCAAAGCAGCGATATACTCAGAGTTCACTGTTGCTTTTTTTTTTTTTTAAGATTTTATTTATTTATTCATGAGAGACAGAGAGTCAGAGACACAGGTGGAGGGAGAAGTAGGCTCCTGCTTCTGGGACTTGATTGGGGAGCCCAATGTGGGACTTGATCCCAGGACCCCGGGGTTAACGACCTGAGCCAAAGGCAGACGCTCAACCACTGAGTCACCCAGGTGCCCCCACTGTTGCTTTTTCCTTCCTGTTCTTCCTCCTGTTAGGCCTTATTAACATGATATATGTCACTTGTCTGTGACTTGGTTTACAGCTCCCTTGGATGGAGCTATATGGACAAACTAACTCTTTCTTCAGTCCTGGCTTGAAAGACAACAGTCGATTCTTTTAGCCATTTGATTTGTTGAAATGTTCTAAATACTTTGTAAATACAAAGTACCTATAGAATCATTATTAGTAAAATGCCTCCTTGTCTCTATTTCCCCAGGGAGGTTGTAGACCCCTGCCCCCTCCACCCGGACAACAGAGTATTTCTTAAATGAAATATGGGTCAGCTCAAGAATCAAGATGTACTGACCAGATGTGAGATCCAGGTCCTGGTCTGATTTTCACAGAGGACTAGTCTCTCTGAATTCTTTAATGCTGGCTAGAGTTTTCACCACTTCACTGGCCATATTGGACTCACATGCCCCTGTGGCCTGATTTTCCCATAGGCACAGGAATCTCCTCACCCAGGGTCTTGCTCTCCAGATGCAGAGAGAAATCCCACATGCCCTGCTTTCTTTCCAGCCTCTAGCAAATGACTTCTTATGACCATGACAATTAAGCATCAACCACAGAACATTTGGGAGAAAGTATACACTAAGAACATTTTTCTAGCATAAAGGCAGAAGTGTCAGGCAGGATCGTGTTAGTGCTATGTTGACTGCTTTGCAAAACATCCATCATTCACGGGGCTTGATGTAGGAGAGATGTTTCCAGATGCCACAGGAAGCACAGCAATCTCAGTCGTGCCGCTGGAACCCAGCTTGGGAGCTGATGGTGGCTTCATGGCCCAGCTCAGTCCAGTTGGGCCTCTTGTGCTTCCTTTTTTGCTGGCATCAGGGTTTTCTGGCTTTTGACTCCATGAAGGAGGAGCCCATTCCATGTTTGAGAGATACTAACATAAAACTGGGACATAAGCTTGAACGTATGCCCGGGAATAAACACGTGAAAGGGTAGAGAAACATGTTTCAAACTGGGAAGAAATCCTTTTTTCACAAATCTGTGCAGTTGATAAAAATAAAGCAACAGAAGAAGCAGAAAATATGAGAGTGGAAACCCAGAAAATGGGGCCCAATAGAAAATGTTCTACATGCCAAAAGTTTTAGACAGTTTGGGAGATGTTCTGATACTGTTTTTCTTGCCCTGTTCAGTTTCTGAAAAAATGAGTGCCCTCCCGTTTTATTTTGGTGGGGGGCGGGAGGCATCATAGAAAACACTAAGACCAGGAAATATAACTTATATATATTTCCTTCTAACTTTTAGATTTCTCTTACTAATCATAAACTAGCCAAAACTAAGAGATGGTATTTTAAATTCTGAGCTTGTAACTCCATTGATTATAAATTCTAAAAATACACCAAAAGTCCAATAATGACTCATAAAGATGTTAAATATTACTTTTATATCTAATATATTAAACATAATGACTTTCTTTTTTTAGCAAAACAAGTGATTAATATTTATCAGGCTAAATTTATATGCAATGAGTATGTATATCATTCTAAACTAATAAAGGGATATCCAACGCATAAAATCTCTTGAAAGACTATGAACATGAACCCAACAGAATGCTATGAACAGAACCCAACTTAATATTTGGTTTCAAGAATTTGTGGCTTAGCTGACTTGAATTTAGAAATATTTCTTCTCTTTTCTTTTTTAACGATTTTTAATTTACTTATTCATGACAGACACAAGAGAGGCAGAGACATAGGCAGAGGGAGAAGTAGGCTCCCCAAAGGGAGCCTGATGCAGGACTTGATCCCAGGACCCTGGAGTCATGACCTGAGCCAAAGGCAGATGCTCAACCACTGAGCCACCCAGGTGCCCTGCATTAAGAAATATTTCTGGGGCAGCCCCAGTGGCACAGCAGTTTAGCGCTGCCTGCAGCCTGGGGTGTGATCCTGGAGACCTGGGATCGAGTCCCACGTCGGGCTCCTTGCATGGAGCTTGCTTCTCCCTCTGCCTTTGTCTTTGCCTCTCTCTCTGAATGAATTAAAAAAAAAAAAAAAGAGTGAAAAAAAAAATAAAAAAGAAGTATTTTTGATAGAAAGACTATCAGGCATGGATGGGTGGTTAGGCCAGTCTATAAAATTCTATTTAGCTCATATTTCGTCGTACCAACAGGAACACAGGTATTAACTATCACTTACATCATTTTCTAACTGAGAAAGTCTGTCCTGAGTTTTGACTAGGCTGGCCAAGATCACTGTTCCTCTAGGAGGTCATGGGAGAGTGGTTCTGGCAGTTGGGGGTGGAGGGCCGGGTTCGCAAAGAGTGAACCCATCACCCCCTTTGAGTTTTTAAGGGAGTGGCACTCCAGAGATTCTAGGTTTGGAGCTCTTGCAAATAAGTCCCCCTCAAAGACCTGTAAAGGGCTGGAAAGGACTGGGGCAGACATGGGAGGTGTTTGGACTGGGGCTGCCGGCATGGGGTGATGGGGTTCAGGGGTTCCGTTTCCCTTGGTATGTACAACAACTAACCAGATCCCTGAGGAAATAATTTGATCTCTTCCATTGGCTATCTTGGGGAATTTTTATTTCTTACGAAAAATAAGATATTCCGCATCTGAACATTAGGTCAAAGCTAATTGTAATGTGCTTGTTTAAAAAAAAAAAAAAGTAAATTGCTCCTTGCTGTCTCACCAGGGCAAACTGGAACAAAATAGGGACTATTATTCAGGAATTGTGGGCACTAGCGGTGACCAACCCAGGCAACTCAGGAAAGGTGGTTTGGTGTATCAGAATTATTAAAACTGTGTAACTTTACCCATGAAACAAAAGATATATTTACCTGAAAGACCATTTCTGGTGTAGTTTTAATATATCACAGAAACAAGAGGCTCAGGCCTGTAGTTCTGCTAAAATGGCACTAAATCTATGAGGGCTCTGAAAAGGAATTTAGAGTCAAACATGTGTAGCCCTGGGTTTCCTGTGTTGTCAAGGTAACCAGAGCCTCCTTTTTCTTGGTAACTTGAACCTGCCAAACCAAACGAGACACCTCACACGCTAGCTAATCAGCCACCTGCCACTGAGTGAGACAGCTCTCTGTGGATTGGGTAGCCACAGGCCCGGCTTCTCCTCATCTTCTCTGCCTTCCAACCTTCTCTGGTTGAGCCTGTATTGAGAGAAAACACTCCATTGTCGCTTTCACGAGGTGGCAAAGCTGGATTATGTCTTTAAGCTCTTAGGGAAAGAACACGACTATTTAAGACGTTTGCCTGGGCTACGTGGCAAATGCCAATCTGTACACTTGCCCTCTGCCCTGAGAGGACTTTAGAAAAAAAATGTGGGAATACGTATATGGCTTTTTCCCAACTGCTGTTGATGTTGACATAATGCAAGGCCAGGCCACGTGAAAGTTGAGACTCTGGTTTTGTGTTGCATCTTGGGAAAATTCAGGTCGAAACAAAGAAGAATGTTCATCAAGTGAACATGTTTATCCAGAGCCCCCAGCGCTCAGGGACTCTGCTGGCTCCTACCTGGGACACGGGGCTGAAGACACCTTAGTCTCTACGCTCACCGTTTACGGATGACTGGACGGCCTAAGACAAAAAACACAACCATGAGTCAAGGTGGGATATAATTAGGGTCATCAGGGAGATAGGAAGGTATGAAGAAAAGGCTGCGTGAGCTCCAAGGTAGATGAGACATTAACTGGATGTGAGTAGCCAAGAAGCCTTCATGGAAGATGTGGTATTTGAAACAGGCTTTGACAGAATTTCTAGAATGGTGTTTTTTTGAGGAGGGCATTCAAAAAGCCAAGTAAAGAAGGACCCACAGAAGGGGGGAGTTCAAAGATATAAACGGTGGCGTGTTTAGGCTCCTGGGCTAGGAGGCTCCCAGACTGCCTGGGTGTAAATGCCTGGCTCCCTACCTTCTACTGTGTGACCTTGAGCAAGTCATTAACCTCCCTGGGCGTCAGTCCTCTATAAAGGGAAGGGATAACAGTGGTACCTCATTGGGATAGTTGAGGCGATTAAATGACTTAAAATGTGTGAACTCTTGGAGCTCTTCCAACTTTATAGTAAGTGCTTTAAAAATGTTAGCTATTGTTTTCGTTGTTAGTGGGGTGTCATAGAAGGTGTGGTGCTTATGAGACCAGAGAGAGTTTTGGGTTCATTTTGGGGCCCCAAATAGATCAGATTTAAGTTTTATTTAATTTGATAGGCCATGGGGGAGTCGACATCAGAGATTTTTTTTTTTTAATTTTTAATTTTTTCGATGAAAGTAGGGAACTCACAGCACCAGAACAGCAGAACACCAGGAAGCAACAATACTGTAAAATTCAGTCGTTAAACATGTGGCGTAGTCTTTTTTCGGTTATATTTCCAGCCATTGCCCCAAAGTGCGAAGCATGTTAACTTCCCCTCTGGTGACTGAGACTGTGAATTAATTTGATACAAAACACCTGTAGAAAGAATTACTGAATGCTAATCTTGTACAGGTGGAGAGAAAATCGATTCAGAGAGGAACAACTTCTATTTTCTCATATAAATAAAAACCGTGGGGGACTATGAATGTCAAAGCCGGTGGCCTTGAACCCTTCTCTACCACAGGGGGCTACAAGCCTGGGCAATATATCATTAAAAAAACAAGTCATTTCTTTTCCATTTTGTAATATGTTCTGGGAGATTTGACTGATGACCTATATTTCAGGAAGCATAAATGATTTCCACATCTCAGATGAGATGGGTATGTCATAAATCAATACATGATGTAGTAAAACACTTTTTTCTGCCTTGACACAGCCTTGATCCCTAATTATAGGTGAGAACAAGGTAAATATTTTTTTTTAACAGCGAGCAGTCCATAAGAACTTCATTGACCCAAAATGTTTTTATTCGTTGCTCTCAGTTCATAGACGCTGGTTCCTCTCTCGCCTGGAATTGCTTCTGCTACATCACATTCACCTTTTGGAGAACAATTGTTGAGTTCTAAGAACATGCGTGCTTCCGGTTCTTCTGACCTCTGGATGTATTTTTGTGACCTCTCCCTGGCCTTTCTTTGATCTCGGTTGGCCCGCTCCTTTCTCTCTAATCGGGAGGCCTCGGGTGCAGGTTCTATCTCATGGCTCAGCCTGTTTTGGCCTGTTCCGGAGGAAGCCAGCTGCTCCATGTCACTTCCCTTCAGACAAATCAATGGCTTTCAAGTGTTCTGAAACTGAGGGAGGATATTGTGAATGACAGATCACTGAGGCTCCCGTGGGGGCAGCTGTCTTCTCTGGAGCCACGAAAGCTATTTGGTCTCCTTTAAGGAAGCCAGGTAGACTTGTGCTCCATGGTCACTAAGGTCGTGTTGGAGCTGGAGAAGGAGGTGGGCTGGAGGACAGAGAAGTCGCTTAGGAGCGTGTCACTACTTCATTGCATGGGGGGATCTTTTTCCTTCTCCCCTTCTAGATGCTCAGCTGGGTCTCTCTAATAAAAGACAGATGAGCAAGAGAAAAGCATATAAATCCCCTTAATGTAACTTTCATGCGACATGGGAGCCTTTGTAAGGAAATGAAGGCCCAAAGAACAGTTAAGCCTGTGTGTTTTCATCCTAGGTTTGATGAAGAGTAGAAAGTTGTGGAAAAACATGATAGGACAGAGAAGAGCTAAGTGTCATAAACTGGAGAAACTTAGCAAGGCCTATATGTTCGGATTATTGTGGGCATCCCTCCATGTTGGAGATAAGATGCTCCCTTCCTCTGGCAGAGGGAGGACACCTTCTGTGAGGGTCTTAGGACCCACTTCAGGGCAGAGAGTTCTTCCTGCATCTGCCATTTCTCAAATTCCTTTAGCTTAAAATGTTCAATATACTAGGGTGCCATATATTGGAATAGTGTGTCCTGAACCCCATTAATGAGAATGGCTCGATTTCTCTGAATCCGAACCACTGTGGCATTGGAAAGTCAAATCCATTCACCCTCATCACTAGATCTTCCCTTGTATTTCCAACTCTAAAATGAATATTTTCCCAATTGTTTAGCTTCTTTGCAAATATATGCTTATGCTGGATGGATGTTAGGATGGAAGGGTCCTTCTTCAATTAAAAGCAGTAAAGGTCAAAGGTCTTAAAATTCTGAGTAGTGTGTCAGGAGTTTGGAGCAAGTTTAGACATGCACGAATGATAGAAAGAAATGGTGCTCTCCTTGCTGGAAAGAGCACTGAAGCCCAGCAGTTCAGAGGGGCGGTTCCTGTGAGCTGGGCCACAGAGATATCTGGGTGGAAGAGTGTTTATTGACATCCTTAGTAGGTGACTTTTTAAATTTTGAAATAATTATAGATTCAAATGAGGTTGCAAATATCGTATATGGAGTTTTGCGTGCTTTCATCCAGTTTACTCCAATGGTGACATCCATAATTGTAGTATAGTATCTAGGAGATAGATGAGTAGGCGACACTACTTTCTTCCATGTTTTTAAAATTGTGGCAAATGAACATAAAATTTACCCTCCTGACCGTTTTGCAGTGTACAGTTCAGTGGCATTAAGTACATGTCATACTGTTGTACAACCATGCGATTCTAGAACTCTTTCATCTTGCAAAACTGCAACTCAGTGTCTTTTAAACATTAACTCCCCCCTCCCCCCCAAAAAATAAGTAAACATTAACTCCCCACTTCCCCTCCGCTGGACCCTGGTACCCATCATTGTCCTTTCTGTCTCTGAATTTGACTACAATGGGTACCTCGAGTGACTAGAATCATGCAATATGTATTGGTCTTTTTGGGACTGGCTCATCACACTTAGCATAATGTCCTTAATTTTCATCCATGTCGTAGCATGTGCTAGAATGTCCTCCCTTTTTAAGGCTGGGCATTATCCCATTGTATGTATGTGCCACAGTTTGTCTATCCATTCAACCATCAAAGCTTGGGTGGCGTCCTTCTTTTAGCTACTGTGGATAATGCTGCTATGAACATGGGTACACAAATATTTTTTTGAGACTTTGCTTTCAGTTCTTCTGCATATATACCAAGAAGTGGAGTTGCTGGAAGTAGGTGACTTTTCAAGTCTGCACTTTGCTTGTTTCTTCCAAGTCTGGGAGCTCTGAATCGTTACCAGCTCCCCGAAGCCACCGCTTTTAAATTGTCCATCATCCCCAGCCCCCACAATGTTCCCACGTTCCTGGCTGCCAAGCTTAGATTTCCCATTAGGGAAACCACTTCTTGCATATTCTTTTAGCTCCTCTACAGGACATCAACCCCACTTTTATCTCATATCAAATTTCAGCTTCTGTACCAGATTTTCTGCTCTCCTTGGCACACCAAAGTCTTCAAGCACTTTTTTTCTGGGGGAGGAGGGAGGCTCCAGAGACCCTGTGCTTTCTGGGGTCTCTCCTACTACACCAAGGGGCCCATTTGTCCTTAATAGCTCTTCCTCTTCTTATGGTTGATCCTTACTCCTCAGACCCCTCTTGTCTTGGTCTACACCTTCTCTCTGGAAGGACTTTTTTAGACTCAGTGCTGGAGCGACTCCTAAATTCTGGTGAATCTCAAATTTTTCTCCAATCCAGACTCCTTCCTTGAAATCCAGATTTAAATATCCCACTGCCTGCTCAACATCTTTGGGATGATGAATAAGCATCTCAAACTTAATTTGCATAAGATAGAATTATTGACTTTCTCACCTAAACCTGCTGGTCCCCTGGTTTTATCTTTCTCAGCAAATGGCACCCGAGTTCACAAAGTTGCTCAGGCCTAAGCTCTAGATGCTCTTCATTCCTGTTCTTCTTCATATCCCATTTCTATTGTTCAGTGAGTACTGTTGGCTCTGTTGTCAAAATAAACCCCAAAATGTGGCCACTTTTCCCTTCCTCTACTCCATCATTCCATCTGAGCTGTAGTCATCTCCCCTTTGTATAGAGACTTCAGTGATTGTTTAAAACTGTGAGTCAGGATCCAATCAACCTCCTGATCAATCAGAACCCTTTAAAGACTTCCTAGAACACAACGTCAAATCCAAGTGTGATAGTGCAGGTTAGGGACCCACATGGTGTGGTTGCTACTTTGCTCTCTGAACCACATTTCCTACCATTCTTCTTGTCTGCTCTTGCTGGTCACACTGTCTGGCTTTCCATTCCTTGAACTTGGCAAATTCATTTTGCCTCAAGGCTTTTACTCTCTCTTCAGAGAAAGCTTTCTCCAGACCCTCACTAGCTTGCTCCTTTGCATCATGGAACTCACTGCACCTACGTTCTGTCCTGACTCTAACATCGCTACTCCAACCACACACACTATCTCCTTAACCTCTTTTATTGTTATTTTTATTTTTAAATTCCAGTTAGCATAACATATAGTCTTATATTAGTTTCAGATCTACAATATAGCGATTCAACACTTTCATACATCAGCCAGTGCTCATTGTGACAAGTGTGCTCCTTAACCTCATCGCCTGTTTCCCACATCCTCCCACCCATCTCCCCTCTTATCCTCTTTTATTGTACTTTACAGCAAATACTTCTATAATAAGTAACATATTTTATTATTCATATCTGAATAGTGCCGGTCTTCTCCACTAGAATGTGAGTTCTATGAAGGCAGCTCTTATGTCTTTCTTGCTCATCACTGCCATCCACCAAGATGTGGCAGCTGCAGAGCTAAAAAACGAGTGAACGAATAAATGCACCTGTGTCTTTATACCTTTAGCAATGTGTTATTGTGGATCAGATGATTTCCTTTTGTTCAATGGATCCTCCTTCATTTGGACAGAAGAGATAAAATAAAGCCGAATTTTAATACTTTCAGTTTGTGTGATTAAGAAGAAATCAGTTTGCACGGAGGTTGCCTTAGTTTCTTAACACTAGCGACTGTTGGTTTCCAGTTTGCAGACAATCTTAAATTTAAAATTCTAATGGGAGTTGAAGTGGCTTCTCTCAGTACAAAAGGGAATAGAAGGGGATCTAAGAAAGTGAGATCATTGACACATTCAGCCTTGAAATCATCACTCTCTTCACCATAATTTAAGTTTTAATAAACCATGTCAAAAACTCAGAAGCACATCATGGAAAGAAACCAATATTTTTCTTTTCTTTTTTTTTTTTTAAGCGAGCAGTTACTGTATCCCTGGTAGTATGCTTTAATATGAATGCTCAGTTCATCTTTATGACTGTGTTCTAGGATGGGTATTATTACTCCTTGTTGAGATAAGGAGATCAAGAATTAGAGAATTTTGTACTTGCCATAGGTCACAGTAAAAGGCAGAGCAGGTTTGGGAGTGGCCAGACTCATTCCCAGACCTGTGTTCTTTATATGTCCTCACACTGCCTCCTGTGGGGAAAACTAGGGTGAGACTCTCATAGGTATATCTGAATTATTTTTATGGGCTATCAAAATTCCAATTTAAAAATGAAATTGAATGTTTGCATCGAAAAATGCCACAGCAGGGATCTCTAACCCAAGAGATGGAATTAGCTGATGAGCCATGAACTGGAGAAAGAAGAGTTGATTCATTTTGAAAAACATTGTCTGCCAACTGCATTTGCAGAGAAGCCATCCTGGGCAGAACACTGTGCTGTGTAAAGTGGGTTCGATGAGAAGGGGAAGGTTCCTGCTCTGAACAATTTCTGATAATGTCAGGCTACCATACAAGGTTCACCATGAACTGGTTAGGTTTACCACCCACTGGGCTCTGTGCTGGCTTGTGTTATCCCCATCTTACACATGAAGGTACCTGACATGCTTAAGGTTACCAGCTGGTGTGTTACAGAGATGTGCCTGAAAGCCAGGTCCATCTGCTCCTGTCTATACCTTATCCATTTGGAGAGATCCCCTCCCACTTACCCGAGGGACAAAGAATAGGAATGAAACAACTGGGAATAAAATTATGTAAGGTAATACCTCTTACTCTTCAGTGGCATTATGAGAGCCGAAAGAGTTCTACCAAATGGTGAAATCAAGTGTGTTTAACTCCACAGCAGACAGTTGTCAAAAGTACTATCTTTTTCTTAGAAGTTCTGTAATTCGGAGAATGACCTAACTCATTTTGGTTTTATTATTATTATTATTATTATTATTATTATTATTATTTTACATTATTCTAAATTGATAAAACTTTATTATATGGTGCAGTCTAAGTCAGGATAGATTAGACTGTACTGTGGTAACAAGCAGTCCCAAATCTTAGAAAGAAAGGCAATAACAGTTTTTTTCTCCTTGAATTGAAGTGGGGCTTAGGTTGTCTCCCTGCATTGGTGGGGGGCTCTGCTTCATGCTGTCTCTTTCTCCACTCTGGGAAGCAGCCTGTGACAGAGCGAAAAGAGAGCTCTAGAGGGTCTCACACTTCACTTCCATGGGCCATTACCAGCTAGTGGGTCCCACCAGACACAAGGGCTGTGGGAAGTCCAGACAGCTAGAAATATTCCAAGAGCCAATCCAATCACTGCCTGAGGCTAGAGGAAAAGTTTCATGTGAAATTACTATGTATCTTTTTTTATTTATTAATGAGAGACGAGAGAGAGGCAGAGACACAGGCAGAGGGAGAAGCAGGCTCCCTGCAGGGAGCCCGATGCGGGACTTGATCCCAGAACCCCGGGATCACGACCTGAGCCAAGGGCATATACTCAACCACTGAGCCACTTAGGTGCCCCTACTATGTATCTTGAATATAAAAATATCTAGGATGATTATGTTTCACATGATAGACATAGAGAGAGAGAGAGAGAGAGGCAGAGACACAAGCAGTCTCTATGCAGGGAACCTGACGTGGGACTCGATCGTGTGACTCCAGGATCGTGCTCTGGGCCAAAGGCAGGCGCTAAACCGCTGAGCCACCCAGGGATCCCCTCATTCAACTCTAATTTTAAAAACTGTACCAGCTCTATATCTGTCTGTAGAGAGGAACGCACTTGGAAGGTATGTGCAAGAATCAGCAGGATGGTGTCTGATTGTCTTTCTTCAACTCAAAGGAACATTCATTTAAAACTTTGGATTATTAATTTTTTTTAAGATTTTATTTATTTATTTGAAAGAGAAAGAATGAGAGAGAGAGAGAGAGCATGAGCAGAGTGAGGAGCAGGGGGAGAAGCTGACTCCCTGCTGAGAAGGGAGATCGACGTGGGGCTCCATCCAGGGACCCCAAGATCATGACCTGAGCCAAAGGCAGACATTCAATTGACTGAGCCACCCAGGCATCCCTGGATTATTAGTTCTAACTTCAAGTATGCAGAGTAAAACAGAAGACTCTTTCAAGATAAGAGTGCTATCATTCTCTGCTTTCCTAACTCCTGTTCTCAAAATCTGAACATTCTAGAACCACTTTTAGAAAATATATATGTCTACTTTAACAATCAGTGCCTATCCCAAGATCGTGTGAGTTTTTATCATGCTCTCTCTCAAGGTGTCCTGCCAAAGCCAGTGCTTCCGAATGACCTTAGTGATACTTGAGTACGGTGCAATGTTTCTCGACAAAATAAAATGTACTTTGGAAGATCTTACAGCTTTTCTCTGACCCGGGGTAGATGGTTTATAGCCAGAGAGGGTGGAAAGCCAAACACCTTCAAGAGAAAGGTTTCCTTAGGTCTGGAGACCACTCGCATAATTATGAGGAGAATCAACATTTCGATACAAAATTAATGTTCATAGCCTTTATTTATTTATTTGTAAGATTTTATTCGTTTATTTGACACACACACACACACACACACACACACACACACACACAGCACAAGCAGGGGGAGGTGCAGAGGGAGAGGGAGAAGCAGATTCCCTGCTAAGCAGGAGCCCGATGTGGGACTCGATCCTGGGATCTTGACCTGAGCTGAAGGCAGGTGAATAAGCAACCGGGCCACCCAGGGGCCCTGTTCATCACCTCCAAATTTGAAATATGCCATATGGCTTTTTTTTTTTTTTAAGGGGATAATATATAAGTAAGCAATGATCTAATGCTAAAACTCCTGAAAGTTTGGGAGTTTTTTGTTTTTGTTTTTTAAAGATTTTATTTATTCATGAAAGACACACACACAGAGAGAGAGGCAGAGACACAGGTAGAGGGAGAAGCAGGCTCCATGTGGGGATCATGCCCTGGGCTGAAGGCAGCGCTACACCACTGAGCCACCCGGGCAGCCTGGAGTTCTTTCAATAGACAGACAATGGCCTGAAATAAGGAATTTGGTGACTGGAGGTAGGGGGGAGGTCCTGCAAAGGTCTCTAGGAGAGGAAGGATACATTGGGATGAAGAAACCGTCCCATAAGTAGGTTTTTAAGTTCACAGATTAGAACACCTCCAATTAGAAAAAAAAGTTACACTTAAACCTACACACCCAGAGAACAGCAAAGAACCCTTAGGGATGTGAGGTTTCACCTGTCTTATAGGGAAAAGTATTATGAGCTTAATTGGGTGAAATCTTATCTGTGAGATTCGTAATACTTTGGGGAGAGGGAAGGAATGCATATTTTAAGAAAATAGAGATTTGGCTGGGTTAGAAACTTTAGCTTTCGCAGCAATAAGATATTAGTGGCAAAAAATATATTTTTTAAAAGTTCTATCAACCAATGGCAGCAATTAACCCATAGTTTTCGTAGGAGAAGATGAGACTTGAAGAGTCAAAATAAAGCAAACAAAATGAAGCAAAATCTGCAGTGAGGATGAATTATTCTCTAAGATTTCAAAAGAGTGGAAGTGACACTTAAACCGAATTGTTAAACTTTGCAAAAGCCCCTCTCAGTGTCGGATATTCCTCAACTTGAAAATGTAAACTTGAAAATAAGATACTGGTCTTAAAGGAAAAAAAAGGAAAGAAAAGAAAAGAAAAGAAAAGGAAAGAAAAGAAAAGAAATGGGAAAGGAAAGGAAAGGAAAGGAAAGGAAAGGAAAGGAAAGGAAAGGAAAGGAAAGGAAAGGAAAGGAAAGGAAAGGAAAGAAAAAAAAAGATACTGGTGTAAAACCTGTAGGGGTGAGCAGGGCAGAGCTCAGGGCACCCCAGGCCGGCTCCCTGGTTCCCTGGGGGGCCTCTGGGCAGCACCTCCTTCCCCAGGGGTTCATCTGCACCAGCGACCTGTCAGCTGCCCCTGGGAGTTCCAAGGTCAGACTTTACACACCAAGGTGGGCAGACAGTACAAAGATCAGCAAGAGAGGACAGAGTCCGGGAAATTGATGGTATTTTGAAATGTAAACAGTCAATTCTCTGATAAAACTTGCCGAAATTTTGTTTAAAAAGTAAAGAGAAAGCACACATCTGCGGTCCCTGCAGGCTAGGCTGGGCTTGGGAAGAAAGCCCTGGTAAGTTCCAGAGCGGAGCTGGCAGGCTGTGGCTGCGAGGGGCTTGGTTCTCAGGACGACAGGGGAGCTCATTTATAGCAGTTATTGTTTTTAAATGCCGAAATGAGGCTATTAGAGACAAAGACGGGATGATCAAAATCTAGGAGTACAGATAAGTTTACATATTTGAACGCGCCTGGATCCTGCTAGTTTTGAACTCCTAACAAACACATTTTAGTAGCCGAAGTTCCAGTTTTTATATCCGTCCCAACAAACTTTGTAATTTATACAGTCCTAAGTTTTAAAAAATATAAATTTTATTTATTACTTGTAATCAATACTTTCTCCTCTGCATTCCTGCCCCCACCAGAGACACACCCACATTGTCCATCCATAGAAAGTTTTCTTTTTTTTAACCAAATCCTGATGCAAATTATCACTTTTTAACCTCCCAATTTTCAGTTGGGATTTTAATTTCTATTTTCTTTCTTTTTTAAAAGATTTTTATTAATTTGGGGATCCCTGGGCGGCTCAGCGGTTTAGCACCTGCCTTTGGCCCAGGGCGTGGTCCTGGAGACCCGGGATCGAATCCTGTGTCGGGCTCCCTGCACGGAGCCTGCTTCTCCCTCTGCCTGTCTCTGCCTCTCTCTCTCTCTCTCTCTCTATGTCTATCATGAATAAATAAATAACATCTTAAAAAAATTTTATTAAGTTATGAGGGACACACAGAGAGAGGCAGAGACATAGGCAGAGGGAGAAGCAGGTTCCCTGCGGGATGCCTGATTCAGGACTCGATCCCAGGACCCTGGGAATCATGCCGTGGGCCAAAGGCAGATGCTCAACCACTGAGTCACCCAGGTGCCCCCCCCTTTTTAGAGATTTTATTTATTTATTTGGGAGAGAGAGAGAAATAGATTTGAGAGAGAGAGAGAAAGAGAGGAGAGAGGGAGAAGCAGCCCCCGTCCCTGCTGAGCAGGGAGCCCGCCTTGGGGCTCAATCCCAGGACCCCAAGATCAGAACCTGAGCCAAAGGCAGATGCATACCTGACTGAGCCACCCAGGTGGCTACTATTTGCTGAAAATCTCATTTGTGGCAGAATTGTCACAAATATCATGAACCCTCCTCAATCCCATAGGGTAGCTGTTATTAAGCTCATTTTACCAGTGAGAACTGGGGTTCTGAGCAGCGAAGTACCTAATTTGGGGTCATACAGCCAGAAACTAGCAGGGCCTGGATTCGAATCCTCCCTTGTGTGATGCTCTGAACCTGCATTTTTCCAATAGCAGGATTCTATTAAGCTTCAGGGTTTCAGGTTAATGGAAGGCAGTTGGCACTCAGAACTTGCTGCCCCCCTGGCAGTATCTGGGAGAGCTGCTCGCCCCCCTTCAATAAGTAGCCTCTACTCACGCCAGAGCACACCACACAGAGTTACTTGTGAGGACCAGCTCCTTGGCAAATCTATGCCTATAATTTGGAGGTTGTCCCCTGTGACTTTCCCCTGGGGCTCAGGTTTGTTTTGTTTTCTCTCTCTAGCGGTGGCTGGCCAGTCACCTCTCAATTTCGGAGAACTTTCTAGAACTTCATTCCAGGACTTCTCAAGTAAATTTCGTATTTCATCTAATTTGGTGACCGTCCCCTCACTGGTTTTGAGCTTTTTGGGGGGTGGGGAGTGGAATGCCAGCCTCTCTGGGTGCCATACAAAGTACTCCTCAACTGTGAGTACACCGTGGGGCCGGAAGTGGATTAACTGGGAAGCTAGTGAGGCTTAAGCGGGACCCCACGTGCACGGCTGCTTCCTGGGGGCGCCGTGTTCCTATGGCAGTCGTTTTAGTATAACTAGCGAGAGAAAGATGTTCCAGATGCAGGTGGTTAAGACGGTTGTGTCTTTCCCTGCTGAGGTCTTGTCATACTTCGCCTCAGGTTGGAGTGGCCACAGCCATTTCCGGGATCTGGCTCATGGAAGTTGAGGTGGGGGATCCATTTAGCAGGGTTTAGCGAGGCCTAGTTATGTGGTTCAGGGTCACTCTATAGACATGCTGTTACTGGCTGTCCAGTGTGGGAATGGGTTCCAGGAATACCCTCCTGCCCACTGTGGGGGCTTGTCTGGAATTGTGAGATGAAGGTGAAGGGCCAGAGACTGGGCTGTGAGAGGAGTCGGTCCTATGGTGCTGGCATTTCAGGGAGGTACGAGTGGAGGAGAAGTAGAGCCTGCAGCTCATCTGTGAAAAATATTATGGTGAAAGATTAGCCTGTGCATAAACAGATTAGTTCATTGTCCTGGATTTTGTGACATTTGTGGTACTGGGCAATACTTATTTATTTATTTATTTATTTATTTATTTATTTATTTATTTATTTATTTAAGATTTTATTTATTTATTCATGAGAGACCCAGAGAGAGAGGCAGAGACACAGGCAGAGGGAGAAGCAGGCTCCATGCAGGGAGCCCTATGTGGGACTTGATCCCAGGACTCCAGGATCATGGCCTAGGCCGAAGGCAGGTGCTAAACTGCTGAGCTACCTGGGAATTCCCTGTATACATTCTTAATCTGTGCAGATCTAACCAAATTTTATGTGAGGTAGGAGCAGAGAAACTGAAACTTCACTGTAAGTATTTAGTTAGGTCTCATCGTCAAGTTATGGCGATTAGGAGTTTGGCCAAGTGGCAGGTGTCTTCCTGGGCTTGGAGGTATCAGGATAGGATGTGGTGAAGTGGCCCAGGAGTTTGGGGGTGGGGGTGGGGACCAACCTCCCTGCCACTCACGGCTGGGTGAGGGAACTAGATCTGACCAGATGGAATGGCCAGGGGCTAGTGGATTATTCCTTCAGGTTCATCCCTTTCTCCGCCCCCCTCTGTTATTTTTCTCTTTCTTTCTCTCTCTCTCTCTCTCTCTTTCTTTCTTTCTTTCTTTCTTTCTTTCTTTCTTTCTTTCTTTTTCTTCTTTCTTTCTCTCTTTCTTTCTTTCTTTCTTTCTTTCTTTCTTTCTTCTCATTCTTCTTTCAACACAGGATGTTCTCTTCAAAGAATCTAGTGCTAAAGGTCAAACCTAAAAATATCAGCAGTGGTTAATTCTGAGAGATCACATTAGAAGTGAATATCATTTTTTCTCTTCTTTATGTATATACTTTTTGATCTTTCTGTAAATAGAATGTGTTAGCAATAGGAAAAAGAAGCATGTGAAGACCCCTTCCACCACCACACCCACGACCTGTGTGTGTATGTGATTTTACTACAGAGCTCATTTTCTTTCCCTTTCTCATTTCCTAAAAATAAATGCATAAAGGCTTACTAGTGTCCTAAGAACTCTCTGGGAACTTCAAAGAAGGCCTTATGTCATACCTTTTAAAACTGTGTGCAAGAAGCAGATTTTTAATTTGAGAACACATAAAATGGGAAGCACTTTCCTTTGACTTCTCCTTTCGTGTGTGAATGTGAGATGTATGTGAAGGGGAAGTCCATGAGCAAATTGCCAATTAATTGTTGAGAACTGAAGAACATGGATGCAGAAATTAGCATCTAATTACCTGCCTATGGTATTGTCATTCAAGACACGAAACTGCTGAGCTTTATAATTGTGGGGAAAATGTATTCCCTTCCAGTGTTGATATTTTTATGAAAGTCCATGAGAGGTGCCTTGGTGGCCGAAAGGACACAGTCTGCCTTTACTTCACCAATGATGATGATGTGCCAGGCTGGTGCCAGCCCGGGCTTGCACTTCCTTTGGGCACAGAACACAAGTGTCAGGCAGGTATAAAATGTATAGAAATTTCAGTAGTTATTATTATTTTAAGATTTTATTTATTTATTTGAGAGAGAAAGAAAAAGAAAATGAGAGAGAGAGAGAGAGCACGAGTGGTGGTGAGGGGCAGAGGGAGAAGCAGACTCCCCACTGAGCAGGGAGCCTGATGTGAGACTCGATCCCAGGACGCCAAGATCATGACCTGAACCGAAGGCAGATGCTTTACCCACTGAACCACCTAGGTGCCCTTGTAGTTCTTCTATAGACCAAATTATTTAGAGTAAAAATGGAATAATCTATGTAGAATCTGAGCGGAATTCATATTACAGTTAATAGCTGCCACGGAACTGTTTCTAGGGTTTTCTTTATTTACTCTCTGCTGCTCAGGCTGCCCCAGGCTTTCTTCTGCCCTTGCTTCATGCCTCAGGACATTCTCATTGCAAGGTCCTTAGAGCCCCGGCTAAATGGCTCATTAACACTTCCTGGCTACTTGTTAGTGTCTCCATGGTTTCCTTAAAGTCTCCAGGGCAGCCCCGGAAGGGCGCACAGTAGGCATTCAGACAGAGTTGTTTCCAATACGCAGGGCACAGATGAAGTTCTTTAGGTTGGAGCACAAGGCCTCCCCAGTCCCCCCATCGTCCCCTCCCCACTGCCTTCCCTCAGCCAGCCCCACTTCTCCATCTGTGTCTAATCCCCTCCAAGGCCCCTTCTCTCTGGGTGCCTGATGTATTGAGCCTGGGCCTGGGCACTAGGTTCCTGGCTCTCTGGAAGGAGCCACATCAGTGTGCAACAAAACCAAATACACCTACAAGCTAAAGACAGTTAAACCGTTACGTGGAACTTGACTGCGAAGCCTATCTTTTCCTGCATTCTTTGAGTATTAGCGTGTAAATAGGAGCTGCATAATAAACTATCATTTTCTTTCTTAGTTATTTTATTTTAGTTATTTTATATTATATATATATAATATATTATAGTTATTTTAGTTATTTCTTTCTCAGTTATTTTTTAGTTATTTACTGTTGGAATATACCTGCCAACACAATGTCAGGTTAGTTTCAGGTGTCCAACATAGTGATTTTGCAGTTCTTGGTGCTCGTGACGGTTGCTGTGGTGGCCATCTGTCACCATACAACGCTGTAACCATATTACTGGCGACGCTGTACTTTTCGTCTCTGAGATTCATTTATTTTATAACTGGAAATTTGTACCTCTGAATCCGCTTCACCTGTTTTACCCATCCCCCCCGCCCACCTCCCCTCTGGCAGCCACCAATTTGTTCTCTGTATGTAAGAGACTGTTTGCTTGTTTGTTCATTTGCTTTGTTTTTAAACCAGCATTGTCGATCCAACTCCAGGTGATGGTCAGCAAGGGGGGCTTGGATTATTTTGCGATAAAATGGGCTAACATGGCTAAATTGTCACAGAGTGCCTGGCATGCGGTTGGCACTCCACTAGAAATTCATTTTCTTCCTTTTGTCACGGTGGTCCGGTTACATTTGTAGCCCTGTGACAGTGTGTAGCTCTGCTCCATAAAGAATCACTAAGAACTTAATGAGCTGTCTTTCCTCCAATGCCATGGGCTGTGTCAACACAATGCTAAACATTGTGACAATTTTTGACTGAATTGAGTTAACTGACTGAATGTTTTGAAGTATTGACACAGCAGCTAAAAGAGTGAGAAATGTAGTCAAGCCAGCTATTCGGTATGATGACAAACGGCAACCATTTCAAGAGTAAAACTAGGATAGAAACATGAGAAGCCAGTGGATGGTAAGTAGCCACGAGGCCATCGGGAAGCACTTGCCAAACCATCTGGCTTAGGGGGCAGACAGCGAGGTGGAAGTCTGAGCATGTCCCTAGATCACCCGACCAGCAAAGCAAAGCCAAGCCCAGGAGCCACGTGGTCCTACCCCTTTTACCAAAGCCTCCTTAATTGAGGCCAAAGGAATGGAAGTAGAAAGTGGGAAGTTTTCGCAAATTTTTGAGAAATGATGAGGATGGTTTAATCCTTCTGTCCTTTGCAGTCATTGTCTGCCTTTAATTCCTTCCTCTGATGGCTCTGAGGTTGGGTAGCGTGCTCTCTAGTGCTGGCAGCCCACGAGCAGGCTGGCAGTGGGAAATCTTTGCAAGGAAAGTTGGGGCAACCGTTGTTTAATTGGGAAATACTCATTCTGCAATTTAATTGTCAATGATTTTTTTTAAAGGTTAAAAAAATTTTGTTCTAGGGACGCCTGGGTGGCTCAGTGGTTGAGCATCTGCCTTTGGCTCAGGGTGTGATCCTGGGGTCGTGGGATTGATGTGCCTACTAGGGAGCCTACTTCTCCCCCTGCCTGTGTCTCTGCCTCTCTCTGTGTCTCTCATAAATAAATAAATAAAAATGTTAAAAAAATTTTTTTTGTTCTATGGATATATGTAAAGCTATAAGTGGTTACATATGCATATCATAAATAATATATAATAAATAATATATGTTGTATTCTCTCTCTATTATCTTATACGTGTAATATATATGGTAGTATATATAGTACATATACAGTGTTATCTTCCAGATGTGCAGAGATAACACTGTGTATGTACTATATATAGATCATTGTATTATATGTATAATGCGTCATAATATACGTATAATACATAATATACGGGGCAGGGAAAGAGAATTGTGTGATTTTTAACTCTACACATATTTACTAGCATGGCTAATCTTACATAAAAGCAACTGCGCTTGATGGTAGCTCGGCAGGTCATTTCTGAAAGGTTTCTGACCTGAGCCATCAGTGAGAAATTTGGCATTTCCCCAACCACCCCTGGGAAATGAATGAAGAAGCCACAGCTACAGGTCAGTTTCCATCAGCAGAACAACTCTTCGTTTGAGGATCCTTCTCTAGCAAAAAGAGAGTCGGTAATGGCCAACTTAGCTGACACAGCGAACATTGGATACCACAAAATTTTGCTTGAACGAAAGGACTCAGGTTTCTGAAGTTGCCATAACCGAGTTTGGCATCCCTGTGTGTGTGGAGATCACAGCTAGTTTGCTTTCCTTATGGGGGGAGCAATAAGTCAATAAAGTCAATAAAGTAACTATTATGACTGGTTTTATGACTCCAGGGCTTTCCCTCCTTACATGGCATTGATAAGGATGATCAAATCGCTTTGTTCAGTCATGGACTTGAGACAGTCTATCACTCATTTGCCCTTGTGGCCTTTATTCCTTCTTCTTCTATGGCACACAGCTCATGTCACAGAGAATCTGACTGAGGGTATGGATTGTTTGTTTGTTTGTTTGTTTTTTTCTTTTTTTGCCACAACATTTTACAGTGTTCCCAAAGAACCTAGAGGGCACGCTTGAAACAATAAGTGCAACCCAGCTAAAATGAACTCCTGCTGGTTGGGATAGCTATAAATGTCAAACTCCAGGATTTTAAAGACTTACACTGGCTCACACATAGCTTGTACATTTAGAAGTATTATTGAGTTGGAAGATAATGACGGTCACATGTTGAGAATAGAATATGACATCTTAACGTATGCTCTTCGTCTCTGTAAGTCTCTGGAGTCCAATTATTGAAACTTAAAAATGCCGCACTTCAGTGCATGAACTACAGAACCAGTGGGAATAATTAATGCCCCCAATTTTAATCTATTTACAGGTCTTACAAAACACCTAGAGTAATAGGGAAAAAACATGCTTGACAAAGATATTTAATTGTACAAATTTCACTTTGAACTTTTGTTTATAAAAATGTACCTATTCCTACATAAAAATGCCTGCCATGTTGTTATCCCCTAATGTTAATTTTATTTTTGTGTCTTGGTATAATGAGAACTGTTGTCAAATCCATTAGAAGTATATGTACTGTGCTGAAGAATCTGGTTTTATTGGTTAAGATGTTTTCCTTATAAGGAAAATCTTGAGCCCAACTCAAATGATCTTAAACAAGAAGGACATTTATTGGCTCATGTAACTAGAGGAATAGTGGGCTCTAGGGTCACTTAGCCTGGTGGGGCTGGTTTCATTTGGGGAAACTCCACCGGCTGTATCCTCATTTGGGTCTTGATTTAATTCTTGGGCTGCTTCCCTCATCCCACCAAAGAGGTACAGCAGTGCTCCTGGCTGCACATCTATTAATCAAGGGGAGCAAGGAGAGATGTACGATTTGGGCGTCTGTTCCATTGAAAAAAAAGGAAAGAAAAATGGGGGGAGGAAGAAGACGGGGCAGAGAGAGAGAGAGAGAGAAAGGAAGAAACAAAGAATGAGCTACATAGCAACAGATATGGCTTGCAGAGATGGCAGTTTGTTGCATGTCATAAGATGTGTGGGTTGACACAGCCCATCAGGTTGGCACATCAGTGCAGCAACCGCTCTGGACCCATGTTCTTTCTATCTTTCTGCTGCTGGGCCTGTAAGACTCACGTCTACCATTTAGAAAAAAGTCAGGTCTGTTCTCTTGTATCAGGAGCAAGATAAAACATTCTTGAAAGCCGCACCCAACTGACCTCCACTTCTGTGCTACTGGCAAGTGTTGGATCGTACCCAACATCCATTTTTTTGTTTTTACTTACCACCCAAACCTCTGCAGTCTTTAAGAGAGGCAGTGTGGTTATTTAAAAAAAAAAACCAAACAAACAAAAAAAAACCAAACCAAACTCCCAAAACCCATATCCCAGGTTAGACTTTCCAGATACAGTAAAAACAAAACAAAAAACAGGATGCTCAGCATGGGACATACATACTTACACAAAATTTATTTGTTTATCTGAAATTCAAGGTTAACCGAACGTCCTGTATTTTATCTGGCAACCATACCTCAGCCTTCCTTGGAGGTGGCGTGACCATGAAAGAGACAGTCTGCTAGATGGAGCTTCCAGAAAAACCGTTTAAAATGGGGCCAAACTTACCAGACACGATCTTTTGGTCCTTTGCACTCTGCCCTCCCTGCTTCACCCTGCCTGGACTTTGAACAGAATATTCAGAACTGGTTTTAGCGAGAGACTATCCCCTGTAAGGATCGCAGAGAAATGAGGGGGAGAAGCCTGGTTCCTTGAGCATCTCTGAGTTGCCTACCCCCAGATTCTTTATTATATAAAAACAAATGAAGCCTTGGTTCAGTCACTATAGTTCAGTTTTGGCTGCGTGCTGCCAAATGCAATCCTAATTGCCTTGACACAAGCTACCCCTTGAGGAAGAGTGAGGGAGAGGCTGGCTAGTGGTTTATCAAGCTACTTTGTTTTCTTCCTTGTTACACAGCTGGACTACACTTCCCAGCCCCCTGCAGTTAGGTGAGGCTGTATGACTGAGTTCTGGCGAATGGAAAGTGAGTGGAGGTCCTGTACCAAACTTCCAGGCCTGACTCATGCTCCTACCAGTCCCATGTCTGCAGCAGGAACAAGGAGCCCGAGGGAAGAGCGGAGACACTGGATGAAAGCAGCCTGCTCTGTGATGACTCATGCTGACTCTGTCATCGTATTGTAATGTGAACAAGAAATCAACGTTCTTGGGTTAAGCTCCTGTGACATTGGGTTCTTTGGGGTTAGCTATGTCAACGACACCTGGCATAAGAGAGACTGCTTCAGGCCTAGAATTCCAGGCATGAATCTGAGATTCACTTTCATTGGATCACACATCTGCCCATCTCTTAATCAGTGCAACGGAATGTTCCTATTGGCTTAAACAAATCATGGCGCATCCTGGAGGTGGGCCTGGGGTCAGCCTTTCCCTGGGGCCCACAGTCAGTCAGGGTTCTAGCAGGAAACAGAGCGATTTGAGGAAGAGTTTATTTATTTATTTTTTAAAATTTTATTTATTTATTCATGAGACACACACACACACAGAATGAGAGAGAGAGGCAGAGGGAGAAGCAGGCTCCATGCAGGGAGTCCGATGTGGGACTCGATCCCGGGTCTCCAAGATCACACCCTGAGCTGAAGGCGGCACTAAACCACTGAGCCACCCGGGCTGCCCTGAGGAAGAGTTTAATAAAATGCCTATTTACAAAGATGGAGGGGTGTAGGGAACTCACAAAAAGAGTGCGGTACCCTATAGCTAGGAATGGCAGCACCTTAGCACCCCTAGGCCGGAAGGGTGGGTTGGCGACCGGTTGCCAGAACCTCAGGACAGATGTGCCAGAGATACAGATAGCTAGTGGGGAGCGGGCTGCTCGTCCAGACTCATGACTTTCGGCTCAAGGAAGCAGCCAGCCTGCATGGTAGAGCCAGAGGGAACAGTCACCCTGGTCTTATTTTCCTGCTTTCTGATCTCCTGCAGGGCTCCTCATTGACCAAACCCAACTGGAAGCCAAAGGTCACGAGGGCCCATGGTGTGGTCCATACAAGTCCAGCTCCCAGGAGAAACCAGGGTGGAGAAGGGAGGAAAGTGGATCTGGAGGCGACTGGCCGTGCAGGCTGTGAGTGTGAGGAGGCCACACCCAAGCCAAGTCCGGTTCGGACAGGATGGTGGAAGAGGGTAAGGAACAGGGGGAAGGGATTTGTAGCTTACCTGGTTGGTTTCATCTCAGGCCTTGGGGGCTTAATATATGGTGACAACTAATTTTTTTAGATATAAATCTTTTGGCCATAGGACAAGTACATAGAAGGAACGGCTTTTGAATTTTCACGCACATGATAAATTCCAAGTTCTGGAAGATGTCGAATAACTTATTTATCAAAGCATTAGAGTTGCCAGGACAACAGAATTTAATTTAGTGGTGTTCGATTTACACATTGCTTTAATTCTTCTGCCAGAGTTACTTGTTTAATTCTATCTCCTTTGGTTTGGAAAGTGTTCCTGCTAAGAGCAATTATAATATCAGTAATATCCCCTGCTTTATTAATATTTTTATATAATCCAATGCCTGCTTTATTGGCCGGGACTTTTTGATCTCTTGTAATTGGTTTTATTCCAGGACATCTTGTTGCAGCTGATGCTGAAGACAATCTTAGGTTTGTACTTTTAGTACTGAATGAATTCCCATATTGATTCACAGTTGATGGCTAATTGTGCATAATCTTAGCATTATTTTTGTGCCTGCTGATATTAATCATAGCAGCCCTAGTGATGCATTGTTAACTTAGATGTTAAATTGTCTTGAAGATTCTCATACATCTCCTGTGGAAGCTTTCCTTAACTGCACGTTTATGAAATTTTTAGGGACAGTCATACTTTCCTGCATTATATTATCCCGATGAGTTAGGCAGAGCAGGTGTTGTCATTATATAAAATTTCAGTAAGTGGGATGCCTGGGTGGCTCAGTGGTTGAGCGTCTGCCTTTGTTCCAGGGAGTGATCCTGGGATCTGGAATCGAGTCCCACATCGGGCTCCCTGCAGGGAGCCCGCTTCTCCCTCTGCCTGTGTCTCTGCCTCTCTCTCTCTGCGTCTCTCATGAATAAATAAAATCTTAAAAAAAATTCAGTAATTCTCATTATTGGACAGTCATAAATATATCTAAATATAAGGTGAAAACAAACATTATCTTTGTTCTAAGAGCCAAATATAATTTTGATTATTATATTAGGTATATATCCTTTCAGAACTTTCTCCAAGATTTATATATTATCTCACTGGGTTTCTGAGTTGTTTTTTTTTTTTTAACATACATCTTGAATATTTTTTCATATTAAAAAACACACTTTAGGGGCATCTGGGTGACTCAGTGGTTGAACTTCCGCCTTCTGCTCGGGTCGTGATCCCAGGATCCTGAGATTGAGTCCCGCAAGGAAGCCTGCTTCTCCCTCTGCCTGCGTCTCTGCCTCTCTGTGTCTCTCATGAATAAATAAATGAAATCTAAAAAAAAAAAAGACAATAACACACTTCAGCAATCACTCTCAATAGCTATAAACTATCCTACTACAGGTATAATTTAATATTCCCTTAATTTTGATATATGATTTGTTTCTAACTTTTTGCTTTTAGATATAGGGCCTTGAAAAAATATTATTGTGTATTCATTTTTGTGCTCTGGTCTAATTATTTCCTTTGGACAATAGGAAGTTCTAGAAATAGAACTTCTGGACCACATAGAAACAAAATGTTAAAGCTTTTGATACATACTTAGGGTAGATATTGTACTCATATCTTGCAGGAAGTATCCCTTCAGGGTTATTTAGTAATTTGCCTTATTTCAGTCATGAGTTCATTTTACTTTTGTAACTTTGGATAATAAGATGCAGATGACAACGATAAATTCTTGTTTTTATGTCTAGGTTTAACTTGGAGTATATGGTGAGCATTCTTAGTTGCAAGCGACAGAAAGAGAAGAGACTGATTTTTTAAAAAGATTTTTATTTATTTATTCATGAGAGACACACAGAGAGAGGCAGAGACATAGGCAGAGGGAGAAGCAGGCTCTGTGTGGGGAGCCTGATGTAATCCCGGGACACGGGGAACACAATCTGAGCCAAAGGCAGACACTCAACCACTGAACCACCCTGGCACCCCCAGAACAGACTGATTTAGGCAGAAAAGTAATTGATGAGAAGGTAGCTCAACGAATCCTTGGCAAGGCAAGATGCAAGGCTGGTGTGACCCTGGTGCGAGGCTAAGCCGCATGAATAAGTGACAGAAAGGATGAAGCAGAGCTGGTCTTCATAAAATACGAAATGCCATAGTTTCATGGCTGTACTGCAGCTGACTTTGCTGGTAGCCCTAGCCCTTTGGCATCCACCTCGGGCTGCACCTGGCAATGGTCTGCCCTCCCCATGTGGGGCGGGCTAGATGTTGCAAAGCATGAATGAGCTCAGGACAAATGAGAATAGAAGGATGTGCTAGTCCGTGTGGTCTGTCACAACGGAGTACCGTATAGTGGGTGGCTTAACAGAAATGATTCCCTCACAGTTTTGGGAGCTAAGGGGGTCAAGATCAAGGGTCAATCTGATTCGATTCCTGGTGAGAGCTATCTTCTTGGCTTGAAACTGCTACCTTTCTGCTGTGCTCACATGGCCATTCCTTTGAGTGCGCGTGGAAAGAGAGGGGGTGGGGGGGCTCTCTGGTGTCTCTTCCCCAGACACGAATCTGGGGATCCCTGAGTGGCTCAATGTTTTAACGCCTGCCTTCAGCCCAGGGCGTAATCCTGGGGTCCCGGGATCGAGTCCCAGGTCAGGTTCCCTGCATGGAGCCTGCTTCTCTGCTTCTCTCTCTCTGTGTATCTCTCATGAATAAATAAATAAAATCTTTAAAAAACAAAACAAAAAGACATAACTCCCAAAGAATAAGAGCCTCACTCTTGGAACTTCAGCCTTTTCCAGGGCTCCACCTGGAACTTTAATCACCTTGTTACTCCAAATAGAGCCATCCTGGGGGTTAGGGCTTTAACATTTGAATTTTGTGGGGGACACAGACAGTCGGCCTGTAGACAGGATAAATACTCCAGACTTCTCACCTCTCAGTAGGGATAAGACTGGAACTTGCTCTGTGTCATCTCCTGGAGGTCCCCAGTCAGACTGAACCCCTTGGGCTCACAGGGGTTACCCTGTTCACTGAGGCACCTGCCTGGTTTCTTCTCTTCCCCAATTCCTGACCAGTGCTTCCTGAGATCACGGCCCACATAAACTACTTGTCTTCAAATCCTTATCTCAGGGTCTGCTTCTGGGGGGGCCATCCAACTTGACAGTTTGGACCAAAGGATGTGTTCTTGAAACAATGCCCCTGAAATTGGAGAAGGAGCATGCTGGCTGCACCTTTGCTGCTTCTTGTGTTCTAGCTCAGCCTCTGTGAGAGCCTCTGGGTTACCTGCTAGCACACTGGCTGCAGGGTTGCTGGGAAGAGCGGGGGTCTGACACAGTCAGTGCAGTTTCAGGCCTTCAAACTCAGGGTGGAGGTCCAAACACCTGCAGTCAAAAAGAATAGTAAATGTCCTTTAGGAGGGGCCATCTGTGTATTTTTGCTGGGTTACTCTATTTTCCCATTATGGGAACAGGTTGTATCCAGACCTGTGTAAAAGCCATTGTTAGCAAAGAAAATCCTGAGATTTTTCTCCTTTTATGCCTCCGTATCATTCAGCCCCACTCTTCTCTTTCAATTACAAAGGCAGTAATAAGGCATTTGCTGTAGTTCCACAAAAATAGAAAATTATCTACTGGCCACTCATAGCTAAAAGAGAAATGAAGTGAGAAATTCTTCTCCCCAGATAAACACCCGTGGGGTTTCAGCCACAAGTTGGAGAAGTTTTTTAGGAAAGCAATTTCTCAGTTCTTTTTACACTAACTTATAGAGATGATTGTGGATCCTCTAGGGAAAATACTTAGCTCAGGATTTTTGAAGTTCTGATGTAGGAGCATTTGGCCATCTGGGCCTGGTTGGTGACTGCACAGAAAATGTCTTGAGAGAGACAGATGATTTATTGGCAGCAAGGGAACAGCACGGTGCCGTCTTTCTTCCTTGTCGAGAATCCTTGCTGCAAGAGAACAAGCAGGATATTAATCAATGCAGAGTTTTAAAAGTACCTACAGCAATGAATTGATTCACGATACACCAAGAGTACAGGGACTTTATTTCCAATCTCACCGTGCTAATTTTTAAAGTGAATATGCAAATATGCTTCCAGTAAGTGCATTGCCCAACCTACTAACTCAAATATGTCATTCCTCTTCTGTAGGGAGTTTCCTGTGGCGTGAACAGAAATTCTCCAGAAGCTGGATAAATTGCCCTAGGTGTACATTTGCCAACAATACCATTACTTATTAAAGAAAACATTTTCACTATTTTAATACAGGTGAATCAATTCTATTCTCTACAAGCTTATGCCAATTGCCTTGAGGTGGGTTTTTCTCGAATGCGGTTGAGTTGAGAAGACATCACAGACAATGCAACAGAAATTCTCAGGGTATCCTTTTAACCTTAAAAAAAAAAACCCAAAACAATAATCCTGATAAAAATCGCTTACATTAAAAAAAATCGCTTACATTTGTATGATACTTTTGTAAGCACTAAAATTAGTTGCCATTTATAAAGTGCTATTCACATTTCATCCTCACAATAAGGAAAAAAAACCCCACCAAAACCACCAAAGTGACTTCGTGAGGTGCAAGGGGCAGGTCTTTGTGACCTTTCCAGACCTTCTTTTACTGCCAACAGCATTGATTACATGGTGTCATAAAAAAAGATGCAGGGATAGATGTAGAAGAATCATGACAGGAAATTGAAGGACTGTGCAGGGTACTGGACCGATGAGACAGAGGAAGAAGTTTGGCACATGAAGCCACAAGCTAACTCTGTATTCTTTCAAATCTACGTGAAAAAAAAAATCTGATGGAGTTCATTCTCTGAAGTTTGACAGCAGTCCTAGAAATTTACATGACATTTCCACTAATAATTTATGAAGCTGAAAGAAACTCTTCTAAACTATCGATAATGAAACACACATTGTGATCAACAATGCTAGAGGAAAGACTAAATTCTCTTTGTATCATCTCTGGGGAAATATGACAAAATCGATGCTATCCAAGAAGATGCAACCAAAAAAAAAAATTGTGGGGAAAAAGCCTTAGAGAGGCATGGTGGACAGTTAATGAATAAGGTTACGATTACAGTTTCTAGATTTTATGCTGTTTGTGGCATTTGTCACCTTCTGAAATGTGTAATGTTGTAATTTTTCTTTACTGAGTGAAAATACGCTCACATCTACCTGAGTATTTAGGATTTTGTATTCTTTTTTTCTTGAAGAAGTGCTCTAAAATTGTATTCATTTCAGGAGCCACAAAACCTGGGTCTTCCTATCCTTGAGGATAAATGTGCTGGTTATACTGCATGGTAAATTCTTTTTTAAGTAATCTTCATACTTAACGTGGGGCTCAAACTCACAACCCTGAGATCTACAGTTGCGTGTTCCAACGATGGAGCCAACCAGGTGCCCCGGAGTGTGATGCACCCAGGGGAGACTGTCTTCAGATGAGATCTTTAGAATTCAGCCTCTAAAAGTATAAAGATGACACTCTTCATCTGGTCACCATGTCAGAAAACAACTTTCTTTCTTTCTTTCTTTCTTTCTTTCTTTCTTTCTTTCTTTCTTTCTTTCTTTCTTTCTTTCTTCTTTCTTTCTTTCTTTCTTTCTTTCTTTCTTTCTTTCTTCTTTCTTTCTTTCTTTCTTTCTTTCTCTTTCTTTCTTTCTTTTTTTTTTTTTTTGATTTTATTTATTTATTCACAAGAGACACACACACACAGAGATCGAGAGAGAGAGAGAGAGAGAGAGAGAGAGAGAAGTAAACTCCCTGCGGGGACCCCGATGCAGGACTCGATCCTAGGGCCCCGGGATCACGACCTGAGTGGAAGGCAGATGCGCAACCACTGAGCTACACAAGCACCCAAGAAACAATGTTCTTTTCTTTTTTTGGAGACAGAGCTCAACACAGTTAGGAGAGCAGGACCCTTTTTGAGAAGAAGCAGAGCTGTATTCTTTTATTGTGATTGGGCAGATAGTTGAAGTAATAGCCACTGTGTCTTGGTGACCACTCTTAGCATACGTCCCCTTGGTATGGCAAACAAAATTCTGCAGGAGAGAACTGGCCAGCTGCCAGTGTCCTCCCTGCTTTTGATACCATCTTCATGACCATGAGCTCAGTCACTGAAATCCAGATGACAGTCAGCCGGCCTACGTTGGTCTGGGTGTGCTGGCTGACCACTCACGGCCTCTGTGTTCTGATCCCCAGATGCCTGCGCCCTTCCAGGCATTAACTATTTTGAATCCTATCCTCCAGATATCTCTGGAGTCATGGCCGTTATGAAATCATGCTTTCACACAATCAATTTTGACTCATCTTGTTAATAAATATAGCCGGTTGTTTTCGGTCCGTTTCCTGGGAATCAGATCTGAGACCCTGAGTCTGAGCAGGGAGGTGACTGGGGAGCCCTCGTGGGAGAAGCACCTGTAGAGCAGTGAGGGATGCAGAACCGGGGCTGGGCAGCAGTGGGAATGTTGCGGCCACTTCCACTGGCCTCTGTTCACCTGCATTAACAGCTCTGACCTGTGGGCTCGCCCCAGGGGTGCCCCAGAGCCACTCTTCTGAGAGCTCCCTGTGTGGTCCCTTCCCACCCGCCTGCTCAGCAGCACCCTGTTGTAGCTTGAAATCCGCCTTGGCAGGGGTTTCGATACCCCAGAAAGCTACAAAGTCAGCCTTCCTCCGACCCCCGCCCCCGCAGTTGTTAAAAAATGTACCCAACACACCATGGTGGTGGGAGAGAATCGAAGATTCTAATGCAAGATTCTAATTAGTAAGGGCGCTGGGAGTTTTCAAAGGATCTGTGGAAGGACTTCTTAGTATTTATAAAACCTTTCAAGAGTTCAAAGAAGCTTACAGGTTTTTAAAATTTTAATTATTAATTCAGGCTGATCTCTGTTAGGTGCTTGGGGACAAGTTTAATGGGCAGAAAACATTCAACAGAGAGCAGTAAAGTGTCTGAAAGAGAATGGTTGGTCTGGATGACCAAATAGCTGGATGGATTTGTGGGGAACAACAGGGGAGGGTCGGTCATGCAGCAGGCTCTGGATGATGTGGGGACGGAGGGAGAGCTCAACTGCTCTGCACAGAGCAAGTAGTAGCGCGGGGGCTGGCAGCTGGAGTGGAGTGGATGGGAGGCCTGGGGAGCCGCCTGCCAGTGGGCAGGGCTCTACACAGAGGCATGCAGAGGGCATTCTGGAGTTCGAATGGCCAGGAGACTTTAGAACAGATTCCTGGTCTTCAAACTGGAACTTGTAGCTGAGCTCTGCTCTGTATAACTCACCTCTGTCGCTCTAAACCTGTACTCTGCGTTTGCTACCAGCCCCTTGGTGATGGTGGTCCTGTAGGGAGGGCGGGGGTCATCAGTGCATTTGGTGGGTGGGGTTGCACAGGAAGGGTCCGCAGGAACAGAGGCAAGACTGGGAGAGCAGGGAAGGGAATTCAGAGGAAGTGAGAACTTGAAGACTGCAGTGGACTGAGTGTGTTCACCTCCCAAATTCATTTCTTGAGGCCTGCTCCCCCAGTGTGGTGGTATATGGAGGTGGGCCTTTTGAAAGTGATTGGGTCATGAGGGTGGAGCCCTCATGAATGGGGTCAGTGTCCTTGTAAAAGAGACCCCAGAGGGCTCCCTTACCCCTCCAGCAAGTAAGGACACGGTGAAAGGTGGCTGTCCATGAAACCGCAAGTGGGCTCTCCCCAGACCAGAATCTGCGCGTGCCTTGATCTTGGACTTCCCAACCTCTAGAACTAGGAGATATAAACGTTTGTTGTTTATCACACTCAATCTCTGGTATTTTTGTTGCAGCAGCCTGAACGGATTTAGGGACCCAGGAGCCTGGGGGAAGTGCAAGTTTCTCTCACTTCTACTTCGCCTCCAAATCAATCCCAAAGATAGCAGAGAGGTCTCTGAACTTTCCCCCTGTTAAAGAATGAGATCTAAGTTTTATCAAGAGCTCAGAAAATGAGGGGACCCCAGCATGCTGAAGGACTTGGGGACATCCAGGCAGTAGACAGCTGCGCAACACAGAGGAGGCTGGTGAAGAGTGTCTCAGCCAGATGTCACACTCTACGGTGGAACAAGGTTATTATTCCTTGTTCTCTCTTACCTTGCTCCTTCTCCATTGGAGTCGATACATAAAAACGTGGGTCAATATTGAATGGCTGCTTTCAAAACTTAGGAATTAAATTCATCTTTATACCCCCATTCTCTCAGAAGAAAAGCTTTTAGGCATATTGTAGAACAGCAGTTCTCAATGCTGGCTGCCCATCAAAATTACCTGTGGAGCTTTTAAATATACAAATGCTAGCTGCGGATTCAGAATTTCTGGCACCAGGGCCTTGGGCATCTGTATGTTTAAACAACCTCACAGGGATTCTGATGCAAAGCCAGGGCCGGGTGCCATGGCTGTAGGAAACCATTTGATAAAATTCACCAGAAGAGAAATAACCATTTTTCGCAAGTTGAAGATCAAAATTAAATATGTCATTATTTTTAGAGGAATCTATGCCAATGTATCCTCGTCATGCTTTTAGTTTGTAAGTATGAGATCCATCCTAACTGCTAACTAGCAATGTGAGAAAATGAAATAACATCCTAGCAAATTGCACTTCATGGAAAATGCTGCTGTGCATTTCCTTAGCGGCAAAGCTCACGTTTAAAGAAAAGATAGGACTATAAGGAAAAAATTTAGAACAAGATCTGGAGTTTTTTACGCTCAATAATGTCACTCCTGGAATGCTCAATTGTGGGACTGGGTCAAAGTGACATCAGTGAGTGGTGTAGGAGAAAAAAATCGTTCTCAAATCAGTTGTTAAAAAGAGGCCTGGTACAGGAGAGAAGCCAGGCGGTGTCCTTGAAGCCAGTGGAGTAGAGAGATCCAAAAATAAAGAGCTATCGCCAGCATTAATAGTGCTAAAGCCAAGGAAACAATCAAAAAGCTCTTTGCAGGGTTTTATGTAGGTAGAACTTCATCTGATGGCTTTAATTTTGGCTGTGTATGGATACTGCCCTTAGGAAATCAATTTAAAAAAGGTTTTTGCAGAATCGTTATAATTGATACCATACACCACCAATATTTCCCATTTGACTATAGCATATTTTGGTAATGTTGATTTACTTAGAGCTAATAGACTAATAACATGTATATTGCAAACTCTAAGGGTGTGGGAGGGAGGTATGTTACATGATATAAAAACAGCGAAGATGAATTTGTTTTTCAACTCTTGAACTACAGTTCTGCAATTAAATGGCTGACATGCAGTGTTTAGCTAGTTACTGAAAGCACCTGTCTCATGTATGAGGTGGCCTGGCAGGTTCACAGAGGGAATGTAATCGGAGGGAATAAAAGTCCTTTCTGGTGACAGCTGACTTAATTACTAGACTATATTGTATATTTGGATATGTTGTGATTTTTATGCCCAGTAGCGCCCTGACAACTTGGAGATTTATGTTTTTAGAAAACCCCTTAAGTAGAGTTAATTTTATGGCTGTCACTCAAGTCAAGCCAGGTGTACTTCCTCATTTGTTATCGTCTGCTTTTCTTCCTTGTGGTTTAATCTTGCTGAGTGATGTCTCTTCCCAAAATTTGAAGATCTTCCTTTTACGAAGATGGCTGTATGTGCCTCACACTCCAGGGTGGCTGGAGTGATCTGACAGTAATCCAGATAGGAGATCAGAGGGTGAGCCAGATGTTGGAGATTTCTAATTTTATCAGTTAGTAATTTGTGATTTTCTACACGGCGCTTGGAAATGCCAGCCAGTTTAGATGACTCCCTTTCCTTCCTTCCTTATGCTCCGCTAGTCCCACTATCCATGTGGCTGGAGACCACTTGTGGAGCCCATCCCCACCGTGTGCCTTAGCCAGAGCCACCCCATTCTTTTTCTTGGACTGCGTCATTAGCTTTCTACCTGATTTTCCTCAAGCGAATCTTGCAGATCTGAGCATGACGCCCTGTAACAGTTACGATTCCTTTGGTAGCCAATGACTGAAAACTCAAACCAAAGTAACTGGTGCAAAAAAGGAATTTATTGGCTCATATAACTGAATCGTGCCGGGGTAGACCTCTGGAGGGACTTGCTGTGGCCTCAAAAGACGGGCACAGCACTTGCTTTCTTCTCCATTCTTGACTCCTTTCCCAGGGCTGTTAGGTCATAGAACGGCTCTATGAGACTTGGAAAAAGGTGCCCTTCCCTTAAGTAAGCAACATTTTAGTTAGTATACTTTATTTCTCTAACAAGAACAGTGATTGCAAAATTAGTTTTGTAAAGTTACACGAATTAAATGATTGCTTACAAAATAATAAAAATTCATAATCACTTGCAAATCGGTAAATGGAATGGAAATTTGTGTGATTTGATAATTTGTTGTAAAATAGTGACACGTCCTGCTTTTGGTATCAGTGCTAACTTGCTTCAATAACTTATTTTCTCTAAAAATAGGTTGCTGGCTTGGATAGTATTTCATGTAACTTTGAATAATTGAAATATTTAAAAATATATTTTCATCTTGAGAAGCTACAATCTTCAATGGGGAGAAATAGAATAGCATATCATTTTATCTTTGAATCTGTAACATTTACAAGAAACATGCATGCTAGAAGCTGCTAAATTTTAGCAGCAGTTAATTTTCGTACTAAAGAAATCTCTAGGACAACAAATAAACAGTGCTACAGTGTAAGTGCCAGCCCATGCGGAGTTCCTTACAGAATCGTATAGAGATTTAAGAGCATAATGCTGGGGGAATGTATAATATTGTGCTTGAAGAAGCCTTTGATCAACATTAGCTATAATTATTATCAACTATTACCCAGACTTAGGTCATGGAATCCACATCTCTTCTCCTTTTGTCATTCTGGTTCTCAAGGGTTGCTCTAGAATTTCTACAGAGAAGGGCTTTGGAAAGCAATCTAGTTGGAAAAAGTTGTTCTGTGGACTTGGTTTAGAACAGGATTTGCACAGCGATCTCATCCCTTCTTCAAACTTGGATTTTATGTTGGGGGCTTAGGGGGTGCGCAGGGGGCTTATGGTGGGGATGGGTACTGAAGCTTGTCCCATGCACCCTGGACACACCCTTGCTGGTCTGTTCAACATCTCCGGTTTTTGGCACTGGCTCTCTGAATTCTTTGCAGTCATCAACAGTCAGCTTTCTGTCCACTTCTGGCCACTGGCTGCATTTGTTCAGATCTTGGACTTCCTTGAATTCCTAAGCTTCTGCAGGTTCCAAGTCTCCAGGTGCTGACCTATTATATCTGTCATATTTTGGGCCTGGTTCCTCTTTCCCAGTACCCTTCTACTCCTGTCTTGGTGACTGGCTCGCCACCACTTGAGATCATGGGCACCTCCTCAGTGCATTTGGACATGCTCTTCCCTCTGTCTGGAACACCCCATCCCCTCCCGACTGCCTAGCAAACTTCTTGTCCTTGAATCGCTCAGCTCTGAGTCAGTCTTGGCCATCTTCCACCGCTGGAGTAAGGTGTGCCTCTAGGGGGCTCTAATGGCATGCCATTGGGATTGAAGATGTTTGTACATTGTATCTTTTATTGTTTTTGGACTGTGAGCACCTGGAGGTCAGGAATTTTGTCCCATAACTTTTTATTCCTGTGCTTATCACTATGACTGATGTTTAAAAAAATACACATTTACTGAATGGAGGACTTATCGAAGTGCCTAGAAACGTCTTTGCATAGAAGAATCCACCTATTCAGCCTATTCAGATGTAGTTTTGTTAAGAACACAGAAATGATGAGTCACTCACAAGATACCCTCTACTGCATAAGTCATTAAAGAAAAAATCCAAAAAAAAAAAAAAAAGGAAAAGAAAAGAAAAGAAAAAATCCTGGAGACCCTTTTGAGAAGAGTAATCAATAGGCTTCTACCACAGAATACTCCTGTGAAACCTGTAAAAGAGAAATTCTAAAGACTTGGCTGTACAGACCTTTTACAGTGTTCCTTTTAAGGCCTCCTGTGCAATTTCCAGTTTTACCAGTTGGAGAAGCTTTCTATCATCAAATGTTTTGTGGGAAAGCATGTCAGTCCTATGAAGGGAGGGGCTGAGAAAATGATCTTGAAGTTGATGGGATTTGTTTTTTGATAAGAATGACTCACTGTATAGAATGCCTTCAGCTAAAAATAATAATATTTTAAAAATGTACCTATTGTCAAAGGCTTTGGGCATATGGCCAAATGATTACATAATGGGATTCCAGAAGCCAGTAGCAGATGCCAGGTTCATACTTTTCTCATCAAACAGGCCTCTCTGACATATGCAAAATAACAACAACAAAAGTTCTGATCAAAAAGCTCAGGTGTTGTCCTGGCAATAGAACAGGACAGTCCACAATAAGAGCTTCCATTGTTGGGGACAGTGTGGGGTCTGACTTCCTAACCTAGTATCCAGTTGCAATACAGAAGTTTCAGCTCTTTCCAATATTGAACAGTGGGTAAAACTCCAAAGTCAGGTGGCCTGGGTTGAAGTCCAAGTTCTTACACAAGTTACTTACTGTCTACATGCCTCATTTTTCTCATCAATGAAATGCATTTAATCACAATATAACTAGTGTTCCTGTGAGGAGTCCATTAGCCCACATATGCGAAGTGCCTGGCATCTGAGATGTGTTAGCTGATGTTAGGCCAGATTTAGGAATGAATGCTGAGGTTGGGGTGGGGCTGTAGGAAATTGGCAAGCTGAGTAAGAACCCTTGTGGATGCATTGAACTAAACACTGAATATCTTTAGAACTGCATCTCTCTAGTGGTGCCTGGGTGGCTTATTTGGTTAAGTGACCAGCTCTTGATTTTGGCTCAGATCATGATCTCAGTGTCCTGGGATCAAGCCCTGCCTTAGATTCCACACTCAGTGTGGAGTCTGCTTGAATTTCTTGTTCTTTCTCCTTCTGCCCCTCCTCCTGCTTGTGCTCTCTCTTTCCGTCTTCAAATAAATAAATAAAAATCTTAAAGTTTCATCTCTCTATTCTTTTTAAAACAATTTTTATTTATTTGAGAGAAAGAGTAAGTGGGAGGGACAGGGAGAGAGAATCTGAATCAGACTCTGTGCTGAGCATAGAGCCCACATGAGGCCCGTCGCTCTACCCAAGATCATGACCTGAGCAGAAACTAAGAGTCCAACACTTACCCAACTGAGCCACGCACGTGCCCCTTCAACTCTCTATTTTAAGTAGCTTTAAGGTTTTCTCCATCAATAGAAAATTCTTAAAGTTGTCATCAACTATAAAGGAGGAAATAATTACAAATGAAAAAAATGGTCAGTGAGCAGTGCTCAAATCTTTTTTTTTTTTTTCTCAAATCTTTTCTGAAAATGTACCTATTCTTAGTCCTCAGAGAGAGGAGAAAGTTGAATTCTGAGGTAATTTAGAAGCATTCATGTATCATCACTTCCCTTCAACACTAAAATATAGCTGGTTAATAGAAAGGACACCTCTATTACCCGGCTTTACTTACTTGCTGATTACATTAGCATTTTATTTTTTATTCTATAAGCATCATAGTAGTTATTTTATGTTCTATGAATGTACTTCAATATCAGTAACAGTTTTGACCTTAAATCTTCTGTTCTTAATGATCTTTTAAGTATTTATGACACCCAAATTGCATTTAGAAATTAGTTACAAAAAAAAAAAAAGAAATTAGTTACATTATATAATCCACTTCCAATAATCAACAAATGGATCATCTGGATTTCAAATTAGCTTTGGATTATCCTGCCTTCCAAATTCTTATTAATTAGTCAGAGAGGATATCAGATCCAGGATCTTTTGTTGTCCTTTCAGTCAATTGATAATCAAGTATTGGGTGCCTATAATGGGCCAACCTTTGTGCTGGGCTAGCAAGACGAATTATCCATACTATCCCATCGGTCAAAGAGTTTATACTTTAGTAGGGGATATGGCTTGGTTCAGTTGTGATTTTGCATCAGCCATAGGTGAGAGCTGTGTCAGGGCAACAGCTCTGAGCAGAGGAGCAGAATGAAAAATTAGACACTTTAGAAAAAACCTTCTAAATATGCTAAGGCTTTAATGGAGAAAGTAGAAGACACACAAGAACAAATAGGTAATGTAAGCAAATGATTCTAAGATTGAATCAAAAGGAAATGCTAAAACCAAAAACCACTGTAACAGAAATGAAGAATGTCTTTGATGGGCTGGTCAAGAGACTGGACATGGTTAACGAAAGAGCCAATGAGCTTGAAGAAATGTCAATAGAATCTTCTAAAACTAAATTCAAAGAGAAAAAAAGAATGAAAAATATAAAACATCTAAGAAGTATGGGACAACTACAAAAGGTGTAACATACGTTTAATGGGAATACCAGCTGGAGAAGAAGAAAGAAACAGAACCAATATTTGACCCAATACTGAGAATTTCCACAAACTAATGCCAGACACCAAACCACAGATCCGGAGAGCTCATAAAATACCAAACTCATAAAACCACCAATCCAGGAGCTCATAAAATACACACACACACACACACACACACACACACAAACCCCCAAACCATATATAAACCTAGATATCCTATTCAAACTGTGGAATATAAAAGATAAAGATAAATCTTTTTTTTTTTTTTTAGATTTTATTTATTTATTTGACAGAGAGAGCACAAGCAGGGGGAGCAGCAGAGGGAGAGAGAGAAACAGATTCCCTGTTGAGCAGAGAGCCTGACTCAGGGCTTGGTCCCAAGATCCTGGGATCATGACCTGGGCTGAAGGCAGATGCTTAACTGACTGAACCACCCAGGTTCCCCAATGAGAAATCCTGAAAGAAACAAGAGAAAAGACACCCCTTACAGAGGAGCAAAGAAAAGAATTGAATTGGACTTCTCTTTAGAAACCTTGCACAAAAGAAGAGGGTGGAGTGAAATATTTAAACAGTTGAAAGAAAAAATATCACCAACCTAGAATTCTGTATCCAGTGAAATTATCCTTCAAAAATGGAGAAATCAGGGATCCCTGGGTGGTGCAGTGGTTTAGTGCCTGCCTTTGGCCCAGGGCGTGATCCTGGAGACCCGGGATCAAGTCCCACGTCGGACTCCCTGTGCATGGAGCCTGCTTCTCCCTCTGCCTGTGTCTCTGCCTGTCTCTCTCACTGTGTGCCTATCATAAATAAAAAATAAAAAAAAAAAAGGAGAAATCAAAACTTTCTCAGACAACCAGAAATGGAGGGAATTGTTGCCTGGGGACTTGCCTTGCAAGAATTATTTATTTATTTATTTATTTATTTATTTATTTATTATTATTTTTTTTTACAGAGAAGGGGATCCCTGGGTGGCTTGGTGGTTTGGGGCCTGCCTTTGGCCCAGGGTGCAATCCTGGAGTCCCAGGATTGAGTCCTGTGTCGGGCTCCTGGCATGGGCCCTGCTTCTCCTTCTGTCTGTGTCTCTGCCTCTCTCTCTCTCTCTCTCTGTCTGTCTATCATAAATGAATAAATGAATAAATGAATAAATAAATAAATAAATCTTAAAAAACTTTTTTACAGAGATGGAAAATGATATATGTCAGAAACTCAGATCTATATAAAAAGAGTGTTAGAGAAGGAAAATGAAAGTAAAAATATTTATTTTTCTTATTCTGAATTGATCTAAACAGAAAACAGTTGGTTCAAAAAAAATAATAGCAACAATGTATTCAGTAAGTATTGCTTACGGATAAATAAAATGAATGATAGCAGTGATAGGAGAGACAAACTGAAATACTCTAAGTTGTTTGCATTGTGTGATGTGTTATAATATTATTTAAAAGAGGGCTTGGATTAGTTGTAAACACATGTTGTAAACTCTAAGGCAATCGCTAAAAACAGTTAGAAAAAGAAGTGTAACTGATATGCTAAGAGAAGAGAAAAAAATGGAATCCTATAAAATGCTCAAAAGAGAAGGCAGAAAAGAGTGGAAGAAAAAAAAGATGGGGAGCCTGGGTGGCTCAGTCAATGGAGTATCTGATTCTTGATCTCAGGTCTTGATCTTAGGGTTGTGAGTTTGAGCCACACAGTAAGTGTGGAGCCTACTTAAAGAAAAAAAAAGAAAAAGAAAAAAAGGATCTGAAAACAAAGACAATGAATAGAAAACAATTACAAATATGTTAGGTATTAATCTAACTATATCAAAAATCTTACTTGATTTTATAATCAAAACCATTCCCTAGTGGGACAATGAAGAGTAAGGGTTACTACAATCAGATTGACATGTGTTCTGGAGCTTGCATTTTTTTTTTTTTTTTTTTAGATTTTTATTTTATTTACTCATGAGAGTTACAGAGAGAAAGAGAGAGAGAGAGGCAGAGACACAGGCAGTGGGAGAAGCAGGCTCCATGCAGGGAGCCCAATGCAGCAGGACTCGATCCCAGACCTCCAGGATCATGACCTGGGCTGCAGGTGGCGCTAAACTGCTGCGCCACTGGGGCTGCCCTCTTTTTTAAATTCTGTCTTGGGGACCCTGGGTGGCTCAGTCCATTAAGCATCCACCTTCAGCTCAGGTCATGATCTTGGGGTCCTGGGATCAAGCCCCACATTGGGCTCCCTGCTCAGCAGGGAATGTACTTCTCTCTTTCCCTCTGCTCCTCCCCACTACTTGTGCAATCTCTCTTAAATAAATACATACAATCTTTTTTTTTTTTTAAAGGATTTTATTTATTTATTCATGAGAAATACAGAGAGACAGAGAGGCAGAGACACAGGCAGAGGGAGAAGCAGGCTCCATGCAAGGGAGCCCGATGTGGACTCAATCCTGGAACTCTGGGATCATGCCCTGGGCTGAAGGCAGATGCTCAATGGCTGAGCGACCCAGGGATCCCAAATAAATACATATGATCTTAAAAAAAAAAAAAAAAGCAAACAAACAAACAAACAAACCAAAAATCCAGCTCTATGTCTCAATCATCTTTTTAAAAGGGTTGAATAGGGATCCCTGGGTGGCGCAGCGGTTTGGCGCCTGCCTTTGGCCCAGGGCGCGATCCCGGAGACCTGGGATCGAATCCCACATCGGGTTCCCGGTGCATGGAGCCTGCTTCTCCCTCTGCCTGTGTCTCTGCCTCTCTCTCTCTCTCTCTGTGTGACTATCATAAATAAATAAAAATTAAGAAAAAAAAATTAAAAGGGTTGAATAATAGTACAAATCTAATAATATTGTTGTGGGTTTGGGACACCTGGGTGGCTCTGCAGTTGAGGATCTGCCTTCAGCTCAGGGTGTGATCCTGGAGACCTGGGATGGAGTCCCACATCTGGCTCCCTGCATGGAGCTTGCCTTTCCCTCTGTCTGTGTCTCTGCCTCTCTTTCTGTGTCTCTCATGAATAAATAAATAAAATCTTAAAAAAAATATATTGTTGTGGGGTTTAAATGAGATATTGTATATATGTATACATAAAACTTTAAGTACAGCATCTGGTATGTAGTAAGCTCTCAATAAATGCAGTCTACTATTATTTTCCAACAGAATTAGGTGTTTCTTTTATTTACTAAATGTTTATTAAAATATTTATTAAGTACTTACTATGTGCTAGGTATAGCATAGGTGATGTGCTGAGATAATCTGGACTGTGTTTATTTTATTAAATAAAAATATTACACATTATGTACATATAGAGGAATTAGAAAATACATCAAGGATGAGTGTGTGTGTGTGAGAGAGACAAGGGAAAGAAAAAAAATCCTACCATTCAGCAAAAACCATTGTCAACACCTTGACAAACGTCTTTTCAGACTTTTGAAAATATGTAGATATACCATGATTTTTTTTAAAGGGGATCATCATGCATGTTGTATTTTATCTGCTCTTACATGTTTATATAGTCAATATATCTGTACCATCTTTCTATGCATAGATGCATTCTTAAGTTTTAAAAGTGTGCCTTAATTGTACCTGAAGCTTTATAGTTTGTCACATTTTGCTTTGCTTTTTTTTTTTTTTTAAAGATTTTATTTATTTATTTACGAGAGACAGAGAGAGGCAGAATCATAGGCAAAGGGAGATGCAGGCTCCCTGTGGGGAGCCCAATGCAGGACTCAATCCCAGGACCCCGGGATCACCACCTGAGCCAAAGGCACTGAGCCACTTATGTGCCCTAAGTCAATTTTGCTTTGCTTTTTCTTAAATGATGGGAAGTCCAAGTGATGCAAATGGGAGTGAACAAGAGTCCTCTTATCAGAAATGAAAGCCTATGGAGACCAAATCTCTGATGTTTTTAGTGAGCCCCACTAGGAATTCAAGCGGTGGCAGGAATCTAATTGAATTTTCCATTTTCAGCTGAAATGTTGAAAAGTAAAAGAAAGACAAAATGGAAAGTCTACAAAGGTCAGACATGAGAATTTTCCAGATAGCAGAATTGATTGCATAGACAACTGGAATTTTACGAAGGCCACATATGTGGTGGAGGGCCAGAGGGAAAGGGAGCAGGAAGAGAGGGAGGCGTTCTCTGTGCTGAGCAGGGTGGGGAGCTCTGAGGAACCCCACCCTCCTTCATTCCAGACCAAGGAGAGTCCCAGGAGATGGGGGCAGAGGTGGCAGGCTGGAGGTGGGGACACCACACTGTTGCCTCCCAGCAGGTCTCAGCAGTCTGTGAAGGGCCCTCTCCTCGCCCTCCGGCTCTTGTCAGCAGTGGGAACAGCGCTGTGGGGTGTTACCAGGCACATTCTTTAAAATGTGAAGGAAGCAAAACAAAAAAAACCACACCCTGAAATCGGTCTTGCAAACTGGTCATTACTTCCTCTTGGATCCACCCCACTCTCTCATGGAGCGAATGAGAGACGATGTGGGTGACAAGTGGAGCTGCCACTTTTAATGGCTGTGGCTGAGGCAGGTGGGGTGGGGGGCGGTAGACAAGGTGAAGTGGGGAGAGTATCGGCAGCCACCTCAAAAACAGAGCACCCTTATGCATTACAGGAGAGTTTTCTTGTTAAAATGATGTTTATTGTGGAAATTTTGGAAAAGATGGATAGAAAAGAAAATACAAACCCCCTGGAATCCCACCTCTGTTGACATGTTAGTGTATACCAGCCCAACATTTTCTGTGCACATTTACTTACATAAAATTAACAAAAATGAGATCATAGCGAACACTTGTTTTTATAACCTGCTTTTTTTCCCTTAGCAAAACATCGGAAACATCTTTTCATGTCATTAAATGCTCTTTAACATTATGTTTTACCTTTCACTTTAATTTTTAAGAGGTATTCGGTTATAACATTACATCTCTGTTTCATTTTATTTGAGTTAATATGTATTTTTATTGGATGAGGTAGCTGTAGCAGCACCAGGGGCTGGGGTTTCTCTTTTACATAATGAAGGCTCTTTTCTCCAGCCATCTCCATGTGGTCGGTTCCATTCATTTCATTTAATTTATATTACTCATGCCGAAGAACACTTACTTGCTCTGGTACCTACTGCTATTCGGCACAATTTGTACCATGTGTGTTTGGAAAATGGTGAAGAGCAGTCGCCACACTTCCTTGTCTGATGAGTCATTGTAAATGAAGGGAAAACACCTTCTTGGTCTCTCAGCGAGATGTCAGCCCCTCGGGGAGCCCAGAGCCAGTGCATTAACCTCGGTTGCCTCTGAGGCCGTTTTGCCCCAAGACCTTCTTTGTGGCAGCATTTGAAACAGAGAAACAGGGGCACCAGTGTAGTTCAGTGGTTAAGCCTCTGCCTTTGATTCAGGTCTTGATCCTGGGCTCCCTGTGAGGAGCCTGCTTCTCCCTCTGCCTGGGTCTCGGCCTCTCTCTCTGTCTCTCAAGAATAAATAAATACAGGCACTGAGGGGGGCATTTGATGGGATGAGCACTGGGTGTTATACTATATGTTGGCAAATTGAACTCTAATAAAAAAATATACAAAAAAAAATCTTAAGAAAACAAAACAAAACAGAGAAACATCTTCTGATGAGCTTGGACCCATGGCCCACTAAGAAATGATAACTATAGCCAAGGAAAAATGAAAAAACAAATCAGAACTGTTGGTCACTTGAACGACCGGCTCAGTTTTCGTGAGGGTGGGCCTTGTCTTCTTCACTCATGCAAAACCTGTCCAGCAATTATTTTCGCCTTAAGTGAGGCCCTCCCATGGAGCTCATTATCAGGAGCCCAACTAGATGAAGCAACTGTATTAATTTGTGGATATAAAGCAAAACATATTCTACTTTGTCAACTCTGCAAATGCTGTTTGTCCTTGATGCTGCTCTCTTGGTTTTCCTAAGCTCTTGATTTTTATGAGCTGGATTTGTTGGCCTGGCTGACTTTGACCTGGGGTCCCTGGGTCCTTGGCTCTTGTTCTGGGCTAGATTCCCTAGGGCACAAGTTCAGAGATTCCTACACCTGCCCGCCCTCCCTCCCCCACCCGCCCCACAGCAGGGCCCTATCTGTTGCTGGTCAAATTCCCTCTTGCCCTGTGGTTGCTATCCTCGCCTCTTCCATCGCTCTCCTTTCACTCCTATTCTTCTGCACTTTATTCTTCCTTCCGCATCTTCTGTCCTCTTCTCACCTTCCTCTGTGGTGACTCATTCATCTGCACCTGCCTCACTGCCTTTTCCAGGCCGCCCACATGCTGATCTGACTGGAGATGAGCGGATCGGCAGTTTAGGATAATAGTATAATAATAACATTATAAATATGATATTTATTATCACAATATTATGTATTGCATTTATCCAAAATATCATAATTATCATTATACATATTTACAATTTTAATATTGATTTTATATAATTTAACAATTATATTAAATTTAATATCCAGTTATAAATATGCATAATTGTATTACAAATATAATTATATATGTATAATTATAATAATACCATAATATTTTGGATAAGTAGGTTAAGTAAAATTTATCACTCAATATTTTCCACTTCTTCCTCTCTTATTTTTTGAAATGTAGCTACTAGGGATGCCTTGGTGGCTCATCGGTTTAGAGCCTGCCTTCTGCCCAGGGTATGATCCTGGAGTCCTGGGATCAAGTCCCACATCGGGCTCCCTGCGAGGAGCCTGCTTCTCCCTCTGCCTGTGCCTCTCTCTCTCTCTCTGTGTCTCTCATGAATAAATAAATAAAGTCTTTAAAAAATAAAAAAATGTAAATACTAGAAAATGTGAAACTATACACGTGTTCATGCTTCTGACTCTCACTAAATTTCTGTTAGCACATATCCAGACCTTTTCATGGTTGCTTGGAATGTACTGTTTTCCAATTGCTAAGAGCTCAGAGCTATCTTTGAGGCCACTGTGACATCCTCATTCTTACTCACTTTGCTTCTTAGAAATAGGAATAGCATATCTTAAAGACAAGAATATATGTACATTTCTGCTTTAAGTTTACTTTAAAAGAGAGAGAGAGAAAAAAAAAAAAAAAACTCCCACAGCTCCCTCTTATCTGTGGTCAGATTTTGGTCTGTAATGATATTTGGATTTAAAAAGTGACCCAAGGATGCTTGGGTGGCATAGTTGGTTGAGCCTCCAACTCTTGATTTTGGCTGAGAGTCATGATCTCAGAGTCAGGAGATCTAAGCCTGCACTGGACTCAAGGGTCAGCAGGAAGTCTGCTTAAGATTCTCTCCCTCTACCCCTCCTCCTGATTGCCTGGAATGCTTCCTCTCTCTCTCAAATAAATAAATCTTAAAAAAAAAAAAAAAAAAGTGAGCCTAACCCTTCCCTCATTTTTGTTCTTGGACTTCCCTTAATATTCTTGATGGGTCAGGCCATCAGATGCCTGGCTGGCCATAGTCTCTGTGGGAAAGTGGGTCCCTGTTCCTTTATGTCCCCTCCCTACTTCTTCCAGAGCTGCTTAGATAGACCTGATGGCAGGACAGTGAAGAAGTATACCAATGACCCAGAGATGTGAAAAGATGAGCTGGGCTGAGTGGCATGTTTTTCTGACCTGGAAATAGGGAAAAAGAATGAGACTTATTAATGGGAGATGAAAATGAAAAGGTGCTAAAAGAAGTACTTGGGGCCATGTGTGGTCATGCCCAGCCAAATTTATAAGGAAGAAATGACAAGTAAGCAGGATCTGTGAATAGGGAAATCTATCTATGGAAGAGCATGGAAGATAGACAGAGGGGGTGAGAATAAGCAAGTGGTGACACAGAGAAGCAGATGTGTGAAGATCAGCTGAATTACCCTCATCACAGGTGTCCATGCACTCAGGCTGCTCTGAAAGAAATACCAGAGACAGGTAGATCAGAGAGCATATGAACAACAGAAATTTATTTCTTCCAATCCTGGAGGATGGCAGTCTAAAAAGGAAGCACTGGTAGATTCAGTGTCTAGTGAAGGCCCTCTTTCCAGCTCATAGATGGCGTCTTCTTGCTGTGTCTTTAGGTGGTGGCCGTTGCAGGGAACCCTCTGAGGTCTTTCTTACAAGGGCACTAATCCCATTGGTGAAGGCTCCACCCTCACGGCCCAGTCATCTCCCAAAGGCCTCACCTTCTAATGCCATCACCTTGGGGCTGTAGATTCCATAAAAGAATTTGGGAGGAGACATAAATATTCAGACCATAACAACAGGTCACTAAAGTTTCTTAAATTGATTCTACTATAGAACTGATTTTTGGGACACCTGCGTAGCTCAGTGGTTGAGCATCCACCTTTGGCTCAGGTCGTGATCTCAGGGTCCTGAGAAACAGTCTCATGTCAGGCTCCCCACAAGAAGCCTGCTTCTCCCTCTGCCTATGTCTTTGCCTCTCTCTGTGTCTCTCATGACTAAATAAATAAAATCTTTAAAAAAAAATGTGATTTTTTTTCTTGTGGCTTCACGAAGATTCTTTTTTTTTTTTTTTTTTTTGAAGCTGGTTTTTCGACTTTTCCTGAGTTTCTGTATAAAGGAAACATTACTCTCAGTTTGTTTTCATGGAATGAATGAAATGGCTTTCTGTTTCTTATAACTAGGGTCTAAAGGAAACAATACCTTCATTTTGGATAAGTTTAGAGTTAATGTCTTTTTCCCCCTAAAATACTTTTGATTTTCAGGTGTATTATAGCACTTCCATCTCTCACCTTTCTGTTAGGTGGGAATTTTACAGAATTATACACAGAATTTTATTTTATTTTATTATTATTTTTTAAAAAGATTTTATTATTCATTCATGAGAGACACACACACACACAGAGGCAGAGACACAGGCAGAGGGAGAAGCAGGCTCCATGCAGGGAGCCTGACGTGGGCCTCAATCCCGGGTCTCCAGGATCATGCCCTGGGCTGAAGGTGGCACTAAACCGCTGAGCCACCCGGGCTGCCCCTATACACAGAATTTTAATCAACAATCTAACCCTAGAAGATGTTTGTAAATGACGTATCAGATAAAGGGGTAGTATACAAGATCTATAAAGAACTTATTAAACTCAACAGCAAAGAAACAAACAATCCAATCATGAAATGGGCAAAAGACATGAACAGAAATCTCACAGAGGAAGACATAGACATGGCCAACAAGCACATGAGAAAATGCTCTGCATCACTTGCCATCAGGGAAATACAAATCAAAACCACAATGAGATACCGCCTCACACCAGTGAGAATGGGGAAAATTAACAAGGCAGGAAACCACAAATGTTGGAGAGGATGCGGAGAAAAGGGAACCCTCTTGCACTGTTGGTGGGAATGTGAACTGGTGCAGCCACTCTGGAAAACTGTGTGGAGGTTCCTCAAAGAGTTAAAAATAGATCTGCCCTACGACCCAGCAATTGCCCTGCTGGGGATTTACCCCAAAGATGCAGATGCAATGAAATGCCGGGACACCTGCACCCCGATGTTTCTAGCAGCAATGTCCACAATAGCCAAACTGTGGAAGGAGCCTCGGTGTCCATCGAAAGATGAATGGATAAAGATGTGGTCTATGTATACAATGGAATATTCCTCAGCCATTAGAAATGACAATACCCACCATTTGCTTCGACGTGGATGGAACTGGAGGGTATTATGCTGAGGGAAATAAGTCAATCGGAGAAGGACAAACATTATATGGTCTCATTCATTTGGGGAATATAAAAAAATAGTGAAAGGGAATAAAGGGGAAAGGAGAAAAAAATGAGTGGGAAATATCAGAAAGGGAGACAGAACATCGAAGACTTGTAACTCTGGGAAAGGAACTGGGGGGGTGGAAGGGGAGGTGGGTGGGGGGTGGGGGTGACTGGGTGATGGGCACTGAGGGGGGCGCTTGATGGGATGAGCACTGGGTGTTATTCTATATGTTGGCAAATTGAACACCAATAAAAAATAAATTTATATTAAAAAATTAAAAAAAAGAGGGATCCCCGGGTGCGCAGCGGTTTGGCGCCTGCCTTTGGCCCAGGGCACGATCCTGGAGACCCGGGATCGAATCCCACGTCGGGCTCCCGGTGCATGGAGCCTGCTTCTCCCTCTGCCTGTGTCTCTGCCTCTCTCTCCCTCTCTCTGTGTGACTATCATAAATAAATAAAAAAAATTAAAAAATTAAAAAAAGGACCAAAAAAAAAATCTAACCCTAGTTCTTTTTCTTTTTAAAAGATTTTATTTATTTATTCATGAGAGACACACAGAGAGAAAGAGGCAGAGACACAAGCAGATGGAGAAGCAGGCTCCATGCAGGGAATCCGATGTGGGATTTCATCCCGGATCCCGAGATCATGCCCTGGGCCGATGGCAGACACTCAACCACTGAGCCACCCAGGCGTCCCTCCTAGTTCTTTTTCCATACCTGAAACAACCCTTTTTTGACTACTCCTAAGCCATATAATTTAATATTACTTTTTAAAATGATTAAATTTTTATTTGCTTTTGTGTATATTAAGAAGAAGATGATCACTGTATATAATTGCAATTCTTGCAAAGCAGGTGAGAAATCTACTTTCTTTGGAGTTCAGAATTAATGCTAATGAATGAGTCAGAGCTTTGGTGTAAAAAGCATAAGAACTTACTACAAGGAACAAAAAACATGTGTCTTTATTTCTATTACTATTGTCATTGGGCAAGAAGTACATTTTTCTTGGTCTTGTTCTCATTGGCTGTAAGCCATGTTGAGGTGGTTATATTAGTTAGCTTGGGCTGCTATCACCAGCATACCATGGACTGGGTGAGTTAAACTATATAAATTCATTTCTCATGGTTCTGGAGGCTGAGAGTCTGACCTCAGAGTGCCAGTATGGTTGAGTTCTGGTGAAGATTGTCCTCTTGGCTTGCTGATGGCTGCCGTCTTGCTGTGTGCTCACATATGGGTAAGGGAAGAGAGAGAGAAAGAGAGAGAGAGAGAGAAAGGGGAGGGAGAGAGGAAGAGAGCAAGTAGTTAGGAGGTCATTGAGAGGACATGACCGCCTATTGACCCATGAGCTAGACCAGGGCAATAGCAGGCTTCTTCGGCCCTCCTCTGTTCTTTGTAAGCACATTTCCCACACCTTTCTTATACTAGGAGCCGCCACAAGGATGTAGCTTTGAGAGAGTGATGTGTCATTCTGGACTGTATCCATGGCTGACCCCCACTGAGGCCTCTTTGTAAACTCTTAACATTCTAGCAGGAAGGTGTGAAGATCTACTCACCTTGCAGCTGCCCAAGATCAACCTCATATGTAAATTCCCTTAATAAAATTGCCATTGACAGTCTGGAACGGTCTGGCTTTTTCTTTGATCTCTCTTTACCTTCCACATAGGAAGGCCAGTTTCAAACTTCACCCTGAAAACTCCCAAGGTTGTGTTATTATTTTTTTTTAATTTATTTATTTATTTTGAGAGAGAAAGAGAGTGAGAGTGAGAAAGTAAGTGAGCGGGAGTAGTGGCAATGGGAGAGGGAGAGAGAGAATTCTCAAGCAGACTCTCTGCTGAGTGTGGTGCCTGACATGGGGCTCAACCCCAGGACCCTGAGATCATGACCTGAGCTAATTAATATCCAGAGTTGGACACTTAACCCACAGAGCCACTCAGGAGATCCTGGAAATTCCCAGGTTTATGAATCAACACAAGCTCTCTGATGTCTCTTCTAATAAGGGGCACTAATCCAAACCTCACAACCTCACCTAAACCTAATTATCCTCCAAATGCCCATCTCCAAAAACCCTCACTTTGGTGGTTAGGGCTTCAACATATGAATTTTGGAGTTACATGATTCAGTTCATAGCAGGTTATTAAAAGCAAATTATAATTTTAATAAAGTATAACTTTGTTTTTTCCATGTGACTATTTTAAGCAAAGTATCTTTTTAAAAAAGATTTCTGTCTGTTGTCCTTGCTACCACAGCCTGCTTCCACCTCGGCTCACCATCTATGCCCCAAAGTATTTTTTTTTTTATATTTTGTGAATTTTATATAATGCAGGTTTTATTTTTATAGCTTGATATTTATCAAGTTTGGCAGATGATTCATTCAGAAAGCAGTCTTGAAACACATGAAAGGGTAATAATAACTATCACATATTTGTCACCTCCTATCTGATTTGTATTAAAACACAGCAATGAGGTCAATCTTATTTACTCATTTTTCTAGTTGCTCAATGATTAAGCAAATATTTCCCTAAGTTTTTACTAGATGCCAGACATTGTGTTCCGTGTTTTATATGAACTAATTTTTCTTTGTAAAAGAATGTAGTGTGAGATCTGATGATTTCCTATCTATGACGTCTTCAAGTCCTGTCTGGGAGAGTGAAGTCCTTCCTCCTTTATGTCTTCCATGAAGTCCTTCCTTGTCTGCTCATAAGACTTCTTAGAGGGTTGTCACAGAACAATCCAAGGAGGACATGGTAAATTGTTAAGCAAAGGCAGTGGCAGTGGGTATAGAGACAAGTTCATAATTTCTTTTGGAGATAAAATCAATGGGATTGGGTAACTGGACAGGGTTGGTTAGGAAGAGAGGAAGGAGTTTGGGTTGATTTCTAGGGTTCTGGCTGCAGAGATGAAGATATTACTCATCAAGTAGTTCTATAGAGGAAGAGAGGACGATTCAGGAGGATTTGGAGAGAAATATGATGACTCTGTGAACTGCCTATAATATTTGCATGGACATACGAAAAATTAAGTGGAGAAGTGAGGCAATTCCCTAAAGACTGCAGGTAAAATAAGTCCTTTTATTAGGAGAGAAAGTGAAGGCATGTTGCACTTTTAAGCCCTTTGCTCTGGGGTCTCTTCCTTAGAGACGATGATGAAGAATCATGGCCATCTTAATTCCCAGTGCTTCTTTTAGAAGTCTTGGAACTCACTGAGGTCCTAAAGAATACACACACAGATGGTGTATTAGTTTCCTATTGCAGTTGTAACAACACAAACTTACCATTGTGTTTTTAACAATAGCAATTTATTATCTTACAGTTCTGCAGGTCAAAAGTTCTAAAATCAAGATATTGGCAGGAGACTGTGTTCCCTCTGGAAGTTCTAGGAGAGAATTTGTTTCCCTGGGTTTTCCAGCTTCTAGAGACTGCCTACATTCTTCGCTTTGTGGCCCCCTCTGTCATTGTCTGGGCTGGCAAGGTAGTGTCTTCAAATCTCTCTATCTGGCCCCTCCTGCCTCCCTTTTATGAAGAACCTTTGTGATTACATTGGCTCACTGGGATAATCTGGGATAATCTCTATATCAATATCCTTAACTTAATCACATCTGCAAAGCCCCTTTTGCCATGTAAGGTGATGTATTCATAGGTTCTGGGTATGAGCAGGAGGATTTCTTGGAGGGCCATGTTTTGCCCACCACAAGGGTCTGTCTTGCCCATTACCCTAGGGTACCCAGTCTCATGAAGACCAAAACAAGGTGCTGCTGCTCCTCCTGCCTTTCTTCTCCTCTTTGCAAGTCCTTGAGGTGTTGGGTCAAACTTACAGTTAGGAGTTGGTATGTCTACAAACACTTTTGGTAAATTGGGGGTTAGGTGGGGCTTGTTTAATAAGATAGGTCATCTAGTAAGAAAAGTTTCATTATTATTTGAAGTTCATTATTGTGCTATGTTGGGAATGGGCATTGAAGTGACGTAAATATACTTTCAGCATGTGTGTAAGAGCAGAATAACCTCTAAAATAGGAGAAAGATGGGCAATCACCCTAAACCCTCCCTTTGGGGGGCCTTGTATTCTTGGAAGAGGGGTGCCAGCTAGTTCCTAGTCCTTGTAGAAAGTATAGTGACCACTTCCTCTAGTAGCATTTCCTGACTTCCTAGCCGTACTAGAAGTTCCTCTTCTGTTCTTCCACGATGTCTGGGGCAGAGCTTTATTTTAGAGCATTTATCACATTGTAATTCATTGCTTGCTTATCTGTCCTACTAGATTTTGCTATAGGTAGAGATTATACCCTATTCCCCACTGCATCCCCTTTGTGTCTAATACCTGCCTACCAATAATCGTATATGGAATGGATGAATGAAAGGAATTGTTTCCAGAACAGCTTCTGAATCTCGAATTTCCCTCAACGTTTTTTATTTTATATTTCTCGTTGACTTGCAGGAATACTATAATGGTAAATGAGATAATTTCTCTAAAGTGTGTAAGATCTTTTGAGAAATGTTTTATTAGGCTAAGGCTCATGCACAGCTAATCAAATGAAGCCCAAATTTATTCTGTTTCTTTAGTTTTATTTGTCAAAGTTGTTGGCTGGGAAAACTTGCCTCCATGATGAATTTGAGCCAATTGGCAAAAAGGTACGCAATTTTACATAAAGCCTGACAGTTTGAAGGCACATAATAAAGCTTTGAATAATGAGAGAAGGAATGGTTAAATAATTAATAATAAGAGCTATGCTGTATTGGCCACTACACTTTTAACCGCATGCCTTTTAGGAAAGTGGACAAAACAAAATAAAGCAAAACACATACTGAATCTTGTATGTAAACCCATTAATTCCTTGTTGTTGGCCAAGTAGAAAGTGTTTCTCTTCAATTCTCATCATTGGTGTATTAGTCAGCTTTTGCCGCAGTAACAGTCAATCCTCAAAATTTCAATGGCTCAGCAGTTAATTTTTACTTCCATCATGGGAGGGCTGTGGGCTGGCTGTGACTCTGCTGGCCATGGCTGGGCTTACAGAACTAACTCTGTTGGGCTCTACTAGCTAGAGCTAGTGGTCTTTTCATTCTTGGATGAAGTCAATGAAGCAGCCGCTCCTTGAGATATGCTCTTCTCAGGGCGGGGCACCGGAGCACAAGAATGGGGAGAATGATTGAACACCAATAAAAAATTAATTTATTAAAAATAAAATAAAATAAAAGGCCTTGGTCATTTGTTTTTTTAAATTTTTTATTTATTTATGATAGTCACAGAGAGAGAGAGGCAGAGACATAGGCAGAGGGAGAAGCAGGCTCCATGCACCAGAAGCCTGATGTAGGACTCGATCCTAGGTCTCCAGGATCGCACCCTGGGCCAAAGGCAGGCGCCAAACCGCTGCGCCACCCAGAGATCCCGGCCTTGGTCATTTGAAAAAAAAAAAAAAAAGGAATGGGGAGAACAGAGGTAAACAAGTACCTTAAAGCTTCTGCTCCATTGGCTAACAGAAGTCACATGGTCAAGTCCAGAGTTGCTGCAGCGGAGAAATACCCTATGCCTACAGGAAACATTTCCAGGAAGCAAGGGGACAAAAAGTTGTGAACCAGTAATACAATCTATCACATCTGTGCCCGAGGTAATGCTTGTCAAAGCCTGCCCTTTGGCTTTTTATAATATTCACTGCTCATTAAAGCTTTTATTTGAAGTTAAATTTATTTAATTTAAATAGCAAAGGCAGTTGTATGGTCTTCCAATAGGCTCTATATCCATAGGCCCCACAGGTAAAAGGAAATAGATTTGGGAATTTTAGCTAAAGAAAAAATTTAATTTTATAAGTATCAATGTTTTCATGAGGGTCATGATGGTCAGTCATTCTTTACATCTGTGGATGTCCAAGCCAGCAGAAAAGGATTTAATTAAAGTAGAGATATTGGGGTATAGTTACCATAAGGAACGATTTCTTGACCAGTCAAGTGAAAAAGACATGAAAGGGGTAAAAGGTCTCCCTAGTGGATAATTAAATCATTCATCTGCTGGAAGGAGGAAGGCTGGGCCAGATGACAGGTTTCTGCCAATTTTCTTGTTTATAGTACTTTGAATTTTGAAATAAAGAAGTCCTTTTAAGACAGATGGTATTAAAATTCTTCTTACATCAGTAAAATGACACTGGGAAACTTAGAAGCTGGCTTAATGCAGAAAATGAAAATAGTAAGAGAAACAGATGTGAGAGGAAAATACAACTCTAAGCATTCATTGTTTACTTTTGAGAGAATAGAACGTCATAGTTAATTCCAATTTTAATATACTTATTTGTTTTATTCGTGCTTTCAACAAACGTTTTAATAAGTACCTACTACGTGTCAGACATTGTGATAGGTGCTGGTTGGCTAAGAAATTAAATAATTTATAGTTAAAAGAGCTGATAAATCAGCTATAAATGTCATGATTACCATCAATCTTCCTCAGAATTTTTTGCATACCATTTAAAAAAGAAAATAAGGTTTTAATTTTTTTATAAATATACATTTTATATAAATACAGATTATTTACATTTTATTTCTATGATTTATAGTCATGAAAATCTAGATGCTAAAAAATTTATGCTTTTCAGATGATCTATATACCTTTCTTGGGCATTTCTTTTCTGTCTTTCTTTCTTTCTTTCTTTCTTTTATTTTTATTATTATTATTATTATTTTTTTTAAATTTATGATAGTCACACAGAGAGAGAGAGAGAGAGACAGGCAGAGACACAGGCAGAGGGAGAAGCAGGCTCCATGCCGGGAGCCTGACGTGGGATTCGATCCTGGGTCTCCAGGATCACGCCCTGGTCCAAAGGCAGGCGCTAAACCGCTGCGCCACCCAGGGATCCCTCTTTCTTTCTTTTAAAGAATAAATATCCTATGGTCCTTTTTTTTTTTTAAAAGATTTTATTTATTTATTCATGAGAGACAGAGAGAGAGAGAGAGAGAGAGAGGCAGAGACACAGGCAGAGAGAGAAGCAGGGTCCATGCAGAAAGCCTGATGTGGGACTTGATCCCAGGACTCCAGGATCATGACCTGGACTAAAGGCAGGTGCTAAACCACTGAGCCACCCAGGGATCCCACCTATGGTCCTTTCTTTTCCCCTCAGCTTTTCTGACATATCATGGATAAATAAAATTGTAAGATATTTAAAGTGTACAGTGTAATGATTTGATATACATATATCTGTGAAAGGTTTTCCCCCTACTAAGTTAACACATATGTCATCTCTCATATTTACCTTGTGTTTGATAAGAAATAACAGCCTTCCCTCCAATACTTGTCCCATTGACCCTTCAATTTTGATTCAGTAGCTTCTTTTAGGGGCACCTGGGTGGTTCAGTGGTTGAGCCTCTACCTTTGGCTCAGGGCATGATCCCAGAGTCCCGGGATGGAGTCCCACGTTGGACTCCTTGCATGGAGCCTGCCTTCTTCTCCCTGTGCCTGTGTCTCTGCCTCTCTCTGTGTGTCTCTCATGCAAAACTAAATAAAATCTTTTAAAAAATAAAAAGAACAGTTAAGTTCTACTCTCTTAGCAAATTTTATTTATAGAATATGGTGTTGTCAACTGTAGTCATCATGTTATGTTAGATCTTCAGAGCTTAATCATCTTATAGCTCAAAGTTTGTATTCTTTTATCCACCTCTCCCTATTGCCTACCTTCCCCCCAATGCCCAGCCCCTGGCAACCACTTTTTTTTTTTTTTTACCGTTTTTATGAGTTTGTCATTCATTCATTCATTCATTCATTCCACATATAAGTGATACCGTGCAGTGTTTAACTTTTCTCTGTCTGGCTTATTTCACTTAGCATAGACTCCTCCAGGCTCATCCATGGTCTCAGGCATCTCGAATAAGCTCTGAGGTGTTTTAAAATGACAACTTATCCTCTCTGACAGCAAATTACTGTTTTATTTGCCTTTGAGGAGGATTTGTGAGCAGGGCAATGGGTAGTTCAAAGACTCTTGCATTGGTGAATCTCTTTTAAGAAATTATCTCTTGAAAAGTCAAACAGCACAGCATCATTACAAATGAGATTTCATCAGCGCAGACTGCCGAAGAGGCTCAGAAATCAATAGTTCTCTTTTTTCATGCACAGCTACGGTTATGACTTTAAAAAAAAAAAAAAACGACAGAAATATTTGTCACAGTAGCTGCTATGTGGCATTACCGGGTCTTAATCTGTGTGCTAGCGAGAGAATGTGTTTGCTTATTTGTTATACTCAACCTATGATAATCCTAGTTGACACTTCTGTAGTGTTTACCAAGAGGCAGGCAGATTGAAGCACTTCAGAACTGCTGACTCATTTAACGCTCACGGGAGGGTAGGCGCTGTTTCTGTAGCGCCAAGTTATCCCCATTTTGTAGATTAGAAAACTGAGGCGTAGAGATGCTAAGTACTGGCCCAAAGTCACAGGACTAGTAAATGGCAGGCTTGGGCTATGACCTCAGACGGTGTAGCTCCGGTTTGCTACCTTCTATGAAGCGAGCCCAATAACCTGAGATCTTCTTAGACCTCAAACCTGATCCCTGCTCCGTTCGGTTTCATCCTACCCTCAACCTTGAGCTTGATTTTTCTGCACCTGCTGGTTAGGACCACGAGTTTGTCATTGCCTCCCTTCACGCAAGTGAAGAACTTTTCGTAGATTCGGTGGTGTTTGATTGTCAAGATACACAGTGCACACGCACAGTAATATGGATGACGATCGTTTATTAAGCCAGAAAGGCTTGACAGGCCCTAAAACGAGCACCCGTTCCCCAGGAGCAGATGGGAAAAGTGCAGGGGCCGGGAGCCGGGGAGACAGTAGGGTCTGACCTCAGGCGGGCGCGCGGGCCCCGCTGTCCCCCGAGGTCGCCCCCGCCGGCGGCGCGACACAGCGCGTGGCCCGCGGGGACCTGAGCCCCGGGGTCCCTCCGCGGGTCGCGGCTCCCGGGCCCCAGCGCGTGGCTGCGCGCGGCCGGGACAGGCTCGGCCCGGGCGGCGGCCCTGCGCGCGGCGGGGTGCGGGCTGCCCGCGGGGGGCGGCGGGGCGCGGCGGGGCGCGGCGGGGCAGGGCGGGGGGCGCGCGGGCCCGGGCGCCCCCCGCCGCCCACCTGGCCGCCCCCGGCTGCGGCTGCCGCGCAGGCCGGCTCCCAGGCCTCCCGGCTGCAGCCCGCGGCGGTCTGCGTCGCTCGCCGGGTCGCCCCCGCCTCCCCCCGCCCGGTGCCCGTCGTGCTCGTCCCCTGCCACTCGGGTCCGGGCGCGCCGGTGGGTTTGGCCTGCGCGGCGGCGGCGGCGGCGAGGCGAGGCGGGGGAGCGAGCGAGCGAGCGCGAGGGGCGGGAGCCAGTGCCTGTGAGTCACCGGTACCTGGAGTGCGAGCGACGCAGAGCCAGCGGCGCGGAGCCCGAGCCCCAGCCCGAGCCCGAGCCCGAGCCGAGCCGGAGCCGAGCCGCAGCCCAGCCGGGGCCCGCGAGCGCGGCCGCCCCCCGCCGGCGCCAGGCCCCGCCGCCCCCGCCCCCGCCCCCGCCCCCTCCGCGCCCGGCTCGCTGGGGTCCGGCGCCCACTCCCGGCCCCGGCGCCCGCCGCGCGCTCCCTGCCGCCCGCCCAGAGGCGCTGCGGGGCTCGCCGGGGGATGTCACAGCGGCTCCTCGGAGCCCCCAGCCGCCGCCGCACAGCCGCCGCCCCTGGGAACCGCCACCATGAACCCCCAGTGCGCCCGCTGCGGGAAAGTCGTGTATCCCACCGAGAAAGTCAACTGCCTGGATAAGGTGAGCGGGGGGCGCCGGGCCAGCCCCGACCCTCCCTCCGGCCGCCGGGCTGCACCTGCTCCGGCAACTTTGGGCATCTGGGGCGCGAGGAGAGGAGAGGAGAGGAGAGGAGAGGAGAGGAGAGGAGTGGGGCTCCGTGCGAGCGTGGGTCGGGGCACGCGGGAGGCCACGCCAAGGTAAAGGCCCGCAGGAGGATCGGGACGGCACGCTCGGCGGGGCTGGTGGTGGGAGCCGCGGGGCTGGGTCGGGCTGCGGGCGGCGGGCGGCGGGCGGCGGCGGCGGCGGCCTCGGCGGAGCTGCTGCGGAGCGCGGCCCCGGGTCCGAGGCGCCCCGGCTGGATCCACCCGTTCCCCCCGCCGCGCCGCGCCGCGCCCCAGCCCAGCCCCAAGCATCCGCCCGCACCCCCCACCCCGCGCCCCAGCGCCTCCCGCCACCGCGGCGAGGCGGGGAGGCAGATAATAGTTAGGATGTGGCGGGGCGGCCGCTGCGGCATTGCTGAGAATAATCCCCGCCGGGAGCCGGCTCCGCGGCCGGCGGGATCCACGGGGGCTCGTGCACCCGGCCGGGGAATTCCGGAGGAAGTGCTGTGGGCCGGCCCCCCCAGCCCCGCTCCTGCGCTCCCCGGGCGGGCACGGCCTCACCCTCCGGGAGAGCGACCCTTGGAACCAGCCGGGCCACCCGGAGATCCGCGCGTGGCACACGGACGCCTCGGAGAGCGCCCCGGCGTCGCGCCGGTCGTCCCGGGCTGAGCCCTCCTTTCCCACAATTTAGTAGAAGCTGGACTGGGATGGAGGGTGCGGGCCACGGGTACTGACGGGGCCCCCCTCCTCCTGCGCCTTCGGGTGGCCCGACTTCGGTGGCCGCGTGTTTATTGAGATGCTACAGACACCGTGTGCAGGCGCTTTGCCCTGGATTCGTCTTCCTCGTGAAGCCGCGACACAGGTTCCATGTCTCCATCAGCCAGTTCAGGATTCCATTCTAGCCGCTCCCTGAAGTGCGGAAGGGATGGAGCCGTGCAGCTCTGCCGTCTGAGTCTGTACTGGTGGAGGGGATTCATTTAAAACTCAGTTTTAATAGCTGCCTGCCTTATTTACTTAAGTGAAAGTAGGCAAACACATCCACTGTTACCTACAATCATTGCGTTGTAGTGTTTTTCAAATAAGGGTGGTGACCGCGGTGCACCAAAAATAAACTCCTTTCTGTACCCACCCTGGAAAGCACTGGCATTGTACTAAACTTTTAAATTTTTTTTTTTCCAGTATTGGCATAAAGGATGTTTCCATTGTGAGGTCTGTAAGATGGCTCTCAACATGAACAACTACAAAGGCTATGAAAAGAAGCCCTATTGTAATGCGTAAGTATTGTCAACACAGAATGCCAGGTGTGGCTTCGCAGCAGAACATGAAAGTGAGTGGATCTGCCTGTTCTGAAGAACTGACTCACGGAGTCGTGCAGGTGTGGCCGTGGCCAACGACTTGTTTATGCCACAGACTCTGGGGCCATGTACTTTGTTGAAGGGTCATTGCATTTACGTCTTTCTCAACGTGTAGGGTAATTTGTGGATGTCTTCGCCCGGGTTCGTTTTTGACGTTCACAGTGTTGCGGAGCTGGGAACATTTGTTAGAAGCTGCAGAACTACACATTGAGAAAGTGTGGGCTCTGAAGTACATGTCAGCTTTCCATTTTAATCATATGATGTTGCCATATTGCAATTTTATATCTGAACCTAGTTGCTAGGGAAAGGAGTCTCGCTTAATCTTAGCCGAGACCACTCCAGAGATCCTAGAGCTTTCACGGGAAACTGAAGGCTTGAGAGATAGGTATTTCTGGTTGGTTAGTAGTAGGTCTGTTGGTGGGGATTAAAGAAGGTAACCTTTTTTTGGCAGGCTTTTCTCTAGGCCTGCTTTTAGACTATACTACTAGCAATTAGCTAGCGTTTATACGGTGCTTACCATGTGCCAGGCCCTGTTCTAAGTAAGCACTTTATGCATCCTGACTCGTTTAATCTTTACAGACTCAGGAAGGGGCTCAGATCATTCCTGGAATCTGGAGATGGGTAAACATTGGCTCCAAATCTCTACCTTGCTGCCCTGGGGCATGTGCCTCTCCACTTCTTGAGCATCCTTCCACCCCAGAGTGTTTTCAGCTACATGCTCTTGGCCCTGACTGTTGACCTACCTTCTACTGGTTCCCCTGTAGGGGCCAGGCCTATTGGTCATGGAGGTGGCAGGGGATCCCTAGCCTCTTGGCTGGAATATTGCCAGAGACTCATCCTCTCTAGAGTTTTTGAAGTGGGTTTGTTCAGGTCTTCTGGAGATGGAGGGCCTGTGGTTAACTGACACTTCACTCATGGGACTGTGTTTTCACAGATAGTAAATTTTTGGCAAACAAAAGTGGTGTGCTCATACCTCTCTGGTGAAGAACTTTTTTTTTTTTTTTTAAATCTCTTTGTATATCTGTTGGTTCTAGCTTAGTGCTTATAGGTAGACTAGGAACTTTGCAAGAAATCAGCAAATGGGGCACTGAACAGAATTCAAGACTTTCTTGAATAAGTGGAGTTCATAGATATGGCCTGAACTCATCAGTGTTTTTCACCCCTCCTATACCATGCCTTTTATCAGTATAACATGAAGCAAAAATGAGATTTCAGTGTCATGGTCTCCTGCTTCTGTGTCATGAGAGACTGGCTAGCCATCAAAGGCAGTCAGCAGTACCTAGATGGGAAAAAGTCTCCTACAACCCGTAAACGAGATAATTGCTCTTTAATTTAAAGGAAAGTGAACCATTTTCCCATAACTACTCCAGCCCGTAGTCTCTGATTCCATCAGGCTTTCTGGGCCACATCAAGATTCTCCTCTTGGAGTTTAACCTGGTGGTAATAATGCCTTTGGGTGGCCCTTGTAGGCCTGGAGGAATGAATCGGGAGGAGAAGAGGAAAGATAGGAGAGAAAGAAATTGAGGAGAGAACAGTTAGGTTTAATATGACATGATACATATAGATATCTAAATATATGTACGTGTTTATATACACACATACATGCACATGTATACATATATAGATAGGAAAAAGATTTGAATTAGGGTGAAAAGAAATGACAAAAATAAAAGGACAGAAAAAAAGAGGTACAACCGAAGGAGAGAGTGTTCGGTTGGTTGGGGCCACTTGAAAATTCAGTGCTTACTGTTTCAGTTCAGCCCAATTAAAAAAGAATATCAGATTTTTCAGCAAGTCATGGCTGGCTGGCTTGCACCCTGACTTAAGAGTGAACTAGTGCCCAGAACTGTTGAGTTTGGACCCCAAAACTAAAAGCCTCTAATTGTAGATGGGAAACATCCTGCTGTGTTATTTCGTAGGCCCGAGTCTTATTTTAAATACTTTGGGTATGTCTAAATCAAATGCTTAACAGATTTTCTCTCTAAACTTTCTTGTAGAATTCAAGTACTTTGATATTAGGTTTAAGGGGAATTTTGGGGACACCCTCTCAGATTTCTTGCTTCGTATGAAACCTGGTGGTTCACTTTATTGAGCAGGGCAACCGGGAAAAGACAGAAATCTAGCTTTAGTGGGTGAATGATTCGAATTGATGGTGTCAATTTGTTTAATTTAGCTTTAAGTTCATGTCACAGCTTGATATGCTGTCTCCAGAAACAGAGCCTGGCAAAGTTGCAGGTTCTGTCTGCTGTGAAGGTTCCAGGCTGGAAAGCCTCTATTCTCAACCCTTATTTTTCCAAGGGCACAGGTTGCCATGTAAACTCGCTGGGCAGCATGGATTACCCTTTGGGGATTCTGAAGCCTCCGCTCTAATCCAGGTGGTGTGTGTCTTTCAGTTGCTCCCTGTGGTCTTGGCCAGAAAGGTTGCCATAATTTCTCTGGGTCAGTGGTGGAAAATTGATTCTCTGAAGCATACTGTTAGGCGAAAATGAAACATTTTGTGTCCATGTAGAACAATATTTTATCTGTACCCAGTTTGGCTCAGGAGTCAGTGTATGTCCACAGTTTAAATGAAAGTAACTATTCTTCCGCCTTGCAACTTGATATTGTGAAAATTTTCATATACACAAAGTGGTTGAAAGAATGATACAATTGACCTCTGTATATCTTCCACGGAAATCCCACTGTTACTAACATTTTGCCACATTGGCTTCATATTTCTATTTAGTTCTAATACACAAATATATTTATTATTGTCAGACCATTCGTCAGTTTCATGCATAGAGTTACTTTCATATGTGGATATTTCATCCCTGAAAACAAGTGCATCATCCTTGTACTAAGAATAAGGATATTTTCTTAACGAGTCATAAACCCATTGTCACGCGTAGGAAAGTTAACCAAAATTTCAAAATATTGAAAATCCTGTCTATTTTCACATTTCCCCCATTGTCCTAAGAATGTCTTTTATAGCTGCTTTTTTCTTTCTTTCTTTTTTTTTTAATTTTTAAAATTTATTTATGATAGTCACACAGAAGGAGAGAGAGAGAGAGGCAGAGACACAGGCAGAGGGAGAAGCAAGCTCCATGCCCCGGGAGCCCGACGTGGGATTCGATCCCGGGTCTCCAGGATCGTGCCCTTGGCCAAAGGCAAGCGCCAAACCGCTGCGCCACCCAGGGATCCCAGGGATCCCTGCTTTTTTCTTTTTAACCCAGGATCCAGTTAAGGTTCATGCTTTACATTTAGTTGTGAAAACAACTTTTTTTGATTATTGGAGTTATTCAATATTTAATTTCATTTCTGTTGATTTACATAATTTGTCAGAGTTTCCATGAAGAAGAATTACATAGCATTTCTTACGAAAAAAAATAATTAAAAAGAACCGTTAAAATAAATATTAAGAATATGTTTAAAAATTTGAAAGGATAAACAGGCGTTTAAGTTTATTTTAAGAAAACATAAAAGCTTTTTATTTTAATTGATACCTGGGGGCATTTTTTTTAATGGGATGAAGTAGTGAGTATTTTCTTCGCTTTAAATATGTTGCTTGTTTATATTCTCATGTGTTTAGAGAAGAAACAAGTTTTCTGTTTGATTTCATGCAAAGGAGAACACGTATAAAATATAATTTGCATAATATTTAAATTTTGATCTTTTGATAGAATGATCAAAGTGTATTACACACTAGATGTAAGATGGGCATAACACACATTTAGCTCCTAATGTGATAGTGCACACTGTTAAAATATTTAAAAACAAACCAGCGTACTTGAATACATGCCATGTTTTCATAGCCTTTATGTTTCATAAGCAGGCCGTGGATTCCTTAGCACATTCAGGATTTTTTTCATCATAGAACTTGCAAAGAAAAGGGGACTAGGCAATATTTTTTTTTTTTTTTTTTGCTAAGAGATGTTGAGAAAATAACACTAGATGATTAGACAACAAACATACCTCGTATTTGTATGTGAATTTATATGCCAAGTTAAACTACCCAACAAGCCACCCAAAGAATATAAACCCCAAGGCCATTTGACAAATAAATTATTTAACTTATCATGCGTGAAAGTCAAAATTGCATTTATTACGTGTTTGTAAAGAACATGTCATTTCTTCATATTTTCTGAGGTATATTATAGCTTAGAAATAGCAATGTCAATGACTGTCCAGTTAATGTACTGGCACCAAAGGCCTAGTTATTTTTAGGTCAGGGGAGGGCCCAGTTAATGATGCAGTAGTTTTTTTTTTTTTTTTGAAGATTTTCTTTATTTATTCATGAGAGACACACAGAGAGGGAGAGAAGCAGAGACACAGGCAGAGGGAGAAGCAGGCTCCATGCAGGGAGCCTGATGTGGGACTCGATCCCGGGTCTCCAGGATCACGCCCTGGGCCCAAGGCGGCGCTAAACCGCTGAGCCACCCACGGATACCCCGATGCAGTAATTTTAAGCAGGACCTTGGCAATAATTTCCCCCAAGTCATCACTTGTGCAGAAATCTCTTGGGGGCTGAGAATTTGTCCCGTCTGCCCACATTTGATATACCTTGTGTCTGTGTCAAATGTATCTTTAAATATGGGGCTGAAAGAACACAAATATCTGTGCTCAATATGTTTAACTATCTTTCCAAATAAGATTCCCTCTCAGCAAATAGTTTCACTTAACACGATTTTGGGTGATGTTAAAAATAAAACAGTAGGAGCTGTGCGCCGTGTTTACATTCGCTCTGCCTGTGTTAGCGTTCGTCTTGTGAATACTTATTGACTATCTATAGCCGGGGAGATGCTGAGCTAGATGCTGCTCATTATGAGCTGCCCAGAAGGGCCAGTGCCACTCAGCCAGCCTGTCTTGAGGGTGATTATCTAGGCCAGTGCGCCACTAGCTCTCACTTACCATTTCTCTTCTGGTCAGTCCTGGCTAATGCCTTTTGCGAAGGGGTGCTCTGAGGACACGGAAGGAGATTGACTTTAAACCTGAGAGTTTTTCCACCATGTATTTCCCTTATCTCCGTTTGGACCTCTCAAACTCGGTTCTATGACCCTCCAAGGGCTTGAGTTGTCTCAAGGGGACTTATGAAATTCTTGCTATTAAGTTAGCTTTAATTAAGAACTTTTCATGAAAGGCGCTCTGGTGTAATTGGAGCTTTGAAGCAAGACAGAACTGGATTTGAATCCTGGCTCCATCATCTTCTGCTGAGCAAGTGCCTTGATCTCTTAGCTTCAGTGTCTTCATCTGTAAAATGGGAATGGCAATGCTTACCCTTACAGGGCTGTGTGGGACTAAGGAGACCATGCACAGCAAGGTTCCAGCAGTTTCTGGCCTGTAGCAGACCTGCAGTAAACAGTAGTTTTTATTTCTTCAGTGGTACTTTTCTAAAAAATTTTTTTAAATTTATTTGAGAGAGAGCATGAGTGGCAGAGGCAGAAGAAAAAGCAGACTCCCTGCTGAGCAGGAAGCCTAATGTGGGGCTTGATCTCAGGACCCTGAGATCATGATCTGAGCCAAAGGCAGATGCTCAATGGACTGAGCCACCCAGGCGCCCCCCACCCTTACTTTTTTGAGAAATGAGGAGGAAAAAGAGGGTAGAGGGAGAAGAGGAAGTATATAAAAGACATAATAGTTGTGCCTATTACAAGGTTTATACCAATGTTTTTCACACTGCGGATTGCTACCCATTAGAGAGTTATATCCATAACTTAGAGAGAGAGAGAGAGAGAGAGAGAGAGAGAGGTGAAGCATATCAGAGTGCATCTGACTAGGGAAATATGTATTGTTTTGGTAAACATTTTTTCCCAGTTGTGTGTGGACAGAGTGTATTGGATCATGACATAAACAAATATTTTTCCTGGAAGTGGTGGTCAAAAAAATTTGAGAAATACTAGTTTAGTTCCATATTCTTAATGCCCCCCCCACATCGGAGAGCACTGAAAGTTGCCGATGAGGACTACCCTGTGTGCACAGAGTTCATGAATTCAGATAGCCATGGCTTTCCCACTCTGGGTGCCAACCACACCCTCTCCCATACCTCACCGCTATCAGGAATCAGCTTGGCCATCAGAGCCACCATCACCATCTGATGAAGGAACCGTGGGCTTATCTGTCTGTACCTTCTTCTAGCTTGGGGTGACTCTGAGGGCATCTGTCTTGCTCCCTCTGCATCCCCAGAGCCTGGCACTTTGCACTCAATAAAGATTAGCTGCATCAGTGAGTGTGAAGGTCATGCTGCCTCGGTGTAGTCCTGCCTGCCTCCCTAGAGAGGGCTGCAGCCCAGCCTACTTTCTCTCGAGCAGGCAGGCAGAGGGGGGCAATGTGAGAAGCTGGCTTGAGAGTAGGCTCTGAGGAACCCGAATGGTGGTGTGGTGGTCAGGTTTCACAGAGTCTGAGTACCAAGGGCTGAAGTCTCCCCGCCGAGGCTCGCCATTGCCAAGCCATAATGAGCATGGTAGGATTTCCCTTCACTGCTTACAGGCTCAGTTTCAAAACTTGGTATTGTTCTAAAAGATTCTTTATTTTTTTTAAAAAGATTTTATTTATTTATTTGACACAGAGAGAACACAGGCAGAGGGAGCAGCAGGCAGAGGGAGAAGCAGGCTCCCTGCTGAGCAAGGAGCCCAGTGGATGTGGGACTCCATCCCCGACCCTGGGATCATGACCTGAGCCAAAGGCAGATGCTTAACCCACTGAGCCACCAAGGTGCCCCTAAAAGATTCCTTCTTGATGTTCATTTATTTTCTTCTGGGTTTAATTATGATCTGGGAAATAAGATAATAATTTCTACCTAATAGGAGCTCTATAGAAATTAAATAGGGGGGGGGGATAATTTGTAAGCCTTAGCACATCAAATGACACCTATTAGGTATGCAAATGGAGTCCCTTCCCTTAATTATAAATTGAGAATGGTCTCCTATTTCCCCCTTAAGGAGAGGGGGAAGTGTCACATTGTTAAAAGTAACAATTTCTATGGAAGGATATTGTGGTTTGCAGGAGTTCTAGGTAGCATCAATTATAATATGCCTTACCTGACTTTTTAGTTACATACTACATAGAAAAAAATTCAACTTCTTGCTCCTTGACACAGACCTGACGTGGGAGGATGATAGGGTTGTTGTTGTTGTTGTTGTTTGCATTTTTGTTAAAATTGGACGATTGAAAGTGATGGGTGGAGACATTTTATTTGAACCAAACAAAAAGATTCCAGTGTATATACAAAGTGATCAGCTTCTCAGTTACCTTATTGAACCATTGATGGTATCTCATGAATTTTATTATCTTTTGAAATCATTGTAGAAGACTGTATTTACGCATTACATACTGAGTTCTGTTACATTTAAAAATGTTTAAGAAAGGGGTTCCTGGGTGGCTTAGTCAGTTAAGCGTCCAACCTCTTGGTTTCTCCTCAGGTTGTGATCTCAGGGTTGTGAGGTTGAGCCCCAGGTTGGGCTCCTTGGGACTGTCTGCTTAAGATTCTCTCTCCCTCTCCCTCTGCCCCTCCCCACCCTACTCTCTCTCTGATATAAATAAATCCTAAAAAAAAAAAAAAGTGTTTGTGAAAGGCGCCTTCAGTGTGTAGTCTCTTTATGATGATGTATTTATTATGGAATGATGTCAGATGAGAAAAGATTTGGAGATGAAGCACAGCAAATATCTCCTAAATCACGGTGAAATGCAAGGTTAATGCAAGATATAGATGTGTGTGCTTAAGGGAATATTGATTATGTGTCAGCTGCCTGTGGAAAGGTGCATTTTGGTATGTCTTCTTTAAACGTTTTCAGAGGAGTGCTTTACAAAGGAAGAGTGGTTCCTGGGGATGTCAGGAGTGAGAGAGAAGCAGACATCCCTCCACAGGACACCCTCCTTCTCCAGAGCCTGAGGCCCCTCCAAACTCCTCTTTTAGAGGAACAGAAAGTTGAATTTCTTTTCCTTTCTGTTTCTGTTCTATACTCAGTGTTACTAAAAGCCCTAGGCTTGTAGCAGTGTGAGAAGTGGGGTCTAGAGTAATATTTATGAGCGGAGTACCCAGAACATTTCACAGGCTTAGTAAAAGCATTATTACTGATTCTGAACTACTAGTGAATAAAACATTGTGCAGCCTTTCTTGTCGAACTGAGGTATGGGGCATGGACAGAACCAGAAAACAGGAACTTGTGAGAAGGCCCGGGTTTGAACAGCGAGGATTGTTCCAGTACTGGAAACATATTATTAATTTTATCTGTAGTCATCTGTGCATTTTTCTTTGCCACGTCCTTGAGGGAGTTGCTTTGTGTTCAACTTTTGTTTATTTTTTCACACTCTGTTGACTCATTCCCATTGAATCCTAGGAGGAGCTAGAAGAAAACTAGTTCGACGTGTGTATTTTTGAATAGCGTCAGATCGATAGGCAGACTGGTGGTCTGCTATACTTGTGCTTCAGCTCAGCAGTCTAAGAAGCCATTTCGACAAAAATCCTTGATTAGATCCCCTGATGCTCATTATCCATCAAAGACAGGAGCAGGTCAGCCACAGAGAGCGTGGGGAAATGGGATAGCTGTGCTCAGCTGAGGGCCAGAGGTTTGGGGTGTGGACTTAGACAGATGCCCACCAGCATTGAATTTGGTCTTTAAATGTGACTTCATTATCCATTAATTGATCAAGAACGTGACCTCCACCAACTCAGGCAACGTGCAGGAGCATTAAGACCAATGTAGTAAGCACACATGTCAGTGCAGAAAGACACATTGGATGAACAGATGTGTTTTTGATGTTATGTTTGGATGTCTGTATTACCCTCTCCTGGCTACTCTTCCCACCATACATGTGCCGGAGCCTTAAGCATCTCTGTTGTCCTCCACCCCTCCCTCGCCCTCATCCTGGCCCTGTATTCATTCCCTCAGTCCTTGCCCCTGCCCAGGCTCTCTTACCATACTTGGCCATTGATCTGATCAGTGTCCCCTAACTGGTCTCCCTGTTCCAGTCTTTCTCTTTTTGAAGGCTTTTTCTGCCGTCATACTTACCTCTTGAAATCATGGCTCTGGTGACCTTACTCCCTTGTACTAACACCTCTGATGGTTCCCCATTGCCCACAGAAAAAAAAGATTGGGTTTCTGACAGAGATACCTAGGGGTTCTTCATCATCTACCTTCCTCTGCTCACCCCTGTCTCCCCTCCTCCTCTCTGGTCACACTGGGCTGCTTGCCTGGTGCCTTCATCAAGTTTCTTCAGCTAAGTCTCAGTGTCCTCATCTGTAAAATGGGTATAATAATAGACTAGGATGAAGGATTCATTGGAGTATCCAAATAATAAGTTTAGCACAGTTTCAGGCACACAGCAAGGAGTTAATAAAAGGTACAGTTTCCATTGTTATGAAACTCGGCACATGATCTGACCCTTTACTCTTGCTGTTTTTATGCCTTCCTGTCCTCCCCTCTTTTAAAGTTACTTTCATCTTTAAGGTACACAGCTGTGACAGTCCTTGTGAAGCCATCCTGAATCTCTCAGTCCATCACTGGACTCTCAGTTATATCACTTATCAGCAGGCCTACCTTGTACTGTGGCTGTATTTGTCTACCCATTGGAGGCAGTTTCCCGCTGAGAGTGGACCATAGAAGTTCACAGCCTGTGGGAGTTGGGGAGGCCAGGTCAGCTGCAAGAGCTTGACTTCTTCAAGGTATTATTTCTGGCCTCTGTTTAAGGAATTGAGAATGGGTGTTGCAATGATGCAGTGCAACTCTGACACAAACCACCCGGAATTAGTGTCAGCTCCACAAGTTCAGGGTGCGGTCTTCAACAAGAGAGATGCCAGCTGCAAGTTCAGGAGTCCCAAGGCTACCCACGCTTCTGACCAACTGGCTACAAATTTGGGGAGTTCCCACAATTAGCGAATTAGCTAGAATGACGCAAAGAGCTCAGAAAAGTGCTATACTTAAGATGATTGTTTTATCCTAAAGGATACAAACCTGGGCCAGCCAAATGAGCATACACATAATAGGGTGAAATGAGAGAGGGTCCTGGACATGGAGTTCTCTTGCCCTTGCCCTGTGGAGTCAGGATGTGTCTCCCTGTGGGCGCGTTGATGTGTTCACCGGCTAAGAATCCCCACCAAGCTTTGGCGTCCAGAGTTTTTATTGACATTTCATTACACAGACCTGATGACTTACTTATTGGCCAGGATGATTATTCAATCTCTAACCCTCCTCCCCTTCCTGGAGGAGGTCCACTGATACTGCCTGACTGAAAGCCCCAACCCTCTAATCACATGATTTTTGGAGTGGCCAGTCATCTTGTTAGTGTAATGCATGTATGGATCAAGGGCCTAGTGAATAACAAAGATATCTCCACCAACTTGGGAAATTCCAACTATTTAAAGTATGTCCCAGGAAGTGGGGACAAATGCTGGTCAAATTCTTTATTATACAACGGGTGTGCTCCTCCGTATCCTTTTCAGATAGGCTGGTTGAACTGTTGACACAGTATTGCTCTTTCACATCATGAACCTTCCTGTCCCACTACGGCAAGAATGATGATCTAAAACCCACCATGTCTATTTAGTCAGTGGATAGAAGTTGGGTAAGATTTGCACACCATTTGCTGACTGCATGCAGGAGGTAGGTGGGAGGATCTACAGCTCTCTAGATTTGCTTTTCATCAATTAGCAAGTCTTTCCAACAGCAGATTACAGTTTTGAGAGCAGGAATGGTCCCGATTGCCTTGGTATACTCGAGCACCTACTGTGTGCTCAGTAAGTTGCCTTCCATAGAGCACATTGCCCAGCTAGCTCTGCTGGGAATGCGGTGCCGGCTGTCTGAGCAGTACGGCTCACCTGCAGGCACCCCTAGCTGGCAGAGCTGACTGCAAAAGAGGGGGTGGACTTCTTTCCAAGAGGATCCCTGTGGTGATCCCAGCTGGAGCTGGCCATGCTTAGACCCATAATATACATGAACAGCAGCTACCACTAGAGAGTTTAGATGAAATAGCGACATTGATTGCTGGATTATTGGCCACTGACATGCTACAGAACAAAGGATGATGGGAGTAGTGTCTACAGAGGAACTTTGTAGAAATCACTTTGTGACAACTCTGTTTTTCAAGGTCTCAGAAGTGAACGCTGTGTTCAGACATCAGACAATGTGCATATTCATTTGCATTTCCATCTTTTTTTTTTCCCCTCTGGAAATAAGTATGACTTATTTATTTACTGAAATGAAATGTAATCGGGGATTAATACATTAATTCCGGCTCAGCAACAAGTCTTTCTATTCTCTTATGGAAGAATTTAATTTTCTTTGGTGACTTGCTCCAGTGCTCTGTCTTTTCTCCCAGATTTCCAGAACTTCAAGAGCAACTCATCAAGATCTCTGTTGCTTCCCCCGTTCTCTCCCCCATGCCAGCTCTCTCTTTCTCTCTCTCTCCGTTTAAAGTCTTTTCTGTTGCCACTGACGTAGTTGTCTGATTTTCCTAACATTAAGTGAAATTCTATTTAAAAATTTCTAGATGCTTAAGGCACATAATAATTAAGGGTTATTCCTGTCAGGAATAGAAACACCATATTAGAACTGTTCTTCCTCAGAGGCTGCTAAAGAAGGAAAATCTTGTTTAGAGGGCTTGCCTCTGTGGTTTTTTTTTTTTTTTTTTAAATGGCAGTTATGTAATGCCAGGTTTAATTGGCCAGGAGTCAGGAAGCTGGTTTATTTGTGCATCCCTTGTGTCATATGTACCTGAGGGGCGAGTGGTCAGTACAAGCACTTGTAATTTGTACATGGGGGCTGTTGCCCAGGAAGTGTCCTCTATAATGGCAGCTTGACAGATGTTGAAAGAAAAGCATATTGTTTTTCCTTTATACAGTGATGAGTGTATAACAGACATTGAATAAACATGCGTGAATTGGCTTTAAAAGCACATTTATTCTGAATGGGAGCAGTCCTTCATTTGACTCCTAACTGGCATCCTTCAGTGGTGGGTGAGGAGAGATCGCTACTCAGGATTTAAAAATTAATTCCCTAGCAGGAGAAAACAGGTGGTAACATAAAAGAAGTATCCGAATGGGGGAAGGATCAAGTCTTCTTCAGAAGGGACCGACAGGGAAGCACCCATGACCTCACCTGTCTGTGCCAAAGCAGAGACGCTAAGGGAGGTTCGTGAGATCCAGCAATGTCAGCAGTGTGTGTGGGGGAGAGGCTGATAATGAAATTCTGGCAGTGGGGAGGCTTGCTGTGCTAAAAAAGAAACACGTCAAATAGGTGGATCCATGTATAGAAAGGAATAACCTTGAAGGTGGAAAAATGATGGAGAACATGGGGGCTGAGATGAAATGAAGGAGAAGTGGAAGTGGCACCTCTGCGGGCAGATGGGAGGATACAACCAAAGATTTCTCAACGTGTTTACACTTTGGCACAGAGGCAAGATGCAGCGGGGAAGGGAGGCTTTAATGAGACAGCTGCTGAAAGTTGAAAAGAGAGTATCAGTTGATTTTTTTTTTTGCTTTGGTTTTGTTTACAATTTCACTGTTTTCAAGCTGCTTTGGACTTCATGTGGAAAATAAGGAAGGACTGGTTGGTGATGCAGCAGTTGTGAGGACTTGGGAACAAGTGGTCTCTGTTGCCTTGGAGTGAAAGGAGGAGTGCTTGTCACTCCACACGGCCAACTTCAGGAAAACTTGGTGACCCACTGTGTGCGAAGCAAGAGGGGCTGAGCATGTGCGGGGAGCCTGAGCTTCTGAGAAACTCTGTGAGGCAGGAGCCAGTATACCCGGTGACCACAAGGATCCTTGGCTTGCAGCTGGCCTTTATGTGATTTACTGGGGAAAGGAAAGAAGGAATAAAAAGAAAGGTGGCAGAAGACTTTGAAAAATAAAGTTCTGATTGAAAATGTGTTATTTCCGTGAATGAGGAAAGGGGAATGCCTCTTAAAACAAAAACCAAACCCCAAACCAAAAAAGCCATGTAGGGAGGGATCCCTGGGTGGCTCAGTGGTTTAGCGCCACCTTCAGCCCAGGGCCTGATCCTGAAGACTCCGGATCGAGTCCCACGTCGGGTTCCCTGCCTATAGCTTGCTTCTCTCTCTGCCTGTGTCTCTGCCTCTCTCTCTCTCTCTCTGTCTCTCATGAATAAATAAGTAAAATATTAAAAAAAAGAAAAAACCATGTAGGGCGTCTCCTGGGGGCTTTTTGAGCTTTGATTAGTACTACATGTCTTTTAAAAGATGAAAAACTGAGCATTCCAGAATGCACGAAAAATAAGAATGGGATTGAGAAAGCTAATGGCTGGAGTACCTGGCTGGCACACACAGTCAAGTGTCTGACTCTTGGTTTCTGCTCAGGTTGTGATCTCAGGGTTGTGAGATCGAGCCCCGTATTGGGCTCCTTGCTGGGCATGGAGCCTGCTTAAGATTCTCTCTCTCGGGGATCCCTGGGTGGCTCAGCGGTTTGGCGCCTGCCTTCAGCCTAGGGTGTGATCCTAGAATCCCGGGATCGAGTCCCACATCAGGTTCCCTGCATGGAGCCTGCTTCTCCTCTGTCTGTGTCTCTGCCTCTCTCTCTCTCTCTGTCACTCTCATGAATAAATAAATAAAATCTTTAAAAAAAGAAAAAAAAAGATTCTCTCTCTCCCTCTCTCCTGCCCCTCCTGTTTGTACTCTCTCTCTCTCAAATAGAGAAATAAATTTTTTTTTTTTTAAAAAGCTAACGGGTAATGTGTGCAAAGGCTTGTAAAACACTCTAAAGACAAGTTATAAACACATTTATATTCCAAGAGAAAATGTGAACCATGGCTTGGGAAAGATGGAGTGATAATAAGAGATGACAAAGAAGGAAGTACAGTTATTCGGCTACTAGTTAGCTTTCATCCTTTCAACTGAGAAGAAGCTATTTAAAACTACAAAAGGTTTGGGATGCATGGGTGGCTCAGTGGTTGAGCGTCTGCCTTTGGTTCAGGTTGTGATCCTGGGGTCCTGGGATTGAGTTTCACATGAGGCTCTCCATGGGGAGCCTGCCTTTCCCTCTGCCTATGTTTCTGCCTCTTTTTCCGTGTCTCTCTTGAGTTAAAAACAAAACAAAACAAAACAAAACCTAGACAGGATTTGCAAATATCAAAAAGAATTTAAATCTTAGGAGAACCAATAGTAAGAAGACACCAAGCCTTTCAACGTGAAACTAAAAAATGTTTGAATTTCTAGATCTAGATTAATGACACCAGCATCAGGGACCTGAGGACACCCTGGAACTGAAGCCTAGGAGCCATGGCCCTGAACCACAGAGAGGATGTGGTGGTGGGATGGGGGTTGGGGGCCTAAGGGGTTTAGTTACTTCACTTCGCTGTGCCTCGGTTCCCTTGTCTGTAAACTGATAATTATGTGTCAGTTATTTCATCTGCAAAAGGAGGAGGCTGTGCTCTGTTGATGAGAGCAGTAGTACATATTGCCTCTTCTGGCGACTCTAAGGATAAATGAGATAATCCATGTAGCTCACTGACTCAGGATTGATACTGTGTTTGAGCATTTGTTATATTCATTATTGCCCATTCTCTTTGAGAACTTATCTGCAAAAGAGAGCGCTGGGCATTTTGGAGATGGGAAAATATCCCAAGTTTTAGAAAGTGGAAGAAGGGACAGATTGTAGAAATTACAGCCTAATAAATTTGACATTAGTTCCTGGCAAAATTTTCCTATGGGTAAGTACAGAGATGGTTTGTGAGGATCAAAATAAAAACGTCCTCAGAGCTTCTGTACTAGTTTGCCAGGCCTGCTGTGCAGAGGACCACAAACTGGGTGGCTTACCTAACAGAAAGAAATGGATTTTCTCACAGGTTTGGGGACTAGAAGTCTGAAATTAAGGTGTCTGCGGATTGGTTTCTTCTGGGGGCTGTGAGGATGGATCTGTTTCAGGCCTCTCCTTGCTTCTAGGCGGTTACTTTCTTCCTGTGTCTTCTCACATCATTTTCCCTCTGTGTGTCCAGACTTCCTCTTTTTATAAGGACAGCAGTCATATTGGATGAGAGCCCACCCTCATGACCTCATTTTAACCTGATTCTGCTTCCACATATGGCCACATTCTGAGGTCCTAGTGGTTAGGCCTTCACCATATCCTTTTTTTTTTGGGCGGGGGTGGGGGGGGTGGGGGTTGGGGAGGAGGGGCACAATTAACCAACACATAACAGATTTGCTAACAAAAGTCAAGCAAAGCAAAATTAGCCTTGTTTTTCCAAAGGTATAGAAGAAGGGAGATACAGACATTGTGAACTTTGAATTTTTAGAAGGGCCCTCAATGCAGTTAATTTTCATAAATGAAATTTATAGGGAGTGTGTTCTCTTTCCCCCTCCCCTGCAGGCATTTCGTTTAATCTGCATTTGAATTACGTGAGTCTGTTTCTTCATTTGATGAGTATGTTCTCAAGACCTCACTATTATTTTCAAGGTTTAATAATAATCTGTTCTCCCTACCAGGACCTTTACTTTGTGACATTATATGCATCGTGAGCTTTGGAAACAATTATAGAATTGTTCTCTGATGGATTATTCCTGCTCATAGGAGAATGGCATTAAAATATTTATAGGGAAATGAATTTCATTTTCAAATGGAAAACGCCAGAAGAAATATGGCTTCAAACTTCATAGAAAATGACACAGTTCCTCTCACTTTATTTTAAAGAAGGGGAAAAAAAAAACTCATGACTGTGACCTAGGCTCTAGTACAGTTGAAAGATTCTGGTATGGAGATTTATAATCGCAATAGTTCCATGATTTAGGATTTATATTTCAATTTCAGAATTTAATTATTAATTTTATCATGAAACTTACTTAGATGGCTTTCCTTTCTTTTATTATTTTATAAAGTAAGGGAGAATTTTATCTGTGTCTCAAGAATTAGTTGAATAGACTTAACTTTTGCAGCATTGGCATTTATATGGAAATGTTGGGCTGCCTCAAGGAATGGTACACACTCACTGCGCAGGTGGATCCTGTGATAAGGCTCATGTTGGTCCTGGTTTGTTTTCAGTGTATACACTCTCTGGTTAGGCTATTCTCTCAGGTGAACTTTAATACCAGATAGAAATCTTACCCACCAATTGAGTTCATGCATACTTTGAAAAATAGTGTTTCTCCTCCACCCTTGCACTCCTGCCCCGCCCCCGACTTTGAAAACAAATCCCAAACACATGCCTCCTCTGTCTTCCTCATAATCAGAGCTTAACTTTGAATGTCTCCAAGTACTATTGATGTTTCCATCTTGAATTAATTTTTTGGTAACTCTTTGTCCACTCATACATAACTGCTTTTTGGCACGGTGCTTATAACACTATCGATAGGATGCCAGATGGGAATCTCTTTGGACCTTAAGAAAAAAAGGACAAAACTACTTCTCCCCACTTACACTATTTTAACCTCCCTCTTGCCCTTCCCCCCAAATAAATGAATGACCCTGGATCTTATTTTCCCTCTAGTATCTACTGGTCCTTTCTGTTTTTACCACTGAAGTAGCTAGAAATTCAGCCTTGTGGTATGATGGACATTTTAAATTTTTCTAAAAATCTTTGTTCTCAAATAGGATTTCTGGGATTTCTGCCTGAAACTATAGTGCAATTACTTATCTGACTTTTGGGAGACAGCAAAGGCTGGTGGCTGGGCTCACTCCACCTCTGTCTGCATCATGCAGTGGGGCTTAATCTCTGCAGAGACATTCAGCGTGAGAGGAAAGGAGAAAAGGAGTGTTTATAAAGAGCAAGGCACAGCCCTCTAGATGGGGGAGCAGGAAAGACCCCCAGGGGTACCTTACCAAGGTGTGCTTAGTCCGTTTTCTTCTCTCCAGAACTGGGCAGTGCTGTTCTGGTTTACCTTCCAAATGTAGCCATTGTTTGAGCCTGAACAGTACAGGGATTACCTGCCTGGCGGGTGTGAATTTTAAAGCCGAACAGTTAAATTTTTACAGGCACAGTCCTCAAGATTTCAGAAGTTCTTGTGTATATTTGTCAAATTGGAATGCATTTTCAAAATTCCTCATGGTGAACATAGTAGAGACTCTTAGCTGTGAAGATTTGTTTTATGATGTTGAGGAAAATGAACATAACATTCTTCTTCTTTAACATTTTGAGTAACGTTGTGAGTTGTGCTTTTTCTTTCGTATTCTTTTATATTATGAGTTTCTAAACACACAGGTGCTGTGGAAGCCCATGAGTGCAGAAGACAGAGAGGAAAATTTAGTGTTATGGCTCATTTACATTAGGGCTCACTCTCTAAATTTGACTCTAGTGCTCGCTTTAAAAAATATTTATTTTCTGTGTGGTATTAATAACATAAGGCCTTCTGAACTGGGGGATTGTTCTCTTCATCATTAAGTCAATATTTAGTAAACATCTCTCAAAAACTCTGAAGAAGGTGAAACATTTCTGAAAAACATATATTCAGGTGTATGCTCATTATGAATTTCCTATTCTGCTTCCATTTTATGTGACCTTATTACATGATGCATCATTTAACAGATATAAATGCAGCTCTGCATCTTACTTTTATGCTGCAAAGACTTACATTATATTTCTGTATATACTTATCTTAAGAAGTTAATTGGTAATACACTAGCCTCTGTAACCTTGCTGTATGGTGTCGTCATTAAGAGCCCAAGCTTTGAAGTCAGACATTTCAGTTTGCGCTCTGGACTCCAATTGGAGAGTCACTTCATGTCTCCAACCTTCGTTTCCTAATCGGTAAAATGGGGATGGTAATAACACCTCCCCCCGGAGTTGTTGAAAGGTTCGCATGAGATAGTGCATATCGGTACCTGACCCAATGTGACTGCACATTTATAAGGCAGAAGATGCATGGTGTGGGGTGAATAATTTGGGACTAGCGGCCTGGAGATCTGGGATTTGAGGCCAGAGAAAATCCACAAAGGCTGGAAAGAGAGATTGAAACCAAGGAGACTAAGACATAGTCTTAGTTGGTTCTAAGTACATAGGGTGGTGTTGCTTTTCCGCTGGGTTATTCTACTATTCATATTGCTACAAACAAGGAGATGGATAGATGAGTCCCTCCCCCACCCAAAGTCATGTTTTTACTTTAGCCGAATACATAGGAAAAGATTTGTGGTCACTGGCATGCTGGACTAGAACTTGATGCATCTATATTTTCTCCAAACAGGAAGTTAAATTACTGTTCTGAGGTTCATGAGTTTAGAGCAGAGTTTGTGCTTGGAACCCAGCATGGTACCTGACCTACACTTGGCTGGGCTAGTTAAGTGTTTGGATGGAATGATATACTTTTCTTTTTCTTTTTTGGCTTTTTTGGTTCTGGATTATTGTTGGATGTTTGTTGAAAATGGATCCCTCTGTCCTAGCCTGTGTTGTGAGGTGTGGCCCGGGGGCACTGTGTGGCCATTGTGGGAATGGAGGTAGATCAGTGCTCTTTGGGTGCCAAAGGAGTTCATGGGATTAGTGGATTTTAAATATTACATTGCAGTCATAACCAGAAGCTTAGTTTATAACTAGAAGCTTGGCATTGGGAACAAGGATGTGGCCAGATGCAGAACATGAAAGAAGGTCTATCCTGGATTGCACTATTTTGCAATCGCAGGCTCCTTGGAAGCTGAGTGGAGTGGAAGTGAAATTGGGCTTGACTCTGCCTGCTTTCCTGTCAAACCCAGTAGAGCTCACCTCTACTATCCCATTCCTTCTTCTTTTTATTTATTTATTCATGAGAGACACAGAAAGAGGCAGAGACAGAGGCAGAAGGAGAAGCAGGCTCCCTGTGGGGAACCTGATGTGGGACTTGATCCCAGGATCCTGGAATCACGCCCTGAGCCAAAGGCAGATGCTCAACCACCGAGCCCCTCAGGTGCCCTGTCCCATTCCTTGAATGATAGAATTTCAGTCCCTTCCTCATTTATTCATTGGGTGGTGGAATTCATTCATTCATTAATTTTGATTGAACATCTACTACGACGGGACACTGTCCTAAGTATTTGGGAATACAGCATGAGCAAAGCAGATGACAATCCCTACCCTTATGGGGTTTTCATTTTAGAGGGAAGAGGCAGACAATATACACAACAAAACCATAAGGAATATATTAGAAAGTGATAAATATTATAGAGAAAAATCAAGCAAGGAAGGGAGAGGGTCCGGCAGGGGTTAGCTGGTGGCCTGAAACTTAGAATAAGCTGGTCAGAGAAATGGAGTTCTTACATTTGAACAAAACCCGGGGGGAGGTGAGGGCAAGGGAGGAGGTCTGTGGAGCTTCAGACCAAGGCAATAGGAAGGATGGAGAGAACTTGGTGAAGGAGAGGAGGCTAGTCAGGGAGCCTTTGGGGAGTGTGGGTGGAAAAGAGGGTGGAGGAGCTAGAGGCAGCCAGCTAGTGGGGGGCAGGGGGGTGGAGGGGAGGGGGGAGTGGAGATGGGGTTGGCCCTGAAGGACCACAATTGTAGACCATTACAGGGACTGTGGAGTAGGGGTAGCTGTGAGTGAGTGGGCGCCACCGGGAGGGGGCGAGTATTGAGCACAGAACTGACATGACGGGTGACTTTGGTTTTTTAACAGGATCACTCTGGCTGCTGTGAAAATAATGTACCTACTAGTAGGCCAAAAAAAGGCTTTGTGTGTGTGCGCGCACGTATGCAGGTGTGCCAAAGGGACAGTCACATGGAGGGTGTACTGATATCATCTTTAGTGTAAAACAAGAGTATATTTTATCATAAGATTTGAGCCCGAGTTATTGGGGGGGTGGGGTCCAGTCCTTGATGGAGGTTCATCCCCCAGGTGTTGCTAGGACACGAGGGTCTGCAGGCGGTGCAGGGTCATTGCGCCACCCTCAGGGACTATGTACCACTTTTGACTTAAGCAGGGTGGACACGTGGTGCGTGTGGTTTTATTTCCTGGATGTCATTTGCACCTAGATGGCTTTAGAGGGAACTTGGGAAAAATCCTATAGAATGACTGAGTCCTGTGGATTTGCCAACAGACGACCCCATTCTTCCTCATGCTCTCTGATCCCATCCGCCCCTCCCCGCCCCTCCGTGATGATCGGGGCTGAGGGCATTGCCCTAACAGACCGTATATTTCTGAGGGGTGGTCATTAATTTTCCTTGGCTTGGCTGAAGAAACATTCCCGTCACCTCTCCTGAGCCCAGAGCACCAACCCGGCGTGAATGAGTTTTGACAACAGAACCTTGTTCTGCAGTGAGAGGTTGGCCTGGTTCCACTTCCCATTAATTTTCTTGTACAATCAAGGCACCTAGGAAAACATGTGAAGAAAGTTTTCATTTTGTGGGCTAATAATATGTGCCATAGGGTAGTTTGCCAGTCTTTTGGCTTTGGTAGTGATTTTTGCACAGGTGTACCAATAGTGGCTACTACAAAGGTGAGTTGAGAGGAGATAACAGCTCTGTCTTTTGAACTTTCGGAATAAGGAAATCGATTTACACAGATAATTGTTAGGAAGTTTTCACATCTCACTTTTGTGTTTGCCAAACATCCTTGCTAGTTTTGCTTCTTGGCAGTACAAATGTTTGGAGACATGTTGTATGTTCTCCAGCGCTCATGACTTGGGTATCTTTTCTCCCCCACATCTTGTAACTGCAGGATTGGAGCCAGCCTGGGGGGACTCAGCCCGTCCCTTCAGTTTTAATTAGTTGTGAAATATTAGCAGGAAGGCAAAGATATTTTACATCGAAGTGACTTTTTGGGGGAAGTGGCAAATTAAATTTTATGGCAGCAGCTGTTCTGAGTGGAATTTGTCACAAAGTTGATGAGAAGTGAATGCTTCCAATACCCCAATATAAATCCTTAGTTTAAAAAAGGTACAAGTGGCAAATAAATGAGCGTGTGGAAATATAGAAAAATATCTTTGTAAATATATGTTTTAAAACCTAAGCTCTGGTGCCTGTTTTTCTCTCTCTTTCTTTCTTTCTTTCTTTCTTTCTTTCTTTCTTTCTTTCTTTCTTTCTTTCTTTCTTTCTTTCTTTCTTTCTTTCTTCTTTCTTCCTTCCTTCCTTCCTTCCTTCCTTCCTTCCTTCCTTCCTTCCTTCCTTCCTTCCTCTTTCTTTTTTTTCATTACAGCCTCAGTCTTTCAAAAACAGTGATTGCTCTGATTTTGTAATGGGAGTCTTTGTTTAGTTTAGAAGCCAATAATGACAGGCTGCAAAAGAAAACATAACCTAGTAGGGAGGCTCCCTAATGGTGAGCATGCTGGGGTAAGAATTTGAGAAGGAACAGGATCTTTGAACATGTCATTCCTCTTCCTGGAGTAACATCTTCCTGGCCCCTACCTCCCACCATGAAACTTTGCCTCCTCAGTGACTTTTCCTCACGTAGCCCTCAGCTCTCAACAGGGATGCCTTTCCTGACTTGGCTGGTTCTTCCTACTGTAAAATCTTATAAACCTTATTAGTTCTTAGCCCTAACTGTATATTTATTAGAATAATTCCTTATTTTATGAACTCTATGAGATAAGGGAAAGTTTCATTATATTTTGTTACTATGGTGTCATCTCTGCCTACATCCACTGCCTTACACACAGTTAAGTATTTACTCAGTGAAGCAGCCCATATAGGAGTTGAGTTTGGGTGGCTACAGGAAGGCTGGGACAGAGATTTAGGCCTACCGCCTCAAGTTCAAATGCCTTGGGGGCCGGGATTGTAAGTGAGTGAAGTAGACTTTTGAAGCTTGTGTGGTGGCAAATTAGAAAGACTTCTCAGGCAGATGGGTTATGGCAGGGACTTATACAGTAGGAAGAACCAGGAAGGAAGGCTGCCAGAGGGCAATGGAGTGCCGGGAAGGTTTTCGAGCAGAGGTGAGAGATTGTCATATTAGGAAGTGTATAGGAAGAAAATTTTGGCAGTGTAGGAAGTCTTCAAGTAGATCATGAGACTCATAGGTTCTGAGGCTAACGTTGTAGTCTACCCTAGAGCTAAATGAGGTGGGGCCCTGGGAGAAGTGTGCTAGTAGAACCAATAGTTAACGGTCTGGAGCATCTTTGCAAATACAGAGACAAACGCGTGTCAGAAAAATAGATTTCTGAAAATTAAATGGCTCATCATCAATGTCTTTCTAGAAGCAACAGAAATGGCGACTAGAAAAGGAGATCATGAGGTCAGGTCTGATTGCTGTGGGTTGAGGACTGAGTAGGAAGTGAGAAAGGCACACCAGTGAGTGGAGATTCCTTTTCTGAGAGGTTTTTTGAAATAGAAAGATAAGACACTGGGGCAGAAGCCGAGGCAGAGGAAGATGCCAGAAGGATGCAAGGGTATGGGTTGAATGTGCCAGTGAGGGTCCCATCCTCTAAGACCCCGAGAGCAGAGCAGAGCGGGGGAAGACGCGCAGCCTCTGAGATAGAAGTGGCCAGCCGATGGCGAGGTCTTGCCAGGTGGCAGAGGACGCATTCGCTCAGTGAGGAGAGAGCTCAATGAGTGCTTTGGGGAAGATGTGTGTAGGACATAGTGCTAAAATGTGTTTCCATTTCCACTTTTATCACAGATTTTATTAACAGGTGCTAAAGAAATATTCTTGGAAAGATTGAGGGAAAACGTCCCTTGCTTTTTCCTTCTGACTTGAAAACTCACCAGAAGCCTTAGACGCCTCCTGAAATCTTGAATAGAAGCAGTCTCAAAACTATGCCATGGAGGATATTTCAGACCTGTGGAAATGCACAGCCTTTGCTGTCCTGTGTGGGATCCTGCTTTGACTAGAAGTCCAAGGCCTGTCTCACAGAGCTTTGGTAATCAGCTGCACCTCACGTGGGTCTGAAAATAATAGATTGGTGATTTAGTATTGTGAAATATAATGTAATATATAAATATAATATAATATCGTGAAATAAAATATGATGAAATTACCTCAGACATTCAGTAGCATCTTTGGAAGCAGGGAATACCTTAAGTTTGCTAGCACTTTCTCAGTTAAAGAGTTTTTTTTTTTTTTTTTACTTTCCCAGGCCATTGCTGTTTTTCCATCACACTAAGAAGGTCTTTTCAGAGTTTCTCATAATAAGTCAACAAGTCTGTTTCAAATGTGTTTGTTACTAAGCAACAGTTACTAAGAGTGTCTGTAATTAAGATGAAAGTTCCAAGGTAACTCTGCCCAAATACAGCCCCATTTTCAGCATTTTCTGATAAGGCGAGCGTAGGGTGAATAAAAGTGAAAGAAGACTATTTTAGCGAGAGCACCGTGCCTGACATTTCTGAAATGTGTTGGCTGGCCTCTAGCTTATCTGGGACAGAGAGTTTGTGTTTTACAAATCAGCTAGTAATTTTTTCTCATGTGTCTGACATGCGCATTCCTGATGTGAACAGGTGATGCCTGTTGGAGGCAGGGCTCCTGCACGGTGGTGGCTCCGCGGCGGCCGCATGGTACCCTCCAGGGGCTGGATGACCTGTGCGCTGGTAAGGAGGGATGACCAGAGTGAGCCCCACGTGAGCTCAGCTGCCTCTGCAGCTATGACTGACCTAGATTAAGCAGCAATGCAGGCATGTTCTGCACTTTGTTTAGCAGCGCACAGTGTCTTTTTCTCTTGGTGATTTGTAAAGGAAGGCTCAGATGAATTTTTCCCTATTCATCGTGCTGGCTCATTGCAGGCACTTCACAAATGTTCCTCTTTCCCTTCCTGCTCCATTCTGTTCCAGGGGTGAGGGGAGGAGGGTAGGGTTTCCATGACGACCTGTTGTTGAATGACCTCTTTTTAGACCTGTTGTTAGATGCCCAATGGGCCCCAGTAGAGGTCCAGAGAGCCAAGTCTCACCTAATGGAAGGACAATCAGTCTGTCCCAGTCAACTAGCAATTGCTGAGTGACCCTCCAGCTGCCTACAAACTCGGCGCTGCCCTGTGGGGTTTGCTTGCAGGTCGTCCTCACTGCAAGCAGAATGAATGTCAGCCAACAAAGAGCACTGACCAATAATATCTTAGGTTTATGAACTTGGGTAAGTCGTAACCACCTTGAACTTTAGTTTCCTCATCCTTATACGGGGTACAGTAATATCTGCTTGGCTTATGTGGTAGGGTTGCCATAAGAATTAGATGAGACAGGGAAAGTGCTAGAAAATGTGTGTATATATTCATTTACTCAACAAATATTTACCAAGTGACTCCTATGTACCAGGCACTGTCCTAGTTTCACAATATATTCCATGTCAGAAGAAATGAATAGATCAGCTTAATTCTTTTAAATGTCTAATATTCCATAGTTTAGATGTTTCACAATTTATTTGACCGTCTTCCAATTAAGTGAACAGTGTTGCACTGAACATCTTTGTACATATATTTTTGGCATATGTGAGAATATTCCTCTAGGAGGGTATCGTAAGAGATCTTGCCAGATCAAAAGTAGGCATACTTAATATTTTGTTGGATACTACTAAATTCTCTCCAAAAGGCAATGACAACCTTCCCACCTGGAATATCCATAACACCTATCCTCCCATACCCTTGCTAATACAGTCTTTTAAATTTTACCAATACGTTGGATGAAAGATAATATCTAATGATTGTGTTATTTTCAGTTCCTTGATTTATTAAGAAGCATCTTTTCATCTTTGTTGGCCATTTTTGTTTCTTCTGTGATGAGCCTTTTTAGCTACTTCTTTATCTACTGAGAGATATGTCTTTTTCTCAGTAATTTGAAAGGGTGTTTTATACACTTAAAACTATTTGACTTTACTTACTTTTCCATTGAGATGAAAAGTGCAAAGCTAAGTACTATGTATATTATGGAGAAGGTAAGAGACCTATGAAGTTAAATCACTAGTTACCCGTCACTCGGTCAGTTAACATTGGGACTTGATTAGAAACCAGGCTTCTCCTAGTCCAGTCTGATTTTATTTGAGCACAAAGGGTTGGCTCAGCAGGCCAAGGAGGGTGGGTTATCTCAGTGGGGCAGTTGGATGGCTGGAAGCAGCAAGAGAGGGAGAGGGCATTGGGTTGCAGAAGGGAGATAGGACGGAATGCAAGCTTCTCTAAATACCTGTGCCTCTTTCAGCCCAACCTGCAGGAGCTACCTAATCCTGGGAGAAAGGGAAGGTAACTGAAGGATTCAGGGCTGGTGATCCTGGCTCTTCTTTAGGGAGTGGGTCCAAAGGCAAAGCAGTGCTCGCGAGAGGGACAGCCTCTGCAGGGTGCTGTCTGCCCTCCCTGTGAGGCCACAAGTGCTTCAGCTGCCTCTGTACTGTGAAGACCAGAGAATGTTACTTTTATTTTTTTTTTCAAGATTTTATTTATTTATTTATTCATGAGACACACAGAGAGAGGCAGAGATACAGGTGGGGGGAGAAGCAGGCTCCTTCCAGGGAGCCTGATGTGGGACTTGATCCCAGGATCCCAGGAATCATACCGTGAGCCAAAGGCAGATGCTCAACCACTGAGCTGCTCAGGTGCCCCGAGAATGTTTCTGTTCTTAATAATCACAAGAGAAACAACACAAAGATTCTCTTCTTATTTGAGTTGTCTACAGTACCTCATTTGAATAATCGTAACTTTTTTCTGATTGAATAATTACCATTGCCTTTTTCTGTGTAAAAGAGTGAACTATGATATAAAGTTTTTCTGAAATGGCCCTGTTTTAAGCTTTGTTTTCCTTCTTATCCTGATGTGGCTTGTTATGTATGTTCAATAGGGCTAAATCTTAGGATGGAAATTCTAGATTTTTTTTTTTTTTTCAAGGCTGGAAGCAGCTTTAGGGGCCATCTGGTTTAATTCACATCTCAAAGAGGTAGGGAAGCCAAGATTTTGGGAAATGTGGTGGTTTGATTAAAAGATAACTCAGTCAGGGCGCCTGGGTGGCTCAGTTGGTTAAGTGCTTGACTCTTGGTTTCGGCTCAGGTCATGATCTCAGGACCTGGGATCGAGCGCCTCATTGGCTCCGCACTGAGCAGTGAGTCGGCTTGAGATTTTTCTCTCTCTTCTCTTCTTGCCCCACCCCTCACTCATGCTCTTTCTGTCTCTCTCTCAAATAAAAATAAATAAATCTTAAAAAAATATGATTACCCAATCTTCTGGATTAAGGATGGCATTCATTGAGAACTTTCCTATTTTATTAGGACTTCTGGTTGCACCATTTAACATCTTTCTGAGATTTGCCTAGTTCCCCCCCCCCCCGACCCCAGATTTATTACCTAGAAAATGAGGCTGATTGTATTTATCTCATCAAATTGTTGTCCTACGTATTTAAGAAAGAGCACTTTTCATAGTTGAATCTTAACACATCTGCATGTTTTTGAAAGCCCCTCCTTTCTCAGCTTCCATCATGCATATAACATGTGCTTAGCCAGTACTTACTGAATTAACGAAAGGTTATGGTTACTGTTTTATATTTCTATGCTTCAGTCACACACACACACACACACACAAACACACACACAAACACACACACATCCTCAGTCTCGCGTTCACAGATGTATAACCACTTCAAGGTTATATAGTGTGTCTCCTGATTTCAGATTTGAGGATATTTGAAGTATTCAGAGTAAAAAAATTCTCCCGTGACTTCCAAGAATTTAGAGAAGGGAATACCACAACTTCCTTGCATGTTCAATTTTGATTTTTGATAACTGATCCTGTTGGAAAATGTCTTTTCACAGGCTGCTGTTGGTTCCTGTTTTCTCTTCTTCTGTAGTGAGTGCTCTGTTACACCCAGGTAGTTTGCCTGGAGTGAGAGGTCAGGCAGTCTGTTGTCATGCAGAGTGCCCTCAGAGCAAGGCCAGCAGAAGTCTGCAGGGTTACAGAACACAGGGTGGCTCAGGTCATGCTAACCCATGGGGCTGGTGCAACCCAGGGTGAAGCTGTATTTTGGTTGGTCTGTCTGGTTATGGTCCCAGGACCAGGCCGGGCACATTTGAAGTCAAGTATCTGTTTATTGGGAACACCACCCATAGGGAGTGCTCAGGAATGATGGATTATATTACCAAGGAGAAAGCTAAGAGAATTGCTATTCCTACAAGTTTCTCTACTGAATAAGATCTTTTGTGCTGTTACAAAGAGTGATTCACAACTCCTTAGTCCGGTCCTGGCTGAGGTTGAGATGTGGATACCAGGGGTGGGAACTGCCTTCTACCTAGAAGTATTTGGTTTTAAATCAAGAGAGAGCTTTTCCAGAGGATGGGCTATGCTGAAGGGGGTGGGGAGTAATGATCCCCAGTGTTAGCTCCTTTGCTTGGTAAGATCGTGGGGGCAGGCATTTGCAGTGGGTATTGCACGTTCTTGGTGTCAGAGCCGTCATCTGAAGGGATATAACTGACTTTGGGTTCAAGGTTAGAGGAAAGCTTGATATCCTTTAAATCATCTTTTCTCTAATTTTCAGACTTTTCCTAAAGTTTTCTCCTGGTGCATTTTACTCAGTCTTCCTCTGCTCTCAGATTTATTTTTCCTGCTTTTAATTATCTTTTTGTGCTTCTATGTCAGTGGGTGATTTCTGATGTTCGAAGGTGGCATTTTTTTGAACTGTTCCTTTATTATTGGTTTTCTTGAGCTTTCGTTTTGACATGATACTGGACGCATAGCATAGTTGCAAGAGTCTTGCAAGAAATCCTGTATATATTTCACCAGGATTCTCCAAATGACATTTTAATACATTTGTTTCATCTCTTTCTTTTTCTTTTCTCCCTGAGCCCCTGAGATAAGTGTAGATACAATGTCTCTTTGTATCTAAATACTTAACTGTGTGTTTCCTAAAAACAAAGGAATTCTCTTACGTAAATACCATCCCATTTTCAAAATTGGGAAGTCAACATTAATACCATAGTATTATCTAATCTGCAGACCTGATTCCAATTTTCCCAGCTTAAACAATAATGTCATCTTTAGTGAAAGAAAATCCCAGATAATGCACTTTATTGAACTGTCGGGGCCCTTTGGTCTTCTTTAATTTGGAATACTACTTCTCCCCCCACCCTTTCTTTGAAGGGGGAAGGAAGTGACATTTTTGAGCACTTTTCTTCTTTCTTTTTTTTGTGTAATGCCCTTTTTACATTTCATATCTCCTCTTAATTAGATTCATTTATGCATTTTTGGCAGAACCGAAATTAACATTAGTTTTAAATGAATATTAACATTACTTTAATTAATTTTAATTTAATTAATATTCATTTTAATTAATATTCATTTACCAAAGTAAAAAAAAAAACAGACTTGTTTTTATTTTATGCTTTTATTTTACTTAAAATACTTGTTATTCTCTCTCTATATATATATACATGAATCTCATAAGTCATGTATAAAATAAAGACCAACAGGTTTTGGATGTTTGCTTTAAATAATGGCACATAAATTCAAGTTGGATGGCCTAACTTCCCATTAATTCATTTAGTTTATGAGTGAATCACATTTCCTTCAACATTTAAATTTGCATTTGTGAATTAATATATCTGATCTTCTTTTTAATCACTTCAGATGCCTACTAACACAAATCTAAAGTTCTTAGCAAAAAATACCTTTACTACTTAAATGATTCTTATAAATTTTAGTTAAACTTCTAAATACAGAGAATTTCTCATTCTCCTTAACATTCTAATATCATTTGAAAGCACCCATATTTTCACCTTTTAGTCAATGACAAGTCTAAAATCAATTACAATCTGGCACATTCTCAAAGATGTCAGATTCTTAAGCATTCCATTCAGTTTAATACCTAATGTACAAAGATTATTCTGTACTTAACACAAGACTGTTAATACTTTGGCTTTCATTAACTTTAGCATCTCTGTATTTTATTCCAAATCTTATCAAGACACATGCTCACTGTGGGAAAAAGAAGTATGAGGTAGGTTGAGGTTGCCATGCTAACTGTTGAGGTGACCGGGCCACCCTACAGTTGTTTATCTGGCAGAGATTTGGGGTACAAAGGCATATGTCCAGGTTCTTTATGAGCTGCCAGTAAGTCCATTTTATAATCACTATGACAACAGGAGTCTAAGCCCTTTATAGTTGCTATGACAACAGAGAGCAGTCCACACCCTTCAGATGTGATGGATTTCAACCTTGATCTCCTGGGTTGGTATCCTTATGTCCTTCTTTCCTGTGATTTAGGTAGACATACGTCTGCATCCTCATCCACGTTGCAACTATTTCCTCCACTGCTTGATTACATTCTGTATTTCTTTAGCTCTTGGCAACATTAAATAGTCATTTTATTCCATCTGATTGTATTTTGCATTTCTATTCAAATCTTTGGCCACAAGTCTAAAGCTTTACGTTAATGAAAATGTCTTTCTCTAATTTCTCCATGTTACTTTGAATTATAGCCTTGAGAGCTTGGCTTAGATTCCCAGAAAGAGTTCCACTAATGCTATGTAACTTGATGATGAGAATTCCTATGCAAGCTCTGCTCTTAAGATCTGAGAGCTTTGTGTATGTATTGTAACTAGAGATGACAAAGTGTATTCTCCTTTGAATTTTGTGCTTGGATTGCTTTTGAACAGACTTAAAGGTTTAATCGCAGTCGAATATATAGACTCAAGTAGGAATAAATCCTGTATAAGAATATCATAGGGCAGCCTGGGTGGCTCAGCGGTTTAGCGCCGCCTTCAGCCCCCGGCGTGATCCTGGAGTCCTGGGATCGAGTCCCACATCGGGCTCCCTGTGTGGAGCTTGCTTCTCCCTCCGCTTATGTCTCTGCCTGTCTCTCATAAATAAATAAGTAAAATCTTAAAAAAAAAATCATAAAGTCATGGATAGTGGCTACTATTTATTATGATGTGCTGTTTATTTTTGGTAATTTAATTTCATTTTGCTTACTTACAGTGTTTGGGGTAATTGTAGTTACTGTTTTCTTGGGAAATATTCTCTCCCATTATTACCTTTTCTGATTCTCTAACTTGTCATCCTTGTGTTTTTGTCATCACCTGTTGCCTCTCGTCTGCCTCATCTCCTCCTCTGACATTCTGTTGAACCCTGAGCCCTCTTTTGATTTTTCTATAATCTATGCATTGTTTATATTCACTTTTTTTTTTGTAAACCTTGTAATCATGGTAGAAGCATAGTTGATGGCCCATTTACTTTAAAGATTTCTTCTCTTTGTCTCCTCGAGGAGCCCTTCAATTTTACCTTGGGGGCCACCACATGTTTAGCTTGTTAGGAGCCCAAAGGCCATCAATTCACTCTACCTTCGAGGGTCATTTCATGGATATGTCCTTCTCTTCTTGGTCTTTGGAATTTCTAAGCAGAAAACAGATACATATTATAGGAGTTTAGTGTGAGTTGGGACACTGCCGTCAGTTGTCCCAGTGATGCAAGACTGTCTCACCTTCTACTGTTTGAAGAAGCCAGTTTGATGCTCCTTCCAACCTTGCCTTTATGGTATTGTCATGATTACCCTGTAGGAAGGGGGCCTGGCAAACAGGAGGTGACCACTGACCATTAGAAATCCCAGTACCCATTGTATTGTTCCCACCATGCTCAGCTCCTCTCCACATACTCAGTTGTGCTTTTGCTTAGGTGGTTCTACCTCTAGGAAGTGGCCAATGAGGCAGTAGCCTCTGGGACCATGATGTTGAATGGATTTTAGGGCTGAAAAGCCAGGAGGAAATTAGCAATAGTCATGGTGCATTTAGACACTGAACAGGATCATTTGGTAAACTGTACTAGTTTTTTCCCCAGTTTTTTAGAGTTGTAAATGATCACCAAGCCTATATGAATAATTAAACATGAAGACGAAGCACACAAGGATAGTTTTGTGTAGTTGAAAGCAGCAAAGTTGTTTGGATGAATATTTACTATCTACCTGCTCTTATAGCGTGAGTAATAATTATTTGTTAAGTACTAGATGCCAGACACTTTGAGAAAATTGTTTCGTTGAATTCTAACAACCTTCTAGAATAAGTCTTATAATTATCTCCAGTTTTACAAGTAAGAAGCTAAATATGTTGGGAAAGAAGAGCAGGCCAGCTGCTGAGAGCTGATGGTGATAGGGTGGCCCACTGAGGACACAGGACTGTCAGTTCTGAAACCAGGACCATCCCAGGCAAACAGGGGTGTTTGGCTACCCTACTTGCACAGCAACCCTCATTGTGTATGCCACTCAGTAACTCTGCTTTGCATGCAGAAGAGTTGTGCCACAGTGTCTCAGGCCAGGTGAATAGCCCAACAGGTATGATCTGTATGTCAGAATTGTTCCTTTTCCTTAGTGGAGAAGCCCTTTGTGGTATAGTTTCCTTGGTTTTTCAGGCTCATTTCCTATAGCTGTAGGAGGCTGAATGCAGGTAGCCTCACCTGGCCTGAGAATTAACTTCTCAATGCATTATTTTGTCAAATATCGTTATGCAAAGGATCATTGCCAGGGTCCTTTTTTTTTTTTTCCCCTTCTCTCTCCTTCTCCACGCTGTAACTAGGGTGTGGGTTTACTGTGACTGGAAAAGTTTAGATCTTAAAACCACCCTTTGGGAGGATGGGAAAATATCAGAGAAAAGGGTTTCAGGAGGTGGGGGAGGATGGGCTGTCCTGTTGGCAGAGGCCCTGTGGCCTCACCTCACCCAGTGGTTCTCCTCTGAATTCAGTTTGGATGAGGGAGGTGTGTTTTCTTGAGTAAGGAATGTCCTGAGGGTGGAGCTCAGGCTGCTTTGCTCTCAGCTTGGGATCTGGGATGAAATGAGGCCTACAGACACAGCTCAGTTTGAACTCAAATGACTCACAAGGGGTGTCCATAGAGGAAATGAATGAGAGCACTGGAACCTGCACAAGGGTTGCCCTCCTTCGAGGGTAGACTGAGTTAATGCGCAAGCTGATGGATCCCATTTTTGGTTTTTAAAAAAGGTATAAAATATTGAAGTGTGTGTACATAGGTGACAAACAGAGTTAAAGGATTTTTTAAAAAAAGATTTTATTTATTTATTTGACAGAGAAAAGGAGGGAGAAAGCAAGCGTGAACACAAGCAGGGGGTTGGCAGGCAGAGGGAGAGGGAGAAGCAGGCTCCCTGCTCCCTGTCCCAATGCGGGGCTCAAACCCAGGACCCCAAGATCATGACCTGAGCCGAAGACAGATGCTCAACTGCCTGAGCTACCCAGGGATCCCGTAGTGAAAGGAATTCTTGAAACTGTTTTAAGCCAAAGTGACAGTGTAGAATCAGAGTAGCATGTCTTACAGATGATGAGGGAACAATGTTCTCCTGGATGAACACATCCTGATGTTCGTTATAACAGTGTCAGAACTCAGCAATCACCCAGGACTTAATTTTATCCCAGAAGGTTTCCTATTTAATTATATTTTGCAATATGAATATTAAAAGTGATTTTCAATTGCTAAACACACACTAATTGATGGGCTAGTGGAGAAGGGAGGAAGGAAAATGTTCCAGAAGCCTTTGACTTAGACGGGGAATCATCCTAGGATGGAAACTTGTCCAAACCTGGATAATTAGGGATTGATGGTGAAAAAAGACAGCCCTTAGAAGAGATACTTACAGTTGTTTATGACATGGGTTTACATGGATTGATTGGGGTCTCTTATTATTTCTGAGATGTGGAGGAAATTCCTGAAAGAATTGAGATTTAGGGAATTAACCCTGCCTTCTGACTCTAAAGTTACAACGTATTTTATTTATTTTTTATTTTAAAACCTTTATTTTTATTTTATTTATTTATTTATTTATGAGAAACACACAGAGAGAGGCAGAGACATAGGCAGAGGGAGAAGCAGGCTTCCCAGAGGGATCTTGATGTGGGAACTCGATCCCAGGACCCTGGGATCACAACCTGAACCAAAGGCAGACGCTCAACCACTGAGCGTGACAATGTATTTTAATATTGTTGCTAAAATGACCTGGAAACAAAAACACTATGGGTAAAGAGTACTTTGCCCCTAAAAAATAGCTTTGATTCTAACAGAGTAGAGCATTACTTCAGTAAATTCAGCCTTTTTTTTTTTTTTTTTTGAGGGGGCAGGTATGGAAAATTTGGTGCCTGTTTTGAATTTGTTTTAGGTAAACTTGCAAATCTTTGGAAAACAAAAACTGTACACAGGGCAAAGGTGATCATCAACATTAGCTGGAGGCTCTGGGTTCAAGGACACCACCTGGAGAATCAGGGATTTTGTCATGGAAGCCCCACACCCATCCAAGCTCCACTTTGTTCTTGTCTTGAGACCTAGATTTCTTTAGAAACTGTGGCCCTACGATTAATATAATTGGATCTTTACTGATAATAACAGCTACATGTGTTGACACTCACAATGGGCTGTGCACACTATTCTGAGTATTTTGCCTGTATTAAGTCATAATTCTTACAACTCTGAACATGCTCTATTTTTTCCTGTCCTCATTGTAAGATGAGGAGGATCTGAGTACAGAGAAGAGAATAATTTGACTCAAAGTCCACAGTTTGTGAGTAGTAGTATCATGGGAGAATCTGGCTTCAGAATTTGTGCTGTTCACCACTGGCTTGTGTTTTACCTGCCCAGAACTTTCATTTTGTTAAAAACAGGAACTGCTTCTCTTCCTTCGGAGCTGTGACTTGTCCTGGGATAATGATGTGATGTGAAGGCTATAGCCTTTCAAGCAGACTGGAAGTGTCACAGATATAATGCTGCTGAAAGAATGAAGGACTCCTGCCTCATCTCATATAAAGATATTAACTTGAAACAGATCAGACTTAAATATAAGAGCTAAATTTATATGACTGTTAGAAGAAAACAGGCATGAATCTTTGTGACCTTGGATTAGGTGGGAGCTTGATCTGTGTCTCTAAAAGCATAAGCAACAACAACAATACTGCAAAAATTGGATTTCATCAAAATTCGTACTTTAAGGGACATTCTCAAGAAAATGAAAAAATTCTCAGGATGTGAGAAAATATTTGTAAATCATATATCTGAAAAAAAAAAACCAACACATATCCAGAGTATATAAATAATAGTTTCAATTCAATAATTAAAAGATAACCCAATTAAAAATGAAAAGACATTTCTCCAAAGCTGATATATAAAAGAGGCTTCATCTTTAAGGAAATACAAATTGAAGTGACAACGAGATACCACTGCACACTCACAGGAATATACATAGCCAAAAAGATGGACAATCACAAGTGTTGGTGAGGCTGTAGAGAAATTAGAACCCTCATACATTGTAGTGTAGTGTAAAATGGTGCAGCTGCTTTGGGAAACAGTCTAGCAGTTCCTCAAAAACTTAAAATAGAGTTATCGTATGATCTTACAATTCTCTGGTTGGTATATATCCAAGAGAATTAAAAACCTGCGTCGACACAAAAACTTGTACATGAATGTCCATAGCAGCATTATTCACAGTAGCCCAAAAGCGGAAGCAGTGCATCAAAAAAAAAAAAAATGGAATCTGTCAAAAAGAGGGAACCCATTAAAAAGTGGAAATGTCTATCAACTGATGAATGAGCAAAATGTGGTATGTCTATACAATGGAACATTATTCACCCTGAAAAAGGAAGTACTGATACATAATGTGACAGTGATGAACCTTGAAAACATTATGCTTGATGAAAGAAACCAGACACCAAAGGTGATACGCTGTGTGATTCCATTTATATGAAATCTCCAGGACAGGCAAATCCATAAAGACGGATTAGTATTTACCATAGGCTCTATGGGTGGGGAATAGGGTGGGGGGAAGGGCAGAATGGAGAGTGAGTGCTCATGGCTACAGAATTTCTATTTGGGGTGATGAAGATATTCTGGAATTACAGACTGATGATGGTCTTACAAACCTAAATGTACTAAAAAGCACTGGCTTGGATACTTTTTATTAAAAAGACAAATTAAAAAAATAAATAAAAAGACAAATTTTATGGTATCAGAATTATCTCAATATATAAACAAAGATACATACTAAAAAGACATACAGGGCAGCCCCGGTGGCGCAGCGGTTTAGCCCCGCCTGCAGCCCGGGGCATGATCCTGGAGACCCAGTATCAAGTCCCGCGTGGGGCTCCCTGCATGGAGCCTGCTCCTCCCTCTGCCTGTGTCTCTGCCTCTCTCTCTCTCTCTCTCTCTCTCTCTGCATCTCTATGAATAAATACATAAAATCTTTAAAAAAATTTAAAAAACATACAAAAGAAAAAGGAAGCTGTACTTGCTCTTCTGGAAGAGCAGGACCATTCAAAAAATGCAAAAAAGGCAGGAAATGTTACCAACTTCATTTTGAGGACTGGAGGTAGGAGAAACTGGGATCTAGATCCTTGCCAAATGAGCCTCCTTCTCCCCCCTCTTTTTCTCCTCCTCACCCCCTCTCTCAAATTTAGCAGTTAGAAGAAATGACTCGTTCAGGGGGAAGAAAAAGAAGATGGCACTTCTCTTTCAATCTGGAGGTCAGTGTTCCACGTCATGACCTGTCGAACACTCCAGAAGTTCCAAATGTATTACAAAACAACATTTCGCAATGTTGACTCTTTCCACACTGCCTTTATTGATTTTGTGTTGGGCCGTGCTTTTTTCTGGCTGGGTGCTTTTGTTGTTGTTGTTTGGTTTTGTTACTTCTGCTTACGTATTTATTTTGACATAGAGAATCCTCATAGTGGGAAAGTACAGCCTACCGAAACCTGACTGGAGATTTTACACTGTCATTGTTTCTAGTTAATATGCTTGAGGCTCATCTGATGGTGGGCTCTTGGTTACCATATTCCTTAATCCCAGAAAGTCCTTCTTTCGTGCTGTTCGTTAATGGTGGGAGGTCAAGTGGGACTTTGAGGATCAGCTCCTTCTTTTTTTAAGTGAGATATAGTTAACCTATGACATTGGTTTAGCTTCAGATGTATGACATAACGATTGCGTATCTGTATATATTGCAAAAAAATGATCACCTCAGTAAACTTACTTCCATCATCACACACACTTTCACCTTTTTTTCTTGTGATGAGAACTTTGAAAATTTACTATCAGTAACTTTCAAATATATGATACAGTATATTTGATGTATATTACATGCTGTATGTGACATCCCCAGAACTTATCTGTCTTATGACCAGAAGTTTGTACCTTTTGACCTCCTTTACCTATTTCGCCCACTCCCCAGCCCCATCTTCAGCAACCACCAGTCTGTACTCTGTATCTGTGAGTTCAGGTTTTTCAAATTCCACCTGAAAGTAAGCCTCTCTCTCTCTGATTTATTTCACTTGATGTTATGTCCCCAAGGTCCATCCATGCCATTGCAAATGGAAGGATCTTTTTTAAATGTCTGAAATATTCCATTGTATGTGTGTGTATATATTCACATTTTCTTTATCCATTCATCCATTGATGGACGATTAGGTTATTTCTACGTCTTGGCTTTTGTAAATAATACTGCAACGAAGAGGACCATCTCTTCTTTTTTTCTGCCCTGTTATGCTTCCATACTTTTCTCGTACATTCTCACTTTTGTCACACTTAAAAAAATTTTTTTGAACAATCCTGGGCTAAATTGAGACTTGGAAAAGGTGTTGATGGTGTTCTTTTGTCTCCTCCGCACTTTTTTGCTGCCCTATTTCCATTCTGAACTTTCTTTTCCAGATACTCATTCCTTTTATGTTTCTAGTAATTAATTACCCTTATTTTATTCCCCTTCACTTTCATTGATTCTTAGCTGTCCCATGTTCCATCTCTTAGGACCTGGCTTCAAGATTAAATGTTATCTGATAAAGCAGCCTAGGTATATGTGACTCAGCGTATTATTTCTTCCAAATGGCAAATGTACTTAGGAATTTGAAGCACTGTCAGCGTCTCTTGGGATCTCATGGGATCTTTGGTGTAGGGAGATTCTCCCCCCTCATTTCACACCCAAAAGGTGAGCTAATTTAATGCACGAACCCCACAGTAACTGCGGAAATCTATGAGATTATTGAGTAATCTTGTTTACATGGTTTTTTTTGTTTTGTTTTGTTTTGTTTCCAGGTGGAGAAAATGTGGCTTATCTATGGTGTTCAAACATGCATTGTTTCTTATTAACCGAGGGAAGAGAGGACACAAATGAATGGTTGACACTGTTTTTGTTTCAGGAACTTAAAACAAAGTTTACTATTTGTATACCCTCTGAATTTCGTTATAATGCAGCCAGCATGTGCTGGGCATCATAAGAGCAGGTTCCAGTCCTGAGTCATTAACTTCCTTTTTTAGAAAAAAAATTTCATCCCAAAATATTTCAGTGTGCATCTCTAATTAACAAGTACCCTTACTTTATGTATAGCTACAACATAAATATTGCCCCAAATTTATAATTCCTTTATATCCTCTAACATATAATCCATACTAACATTTCACTCTTTAGCAAGGTTGTTTTTTTTTTAAACAGTTGGTCAAATTAGGAATCAAACACATTGCATTCACTGACTTGGCTGTTTTTTCTAGTAACTATTCTTTACATTTACAATTGTCCCCTTCCACCTCTCACCTCTTTTTTATTCCCTTTATATACTGGACAAACCAGATCCTTTGCCCTAGAGAACATCCCACAATTTTGATTTGACTAATTGCTGTCATGTAGCATCATTTAACTTGTGCCCATATCCCCATATTTCTTGTAAACTCATAGATCAAGGGGTCTAATTAAGTTCTAGTTTATTATTATTATTTTCTGTTAAGGATATCTTAGAAGTGGTGCTTTGTATTTCCTATTGCATCACATTAGGAGAGACATATGTTTCACCAACCCAGTTTTAGTCCTGTTAAGATTGATCAGAAGATTTATCTGTGTGCCAGACCAATCAAAAAATTACTTACCTAGGAGTTGCAAAATGAAGATTTCCTAATTCTGTTTTATTTCTGTACTATTAGTCAGGATTCTTTAATATGGATGATTTTCCACCATCAATTATTTGGTTACCCTGAAATGTAGTTTGACCAGAAAAAGCAGGGTACATTCTTCATCTTTGCTTTTTGCTTAGCAACTGTTGGAATAATGAATTGAGATTTTAGCAGCTTCTCCTGGTGGTCACCAGTAAACTGTTCTCTACTATTTTGGGGTGGTGGTGGTGGAAAGACATCTCATCAACTGTTTATCAACCCATGGACTTTGTAGTTTTGATGTATTTGAAGCAGTTGCTGTCATTCCTTTTGTTGCTCATATTGTCCCATCTTTGGCCAGCGGAGGTTCCCTCTAATTGGCTTGTATGTCTTCTTGACACCTACCCTATTAGTCTGAGCCATTAACTTCTGGGCAGGAGTTTCTACCTCTTTAAGTAATTGGATTAGTTGGTCTTTAAGATTCCTTTTAGTTCTAGCTTACTTTCCAGAGAAAAGAGGCGGTATTGTAATATTCTATGTTAAAATCTCTTATGCTGAAAATACAGTTTTCATTTTTTTCTCTTTAGAGTGCACACAGTGGGTGGATTAATGCCTTGGAAAATATGAAACGTTTTTGTTTCTCTCCCTTTGATCTTTTAGCTCCCATTTATGTGACACTGGCTCAGGACACTTCCAGACTCTAAGCTCACTTTCTAGCTAGACAACAAAACAAACAAACAATATCAACATTTCTATACTTAAGGCTATAATGAGGTGTCCCAAGGAAGGCCATGATTTTGAAGATAGATTGGTTTTGAAACATTACCAGCGTTTAGCTATTATTACTCCAAATATGGTATTTTTTCTTACCTTCTCTTTGGGGCATCAGGCAGGAAGAATGGAGAGCTGCTGTTCATCCCTTAGCCTTGGAAAAGGAGGGCTGAGGCCCCCCAGTGAGCTGTGCAGGGAAGTCCAGAAGGCTGCAAAGCTGGCCAAGGCTTGCCAGGTGGCTGCAGAGAGTCAGCCCCAGTCCCTACAAGCCAGGAGCTGGAGCGCATCCATCCAGGCAGCACCTGAACCAGATCCAGGCAACTGGGCCAAGTCCCCGAGACTGTCCCTGGGACCAGAAGGTATAACCAGAGGGAAGCATGGATTTAAATTCCAGGGCATACGACAAAAGCTTATCATATCTAAGAAGAAGGAGTGGAGAATGACTTTTTGTAAGTACTTGAAGGACACTGTCTTATATTGAACGGTATATAATAAAATTGAAGAAGGGCCTGAGTTTTGTTTCTGTCTGTGCCCTGTAGAGCACATGTGACTTCAAAGGCGACTCTGTAGGGTGCAGGGAGGAAAGCGCATGCTTTTATTTCTAACTTTGGCACAGATCCTCCAAACTATTTTTGATGGCCAGGAACAAAAAAACGTACATTCCCTCTAAATTCATTTGCATTTAGCAGATCCACCTCTGTTTTTCTACCCTGACAGTTTCCACTTCTTTAGCCTGTATGTTCGTCCTACTTTGGGCATTATCTTTCAGGAAAAAGGCAAGGGTGATAGGAGATCATTTCAAGTGAAGCCTCAAACAGCCCCATTCATTGATCGTCCCCCTTTCCTGCTGCTCCTTGCTTCCTGCCCTAAGTGCCTTCTGAATTTAAAAGTTGTTTGCAAGACTTTATTTTTTTTTTTTTATTATTTTTTTTTTTTTAAATTTTTATTTACTTATGATAGTCACACAGGGAGAGAGAGAGGCAGAGACACAGGCAAAGGGAGAAGCAGGCTCCATGCACCGGGAGCCCGACGTGGGATTCGATCCCGGGTCTCCAGGATCGCGCCCTGGGCCAAAGGCAGGCGCCAGACCGCTGCGCCACCCAGGGATCCCTGTTTTGCAAGACTTTAAAACCACGAAACACCCCGTTAGTAGGAGTTGGATGTTAAACGGAAACTCCTGGTTTCATTTTAATCTGATGGGACCCTTTGGTGATGAGCGGATACAGCTTCAGCCTGATGCATGTGCACAGTGGCTGTGTGTGTGGAAGCTTCTACAGACCTCAAGATTTCATTAATTATAGAAATTAGGGACCTCAAGGTTATTTGCAGTGACTCTGTCTCTATCTTACTAACACAAGACGGTTCCTTCTGTCATTAAAAAAGTATTTTAGTTCCAGTATAGTTAGCATACAGTGTTGTATTAGTTTCAGGTGTACATTATAGTGATTCAGCAGTTCCATTCAACACCCAGTGCTCAAGACAAGTGTCCTCCTTAATCCCCATCGCCTATTTCACCCCAATTCCTGCCCACCTCCCCTCTGGTGACCCAGTTCGTTCTCTATAGTGAAGAGTCTGTTTCTTGGTTTGTCTGTCTTTCTCTTCCATTGCTTATTTGTTTTGTTATTTGAATTCCACATATGAATGAAATTACATGGCATTTGTCTTTCTCTGACTGACTTATACTTTAGCTCTGTCCATGTCATTGCAAAGGGTGAGATTTCATTTTTTTAATGGCCAAATAATATTCCTTTGTATCTATACCACATTTTCTTTATTCCATTATCTATTGGATGCTTGGGCTGCTTCCACCATTTGGCTGTTGTAAATAATGTTGTAGTAAACATAGAGGTAGTTTTTGGTCAATAGCCTGTAGTGGAATTACTGGATCATAGGGTAGTTCTATTTTTAACTTTTTAAGGAACCTCCAGCCTGTTTTCCACAGTGGCTGCCAGCCTACTGGCTTGTTTCTGGGGCAAGTTTTCCTCGTGGCTTCTTTGCTGTCTTTCCCTGGCTTCTCTGCTACACTTGGACATCAGTGTAGATTGATTTAGGTAATGCTGTTTCTATTTCTCTTGGCCTATTTATTTCTGATTATTTTTGTTACTCTTTTCCAAACTCTGTATTCCCTATCCTGTTTGATACTTTGAATCCTGATATATATAGGTTGATGGTGGTTCTGCTTAACTTAAAGAGAGATCCTGATGAGCCCAAAGTGGTTGTTTTATTGTAAAAGGGACTTGTGACTTTGCAAGAAGAACCTTCCACTCTGTGGGAACTCAACACCACTACTAGGGAAAAAGGATCCTGGTCTGATGATTACAGGTCACCAAATTAAGAGCAAGATATTATGAACTTCAGTACTTTTGGTAGTATAATTGTTTTTATCCCTATATTGATAACTTGTAATTAGTTGGTCTTTTTCCTTGTAGGTGATGTTGCCTTAAGTTATAAAGGACAGTAATGATAATAGTTATGTCAGTATGCTACAAGATTTACCCCCATCCCATCCCTTTTCATCCTTCATCAAAATAGAACCTTTTCTAAAGATTTGGCTTATGAGTAGGATGAATTTATGTTGGCCTAGTGAGCAATTTTATGATCTAACAGCAGTTATCAAAGGGTCAAGTGTATAAGCTATTAAATGGAATTCTATAAATACCAAGAAGTATTTCAGTCATTTGCATGTATTTTCCATCTTCTGTATGCGCAAAATTGCATAAAATGGTGCTAAGGAACATGTGCATGTACACACACACACACACACACACACACACACACTGGGATTTCCCTCAAAGAGTTTATTGTTATATTCTAGTAAAGAGAAAGAGAAAAAAAAAGAATCTTTATAAAATGTTTATTGAATAACATAAAGAAACTTGAACCTAACTGTTAAATGGGTTAAGGCTGGCTAGCTATATATCATGTGAATTCAGAGAGAGGAGACTATAGGGTAGATGAATTGGAGATACCACATGAAAAGGAAGAATAATTTGGATGATTTGGGTAGGGGGCGGTGAAGTGGGCAGGAGTAGAGCTTTGGGGACTGGTAAGATGAGAGAGAAAGACCAAGTGGTGAGGACTGATGGGCCACTGGGAAGGCCATGACGATTTGAACTGAGGGTTTAGGTACACAAGAGATTTAGTGAGTTTTTTACTGATAGTTTCAGTGTATGAATGAAGCTGAGGATAGGGAAGTGTAAGAATGTGAAGTTTTATCTACGAATATGAAGTAGCAATTATACTCAAACTATATTCTTGTTAATTTCAGTAATTTAGACTGTTTGCCAAGTCAAAGAAAACTATAAAATCATAAGCACTTGTATTAGTGAATACAATGGAGTACTCTAAAATGATTCAAGGCACAAATTTGTCTTTGACTTTGCAGAAGAGGAGTATAATATTGTAAGATCTACAAGATCTTTTTAGCTTTGTAGCTTTGATCTTTTTAGCTTTTTAGCTTTTTTTAAAGCTAAATAAGACAAAGGTCTTATTTAGCTTTGTGTTTCCCAAAAGCTGTGTCTTAGTGCAGTTCCATTGCACATGGTGGATTTTTATAGTTTTCACTGAATAAACACATGAATTTAATATAAATACATTCTGTGGTTTTGACCTCAAAGAGGCATTGTAAATGACACTCTAGAGTATCCATTAGAAGTGGGCTTCATTGTCCAGGGAACTTGTTATGCACTGGTAAAGTCCCACTGCTAGGTTTTTCATGAATCTTTTTTGGGTTTTTAGGAGAACCAGCCAAAATTATTTGATTGGAATATCTTCTATGACTATAGTAACATACAAGGTATGTGATACTGGATTTTTGATATTATAGAACTTATGTTACATTGGGAAGATAAGAGTATTCATTGGGGAAAAATCAGAATATCAAAAAAGGCAATATACAAGGCAGAAATACCAGAGGGGGCTGTTCGTGGATGTCTTCACTACTGCTGTCTTCTTAATTTGTCTTTTCCTTAGGAAATTGGTCTGTGTCATATTTTCAACTGCTGTCTCTACTGATGGTACATGTTGATATCTGTTCTGGATTTTCCCATTACCTCAAACTTCATATCACTAAACCCAATCAAGTTGTCCCTTTTCCTTCCTCTCTGTCATAGCACTTGTTTTAACCACTTAAGCTGAAAATCATTGACTGTTTCTGTATATCCATATTTCTATGTGTTTATCAGTTGCAATGGCCACTCTATTCTGAATTGTGAGTAGATCAAGAGAATAGAAGGAAGATATTTTTTATTCAAGTGAGCCCAAATATGCAGAGCCAGTGGATAGGAGGGAAGAAAGTGATGTTCTTGAGACTCTGATGAAAGATATAGATAGTAGGGTTTTGACTTAATGGTACAGAGAAGGATCTGGTTCAGGGCAAGAGAAACACCTACATTCCTTGACTCGGAACGTATATTACCTGTTAACTTGCTTAACCTTGGTATATAAAATTTTGATAAATAGAATTTTGCCTACTGATAGGCTGTCACATGATATACATTGATTCTCAGCTCCATGATCACCAGGTTGTCTTGTGTGTGGCTCTCGATTAGTGTAACGAGCTGTCAGGTGCAGGTGCAGTGGGCTATCTCTCCCTGGCAGTATTTGAGCAGAGATGGCACTAGTATTTCTGCTACTGAAGACGTGAGTCTGACATTGGGTAGGAGATTGGACTATCTCTCTATAACTCCTTTTAAGATTAAGATTTTATTATTTTATAGTGATTTATAAGAGGATTATTTAGTCATTTATTTCTACTATTATGTAATATGCTGGCAAAAGGCATGCATTGATTTTGGTGTTCTCTGTGACACTTTGGAAGGCATAAGGTTAAACACAAATGACACCCAAGGGTGGTACATTGGCAGTGTTCGTGTATTACACTGTGATTGTTGAATTAAATTAAAATATTCTTTTGATTTTGTCCATGTGGAGTTCAGTGGTAGGGGCTGCATCTTGGAAGCACTGGGTGTAGCATTATCATGGCACTAAGGTGGTCCGTAGACAATTAGCCTGACCAAGTTTATAAAGTTGCATTGTTATGAAGGCTCAGGGTATCTCTCTGTAGGAGAGGTAGAAAGGGATAGAAATACCCTTTCCTTCTTTGAACTGAAGCCATGCAAGACAAGGGATAAAAGGGTGCTTGATCTACGATGTAAAAAAAGGTTTTGGAGTCAAGCATACTTTAGAAATGACCTCCTGGGTTTTTCAGCCATGTCTAATTTTCTCGGTCTGATACTTTAAGAGGTTCTCCCTTTACTTCAGAGAGGAAGCTTGAGGTTATTCTATGAAGCTTAAAAAGTGTGTTTCCTTTAGATCCTTTGCCAGTATTCTATCATCATCTTAAAACAAAGAACCTGGTAAACATCCACAGCTTACTCAATGGAAGAATTCCTTTGAACCAGATCGACCGTAGAGAGAAATCTTCACAGCAGCAAATGCAAAACTTGTATGTATCTAGCACTTGCTCCAGACTTCACTCTGATGTATGCTTCTTCTGGAAAAATTAGCTCTCTCTAGTGAGCATTGTCATTCTTGTACTAACTTTGTCTGCTAGGTGGTCCTGGGTGTTTTCTGCTATCATGAAATACCTTTGAAGAGTGCTAATTAATCAGTATAGGAAGAATGATGGAAGAGGAAACCATAGTAATTAATAGTAATTAGTTGATTAAGGCAAGAATGATCTGTAGATGCTAAAATCAGTCAGTGAAAGATTGTTTGGAACAGAATATTCTCAAAGTGCCACACTTTGGGCTACTTAATTACAAAGGAAAACAGGAACCTTTACAGTGGAGAATACTGCAAACATGCCATTGAATATAAGCAATTTAACATCACCAAAAGGGGAACAAATTGACATCATGTGCTATTGATTGATTCCTGCCTTTCATTTAAGCAGTATTCCTGCCCCAAATGTTTCACCCAAATCTAATCATGAGGAAAGAACCAGACAAATAAAAAAATGAGGGCTTGTTTTCTTAAGAAATGCCAGTCATTGTAGACCAAGAGCTGGGGGAGCTGTTTTTTTGGTTAGAGACCAAAGAGACGTGACATCTAAATGCAGTATGTGATGTCGGGTTGCAGGAGACATTTGAAATGGACTATATATTAAGTAGTAACATTTATAAATGTTTCTGAGTGAAATAATTTTGCATATGTAAAGGATGTCTTTGTTCTTATGAAATTCATATTGAAGTACTTAGGAGTTAAGTGTCATGATGATGCTTGCTACTAACTTTCATTGAGTCATATAAAAATATTATGTGTGATACCATTTATGGTTTGCCTATACACACATACATTTATTATGCATATTTGCCTTATACATACATACATACATTTGTGTCATGTATAAAGCAAATATGGCAAAATGTTGAAAATTGGTATCTAGGTGGAGGGCATATTCATTGCACTGTTTTTGAAACCTTTCTGAGGTTTGAAATTCTCAACATAAAGCATTGGGAAGAAAAGAACTTTTGTTTTAAGGATGAGGTAGTGGAGAAAAATGTTGAGTTGTTAAACTCAACATTTATGAGAAAATAACATTTTATTACTGTTGAATAAAGCAGAGTTCGATGATATAGCCCAATGAAAATAAGTGTTCAGGGGCACCTGGGTGGCTAAGTCAGTTAAGCGTCTGACTGTTGATTTTGGCTCAGGTAATGATTTCAGGGTCATGGTATCAAGCCTCTTGTCAGGCTCTATGCTCGGCATGGAGTCTGTTTGAGATTCTCTCTCTCTCTCTTTTTCTGCCCCTTCCCTTGTTTGCACGGATATGGTCTCTTTCTCTCTCAATGAAATCTTAAAAAAAAAGAGAAATTCACAAGCACATACTGTTAAGTGGGCTTGATTTAGATAGTCTTGAATTCAGAATTTTTAGAGCATTATTACTGCTCTATATGATTACTGTTGGACATCTTAATGTTTTTCTTTTGTTTCCACAATATTGACTTTCTCTTGTTGTGAATCCTTAGCTCACAGGATTGTTATAAGAATTAATGAGATAATGTATGTGAAATGCTTTGTAAACTGTGAAAATAAAGTCTCCAAGTTCCTTTATGTTTAGGGTGTAACTTGTGCTGAATTATAACACCCAGTGTTGTATTTTATCAGTGTACGAATATGCATTCATAGGAGGACAAACTGAATCAGTGGCTTTATTAAAACTAATTGTATAACATATGTAATTTAGAAAACTAAAGCTGCCTCTGTTTAGAGGAGATTAACACTGTTCTGCCTTTTGGAATATCTAGAACAGTGTCTAAATACATATAACAAATATTAGCTTTTTCAGTAATGAAACAAACTTCACTTATTCTTTATGCTCATTTAACCAGTTGCACTTATGAAAAAATCTTTCCCCAGGGGATGGAAAAAGAGCAAACAAGAGATTTAACATAAGTCAATAGAACATTAAGTAGAGAAAAGCTAAGAGTTGCTTGCTGTGTTGTTATCTTGTGATAATTTCAATTTAGGTTTTTAAGTATGCTTTTAGAATTTTATTGTTATACTAAATATCAAATTGAGTAAAGACATATAGAAGACTTGGAATGAATATGGAAAATGAACATTTTGCTCCTTCAGAGGGAGGTAAGCCAGAATAGCTATTAGATGGTGATGTTTTGACCCTTCCTGCAAGCTAACTGTGTAGAAAGAGTGATGACAAGGAAAGATTTGGGAGCAACAAATTAACCCTTTAGCTAGAAGAGACATTCCTGGCAGTTCTTCAACTTAACTGGATTCTTCAGCTAACGTAGATAGTTCAGTGTAGCCATGGAGGGCATAGCTGTCATTGGTAATAGCTGTGAGGTTGCCAGATTAGCCAGAGTGACGCAAGGTTGTGATCTTCATCATCTGATAAATATTTTAGACAACAACATCATTGAGTAATTACGATGCACTAGGAGAGACATTAGATGCTTTATGTATTTTCGGTTAAACTCACAACATCCCTATGAGTGAGGTATGTATATATATATATATATGTATATATATGTATATAGCATTCTTACATTTTATTTTCTCTTCTTTTTTAAAAGAAGATTTGATTTATTTATTCATGAAAGACCCAGAGAGAGGTAGAGACATAGGCAGAAGGAGAAGCAGGCTCCCCATGGTGAGCCTGATGCAAGGCTCGATCCCAAGAACCTGGAATCATGACCTGAGCCAAGGGCAGATGCTCAACCACTGAGCCACACATGTGCCCCCATTCTTATTTTTTTAAAATAAGCAAGATGGACTGAGGTTGAATAACTTGTGTCACGTCATGCAGAGAGTAGTGGCAAAGTTGCTACTTGAACCCATGTTGTCTGACTCCAGGGCCCATTTAACCACTCAGCTGACTCTCTAAAGGTGATATTGGAGAGAACAGATTAAGATGTGGAGATTTTTTAGAGGTAAGACATGTTTTTGGGGATGATAGAGAAAAAGTTCTAGAATTACTTTCTCAACATGCAAAACTAAAAATAACCAGGGAAAATATATGAAACAACAGTTTTCATACATTAGACAAGTAGCACAAAACAGTAATCTTTCAGAGAGGGGAAACAAATGTGATTACTCCAGTCTACTGCCTGGAGTATATATATTATATTTTCAGACATGTAACAGATCCTAGCTGTCACTCTCATGTGAGGAGACAGTTTGAAGAGGCAACTGCCACTAGAATTCACAGAGTGACAAGGTCCTGGAGAGAATAACACAGAGAGACAGCTCCAGAGATCTGCATAGTTTTCAGTGAATGCATGTGAGAAGACGGCCTGAAGCCAGGAAAAAACATGGCAAAGAATCAGGTGGAATCCACCACCCAGAGTGAAAAGACCTCCTGACATATCAGAGTTCTCAGAAGACCATTGCCTCAGTTGTGTGGCAAAATTAGTCCTTAGACTAAAGACTGTTCTGGTCTTGCTTAACAAAGCTTAAAGGCAAGCCATGAAAGGATCAAGTTGTTTCCAGGTAACTTTATTGAATTCAACACAAAGCCCAAAAATATTTAAAGGAAGTAGAAAACTTCTTGCCCAAACAAAGTAAAATTCACATTGTCTGGCATCCAATCAGAAATTACTAGGCATTCAAAGATGCAGGAAAATATGACCCAGAATGAGGAGAAAAACAATCTACAGGAAAAGACCCAGAAATGACACAGATGTCCTATCCCCCACTTAAAAAGAAACAGGTGAATTGAGCGATCATATTTTCATTAAAAAAATCTTAAATTTGTATTTATAGGCATTCCTACAAAGATAACTCCAGACTAGTTGCTTTTACTGGTGAATTCTACAGAGTATTTAAAGGAGAAATATTAATTCTACACAAATTCTTCCAGAAAGTGGTAGAGATTATGAGGCCAGTAGTATCCCAATTCTGAAACTAGAATATAAAACTAGAATATAAAATTATAAGGAATGAAAATTACAGACCAATATCCTTTATAAACACAGACATAAAACTTCTTAACCAACTTTTAGCCTATCAAATCCTACGATATATAGGAAGGATAATACATCATGGCCAAGTAAGAGTTTAATCCCAGGAATACAGGTTCAGTGTAAAATTTAAATATCAATGTTAGTTGTATCAGTAGACAAAAAAAAAAAAAAAAAAAGTATATGTGTATATAAGTTAGACGTAGAAAAAGTATTTGATAATGTCTCACATCCCTTACTGATGAAAACTCAGTGAACTAGGAATAGAAGGGAGTTTCTTAATCTTGATACAGGGCATCTTTGACAAACATAAAACTAATATATTAATAGTGAAAGATTGAAAACTTTTTCCTAAGATGAGGAACAAGTCAAGGGTATCTGCTTTCACAACTCTTATTCAACATAATATTGGAGGTTCTTGTCAATGCAGTAAGACAAGAAAAAGAAATAAGAAGCACATAGATTGGAAAAGAAGGATAAGTTGTCTTTATTTACAGACAATATGATTGTCTATATAGATAATCTTAAAGAATCTAAAAAACAGCTACTAGAACTGGTAAGTGAGTGTTACAGGATTGCAGGATATAAGATCAAAATACTTATTGATTATATTTCTATCTAAGAGCAGTGAGCAATTAGAACTAGAAATTGAAAAGCAGTGCCATTTATAATGACATCAAAAATTATGAAATGCTTTGAGATAAATTTGACAAAAATTGTGTGAGACCTCTACACTGAAAACTATAAATTTTTGCTGAGAAAAATTAATTAAGGTCTAAATGAATGCATAGATATACCATGCTTATGGATTGGGAGACTCGATATTATTATGTCACTTCTTCCCAAGTTGATCTATAATATTCATTATTATCCCAATTGAAATCCCAGTAGCCTTTGTGTTTGTGCAGAATTTGACTGCTGATTTAAAAATGTAATCTTGAAAAAAAAAGAAGTAGAAAATTGGAACATGTATATTGCCTGATTTCAAGACTTATAAAGTTACAGTAATCAAGACTGTACGGTGGTAGGAGAGATGGAACATATGATTTTCCATAAAGATGCCAAGTTAACTCAATTTGGCAAGGAAAATTCCTTCAGCAAATGGTACTGGAACAATTGTATAGCTATATGCATGAAAAAAAGGTTTCAACTCTTACATCAAACCATACACAAGAATTAACCTGAAGTGGACCATAGACATAAATGTAAGACAATTAAATTTCTGGAAGAAAGTTAGTGATCATGAGTTAGGCATATATTTAAAAAATATGATACAGGGGCACCTGGGTGACTCAGTGATTGAACATCTGCCTTTGGCTCAGGTTGTGATCGTGGGGTCCCGGGATCAAGTCCCACATAGGCTCCCCACAGGGAGCCTGTCTCCCCCTCTGCCTATGTCTCTGCCTCTCTCTGTATGTCTCTCACGAATAAATAAATACAAATCTTTTAAAAAATGTTACAAAAAGCAGAAACAATAAAAAAAGAAATGGATAAATTGTATTTCATGGAAATTTAAACCTTTTTTCCCCCTCAGAAGGTATAATAGGAAAGTGAAATAGGAAGCTAAAACTGGGAAGAAAATATTACAAAATATGTATCACACAAAGGACTTGTATCCAGAATATACAGAAGAGTCTTTTTTCTAGTTTATTATCATTATTATTGATGTACGGTTTACATTGTAAGAACTCTTAAGACTCAACATTAAGAAAGACAAAAACCTCATTAAACCATTACAAATAGGCAGAAAAGTTGGAGAAGCATCTTTTTTCATATGATTAGTCATTAAGTAGATGTAAAATAAAACCACGGATATACCACTGCATTCCTGTTATGATGCCTGCCATTAAAAAGACTGACCATATCAAGAGTTGAAAAAGCTATGGAGAAACAGGTACTCTCAAAGCTGCTGGTGGGTATATAAAATGGTACAAATTTTTATAAATGTACCCTAAAACACTGGATGCCATATTCTCCAAAGATTCTATTCTTATCCAAGAGAAATAAAACATATGTGTTCAACATGTGTGTATAAAGACTTATACATGAATATTCATAGCCCTGTGGATTTATTTCTGATAACCCCAAACTGGAAACTATGCAAATGTCTACCAGTGTGAATGGATAGAAGTGAATTTACCTATGATGGATAAATTTTGGTATACCCATATGATGTAATACTACTCAACAATAAAAAGTAACAAAATATCAATACACTCAACAACATGGATGAATCTCAAAATAATTATACTGAGAGGAAACAGTAACATGGACACTCTGTGTAATTCCATTTCAGTACAATTCTAGAAGATGCAAACTGGTCAAAAGCAACAGAATGCATGTTCGTGGTTCCCTGGGTTTGGGTTAGTGGGGAAGGAGTGGGGATGGAATACAAAGAGATGAGGAAACCATTGATGATGGAAATCTTCATTATCTTGATTGTGGTCATAGTTTCATGGGTATATGTAGGTCAAAACCCACTAATTGCACTTAAAACATGTGTCTTCTATTGTGTGCCAATTATGCTTCACTAAAGCTCTAAAAAGAATCCTAACTTCTGCCACTAGTGGGATGCTCAAGTAGCATATTAACAGTTGTGGTAGAAGCTTAGATATTTAGAACAGATGAGACCTTAGAGATGTTCTTCATCATCACACATTCTTCAATTAAGCCTAATCAAAATGTTACATCTCATGACTCTCCCATGAGAACATTAGTTCCAGTAAGACGGGCATGTTTTGTCCATCTTTTGGCTTCTACTCTGTCTCAGACAATGCTTTGTACACAGTGGTGCTTAGTAAACATATGCTGGTTAGTTGAAAGCATGATGTTTCCTAAGCTGAATTATAGATGAGAACTGCTTCACATTCTTGGTTTAGTGGAAAGATGCACTAGGTAAACGGTAGATCTTATTACAGTTTCCATTTATAAAACTTTTTGGACTTTCATTTGGGGATAGAGTTGTTTTACAGGCAGGCTTGACACTTCTTAGGTCTGGGACAGCCTCAGAGGCAGAACATAAATTACTGGCGTGCATATTATTTAAGTTCTGCAAGTGACAGAGAAGCCAAATAATAGCAACTTAACCGAGATAGGAGTGTATTTCTCCACTACCTAAGTCTGAGCTGATGCAGTGGCTCTGCTCTGTGAAGCCATCGGAGACTCAGCTGATTCTTGTTTTTCCATCATCCCTCAGACTTGTCTTTGTCTTGATGTTTCGTGGTACCTCCTACCATGTTCACTTTCCCTCCAAGAAGAAGGAGTGGGTGAAGGAGAAATGTAAATGTTTCGCCCATCACTTCTGTGCAGATTGTTTGGGCCAGAGCTGCTACTTGGCCATATCCAGCTGCCAGTGAGCTGGGCATGAAGGCATATCTTGAAGGAGCAGAAAATAGATATCGTGGGTGTGACCAGCAGTTGTAGACACAGGGAAGGATCTGAGCATCACAGGAGTTGTAGCCTTACAGATGACTAGAGTTCAGGAGGGTCATGGTTTTGTAATGTCACCCAGAACTTCACTTCTTGCATCAGTCCGGGAAGTGACCCAGAGTGGAAAGCCTGAGGGATGTGGCTGGAGCAGGGCAGGCTCAGTCTTCCACCCTATCACCGGCCCTCCCACTGCTGAATGAATGAAGATGACCCTCTTTCCTCTAGAGTTACTTCAGGCTGTGAATGAAGGAGATGACCCTCTTTCCTCTAGAGTTACTTCCTTGTGGTTAATATTTCCTCCAAAGTAATCACAAAATGTTTCCGTGGAAGGTGTGTGTGAAAGAATGGGACCTTCCCATGAGAAAGACCACTGCAAGGGACACCTGAGGAAGACTGGCAGGAAATGTGTTATCATCATTTAATAACTTAGACAGTGGCTTTGGTCATTCCTGAGGATGTTATGATACTGCTTAACAAATTCGTTTCTTGCAGTTTCGTGAAGCAGTTGATTTTAATTTTCACTTTTTTAAGCAGAAGAAACTGAATCATGGAAGGGTACGTAATGTCTCGTCTCTGTTCAACGAGGAAATTCGTGGCACCGATCAATCCTGGAGACCCAAATTATGGACTTGCCATCCACTTCCCTGCCCATTAGGTCATACTCCTTTTGGAGAAAATGAGGAATGATCTAAAGAAAAAGAAAGAAAAATTAAGAACTTCCCCCCCCCTCCCCACCCAGGCCCATATTAATAGAATAGACATTTCTCTGTTGATTGTCCTGAGGTCGGCCCCCCAGAGTTCACGGGGAGCTGGACTGCCTGGTCCTCCGAGCCGTGCATGGTGCTCTTTATCTTTTACACAGGGTGCTAAGTGTTGCTTAGCAACAGCGATTCTTTAGCCCTCACAACTGCAGCGCCCGCAGAACTGACAATAGAGCGGAGTTGGAGAGTGAGATCCTCATTTTTCAGCTTCTTCACTGTGGTAAGGGGAATAAAGAAAGAAAAGGCAAACAGGATGAAAGAATCTCAATCAACGGCACAGTGCAGAAAAGCACGGGCCAGTGCTCGGAAGGGGGGAGCGCCACGCATCTCCCCGGCGATCAGTAAATGCTGGCCTGGCCGGAGAATTAAGAGGGAGTCATCACAGCAGCAGAGGTCAATTAGAGAAGGTGAAGAGGCAAGAGGACCAGGTGGCTGGGCAGTCTGAAAATGGAAGTTTCTGACCAAAACTAGAGCAAGTTTATCCTCTCTCTGTTTTGGGGTCTTAGTTTCTTCCCTTTTTTTCGGGGGGGGGGGCTCCAGATTGTTGGGCAAGTCTTTGAAGGGAAATAGAAAGGATGGAGGGAGGCTTTTTTATTTTTTCCCCCCAACTCTTCTATCGGCAATCTTAAAAATGGGTTAGGCAGCTTCTTACTGAGTCCTGAGTGTTTAGAAAGATGTTCAGGCCGGTGACTTTGGGTGATGACCTTGGGTTGGCTTATTTGTGGTCCTGGGCAACAGGGCAGAGCAGCCCCGGACACTTGGAAGTGAGCCACAGCATTCGAGGCAACTTTAATGTTAGAAAGGCCCCCATCTCCTGGCTCATGTTCCTTCTCGCCCTTTCCATCAGCTACCAAAGATAAAATGGAGGAGCATGTGCTGACCACTCCCAGGAGGTATTTCAAACCTGAGAGATTACAATCTTTTCATATCACATGCAGTTACGGCCCTTTGTAGAGCGCTTTTCTGAAGTGAATCAGATGGGTTTTTCAGAGCTGAAGGAAGTCAGAGGATGAAATAAATAAAAGCAGAGAGGAAATTGAAAGGGGTGTGTGTGGGGGAAACATATGTTTTCAGATGATATTTTAAAATAGATGGAGAGTTGATGAGAAGAGATACTGAAAACCGACTCCAGATGGCGGGAATAGCAGTGGCAGGCTGGTGTGAAGGGACAGAGCGCAGGCAGCAGGCTCAGGGAGGAGGCGAGGGGAGAAGGGAGCAGGAGGCTGAGGGGGGCCGCCGTGCAGGGGGGCGGGCCGTGAAGACTGAGGTTACAGAAAGAAATTAGTGTTATTGAATCCATACCCTTCACCTGTACTTTAAGAATTTCCTCAGTACGTTTCTGTCTTGTCATAGGTCTTTTTAAATGGTATGTTTACGAAAGAAGGCCCAGCTTGTTTCACTTTGACTTCTTTGCAAAGACTGTGTGGCCCGCAGACGAAAGGACGATTCAGACCATCCTAGGCAAGGCCGTGGAGGAAATGGGCCAGAGGGGGACTCTATCAAAATTTGTTTTTTCTCTGTACTTTCAAAATACGGTCATTCCTAGAGCCCCAGACGACCTGAATTCGTCTTCATGGATTGATTGGAAGAGGAGGGATTATTGAGAGAGAGAGAGAGGAAATTGAGAAATAAGAAATTATTCCACATCTAACATTAAGATATCCAGAGTGGCTTCTCATTACTAAGAGAGAGCAAAAAATCCCTCCACATTACCTTTGTGTGAAAGGATGCCATTTTATTTGCATAATAATCAATTAACATCAGTGGGGGTCCTGAGTCTGAATTTGGTGTTATGTTTTCATTTGGTGAGCATTTATTGACTGCCTCCTGTGTGCCAGGAAAGAGTTCCAGGGCTACAAAGAGGAACAAGTGATAGTTCTGCCTTTGTCTTCTGCATAAACAAGTGAAAATGTCTCCTTTCACATCCGGGCTCTGTGTGTACTGCTCTGTTATTACCTGAGAGGTGCCTACGGCTTGAGTTTTGTCATTGCCATAAATCCACACCCACACCTCACTCTTGACTTTTTTCAGCTGACCCGTTGTTACAGATTTCTGCGCTTTCCAACAACTGTTAACGGTGAGATAATTGTTGGTATCAGCACTTAGCTACCAGGGTTACAGAAAACATAAAGATTCAAAAGGAGATTATTATAATGTTCATTTTATGTAGGGCCATGAATTAAAATGGCAACACTTGTCTAGTCCATTAAACAAGGAATAGACTCTGTATGCAGAAGGTGACTGCCCTTGTGTCATTAGAGTCTTTTGCATCGAGCTGTGTGTGACTATTACAGCCATAAAAAGTCCAGTGTCTTCATTTATTGTGTGGTTCTTGTCATGTTTCAGGGAAATGCCGATAATTTCGATTGTTGCAATTAGAGCAGTTGCTTTCCGATGGGCTGCATTTCAGTTTCATCAGAGACAGACTCAGCCTTATCTTTTCTGTTTACAGTCCTCTTGGACTTTTTCATTTGTTCTTGTTGCTTGCCATGGAAACCTGTTTGTAAATCTTTTTGTTGGTGATGATGTAACCAGAATAGTACAGAGGTCCCAAAGCCTGACACTGCATGAAGTGAGTAGTTTAAGCAATGCTGAAATAGAGACAAGCCTATTGCTATAGGGAACAGAAGGGATGCACTCTATTATTGGGCTCTTCTTCTTCTTCTTCTCCTCCTCCTCCTCCTCCTCCTCCTCCTCCTTCTTCTTCTAAGAGGCAACAGTTGTTGTAAGTTTTGTTTGGAAACAGTAAAGAATTGGCAGCGTGTGGGCAAAAGTTTCCCAAGTAGTGGTATCTGAGAAGTCAAAACTCCTACAAGTGTATTTAAATGAAATACAAGCTGAGAGATAATTACTTTTTTGGTTTTAAGGACAGCTCATGGGTTATTGATGCTGTGACAAAAAGGGTAGAGGATGTAGGTAGAAGGTGGGGGAGGTAGGATAAAATATAGGGGCCTGTGGTAGGTGAGAAGTAGGACAATTAAGGATAGATGGCTACGTTCTGTTAAAAATATACACTCAAAACCTAATAGCTCCAAAATGTGTGATATTTATTACGTTCTTTACAGACCCTTTAAGGATGTTTCAGTGACTTCTTTGGGCTAATCTAAGATACTACCTTCAGCTAAATTTTTTTGAGGAGTCAGTTTTATGTGCAAATCAGGTTATGCCCAACAAGAACAAGAGAAATTAGCTGGTAGAGGGAGAGATCAGGGAGGAGAGAGAGCCTGAAGGAAGGTGGGTGGAGGGAAGGTAAGGAAGAGGGCCTTAGAATTTCACTGGTATCTGAAGCCCAAACTTGATCTCATTTTTCTTTTAGTCAGAATCTTCTGTTTTCCCAAAGTTACAGTATTTTCAACAGGATCATTTTGACATATTTCTCTTTAGGGAGAAAATAAATTGAGACGCCTGTGGTTCTGTACCTATCTACCTTTCTTTCTTTCTTTCTTTCTTTCTTTCTTTCTTTCTTTCTTTCTTTCTTTCTTTCTTCTTTCTTTCTTTCTTTCTTTCTTTCTTTCTTTCTTTCTCTCTCTCTCTCTCTCTCTCTCTCTCTCTCTCTCTCTTTCTTTCTTTCTTTCTTTCTTGTTTTTATTTATTTATTTGAGAGAATATAAGCAGGGTCAGGGGTCAAGGGGCAGAGGGAGAGGAACAAGTAAACTTCCTGCTGAGTGGGGGAGCCCAATGCAGGGCACAGTCCCAGGTCCCTGGGGTCATGACCTGAGCCAAAATCAGGTGCTTAGCCGACTGAGCCACCCAGGCACCCTGGTTCTTTAGTCTTTAAAGCAGAAAGCACAGCATCACAGGTATGCGTAATGTGACATATAGAGTTTTGGAGCCAGAAATAATCTGGTCTAACCCATCATTGTATATTTGAGGAAGCTGCAACCTACAAGGTTAGATGACTTGTTTAGTCTGTTAATGGACTAGTAGAGACCAGAACCCAGATTTTCTTATATTCCAGCTCTGGCCTCTTACATAGTCAGTCTCATGAAGATTGGTGGAGGAAGGGGCAGGAGAAAACCAAATCAACCTCTTCCCTCTCACTTTCTCAGAAAGGTAACATTGATAGACTACTTCTGACTGAGAGAGAAGGAAGCCAACCAGTGGCCAGGAGACAAACACCACTGGGGTACCCTTTAGTCCTTGAGCACAGAATGCTCTAAATTCAACTCAAGGCAAATTAATATAGAAAATATTTGAGATTTAAGAGCAAAGTCACCATTCTGGTTTGAGCCATACTTCCCATACTTCATCATACTTTGCTGTTTATATGTTTCATATGCTCTACATAATCTGGTTTGCTTCAGAATCCTTAAGCTCAACAATTTGAATAGCAGTTTAGTGCTTTGATTTTAAAGGTAGAATTATAGGGCACCTCAGTGGCTCAGTGGTTGAGCGTCTGCCTTTGGCTCAGGGCGTGATCCTGGGGTCCTGGAATTGAGTCCCAGAGTGGGCTCCCTGCGGGGAGCCTGTCTCTTCCTCTGCCTATGTCTCTGCCCCTCTCTCTGTGTCTCTCATGAATAAATATAAAAAAATTAAATAAAACAACTAAAGGTAGACTTATCATGGTTTAACACCCTTAATTCAATGTTTTCCAGATGTTTTTTGATGTAGAATTAAAAAGAAATTCTAGATCTAGGGGAATTTGTAGGTAGTTTTGGTTATCTCTCCTCATCAATTTACCTTTTATTCTGAGTTTGTTTTCTGTATTGTTCCTTCTGCCTTGATCTTTCCTTAGGCTAGATTTTCTCCAACTCAATTCATGTCTCCCCCAGCCCAGTCCTTACCTTGGCCAAATCCAATCCATACCTTGGTCACTGGATAGCTCTCTACTTATCTTTCAGGGCAGAGATTCTGAAACTTCAGTGCACTTTTAGAATAGTCCTGGGAGCTGATTCTTGGACCCCACTTCTTAGATTCCAATATAGTTGGTCAAAGATGAGGCCTTGGAATCTTCATTTTTAAACACTCCCATTGACTTTGATGTAGGTGGTCCATGAATCCCAGTGCTTAATGGTGTCTGATTTTGAGTGCACTAATATAAATCACAGGAACACTTTGGATCCCTTTACCTAATTATAAAGAAGTTTTTTTTTTCCTGCGCTATTCTAGCCACTGGCTCTGTCTGTGGGCCCTAGTTTTTTATTCACCTACCCTTAGGAATAGTTAACAGGGAAGAATTCTGGTTTCTCATACAGTACTATCATCTTCTAGTTGGTGAATCTGGTTCAGGGAAATCCACTTTCAAAGACATGAGATTTGAGATAAAACATGCCACCAAAGAGTAACATTTGAGAAGGAACAGATTTTAAACAGTAGCTGACTGTAGGCCTTCTTTGGACTCTTAAGAACTCATAAGAGCAAATTAAGTTGAGTAATAATACTTAGAGTATCAAACCACCAGTACATAGAATTTTCTGTGGAAAGCTTGGAATGGAAAATAGTCTCTCACAAAAATGATAAAAATGTTTCCTGGTTCTGAGGAAAAAAATATTATCTCTGCAAAAGAAGGTCAGTGAGAACTCTGGTGTGATTCATGGAATATGAATAACACATGGAAACAGAGGCTTAGGAAACCAGTCTAGAACATTAAAAATATATTTATTTTTACAAGTAGTGTAGTGATTTGTGTGTATGAAGCAGTAGGCTTTTCGGGAAAAAATACTTTTCTCCTTTTTTAGTATGTGCACTTAGATATATTTGATGAAGATAGAAATTTGTGGATATGAGATTTGTGGATTTTTTTCATATTCTTGATTCCACCAACTGTCTTTAATCATGAAGGAAGCATTTAAAACATTTTAACCACATATAGATGTACATTCTACTCTTGTTTCAGGTTGTGGGCAAGAGTGGCAATTTGGAAATGTTGTTCAGTTTTCATGGGTTTAGTGAACTGGCTAAACACTGATGGGGTTTTCCTACTGCTGGTAGAGGGGCTGATGAGCTTGGCTCTGGATACTTGGTTCTTTGGAAGCACTGTTTGACAGGAGGACGACACTGAAGCAAACAGAGTGATGGAAACCCATCTTTTCCTGCTAATTTCTTTCTTTCTCATCTATAAAATCATGCCCAACTCATGGTCTTCTTATAAAATGCCTTGGACACTAGGCCAGTAGACTCTGGTACCAGCATGCAAATTTTGTTCTTTCCTTTACTTTCATTCTCTCTCTCTCTTTTTCTTTTCTTTTTTTTCTTTCTCTTTTGCCAAATTGTCATCTAGGTAGATGCAGCCAGGTGAACAGAGATCAAATCTTGAAGAATCTTCATTTGCTTGTGTTAAAATGAAAAAATGGGCTGACCTGATTTTAAAGAAAGAGAAATGCTCTTAAAAAATTGTTCCCTGTTTTTCCTTCCTCTTGAAAGGTACACAAGAAGCTGAGAGAAAAAAATATAATAAATTGAAAAAGGGCAATCTATATTCTCTCATTCTCCTCTCATAAACTTTTTCCACATCAGAGAGAATACAGTGTTAGTCCACTTTGGATCCTGTCCATATGGGCTAGTTACTGCAAGTTTCAGAAAGACTTTGTTGTAATATAATTTCACCAGTTGCTTGGCGTGGGTCCCTGATAGACAGGCCAGGAAAACCGGTAACAGAAGCTGGTGAAAAGGCAGAGGCTTTTAATGTCTTATTCAATTCACTCTTCATAAGAGGTATCAGATGTGAAGGAGCCTGGAACAGTTCCCAGTTTTGATGAAAGTAAAGAGAGTCAAAATAGAAAAAATGTTAAAAAGTGCTTTGAAGAACTGGAACTATTTGTATTAGTCAGGCATGCTGGGTATTGAAAGAACTAGCAGGTGCCACTATGGTGGTGAGTCATTATTGCTATTATTTTTTAATTATGGAGATAAAGAAGAGTCTCTAAGAATTAAAATATGTTAAGTATTGTGATCAGCTTAAAAATAAACAGCCAAAATAGATTGACCATGGAAATTATAGACAAGTCAGACTAATATCAACTACATGAAGAAATACCAGAAAAAAAATCATCAAATAATTTATTGTTATTTTTAGATGAATCTAGTAACCAACTGAGTTTTGCATAAACTAAATGGCATTAAGCGTATCTGTCTTCTACATATATATAGAAGGAAAGGACAGGTAAATAATGGAAGAATAATAACTGTGTTCATCTTAACTGTAATAAGCTGGTACTTTCTCTTGACTATAGTAATGGCATATATGTGCATGTCACGTCCATAGAGCATTTAGTGTTGTTCACACCATCAACAAAGGGATATTTAGGCGTGATAGCACATAGTGACCACTTCTGCTTACTCTTTCTGTGGGTAACTTGACTAAGAATTAGAGAACATGACATCAACTTTGCAGATTTCATGGAGTTGCCGATACTCTGTAAAATATGAAAGAATTAAAACTGGCCATAACAAATTGGAAAAATGACGTTATAGGATTAAATTAATTATGGATAAAATATGAGTAGCCAATAGAAGTTGAAGAAAAACTACCCTATGCAGGCTAAGCATGATATACCAAGAATCTCACTTGGAGAGATGGAGAACATGATTGAATTTGGAAAAAATTTTAGAGATAAACTTGAAGACACCTGATAGCTAATTGGATAAGGATGTGAAGTGTTTATGTTTTGTCCTGACACTTTGTATTTTGTAGGCTGCCCATTACTCTCATATTCTATTTTTTAAAAAAGATTTTATTTATTTATTCATGAGAGAGAGAGAGAGGCAGAGACACAGGCAGAGGAAGAAGCAGGCTCCATGAAGGGAGCTTGACGTGGGACTTGATCCCGGGTCTCCAGGATCATACCCTGGGCTGAAGATAGCGCCAAACCCCTGGGCCATCGGGGCTGCCCTATATTCTATTTTTTAAAAATTTATTTATTTATTCATGACAGACGCAGAGAGAGAGAGAGAGAGAGAGAGAGAGGCAGAAATACAGGCAGAGGAAGAAGCAGACTCCATGCAGGGAGCCCGATGTGGGACTTGATCTCAGGTCTCCAGGATCACACCCCAGGCTGAAGATGGCGCTAAACCGCTGGGCCACTGGGGCTCCCCCCCATATTCTATTTTTTAAAAAAGATTTTATTTGTTTATTCATGAGAGATACAGAGAGAGAGAGGCAGAGACATAGGCGGAGGGAGAAGCAGCTTGCTTACAGGGAGCCCGATGGGGGACTTGAACCCAGGACTCTGGGATCATAACCTGAGCCAAAGGCAGACAGACGCTCAACCACTGAACCACACAGATGCCCCCCATACTCTATGTCTTTGTCATAGAAGGAATGTACAATCTAGCTAGGATCCTTAATCCTTTATTCTTTCTTTCATTTATTGAAATATCATAGCTGCATTAAACACTGTCAGTATTTTTTTGAGGAAAATAAGGATCTAAATTCAAATGTTCCAGCAGGAAATGTTATAACTGAGACATTCATCGTCAAGTACTATCTTACTTTCTTGCTTCTGGTCAGGAGCTGTTTTACTAAGCCCGGAGAGAATGGAGCCTGAGACCAAGGCAGTAGTGGTAGAAAAGAAAATCAATGGACAAATCTGAGAGAGACTCAGGAAGTGGAAGTAATCTTGGGTATGGAGGAGAGGGAGGTTCAAGCCCAGGTTCTAGTTGGGATGACTGGTTGGGTGGAGATGGGGCACTGGAAGGAAATAGTTTCTCTTGGGTGGGAGTAGGTGACAAAATTGGTTTTGGTTATGTTGAGTTTGAGGTGTCTGCAGGACATCTAAGTGGGTCTCTTTACTAGCCAGTGGATACGTGTATCTGAAGTTTAGGAAGGAAATGTATTTAGAGTGAATAAGAGGAGGCGAACAGTAGGGACCAGAAGCCATGAGCTATGTATTAATTCTGAGCCGGGTAAGAAATGGCTAATGACAAATCTGAGTGGAGACAGGGAGGCTGCTCAACTTTCTAATTCCTAGAAGCTGGCATTTAGCCACAGTTGACCTGGTGTAACACAGATCAGTGAGTTGGTTAAGGACTAAAATAAAAATAATAAGTGTGACTAATTTGTTCATTATAAAAATAAATGCTTGTAACTAAGGGGAAAAAGCAAAGGTGGGAATGCATATGTACTTGTGATTTAGAGGATAGACCTTTGTTTATAGCTAGAACCTGTGTTTGCACTTTTACCAGGCAGAGATTCTGGGGGTAATACTGCTTGGGAAGCAATTCACTGTGGCTCTTAAACAACTTCAGTACCATATTGTTCTCAGTGGACAGAAATTCCTTCCTACCTGGCTGGACTCACGAGTGGCCATGTGACTTGCCTCAACCAATAAAACAAGGGAAGATGTGATGTGTGTGTCCCCTCTGGGCAGAAATTTTATGAGCCCGTATGTGGTGCTCTACTTCTCTTTCCTTCTGCCAGGAGGCTGACGACATTGAGATTGAAAGTTTGTTTCCAGGGTGAGACTGTAGAATGTGACTCACGATGGACACATAGCATGAGTGAGGAAAAAAACCAACACTGTCAGTGGAAGACATTGATAGTTTTGAGTTGTTTGTTCCCACAGCATCATTAAGCCTATCCTGATTGATATGCAACATCTATGTACAGTGACTAGTTTAATGATGTTTCCTATTTTGCAAATGGTCAGACTCAGTCCAGAAATTCATTAGCCTATTTCAAAATGTACCAAGGGCCATTTAATTCATTGTAAGCTTCCAGTTTCTGAGTAAAATTTTCATGTGAGTCTTTTTCTTCCAAGGAGGGATTAGGGCAAATCATATCTAAGATGCTTAATTATTATAAAATCTCACTTATGTAGAGGTCAGGACTGCAAACTAGGGCAGAGAACCCAGGAGGAAATTTCTAAGACCTCAAACAACTCAAGTATGTAGTTGTCACACATCCCAAATGCCAGAGCCCCAAGACATTATGACTTTATAGGCACCAATTCAAAGATTATTTAGTTTTAGTTGCACAGGATTAACAAGCTTAGTTCTCAAATTCCTCTGCCCTTAGCAGATTAAAGACTACCAATTAAGAGAGGTGGATTGTGAGCGCTATTTGAAGCAGTTATACTAAAAACTGGGGGAAGAGGAAGTCTGAAAAAAAAAGAGGAGAAACAGAGAAACTTAAGAAGTAGTTTAAAAATTCCTAAGTCCCTGCCACGGGGAAGCTTTTGGGATAGTAGCAGGCAGTTCTGTACCTATCAGTAACCGGAGGGCTGCGAGGATATTTTATAAAACGAGGATGAACTCAGTCATCAGGAAAAAAGTTTAACTATGTGTTACACCCTAACAAGGCAGGGTCCTCTTACAAAGTTAACCATGGAAAGGACAAGATGAGATAAAACATAGTCAGCTCTAGTTTTCAAAAAACTAATTCATTCTGTTAGTCAACAAACGTTTGACTGTTGTTCATTACAGTAGAAATTGCTCGTCCTTGGGGGACACAAAGAGATGTTCACTGTCTCTGTCCTCTAGGGGTTCACATTTATAGAAAAATAAACATATGCAGCACCGTGTCATGTTTTACTGGCGGTGTATACAAGGTGTGATGGAAGCCTGGAAGAAAGAGGCAGGCAAATTTTTGCTGAGGGAGAATGGGTGGTGCCTTAAGAAAGATCCCTTGGAGAAGAAATGGTTCTGCTGGGTCTGCAGTGGGTAGTTTAGCAGATCAACCAGTTGGCTGGGATCAATACTGCGGATGGGGCAGAGAGGAAATTCCAAGCAGAGAACAAACAGCAAGGAAAAGTACCAAGACATGAAAGTATGTGATATGCTTGTGGTGAGGGAAGGGCATGTGGTTCTAGAGGGAGATGAGATTGGCTGGTGAGGCGGGGCTTGCCATAGTCCCTAGCGGTGGCAGATATACAAGGTGTGACTGAACTCTAGCAAACTGGTATCTATTCTTGGTTTTTAGTTTCACCAGAAGTCTGATTGCTAATTCACACCTTCAGAGACAAAATTCTCCAGGTCATTCTTTGACCTTAAGAGTCTTAAAGAATAACTTCTTCATGTTTGAGAGGAAACAGATGGGGAACACTGATAATGGAAAGAGCATCATCCTGTTTTAGTTAAGGGAGTCTTAATGCAATCAATAGAAAATTAGAAATCTATTACATCATTGATTTCTCCTTGCACAAATTGTGCAGTTTTGCATAAACTAACATTTACTGTGCAGTATTTCTAAAGACAAATACAAAAGAGCTCTATTTTGTATTGGCCTGAATGATAAACAGCACAGAGTTGAACCTTTACATTCCTGTGGAAATTATGATGGAGCACAACCAACAGTAATGTCAGGTTTCTTTTGTTTGCTTTCTGTATCAGTGCACCAACAGAATACTAAATTCTGGGTGAAAACATGTTTTGAAGATACAATCTATTGAAGAAATATTGTGAGGGAAAGGCAAAGTAAAGATGTAGCCCATTTTAGAAGATCCTAAATGAAAAAGTGCAGATTTCCTTTTAAAAATCCCCCAGTATAGCAAAAGTGTGTTTACTTTTATTCGTGAATATCTGAGTGACTTTACCCCACAGAGTAACATGCCATTGAGGAAGAATATTTTTGCCTCCTTTCATCCAGTAGCCCTGAGGTTCATTTATATATATATGTAATATATTTATATAAACTTATATTTATATATCATATAAATATATATATTATAAATACATATAAATATATATGTAAATGAACCTCAGGGCACCAGGATGAAATATATATATATTCATATTAGAATAAAATCTTACTTTAATAAATGTAAACTATTTAATGTCTTTAGTTTATGGAGAAAAGCCATTTTAATGTATTAAAGAAACAAGCATTTACACGTTTGTTGATTTAAAATGTAGTAACTGAAAATCCACTATTGTGCAAATTCGACATTTCTAAAGCAATGAGAAGAAAGCCGATGTGACTTAATAATATCTTTGAAGTACATCTACCTTTGGAAGAAATAAAAGGTTTCGAGAATAGCCTGCAATGTAGCATAAAACATAAAATGGGCCCTACCATGAAAACCAAGCACTTTTAGAGGGCAGTTCTTTCCAGTCTGTGGTCATGTGTCTTCTAAGAGTTCATGGTATTGGTTCATGGCTGGAAAGAAGCTGTTTAGGCACAGCGAATGTGATAAGCAGTGACACCGCCTTAGGATAGGGGAGATCAGATCGGCATAACTCTTTCACATTTTTCTGCATTAATCCACCGGTCTCTTTTCTAAAAAGCATTCATGTGCGACAGGGCTAGCCATGCATAAACTCCCCACCAGGCTTCCTAATGAGTTGACCAAGAACCATGACCAGACCAGGTGGTAAAGTCACGTCAAGGCTTGGCAGCAAGCAGGGCTGCTCTTGCTGGTGTGTGTGACCCCTGTACTTTGGCTCCTATGTTGCTGGCAATGTCACAGGAGGGCAAGGCAAGCTTACTTCATTCATTCATTCATTCATTCAATATTTCTTGGATATATTGAATGAGGTGCTGTGACTTTGTAGTGAGACTCTTCTGTTCTGTTTAGTCTCATTTTTCACGTAGAGCCATGAGTTATAATGTGATCTTTTTATACTTGTTATAAGCATGCCGTCATATTTATGGAGTGTCTACTCAGCAGTTTGCAGTGGGAGAGAAAGGAAGTCTAGGTCTTCTCCATAAAGCAGTGTATCTTAAAGTGTAATCGAGGAGATGAGCAGTATAAACATAAGGCAGTGATGTATACAGCTACATTCAGCACTCAGACCATAAATGCATGCACTGTACAGAATTGGCCATTTGTGGTTAAATTAAAGGGGCAGAGAATATTTAAGGAGGCCGCATCTCTGGATTTCAGGATTTCATTTCCTAGCTTCACCAATCTGTGGCCTTAGTGGCTGGTTTACCCATGTAGCACTTGGCGAGGGCCTGGAAACCACTACTTGGTACCCAAACATGAGGGACTTGGTGCCAGAAATTTAGGTTACTAATTTACACTTGAGACTGTCGTTTTATAAGATGGTAGTTGTATTAGCCATCACTCTTTGGGGCCAAGTGAGAGAAACTCCATTGAAAGTAAGAAAGAGAATGCTGACTCTGGAAGGGAACCAAATTTGTTGGAGTGATGGGAAGAGCTAAGTGACAACAGTGCAAAGAAAGAGAGACCATTTTTTTTTTCTAGCATTGCATGCATATTTCAGGAAGAATTCAGATTGGCTCTTTTGGGTCTCAGCTACCCCCTAGAACTACCGTGGGGTGAGGGGTGAGGTGCTGTATTGGTGGGGAGGGGCAGGATCCATTCCCAGAGAAGGGGCAGGGGAACTTCCAGGGTAAACACACAGTTCCTTTTGGTGACCCATTGGTGAACCCAAATTAAATAGATTATTGCTTATCCTGGGGTCATGCTATAATGCCCTCATAGGCCCTCCTCACTTACTTTGTACTTTTTTTTTTTTTTTAAAGATTTTATTTGTTTTTTTAAAGATTTTATTTATTTTTTTTAAAGATTTTATTTGTTTATTCATAAGAGACAGAGCCAGGGACATAGGCAGAGGGAGCCTGTAGGCTCCCTGTAGGGAGCCCGATGCAAGACTTGATCCTAAGACTTGGGGATCACAACCTGAGCCAAAGGCAGATGCTTAACCACTGAGCCACCCAGGTGCCCCTTACTTTGTATTCTTATACCCTAAAGAATCTTTAAAGCTTTTATACTTGAAGGGGCTTGATGGCCTCTGGTAAGTAAATGTTTCTTCTCATCACTGTGGCCCATGTTCTATGAAGCAGTCAACAAGAAAACATCCCTTTTGCATTTCCCATAATTTTCCCTTTTAAGATAAATATTTTTTCAAGTCCTTAGTGATTGGTGCAGTAATTTTTCCCTCTTGTGCAAGTTCACCAGTATAGGATCAGGTTGGGGTGGGGTGAGAGAATGGCCTATTGCAGACTTAAGCCATTTATTCTACTTTTTAACACAATTTTTTCTCTCTCTCTCTCTATATATATATATATATATATACACACATATATATATGCCAAATATATATATGCCATATATATATTTGGCAGGGGGAATGTCAAACTTACAAAATTTTAAGGTACAATATAAGGAACATTTCTTTTCAGAGTCAGTTGCCAGCATGATGCTTCATCACCACCAAATATTTTAATGTGGATTTCTTACAAACAAGGGCATTCTCCCATAGTCACAGGACAACCATCAAGATATGGAGACTAATATTGATTTGTCACTGTCATCTAATCCCCAGACCCCATTCAAGTTTTGCAAGTTGTCCCAATAACATCCTCTATAGCAGAAGCATCCAGGCTAACCCGTGTTGCATTACTTGTCATGTTTCTTCAGCTTACTTCCTTTGGGAAGAAGTCCTTAGTACCTTGGTCTTTCATGACATTTTGAAAGTCAGCTAATGTTCCTCCATTTGAGTTTGGCTGATGTTCCTTCACGAGTATATTCAGGTTAGGGATTTCATGGACACGGTTCTATATTCTTTTCATTGCACTCTACCAGGTGACACATATTTTGTCCCATTACTGATGTTGTTCACCCTGATCACTTGATTAAGATTGTATCTGTCAGGCATCTCCATTATAAAATCACTTTGTTTCTCTTTGTAATTAACACAGATTTTGTTGAGAGTCCTTTGAGATTAGATCTGTATTTTTGTCCTCATCAAACTGTTAATTTTTTAATTAATTTATTTTTATCAGTATGGACTCATGATTTATTTCATTCCATGGGTTATAATCCATCACTATCATGATTTATTTTGTTTTGTTTTGTTTTTTCATTATTTATTTTGATCCTTCAATTGTCCCTCACCTGGCTAGTGTGAACTTTTATAAACAAGTTTCTGTGTCCTTCTGACATGATTCTGTCATTCTTTGGGCATCTCCTTACTTTCACGCATGTTAAATGTTCTAGGCTCATCTGATACTTTCCCTGTCCATTCCTGGGATCAACCTTTTCTCCAAGGGTTCCTGGTTCTTTTAGTGAAGAACGGTAGTTGGAAGGGAAGCATTAGGGCATCAGATATGCTTATTGCAATTGGGGTGTTGGTGCTTCTAGGTACCTATCCGTTGTCAGAGCTAGGAAATATATGTTTATGTGTGTTAAGTATCATTCATTTCTATATTTATGAGTTCACACCTTCAGTTCCTTTTTTTCCCTTCACCATACTTGTAACTCCCTTCTCTGACAGTGAGAAACCAGGTTCCTGTCATCTTCAATGCATTTATTTATCTAACCAACAACCACCCCCTGCCACTGCTGCTGGCTGCCACCTTCCTCTATCTTCCATACAAGGCTTTTATATGCCAAACAACAATAGTTTTTCACCCCCTTTAATGGTGGCTACACTGATTTTAAGCCAGCTTAGGAAACATAATGGAAAGATTTCTTCTCATTTGGTATCATAACCCATGACTGCAGTTGTGTTGGGATTGGTAGATGGAACTATAAAGCAATACCTAGATCAAATTGTAAAACTAACACATACCAGGGTGGAACTATCTGGACAAGCATCCTTTTTTGGAGTAGCACTGTTGGGAGGTTGCACATTTATTCCACTGGAGTTGCTGTTGTTCACGTAGGTTTGGAATACGTCCTTCTAGAACTGCTTTTATAACTGCCTTATGAGATGATCCAGAAATGCAGCTTTGTTACTCCCCAGTCATAGTCCTGCATAAGAGCAATGAGAGCTGCTTAAATATCTGGGAAAATTTTATTGTTTTTGTTACAATTAGTTGCTTACATGCTTTTCTTCCCTTCTAGACTGTGAGCCTCTTAAGAGCTGAGGCTAATGCCATATTGTATAGTGTCCAATGCCATATCTGTTGCATAATTCAATGAATGAATCTTATTTTTGATTCAAACCATTTTCTCCAGCTTATATGCCAGATTTAGTTCCAAATGACTCAGCTGTTTCCCAAAATGAAAACCACCCTCAAAGGATGAATATTTACCACAATTGAAAAAAATCAAAAGTATATGTCTCAGGCATTGGATGCAGTATCAAAAGAGGAATTTTCACAGAGTTTTATGCAGTCTCAAGAATACGTATCTAATATTCCAAAGTGTCTGTTTAGAAGGTGGTGACATTCTTTTATTGTATAGATGAGTTGTGGTGTTTGTTAAAAGATCCACATCATTACTTTATAGTCAGTTATATTTTATATGCATCATAAACTAAATGCTGATAATAAGATCACAGCCACCAGAAATATCTCCCTGTGTTTTATACTTCACTGATGATGATTTATGATCAGAGCTAGCTGAGACGTCATAGAGTGCTATTCTCACTACTAAAGAATATAATACATGTTGTTCAAAGCAATAACATAACAATTATTGATATAAAATGTTCATATTCTGCTCCCACCCCCCAGAGGATTCTATATTGTCATTGTTCAGACCTTTTGCCATGTCCTTCATTATACAGAATGAGAAAGATCAACGTAGAACAGAAGCAGAGCTACCCTGAGGGGTATACAGAACAGAACAATGATCATGTATGTCAGTGTATATTGCTTCCTTCAAATGTTTGTATAACTGAAATCTTTTAAAAATTAACAACCTTGGAAATCTTAAGGAAAGAAAATAAAATTGAACAAAGGAAGGAATGTGCAACCCAAAATGTGTGTTTATGTGTTTGTGCAGTGGATGGGGAGCGGGTGAGTAAGGACAAGAGTCATAGGCTTGGAGAGGTAGGCTGCCCCACTTTGGCCCTTAGATTTGTATCAGAGCTTGTTGGACCTCTGTATGTACTTATATTGGGAGCTGTCTGATAGGCCCTGACAGGTCAAGGCAGTGTGGTGTTGGAGCTTGGAGAAGAGCATGAGGTTCCAGTCCTCCACCCACAAATTCTGTGTGGCTGTCCTGATGCAGATTTCTTAAGGATGCTCACACAGATGCGTTGAAAGTTCAGTTTAAACTAAAGCACTCACCAAATAAATGATGTAAATGAACGTCTATCAATGTGTTGTCTACCCAGCATTTTATATTGTGTTTTTAAAAATCTCAAGATAAAAAAAAAAAAATATCTCAAGATAGTGGCATTCCTTCCAATTCACCAGTTCATTTTCTTTCCCATTTGGCCTGGGGTGGCACACAGGAGACTTTCCAGGGTTGCCACGCCCAATGGGAGGCTGGCTGGAGTTAAGAGGGAAGGCTTCACAGAGGCAGGCTGAGATAGGCATCTTGAAGGAGAGGTTGGATTTCTGTATTTGGAGAAAAACCAAGGGAAGGTTCTAAGTGGAGGGCATTTACTATGAATTTACCATTTAGATTTGGGGATGATAGGGATATAGACATTCTGATGTTTCTGTTAAGGCTGTCAGTGCTTAATGAAGTTCCTCTTGGAGTGAGAGCCACACGTGCTTCTGATGGTTGGATCAATTGGTAGACCCACCCTGGTATCAGGGAGCAAACTGGAATCAACAGTGCCACCAAGTGGCAACAGGCAAATCAGCATGTGGAAACACTGACAAGCCACTTCTTCAGGGCTTTGCTCAAAGTGTCTGGGTCTTTTACTCTCTCTAAAAATATGATCAAGTATATTTTCCTTTGATGGATATAGTGAGAATGTTCTGGGAAATGAACCTTTATCTGGCATGTTTCAAAGTTTGGACAGATGATTCTTCTTTATTAAGCCATCAAAACCACTGAAGGCTTTGCCCAACTGAGCATGTCATGGAAGCGATACCTCTGCATAATGTGTGTACGGGCCATTTATAAAAACAGAAGTATGGGGCTGTGTGTGTTGGGATTTGAGAAGTATCTTAAGGTGCACTGACCAGGAATGAAGGTCTGGGATGATATAGGTAATTTGAAATACTACAGATAATACAAATGTCTATCTTTAGGAAAGGAGAATACTTATTACAGCCTGTGATCTTTTCATTTTTTATTTAGAGAATTGGTTTTTCTTATTGTGAAATTGTGATAATAAGGAGATGTTTTTAAAAACAATACATTTTACTCTATTAAATGCTTTCTAAGTAACACAAAATGTTAAGATTCTAAAGATACACAGAAACCTACTTTATTCTTGACCATTCTTCTCTCCGTGAGACAGGAGTATATTTCTCTGTATGCTGAGGTGTTCATTTTTACATCTAATTTTAGATCTGAAATGTGAGATAAGCTTCTAGTTTTGATTGATTGCTTTCCCCCTTAAAACTTTTTTTTCTTTCCCATAGAATGCGTTCCCTACAACCACCTTCCCCTCTACTCCCTATAAAACCTGGTTCTCAGAATAGTACCAGTGTTGAGAGCCAGCCTTCTAGAGCTAGTACCTCAGTGTCTTTTTAAGAAAACTGACTCTGCAGTGTTCGTTTTACTTGATATTTTGGCTATTTGTAATATTGCTTTTCTAAGAGCTAACACGCTTTCTTATGGTCATTAATGATGTTGGGAAGCCCGTAGCTTGGGCTGCGAGGAGGTCCATCAGTCAGTTTGTACATTAAGTTTGTACATTAAGCCAGAGGAGAGAGATTTCCTCCTCCTTTCAGGATTTGTGGGTGGGAGGGACCAGTGCTAGGAGACTTATGAATGAGATGGAAGTGAGGCACAGAAAAGAAGAAGGGGTACAAAGGTGAAAGGGAACCAATAGATCGTCAGCTGAATTCTAACCATGAAGATGACAGTGGTTTTATTTTTACCGTCAAAAGCAATTTAAGGCTTAACTTACTCGGCAGCAAACATGAGGGGGATGAGTGAAGGGAAAAGCTTTTATTTCTCCATCTCCTACTTTTTAAAAGAAAGATAGATGCATGCTTTCTTAGTACTCTTCAGAACAAGAAACAAGATAGATTTAAAACTTAATTATAAAATTAGCATTGTAATGAAGATTATTTTTGAACTGGGGTGGCTTTTGTTTTAATATGTCATTTTTTGGTTAAATGTATACAATGTAAAAGTTACCGTTTTGACCATTTTTAAAAGTGTAGTTCTGTGGCATTAAACTCCCATTGTTATGCAAACATCACCACCATCCATCTCTAGAACTTTTTCATTTTCTAAAGTGAAACTCTTTCTTCCTATTAAATACTAACTCCCCATTCTCCCTTCTTCCTAGCCACTGGCCACCACCATTCTGCTGTCTGTTTCTATGAATTTGACCACATTAGGTACCTCATATCCATGGAATCATACAAAATTTGTCCTTATCTGACTGGCTTAATTCATTTCCCATGGTGCCATCAAGATTCATCTGTGTTGCAGCATGTAGCATCAGAATTTCCTTCCTTTTTAAGGCTAAGTAATATGCCATTGTATGTGGACACCACATTATGTTTGTGCATTCATCCGTCGATAGACACTTGGGTTGCTCCCACCTTTTGGGCTATTGTGAATAATGCTGCTGTGAGATGGTTGTACAAGTATCTGTTGGAGTCCCTGCTTTCAGTAGTTTTAGCTACCCAGAAGTGGAAATGCTAGATCCTATGGCAATTCTACGTTTACTTTTTAAAGAAGCTGTCATACTGTTTTGCATAGTGGCTGCCTCACTTTGCATTCCCACCAACAGTGCACAAGGGTTCCAGTTTCTCCTTATCCTTACCAACACTTGTTATTATTATTTCGTATAATAGCTACCCTAATATGGGTGAAGTTATCTCGTCATGGTTTTGGTTTGCATTTTTCTAATGATTGGTGATGCTGAGTCTTCTTTCATGTGCCTTTTGCCCATTTGTAATGTCTTTGGAGGCACGTCTGTTCAAATCCTTTGCTTATTTCTAAATTGGGTTGTTTGTTATTTTGTTGTAGAGTCGTAGGAGTTCTTTGTATATTCTGGATATTAATCCCTTATCAGATAAATGATTTACAAATTATTTTCTGAGGGTAGTTATATTTAAGGGAATTGATGATTTGAATGGATGACGCTCTAGGCTGGGAGGATCCACCATCCTGCAATGTGACTTAAGGGCCAGTGAAGCTAAGGTTGGATGAAAATGAAGGGCACCCTATGGACAGGCAGTCTGTGCTGTAGAGCAGGGATAGAAGCTTTCGCTTTTGGGCAACAATGTTGTGTTTCTAGTAGGATTGGGTTTGCCACGGTGAAGCAACTTCTACCACCTTTCCTGAGCATGACAGGTTGGTTATGTGACGTCATTGCCATCGCGTGTAACATCACAGATTGCAGATGTAGCTGTGTGAGACCTGGGTAACCAAGTAATGGTGGAGCTGTGCTTAGGTCTTTTTACGTCATGGGACCGAAGAAGAAAAACAAGCTCCCCATTACAGCTCTCCTGTTATTGGCTGGTGACACAGCCCCATCAATCTCCAACCACTTTGAAAAGATGAGGAAGCTGGTGGGTGTTTGAGAGGTGCTTTTCTCCTTGGCATTTATGTGACTATTTGTTGCCAGGTCCTTTCATGGATTTGTCATTCAAAATGTCATCACTGTATTTTGACAGTGGGCAGTGGGTATGCCACTCTTATTTCAGAGTAGAAGCACATTTCTTTCATCCTATTTCCTTCTTTCTTGGGGGCTATATTTGTAAAAAAATTAAAAGAGTAAATGAGAAGCAACATTTTACTAGAGAGGCACTAATAAAATAGTCAGTTAACAACATTCTCTGTGCAGAGGATCATATCAGTTTTTATAAGGAATCTCATAGAAACCAATGGCAGGGTTTTTGCCTGCAATGAGCTGTCAGCCTCGTTGGGCCTAAATCTAAAAAGAGGGAATTTTTTAGGGATGCATGGAGCAGACATTTTTATAAGTACATATCTACAAGAATGGTTAAAATTGTAAATGTTTATGCTAAAGAATGTGAATTGTGTGGTCCTTAGGCCTAGGTGTGGGGAGAAACCATGAAAAAGCAAGGATTTTGAGCAGTTTTGAAAGAAGAGCACAAGGTGGATTGGCATAAAAACAAAATTGTAGTTGTAGTGGGCCTTTAATAGCATTCTCATCTCATGTAGACCAAGATCCACAAAAATCCATTAGGTATGAGAATTTGTTTGACTTTGGGTGGGGATAATAGTGGAAAGAAAGTAGTAAAATTATTGAATACAATGAATAAAGGCCTTTGTCCAGGGCTAGGGAACACATAGCTTCTAGAAGTCATGGTGGGCCCTTCCAAATTCTGGCCCCTCTTTGTGGAGGTCACACAGCCTCTTCATTCCAGCTTCTGTCCCAGCACAGAGTCGGCCCTGGTGGAACCTGCCCAGGCTCGTGGGCCACTACTCCACTGCTACTCGTGGAGCAGTAGTCTCTTCTTTCTTGACTCATTTTGGTTGTAACTAGAGTAGAGTTGACATGACAGCTGGATGCTGAACTGTCTGTGGGAACTGGCTGGAGCCACCTGGGCATGCCGTTCTGTCCCTTGTCTTCCCTGTTCTGGGAAGCCAAAGCCCCATGGCCTGCATGGCCTCTGTGTGACATGCCTTTCACTTGTCATTGGCTTCTCATAAAAGTGGCACCTCTAGCATAGAGTGTAGAATAGTAACCCCCAAACAATGTATCTACCTAGAACCTCAGAGTGTGATGCTCTTTGTAATAATGGTGATGGCAGATACAATGAAAGTACAGTTCTCTGGATGAGAGCATCCTAGATTGAGTAGGGTCTAAATCCAATGATAAGTGTCCTATGAGAGACAGAAAAAGAGATGGACATCTGGAGACTAAGATTCTGGGAGGAGGCCCATGGAACCAATCCTCCCTCAGAACCTCCTGAAAGAACCGGTTCTGCTGGAATCTTGATTTCAAACTTTGGGCCTCCAGAACCATGAGAACATAAATTTCTGTTGTCTTAAGCCATGAGGTTTGTGGTGATTCGTTATGACCCCTGTAGGAAACCAGTTGATCCAGTTTGCCAGACAAGTTAGCTAAATGGTTATTCAGTGAATCCAAGGACATGCAGAGCTCTCAGACTGGAAGAATCCTGGAGACACCTAGTTCAGGCATTTTCAGCCCTGGTTACATATTGGAATCATCTGGAGAACTTTTAGAAAGAGTAGGATGCTTTTTAGGGAGGGTCTCTGGTGGGGTGGCAAGGTTAAGGGCTGAAGCATCCTAGCTGATATTAATGCACAGCCTGGGTTCAGATCCAGCTGCCCCACTTTACAGATGAGGGAACCAAGACTCAGCAGATCTGCCTTGTTGGCCAAGAGAAAGCTTTAAAAATCCTTCTGTGAAGTATGGGAAGGAGAAAAACCACTTGGTGCAGGAGGGCAGAGGAGGGTGTTTGTAAGACAAAAAGGGAAATAGGGGAAAGAAATAAATGAATTTATTTTATTTTGGGGTTTTGTAGATCCTAGGAAGAACTTGTCTGCTAATCTTTTTTGGTCACCTCTCCCAACCCTGTTTTTAAAGAGCATTTGTTCACATAATACAAATAATTTCCTTCCTGGGCATGTCTGCCAATTTAAAAATATGTATGAATTTTATTATCTCCACAAGTGAAGATTCTTGGTATTTTTGTTCCCTTAAGAAATCTGAATAGAGTCTACAATTCTGTATGGCAAAGGAGGTGAATAATTGTGTTTGAAGTCTTATTATGCTAAGTGTTTTAGTAAATAACACAGAAGATTTAATGTTCAGAGTAATTGTTTAAAAAAAATAAGAGTGTCTGTTGAAACAGGACCTGGGTTTCAGGGATGTGGTATTAAATCTAATCACCCCACTTAGGTTATCCCTCCTTTGGAGACTCATAAAGATAAGGGCAACAGGATAATTGGGATATTATGTACTCTTTAAAACAGCATGATTTAGTCCCAAGTAGGAATTGCTGGGGCTCTAAATTAATCCCCTGGGGAATAAATGAAAAATATATATGTGATATATTATGGAGGTATATATTTTGGTGCTTTGATATCGTGGAGTGTCTCCCATTAATCTGTCATTAATTTTAACCGGGGCAATCTGACGGTGATTAAAGCATATCTAGATAATCAGAAGCTAAAGAAGCCCACCGAGAGATTTACTTAAATGATCTAATCAGCTTTTCTTTTCATAGAAGACACAAAACTGAGGTCCTGACGACTCGAGGGCATTAACAATCCCAGGGTACTTTTCATAAGAGTCCGGGTATTTAGCCCCAGTGTCCTGGCCAAATTCCAACTCAAGTAATGCCATTTTGCGTCCCGAAAGTCCCCCTGCAGCTACCAGTGGCTACAGTATTATTCTTCCCTTCCTGTCCCAAAGTGTGAGGCTTTGTGTGGAGGTGGCACTGTGAGCAGCAAATCCGATGCTTCATTTCTATTCCGAGTGCCTGCATTTCGGCTAAGCTGCCATAAGTACGTGGTAGGGGATATTTACATGACTTCTATTATAAGGGGGAAATTGCAGAAGATTTATTCTTTTGGAGAACGTGTTTTCATCTTTTGTAAAAAATGATATTGTGATTAATACCGTTAGATAAAATTGGATAACCATCAGCTATGAACACCAGTGTGTACATTTTTATGCCTTTGTATCTCCTTTCATTCTGTAGGTTAGATACGATTACGATGACTAGTGAGATTTCTCTGCTTGCACTGGCCCATGCCAGGTTGTATTAAAATCTGTAACACGAAGCATTTCTTAGTTTGTTAAGAAAACTTACTTTTAAAGACTTAAAAGTGCTCCAAAATTCAGAAGATTTAAGTGTGGAATGATGAGATTCGGGATGTGCAGGTTAATAGGCCTAGGTTCACTAAGAAAATCCTGATTTGTGGAGCAGAGAGATTTATTCCTTTGGTCTGGCCAGTGGTTTCATAATAGTAAAGCTGGGCAGCTTGTTAAGCTATTTCTGGAATCCTGTTTTTTCGAAACCGTCTCTGTTCCCTTAGAGGGAGGGGTGATTTCCAGCTGATGTGCAGGAATGCAATGAAACAGGGAGGACTTGGTTGCTTTTCGTGAACAGGACTGCTCATGGCACTTGCAGGTGGCTCCATGTCACCTCCCTCTCGGAGGATTGGGGTAAATCCAGAGAGAACTTCTTGAGGGACTGTGGGAAACCAAGGCTGGTAGAAAAATGTGTTTGATACAAACTGGAAAATAGTCATGACAAAAAAAAAAAAGATGAGAGAGTTCAGAGGCTACCAGGGGATAACCTAAATATGTCAAGCTTTAAAGGTTGGAACTTCCAGTGAATTAGATCATTAACTGGTATCTAGACCTGCAGGCCCCTTTCTCATGATGTCCTTCTTTGACATTAGCCAAGACTTTTTGGTTGCTATTACAGCAACTCAACACAAACTCATATTGCTGTAGAGGACCTACTGGCTTGCTGGGCTGATGGTCCCAGGGTTGTCACGGGTCAGCCTTTCACCCTCCCTCAACTCTTTTCCAGGTAACCTCTTTCCTTTGTGCTGGCAAGATGGCTTCTTTTCAGCTCCAGGCTTGCATCCTAGCCAGCTCAGCAGAAAGAACTTACCTTCCCCAGCAGTTTGAATGGAATCTCCAAGATTATTTGGCTGGGTCCAATTTCAGTCACGTGCCCATCTCTGTGGCCAGGAGGATGACTCACATGGAAGGGGCAGGGGTGAGATGAGCCGCAGGCAGGCCAGAGGGACTGGGTGCATTCCAAAAGGAGAGAGCAAGCTGATGCTACCAGGAGGAGGAGTTGGATGCTCAACACCGAAGTGCAAATGTCTGTCTCAGGCTTGTAAATGATGGTGCGCTTACTGGGCAGTGCTGACCTACACTGGTTTTCATGTAGAAACATGGAGCTGGCTTCTCAGTTCCATTTCCCACTGAGTAGAGAGAGAAGTTCACAATTTTGGTGTCCAAGCCAAGTTGTCTTTCAGCTTCTACATGAATTCCTCTAAGGATATTTTGTGTGTATTACTCCGTAAGGCAGTGTATTTAATTATATGAATTGATGCTAATGGTTGTTAATGGTTTTTGTGCTAATGGTTCCCCTCAACTATGTGCTGATGGTCCCTTTTCTGTGCTTTGGAGTTACATAGAGTAAATTTAATCTTTCCAAGCCATAGTTCTCAGCTCTTTCAAATTTAATTTTGTCTCTTAGTGTGCATACCTATTTCTCTTCTTTGTTTCCATCTCCTCCCCTTTAGTTTTCACAATATAAAGAAAGCTTATAGGTGCTTATCATCGGAGGGACGTCTGCCTCTTCAATTTCATGAGAGTTGTTCATGTTAATTCATTTTTAGAAGTTTCTCAAGTTCTTTTATATAATTATAATTTGGGGCTCAATGTAAAAAGTTTATCATGAAAATAAAATTTAAAAATAGCACTCTCAAAACATTTATGTACCCAGTTTTCTTTCTTTCTTTTTAAAGACTTTATTTATTTGACAAAGAGAGAGAGAGAGAGAGCAAGAGAGAGAGCACAAGCAGAGGGAGCAGCAGAGGCAGAGGGAGAAGCAGACTCTGTGGAGCAGGGAGCCTGACTCAGGGCTCGTTCCCAGGACTCTGGATCATGACCTGGGCTGCAAGCAGATGCTTAACTGACTGAGCCACCCAGGCACCCCTACCCAATTTTCAAAGTAACGTCAGATAATTTCAGAAACAGGCTGTTCCAATTTGTGTGTGTGTGTGTGTGTGTGTTCTAAGTATTCTATAAGATGGAACAAATGGGATATGAGGAAGATAATTCTGGGGGTGTCCTTAAGTAACCCATGAATAGAAATATTCAGCTAAACTGTAAGAGAACAATGATTCTGTAGATCAGAATTTAGATTCTAATGCACACTTGACCTAGTAAGTGAACTCCTAAGAAAGGATGTTGCATTGTTCTTTCTGTGTTGCTATGTTTTTAGCACGGTAAGTCCAAACAGATTATTAAAATATTGGCCTTTGGAAGGAAATTCAGAGACTTAGATTTCACATCTTTATTAGTAATCTTGCATTAACCATTTACGTTTCTGGATCCGTGTCATTTTCCTTTAGCTAAATACCTTAGACATTATTTGCTAGAGAAGGTGTAGATCATTCCATTTCCTATTTTTCTTTTAAAGATTTTATTTATTTATTCATGAGAGACAGAGAGAGAGAGATACACAGGCAGAGGGAGAAGCAGGCTCCCCACAAGGAGCCTGATGTGGGACTCTGTCCTGGACCACAGGATCATGCCCTGAACCTAAGGCAGATGCTCAACCACTGAGCCATCCAGGTGTCCTGTGATTTTTCTATTTTAAATCAGATCTCTTTAATCACACATTTTGTTGTAATCCTTTTCTTTTTGTGTACAGGCACTAGCATGAATACAATTTATCAACAATGAATTTCTGTCATCTTTATAGGAAATAACAAATGTCTTCATTTATTTAGGTGATTTTTACTGGTTTCATGGAAAGTTCACTAATAACTAGTTCACGTATAATATGTCTGGTCTGTAAAAGTATGTGAAAGAGGAAATTTGGCATCGTCAAGACACTTATGAGATGGGAAGACAAGACCAAGTGGACTTTAACCGAGTTGCCCAAGCCCGTGGGGATGGAAGGGAGTGACCCACGTCCTAGGAAGACTGCATGCATTCTCTCTCCCCTTTTATACAGAGCTTAATGCTGATGTGCAAAGATTGACGGGCCCTGAGTTGGCAGGAGTATTAGTCTAATAGGAGGACGAATTGAGGGTGAAGGTGTGGAAGGATGGAGAGGAGAGCTCGCACGTAGCCGCGCGTAATAGAAGTGTGCAGCTGCCGACCGTGAGACCCGAAGAACTACTTGTCACATGCAATTCCTACTGAAACCCATCACCCTGCCTTTGTTAATGTTTGTACCCGGTGCAATTTCTTTTCCAGTGACTGTTCCAGGAATAATGTGCCAGATGGAGTGCAAGCGTTCCTGGGTCGGGTGATACGCTATTACTAGTCCCATCTGCTCGCTGCCCCTGGGGTTTTCCAGCTGCAGATTAAAGACTAATACTGAGTGACAGACGCCAAATGGGCAATCCTCAGCCATAGTAGGTGCTCAATAAATGCCACTGGGCTTGAATGAAGACACTAGTGGTGGATGGGGCAGCTTTTGCAGCAAGAAACGTGGGTTAAGACATTACCATGTTTTAGAACAGTTTCTACCTACGGTTCAGAAGTAAACAATTTCCTCCTTTATCGGCATTCTTTTTCGTAACCAAGTATTTTTTGAGATCCTGCTAAGCACTCAATTTATTTTAGGCACTGTGTGTGGAAAACAATCATGGAATACTTGTTTTTCATAGAGTTGAGGCTGTGTACCTAATTTTTTGACCCTCGTACTCTTCCCCTCTTTTTATTTATCTTTTATTTTTTTAAGAAGATTTTATTTATTTATTCATGAAACACACACACACACACACACACACACACACACACACACACAGAGGCAGAGACACAGGCAGAGGGAGAAGCAGGCTCCATGCAGGGAGCCCGATGTGGGACTCGATCCCAAAACCCCGGGATCATGACCTGAACCAAAGGCAGACACTCAAGACCACTGAGCCACCCAGGTGTCCCTGTTAGAACAGAATTTATGTTGCATTTCCAGTTATGGACATTTTTAGGTAATTCTTTATTTTGGTATGGTAGAAACATGGTTTGCAATATTTTTAGAAACAGGAATTACAAATGCCATCTCCTAAAATTATCAGTTCTAAAATCCCAGTAACACTTAATAAAGAAGCAGAACACATTTAATTAGGAAAAGCGAATCAAAACTTTCATTGCTTTAAATGGTTAACAAAACTAGACTTCTGAAGAGAACTGTGTGTATTGTTAATTTCTTCTTAAGATTGGGTTAGAGCCCTACACACTTAATGTGAAATCTTGAATTTTTCTTTTCTATGGCCTTGGCTATTGTGTTTACTACTATTGTGGTGGTTGGCCTGGATTGTTCTTCTGAGAAGGAAACACCCTTACCAGATAAAAATCAGGGCTTATCTTTGCTTTGCAGTGAAATCCCAAAATAGCATACAAGTTTTCAAGGAGTGAACAAATCCATAGAAATCAGAAAGGAAATATGTATATATTTAGAAAATTCATTTGAATTCAAATTGTTTTTTGACCTCTACTATATATTTAATTATGTGCTAGTTTTCTATTTTAAGCCTTGATCATCAGTATGGTTTTTAAACAACAAAGCAAAAACACATTAAAAAAACCCCAAGTTAAAAAAAAAAAAACCAACAAACCTTTAACTCAGAGATATTTAAAAGCAATTCTGTTTGGCAGTGAGAATCAGAGGGAAAATATAACTAACATTGATTTTCTAGGTTTGAATAGAAAACTGTGATGATCTCAGTCATGTTTCCATGGATTTCATTAAAGAGGCATTTCAGCTCCATGTTACTCATTACTTCTTACTTATTAAATTTGATTAAATATAATATTCTAATGCCAGTCTAAAATATTAAGTATCTAATGACTGTTAGTGATTTAATATTAATTGCAAATTTAGAGCATTAAGTACCATAAAGACCAGAAGGCACAGCCTAAGTCCTCGATGGCCCTTGTAGAATGATGTATGAGCACCGCCATGTGTGCGACATGCACGTGGGTGGGCGTCTGAGGTCAGAAATAAGGGCTAAGAGGTCTGATGGTGCTAGAGTGTGACTGTGTGTGTGTGGATGAGCATCTTGTGTAAGTGCCAGGGGTTTTGCTGTGCTCTTTCAGTCCTCGGAACAGCTGGGCATAGATCACAATGTCCCAGGTGTCCCCCGGCTAACATCACGCTGGCCCTCCTGTACCTGGGGCCTCTGGGGCCACCTTTATTTCTATTGCTTGATCATTTGCATATTCAGCTTCCAGCTTCATTTCTCTTCTGCAGCAAAAATCACTGTTCTAGATTCATCTCCCTGAGCACAGCTTGATCATCCCTTTCCTTCTCTGTTTCCTTAATGTGCACACTCTTCTCAAATGCTCAGAACATGCATATGAATTGACATCACAGCACTCTTACCTTCTTTTTTTTCTTTCATTTAAAAAAAATTTCTTAATTGGAGTTCAATTTGCCAACATATAGCATAACACCCAGTGCTCATCCTGCCAAGTGCCCCCCTCAGTGCCCATTACCCAGTCACCCCAACCCCCCGCCCACCTCCCCTTCCACTACCCCTTGTTCATTTCCCAGATATAGGTGTCTCTCATGTTTTGTCACCCTCACTGATATTTTCACTCATTTTCTCTCTTTTCCCTTTATTCCCTTTCACTAATTTTTATATTCTCCAAATGAATGAGACCATATAATGTTTGCCCTTTTCTGATTGACATTTCACTCAGCATAATACCCTCCAGGTCCCTCCATGTCGAAGCAAATGGTGGGTATTTGTCGTTTCTAATGGCTGAGGAATATTCCATTGTATACATAGACCACATCGTCTTTATCCATTCATCTGTCGATGGACACCGAGGCTCCTTCCACAGTTTGGCTATTGTGGACATTGCTGCTAGAAACATCGGGGTGCAGGTGTCCCAGCGTTTCACTGCATCTGTATCTTTGGGGTAAATCCCCAACAGTGCAATTGCTGGGTCGTAGGGCAGGTCTATTTTTAACTCTTTGAGGAACCTCCACACAGTTTTCCAGAGTGGCTGCACCAGTTCACATTCCCACCAACAGTGCAAGAGGGTTCCCCTTTCTCCGCATCCTCTCCAACATTTGTGGTTTCCTGCCTTGTTAATTTTCCCCATTCTCACTGGTGTGAGGTGGTATCTCATTGTGGTTTTGATTTGTATTTCCCTGATGGCAAGTGATGCAGAGCATTTTCTCATGTGCATGTTGGCCATGTCTATGTCTTCCTCTGTGAGATTTCTCTTCATGTCTTTTGCCCATTTCATGATTGGATTGTTTGTTTCTTTGCTGTTGAGTTTAATAAGTTCTTTATAGATCTCGGAAACTAGCCCTTTATCTGATACGTCATTTGCCAATATCTTCTCCCATTCTGTAGGTTGTCTTTTAGTTTTGTTGACGGTTTCTTTTGCTGTGCAAAAGCTTCTTATCTTGGTGAAGTCCTAATAATTCATTTTTGCTTTTGTTTCTCTTGCCTTTATGGATGTGCACTCTTACCTTCTAAAGACCTCATTTCAAGTCTGGATTTTACTGTGTTGTAGTGATAGGCTGCTGGGGACTTAGGTGTGGGCCAGAGAAGGCATATATCTAAATTCTTTAGCTATTGAAACAGAGCAACAAAATTCCCAACAGCACACCTAGGTATACACAACAGATTCCTGTGAAAATCTCATCTTCTTCCCTTTATTTCCTTTTCCTTGTTTCCTCTCCCACAACGTCTGCTGTCTCTCACCCTGATATGTTGTGATGTTTTTTTAGCTAAGAATTTTGCTGTATTGATTTGTCACATTGTACCTGCTGAAATCCTCACCAAAAGACTTGGCCCAAGAAGTAGAAATCAGTCTGATTAAATTAAGCCTCACAAACCATGCAGCTGCTGTGCACATATGCACATATAGAGCACTTCCAGAATCATCTTCCCTGCCTGCTTAGATATTCTTGTTTTATATCTTTACTTTTTTCATCGGGTTTGCCTTTTGCATGTCAGGAAGTGGGAAAAGACATTTCATGATGGTCGTTTTATCTTGCAGAAGCACGCGCTTGACTTGCAGGCCATGTGATTGCATCCGTAGCTTACGTTAGCATGAAGTGAGGCAATTTGCAGACTTTTGTCTCTAGAGCAGTCTTGGAAGCTGGAGGTGCATAGCCCCTGCAGGGGAGAAACTGACACCAAAGGGTCACTGTATTTAGGTGGCTTAGTCCCTGGTGACTGTGAGGTTGAGAAAGACCCTGCCATCTCTAGGGGCCAAAAACAGTTTAAACAAAGAACGATATTGGCATAATTTTTTCCTCCTTTTTGCTTTTCTTCATTTAATCTGAAGAGTCTTACCTCCTTCCAGAATCTCTGAATTTTCTCTTATGGCCACAGTGTTTGCAATGCTGACATAAGGCTGTACTTGCTCTAACTTTGGAGAAGTTTAGGTAGACAAACCTGAAAACACTCTCTCTATATAAGAAAGCAAATTTCACTTCATGTTAGGAATTCCTACCTGTTCATTCATTCATTCACTCAAAAAAATGAATATCAAATGCCTACAAAGTACAAGGCCCAGTTTAGGGGCTGAAGATATAGCAGTTTCTTTGCTCTCATGGAACTTCATTCTGGTGAAGGGAGACAGATTAAAACAGGAAGGTAAATAGCCCATCTGTCACCTGGTGGTGGATGCTATGGAAACAGTGAGGCAGGGAAAGAGAATGCTGGGTTGAGGGCAGTGTTACTATTTTATGCAAGATGTCAGGGATGGTGTCTAATGAGGTGACATTTGAGCTGAGACCTGATGGAAGTGAGGGCGTGAGCTGTGAAGATGTTTGCGGGAAAAGCAAGTATAAAGGGGGGAGGTAGAAGCACGTTGATGTGTCGGACACAAAGTCAGAGGGGCAATGAATGGAGAGCGTACAGGGCAAAGGAGTGGGGAAATGAAACCAGAGACAGGGCTGGATTAAAGCAGGAATCATCTAGGGCCTCTTAAGGGCTTTTAAGAATCTTGGCTTGCACTCTGAGTGATGCTATCTGGTGTATGTTTTAGAAATTATGCCTGGTTTCTATGTTGGGAGTAGGCTCTAGGGTGAGCGCAGGGAGTCTATCACGGTATCCAGGTGAGAAACTATGGGGTTCACATCATGCTGGTAATAATGGAAGAAATAGGAAGAGGTCATGTTCTAAATATATTTTGGAGGTGGAGCCATTGGGATTTACCTTGGGATGTAGGGCATAAAGGATGCAAGGAGTCAGATACCACCTTTCTTTCTTTCTTTCTTTCTTTCTTTTTTTTTGGTCTGAATATTAGGTCAGTGAGCAGTAATTTACTGAAATGGGAAGAACTGGAGGAGGCACAGGTTGTCTGAGGAGAGTCAGGAGTTTGGTGCAGGACCTGTTAGGGTTGAGATGTCTATAAGGCATGGAGGATGAGGTGTCAAGAAGGCAAGAATACAGTGAATCCAGAGATGGGGGATGATTATGGGCCGGAGTCACGAACATAGACTTTTTTTTTTTTAATCAAGAATAAAAAAAACCCATACTACTTCACTGTCTTTCAGATGTTTCTCTCCTAAATGTACCTTGTTGATGTTGGGGGGTATGCTGCACAATTATATATGGCCTATTTTACTCAAAAAGGAGAAATGTGTTCGACTTTAGCACCCTATGGAAGTAGTTAAGTGTAAGAACAGGGTAATTCAAACTGCTTCCTCACTCTCCTCCATCTCATTACCAGAAGCAAAAGTTTATTTAAAAAAACAAGGAGGAAGAAGCACTGAAGCCTAGAGGCACCTAGGAAAGGAGGGAATTTCGAGAATGAAAGAATATGGCTCTGGAGAGATAATATTTAAGTCATAGTGGAAATTTATGGAGTCTAGGTAAACCCCGTTAGCCTTCTCCCTGGCTTCAGGTTTGGGTGGGAGACATCAGGGATGTGCACAGAGCCTTCCTCTGTGTTTGGTTTCCTTCCTGCGAAACAAAAGAAACAAATACAAGTGCTTGGTACCACATGCTTTTTGAACGTAGAGTAGGTGTTTAAAGCCATGAGACTGGTTGAGATCAACCAAGTGTGGGTATATACAGGAAATATAGAGGTGCAGTGCCTAAGGCCTGAGCCATCCCAGAGCCAGGGTGACAGGAAACTATCCATGTATGCTAAGAAGGATGAGCCAGTGTATTAGTTTCCTAAAGCTGCTGGACAAAAATTGGGTGATTTGAAACAACAGAAATTCACTGTCTCATAGTTCTGGAAGCTAGAAGTCTGAAATCAAAGTGTCAGCAGGGCCATGCTACAGGGCCAAGATGGCTCTTGGGGATAGTTCTTCCTGCTTCCTCTAGTTTCGAGTGTTTTTCCTGCAGCCTTGGCATTCCTGTAGGTATTCTAGTCTAGCCATGTGGCCTTCTTCTCTTGTGTGTCTTCACTCTGTGCACTTCTGTGTCCAGATTTTCCCTTTCATAAGGACACTAGTCATTTTGGATTAAGATCCACCCTAATGACCTCATCTTAACCGGGTTAAATCTGTAAAGACCTTATTTCCAAATAAGGTCACATTCTTAGGCACTGGGAATTAGGATTCAACATGTCATTTTTGAAGGACACAATTCAACCCATAAGAGCCAGTGAGAAGCAAGACAGCCTGGTGTTCTGGAAGCTAAGTGAAGAATATGTTTTAGGCAGCAAGGATGGATGAACTGAGTCAGAGGCTGCTGACAGAGCATACAAGATGGCCAGTACGGACTGACCACAGGATCGAGCCACGTAGGGGTTCACTGGTGTTCTAGTGATGAGTGATTTCAGTTTAGTGGTTCAGTGATGTGGATTGGGTTGAAGTTCAAGAAAGGATGGAAAACAAAGGAGTTAGAGAAAGCAAGTATAGACAGTTTTTTGAGGAGTTTTTCATATAGCGGAAGGGAAAAATAAGATGGTGGCCATGGAGAAACCAGAATTCAAAGAATTTTTTTTTTTTTTTTTTTTAAACACAGTGGGAGAAATAGCAGCATGTCTATATATACCAATGTGAGTGAACCACTAGAGGGGGAAATGTGACAGGGAACAGGCGACAATTCCCAGAGCCATGTCTTTGGGTAGGCAGTGGAATCTGATGGCTATGGCGAAGCTCTCCACAAGCCTTCAGCCAATTCTGGTACATGCCCAAGATTGAGAGTCCCTGCTCCAGATGCTCTCTAGAACCCTTGGAAATTCTGTGTCTTGTGATGGATATTACCCCATCACCAAATCTGAAATCCTTTGTTTGTTTAGAAGGATGATTATTGCCTACGTTGCACAGAGAATGAGTCAAGATGAATTTGACCACCGCGTTATACAGGGATTGGTGCCACAGGGAGTGGCAGCCCTCCTTCTGTGCTTTACCCAGAGGGCTTTAAAAGCTGCTCTGTCTCTTTAAACTGTACCTCCTGCCATTCAGAGGCGCCTCTTCAGCATTGCCTGGGAGATCTGGCTGCTTCTCCAGTCGCTATTTTTAGATGACCCTGCAGCAGACCCCAGCAGAGTGAAGAGTGTCGTGGGGACTTGAAATATTTGTATTTGGCAGGACTGAAACTCTGTATAACAAATTAACGTCCTGATTCCCAAATGCTATTATATCAAATTTTCGTGTATGGAGTTGACTTAAAATATGACCTACTGTTTTCATGAAAACCCTTCCAAAGAAAAGTCTCCAGCTTTGATGATCTATCTGATGATTGTATGATTTTATTTTGTTCATTATAAATTGTAGCTGTGGGTTAGTGTGGCCACCAAATGTGATGGCTCCTTGGAGTCCCTCTTATTCGAAGATGGTTTCCAATAAGAAGTATACGGTTTCCATATTTCCCATCCGGAGTCGGTTAAGGTTGGCTTTAATTCTTCTCATGTTAGAATACTGAAAAAAGTTGAGACAATGGAAAGAGTTTTAATCAAAGTAGCAGTTGACTTCAGTTTTCGTAAAATAACTTGCCATGAACAGATGTCTGGCTAGTACAGAGAATTATGCTTTACTAGTTGTTGAAATTACTTTGAGAATATTACTATATGTTATTTGGTAGAAGATCTGATTATTGAGGCTCTATCTCCCCCACTCTCTAAGGTTTACATTTCTCAAGAGGGCTTTTCCTCCTCCCTCCTTTAAAGTAGTCAGAAAGGATTTGAATCACCTTTTGGTCCTAGAAAATTATTTCCCAAAATTTTCTGATTGTGTGTGTGTGTGTTTTTAAAGATTTTATCTATTTATTCATGAGAGACACACACAGAGAGAGGTAGAGACACAGGCAGAGGGAGAAGCAGAGCCTGAGGCCAGACTTGATCCTGGGGCCCTGGGACCACACCCTGAGCCAAAGGCAGATGCTGAACCATGAGCCACCCAGCCGTCCCTTCTCTGATTGTGTTTAAGGAAATTTACAACAAGCCTTGCCTTTAGTATTCTGAGATTTTGCTAATTCTGTTTGTGCTGGTCGAATATTAACATTTTTATCCTGAAGCATGCATTTACTCATTCGACATCCCACAGATGGGTGTCTCAGTGCCCAGCACAGGTGACATAGAACATGAGGGGCACAGGGTCTCATGGGGCTGACAGTCTAGCAACTAGCATTTGCAACATGTCCAGTGTGATAAGACCAATGAAAGACGCAGGCTCTGGCGCTCTGGGTGCCCAGGTGAGAGGGCTTACCTGACTGGCTGGCGTGGTGGTCCGTGCTCAGCATGGTCACTGAAGGGAAGTGATAGTGAAGCTTTTCCAATATATGATCTTTAAATACTTTATAGTAACTTATACTATAATATTTCACATTTTGTGTTTAATTACTCTCATATCCATCTATTTTATCCTCACGAACACCCTACATATAGGCAAGACCAGAAGAGAAAATTAAGGCTTAGAACGTTTGACCTGTCCAGTTTCACACAGTTGGTAAGTGTAGGAGCCAAGCCTAAAACCCAGGGTATGAGTCTGTTGAACATAGTTCAAGTGTTTTACACCCATAGTTAGGAAAATCTTTAGTTCTGAAATGAACCAACTCATGTTCTAGAACAACTGATAGTTTGACACGCATTTAAAGGATGTTTGAGCTGTCTTTAAGTTTCCTTGAAATTATAAATCTTTAGACACCGTTCTCAAATAATAATAGCTTTGCAAAGTTGTAAGAAAGTTTAGCTTGAGGTGGATGACTGAGATGACTTCATGTTTAACCGTTGAGTTTGATAAGCATGCCATAAAATAATGTTGGTTCTTTTAGGAGTTATTTAAAAAATGCATTATAAGACTTCATGCATACTGTCACTGTTTCCAAAGGAGTTCTTGGTTTGTAATTTTCAAATATGAAAATTTATGACAGACAGCAGGTAGGTTTTTTTTTCCTCTTTCTCTCTTTCCCCATATTTTAAATATTTTTTTTAAATTTTATTTATTTATTTATGATAGTCACAGAGAGAGAGAGAGAGAGGCAGAGACACAGGCAGAGGGAGAAGCAGGCTCCATGCACCCGGAGCCCGACGTGGGATTCGATCCCGGGTCTCCAGGACCGCGCCCTGGGCCAAAGGCAGGCGCCAAACCGCTGCGCCACCCAGGGATCCCTCCCCATATTTTAAAGCATTATCTTTATAAGCAATCGAAGCTGTTTTTTATGATTTTGAAATTATTTCTGTTTGATTGCTTTAAACCTGCTGTGAAACCTTATCTAGCAGAACAATTTAGTGCCCAGTTAGGTTAAAGCACCTTCCAAAAGTCTAGAAGAACAAGAATGGATGCTATGTGTGTTCTGCTGGGACAGAGGGAATATGCTGCTATCAAGATCACGGGCAGGACGAAAGGAGACATGTCTAACATATTTGAACTAAGCTTGGCTCTTGACCAGAATGGGAAGGGCTAATGGGCTGTGTCACTGGTAGCCAGGTCCCATAACCTCCAGAATGAATGCTATTTATTTTGACACTAGCTGTTGTTTTTTTTTTTTTTTTAAAGATGTTATTTATTTATTCATGAGAGACACGCAGAGAGAGGCAGAGACACAGGCAGAGGGAGAAGCAGGCTCTATGCAGGGACCCCCATGTGGGACTCAATCCCGGGTCTCCAGGATCATGCCTTGGGCCAAAGGCAGGCGCCAAACCGCTGAGCCACCCAGGCATCCTGATAGTAGCTGTTCTTAGTAATATTTCTGTGAAACGCACAAAACTGATTGCAGTTGACTGTAAAAATGACTTCAAGTTTGCCTGTTTTTCAGTTAATTGATGCATCTTCCAGTAAAAATAGATTTCAAGTGGGAGCTTTCTCCTCCATGGTGGAGTAAGCTGATGATCAAGACTGTCTGATTGAAGAAATTTGGGGAAGCAAAATAAGTCTCGTTTTAAATACTCCTTTTTATGTCATATTGGGTCATGAATAAATTAACAATAAAGGCATTTCTAAGAGTCCTGGGGATTTCGTAGGCCATTAAAGGTCACCCAGACTCTTAACAAAACTCATATAAGGAACTGGTTCACAGTAGCCTTTATTCCTGGCCATGTAGAATTAACACAAGAGTACAAACTGGACTGTTGGGCGTTTCTTGGTCATGCCCAGGGTCCCTCTGCCGCCCTCTTTTGAAATGTTGCTTTCTTGGCCGAATGCCTGGTCTCACCATGACCTGCTCACATGTATGACCCAATCTTATGGCAGGAATCAAACAGCAGCCCTTTCTAGGAAATCCTGCTCCCAACCAGGCATCATCTCTCTTTCCTCTGGAAACCCCATATAGCCTTTGTACTTCTTTCTATGAAATCACTTATGTGAAAGTCCCCAGTGCTGACCTGGCACATAGACTCTCAGGGAATGTCAGCTTCCATCTTTCTTTTTATTCTGTGGCTTATTTGTGTATATGTCTTTTTTTACTTTTAGCAATAGAGTCAGTTTAACTGTTTTTACTTGTTTTATTTATTTTTTATTTGTTGAAAGATTTTATTTATTTATTCATGAGAGACACACACACACACAGAGGCAGAGACACAGGCAGAGGGAGAAGCAGGCTCCATGCAGGGAGCCCGATGTGGGACTCGATTCCGGGTCTCCAGGATCACGCCGTGGACTGAAGGCAGCGCTAAACCGCTGAGCTACCCTGTTTTTACTTGTTTTAAAATAATTTATTTAAGGGGTGCCTGAGTGGTTCAGTCAGTTAAGTGTCTGCCTTTGGCTCAGGTCACGATCTCTGTGTTGGGCTCCCTGCTCAGTGGGGAGTCTGCTTCTCCCTCTTCCTCTGCCCCTCCCCTCACTCATGCTCGCTCTCTCTCTTTTTCAAATAAATAAAATCTTAAAAATAAAATATTTTATTTAATAAAATATTTTATATATTTATAAACGACTTTAAATGAAACACATAGTTTAAAGAATCAGAAAATCAACACCCACATACCTGCCACCAAGCTTAAGGGAGATAGTCAATACTGCATTGAGCCGTCTGTCTTGGTGCACTGGGGCTGCTATCACAAAAATTTCATATTTGGCTTGAGTGGCTTCAACAGCAGACATTTCTTTCTCAGAGTTCTGGAGGCTTGAAAGCCTAAGATCAAGATGCTGGCAGATTCAGTGTCTTGTGGGGGCTGTTTCCAGGTTCATAGATAGTCATCCTCTTCCTGTGTCCTCACTTGGTAGAAGGGGTGAGGGAGCTCTCTGGGGTCTCATTTGTAAAGGCACTAATCTCCTTCCTGAGGACTCTACCCTCGTGACCTAATTACCTCCCAGAGGCCCTGCCTCCTAATGCCGTTGCCTTGATGGGTAGCATTTCAACATGGGAATTTTGGGAGGATTAGAACATTCAGAACATACATAACATCCTCCCTGACCACATCCTCTCCCTCCTGGAGTAACTGCCATCTTGAGTTTTTTGTTTATGATTTCCTTTTGTAGTTAATCTGCATGTAGGCGATTCCAAAAACAATATGTTTCTTGACTTTGTATCTTCTTGAACTTGGTATTAGTGGAATAAAATTGTGTGTATTCTCTTGTGACTTGCTTTACTCAACATTATACTTTTGGAGTTTATCCATGCTGTGGTAGGTTGCTCTATATCACTGCTGTGATTTTCACTGTGGTGTAGTATTCTAGTGTGGAATATATCCAGTTTTTTTTTTTTTTGATATGACAATATGAGTGTAAATGTGCAAGAGTTCCAAGTCTAAAAGTACCTTGGAGTGAAATGACCAGGTCTATGTGCATTTTTAACGTTTCTGGGTGTGATGCCGTTTGTTTTCCAAAGTGGTTGTGCTGATTTGCTCTATCACCAGAAGCATATGCTTTTTCTAGTTGCTCCAAAACCTTTCCCTAGTGCTTTTAAAGTGCTCGGAGGACCAAAGATCTTGCATTTCTAGTTTTTAGCCTCAAACTTTGCGCAAATTTGAGAAATAATGGATTCAAGAGTTGAGTCAATTTCTTCTTCCTCTCTGAAATATTCTGTATTCATTTTTATAAACAGAAGGGAGAACTGTGTAGGAGAAAGTCCAAACTGGAATGAAGAATCTAAGTATATAGTGTCGTAATGGCAAAATGTTCTCTACTGTGCAGGACAGATAATCTTCTCTCTACGCCATTATTTGGAGACATCTTAGATGGCAGCCAGCCCATGTCAGAGTTCAGTTAATACTAGTTGCTCTGTATTTCCCATCTAACTCAGCTCCAGTGTTAGTGCAGGACGTTTTGAACATGGTTCATTGGTCTGCATTGTGATGAATAACCCAGAGACAACTAAAGCCTCAGGACAAACAAAGCATTTGTCTGTGTAGCCGCAGGGCAGCCCATAGCCAAGCTACTCTGGCTGATTTTAACATGCGTGTCCCCATAGTGCATCTCCTTCGAGTCTTCTTGGACAGTTTCTTTTCATTCTTGCACTGGGGCTTCGTGAACTCTCATAGGAATTGTGGTGACTTCTGAGGCTAATTTAGTTAGATCATCTGGACTACAGACTTGTCACAGAGTTGAGTAGCAGGAGAAGTTGTGTAAATTGGAGTTTATTTAATACCTACCACTCACTGTGTGCCAGACCTGTTCAGAGCACTTCACAGATGTTAATTCCTAGCATCCTCATACCAACATCCTCAACACAATAACATATTGCTATTATTGCCACTTCAGAGACCAGGAAACTGAGACATATGGGTTCAATAACATGCCCAAGTGACAGAGCTGGTGGCTGGTGGAGCCAGGATGCAGTTACATGTATAAAACAGTTACCTTAAGCTAGTGAAGCAGGTGTGGATGTCTGTGTATATCCTGTGGTCCTTTCATGCCCTAACCTTTGTGTGTCAATATAATATCGATACCAAAGCTAAAAGAGCTATGGTTTTGACACCAGAAGGTCCTTACCCTAGTCCTGCTTCTTATAGGTGCACCATTGAACAGGTTTAAAAAATTATTGATAGCTGAATATCACCCTCTTTATAATGTCTCTTGAGGTCTAAGAGAAACTAATACTCAGGGTTGTAAATAATTTTCCTAAAATTATGGATTTAAAAAGATTTGCTTGGGCTTTATTACAATCTCTTAGTCTTAGCTCAGTATGGTAACTCGTGAGGCACCTGGGTGGCTCAGTGGTTGAGTGTCTGCCTTTAGCTCAGGTCGTGATCTTGGGGTCCTGGGATCGAGTTCCCCATCGGGCTCCCTGCAGGGAGTCTGCTTCTCCCTCTGCCTGTGTCTCTGCCTCTCTCTCTGTGTTTCTCATGAATAAATAAGTAAAATCTTAAAAAAAAATTGTAACTCATTATGGTGCTTCTGGTAGAATTAAGAAAACGTATGGTTGTAAAGCTTTTCAATAGCAGAAACTTAAAAAATACTCTCAGTATCAATGACTCCTCCAGATAGAATGAAATATGTTGATTTTGAAATTAACCGGATACATTTTCTGCTTTCAGTGTAGAAATTCATGTCATTCTCAAAAGAAATGTAACTTCATTAGTTTATATTTTCAGCCAGAAGTAAGGACTCTTTAAAAGCAACTCTATTTTGTGAGGTTAACATTAAGGCATGTAAATCTGTCTTCATGTTTATATAGCACTTATCTTGCAGTGCCTGGGAAATTAATTCCCAGGTGTCACGACATTGAAATATTTGAGCATTTTTGGGGTACTATAATTGTACTATATGCCTTGGAGTAAATGCCAAGTCATACCTTTTTTTTTTTTCAATCTTGAGTTTCAATAAAATACAATCTTAATTAAATCAATAGGGATCTCAGTCAGAGCCTGGCATTTTCATATTTTTTTCAAAATTCTTAAGAACATTTTGGAAAAATACATTTGTGCCATGGTCCTTCCCTTCATGAATGTCCAAGAGAATTTAAATGTAAAATGTGAATCGAAAAGGACTTGCAAAAAAAGAAGATAACAGAGATTCTTTGAATCTCTCACATTTCAAAGAAAACAGAAGCAGCTTGTTCTTGAGCCAGGGAAGAGACAATGCCCTGGCCAGCGAGCCCTGTCAAAGAAGGAGCGCAGCTGGCTGACTGCATCACAGGGCCTGGGGTGTGACACGCCGTCGCTCCAGGCAAATGGTTGACTTGGAGTATCCAGGACAATGCCAGCGAGTCGCCCACACGTTATGAAACCAGCCTGGAAAAATAGTCGTTGGGGTATCTGACCTGGCTTGCCTAACCAGCCTTTTTTTTTTCCTTCTTACTCACAGTAACAACGATAAAGACAGAAAACAAACAGCAATAGAAAAAGAGTATGTCAGTGGATCCGAAACCACCTTGATACCACTTCCAGCTAATTAGTCACAGCACTGTATTAGCACAAGTTGGCCAGAAGCTCTTTTGGAAAAGTAATTTTCACAAAACTTTCCATTTTTTCCCCCTGTGTTTCCCTGACCTCCTGAGGGTTTAGGCATCTTTGCTAAGTCCCACTTTGTCATGCGCACATGCAACACTTCATACTGGTTCAGTCCAGGTGTAGGGGACAACCTTAAAAATAAAATTCCAGGACGCCTGGGTGGCTCAGTGGGTGAGCATCCGCCTTCAGCCTAGGCCTGATCCTGGAGACCCAGGATGGAGTCCCACATTGGGCCTCCCCGCAGGGAGCCTGCTCGTCCTTCTGCCTGTGTCTCTGCCTCTCTCTCTGTGTCTCTCAGGAATAAATAATTAAAAATCCTTAAAATAAAAATGCCAAACATTCATTTGCATACCTCCTTGGGAATTATTATAATGAGGGGCCATTGGATGAGGTTTATAAAGAATCCAACATATTATTTTTACATTTGAAAAATGAAAACAGCTCTACTGTCTTCCTTGTATTAATGCTAATTACAAATGTTTTAAACAGTATAAAGGAATATGTATGAGTATTCCTGGATACACAGAAAATACCTGGAGGGGCAGCCATGATTAAAAAAAAAAAAGTGGGAAATGAGATTATAACCATGAAGTCAGGTTAACACCCCATTGTCTTCTTTTTACCTCAGCATTCTCCAGATTACAAATCTTGTATTGTATATTGTCAAGATGGCTGGGGTTGAAGAACATTGTGAATTCTCAGTTGAACCCCAGATTTTCAGTGGGGTCATTGGGAAGGCTAGGCCAGGAAAAACCCATTCTGAGCATTTCCTGTCAGCATTTAATGCTGGTACTGCCATATTTGCAATGGCTCCTGCTCTCACAGAACTTGAGGAGGTGGCATTTCCACAACAGTGAGCTGAGAGGACCCATGTTGTAAAATCCCAAACTGAGGCCTGGCCAGAAAATTCTATTCCTGATGCCTGGTGATGTCCCTGGATTATCCATATGCTTTCAAGAAAATGCCATTTAATCTTGGTTCTAGCATCTCCATCAACTTTATCTTGTGTATGAAGAGCTTCTATGCAGATGACCAGTTGACAGTCAGTTGGTGACTCAGTTTCTCCATGTAGGGAAGGAAGGTGAGTTCTCTTCTTCTCTTACTTTGTGGATTTTGCAAAACTGGATTGGTCTCTGGGTTTATTTTTGTTGTCAGATTTTCTTGGGTCTTACTTTATTTTTAGCCACCATTATTCTTACTATGGACAGGTTGGGAAGTAGTTGAATTGAGGTGGGAAGCTTATCTCTCAGTGAAGTGCAGACTTGACCTCTCATCATTTTCTGTGAGCTTTTTATATTCACGTGCTCTTTCTTGTTAGTGTTGGTTCATGGAATGACACCATGCAGCACCCAGCCTCACGCCTTCAGAACCACTGCTTACAGATAGTGACAGATCACTGCAGCTTGATACTTCCTTTTCAAGAAAACAAACACCACTTTCTGATTGCATTGGTGGCCTCATTTTTGCCTTTACCTGATATGTGAAGTTTTCAGTTGAATTAAGTATTTAAATAAGAATGTTATCTCTGTATACAAAACCCTAAAGGTTGTAGAGTCATTCTTTAAATAAATCTTTAAATGAGGTTTTCCTCTCTTCCTCCTCCTCCCCCTCTTCTCCTGTAAATGATTACAGCTTTCTATAGTGTCTTTTAAACTTTTAAAAAACCCTACTTCATTGCCATAGCTTCTTAATATCTCTGCCTTTAGTTATTATATACAGTGTTTAGTACTTTAGGTTTTCCTATCTTATTTATTCTAGCTGTTTAGAATTACTTTTTAGGTCACCTAAGTGTGAGTTTTGCACACCAACGGTCAGTTGAGTTCTTCTGGGTGCTTCATTTCCCCTCATGCGACTAATTTCACAAATCTAGCTCATGTCTTGCTTTGAAGGGCTTGGATATGTGAGGAGAGTGAAGGGATTGCAGTCACGTTGAGGTTGAGGTTGAGGTATTTTCCTATCACTAGACACCAAGGCTAATGTTTTATCCTTTCTTTTTCTCTTAATGCTGGCTCAGCTTTAGGGGTTTATAATTTCTCTTAAAGAAGGATGCTCATTGTATTTCGTTCACCGTTGGTTGGAGTCTCCACAGTAGAAGGAAGCCAAATCCAGGAGCAGAGTCAGTAGGCAAAGGAACAAGTCATCAGTGCTAGGGACCTGAAATACCACATGACCATAGCTGATAGGAACCCACGTGGTGGCTGGACTTGGACATCTGCAGGAAATGGGCGACCAACCATCATGGTTTACCTGGGACTATTGGATTTTAATATTAAAAGTCTTGCTTATTAGGAAACCACTCAGTTCCTGGCAAACTAGGATGGTTGGTCTCCCTAGAAGCAAAACTGTCCTGAGTAATCAGTTTCCTCACATGATCTGAGGTAAGAAAAAGGTGAGAGAATTAGGATGCTTTCCTATGTCATCAGGAAGCAGCCAACCTCAGATGAAGTCAGTGAAAGCTGGTGCATTGACTTGGGAATTCTAAAAGTGTTAACTTGAGAAGTAGTGTTATGTCCTGGAGAAAGCACAGGCCCTAAAGCCAGATGGCCTTACGGATTTTTTTGTTTGTTTTGTTTTGTTTTTGTTTTGGTCTATGACTTTGAGCAGAATATTTCATGTCTGTGAATTTTCTCATCTGTAAAAGGAGGGAAATGATACAGACCTCTTGCATATTGGTTGTGAAGATTGATGTTAATATATATATAATGTGTTTGTTATGATGATGATGTAAAGGGTAAAAAAAGATTAAAAAAAGGTAAAAGTCCCTGTGGAAATGCAGAAAAAGTAATATTGAAGAGTGAAAATTTATCATTATTTATCAAGTCATGTCCAGTGAAAAGAGAAGCTATCTGGTAAACCCAAATTTTTTTTAAAGATTTTATTTATTTATTTGAGAGAGAGAGAGTGCACAAGTGGTGAGAGGGGCAGAGAGAGAGAGAAGCAGAAACAGACTGTCCATTGAGCAGGAAGCCTGATGTGGGGCTCGATCCCAGAACCCTGGGATCATGACCTGAGCCTAAGGCAGACTCGCAACTAACTGAGCCACCCAGGTACCCCTGAAAAACCCAAATATTAATGAGAAAGAATAATGTGAAGATAGGAGAAGTGTATCAGGTTGAATTACCTAGAGCTTAGAGCTGGAGACCCTAGATATTAATTAGCCCTCCTCCCCCATTATTTGACCACCCAGGGTCATCTAATTCCTGTGCTTTTTTATCAATAACCTTTGATTTTTGCTTTGGTTCTTAGGGATCTGACACACTCACTCTCCACTCACTATGCAGGGATGAGACATTTTGGAAAGGCAATATTTTCTAGCCAGTTGAAGTTTTACACCAGTAAGAACTAATGCTTAAGAATGGAAAAAAATACAGAGATTTCTGTAATACATAATTCACTTTGCCTTGAAGTGGTCTCCTTCTTCATCAGCCACTTTAGAGGCTAGAGATGTAGCCTTGACTAGATGATGTCACTGCAGTAGGGAAGGGTGTGGGGGGAGCATGAGAATGGCCATCAAGCAGCAGAGCAGAAGGAAGTGAGGGAGTAACAAGACAGAGTGGACAGGTGGCCTCATTTGGTTGTGTGGACTGGGAAGGGCTTTTGGAGATTGTGGTATTTGATTCGACACTTGAGTAAAAAGAATTCAAAAGGTAAATGGAAGGGAAAGGGAAAGTCTAAATACAGCAATGAATTTTGCACAGATGACATCATCCCAGGCACTGGAGGAGTGTGGTATCTCATACTACATCATTAGATTTGTCTCTGATTTGTAATCAGTCTTCTTAGGAGCTTGGTTAGAATGAGGAAATTTGCCAGATTCTCACTCAAATACTTAATAAATTGGTAAAATATCTTCTCTGAAAATACAAAGTAGGGGATCTCAGACCCTGCGTGGTGTGAGCCTGCCAGATAGTAGCAACTGCTATATTGAAAAACCACCCCCAATATGAAAACAACCATGATGCTTAATTTTGTGAGTCACCCAGTTTTTGGTCAGACAGCAGTCTAGATGTTCCTTTGAAGGTATTTTTAAGGTGAGATTAGCATTTAGCTCAGCAGCGTTTGAGTAAAGCACATTACCCTCCATAATGTGGGTGGGCCTTATCCAATCAGGTGAAGACCTTAAAAGAAAGACCAATGTCTCCCAGAGAAGGAGAAATTGTGCCTTCCGACTTCAGATGCAATATTTAATTCTTCCCTGGTCTCTAGCCTGCTGGGCTGGTCTTCAGATTTCAGACTTGGCCAATTCCTTAAAATAAATATTTCTCTCTGTCTCTATCAATCTCTTGTCTATAACCAGTCTTTTATTGGTTTTATTTATCTGGAGGACCCTGGCTGATTTATATCTGTACCCCTTTTGTGCTTTTAAAACTCACGTGACACTAAATCTGTTGTTGGCCTTCTGTTACCTAGTTGTGGGGTTTTTTTGTTTTTGTTTTTTTTAAAGAAATTTATCATGTTTAAGAGTAGGAAGTCCCTTGAAGGAAGAAGTGCACTCTGGGAGATTTTCTGAGTGATAGCCATCAAGAGATATCTGGGGGAGTCTGTATTTACATGTTTTCCAGCCGTATTTCCCCAGCATGTTGTGCATCTGTGACTCTTCTCGGAGGAATTTGGTATTCAGAAGTCAATAAACAAATTACATTGATCTGTAACGTGGGGCTGTCACAGTGACTGCTGGTATACCCACTCTTTCAGCCCGTGTGTGGGGAAAAAGAACAACATTAAAAGTGTCCAGGCAAATGACAATGGATCCTGTAGGAATTCAGGGCAAGATGTTCCTCTTGGTAAAGCTGCCACAGTGGAAATTTTTGTCTTGGAAAGGTGCTTGTTTTGCATTGAGATATGTTGATCCTGTGACACACAGAAGTCCTTTGCTGAGTAGATTCTGGATTTTTCGGTTGGATAAATATTCTGTGGTACTTGTGCACCCCACAAAGGAGGGAAACTTAAAAGTTATATGGCAATGTCACTGTGGGATAGAAGTGGCCCTCTTGGCAAAGTGAGTAATACTTGAAATTTATATACCCTTTCATGATTTACCTCAGTGGATGATGGTGTTTGACAATATCACTCAAGCATATGGGAAAGGTATCACATGCTCTCTTTACAATATGAGGAAAGGGAGCCTCTTGAGATGAAGTGACTTCATCAGGGTCACAGAGAATCATCTCTTCTGCCTCACACAATAGTTGTTTAGCCTACTTTGGTCCTAGATTTCCATAAAACTCCAGCACAGTATTTGGTCCCTACTATGAACTTAGACAATTCTTACTTCATCTCTACTTTAATTTTTTTATGGGACAAAGTAGAAGATATTAAAAAATAAGTTCTGTTTGTGGCTTCATGTGGGAAGGCATTAAGTACAGAGAGATCTGTTATGAATGTGCTTAGTAGAAATGTGCGTTGCATTATTGACAGATTCTTTTTTTGAAATAACTAAAGCATTGCAAAGTCATATAAAATATTTTTATTCTGTAATTCCCCTTGTCAAGTGCCTGCCTGGATATGGTCCTTTGGAATAGGTCTCCCAGAGAGGAGGTGATTCGTTCAAATATTGACTGACATTTTTGACAAGGGACGTCTCAATCATCACTTGGTTCATGACCATAATCAATGTATATAACTTGCAACAATCTTGTATTTGTTTCTGAGTAAATCAGCAAGACATTAAAAAAAACAAACCAAAAACAAACTCTAAAAGTATTGAGTAAAAGTGACTCAATATATGATTTGCTTTTTTCCATGGCTTAAATTTGTGGCTTTATTATTGGAACGTCATTAGCAGCCAACTGCTGGTATATCTGAAAAGGCTGGTTGGCAGGCACATTCATAAATTTTTATGCTGTAAATCATGCTTCCTGGAAAATATGAAAGTATAAGAGATTGTACATATGCTTTTTCTTTTTTCTCCATCTAAAATGGACATTTCCCCTTATAATTATTAAGAAGCAGCAAATAATAAAAATATTAAAATTAGATTTATAATGTGGCACTGCAGAATCAATTTTTTTAAAAATAGGAAGCAAATGACAAGTCACCTGTCTGCCTTTATTTCTTGGCCAAGGAGGATTTGTTTTTTAAGAAGTCGGACATTCACAGTGTTTTTTTGGTGTCTTCTGAGTTTGTGAGTACTGTGGTCAGTAGCATTTTTTGGTGAGTTTTCAGTTTTTCAGCAATGGGTGCTGCAGGACTGGGATTGTGACACTTATAAGAAAAGAAATATGTATCTTTCATCGTTTAAATTAAAATTTTCAGTGACATGATTTTTTCACACTTGAGTGGTCAGATTTAATCTCTGGGTATATATTCTTAATTTACTTAATCTTAATTCTCTTAATCTCTTATTGCCTACAATTTAGAAACTATAAAAAGGTTCCTGACTTTTAAACAAGTGGTTCAGAGTCAAAGGAATGATTTTAAGGAATTTTAAAGATACAGTTTTAATTTTAACAATTGATGGAAGGCTGTGATAATCTGGATGTACTGGTAGAGAAAAACTTTTTTATTTTTTAAAAGATTTTATTTATTTATTCATGAGAGACAGAGAGAGAGAGAGAGGCAGAGACATAAGCAGAGGGAGAAGCAGGCTCCCTGTGGGGAGCCCGATGCAGGACTCGATCCCAGGACCTGGGATCACACCCTGAGCCAAAGGCAGATGCTCAACCGCTAAGTCACCCAGGTGCCCCAGAAAAGCTTTATTTTTATATGAAAATATGAACTGAGAATGTCTGTATTTTGAGCCTGTTACACTTTTTAATTTTCACTAATTTCCAGTGGGCTCTTCACTCATCTCTTCATTCAGTAGTTTTTGCAAGTTCCCCTCCTCCCGGCAGGGCATATGGGCAGTTAGAGACACAAGTGCTGATACAGTGGGTTGTCATTTGTGAGTCCCACAAGTGCTGCTTTGAGGTTGTGGCTGGAGGAGCAGAGAAGAGTTTGGGAGTGTGGGCATTTGAGCGGGACCCAGAAGGGCAGACAGGTGGTCTATTCAGCGATCAGGGCAGAGTGGGGGGGAAGCAAGGGCAGTTGCATCGTGCTGGGAGTCTCCGTGCAGAGGAGAGCATCTGCGGGCAGTCATGTGAACTTATTTTCCATTCATCTACACATTCCTTTCCAATCTACATACTCACGCTATGCGATGATAGATGAGCATTTTTCAGGATGTGTTCCGAGGAACAGCAATTGTGTAAGACATTCCTAGCAGGAGAGGGCCAAATCTGAGGAGTCCTGTAGTAAAGACCCTGTTTACATTTGTTCATCCATTATTATGCAAATACATTCGATGACAGAGCACTACTCCCCCCATCCCCGCTTTTTTTAAAACATTTTTTTTAACATTCCATGGAATTTATGTTTCATGGAGCATTGTTTAGGGAAACATAGGCCTGTAATCATATTATACAACGTCAGCTTTCTGTTTCAAGAAATATCCTGGGGCACCTGGATGGCTCAGTAGTTGAGCATCTGCCTTTGGCTCAGTGCATAATCCCAGGGTCCAAGGATAGAGTCTCGCATCAGGCTCCCCGCAGGGAGCCTGCTTCTCCCTCTGTCTATGTCTCTGCCTCTCTCTCTGTGTCTCTCATGAATAAATAAATAAAGCCTTTAAAAAATATAAAGAAATATCCTACCTTGTTTCAAAACCGTTCTGAAGAAGGCAGCTTCAGATGGTGATATGCACTTGGTGATACAGGCTGGTAGGTTAGAATTGTCCCTTGACAACTCTCTCCTCTGAATCTGAACTTGGGCAGCTATTTTTATTTATGATATTTGATTGGTGGAGATAGAAAACAAAGATATAATCCTGTATGTATGATTACATAGTCTGATACATCTGTGTTGAATAAATACAACAATATTGTTATTAGATACCTAATAATTACTTGTTGAAAGAATGAAGGTTTGAGAGACCTCAGTGTTCTTACTTCCCAGATATTTTACTTGAAGAGTGACAGTTACAACATTTGCAACCCTTTCCGTAGGAAAGGTGCTGATAGTAAAATATTTCCGCTTACGATATACCCATCTACATTTTTTTTTGAGTAAAAAGAAAATCTAGTTTATAAATAAATTAATAAGATAATTCTCTTAATCATATATGTGTGTCTGTACGCACAGATATGAGTCACATGCATGTTATTTTGTTAGAGAAAATTAAATTTTGAAGAATGATATCTAGCAGCTGTCTCTCTTATATGGGAAAGTTAAGTATTCAAGGAAAGGAGCTAATTATCTCTCTCATTGTGCATAGAAAGCACACTTGAAGATCTTGGATTTTTATGATTGCAGGCTTTCAAAATTCTGACAAGGCTGCTTCTAAATTAGTCAATGTCGAGTGCTGTCTTTTTGTAGATTGACAACTGGTTGGTGTTGCTCCATTTTATTGAAAGAAGAAAAGCATCAAAAATGGCTCTACCATCTGTTGGATGTGAAGCATCGGACGAAAAGGGGATAGTATGTACTGAGGAAAGAGTATTGCTGAGCTATAATCTCAGACCCTTTTTAAGATATGTACAAAATCTACTATATTTGGGAAAGAGAACTACTTCTGTCAGATGTAAGTCTTCCCTAGAAGATGTGGTTAAGTAGGTTACAGGAAGATACTGGTGGAAACATACTCTTTTTGTTTGTTTACAGAGCAGATTTTTCCCACCTCTCCTTTATTTCTTGCGAAATGTTATTTTTGAACCAGAAAGCAAAGTCTTCCAATGAGAACTTAATTAAATGGTTCAATGGAGTGAACTAGTTTTACTTTTGATCTGGTTTAATTTTCTGAGTGGGAGCAAAGCCTCCCTGTGAAAGCCATTTGTTTTTGTTAATCAAAATTAATGTATAATGTTTATCAGATGACAGAGAACATTGTTGCCTTAAGAGCTTGTGGGCTGCAGGAGGAATCCAGGGGTGTGCTGGTAAATGTTTAACACCCGGCTCTGGGGGAGAGCAGAAGGTCTGATTGGTAACGTCTGCCATTTTTTTGAGGTGAAAATACAACCACCAAGGTTAATTTTAAGGCAGCCCCCTGACATTACAGAACATAGGGTTGGGAAGAGATACACAATGACATAGAATATACAGTGTTCCTTTATTGATGCAAGTAGGCGTAAGTAGCAGCAAGCACAGAAATAAAAGATATAGTCAAGTAATTAGGAAGTGATGAGATTGGAGTATTTAACTTTGCATGTATTGTAATTTATTTAAGTCTTTTAAGTTTACACCCTTTAAGTTTTTAAAATGCCATATTTAGCAATTTGCCCTCACAATTCCCCAGAGTTTAACAATCTGCTCTCATAAACCGGCCTGAACTGGCTCCAACACACATACCCCTGATAGGGCAGACTTGTGTTACTACCTGGATTCAACACTTACTAGCTGTGGGATAAGAGTACCTACCTCATAAGGTCTTTGGGAGAATTAATTGAGATATTGAATGCAAGTCCTTGGAGTAGGGCCTCACATCATGGTGAAAGCTCTCACTAGATGTAAGTTATTATTAGTGTTGGATCTTTCATAGTAGAGGGAATGCAGTATGGCTCCCTCTATAAGTATCCTTCTAGTTATTTTAAATTAAATGGACTTAAGAATGGGCTGAAGGTTGGCAATAAGGAACCATAAACTAAATTAGCATGCCCTTTTACATTTCATTATTTTCTAGTAAAAGCAATTTTTCTTTTATTTCTTTTTTCTTTTTGTCTTTTTTAGCAATTTGTCTTTTAAATAAAAAACTCTCCTTTTGTTCTCCATGGCTTCCTCCTTATAGTTTGAATCTTCCCTCAGTTTTATTGGCAAGGATGGCATCATCTTTATTCAGTCTTCACAGTGTTATTATAGTATTGAATCTTTGTAAGCTTTAATGCAAAGAGCATCTGTAGCTCTAGAACGAAGCTGGCAGGTTATTCAGATTCCAGAAAACACATCTGAATATGAAAGCTGCAATAGCTATTTTGGGGTTTGGGATAAGAGGGAAAATCAGTTACTTGAAAATTAAATTATCAGTAAGGTGATTAAAATCTAAGTTATTTAATATTAACCATTACAGTCTTTTCAAATAATTAATAAATACCACCTCATTAAATTAAATCTCACCAATTTAGAATTTGAAGATTCAGACAAAAAGTCACTAGGGCAACCCTGGTGGCACGGCGGTTTGGCGCCACCTGCAGCCTGGGGTGTGATCCTGGGGACCTGGGATCAAGTCCCACGTCGGGCTCCCTGCATGGAGCCTGCTTCTCCCTCTGCCTGTGTCTCTGCCTCTCTCTCTGTCTATGAATAAATAAATAAAATCTAAAAAAAAAAAGTCACTAAAGTTTTATCTTATTTATTTGTTTATTCATTAAAGTATTTTTCTTTAATTTAGCAAAACATTCAAGTCATTTTCCTTGTCAATTTTCTGGATCTCACAAATAAGCAAATATCTATTCTAAAATCAGGATTCTTTAATGTGTACTTTGATTTCAGTCTAGTACACAATTCTGTTGATTAGGAACGTTTATGATTTAAAGTAAAAGAAAACGTTACAGTGGTTTGAACCAGTGGTTCTCAATTTTTTGGTTCCAGGAGTCCTTTAGACTCTTAAAAATTATTGAGGAAAAGCTTTGTTTTTATCTATCGATATTTACCTTTGAAGCAAATTAAAAGGTTTATATTTATAATATTTACATTTATGCAGTAATTATGGTTAAGTTGTCTGTGCTTTGTTTATAGATTGATCCTACAAAATTAAATCTTAGAAAAGTGGCATCGAAAGTATAGATTATGGAAATAGTCTTCCCTGGAGAATTGTATGTATTTTGATCATGGTGGTGGTCAGTCAACTACATGCATATGTCAGAACATATGAACATAGAACCATATGTCATAGAACCATACTCCAAAAAGAATAAACTGTACTCTATCTAAACTTTTAAGAGTGAGTTTAATAATACATGGGTATTGATATAAAATAGCCAATGGAGAGATGCAGTAAATGGGTATGAGAACCTCTTTCTTTTCTTTTTTTTTTTTTTTTTTAGATTTTATTTATTTTGAGAGACAGTGAGAGAGAGAGTGAGTGCACAGGCTGGAGGAGGTGCAGAGGGAGACAGGGAGAGAGAGAGATTCCCAAGCAGACTCTGGGCTGAGCATGGAGCATGATGTGGGGGCTTGGTCTCACGTCCCTGAGATCATGACTTGAGCTGAAGTCGAGTCAGATGCCTAACTAGTGATCAAAATACAGAATACTTCCACATTCCAGAGAATTCTTTCCTGTTGTTCCTTGGTAGTCAGCTCCCCTGTCCACCCCACCACTTCCCCAGTCCATGTGAGCCATTCATTTCAAGTATATTTTTACTTCTAAATCTTCTGGTAACTCGTTGGGTGCTTTTGGTTCGCATTTTTTTCAGTAGCAAGTTGATGTCGATGTTGATATAACCTGATTATGTTGTATTATTCTATGTAATTGATGTAATATCCTCTTGAATGATTTTCCAAGTTCTTATGTATGAATTATGTTTCCTCCAGGGTTAGCTATTTTTTTTCTTTTTTTTCTTTTTTTAGCTATTTTTTTTCTTGTGTGCATTTTCTTTCTTGCTATTTTTGGGGGTCCATTTTAGTCCATTTCTTTTTTGCTTTTGGGTTTTCTTACACAATTGGGAGTCTTTGGCTATCTGTCCATTTTTATGAGTGAAGAGGAGGCTGAGGACTATGGGAAGCTAGAAGGGGTCTCCATTGCAGTTGGGAGGTTCTGAGTCCCCAGCAGGGCTTACCCTGGAGTGAGAATGCTGACCATGGCCTTCTGCAGTGCTGTGAGTGGCCAGGGCTATCACTACACCTTCCCAGGTACACAGATGGGGCCAGCTAAGGTGGAGACTCAAGGTCCTGGAACAAACAGAACAAAAACATGAGCAAAGAGGGCTGTACTCTGTGGGTTGGGTGCTTTAGAATATCCCTCCTCCCTCTACCCCATGTCTGATGTAGATGTCCACAGGTCACCCAATGGCCTGTCCTTCTCATCACAGACCTTAAGACAGGATTTGTCCAGATGCTGATCTCTTACTTTCTTCACAGACAGGCCTAGGTGTCTCCATGGGGTAAATACCTCTCCAGAGAAGCCAGTGGAATATGCTCTGTACGGGGAGTAAATGGAGAAGAGAAGGGGCTGAGAAGCTGGTCTGAATGTAGTTCTCAACCACTTGGTGACCCTGGGGACATTTCCAGAGCTCTCTTTTCCTATCAATCTGACCCTGTCTGATTGAACTAACAACTAAGGTGTCTTTAATCTTCCCTTTGTCACTTTTATTCTTTTCAAAACTTACATTCTTTCTCTCTGTACGTCTGTGTGTGTGTGTGTGTGTGTGTGTGTGTATGTGTGTGTGTATAAAATACTCCCAGTAGGGGATCCCTGGGTGGCGCAGCGGTTTGGCACCTGCCTTTGGCCCAGGGCGCGATCCCGGAGACCCGGGATCGAATCCCACATCGGGCTCCCAGTGCATGGAGCCTGCTTCTCCCTCTGCCTGTGTCTCTGCCTCTCTCTCTCTCTCTCTCTGTGACTATCATAAATAAAATAAAAATGAAAAAAAAAATGAAAATACTCCCAGTAGGCTGGGAGGTGCTTGGTTTGCCATTTCTGCCAACACTATTGAAGTTATATAAGCCAAACATTTGGAAGCTAATATGTACAACTTTGAGGGTAATGATTATGTTTCCTTTAAAATGTCAAATGTACTTCAGACCTTTCACAAAGTCCTCCTTTTCTTCCCATGCCATTTAGCTGTGATGAAAACATTTCATCAGAGTCAAAATGAGGATCTTTCTCTTCATTCTTGGCACTGAATACAGAAGAAGTACAATGACCTGTTTGGTGTTGGTTCAATTATATAATCAAATAGCCAGAAAAAAGTGCATTTATTTTTAATTAATTAATTTTTCAGAAAGAAGTACGCTTAAAGTAAGAGTTGATCTATTTTGTGGTTAGGTTGTGCATTGAGATACCCAGGAAATGAATGCTCAGGGAGTGATTTGGTAGAGGCAGAGGGGACAGGCAGTAATACAGTAGTTGTCAATGTTTTATCTGACATTGAGTTCATTTTCTTTAACACATACTGGTGTAAAAGATGCCAATTATGGTATGATTTCATTTGTTCTTCTCAGTCTGCCCATTCTGAAACCATATTAAATAAATTTAGTGTACAGAGTTTGGAACTGAACAAATGAAAGTGTGTTGAAGAGTTCCCCTGCTCTATGAGAATATTTTTCTCATTGCATAGTGGAGACTGATGGTTCAATAGATTTTAATTTTTTGATAATACTTTTGTAGCCTGAAAAATTAGGAAACAACTGATCTGCCAATTGTCAAAGAAGTACAGTCCACTGGTGGCAAGGATACTTAGCCTGAGGTCCAAGATGTTTGGCAGCGTTGCTTGGAGTGCTGTGTAGAGAAGGAAGTTGGGTCTTTTCTGGATTGCTTAGACACGGTGGTATGATTAATCATGTCAGTCTTGAGTATGGGAGATAGCACATGGGCTAGGTATTGACCATTATGCCAATGCTGGTGGTTCTTCTTCTTATAATAATTATTCATTATTAGTTTCCCATAATTTATTTGACTTTTGGGCCATACATTTATCTGGAGTCTATACCATTTTTATAGAAAATATGTAGCCTGATAGTGAGCACTTAAATAGGTGCTGTATTTATTATTTTTGGCAAAAGAATTTAATATGATCTTTTTTGTGTTTCTAATGTTGTTTTTGTATAAACTCTATTTTTAATATTTTTTCAGACTGTCGGACTGTCTTAGATAGTTGAGTCCCAAATCGGCATGTGTTCCTCTTGGCCATAATCACCTGTGGCGTTTGGGTTCCTGGGCACAAATCACGAGCTGCTCAGCCATACAGACGTACGTCTGTGTTGGGGCGTTACCGTGGTCAGTATCAGCAACAGCCTAGGGAATAGACTGTCCTCCGACAGCTCATATTTTTCTTAAACAACATCTCAGCGTGTGTGCGTGCGTGTGTGTGCGTGCGTGCATGAGTGTGCCTGCGTGTATTAATTTCTCACCTTTTGTACTCTTCTTCAAAATCTAGGTGACATGTTCCAATAGCTGATAAGCATTTCAGTGTGGTAGGTCAGGTTTCCTGTGTAATCCCTTTGATAATGCCCTCTTTTGTAAATACGTGGTAGAAGTTACAATGGAGTCCTGGTGGGGAAGTAAATCAAAAGGTGGCAAGTTCTTTGACCCTTTCAGCCAGAAAGAGAATTTGGTAAATTGTTAGACAGGTTATCGACTGCCCTTTGGAGAGCCAGGGGTTTGTATTCTGTACCTCTTTTCAGCTGGGGCTTGTATTTCATGTGTGAGAGGCCTGCATTATCATAATCCATTTTTCGCTTTTATGTGATCTACCAGCAGCGCTCATAAGCCTTCTTTCTGAAGAGCATTCCCCATTTACTTGCTCTAATTCACTGTCTTTTTTTTTTTTATCATAAAATTGATGTTTTGCAACCAGCGGCATTATGTGCGAGTTGTTTATGGAGGTGCTACAGGGAAGAAGATTAGTGGTGGAATTAAGAACGAGATGATGGCAGTGGAAGGAAATTCATGAATAGACATCACATCAATGACACAGCAAGATAGTGAAAGATGCATTTAAACCCAAAGATCCTGAAAAATGTCAGGAATAGAATTATATATATAACATGTCTTGGCTGATGTTGAATGGTGCTAATGGTAAACTAGCAAATTTTTACTTAAGGGATTCTAGTAGATAGAAAATGTCCAAATGGACCCCAACACGTAAAAAGATACCTTAAAATGCCTCTACCCGTTAACTGGTGATTCCCCTGACAGTACTCAATCTGAAATATCAGTAGGAGTAATGGAGAATTGTTCATTTACTCATGTTGTTATCTGAGTCTTAAACCATGTAATGCGAGAATATTTTTTAAGATTTATTTATTAATTTGAGAAAGAGAGAGCATGTGTGGAGGAAGGAGCAGAGGGAGAGAATATCTAAGCAGACTCCGACTGAGCACAGAGCCTCATGTGGGGCCCCCTCTCATGAACACCTAGATCAGGACCTGAGCCGAAATCAAGAGCTAGACGCTTAATTGCTGGACGCTTAATCGACTGAGACACCCAGGCGCTCTGAGAATTTTTGTATTTATACAGTTTTACACACCTGTAAGGATAAACCCAAGGAGGATTATTTTTGAGTGTTATTAATAGTTGTGAAATTTCCTAGGAACTTTTATCCAAGGGAAAAACTTCCAGGTTGGCTCTTAAACCAACTCACAAAATCTTTCTAACCCAATGATTGTGAGAGTTAAGATATTCTCTTGGGGAATGAGATCTAACCAAAGACTAGGGACGTGAGCTTGCACATCGTTTGCCTTGGAGGACAGAGTGAGGAGGGCCAGCTCTTGGCCTTTGGCTGTTCAGGCCTTCTGAGATTTGGGCTCCAAGTGGGAAAGGAAATGGCACTGGGGGGACTCTCTGATGTGTCTGGCGAAGTGTGCTGAGGCTGCAAACGCATTTACAAAGGAAAGTACGCTGTTGTTTCCCACTCTTGCTGTGGCAGCCTGGTGCTGGCTTCAGTTCCGATTTTCTAGGCATTGGAGGAGGTCTTCCTTAAACAAATCTGTTAACATTTGAGTTTTTGGGAGAACACAGAGCAACTTAGATGTAAATGCACCAGTTCATATTTCAGCCTGAAGCTGCTCCATCTCATCCATTCCTGGGGTCCCCACTTCCTTCAAGAGTCAGAGGGCTTGTGTGTCCTCATGAGTTTCTTCCTGTTGATGCTGTGCCATTAGATATCTCTCTGAGTAGAACATGAGGCTCTTTGGGCATCTCGTGCCCAATACTTTTTCTTCCTTAGTGGTTGTTTCTCTTGTTTAGCCTGTGACGGTTGATCCTAGTTGGGGTTACAGTCTTTCTCTCTCCCTCTCTCCTTCTTCATTTTGTCTCCCTGCTCCCAGTTTCACACTGTTACCTTGTCTCACTACATCTTGGCTCAAATGCAAGCATCCTCAGGGAAGCTCTATCAGAGGGAGGAGGAGTCCGTGTCTAAAGAGTTGATATCCCAACAGAGAGAGTTTTCCGTTCCTCTTATCATTCTCATTCCATATGGCACATGTTGGCATCCTGCTTTTCCTGCATGTGGGAGTGCTTGGAGGCAGGCTGGCGGTCATCAGTGTACACCAGTGAGTCCTCCCAGTAACTCATGGTCGAGCATGCTCTGAGACCTTTTGGACTGATGAGTGTCTAGGATGTTCTGGTTGTTAAGTGGGTTGAATACCACCCCTGTGTGGAGACATTACATATATATATATATATATATATATATATATATATATATATATTAAAGATTGATTTCTTTATTTTAGAGACAGAGAGAGAGCGAGAGTGCACTTGTGTGTGAGTGGGGGTGGGGGTGGAGGGTGGCAGAGGGGGAGAACCAGAGGGGGAAGGAGAAGAGACAGACTCTCCAGCAGACTCCCTGTTAGCATGGAGCTTGACACGGAGCTTGATCCCACAACCATGAGATCCTGACCTGAGCCAAAATCAAGAGTTAGAGGCTTAACCGACTGAGCCACCCAGGTGCCTGAGAAATTACCAGTATTATTGTAATGAATTCCATAGTCCACATACTCGGTATATTTACTGATTTTATGTTGCCTTGTATGACCTGGAAATAAGTGGGAGAGGGAGTTTGAAATCTCTCACCATGTTGGTGGGTGTGCCAATTTTTCCCCTTTGATTTTGTATGCATGTATATCTCTCTAAATATATGTATGCATACACATATTTTAAACAATTGGTTGAGACTAATGTCAGGTACATGTATATTGAGGATGATACTTTTTTGTTGTTGTTTATTGAAACTTTATCACTGTGTAGTGTTTCTATTCTTAATGCCTTTATTTAAAAAATATTTATTTTATATACTTATTTGAGAGAGAGATAGATAGAGAGATAGAGAGAGAGAGAGAGAGAGAGAGGGAGAGAGAGAGTGAGAGAGAGAGAGAGAGTTTGCAGGTGGGAGAGGCAGAGGGAGAGGGAGAGGATACCAAGCAGACTCTGTGTTGAGGGCAGAGCCCTGTGTGGGACAACCCTGAGATCATGACCTGAGCTGAAATCAAGACCCAGAAGCCCAGCTGACTGAGCCACCCAGGTTCCTCAATGCCTTTTTTTTTAAAAAAGTGTATTTGTCTGACACAAATATTGCTATTTTATATTCGAGTTAAAAAAATATGACTATATTGCTCTTTTAGCTGACAGTTTTAACCCATTTATATTTTTGTGATTATTGAACTGTTTCTCCCAATGGTTAAATTTCTGTTTGTCTTGTTTATGCTATGTTTCTTTTTTCTTTCTGTCCACTTTTTTTATTTTATTGAGTTAGCATTTTGATATTTTTAAAAATTTGATTTTCCCCTTTGATAGGCCTTGACTTCATGTACTATTTTCCATTCTTTGTGATTACCCTTAAAATATTATCACATTTGCTTAAGTAGTCTAAATTTCAGTAAGAGCCTAACATTTCTCTTGAAGAATAGGAAGACCTTAGAATAATTTTCATACTACCTTCTCAATTTGCTTATCCAGTATGTTAGCTTTCCTTTTAAAAAACCCTTCAGATAATATTGTTATTATTCCACACAATGTTTGTGCATGTGTGTGCATGCAAGCACACTAACCATTTTATTTGCTTACCATTGCTTTTTGCATTTTAGCTTGTTCTTTTGGAGTTATTTTCTCTCTTGCTGAAGTGCGTATTTATAAGTAAATTCACAGAGGATCTTCTGGTGGTAATCATAGATTTATTTTAAAATGGTTTTTTTTTTCATTCTGAAAGATAATTTTGAATGATCTGAAACAATGGAGTTGTTCAGATCTGGGAGAAATACTCAAAATTATGTTTAAACTTTCTATCATTTCCCCACCATCCAATACAGTTATGATCGTGGCCCTTGGATAAGATTACTTCTTTGGTTAAGATCAGACATGAAAAGATAGTCCAAAGCAAAGTCATTGAACCCTGATCTAATTCAGAAAATCAGGGCTGAAAGCCAGATTAATATTGTGAGTTCAGAACCTTTTCCTTTTAAATGTTCTTAAGAGTTGAAATTGCTTTTTTTTAAAGTAGATAATATATTAAAAATGCTGATACACTTTTTCTTTTGTGAATGAAGTGTTGTTAGGAACAAACACAAACAAACATTCCTATGTTAGGAAACCCCAAGAACACTCCCAAGGTTTGATGATTCTCTAGAAGGTCTCTTAGGACTCAGCATGGAGTTATATTCATGGCTATGATTTATTACAGCAAAAATACACAAAGCAAAATCAGCAAAAGGAAAAGGTGCGTAGTGCCGGGTCCAGAGGACACCAGGCACAAGCTTTCAGGGTCCTCTCCCAGAAGAGACACACACACTTAATTACCCCAGCGATGAGTTGTGACAACATGTGTCAAGTGTTGCCAACCAACAAAACGTGTAAAAGATTCCAGTCCTAGTGTTTTCACTGGGGGCTATTCACAGAGGCACCTCTTGCCTGGCAGTTACCCAATTCCAGATTCCCAGAAAAAAAGCTAGTGTCCAGCATAGACCTATTGTTTGTACAAACAGTTTGGGCACAGTCTTATTGGTTAATGGTAGTGGGAACCCTCCCCAAATCCAAGTTCTTAGAGACTCGCCAAAGGCCAACCTCATAAGCTGGTCTTTCAAATAGAGCACTCAGGCCTGCTACAGTAACTTTCTTTTGCACAGGGCTTGTAAGGAAATGATGATATAATAACAAATTCTTCTGACATCGGAGTTCTGCTCTCACATTTTCTAGTTTGAGTGAAACTTTAACATGGTCAAGTAAACAAAAAGCTACAGAGGGAAGAAATAAGTGCTCCCCAGGGAGAAGGCTCAGCCGGGAGTAATTGACTGCAGTGTGGCAAAAGATTTGGGGAATTGTGTGGAAGTGGGGGGGTTGTTTGACTTTGCCAAGAATGAAAATAAAGATTAGAGATTGGTTAGAAAGAGCTGGCAGTTTTAATATTAGTGGACTCCTATAACATTAGAGATTTATGTCTATTTTTTGGGGTTTCTTAACCTTAGCAGTGTTGGCAATTTTGGACAGGATAATTGGGGTGGGGGGTGCTGTTCTCTGCATTGGAGGATGTTTAGCAGCATCCCTTGCCCCTACCCACTAGCTGCCAAGAGTACCCACCACCCCACCACCTGCCCTAAATCACAGGTAATCCAAAATGTCTCCAGACTTTGCCTATTACCAAATGTCTTCTGCAAGAACCACTATGTTAACACATGATTTACAATAAATAAATTCATAAAGACCTTAACTTCATATGTCTAATGGCTTACTTAATATCTCACATTCACAGTATTTTTCCATTTATCAAGATCTTTTGTGTGGTTCTAGCAACAACCTCATGAAAGAACCAGGAGTCTTTTATCCTCATTATATAGATGACAGTAAGGAGGCACTGAGGTTATGTCAGTCTGCAGTGCAGAGCAAACAGAAAGTACTACTACTAGTAGTAACAGTAATAATAACATTACTGTCATTAGTAATAGATACTTTATTAAGTGCTCACTATGAGCCAAACATTGTTTGAAATGCTTTACAGGTGGTAATTTTGGAATAAGCCTGAGAGATGCTACCCTTATGCTGATTTTGCAGATGAGGAAATTGAGGCCAGAGAGGTTAAGAAACCTACCCAAAGACATACAGCTAGTAGGTAGAAGATCCAGGTTCAAACCTGGGAAATTTGGCTTCAGTGCTCTCATGGCCACTGGGTTCTGGATAAAAAGTGAGGTCCTGGATGCTCACATTCTCCAGAGTATTCTTTCTTATAACTGTGTCCATGGAGCTTGCAGTTTGCTTACACTGCTTTTCTCACTCTGACCAGCTCAGTGGTTTGCATATAACTTTCCTCTATTCAAATCAGCTAAATCTCACAGAGAGAAAAAATTGGAAATCTTTCTGTAACTTAACTTTGCTGTTTCAGATGTTGTCTTCTGTTATTATCTTGATTCTTTCTCTTTTTATTTTGATTATAGCATTTCATGGAAATCTGGGTTTGTTGCAGCTGGCAGCCTAGTTTGATACATACACTTCATCTAATTCTTGTGTGCTTCAGCGAAGAGACTTCTATTTATGATGCTTAAACATTCCACGGTATTCTTTAGATCTTTCCAGCAGCTCCCAATGTATGATATGCCATAATTCCACAATTACATTTATTTTCCAGTAAATTTATTAATGTACCAATTCATCCACATCTTCTTTTGTATTTTTTTTTCCTGTTTCTCTTTGAACATCATTTCTCATGCCTTCTTGCTTTCTGTCTTACATTCTGACCCCTAATATGGACAAGGAGGAAATACACCTTCTGTAGGCCTGGTAAAGAAATCTACTTTCATTATGATTTCTGTTCAAAACATTTATTTTCTGAAGACTTTCTACCACCATTTAAATACGGTATTGGGAAAAAGCTAGAATGAACTGTATAGGACATCAGTTAACTTGCAGTTAATTTCCTTATCTGTTCTAGTGATCCCATGTGGGACCACTAGGCCCTCAGTTTATCTCTGCATCTGGTTTCCGGTTTTTTTTTTTTTTTTTGTAGGTGTGGTGGGTGGGGAAGAGTTGAGACTATGACTTCAGAGCAGAATATTGTTGGATTAGTGTAGACGGATGTTACTGTTTAGACACAGTGTTGAAACATCCATTATATTAGTCATGATCCCTTGTAGTTTCAAATATAAATTTCTTCTTTCTCCCAGCATTTATTATCTTGGTTATTAATACTAAATTGAACTTCTTCTCCTAGGTCAAAATTTTAGATAATTTCTTCCTGTTATGCATCTTTATTTGCTTTTTTTTTTTTTAATTATATTTACTTATTTATTTTAGAGAGGGAGTGGCAGGGGGGTAAAGGGAGAGTATCATTTTTTAAAATTTAAATTCAATTAATTAATATATAATGTATTATTGGTTTCAGAGGTAGAGGTCAGTGACTCAGTCTTATATAATACCCAGTGCTCATTCCATCATGTGCCCTCCTTAATGCCCATCACCCAGTTGTCCCATGCCTCTACTCCGTTCCCCTCCAGCAACCCTCAGTTTTCTTCCTATGGTAAAGACCCTCTTATGGTTTGAAGGGAGAGAGAATCTTGAGCTCCATCTCACAACCCTGAGATCATAACCTGAGCTGAAATCAAGAGTCGGATGCTTAACCAATGGAGCCACGCAGACACCCCTTGTTATGCATCTTTAGATAAAGCCACTGGATATACAGATGAACCCACCATTACAGAATCATTACATTTTAGGATTGGAAAAAAAAATACAAAGTATTGCCATCTGTTTATAGTCCTCAGTGTAATTGCATGGCGTGTTAGGTTTGCTGCTTTGGCCACCCGGTCAGTAGAGTACGTCTTCTAAAAAAACCAAAACAGCAGAAGTTTTTCAATTTGTTTGTTTGTTTTCCAGTGTGCCCGTTGGCCAAATGGAACTCCGTATGGCATGCCAGAATCAGATTTATAAAAGTGGTGTTTTATTTACATGCATGTACTTTCTGAGTTCAGATCTGTCATCTCCTCTCATTGTTGAGTCAGATGGTGAGAATAGGTTACTTCCAGGAAGTGATACTTCAGAACGAGAGGTATAGGTGGCAGGTGAAGTTTTGTTAGTATCCAGATAGCAATGATTTTTGCCTCGTGTGGAGGAAATTCACATACCCATAGAGAAGTAGTTCCAGATTGCACCTGCCTCAGCAAAGTTCACTTTTCCACCTCAAGATCCTGCTCAATCTAAAATTCTCCTCAGTTTTAAAATCATGTTTACTTAAAAAATTCTGTTTAATTTTTAATTAAACATAAATAGGCAGGAACAGGTTATCCCCCAAAGTCTGTCCCCAAACAAAGTTAACTGGGTGTTCAACAGAGTCTCAATGGGCTAAACTTCCTGTAACACATTTGAGAGCAGATTTCAATTACAGTTTTCAAAGTTAAAATAGAAATGTAGCATTTTTGAATTAAACATTATGGAACCCCTGAAAAAAATCTCTGTGAAACTTTATTCCACAGAATATATTTCAGAAAAACCCCATGTGCTATGCTGTTATTTTAGCTTTAAAGTATAGCAGTGCAGAGTTGCCACATTTGGAAGTCCAATGAAATTCAGCTGTCCAATACTGACGTGCAAATATTCCAGAACACAGAGAAGATGTCTGTCCAGCTTCTTTGTGTGGAGCACAGTTCAGAGGTAGCACCCAAAGGATATGCCTACCACAGAGGCTGTGACTCCAGGATGCAGAGAGGGAGAAACCTTGTGGGCTGTGGCCTCCTCCCTTGAATCAATACTCTAGTTTTGACCAACATTTTAAGTAAAGTTCACTGTCTAGTTTCTGAGTTTGAATTAGAAGGTGGAAACAAGAAGGGAAGAAGAATGTGCCAGGCTGAGTGCTGTGGGAGAAGTGATCTCTTACATTCCCTAAGTCGTGCACACACCATGATTTCCTATGATCTAGGTCATCCCAACCTTGGTAGACTTTGAAAGCACTACTGCTTTACATTGTGATATGTTAATATCTATGAAGCTGACCTTAAGTTATTCTGACAAAATTTACATTAATTTGTATGTGCTCTTGGAAGGCAGGAAAATTATCTAAAGGTTTTTGAAGGATGTTAATTAAAATATTTCAAATGCAACCAGTAGTTGTGGGGTTTTCACTTCAGTTCAATGGAATCTTTCCTTATATAGGACATTTAATTCCTGAAGAATGCTGGGAAAATGAGGCAATGATGGACAGTTCCTACCATGATTCCACAGGGCTACAAAATATTTTTAATCCTGATTTCAGAAGTGCTATTGTACTGTTGGTAGGATGTACAGAGCTTATTTGCACTGACAAGGGATGACTCCATCAGCCTTCTCATGGGAAGCCAGGGACAGGATGCTGCGAAGAAGCCTCTACAAGGAGAGCGAGGCAGAGGGAACTTTTGAGAAACCACAGCAAGAGACACAAGGTGGACATCACCAACGAGAGGGGCCAGGGAGGGGGCTCTTTGAGGGACAGCTCTTGAGTGCCACAGCGTTTGTGGTGATAGAGTCAAAGCAGCTTCCATGCCAGCTGAGCATAGGGAGGAAGCAGATGAATCAGTGTTTGTAGCCTTCCTCACACAGGGAGCAGATGGCCTCACTTCACCGCTGGGAGGGCCTGTGTGTTTGCATGTGTGTGACCATCTATTACTTAACGTGGTGAAGCTTTACTGTGACTTGACCGTGTGCTGTGGACACATGGCTCATGGTTATCTCCCTCTCTCTCTTACCTTTCTTCCTTCTTTTCTTCTTTACATAAATATTTACACATATTGTTGAAGTCATATTGTGAGCCACACACTGGCAGGTGCTGAGTGTGTTCTGACAAGAGACAAGACCGCCTGTTTTCGCTGACACAGAACATTCCTTGTACTGTGAGACAGAGATGTGTCAATAGGAGCATGCAGATGAGTATAAGGATTACAACAGGAAGGAAAGTACATTCCAGGGCACATTGGGAAGGCCAGGAGTGCTTCCTGGAGAAAGTGACATCTAAGGCAAGACCTAGGTGGTGAAGGGGAGTCAGTCAGAGAAGCGGGGTGTGAGTGTTCTGGGCTGGGAGAGTGGCGTGTGGGGGAAGAGGTGGGAACGGGAAAGGTGAGCTCCCTGGATGGAGCCTGGGGGTGAGCAGAAAGACTGTAGAGGGTGATTGTGGGGCCTTGGATGATAGGAGACTGTACTTTATTCTCAAATCATGGGAAGACGTTGAACAGTTGTACTCAAAGGAGTAATGTAATCAGATTGACATTTTCAAGTATTTGTTTGGCAGTTTGAATTGGAAGGACAAGACTGGCAAGTGTTATAGTTACCTAAAAGGAAAATGTGGCCTATCATGAAAATGCAGTGGAGATGGAAATGTAAATATATCCGAGGCACATTCAGGAGACAGAATCAATAGACTTGGTGATTGATTTACTGAATGTGTGAGGAGGCCAGATTATCCCTTGGTTTCTGGCTGGGGCAATTGGGCACTAATAAATGAAAGAGTAAGTAAGAGGGAGGAACTTGTCTTGGGGATGGGGTAGGATATTGGACAGTTCTGTTTCACACTGGTTGAGTTTATGGTGGGTGTGGACCATACCCAAGTGGAAATGCCAGTGGCCCTGAGATACAGGAGAGCATGCTGGGCTAGATCTGGGGATAATCAGCACATATGCAGAGATCACCCACAGCTCTGAGAATCAATGAATTCACCCCCGTGATCACCCCGACATAGACTGAGAAGAAGCCCGTGTTAGAACCCCAAAGGGGATGGGCAGAGAGGAACCCAGGAGATAGAGAAGGGACAGTCACAGAGGGAGAAGCTAGGCTGGGAGTGTGTGGTGACATAGAATCCAAGAGAGAGGACATTCCCACATGTAGCAGCAGTCAGGCAAGAGGAAGACAAAAAGATGGCTATTGCATGTATCCAGAGGAAGTTATTACAACTTTGACCAGAGAAACATCTGGAAGCAGGAGTTAGAATCCAGAATGTATGGTGTTGAGGAGATAGTGGGAGAGGAGATAAGCAGGGACAGTAAGTTTAGGCCTTGTTGAAGGAGAGAAGAGAGTCTCGCTGCACAGGCTAGAGTAGTGCGTGGTTGGAGGGAGAGGTGGGAAAAGTCAGGAGAGTCTTAAGCATGCTTGGATGCTTATGGGAAGCAGTGAATAGAGAAGACAGGGTTGAAATTTTGGGAGGGAGTGGGGTAACTGTTGGTAGAGGGTCATGAGAATGGAGGAGGAGAGGGGACCCAGAATAATGATCCAGAGATGCCCTTAGCCACGGGGAGAGACACCTCTCTGCACTGTGATGGGAGGGAAGGATAAAGCAATTGGTATTAAAGCATTGCTTTGCAACATGATGTTTTAATTATGCTCTGTTAAAAAATTTCTCCACAGACACTACCCAAAGCAGTCCTTCACGACGGTGGCAGACACACCTGAAAATCTTCGCCTGAAACAGCAAAGTGAATTGCAGAGTCAGGTAACTTTGCAAAAGCCTATCTTTATTATATCGGTACTAACTAGTAGTCACAAGGCCACTCTTCTGAGATTTCATTGTTGTTCTGTTTACACCCGGTCACTGGCTGGTTTGGGGACGAAAGGCTGGCCCGGAAGGGCATCCCGGTGAAAGCACTGAACATCTGTTTAATTCCTGGTTTTGGATCATCCTGATATTTCCGGTTCTGTTATTCACACGGGACTAGGGCAACTAAATGAGTTCTGGTCAGAGTAAGTGTTTCCCAACAATATTGATTTATTTGGTCCTAAATATTTAAAAACATTTTATAAATAGCTTTTCCACACCGCATATGTAGGGGAAAGAAGAGGTGTTAACTTGACCCAGTTGCAGTGCGTGTGGGGCTAACACCCTGTCTGTGTATCTCACACCAGCCACTAGCTTTGTTTTCATCCTGTCACTTTATTCATATTTCTTTCATATGTCACACTGACAGCATGAACAAAGATTAGAACACCACAATTGGCTCCCACTCAACCATTTTGGATGCAAACCTGCCTTCAATATGGTGAAACACACTGGTTAAGATGAGGGATTCAAGTGGCAGTATTTTCTGCAGGGACACCCCATCTCTGAAGAAACACAGGCACTCCCTTTCAGAGACATTATCTTGCCTGCCCCACTGTGGGAAGATGGTGAACAACATGGCAGCCTGTTGGTCAACCTTGCAGTAAAACAACGCCAAGGAGCAGGGAGGGTAGGCTGAGTCGTGGTCCTTCTGCTGCTCATTGGCTGGCACCTGGGGCCAGCCACTCTGGTTTTCTGTGCTTACATCAAGTGAGACCGTCTGTCTTGTCTACCTGTCCTGGGTGGTGGCAGGTATCAAAGAGGTGGTGAGTTGTGAAAGCATTTTGAAAGTTAACAGATATATGGCTGTGAAGGCTTCTTATTTTTAGTATGGCCCCTGAGAATCCTTGATACAAGAAAAGGAGAATTGCAGAATTTGCAAAGCAAAGAGGAACCTGGCTAATACGCTGTGAAAATGCCAGTTGTGGCTATTCTAAATGAGGGCCGTTAGCTGTCAGCTGTAGCGGATCTAATGACGTCTCTGCAAGGTTATGTGTTCACAGGGGACGTTGTGGTTCCTGCCACCCTTTCTCGGGGTCTCGGGGCCCCTTCTCAATCCATTTAGTTGGAGCAAGTAGAACTCAAAATAGAGGTTGCTGCCGGTTAACAACACCACGAAGACTTGGTTGGCAGTTAGTTTTTGGTTTTGTAAAATGCTAATTCTTGTGTGCTAAGCCATTAGTTCAAAAAATTGAGTGCTGGCCAAAGAGAGGCAGTGTTGCAGAGCCGGCAAGACACCCCTGCTCATTCACACTGTGGAGGGTGCCAGGACTTGGCTCCAGTCTGTGCAGATCCAATATGCCTTTCTTCTCATCAAGTTAGGATTAATTAGATAATTCTGGAGAAGTACTTCGAGCACATTGGAAAACAGAACTAAATCAAGCAATCAAATATTTGTTTCCTGCCTATGACATGTCCTTGTTCTGTGCAAAAGAATTCATAATTAATTAATTTTCCCTTCAAAGAGCTCACAGGATGTGTGAGGAAACAGGACTAACATAATCTTACCTCCCCCACCCTGCTTCCTGATGGCTATCTTTAATTTATGATAAGGATTCCCAAGGGGAGGGATGAATGTAGGTTGGACTGGTCAGTGGTACCTGCTAGAGGTGGATTTGAGTGGAGCCTTGAAGGTTGAGATAAGATTGGATTTAAACACTTGTCTCCTTCCTTGGAAGGCACATTGCTCCCTTTGGGTTCAAATTAGTGGTGACAGGTGCCTTGAGCTGGGCCCAGGAACAAGCATTTACTGTTTTCCTACCACATGCCTGACTCTGGAAATGCAAAGAGAAGGAACTCACTGTTTCACAAAAGGCTGATTTTATTCGCTGTCATGGGGCAACCTGCAAGCTTCAGATAGGCTGGTGGGGCCAGAGCTGATGGAGGACCACACAAAGTGCTCTGGAGTCTCCAAGCAGTGGTCAGGTGAAGGCAGTAGATGCTTCTTCAGATTTTGGTATAATGTCATCTCTAGAAAGAAATGTAGGACTTCTTCAGATAAATAGTATGGAGAAATTCAACTCAATTCGAGAAACATGTATTGACTATGTACTATTGCAATGAATTGTGCAGGGCATTGGGGGTATGAAGGTGTCATCATCATCCATCTTGCTATATTCTGGGCATAGGATTTTACATGCATTGTTTCTTTTAATCTCAAACAGCCCTGTGAGACACATATTTATGATTATTATTCCTCTTTATTTTTAAAAGATTTTATTTATTTATTGGCAGGGGAGAGGGAGTGAACACAAGTTGGGGGATGGGGAGAAGGAAGAGCAGATTCCCCACTGGGCAGGAAGCCTGACACGGGGCTCGATCCCAGGACCCTGCAATCACGACCTGAGCTGAAGGTAGATGCTTAACCGACTGAGTCACCCAGGCACCATTATCCCTATTTAAATGAAGCACTCAAACTTTAGGGACTTTAGATTACTTGTCCTTGCAAACTTAGTAAGGAGTTGGGCTTGGAATAGAACCCAGTCCATGGTGATGTCTGCCAACCCCCATTACCCACACTCTTAACCTGTGCTCTGGTCCCTTCACTCAGAAGGCACCTGGAAAGGGAGATCCATAAGCAAATAGTTGTAGTACAGGAGGGGAGTGCAGCATATGCAAAGGTAGAATTTTGCATAAAGTACAAAAGTCATTCATAGGAAGAAGTCCTCTTCTACCTCCTCCTCCTCCTCATTATCAGCAGTAGTATTTTTCTGGGTGACAGATGAAAACACTTCTATAAGAGCATTTCTGTTTTTGCAAAGGCATAGAAAGGTATCTACCCAAGTGGTAATATTCATTCATGACAATTGATTTAATTTTAACCTATTAAGGACTTGGTTCTGTGGCAGAGCAGTAACTTAGAGTTTTGACATCAAGAAATCTGAATAGCCCAAAAGTTTTGGTGGAAAATTGACTATTAACATTTTAATTAGTTGTTTGTAATAATTTGCCATACTAAAAGAGTCAAATCTGCTCATACATTTGGAGATTCTGAAATCCTCTTTTAGCAGTTTGGTTAAAACTAGTTCCTTTCTTTCAGTTCATTAGCTTATCAAATGAGCCAAAATGAAGGAAAGACAAAAACTAAAATTTGGTTCAACCTAAAAAGTTATTTATAAATACGCACTGTAATGTTCTCCTTTTTCTTCCTTTATCTTTTTTCCCCTGTCTTTTTGAGAGGGTTGTAAACACTGCCAGCATTTTTTCCCCCTAAGTGTTAAAGTCTCTCAAGCTTTTTTGGGATTTGTATTAGGTGCCAGATTGTCCTAATAAAATGGTGAGAAATATTGGAGAATAAACAAGCAAACCATGAGTTAGTTTTTTAGAGCTGGTGGTAGGCAGTGGTTCCCAGGCATTCTCCCGCTTGCAGACAGCAGGTGCATGCCTGCTTGGCCAGCCACCGACTGTGGAGGACAGGAACTGTCCTGGCAGTGGGCAGTTGAGCTGGAGCGGGAGAGTGAGAAGGAGAAGCACTGCTGTTGTCACTCTCCTTTCATCCCATATCACAAGAGTGACTGCTTCATAGAAATGGTGTAAATGGTTTGGTGCCCCCACAGGCCCACAGTAGCCCACTCTACAAGGAGCAAAAGTAAAACTCTACTCGTAGCGGTCTTAGTAACATTAGACTTCACCTGTGGGGCATCAGGCTGTCACTGCTGCAAATTTGGGGCTGGCGTAGTATCCTCTTTCTGTAGGAAAGTGAGCCCGGAGTTCCAAATCCCTGCTTTATAAACTAAACAGGAATGTGAACACTTTATAAGCCTGGGAATCACTAAAGTTGAAACACTTGGGTGATATGAGAAGCCCCTTAGGAGAAAAATGTTCTCTGTGTATTACTTTAATATTATGTCATAGCAAACATTTCCTATTTCAGGCTGTGTAGCATACTCTCTCTGGAAGGAAAGGGGCAGATGTTTTGATGTTTTTGTCCCTTACATTATTTTATCCAGAAGCAGACTTCTTAAAGCTGTTGGAAAAGGTTCTGCATAGCACCATGAGGGGAAGACCCTGTAGAAAGAGAACTAAGTGGGGCCAGAGTGGTGGATACGAGGGCCAGCCAGACCCCTGTTGTCAGACCCCTGTTGCCCGCCTGCTTCTCGCCTCCCTGCTCCCAGGGCCGGGGGCGGGTGTCTTAGGAAACCCTGGCCCTCTGGAGGGCAGAGTCCTGCGAGGCACTACATCCCCACTTAGTTGTTTATGTGATTGGCTTAGCTGTTTGCAATCATGCTGAAAATAATAGAGATTTGGGGCTCACTGTGTTCTTAAATGGAGTGTGTGTAATTTATGAGTGCTGATAAGATGAAAGATTGAAAATGATTATGGAGAGAATACAAATCATCCTGCAACCTTTGAGTCTTCGTTTCATAATCTGCGCCAATTCTTTTTTAATCTTCCGTGTCTCTGTGGAAGCATAAAACACATGGCTCAGAGGGAATACAATATATGATAGCAGGAAGGGTGAGAAGGGAACGTGTTTTTTTTAATAGGAAACATAATAGTTAGATGGCTTTGTGGGGGAAATGAAGACACGTGTTTAATATAAGCCTCTGGAAGCTCAAGGAAGTCGTGCTGTGGCATGTTTTCTCTTTCTCCGTTTGCCCCTGGCACCTTTCTGTACCTCCTCATTCTATGGTTGCTTTTCCGGAGGGGTTTTCTCTCATCGTCTGCCATCTAACCATCCCTTGAGGTGTTAACTACCTACCTAAAGCAGAGCCCTCTCGGGTGGTAGTTGCATTTTAACAGCAGGTCATTGAAGACTGACTTCCTTCAAAGCAAAGAAAGTCAAACTGGGGAATTGTTGACAGATGGGGAGATACTTGGATAGCATCCTCTGTGTGCTTCAGATCCCATCCTGAGGGCCCCCACCCAGCCCTAAATCTGACCTAAATGTCATTTGCCACAGGGCACCAATCTCAGGCCACACTGGGGACAGTGTAGTGAGACAACCCCAGGTAAGTCCACTCTCTGGGGATTTGTGGTTTAGTTGGGGAGAGGATGGTAATAAAAAAATTAATAAAAGTAGGTAAAATTGCAACAGCGATAAGATCTGTGGGGATGGCTTGTGTATATTTTAATTATGTCCTAAAACATTTTCAGGGAGTTTCAGGGAGCTTGAGTACTTTTCTGCAGACAAATACATAATGGGATCTCGGTCGGGCCTGCTGCTTCCAGCCTGGCTGTGTGTCCCATTTCTAAATGCCTATCAGTTTTTTGGTTTCCACTTCCTGAACTTGGCTGACTTTCCTTTTTCTTCCCTGGGTCCTCTTCCTTATCTGATCCAACAACCTCAGCCTTCTAAAACTATCTCCACATAGTTTTTGTTGGTAATTCTCATATTCTGCTGATCTTGGGTGAGAAGCCTTCCATACGTGCCTTATTATTTTCTCTTTTCTTTGAACCCAATTTTGGCAGCTTTATATATAGTTCCCATCTTCTGATTTTGCATCATTCTGATCTTATGGCGATGCTTTTTGCTTTCCGCAATAAGCACTTTCTCGTGCATGTGAAGGTAAAAGTTCATAGAGAGAAGCTTCGGCATGTTTCTTAGCAGGGTTTTGAGGCAGTGAAAATGATGAGAGATTATGTTTCACATATAAGAAGGGATGAATGTGAGTAAGAACTTCAAAGAAGAAATATTAATTCACTTGATATGGCACATTTCTTCCAGGGAACATAGCATGCTGTGCAGATGTTAACTCTAACCCTCACGATTCCCCATAAGTCAGATTGTTTTTCTATTTTGCTTCTGGATAAAATGATGTAAGGGACAAAAACGTCAGTTGTGACAGACAGCGAAATAACCAAGATGTTTTGATTTGCTGTGTCATGATGGGGTTTTAGAGCTTTTCATCATGGAGGCCTGGCCTCCTACTCCTCAGCCTCCGGAAGTGACCCATATTCTTTCCATCTGGTCTTGGAGTCCCAGCATACTGGTTATTTGGTGCCTTCCTGGCTCATCTCATCTCGCTTTCCAGCACTCCCACAGCTCACGGGGGAGGATGGGAGTGCTGTACTTTGGGTGGCCAGCCTACAACTTATTTGTTCTTATTCTGTGGGCCGGAATCAGATTACTGGTCCTTTAATTAGGCATTTGAGTATGTTGCCTATCAATTTTGTGGCTCTGGGATCATGACTATAACAGCTATGATGAAGAGAATATTTTTACACCATTCAGTAAATGTGCTTTTCATCTTTCTCTTCTATAAATTGTGTTCTGCCAATACCACCTCACATTTATGGCTCTAGAGAAAGACGAAGTGTAAACCTCACTTTGAGAAGGGTAAACTATGGTCCCATGTAGAGCCTGTCTATTCTCTTTTGGCCATGGTGGATATTGTAGGAAGAAGGCAGAAAAATCAGTCTGAAACATGACCTCCCTTTCTCTTCTGACTGAAGTCTCTGAGAGGGAAGATGGGGAGGTGGAGGAGAGGAAGAAGCAGAGGGGTCCACCCCACAAGACACACTTCTGACTTCTTCCCACCAGGACAGGGGGCCTCCACAGCGTGTGGACATGGAGAGAAGCTGAATTTTGTTTCCTAGTGTCTCAGTCTCTCATGTGGCGTGGAAGGTGATGGAAGTCCCAGCGCGCCTTGCAGAGGAATGCCAACGGTCCTTGCAGGGGTCCTTGCTGGGGAACAATGCGTCCCTGTCGCCAGGGGTGGCTTCTGCCGGTGGGGAGTGGTCGTAAGACCTCCACGAGGAAGGACAGATTTGGCAGGTGATACTGGCAGGCTTTTTCTGAGCCAAGGGGAGATTACACCATGAGGCCACCAGCCACAGCCTCAGGCAGCAGACGCTCGTCATCGGCAAGACAAGGAGATGCCGCTGACGCCAGATTAGAGGAAAGAATGAGTGAATGTGAACGTGAATTCAAGGCTTCCCTCTTCCTTCATCCAGAAGTCACTGAAGCCCTCCCGGCTCACACACACTTAGGTGCCATATTGGAGCCGAGACAGGAAGCACGAGGAGATCTGAATACACCTAACTGTTTATTTACTTATTTATTTTTAAAGATTCTATTTATTTATTCATGAGAGACAGAGACAGAGAGAGAGGCAGAGACACAGGCAGAGGGAGAAGCAGGCTCCATGCAGGGAGCCCCATGTGGGACTCGATCCGGGGTCTCCAGGATCACGCCCTGGGCTGAAGGTGGCGCTAAATGCTGAGCCACCTGGGTGTCCCATCCCCAACTTGTTTAAATCATTGAATGGATTTGCTTTAACGGCTGAGACTAAACTTAGTTCCTTTCACTTAGGTGTGATGGGGACTTGTGAGGAATAGCAGAACAGCTGCAGGAAATGGACATTTAAGTTGCTGCCCTTTGAGAGATTGGGGTTCGAGTCCTGCCTCTGTGACTTTGGGTGCCATTGGCCTTTGATCTTTTTAGGACACAAAATAACGGGTTGTACCAGGTGATTTTGAGAATTCCTTCCAGGTATAAAGTTCCTCACTGTAGTACGAAAATGTTTTGTGGTAACATCTCAGGTTAGCAAAGATTAAAAGAACTTTAAAGAAAAGGAATTGCTATTCTTTTTTTTTTTGTCTGCCAAAATAATAATTGTCAGACCTTTCCTTTCATTTGAACTATTCCTTTAAAAGCCTATTCTTCAGACTAATCTCAGATATTGGCTGCAGGTCTGAGGAAGTTGATGGGCAAATCAGCTTCACATCAGAAGATATGCCTACTTTTGCACTAAACATGTTCAAAAATAGCAGAGGACAAAAATAGCCACAGTCATAATATCCATCCATTGATAGAAGCTACTCTCATCTTTGGTTCTACGTCTCAAATTTCCTGTGTAGAAGCAACTAGAATAACTGTACATATTAGTATACTTCTAGAAGTGTTTTAATTATTTTAGCTCACTTCCTTTACACTTTCTTGTTTTAAATTGTTTTCTTGAATGCCTTTGATTATGTGATAGCTTTTGGACTTTAAAAGTTAGTGTTTTCTCACTACAGTGTTGTTTTTTTCACCTCCCCTTGTCCTTTCTTGAAGCAGTTTGTTCTGCTGAGGCATACAACCTTGAGTTGGTTCAAGCAGTGGCTCCAGGGTAAAAGATGGTGCTGCTCAGTACAGAGAAGCTCATCTAAAGCAGTCCCATTTTATTCAATTAGTAACTTCATGCAATTGAATATTTCTCAGTACTCTTAATTGATTCGTACTGTTTTTTTTCCCTAATAATGTATTTTTGAATGAAGGACGCGTCTCTGAAATCACTGCTTCATCAAGGAATCAGACAACAGAACCAAATCAGTTGTGCAATATTGTATTCAGAAAACACCTTGACGGCAGCCAGCAGCCACACAGTAGAGTTTATTAGCGCAACTAATGTTTTGACTCTCATAAAGTACTTGTATTTTCTTTTAGCAAAAATTATTTGGCTTAATTATCATTCCGCTTTGTCTCAGAACTTTGCTTATAGCTTCCACTTACTTCAGAGGGACTGCCCACTGGGATAATAAAGATGGAAACTGGCCTAGGAAATGCTGTGCAGAAGGATGGCTCTGTTGGCTTCATTCTTTTAAAAAGCTGCTATTTGGAATAATCACTGTGTTGTATTCTCAAATGAAAACTCTACTTGGGCTTCCAAGAATATTGATTGTACTCTCTTAATGGAGTGTTTCTCATCTCAAAATGTCTGAAGAGAACAATTAGAATTTCCTCTGTTCCTTCACCCCTCCCTGCCTTCTCTTGATTTTTGCTGAAGTCAAGGATCAAGATGATGGTAAGTCAGAAATTAAGTTAACACAAATTTGATCCTGACTGGAAGGGAAGTTCTGGCTTCTTTTTGACAGACACACTGAGTTTCCATTTATGTGGAATTGTTTTTACTTCAAGGGAATCTATAATCTGCAAATATCTACTAAGGGAAATCTAACAAGCATCTCCAGCTACAGATTTAGCTTCCCAGGCACACAGTAGTTTTAGACACCAAACAACTAAATATACCAAATTTCACATTCTTACTTAAACTGAAGAAGTGGAGGATAGTGAAGCCAAGGATCCTAACCTATTTTTAAACAACCAGTCTTAGAGCCATTATAGTCTTTTTTCTTTATCTCTGGAATAGCTATAATGCTTCTAAATTATTAAAATTAAAACTAAAATAAATCTTAACTATTTTCTGCTATTGCACATATACTTACTTAACAAGATTTCCTTGGGATTAGATAATTGCCAAGGCTCTGAAATTTTTATTTGCGAATATTTTACTCTCTATAGGGATACTCCTCAAAGTCTTGGATTTGTGTATATACTATATACATTACTATATATAATACGTATAAAATGTATATTGCATTTATGTTTGTGTATGCATGCATATACATTATGCATGTATTTATATAATTTATTTATTTTAAAAAAATTTTTATATAATTTGTATATGTATATAATATGCATATATACTTATACATATATACATATATATACACACACACATATATAATAAAGCTAACTTGGAAAGACAATGTTCAGAAAATAGCCTCTTTGAAATTCTGAAAGGCTGAGAAATCATGAAGTGTTTTTTCTTTGTTATCAATGGCTAAGTCTGATTTAATTCACTGCCGGGCACTGAAAGAGCCACACCATCACAATCTGAGTTCCCATATCATGTAAATTAGCTTTGTGGTTCCTGTGTCTTTTCGTCATTCCATATGTTTTCAGAAAGAGCAAAAATGAAAAAGTCTAACAGAGATAGTATTATTTCTGAAAGTGAGGTAATGAGATCTTTTTCAAAATATGGCCTGTTCCAGAGAACAGACCACTCATCCTGCAGTGTAACAAGCAGAAACACAGAGCTTTACCCTTTTTGATCAATAGTTTATTAATTAATTTTTTTTCAGTGCCTGTTTTTTTTTTAAAGATTTTTAAAATTTATTTATTCATGAGAGACACAAAGAGAAGCAGAGACACAGGCAGAGGAAGAAGCAGGCTCCATGTAGGGAGCCTGACGTGGGACTTGATCCCAGGTCTCTAGGATCAGGCCCTGGGATGAAGGTGGCACTAAACCGCTGTGTCACCTGGGCTGCCCTTTAATGCCTGTTTCATCTTTGTTACTTGTTTAGGATTTTTTTTAAATTTATTTTTTATTGGTGTTCAATTTACCAACATACAGAATAACCCCCAGTGCCCGTCACCCATTCACTCCCACCCCCCGCCCTCCTCCCCTTCTACCAACCCTAGTTCATTTCCCAGAGTTAGCAGTCTTTACGTTCTGTCTCCCTTTCTGATATTTCCCACACATTTCTTCTCCCTTCCCTTATATTCCCTTTCACTATTATTTATATTCCCCAAGTGAATGAGAACATATAATGTTTGTCCTTCTCCGATTGACTTACTTCACTCAGCATAATACCCTCCAGCTTGTCTTAGATTTTAAACTAGAAGCCAGAGATTTATTAATTTAGTGGTGATTATCTAATAACTGTGCTAAGCAATTGTCAGGATTATATTATACCATTTGATAAGAGTGATAATGCATGAAATGAAGCAGGAACAATGCAAAGTCATTTCATGAAAATTAGGAGTTGATAAGAATGAAGAATTAGGGGTGCCTAGGTGGCCCTGTCAGTTCAATGTCTGACTCTTGGTTTCCACTCAGATCATCATCTCTGGGTCATGAGATTGAGCACCAAATTGGGTTCCTCATTCAGTGCGGAGTCTGCTTAAGATTCTTCCTCTCCCTCTGCTCCCCCTTCCCCCTTTCTCTAAAGTAAATAAATCTTTAAAAAAAAAAAGAATGAAGAATTAGACACTTCCTTGAGAGGTAGACAGATGCCTTTCTAATTCTTTCTTGCCATTAACCACAAAGTAAGAAAAATCGTGATATTCTTGATTTCAAAACTTTATTAGCAAAAAAATGTCATTGAAGGACTTAACCATATTTCCCTTAATTTAATTTCATACGAAACTGCTTCAGTTACTTACTGGTTGAATCTCTTCTTATGGAATACCGTGCCCTCAGGGTGAGGATGTGCAGAGAGAAGCAGCCTCAGTGAGGGAAGAGAAGTAACATAGGAAAAGACACAACTCTTGGCCTAGGGGGTTTATTGGATCTCCTCAAAAGATCTTCTCCCAATTTCTGTCAATTCTTATTTTTTTTCTGGGCAGCATTTAGCTTTCTCTTCTCACTGTATGGAAATGCTTACTCCTTTTTTGAATGAAAGCCCAGAATGATTGTCCCTTACATGGATCAAATGCCACCTGGTCTGAGAAACAATATATTGGAAAAGAAATTGACCTTTTATCTGGTTTTGGAAATAGTTGTCTCTGTTTTCTGTTTCCCAGCACCCATATACCTCCCACCTCCTTTTAAAAAACACCCATACTGTTTCTTAAACTTTTTGTAGAGCTTGCTTCTTCTTAAAATGATGTGGATGAAAAATGTTTTTGATTGCCTCATGGACACTGGAAACGTTCTCTAATAAAATCCACTTTTGGGCAGCCCGGGTGGCTCAGCGGTTTAGTGCCACCTTTAGCCCAGGGCCTGATCCTGGAGACCCAGGATCGAGTCCCACGTCAGGCTCCCTGTTTCTCCCTCTGCCTGTGTCTTTGCCTCTCTCTCTCTCTCTATCTCTCATGAATAAATAAAATCTTAAAAAAAATCCACTTTTTTTCGGTTGTCATCAAGAGAATTAAATCATGTCATCAGCCATATCCAACCCTCTTGTTATCCTTCAAACTCCAGAGGAGTGGCACCTAACCCTTTTTGGGTCGGAGGCCCCTTTGGAAATTTAATGAGCCATTGAACTTCTCCTTTGAAAAAGGTACAAAGGCAAAAATATGTCAATTTTAGAATATAATTACAGGGAGTTCATGGGAGAGTGAAGGCCATTGGAGTCCCAAGCTTTAGGGGGAGTGGCCGGATTGGCCAGTGGGAAGAAGAGTACTGGCTGAGTTTAGAGATTCAGCAGAGACTAGAGGATTGCCCCAGAAAGATTATGGATTCCCTGCCTACTAAGCATAATGTTATTTTATCTTGATTAAAACGATAGCCGTTTGGGAAATGTGAAATGTTACTGCCTTAAAAAAAAAAAGCTATCTAGCGATAACTGTTAAAACTTAAAAATACATATACTCTTTAACCCAGTAGTTCTACTCTTGAAAATCTCTGCTGTATGAACAAAATCATCAGCATATAAGGCATATGTATAAGGATCTCTAGGATAGCATTGTTGGTAGTAGCAAAAACCAGGAAGCATAGTGAAAGCCCATCAACAAGGTAATAGAATAAATTATGATAATCCATATCCTAGAATATCATGCAGCCATTAGAAAGAGTGAAATGAAGGCATACCAGATGCCTTGTAGGGATGTCCATGTGGTATTGTTCAATAAGAAATACAGATAGAGAAAATGATATAAATTCTAAAACTTTCCCTGTGTGCATGTGTATGCATATCTGTGTCTGTATTTGCATATGTCTGATTGAGATGATATGTTCGGGGAGAAAAATATGGACTAATTTATACTAGCTGTTAACACTGGTTCCTGGGACTTATCTATGGTAAGCCAAACAAAAAGGAAAAAAAGTATATACCTGTATAACCTATATGCAATATACTGTACAATAATAGATTATACAAATTTATAATCTATATATAATCTACAGATAGATTGTATATATCTGTATATATGCATACATTTTATACATATATATATATATATATATATATACACACACATGTGGGTAGAAGTAAAAAGAAATACAACAATGATTTAGAGGCATATTTGCTGATAGGCATTTGACATTACTTTCTTTTACTTCTCTCTTTTTTTTTTTTAAAGATTTTATTTATTTTTTCATGAGAGACACAGAGAGAGGCAGAGACATAGGCAGAGGGAGAAGCAGACTCCTCACAGGAAGCCTGATGCGGAACCTGATCCCAGGACCCCCGGGATCACAACCTGAGCTAAAGGCAGATGCTCAACCGCTGAGCCACCCAGGTGTCCCATCTTTTACTTCTTTCACAATCAATGCCACTGAAGCTTTTCAGTTCAGTTTGGTGGGACTTAGCTGGCTTATTTGACCAGCCTGGGATCTTCCTGTTGAGCTATTGGATGAATTTCCTATGACTTACTGTTCTAAAATTAGTTGGTCTTTTTAACAAATGCTTGTTGGATGTCTATTTTATGTGTGTACTAGGTTTTGTGCTGGGAAGTACTCAGAGAACTAAACCATTTGTGTGTGTGTACACATGTGTGTGTATGTGTATGCATGTTTGTGTGTGCATATGTGCATGTGTGTATGTGCATGTGTTTAGGTGTGTATATGTATGTGCATGTGCATGTGTTTCGGTGTGTGTAACTGTGCATGTGCTTGTCTGAAGGTGTATAGCTATGTATGTGCAGGTGTTATGTGTGTGAGTGTGTGTACATGTGTGTGAGTATGTGTATATATGTGTGTATGTATGTGTATATACATATTTGTAAATCTGTAGGTGTGTGTATGTATGTGTGTGTATGTGTAGCTGTCTATATGTGTATGTATGTGTGTGCATATGCATGTGTGTATCTGTGTGTGTACAAATTGGGAACTGTTTGCAGCTGCATTTGAGCTTCCTTTTGTCTGTTACGTTTCTGTTCATTTGGTTGTGGGTGTGTAAATGGAGAGCATAGGTGTTGCTCTTATGTTGATAAGAACCTAAGAATTTGTTTGGAGTAAGATCTTGATTTTCCTGCTTTTGCTTGATTGAATATCTTATTGTCTAATTGTCCATCTTTTCTTCAGAAATGCCCAAAGACCTCGAGAGAGGACAGTACTGAGAAGATGTAGGAGGAGAAAGACGTGTGTGAGGTGCTTCTTGTGTATCAGTATTTCTCAAAATTGTGATTTCTTGTGTCACAGATACCTGACCTGGTGAGCATGTTGAAGATGCTCATATGTGGCCTGGCCCCACATCCACCTAGAGGGAGTCCAGAAATCTGCACTGTTACTAAGTGCCCCATGTCATTCTTTTTTTTTCTTCTTTAAAGATTTTATTTATTCATGAGAGACACAGAGAGAGAGAGAGAGAGAGAGGCAGAGACACAGAGGGAGAAGCAGGCTCCATGCAGGGAGCCCGACATGGGACTTGATCCTGAGTCTCCAGGATCACGCCCTGGGCCAAAGGCAGGAGCTCAACCACTGAGCCACCCATTTTATTTAGAAGAGATTTTTATTGAGAGAAAACTTGATACTACCAAACACACACAGTTTCATTCGGATTGTAAGGAAATCAGTTTAGGTCTGAAAGGGACTAAAATGATTTGAAGAATCAACAGTCTTATAGTGAAATTCAAGTGTTTTTAATGTAACAGAGTGAGTCTATACATACATATAAGAGAAAATTTCAGATTACTACATATTTTGTTGTTTGTAACTACAGAAGTAAAATCAGAAGGCACAGATGATGCAAAGTTCTTTGGGAATTCTTGATTCTTTGGGCAATTTTTGGTTTATTTATAAACTTTCCTAATAGAGATGAAACCTGAAAATGTTTTTAAAGATGTCTAAGATTTATCCCCTTTTCCACGTTTCTTCCCTGACCCTTTTATCTGAAATGTCAAAATAATTGAAGGAAAGGTTAGTTCATGTGATAAGCACTAACGGACCATTTTTCTACATTGCTCATGTGATTGTACCTGTGTAGACAACAACTGTAGTACTATTCGGATTAGAAAGGCCCTGTCTGAGAACCTTTTATCTCCACAGCAGGATATATACACCCAAAGTCAATGCAGGGAACCCATGACATCATCCCTCAATCAATAATCATCGATTGAGTAGAGTCGGTCTCAGAGCTGTATATTAGACACCACGAGGGACACAGAAGGAAGAGTCATAATTTCTGTCTTTGAAGAACAATCTAGTTCAGAAAATAGTTCAAATGTGCATGTTATGACAAGGTACTGTAACAAAAGCCCCTTTCAAAAAATACTAGGGAAACCAACACTAAAGGAATGATCATGGGGCAGGGGAGGTGCTGAACGGCAGAGACAGGAGTTGGCAGAGAGGCAATTGCATTGGAGCAAGACATGAGGCAGGCGTGAGCACAATCCAGAGCTGGTTCCATCCAAAAAGTGCCAGCAGGACCATGTGGGGGATCAGTCAGGAGAGTCAAGTGAGAAACAAACCTGATAAATTGAATTTTTAAATCTTTAATTTTCTGTGGATTTAAGATCTTAGAAATTCATTTGTATCATAAAATGCAAAGATCGTTGAATAGATCTTTGACAAGGTAAATGTTCTACAGTTTAGGCTTTCACACAGTAGGTGGGAACTTAAGTGCTAGATGACTAATTTCTGGTGTTTATCTGCAATCCTAGAAGACATTTTTCCCCCCTGCATGGGGCACAAAACTCTGCTACAATAATTTGTGAGTAATTTTTTATGACTCATATTAGTGAGACTCTTGTTAATTAACATTTAAAAGAACAATGTTTCATCCACATTAAAAAAAACCTCCCTCTTTCCCACATCAGAGATATTTTCCTCTTGTCTAAAAAGTACCTATTTCTTTTTAGGGTTTGGCATTTACACTGAGCCAGTTTTTAATTTTTTTTTCCTTTGGAAAGGAAAAAAAGAAACACAGAAAAACCCACTAACCAAACAAATCACCTGATTACTACCTACAGAGAAAAAACACTGGCTTTGTTTTTTCTTGTGTATGTTTTTTTAGATCAATCCTTGTACGAGAAATAGTTGTATTAGAAAAATAGAGAACCCGTTTGGATAGTTGGTGTAGTGGGTGTAGAGAATGGGTACATTAAATTGCTATCTAACAGAGCAAGGGAGACAGTCTGTATTTTCTCTTGGGAAACAAAACATATGACTCTTAAAAAGAAACAAAAAGACTTCGTTTTGAAGGAAAGTGTTGACTTGCCAAAGAACATAAAGCTTCTACTGTCTGCTCACACGTGGAGTGTGAAGTCACCTCCTAATTACTGATGCCGGGGCTTTACCAGAAGTCCTATTATTTTTCTGGGTTTTTATTTCCCTGGAGTACCTGTGATAATGTCATGTATTTATTTTGGTAGACCATGAAATTATGTCCACCTTACATTTTACGAAAACCCAGTAAGTTCCATGTCTGCGTGACATGGGCCCCACTCTCCTTCTTCTGTGCCAGGCTACCTCTCATACCAAGTCCCCTTTCTCCCTGTGGAATGAGGCAGCCAGGCAGGGCCAGCTGACCGGCCTGGGAGGGCAAGGACCCCATGTCCAAGTCTGAGAGTAGACGGACTTTTTCCTGGCAACCTTCATCTCTCTGACATCTTGCCTGCTTCTTTCTGGAGAGAAACATGGGGTCTAGAGAAACTAATCAGGGGATCCTTTGTTGGCTCCCATGTTTCCGCTGTGCTTCCTGTCCTCATCCTCTACCCTTGGTTCCCAACATGGACAGTCATGACCATCTGTCCCCTGCCTTCCTTCTCTGCTTTCATTGTACTTTTAGCACATCAGCTTTATCCCAGATCTTTGTTAGTCGCCCAAATGGCACAGCACCCAGAAAGACTAGAGGTGTGTTATCTGGTGTCCTCTGCTCCGTGCAGAGCTTTTGCTGACTTACATCCATTTCGGGTTATGACTTTCTTGTTTCACAGGCTTTCTTCCTGTTTGCAATATATATTTAATCTTTCCATTTCCAAATGTGTTTAGAGTAAAAAAAAAAAAAAGATAGATTTATTTATTAGAGAGAGAGAGAGAGAAAGAGAGAGAAAGAGAGCGGGCAAGCAGGAATGGAGGGAGAGGCCAAAGGGAGAGAGAGAATCTTCCAGCAGACTCCCTGCTGAGTGCGGAGCTGAGTGCAGAGCTCCACCTCAGGACCCTGAGATCATGACCTGAGCCAAAACCAAGAGTTGGATGCTTAATTGACTGAGCCACTCAGAGTCTAGATTGAAACAGATTTGAAGCCTACTTAATTTTTTTTTTCTTATACAGATATTTCACTCTCTGCTTTGCAAGTGCTGGTTTCCTGTTTACTCCTCTATATAGGAATGGCTTCTCTTCCTGCAGAAACTTGTGTTGTTTGTGGGAGGTCCAGCATCCTGCGACCCTCTGTAGATGGGGAAGGTGACAGGCTTTGTTGAGGCCAGGAAAAGTCTCTCTCTCTCTTTTTTTTTAAAGATTTTATTTATTCATTCATGAGAGACAGAGAGAGAGAGAGGCAGAGACACAGGCAGGCTCCATGCAGGGTGTCTGATGCGGGACTCGATCCTGGGTCTCCAGATTCACGGCCTGGGCCAAAGGCAGGCGCTAAACCGCTGAGCCACCCAGGCTGCCTGGGAAAGTCTCTTTTGACTGAGAACATGAGTGAAACCAGAATCGTCCCGTAGTGTGGCATTGGGCGCTGAGCTAAACCACCCGTTTGAGCTGTAGCTTAGGGCCTCCTGTGTGGCCGTTCATGTGGGTCATGTTAAGGCGAGACCAACACTTCACGGTGAAGATAATAAACGTGTCGTGGTGGCTACAGTGCCCTTCGGCTCCTTCAGCCTGACCTTTCCCTTCCCCTCTGCCGAGTGGCCAAAGTCCTTTCTGAGCCACAGATTCACTGATGATGAGGATGGTGACACCGCCCCAGGCGCGCATCCGACACATAAAGGTTCACGGCTGCAGTTAGAGCTTAATTTTTAAGAACCTTTCATCAGAGGAGGAAGCTCTTTAGAGTAAATGACTGCCTTGCTTGAAATCATCTGCCGTGTAGTCTTCATTATATTCCTTAGTCATTATGGTTTGCATCACATGGTCTTTTCTCAAACATCAGCCTGGTGAACCAACGATGAAATTGCATTTCTTTGAATTAGAGTACAGATTATTATGGGAGAAAAAGACATTAAAGGGGAAATGCTCATGTTTATGTTTGAATAAATGTGAAAAGCTTAACGGCCTCAGAGGCAGTTAAAGGAGAGCCTGTGAGGGAACATGGAGCCGTCGCCCCTTGTTGCTTGTGTCTCAGGATGAGCGGAGCGGCAACACTCTGTCTGATTTTTCCAGTCCTGGTATATGTCAGTTTGGTGCATACTTCGTGTGGGGTTAGGAGAATTCTTATTTTCATCTCCAGGCCCTGACACATATTAGGCAATCAATAAATGGTTGCTGAAATAAACTAGAAAAGTCTTTACTCAGGGGGACCTTCAGCCCCCTTTTATCTTGCCTGCATACTTGGGCTTCTCTGTAGTTCCCACAGGGGAAAAGCCAGTCTCAGGATTGGGAAAGTTTTGGCATTGTTGATGGCAATAAATGAGGAAAACATAAGCCTGGGAAAGAGAATGACTGCTCGCTTGGGCCTACTGATGTGGCTCTGACCTAGGCATCGCCGGACCGGGATATGCAGCGTGTTGGCTGGTTCCAGACCCTGTTGTGAGTGTGACCTGCTGCTGGGCCCATGCTGGCCATCCTGCAAGCCTCACCCTTGCCACTGTCCTTCTCACCTGTATACCGGACAGATAGGAGTCACTCAGTGGGAAGCAAAGTGTTAGAATTCCGTGACATCGTTGGGACTGGCTGTGAACTTCAGCTGTGGCTTTTATAGGGTATCAGAGCCTACAGCTTTGAGTGCGCCCCTAAGCACTTGAATATGCAGAGGATAGGATGATTGCCGTGTGCTTTATTATACTTTTGTTTTTCCTCCCAGCCATCTGCTAGGTTATATAATTGTTTATGTGGATGTCAAGTATGAGACCTAGATAGAACATTTTTGTTGTTCTATCATTTCTACTGCCGTCTTTCATCTACAAGTTCTCTTAGCGGTCAGGCCCCATGGTTTCTGAATGCCTGTGTTGGGAGAGCTCCAGCAAGGTTGGAGACTTTTCCCCATAGGTCTGCTCTGTCCATGGATTCTGGATGAATGGAGAAGTAAATGATCGTTATCTACAATGGACATTGTTTAGGGCAGGTTTACCACAAGCCAGTCATTGTGCTGATGGCTTTTGGTATAGTATCTCATTAAATCCTCACATAACTTTCTTAGATAAGTATGATCTCATTTTGTAGATGGAGAAGCTGCAGCTCAGAGAAGTTGTGTAAACTACTTGAGGGTCACACAGCTAGTCAGGACCCTTCCTAGTATTTGGCCTCACATCTTTCTGACTCTAAAGCCTGAGATTTTCCTTAGCAGGCCTATCTCAGTATAACCATTGCTACCAATGATATTTTTGTGATTTCAATACCATGTCATAGCAGTGTCATGACATTTCAGGTTTAAAATTCTCCTAGCTCAGGGTGGCTGGGTGGCTCAGTGGTTGAGCATCTGCCTTTGGCTCAGGGCGTGATCCTGGGGTCCCGAGATCAAGTCCTGCATCGGGCTCCCTGCAGGGAGCCTGCTTCTCCCTCTGCCTGTGTCTCTGCCTCTCTCTGTGTCTCTCTTGAATAAATAAAGTCTTAAAAAAAATAAAATTCTCCAAGTTCTCTTCAGGAGGTAAAATTTTTGTATTTGCATTTTAAAAAAATGTAATTTCTGGGAAATGTCCTATTATTTTATTTTATTTATTCTCTTGGAGTTATTTTGGCCCTCGGCTTAGATTTTTGTTATTCTTCAAGGTTTCTAATACTTTTGTTTGCACAGTAACTTTTTGTTTGCATATCAATTATTTTAGTCAATTCAGCTATTATTTTAATAGCTCTACTATTTTGTTTACTCTATCCATTTAAATTTGTATTGAAATAAGTGTCCTCATGATTTCTGAACTTACTGATTTTTTGATTCTAATTCCATATAGGCTTATATCTTATACATCTAATTTTAAAACTTTTTATTTCTATACAACTACCACCAACCAGAGTATTGCCATTTAACTAACTATAAAACTAGTGAGAGAGGGATAAATTACTCACATTTTAAAAATGTTTCTAAAGGTCTGATCATAGAAAACACTGTTATATTAGAAATTTGGTTTTTAGTGGAGCTATATTTTATTTATCAAGAGAATGGTTAGGTTAAACACTTTAATCCATAGGTGTTGGAGAACTGGTTGCTGATCATAAATTCTTTGGGCACTAACTTTTATTGCCAGAGATGTTTCCATCTCATCACATATTTTGTCTTTCTCTTGTGAGACAACTCAGTAGCCAGAGCACTCATTTACTCCAGGACTGCCACAGTGCTCCTTCTGGGTGCTCTGAAGCATCAAAGCAGTGCCTGTTGTGGTTTCTGACTTTGCTCAGCAGAGTTTTGTAGGAGAGCAGTGAACCCAGCTGGTGCCTGAAGGGAGCAGTAGCTGTGTTCTGAGAAGGAAGGGCAAGCTCACTTGTCGTGGATTCAGCAGGGCTCGCCAGGGGTTTCCATATGTGTGCATGCCTGCACGATTATGTGATCTTTCTCCCGGGCTCTGCTGGTACCAAAGAGGATTTAAGAGCACTCTCAATGAAAAACACTTAGGGGATATTTATGAGTATAATGAGAAAGAAAGCAAAGCCTTTCACTGTCCTGCTGTAATGGAAGAGCCAGGGCTTTGACAGGTTGGAGAAGAGATTGCAGCGCCCAGGATATTTGTGGGTGGTGCTTGAAATGTGGTGGATGTATTGATTGACCATCAGTGGTCCAGTGACCCCATAGAAATCCCAGAAGAGATAAGACTGGTTGTAGAAGACCTGAATGGCATGCTAAGGAGGCTGGGCTTTCTCACTAGGCATGGGGATCTATATGTACTTGGGCAGGAGGGTGATTTGCTGAAAATGATGTTACAGCAAGATTAATCAGGCAGCAAAATGGATTGGATGGGGAGAAATATGAAGTAGAGAGTCAAGTTAGGAAATGTTTTCTGTAATGAAAGTGCATGATAATTAAGTAGATAATTCAGGGAATGGAAAGGGATAGAGAACTATGAAGGAGGCACTTTATGAAGAATGAATGTATGTGAGGGGAAAAGGTGGTGAGTGCTCTAAAATTTCTGTTGAAGGAGCTTCTAATTGGCAAACCAACTGGAAAAAGAGAGGGGCCCGTAGGCAGTGTGTTTTGATGCTCATAAACTGTTTTTACTGAGATTGTGTGTTGATTTGGTGTGGTTTATGGTGGTGAAGCTCCACTATTGCCTAATGAAAACTGTGGCCACTTCTCTCCCCACCTCAGACCCCTTTGGCAATGCTCCTGGGCAAGATGAAGTCCAGGGTGGCCAAGGCCATTAGGGTGTAGGCCTCAGAAGCTGGCTCTCTTGTCATGTGTGTGGTCAGAGATAGATTGATCAGGAACCCAGTGTCTCTTCATCTCATCACTCAAATGCTTGAATGAATCAAGGATTGAGAGTAAGGGAGTGAGTTCAGGATTAGCATTGATTTGAAGAATCTGGTGATTATTTAAGGGGAGATAACCTACCTATGGATAGACAGTGACCGGGGAGAAAACCACTTATTAGCAACTAAAGCTTTCTAAAACCATGTTCGATTCCAATAGAAAGATTGAGTTCTGAAAGTAAAACATTTATGGTGTGTGGTTAACTTACACAAATGTCATAGATTATACATACTCAATTGTTGTCCTGTTTGAACATTTGTTTTTCAAAATAGCTGAGGCAGGGATTGATTGTATACACATTTCAAAATTTGATCTGGGGTTCACAGAGAAAGAAAGGGAGTAGAGCAAAGTCTTAGCACAAAAGTAGTATTAGGGGTTGGGCTGTTCTTTAAATTTGTTTAGCTTTCCTATTCACCTCAGCGTAGAGGGATATCAAAAATACCCCTGTAAAACTTTTGGTTTTAGTATGACACTTTAAGAAGGTACCTTCTACAGTTTAACAGCTTGGCTGGTGAAACTGGCCTTCATGTAATCCACCCCCCTGAGAGCCAGTGGAATGAGGAGGAGGGGGAGGGTAAATGTGGGTTTCAATTTGTCTCTACAGACTAACACTATATGTTCTTGGACAAGTTTTGTAAACTCTCATATTCTTCATTTTAAGATGGTGATTTTTCTCTCCCTCTTCCATGGATTTTTTAAAAATTAAATTTATTTATTCATGGGAGACAGAGAGAGAGAGAGAGAGAGAGAGAGAGGCAGAGACACAGGCAAAGGGAGAAGCAGGCTCCATGCAGGAAGCCCGACATGGGACTCGATCCCAGGTTCCCAAGATCAGGCCCTGGGCCAAAGGCAGGCGCTAAACCGCTGAGTCACCTGGGCTGTGCTCCCTCTTCCATGGTTATGGAGGTCAGTGATAATGTATTGAGCCAGCAGGGCCCACATACATTTTACCCCAGGCAGGCACCCGGCAGATGGTAACGCACTCACTTTTCCCCAGGATCCCATGTTTTCACCTCACTGTCCTTAGAGTGATGGCTGTTGTTCTTATCTTTGGAAGTGGTTTGGGGATTATGACCAAGAAAGCATTTGGGGAATAATATCCCTGATCTTTGCTAGCTGGCCTTACCTGCTAGGGAAAAGCACAGTCCTGGGACTTGGTAGGCAGAATTTCTAAGGTCCAGTAAAAGAGCATGTGGAAATACCCACTGCTGTCTCTTGCTGGTTACGTGGCTTTGGGAAGTAACCTGACTTTTGAGTCCATTTCTGCAAAATGTGATTGCGATGCCAACAAACACAGATGTTGTGAGGATCACATGGATGATGTGTGTCTGAAGACACACAATAGAGCCCGGGGAGAGGCTTGAATGGAAAATGGGAGGTAAGAGCTAGATTATGGGGACCTCACAGGGCATATTCAGATGTTCCTGGGCCTGTTACTTCCAAAGTTCAAAGGGAAAATAATTTGGGTAAAAAAGATCTTACTGGTTGATCTTTTTAAGGTGTAATGAAATTTCGAGTTATAAAAATAGTGAAATTACTTATTAAATAACTTATCATGCTTGTTTAAATCACCTATTAACTTGTTAGGGGAAATACCCAAGGCACAGTGATAATTTGAGAGTTTAGACACTCATAATGGAGTCTTGGGAAACATTAACAGAGTAAAGGCAAACCAGTCAGTTACTTCTCATGACCTGCATGGTCCCTTCCAGTGAAGCGCTGTCTGCCTACTTTTTGGTTAGTTGTTGAATCAGTGGAATTTTAAGGAGGCAGTAAGAGAAATAAAGACAAAGCTATTTTTTAAATCTGTAGGAACCCTTAACAACTCAGAAGGCTTTATGAGGTTGGTTGAGATACGCGAGCTTGTCCTGTGTATTCATTCAATGGCTTAAGCCAAGAGCAAAGTTTTAAAATCATGCTATTTTGATGAACGAAACAAGCCAAAAAGGATATTCATGCTAAAAGGCATTCTAGATGGCAGATCTCAGTTTTGTGAGATAACACAGCAGTTTTGGTATATTTTATGTAAAATAGATCACACCGGTAAGGAAATACCTCAAAAAGCTTGGACATTTCCTCATATTCCTAAAACTCTAGGCCATGATGACGTGGCACGTGGCCATGGGATGTCAACTGCTTCTGCGTGGCTCTGCATGAAAGGCATCTAAAAGCATCAGCCCTCTCAAGGCTCATGATGAGTGTGATGGCCAAGTATTGGCGGAGTTAGGAGCCCCTGCGAGCTGTTCTGCAGACCTGTAGGCAGAGATCAGTTGGGTGAAGGAAGCTGTCCGTGGAAGGGGACACGCTTCCTTTTTAAAAATGAAGGTGCAGATTTTTTTTCTATTCTTTTTTTCTTTGGATCCACAGTAAAGAAGAAAGGATTCATACCCCAAAGAGTGCGTGGGTTGAGACGGCGCTGAGAATTGCTGCTCACAGCATCTCGCTCGTAGCCAGCCTCAGCCACTCAGAAAGAATTATTTTCAAACTGAGCAGCGCTCGCAGAGATAGCTCCCAAACAGCTGTGTCAGCTTTAGCACGTGTGAAAACTGCTCGAGAATAAACCGTAAAGTAGGGTTTGGAAATTTAAAACAAAAAAAAAAAATTCAAGGATATTTTGATGCGCAGGGGTTATTAGCAACAGTTTACAAAAATACAGAGCAGTCAAGTTGGGAGTTCATTTCGCTCCCGCGGTGTCTTCCTATTTATCTTCCTGATATATTTGTCTCCTCGGTTACCATAGCGCCGCTCATTGGTATTCCTCGGCACGCGGCGTTGCTGTGAATCCCTTCATAATTGCACTGAACTAGAGAATTTCTACTTTTTCGGCCTCGCTCAAGCCCAGGGCCCCCTTTTTTCTTTTGTGTGGCACAAAAACGACAGCCACTGTCCCCGTCCTTTTGTCTCACCGGCGGGCTGGTCCAGCAGCCACCTTCACATCTGATGGAATTGCTAGCCTGCTTCCTTCCCAAGAAGGCAGTGCTTGCTGTCCCCACCCCCGGGGACTAGAAACATCATTTCTTCTGATGTCTGAGCTGCAGGCTCTGTTAGCTCTGAGCTCCTGTGTGTGTGTGTGGGGGGGGGGGGGGGAGTGCTGTGCATTTTTTTTCAGAGGGGGGAATAACTATTTCTTTTCAAGAACGCTTTCCTTTTGCATTTCCCTTTGCTTCAAAAGTGGGGGTTTCCCGGTGCCCTCAACGTTTTCTCCAGCCCGAGATGGGCATCAGTGGTTGGCTACCAGGGGAGGTGTTTGTAATTGCAGTGCCACCTGCTAATTACCTTTATGAGGTGACTTGGTATAATAGGTTAACTGTTGGCGTCTTGATTGTGGCCAGTGAGACTTTTTTTATCTTTCAGTCTGAATGGGAAAGGCAAAAAGACCTGGAATTAATTACATTTGAATCATCTTTGTATCTGTCAATTACTGGGGGGGGGGGGGGAGCTTGGAGTAATGTATACTGTAGATACAATTACTCTTTTTGGATCCCATAGATTAAATTCATTGAAAGATCCCTCTAAAGATGCATTAGCTGTACTTTGCCTGTAGCTTCTCTTCTGGGGAGTCAGTTTCAAGTTCAAATACATTTTGTCTGATAAATTGACTACACATGGAGGAACTAAAGAGAGCAATTATGTATGACATCAAATAAATGACTCAGTGGCAAGGTATATTCTATTTTAGGTCAGTGCAATTCAAAATGTGAGAAAATGTGATTTAGCTGGCTGGACTGAAAGACAGTTGAAATTACTGGATGGAGAGAATCACTTTCCATTCTGAGGTTTGGTAATTGAAGATATGTAATATTTATTGTGTTTGCCGTGAAATGATTGTGTGTGAGATGGTTGTGGTTGTTTATGTGGGTATTCTTTAATACAACAATGTGAAGGTCCAGTCTTTATGCATAATATACAGTGGCGTTGGCTAAGGTGAGGGAGGGTGATATGTGGCTGAAACCTGTTAAACCATGATAAGCCAATGCATTTTGCTCTTTAGAGAGTTAATTCGGGTGGCAGTGCCCTAGAGTAGGAAGTGGGCACCTTCTATGGTTAATTGTAGTGTTTCCTCTCCATTCTTCACCTCTTCCTTTTAGAAATGTATGCCTATGCCTTTGCCTTGTGATTTTGTAGACCTTCCATTAGAGGAGGTACTAATGCCCAGTTGATGTTGGGTGTGGCTGTGTGATTCATGCCTGTCAATGGACTTTTAGCAAACGTAATGCCCTAGAAATCTTAGGTGTGCTTCTGTGCTTTGGCTTGGCCTCTGGTGCTCCTGCCATCCACTATACGAAGAACATACTCTGGGTAGTTACTGGTCTAAGGAGAATATAGAGACACAGGGAGCAGAAGTGAGCCCACTTGAAAGCTGGACTTTCTGAAAGCCAAGCAGACTGTGACAACTGACTTGCAGACCTGTGAACAAGAAAAATAAATGCTTATAATTGTAAGTCACTGACTTCTGGGTTTTTCTATGCAGCATAATTGTGGAACTGGCCAAAAGATGTGTATAGTAAAAAAAAAAAAAAAATCCCTGCTTTTGTAAGGATTTTATTTCAGAGAAAAGGCTCCTTTTACATTCAGATCCTTGTTTTTACCCTATCAAGAAATCAGTGTTATATCGCTCATAACTTAGTGGTATTTAGCTGCAACACAGTGTTGTCTTTTGCTGGCAAGATTTCATGACCAGAAGTTACATGAATATATCCTTTTAAATATTAATATAATTAGACACCCCTACCTAATCACTTATTTGGGGAATTTTACATATTTTGAAACTTTCTGTAGGCTTTTTTGATGGTTTCATAAAGAAAATTTAAATGACATTTAAATAACTTTGAAAAATCATGTAAACGAGTTTATAGTTAATTTCATTGCAGTTTAGGGAGAAAATAAGTATAGTAGAGGATATTAAGCAGCTCAGGAAAGTCACTTCAGAGTGAGAGCAGGAGAGATAGGGCTAGAGCTGTGCTGCCAAGAACAGTGCTCTCAGACTGTACTATGTGCCAGTAAGGATCCTCTTAAATCTGCTAGTAGGAGTTCATGGCTCTTGCTGCCCTAATGGGCTAGTGGACCCTGGCTGTCTGCCACTAGTGTCCCTGCCACCCCAAGTGCAGGAACCTTTGTCATCACCCTAAGCAAAGAGAAGATTCTACTCCCTCATGTTCCCCTCTGAATTAAAGGCTCTTATCTAATTGGTAGGGCTGAGGTCACATGCCTGTCTTACAGCTGTGAACAAGGTGAGAAAGTGAATTTACATCTCCATCCCTGGGTAAGCAAGACTTAAAATGTGAAAAGTCACTAAAATTTAGAAAGGTTGATTAAAAGATTCTCAGTATTCATAAAACATGAAAAATGACCATATAAATCCATAATATCTATTTCAAAACCAGCCTTTAATTACTATTAATTACTATAGTAATTTTTAAAAAGTGAAAATTAAGGTGATTTATCCAATTGCTTCTTTTCAAAAAAAATGAACATTAGTATAAAACAAATAAAAAATCCAACAGAACCTCTGACCTTATAGACGAATATTTTTCAAATGTGTACTTTCCTTGCAATACCCAAGAAGACAAATATCAGCGAAAATGTTTCTTTTACATCAAGATCTCATTGATTTAGATTTCATTTTCTCAAAATTTATGTTAATAAATTTGATTAAATTGATTTATCAGTTTCAGCATAAGGTAGTGTTTAGCACTAAGTTAAAAAAAACCTCTCGAACTTTAGAACCATCTATTTATATACAATTCTACTTTAATTCAACATTTCTTCTTTTTCATCAAGCTGGTAGCATGATTCAATTTCCTTTAGGGTTTGGCAGTCATAAATCCACCTTTAAAAACCTTCTGTATAAACTCTTTATTAAGTCAGAGACTCAATTCCCCATTTAGTAAAAGGAATAGCATCTAGAACATTTCATTTGCTGCAGAGAAAATTGTTAAATGAGCCTGTGAGGAAATATCCCACACCCCTCTATATGTCTTGGATGTTAAATTACAGCCCCTGTGTCCCTGTAGAGAAAAGCTGTCAAATGGAAGAGTTTGTGTCAGGGATGCTAATTTGTTGTATTGCGCAGAGCATAGCTGGTGAGCAGTGTGGTTGGGATGTGCCTACTGGAATGCCCAGACGTGTCAGGGAGCAAAAGAGAGAGCTGCTAGGTCCAGCAGAATCTGGAGAAGATGGAGCAGTTGGATTTGTAATCAGAAAACCAGAGAGGAGCTGAGCAACCTGCAACAGAGGGATTATGGACTGATGTAGTGAAAAAGTGGCAAGTAGTGTCTCTGGCCAGAGATTAGTAAGCAAGTTACATTAGGGGTGAGACAGAAAGAAAACTATTATTTTGCGAGGCTGGCTAAGCTGGATTTGGTGAAGAATTTTAACTCGCATAAATTCTCTATCTACATCGTGTCAGTACTGTAATATTTATTTAGCCCAAAGATCAATATCTTAGTCAGTTTGGGCTGCTATAATGACACCACAGACTGGGTGGCTTAAACAACAAAATTTATTTCTCGCAATTCTGGAGGCTGGAAAGTCCACGATCAGTGCAGATCCGGTGTCTGGTGAGTGCCTGATTCCTGATTTACAAAGGGCTATTTTTTGATGGGTCCTCACATGGTGGAAGGAGAACTAGCATTCTAGGCTCCTCTGGAGAGAACGCTAACCCCATTCATGAGGGTTCTACCCCTGTGTCCTCCCAAAACGGCCTACCTCTGAATACTGTCATGTTGGGAATTAAGCTTCAAAATATGAATTTTAATTGGGAGAGACACAAACATTTAGTCCATAGCAGTTTTTAACTTTTTGTGTGCCATCCATGGACCCCTTTTAGCAGTTTGGTGAAGCTTATTGGTTCCTTTTCAGAAAATATTTTTTAATTGCATAAAAAGTAGTGGATTACAAAGAAATAAATTAAATGAAAATAGTTATTGAAGTACAGAAAAAATGAATTTATAGTAGAATAATACATGAGTTCTTTTATTAAGGTACTAATAGCATAGTAATGAGTATAAATAACACTTCTGGATATCTGTAGCAACTCCAATGTGACATGAAAATATCTTTTGATTTTTATTAATGTTAGAGACACAGGTTCTGCTAATACTTCATTGATCATTTGTGTGAATGTTAAATTTCAGTTGGAAGTGAATAAAAATAAAGATGGCCTTCCCTCTCATCTAAGTTTACAGACTCCCTGAAATTTATCTACAGCCTATCACACACACCTTGCAGATCTCAGAGTAGAGATTCCATGCTCACAGGATTGATTGAATGTTCATTGAGCTGGTGTCCCTTCATAGAAGGGAATCCCTCACATATAATGGTCACAAATCAAGTGTCTGTATAGGTGTGTTCTATTGCTCGGCCTTCTGTTTTGTTCTATTGATCAACGTATGTGTCCCTGTGCTAGTGTTGCATTATGGCTTCATGTTATTCTTGCTATCTGGGAAGGCAAGCAATCCCTTTCTTCCCATCTTCTCATATTTTAGGAGTGTGTGGCTTCTTTTGGTTCTTTGTTCTTCCATATCATGGTCAAAATCTAAACAGTAATCTGTTGGGATTTTGATTGGAATTACATTGAATCCATATATCAATCTGAAGAAGAATTGACAGATTTATTGAGTTTCCCAGGCCATAAGAAGGGTACATCTCATCTATTTGGATTTTCACATACTGTTAATTAACCCTAAGACATGTTTTGAATAGTCAACTTTTTAAATTATTTCCTACAAAAAAGAAGGAGGTAAAAGTGATTAAATATATGTTTTTAAACTAGGTAACTTGGGAAAATAGTTGTTTTGAGAAGATTTTGGTTGTCTCAAGAGACAAATACTGTACTTTTTATGTGCATGCCTGTCATAAGTCTTCTGTTTATTTGTATTAAGGATGCCACTTTAGAAAATTGACCATATATTTAAATATGTGATAAAATAATTCTGACAGCTGAAATTCTTAAAACAATCATGTCCTTGAATTTACTGTAATCTTGTACAGGGAATATTTAGCTTGAAACAGCTGAGCAATCCACATTTGAGTGGATGAATTCATTCCTTCATATATCTCATATTAATTACCTAATGTATGCCAGAAGCTTCTGTAGGTGATGGAGATATAGGAAGTGAAGGAGGTGATTCAGTTGGGTCATCTCTGTCAAAATATGTCCAAAAAATTAATGACTGAGAATTGTCCACTAGATTGTAGCAATATGGAATTTATAGGTGGCTTTGTCAAGAGTAGTTTTGGTGGGACAAAAGTCTGCTTGGAATGTAATCATGACTGAGTAAGAGAAGAGAAATATGAGCTGTGAGTTTATACCACTATTTGAGGAGTTGCTGCTATAAAAAAGAACAGAGAAATAGAATTGTAGGTGATATAGTATGGTTATATGCTAATGGCAGTGGTCCATCAGAGAGGAAATTTGATAATGGAGAGGAGAAGGGCTAATTTTTGGAGCAAAGTCCTTGACTGAGCAAGAGGTGATAGGACCTAGTGCACAAGTGAGGGGCTAGCCTGTCTTGGAGCAGCACAGTTAGTCCGGCTGAATCAGAGAAAAGGCAGGGTCACATGGGTACAGATATGGAAAGTTTGGTAAATTTTTTGGTAGGTAAATAGTGGAGATTCTTCTGAATAGTTCTGTTTCTATAGGGAAATAAACTTTAAAGTTATCAACGGAAAATAACTGGCACAGAGGCAGATACATTAATCAATGAAATGACACAGAAGATTCCCAGTTGAGGAGTGGGTGTAGAATACTGGGGAGACAGAAGAGTATGGAAATAGCTTTCCTGACTGGGAAGAAAGTGATGGGGTTATGAGGTTGCTAGCCAGAGCCGAGGGCATGGTTGCAATAATCATAAGTTTAACTGAGCTCAGATAGTATAGCTGTGTGTTTTTTTTCTACCAAATTACACCTTTTGGATACAACACAGAGTGGCAGAGTGTTGGGTTTTTACCAGGGCTTGGTTTTGCTAGTGAATCCAAGAGAGTGAAAGAGGGGAATGGTATTTGAGGGCGGTTGCTGGGAAGTGATCATAATGATGGATGTAGAGTCTAAGTTCCACATGGAGGGAATGAAGTTATGGACAGTGATGCAGAAGAAACAGTAGATAAGGCTGATGGGGGACTCCAAAAATAGTTTAGGGTTGGGGGACTAAAAATTCCCCCTAGTAGGATGAGATAAATAGAGGTTCTTATAAATATAAAGTCATTGCCTGGGGACTTCTGGGCATGATGGCAGAGTAGGAGGACCCTAAGCTCACCTTGTCCCATGGGTACAACTAGAGAACACCCACATCAGTGTAAATAACCCAGAAAGTGACCAAAAAACTGGCAGATCAAATTCTCCACAGCTGAATGTAGAGAAGAGGCTACATAAAAAATGAATATGTCTAATAAGAATCAGTCAAGGGATTCACAAAATAAAAGGAGATAAAGTATGACACAGTATACCTAAAACGTAGGGGGGGGGGCAGAGGAGTAAAGAATGGGCTCAAACTTAAGTGACCATCAACTTAATATAGACTGCTATATGCAGAAGATGTTTTATACAAGCCTAATGGTAACCACAAATCAAAAAACAGTAATAGATGTGCAAAAGGTAGGAGAAAGGCATCTAAGTAGATCACTAAAGAAAACTATGAGAGAAGAGAGCAAGAGAAGAAAGGAATAGAGAAGAACTACAAAAACAACCATGAAACAAGTAACAAAATGGCAATAAGTACATAGCTATCAATAATTACTTTGAATGTAAATGGACTAAATGCACCAATCAAAAGACATAGGGTGACGGAATGGATAAAAAAGCAAGTTCCATTTATATGCTGCCTACAAAAGACATGCAGACAAGCAGATTGAAAGTGAAGGGATGGAAAAGCATTTATCATGCAAATGGGAGTGAAAAGAAAGCCAGGCTAGTAATGCTTATATCTCACAAAATAGACTTTAAAACAGACTGTAACAGGAGACAAAGAAGGACACTATATAATCATAAAGGGGACAATCCAACAAGAAGCTATAACAATTATAAATATTTATGCACCCAACATGGGAATACCCAAATACATAAAGCAGCTAATAACAAGCATAAAGGATAATTGATAGTAATACAATAATAGTAGGGGACTTTAATAGCCCAATTACATCAATGGATAGATCATCCAAACAGAAAATCAATAAAGAAACTGTGGCTTTGAATGACACATTGGACCAGATGGATCTAACAGATATAGTCAGAACATTCCATCCTAAAACAGCAGAAGACACGTGTTTTTCAAGTGCATATGGGATGTTCCTCAGAATAGATCAATGAAACTAGAAATCAACCATAAGAAAAAATCTGGAAAGAACACAAATGCATGGAGGGTAAATAACATGCTACTAAACAATGAATGGGTCAACCAAAATATCAAACAGGAGATTAAAAAAACATGGAGAAAAATGAAAATGAAAGCACCGTGGGCCAAGATCCTTGGGAGCAAAAACTGTTCTAAGAGGGAAGTTTGTAGCTTCCTACCTCAAGAAGCAAGAAAAACCTCCAGTAAACAACCTAGTTTATGTATAAAGGAATTAGAAAAAGAACAACCCAAACCCCAAACCAGTAGAGGGAAGGAAATAATAAAGATTAGAGCAAAAATAAATCAAATAGAAACTAAAAACACAATAGAACAGATCAATGAAACCAGGAACTGGTTCTTTGAAAAGATCAACAAAATTGATAAATATTTAGACAGACTCCTAAGGAAACAAAAAGAAAAGAAAGAGAGAGGGAGAGGGAGAGGGGGGAGACAGAGAGAGAGAGAGAAAGAGAGAGATTCAAATAAAATCATAAATGAAAGAGGAGAAATAGCAACCAATACCACAGAAATACAAAGGATTATAAGAGAATATTATGAAAAATTATATGCCAACAAATTGGACAACCTGAAAGAAATGGATAAATTTCTAGAAACATATAATCTTTCAAAACTGAAACAGAAAGAAATAGAAAATTTGAACAGATCAATTATCAGAAATGACATTGAATCAGTAATAAAAAAAACTCCTGACAAGTGAAAGTCCAGAGCCAGATGGCTTCACTGGTGAATTCTACCCAACATTTAAAGAAGAGTTAAGATCTATTCTTTTCAAACTGTTGCAATATATAGAAGAGGAAGGAAAGCTTTCAAATTTATTCCATGAGGCCAGCATTACCATGATATCAAAATCAGATAAAGACACTACAAAGAGAGCTATAGGCTAATCTCTTTGGTGCAAAAATCCTCAACAAAACACTAGAAAACTGAATCCAACAAAAAATTTGAAAAATCATTCACCACAATCAAGAGGGATGCAAGGGTTCAATATTCACAGATCAATCTGTGATAGATTGTATCAACAATAGAAAAGATAAAAAAAATATGATCATCAAAGCATTTGACAAAGTACATCCATTCATGAGAAAAAGCCCTCCACAAAGTAGCTGTAGAAGGAAAATACCTCAACATAATATAGGCCATTTATGAAATCCCACCATATGTGAAATACCCACAGCTAACACCATATTCAGTGGTGAAAAACTGAGAGCTTTTACCCTAAGGTCAGGAAGAAGACCACTCCCACCAATTTTATTCAACATGGTTCCTGGAAGTTGTAGCCACAGCAATCAGACAAGAAAAAGAAATAAAAGGCATCTAAATTGATAATAAAGAAGTAAAATTTTAACTATTTGCAGATGACATGATACTATGAAAATCCTTAAGATTCTACTAAAAAACTACTAGAACTGATGGATGAATTCAGTAAGATCCCAGGATGCAAAATCAATATATAGAAATCTGTGACACTTCTACACAGTAATAATGAAGCAGCTGAAAGAGAAAATAAGAAAAAAAATACCATGCAAAATTGCACCAAAAATAATAAAGTACTTAGGAATAAATTTAACCCAGGAGGTGAAAGACTTGTATTCTGAAAACTATAAAACATTGATGAAAGAAATTGAAAATAATGCAAATGGAAAGATTTTCCATGCTCATGGATTGGAGGAACAATTTTCTTAAAATGTCCATACTACTCAAAGCAGTCTATAGATTCAGTATAATCTGTATCAAAATACCAACAGCGTTTTTCACAGAACTAGAACAATAATCCTAAAATGTGTATGGAACCACAAAAAACCCTGAATAGCCAAAGCAATCTTGAAAAAGAAGAACAAGGGGTGCCTGGGTGGCACAGTCAGTTAAGCATCTGACTCTTGGTTTCAGCTTAGGTTGTGATCTCAGGGTTGTGAGATTGAGCCCCCCACCTTGGGCTCCATGGTCAGCTCAGAGTCCACTTAGGACTCTCTCTCCTTCTCCTGCTGCCCCTCTCCACCCACCCACCCACTCAAATAAATAATTTTTTTTTAAAAAAAGAACAAAATGAGATATCACAATCTCAGATTTCAAGATATAGTAAAAAGCTATAATAATCAAAACAGTATGGTATTGGCACAAAAGTAGACATATAGATCAATAAAACAGAGTAGAAAGCTCAGAAACAAACTCACAAATATATAGTTAATCTTTGTCTAAGGAGGTGAGATTATGCAATGGGCAAAAGTTTCTTTAACAAATAATGTTGACAGGATGCCTGGTGGCTCAGTGGTTGAGTGTCTGCCTTTGGCTCAAGGTGTGATCCTGGGGTCCTGGGATTGAGTCCTGCCTCAGGTTCCCCACAGAGAGCCTGCTTCTCCCTCTGCTTATGTCTCTGCCTCTGTCTCTGTGATTCTAATGAATAAATAAATAAAATCTTTAAAAAGAAACTTGAAACAAATGGTGTTGGGAAAACTGAACCACCTACATGCAAAGAATGAAACTGGATGACTTTCTTAGACCAAACACAGAAAGAAACTTAAAATGGATTAAGGACCTTAATGTGAGACCTGAAACCATAAAAATCCTAGAAGAGAGCACAAGCAGTAATTTCTTTGACATTGGCCATGGCAGTGTTTTTCTAGACGTCTTCTGAGGCAAGGGAAACAAAAGTAAAAATAAACTATTGGGACTACATCAAAATAAAAAGCTTCTGCACAGCAAAGGAAACAATCAACAGAACAAAAAGCCCACTGAGAGAAGATGTTCACAAATGTGATATCTGATAAAGGGTTAGTATAAAAAATATATAAAGAACTTCTATAACTCAACACCAAAAACTGAATTAATCCAATTAACAAAGGGTGGAAGGTGAGAATAGAAATTTCTCCAAAGCAGACATCCAGATGGTCAATGAAAATATGCTCAACATTGCTTATGATCAGGGAAATGCAAATCAAAACCACAGTGGGATATCACCTCACACCTGTTGGAATGGCTAGAATAAAAAACACAGGAAACAACAAGTGTTGATGAGGATTGGGAAAAAGTAACCCTTTTGCACTGTGGGTGAGAATGTAAACTGCTGCAGCCATTGTGGAAGTTCCTCAAAAAAATTAAAAATAGAATTACCCTATGATCCGGTAATTCCACTACTGGGTATTTATCCAAAGAATAGGAAAACATTAATTTGGAAGGATATATGCACTCCTATGTTTATAGCAGCATTGTCTACAATAGCCAAATTATGGAAGTAGCCCAAATATCCTTCAACAGATGGATAAAGGAGATGAGGTATATATTTAGATACACACACACACAGAGTAGAATATTAGCCATAAAAAAGAATGAAATCTTGCCATTTGCAACAACATGGATGCATCTAGAGAATATAATGCTGAATGAAATAAGTCAGAGAAAGACAAATACAATAAGATTTCACTCATATATAGAATTTAAGAAACAAAACAGCTTGTAAGCATAGAGAACAAATGGATGGTTACAAGATGGAGGAGGAGGGGTGAAATAGGTGATGGAGATTAGGAGTGCATTTGTTGTGATGAGCACTGAGTAATGTACAGAATTGCTGAATCATTATATTGTATACCTGAAACTAATATAACACTGTACTTTAATTGTACTGGAATTAAAATTTAAAAAAAGGATTTATTATCTTGCTTCTTCATTTTGGTGTTTAGAAAAAGTAGTTTTTCCACTTGTTCAATCTCATTTATTTAATTTTAAAATTTTCATTTATTTATGGCTAAGAGATATTATAGAAAAATAGTATTTACGATAAAAAGGTTCTAGGTCATTTATCTAAACATAGGAAATGAGATTGTGAAACTGACTTGTTTGTTATGATTTGATGTCAATTTGTTTCAAGAACTTCTAAATCCTGTGCATCTATATCTATGTGTTCATATATTAAGATAGCTAGAGAACCACAGAATTTATTTTTGAAGATTTTAGATATCATTTAGTTTAATCTTCCTTAAGCTGTCATTTAGGCGAATTAAAGCCATTGAAATCCAGCACACTTTTGAACGATGACTGACTGGGCTGATGATAATACTAATGTCGAATTGCCTCTGTTAGGTTCTAACCGGAATGTACTTGGGAAATTTTGAAAGGAAGAGAATAGTTATTGAATTACTCTCAGCTAATTATTTTGCTTAGGTCAATGATGTATGTGACCTTTCCATTACTATTAGCCCTATTTAAGAGTTTGCATTTGTTTTTTTTTGTAGCCTAATCTGGTTATTACAACAGCTGAACCAAACTTTTGAATGATTTTATTGCGTTGCATTATTGTATATATTGTATATGGATTAGTATATATTATATTGTACATATATTATTGAATTATATGTGACTCATAATTATATATTTGGATTGCTTTGCATGAATTATATATATGGTATATATTGTGTGATTATATTTTATTTATTTGGGAAAAGCACATATACACAGCTGCACATATATTAGAACTTGGCAGGAGGGCAGTGAACTATGTATGATTGCCTCTGATGGGTATCCTCCATCTAACACTTTGCTTACTCCATTTGCCCTTATAGAGCAGCATCTATTCTCCACGCTTGTTATGCCACTTGGTCCAGAATATGCCAATACCCTTAACCTGAAGGGATGTGTATTTACACTTTTTACTTACTGCACCAATACTTTTGTAATAGTGATAATGGAAAAAAAAAAAATCTAAAATCACCCAGAGGCCCATTTTCTAAGAATCTAGTAGATCAACCATTTTATTTATGTTTTCCAGTCCTTTTATATATAGGCGCATGCTTTTTTAAAACAATATTTTTGGTCATAGCTAACATATATTTTTTTATTCAGCATCGTTCCCCTACCTGAATATTATATGTACAGCATACATGAGTGTTTGTAATTGTAGAATGTATGTGGGAGATTTTGTGTGTGTGTGTGTGTGTGTGTGTGTGAAATAAAAGAGTTTTGTTTACATTTTTGCCTAACTGAAGTGAGTAGCAGGATTCAAGGAGAAATTTTGCTGAAGTTAGCCTAATACTTAATTAGCAGTTTAGATTGAGATTTCATGGTAATAAAGTTGATCCACGTTCTGGTATTTAGGCGAGGATAATCTTGTTAGAATGTCACAGAGCTTGATTAAAAAAAAATATTTTTTGAACACAGTTTTCTGTGGGTGAAGGCATCCTTTTTCCTTGGTACTTTGCCCAGGAGGATGGGGTTTAGGTGTTAGAAAAATGTGGTACAGTTTCTTTAGAGCATAAAACTAACTTGTATATGGGTAAGGAGGTAGTGCAATGGACAGGTGCTCAGGAATGCATGGGAGGAGATTTTCCAGGACCCCTTGTAAACCCTAGAATGAAAGAAGTGACTTTGGGACACCTGGGTGGTTCAGCGATTGAGTGTCTGCTTTCAGCTCAGGGTGTGATCCTGGGATCCTGGGATGGAATCCCACATCGGGCTCCCTGTGGGGAGCCTGCTTCTCCCTCTGCCTATGTCTCTGGTTCTCTCTCTGTGTCTCTCACAAATAAATAAATAAATAAAATCTTAAAAAAAAGAAAGAAGGAAAGGAATGACCCTGATTTATACAATGCCCCTAATTCTCTTTTCTTCTAGGTTAAAAAAAAGTTGAATTAAAGTTCTGTAGGGTAAAAATTGTTCATTGTCAAAACCTGATGGATGAAGATGTTATTGTGTCAGGTTAAATTTTTTTTTTTTAGCTCTTTCTCTCTAGAAGTAATAGTTTTAGTTCAATATTTTGTTTTATATGAGAAATATAAATAACTTTCTATTCACTAGATTATTCATTTTGTCCCTTGGACCTTGTCAAATAAACTGACAACTACATTGTTCAGATAACTTCAAAACAAATAATTTTGTTATTAAGTTGAAATAACATCATGATAACATCATGATGGCTTGATTTAAAATGGTGATGGAAAGCAATGTAGCTTACATGAGTGTGATATTGGATTTTTACTATATGTTCTTAATGTGCCTGCTTTTAATATAATATTCACTTTTTAAGGTTGTGGGATTATAAACTAAACTTTTCGTTGGATTTTTGAATGTTTGCCTGGAATCCTTCAATATTAGAAAGTATTTCCTCCCTCTTTATAGATTTCAACTAAAGATTAATTATTGGGTAAGCTGTTTAATATTTTTACCTTTTGATAAACGACATGGATTTACAAAATAGATAAATTAGGGTAAATTACTTTCTCTTTAAGAAAGTAATTACTATAAAAAGGACTTTAATACCAGCTCCCTAAAGCATTTAAAATAGGACTTGATTAACTAAAGTGTAACTTACAGTCAACCATAAGAAACCAGTATTTCTTAGTATCTGATATGTTTAGGCATTTTCCCTTTCTGTGTGTATCATTTATAGCATTTTTCTGGAACCTCTCACGGCATATGTCTCATTGGTTTGGGGCTGGGCTGCCCAGTTGGCGCAGATAATTTATTAATGATGCCAAAGTTTGGGTTCTGTCCCTGGACAAGCCAATTACTAATTTCTCTCTGCCTCCTATGTGTTAGGCTGGACCAGTTATCACTGAATTCCTGTGAACATGTAGGAACAGATATTTTGGGCACAACTCTGCAATTTGAGAACAACTGGTATGTTTATAGCTATAGAGAATGGGAATGATTATGGAGAAAGGTTTCCCCTAAGCTCAGTGTTACAGTTAGCCAAAGGTTAACCAGAAAACTGCCTTAACTTCCCTGATGGTTTTAGGAAATCATTTCAGAACACCTTGAAACTAAGCCATGGTTGAAGTTTAGTGCACACCTTGGCACTGGAATAGAAGGATACTCATTTTGTTTTCATTTGGTGCTTATTGTAAGTGGTCTCATGATGATTGTTCTCGCCATCTTTTATGGTTAATTCTCTAGATGATCTCCCAGACTGAGTCATGAATGTTTAGCATTTTAGGAGACCTGTGAAGGTCATCTAGTTTAATTTTCTCACCTTACACATAAAGAAATATGATTCTCAGGGAGCCTCGGAAGGTCACACAGTGTGTTAGATTCAGCTCCAAGTTTATTTATTTTTTAAAATATTTTATTTATTTATTCATGAGAAACACAAAGAGAGAGAAGCAGAGACACAGGCAGAGGGAGAAGCAGGCCCCATTCAGGGAGCCCGACGTGGGACTCGATCCTGGGTCTCCAGGATCACACCCTGGGCCGAAGACAGGCACCAAACCGCTGAGCCACCCGGGGATCCCCCCAGCTCCAAGTTTAGAATCCAGATTCCTTTACCGGCCTGACCTACTCCCCTCAGCCCTGTTCCCAGAGAGTGGGGCCTCTAGCCACACAGCATATCAGCTTCCAGCCTTAGCACTTTCTTTATTCTTTATTGAAATTAGCTTACAAGTAAAACATTCTTGTGAAACGTTCTGAGGTATTACTGCAGTACATTTTAAATTTAGGGTATATATCCCTAAATCCATCTTACTGAAGACATGATTTTCTGGATACAAGAATTTACTTCTTATTTCTTTATTCAGCCATTTCTAATTTCTAAACATAACTGTGTTTGAAAAATAAAATATCAGAATGACTAGAAAAAAAAACAAAAGATAGGAAAGATTTGTGGGGGGAGGGGATAGTAAGAACTTTGAGTACATGTTCTGAGCTAAGTGATGAGAAAGTATTCAAAAGGGTACAAATGGGATGGTTGCCAGTTCCTGTTCTTAGGTTTTTAGGAATTTTGTGTAACGTAGAAAACACCTTTTAACAGAAACAGTGGGTATATAAGTCACAGTTACCTTGTTTTCAATCATTTTCTGGAATTTTCCCCTTTTCTGAGAATTGTTTTAAATGACATTTTCATTTAATTGTTGCGTATTTTGCTCAATTAGGTGTGGCTGTCACCAACTCAAATCATGACATCCCAGAAAATTCTGGAAAAAAGAATTCTTGCTCAAGTGTTAGCTGTTCTATACATATCCACAGTGATTTGGGGAAAGGGACTCCCTTCTGAACAGCTGTTAAAAAATATTTAGGTGATGTTTTGCGATTATGTTTTGTTTCTTTAATAAATTCATGACAGATTCCCAAACCATATGCAAATGATTTTCAAGTGTCCACTGTTTATAGTGATCTGAACTGCTTCTCTGTTAGTGTGTGTAATTGAGCTTTGATCCCAAACAGCTGTGTTAAGGCTTAGCCTGACAGATGAAAAGTATGATACAGACAGGAAAGTAATCTGGAAGGCTCTAAAATCCATTTTGATATTTTCTATGCTAACAAAATATATGCGAGTGTTTCAGTTGGGACCTTTTGTTGCAAGTGCCAGAAAACTCAACCCTATCAGGGATTAGAATTGTTGGCTTGGGTGCCGGGGAATCCAAGGGAGAAAGTGGCTTTAGGGCAGGGCTGCCTGTGGGTGCTCAGAGGACATTGTCCGGGACCTGCTTTCTCTCCATCCACCAACTCTGTGGCTCCTGTGACAATTCCATTTTCGGGCTGGTTTACCTCACCTGGCTGCACGATGACCTGCCACACCATCGGCCTACATCCTTAAGGATGCCAGTCCAGGAGAAGAGAGGCCCCCCGGCCGGTGAGGTCACCATCTCCCTCTGGCCCCAACTGAATGTGTGTCCGCGACTGAACGAATCACTGAGATACAGGAATGCAGGAGTCCTGCCAATTCCCTGTCATATTAGCCACCTTTGGAGAGAGCCGAGTTTTCAAAAGAATGCAAGGGTGCTTTGTACCAAAAGGGGGAGCGATGGATGGTGGGTGGTCAAAGAATAACAAATGCAGACCACAGTATGGATCATATTTTATATTTTCCACCTTTTGAAAATAATCATTTCGTAATTCTGCATTTATTGTGAAATGCGATAGAATCCTTTATTTCGTAATAATGGGAAGGAGCAGGACTATTTTCCTGTGTTTGTGAATCCGACATTAAAATGACTTTTTTTTTTGGCCTGTGTTAGTGTTTAAAGCGCTTGGGGCGGACGGTGCCTCCGGCAGGGCTTATCCTGGAACCCGTGTCTATATTTGAACTTTATGTGTTCTCGATCTGGCCTGTGTTACTCTGGCCCGGGTTTTGAGCTTGTGCCCATGTGTAAGGCAGTGAATGAAATCACTTCTGTGTCCAAGTTGGGGAGACCCTCAGGATTTTAGTGAGGGAGCTGTGAATGAGTATATGATGACTCTGAGGCTTCAGTGGAGTGTTTTGAGCACAGTTCTGATCAGACTTCGGAAAGCATTAAATTCTTTCCTGTTAGAAGGGAGGAATACGAAATTTAAGATATGCTTCGTTTCTTTTTTTTTTTTTTAAGATTTTATTTATTTATTCATGAGAGACACAGAGAGAGAGATTGAGAGAGATTGGCAGAGACACAGGCAGAGGGAGAAGCAGGCTCCATGCAGGAGCCTGACATGGGACTTGATCCCGGGTCTCCAGGATCACGACCTGGGCCAAAGGCAGATGCTTAACTGCTGAGCCACCCAGGCTACCCATATGCTCGATTTCTAAGATGATTTTTAAAAGTATTGATACTTATGTAGAAAATAACTCTAACTATTGCTAACTAAAGCATCAAGAAGGTGCAGGTGCTGGATCAGAGATCACTCTGCTAAGCTTCTAACCAGCGCCTTTTCTAGAGCTCAGGGTGGTGGTCTAGTGCTGTCATACTACGAGAGTGTCTCTCTGTTTCAGTGACCCCTGATGACGGTTTGCCAATTTACCTGTAAGGACAACTACTTAATGATGGTCATCTCCACTCTGCTGAGTGTTCTTGGGTTGAGGGAAGGCAAGGCTCTGGGGAGCATGACTATAGGATGGAGACCAGGGAGGGATGTGTCCAGAGAGGAACACCAGGGACCCTTTATCAAAGCTGCGGTGTCTGGATTTTACCCGAGGGCAGTGTGGACACATTGATTAATTTTTTTTTATTTTAAAGATTTTATTTATTTATTCATGAGAGACACACACAGAGAGAGGCAGAGACATGAACAGAGGGAGGAGCAGGCTCCCTATGGGGAGCCTGATGCAAAACTCAATCCCAGGACCCCGGGATCACCACCTGAGCTAAAGGCAGATGCTCAACCACTGAGTCACCCAGGAGCCCCCACATTGATGAGTTTTAAACTAGGGAATGCAGACCCCAGCTTTGAAGTTTCAAGAGCTCCCTTTGGATGCATGTTACAGAGGCAGGGCAGGGGGGTTAGTGGGAAGGTATTGCAGTGGTCCAAGTGAGTGATGGCAGTGGCTGGAACATGGTAGTGGCTGGGACTGGGATTGAAAGGTCTCAAACCTTTCAAAGGGGAGCGTTTGGGAAGCTGGGGAATTTATGGTTGGATGAAGTGATACCTAATTTTGAGTCTGTCCTTCAGGTGGGGGATTGCCTAACTGATTGATATATTTTTCATATTTAGTAGCTTAATTTCTTTTTTTGTAGTGTTTCCAGAAGTGTTAGGGGCCTGGATTATTTAAGTTTAGAAAATATATTTTTAGAAGGTTTTATGTTTCATATGGTGATTTAAATGTGACTTTTAAATATAATGAATATACTGAATTATTTTATTATGTGGGGGGAAATACGATTTTCCCTGTTATTCTTGAACAAATATGAGGGATAAGCAGGGAAATTTGGCTTGAGGTCCAGATAAAATCAGAGATGTAATGATTATTCCTTCCATCGCGCTGCCAAATTAAGAAATGGTCCTTCAGGGGCACTGGGTGGCTCAGCGATTGAGCATCTGCCTTCGACTCAGGCCCTGATCCTGGGTTTTGGGATTGAGTCCCGCATCGGGCTCCCCTTAGGGAGCCTGCTTCTTCCTCTGCCTGTGTCTCTGCTTCTCTCTCTGTGTCTCTCATGAATAAATAAATAAAATCTTAAAAAAAAAAAAAGAAATGGTCCTTCATAACCCGTATGAGGTTCATAGACAATGTATTACAGCAAATGGCAGTTGGCAGGACACTTTCAAGGGTAGCATTCGGATTCTTTGCTCCTTTTGCCTCTTAAGCATGAATGCTGGTTGGAGGAGGCAAACACCAGTGATACCACAAGTTACCCAGCTCCGGTGAGGGGCCTTTTGGTTGTTTCAGTTGCAGGCAGAGGAATTGCACATCAGTGGGGTTTGGTGGAATCAGGCTTTACCTGGCCCAGCCCCCTCTTTCTCCTTCTTCCTCGTCCTCTCCCAGCATGGGGCCCTGGCTCTCTCCTCTCCTGCCATCAGCCTGCTGGCTCTTTGTGTGAGCTGTTATCAATTTCAGCTGCTATGGTTTGTTACTTCTATTTGTACTCTAACTAGAAATTTGATAAGGTTATGTGCCTGTCAAATGATTTAGATGTCAAGTGTAGATGCAGCAAAGCAATTTTGACAAGTCAAACATTGGTGCAAAGAGGAGGGACATGGATGACCTGCCAACAGAAGAAAGGAGAATCTCTTACAGCCTCACTTTCTTTCCCTTTTAACTTTACTTGAACCTCTTTAATTTGTCCCTTCTGAAGTGAATGTGACATGGTGACTTCCGGCCTCTCTCTAAAGGGCAGGCAAACAGAGGCCTGCCTTTGGAAGGTAGATGCTGGCATTTAGGGAGCTTTGGCTTCGGATGTTCTGATAAAAACATCTGGGTCTGGGAACTTTTATCTTTGACTGAAGCTGAGATTAAGGTCTTAGAAGACAACATTTATTAATGCCAATGTCCATCATGTATGTGCATCATAGAAAGCCTAGTACTTAAAAAAATTTCTTATGTGAGTATAGTTGACAGACAATGTTACATTAGTTTCAAGTGTACAAAATAGTGATTCAGCTTCTCTCTATCGTAGCTGCGCTTATGGTGAGCATTACCTACCATCTGTCACCATACGATGCTGGTGTAATATCCTTGACTATATTCCCTAGGCTGGAAGCCTGAGCCTCCCACTCTCCTTCGCCCAGCTTGGCCATCCCCCACCTCCTTCCCTCTAGCAACCATCAGAGTGTTCTCTATATTTACAGACCTGATTCTGCTTTTTGTTTGTTTGTTTATTAATTTGTTTTGTCTTTTAGATTCCACATATGAGGGAAATCATGGTATTTCATTCATGGTAATCATGAGTGAGATCATTGGTACTTATACTCATCTTATTCCACTTAGCATCATACCCTATAGGTCCATCCAAGTTGTCAAATGTGGCAAGATCTCATCCATTGTTATGGCTATGTAATATTCCACTACCTATATTATATAACACTTCTTCTTTATCCATTCATGTATTGATAGTCACTCAGATTGCTTCTATATTTTGGTTATTGGAAATTATGCTGCAGTGAACATAGGGGGCACATATCTTTTTTAATCAGTGTTTTTGTTTTCTTTGGGTAAATGCTCAGTAGTAGAAATATCAGATCATATGGTATTTCTGTTTTTCAATTTTTTAAAAGCAGGCTCCACATCCAGCATGGAGCTCAGCGTAGAGTTTGAACTCATGATCCTGATATTAAGACCTGAATTGAGATCAAGTGTCAGACACTTCACTGATTGAGCCACCCAGGTGCTGTCTCATGGGAATTTTGATTTGCATTTCCTTGATGAGGAGTGGTCTGAATGTTTTCTTTAGAAAAATATCTATTCAGGGATCCCTGGGTGGCGCAGTGGTTTGGCGCCTGCCTTTGGCCCAGGGCGCGATCCTGGAGACCCGGGATCGAATCCCACGTCGGGCTCCCGGTGCATGGAGCCTGCTTCTCCCTCTGTCTGTGTCTCTGCCTCTCTCTCTCTCTCTGTGTGTGACTATCGTAAATAAATAAAAATTTTTTTTAAAAAAAAGAAAAATATCTATTCAGGTCTTCTGCCCATTTTTTAATCAGGTTTTTCTTTTTTTGGTGCTAAGTTGTATGAGTTCTTTATATATTTTGGGTATTAACCCCTTGTTGAATATTTTGTTTGCAGATATCTTCTCCTGTTCTGTAGGTTGCCTTTTCATTTTGTTGATGGTTTCTTACATTGTGCAAAAGCTTTTTATTTAGACATAGTTTATTAATTTATTAATAAATAATAATTTATTTTTGAGGGAGCCTAGAATTTTTAGTAAGCTTTAGGCACCTTCCTTTTAGGTGGTATAAAGGCCCAGTGCTTTGCAGCACATGTTGTTGCCCTGTGTTCTGCAGTCCAGACAATGATTCCATGAGAATTGCTCATTGGCTTGTCATATTGACTGTTGAATGAGGAAGCAGTTGAGACAATGAATTTAAGTTTAAGTTAAGTTTGGTTTAAGTTTCTTAGACCCCTTCAGTTTTTTTTTTCTCTTGGCTGATTAAATCACAGGTACCTCTGAGCTTTCATGATATCTACATCTCTTTTCAGCTTACATTGAATACACACACACACACACATACACACACACACGTACTTATAGCTTTGCTGTGACATCTGCCACAGCAGAACATTTTCCATTTTGATAGTGGGAGTTTGGGCAGCAGATACCTCACTAAAGCTTAACATGACCAAGAGGTTCTGCTGGAGTTGTGGGTGTACTATTTTGCCACTTGGTTTTTCTGAAGTTATGGAATGAATGTAGGTATTCAGTGTAACTCATCTTAGCAAGGATTTCATTATACTCTACAAGCACAATTCAAAGAAATAATGAATTTATATTCGGGATAGTTTTGTTTGAGTTTATTTAAAGAAATGAAACACACACAATCACTATAATAGCTGTTGCTACTGGAGTATTGATGGTGCTGACAAAGAGAAAACTCAGACCAGATGGTTTCCAAACAGTGGAACCACCTGGCTCTTTGGCAATGCCAGCTTATCCCTGTTTTCAAATAGCTATACTCTCACGGACTGTGAAATGTATAAGTGAGACATTCATGGGCTCAGGCAGAAAGACATTCCAGAATCCGAATTATTAAGAGGTATTAAAACACTTATCCATATCAACTGAAACTGGCTCCTTTCTTCCACTTCCACTACTTTTAGAGCCCCATTTTTTCCTTCTTACTCTTTGTAACTATAAAACCCAGGTATTTATTTCCACATGGCAAAAGAAAAAAATAATATTGCTTTTTGAGATGTTTATTCTGGAGGGAAAAGAAAGACTTTTTGTCCTTTTGGGAAAACAGGCTCACCCAGATCCTGTTAGTGTTTCAGACCCAACGGAGGGGGTGACTCTCTTAGGTCAACAAGGGAACAATAAAATTGCACCTGTAACACCATGATACTACATTGAAACGTGAAACTTGAAACTTCACAAAAATACAACCAAGATAAGATATTAATCAGTGTGCAGACTTGTATAGTAGTTTTTCTACATATAATGTTAAATTTTGGAAATTTCTTAAAATATTTCAGCGTCTGATTTTTCATGTTGGAAATCAGAGTTAATTTGAAAGTAAAGGTATTGAATAATCTATAAAATTTTCTAAGTTGGGGCTGTAAGACAGCAAGCAATCACTTTAGGAGCACCTGGTGGTTCAGCTGGTTAAGTGTCTGACTCTTGATTTCTGCTCAGGTCATGAACTCAGGGTGGTAAGATTGGGCCCTGCCTGGGGCTCTGCACTGGGTGTGGAGTCTGCCTAAGATTGTCTCTCCCTTTCCCTCTGCAAGCCACCCCCCAACCCTGTGCTCACTCTCCTCTCTCTAAAAGAAAAAAAAAAAAGACAGTAGTCATTAAAAAAAACAAACAAACATTTATTTGCGTGAGAGAGACAGACAGTGAGCAGGGTGGAGGGAGAGAAATTTAAATGAACTCTGCACTGAGCAAGGAGCTGATGCAGGGCTTGATCTCACGACCTTGAGATCACCGCCTGAGATTATGACCTGAGCTGAAACCAAGAGTTGGATGCTTAACTGACTATGCTACTAGGCATCCCAGCAGCATTCGTTTTGAAGTACTAGAGTTATCTTATTTACCACTGATTTGATGAACACCTACCAAGCATTTAGTTGTTTGAGTCTACAACCATTAAAGATCCAATACTGACTAATGTATGTAACGTGTAAGACAATCTATAATTTAAGATCTTGTTTATACTATTGTTTAAAATCTGGTCTTTTAAAAGAAATAATGGCATATTTTCATTAAAGTTGCATTTCAGTATAAGTGAAAGATTGAAGTCTACAAAATATTTGAATTACCATCTAGAAGGAGCAAAGCTTTGGGGCAGATCTGGGTTTGAATCCTGATTCTCCTGCTCACCAGATGCTGGTGTTAGGTTGTGTCTTAATCACTAAACTACAGTTTCCTATATTGGTTAGGATTCTTGGCTACAAGGGATAGGGAACCCAACCTTCATTGAACAAAATGATAATTTCTCTTGAGAATATTAGAGCCCTAAAACTTAAGGGAAGGAATGTGCCCATTTAGGTCTCAGGAACAGTAGGAATCGGAAATCAAATGCCACCAGGTCAGGATCTCTTTCTGGCGGTGAGCTGCATCTGTTGCTCTGGATTCTGGTGGTGGCAAACATGGCTGTAGACAGTTCCAAAGTTTTTTATCTTAGAGTTTTAGTTGCCAGAGGCTGAGAATCTCTGTACAATTTGGGTCCCAATTCCCAATTCCCCCAAATGTGCTGACTTGGATTAGCTTAGGCCGGATGAGTGACTACGTTTGGGCCCACTCATGGTGGTTGAGGAAGTGGGTCATGTAGGAATATATGGCACCCTCTTGAGAAAATGTAAATGGCTGGAAGGAGACATGAGACCATTACTTGAAGGAAGGAGGTTTTGGATGGACCACACAGTGGGTTTCCACTACATTTCTCACATGTGAAAAATGGCAAAATAGATATCTCTTTTGTGGTGTAATTTTGAAGATTAAGCAAGAGAGTCTGTCAAATGCCTCGTGTAATGTTAGTCTGGTACCTTATAGCTCTTTAATAAATCATAACTGCTATTACAGAGCAGGGGGGCAACAAACCAGCATTCTTAACACCGACACCTGTAACCAATGTGAAACTCTTACCCTTAACTAAGAAGCCTAAGAAACCATAATTTTTCACTTCATTCTTCAACACTGCTTATGTATTTATTTCTAATCATGTTTCCCCTGTGGAAGACCTGAGTTACTACTGACTTTCTGTAACATAGATATGTTAATAACCTATAAAAATTTCTAGGCGATTTATGTTTTAAATAAAATGCTATATTAAGAATTTAATCTCAGGGGTGCCTAGGTGGCTCAGTCGGTTAAGCATCTGACTCTTGGTCTCTGCTCCAGTCCTGATCTCAGGGCTCAGGGTCTGGGATCGAGCCCCACGTGGGGACCTGCACTCAGCTGGGAGTCTGGTTGAGGATTCTCTTTCCCTCTCCCTTTGCCCCTCCCCCTGCACTCTCTCTCTCTAAAATAAATAAGTCTTTAAAAACAAATTTAGTATCCTAAATTTTTTTGATTAAAATACCTTGCTGAGCTCCGTGGGGTTTTCTGGCTGGTAAAAGCTATCTGTCATGGAAGCTATTCTCAGAATTATTTGTGTGCATATTAAATATAACACATTTAGATTTATTCTTCCTCTGCCTTCTTTTTTGTTTGTTTGTTTTTGCTGTGTTACAGTTTTTATTTTCCTGTTTTTCAGTTTTGAAGAAGTGGAAAAAGCAGAGCAGTCGGTGTTGCCCGAAGGATAATGCCATTGCAGGTGTAGGAGGGTTGTTTGGACCAATTTTAATGACATTATCAATCTGTTAAGGAGTAGGCATATGTAAGAAAAGGGAAGAATCATCTGTCACTTTCATCAGCTGTGACTCTTTGAGATTAAGGACAGGTTATTTTCACTTTCATGACTGTTCTGTTTGTTCAGCTGTTTACATTTGCTTGATTCTTGATTTTTATCCTTATTTTTTTTCTTCTCTGTAGTTTAGATGTAGTTTGCTTTTCTGAATTATCAATTTCCTAATTAGTTTTTTTTTGACTGTCAGGAAATTACCCATTTCCTGATACTTTATAATTCAAAACATGCACGTAGGAATGTTCCTTCTTTTAACTTACTATTCTCTCCTTAATTTAACCTTGCATGATACTTTCTGGTTCAAAATAATTTCAATAGTATTCTAATCTATGTGTGAATTAGGATGTTTATATTTAAAAATCATAATATATAATAGGGTGAGACTGGCTCTTTCTAAAGGATTAAGAGTTAAGAGAACACGTGTCCAGAAATCAAAATTCATGAATGGTCTGAATTATTAAACATTATTTAAAAAGTAACATGGCAACATGAAACAGCAGTGGTCAGGCTCTGCTAGTCAATTACTCTTCAGTAGGACATTAGGTATTAGAATATTAATTGTTTTTTGCTCCTTTAGTATCTGAATAGTTAATTGGATGATACTTTAGTTTCCTGAGAAAGTTAATCATCACCAAATACTTCGTTTAGTCCTCTGAGTAATTTATAACTCATAGGCAGAATTTGGTGGATTAGTTATTTTTCCCTCCTGTAAAATTCCTGGTGAAAATATGCATTATGTGTATGTAATTTAGACTCTCATTTTCTTTTCTTTCTTTCTTTTTTTTTTTTTTAAAGATTTTGTTTATTCATGAGAGACAGAGAGAGAGGCAGAGACATAGGCAGAGGGAGAAGCAGGCTCCTCACAGGAGCCTTATATGTAGGACTCGATCCCAGGACCCCTGGATCACTACCTGAGCCAAAGGCAGCTGCTCAACCACTGAGCCCCTAGGCTCCCATTTTCTTCATCAAAATTGCAGATATGATTTTCTGGTTTCAACCAATATTTCTATCAATACCAGAGTGGGCAACGGCATTCTCTCCCCCTGGCCTGATCCTTACTAGTAGAAGATGTAAACAATTGTTTCTATCAAAAGAAATATCCCCAAACACATTTTGAATGAAAAGTGTGATAATTTTTGTCCCTTTAATGGCACTGAGTTCCATTGTGGATGGTGAATTGGTATTAGCCAGATGATTTTAGCAATCTTGGTATTAGCCAATCATCTGGTATCCTCTACTAAAATATTCAGTTCATTACACTTTCCTCTCTGCTTATTTACAGGACATTTTCTATATCTTGCATGTGTTCAGTTTGATGGTTTTCATTTGGTGGTTTTTCATTGTCAGAGGAATTGAAGGATAATGTCTGGGAAGGCATCACTGCCTCATACTCCCTTGCTTCATCAATGAAAATGGGCATTTAAATGTGTACCTGCTTGGATTTATCTGAAGATGATACAGGGAAAGCACTTTTTAATAGTTTTTTTTAAATTTATTTATTTATATTCTATTTTGATCCTCAAAAGACTGAAGGAGCCCCCCACAGCAGGTGGCACAGTGCCTGGCCTCTGTGCTGAGATGGGTTCTCTAGCTATGTGGCTACTGTTACTAAGTCAACACAGGTCTGTGGGAGTCGAGTGCTGAGCACTCCTTCCACATTGCGGCCGGCCTTCCCATCCTGGCTCTGCTTACATGATACAGAAAACTCTCAGCACAGGGCCTGAAACACTGAGAGCTCAAAGAGGTCAAGTGTTATCACTATCATCTCATTGATTCTCACAAAGGTGCTATCGGTATTGTATTACCATTGTGCTTATTTTGTACACTAGGAAACTGAGGCTCAGAGAGATTGCATAAGTAGCCTAAGGTTACATGACTATTAAGAGCTGGGGTCAGGACTCAAGACAAGTTTGTCAAAATCCTGAGTCTGAGCTGTTAAGGTTTTAGGGGTGATTTTTAGTGATCTTCGTTTTATTGAGAAATCAGTTAATATGTGCTTTATGGGGGCACCTGGGTGGCTCAGTGGTTGAGCATCTGCATTTGGCTCAGGCCATGATCCCAGGGTCCTGGCGTCGAGTCCCACATTGGGCTTCTTGCAGGGAGCCTGCCTCTCCCTCTGCCCGTGTCTCTGCCTCTCTCTGTGTGTCTCTCATGAGTAAATAAATAAATAAATCTTAAGAAAAAAAAAAAGATTTGCTTTATGTATTTAGAGTATTTGTTTAGAATAAAATCTAGATTTCGAAGTTTTTTTAAATGAAGGAACTCTAAATACATTGAAGATGGATTGTGAATATACATAAAATACTAACAAATCTGTAAATATCAATAAGTATGCCCATGAATACAGTGGAAGGCTAATTTGGAGCCTAGAAATCTATGAAAATTATTTTAATGCTTTTTAATCATGTTTTAAAAGGTAATTAAAAATTTAATTTTATTTAATTAACCATAAATTTACAAATTATGAGATTAATTTAAAAAAACAAATTCTCTTTTGAGCTCATTTGACTTAACATTTGGTAAAATTAACTTCATCTTAAAGAAAGCCCTTAATCAGATTTTCCTTTGTAGTTGTTTAATTCCCATCTAGCATTGTGAGATTAGCCAATTTTCTGCATTTTAGATGGTAAAATACAAAACCAGATAGTAATCAATCATGAAATAGTTATTAAGTTCTTAATATATGCTTAACACCAAGCCAAATGCGATGGATAGAAAGAGCATATGGTCCACATTCTCTAGTACTTTAAAATCTACAGAATTATACGCAATGGTACATAATTGCTAAATTTTGTGGATCTCGCTAGGAATTTTGCATGTAGTTTAAAAATGATGCCACCCTCACAATCCCCCCCTCCTTGAAGAAATGTAAAGTATCCATCATGTCATAAAAGATAATAAAATTGGCCATTGATTTCATTGTATCAGATGGACACTTTTAAATGTGTGAAATAAAGAGCAGGATAACATGAATCAGTAATAAACATGCCTGTAGATTTTAGGCTTCCGTTAAACATTCTGACAAGGTAAGCTGCTTTTTTTTTTTTTTTTTTTTTGGTAAGCTGCTTTAAGGCTAAATAATGTTTTCCTTTTGCTTACCCTTCCGCCCCTGGATTCTCAGCCATCTGGTCTATTGTGATAGGCCCAGGACCCCCTTGTTCTGCTAGTGTTCCTTGTTAATCCATGTTTGCAATCCATTCTGCAACACCCTTTCTCCCTCTCTCGATTTCTATTTTTCCTATCTTTCTGCATCAACTCTCTGTTTGCCACTAGAGTGAAACAGCCTCATTAAGATGAGGAAATGAATGGCTAACTTAACTTTCTGCATATGGATGCCCACTGGCCAGGTCACTAGCCATTTATGGAAAACCCAAGTCTGGGTACATCAGCTTTCCCTTTTGGAGTTTTTTTTTTTTAATAAGATTTTATTTATTTATGAGAGACAGAGATAGAGAGGGGCAGAGACACAGGCAGAGGGAGAAGCAGGCTCCACGCAGGGATCCCAACGTGGGACTCGATCCCGGGTCTCCAGGATCATGCCCCGGGCTGAAGGGGGCACTAAACCCCTGAGCCACCCGGACTGCCCCCCCCCCCCCATTTGGAGTTTTAAAACTCTGTTTCTGCTTTCTTTGAAAATGCTTTATTGTAAAATATTGGATCCATATAAAAGCACATGGGGAATAACCATGTAAGTTTTGCAGCATGATAACCAAAGGATCGTATGTGAATCTACCTTCCAGCTTCAGCACGTGGACATCAGGACCAGTGAAGCTCCCCTCACATCCTTCCATAAGCAGATCTCACAGAAACTCTGGATGTTGCCTTTATCAAGTTTCTTTTCGCCCTTTATTTACCACTTATGTGGGTATTCTTTGCTTCTTTCTCCTTCAACAAAATACTCCTGAGATTTGTACGTATGTGATTCCATGTAGCTGTAGTTCATTTATTTTTACTCCTGGATAATATTATGTTATATGAATATAATTCATTCATTCTCCTGTAGATGGATACTTGGGTTGTTTCTAATTTTCTTTCTTTTCTTTTTTTTTTAGAGACTGTGTGTGTGAGCTATGGAGGTGGGAGGGGTGGGCAGTAGGAGAGAGAGAGTCTTAAGCAGGCTCCATGCCCAGCATGGAGTGGGACATGGGGTTCAATCTCACAACCCTGAGATTATGACCTGAGCTGAAATCAAGAGGCAGATGGTTAACTGATAGCAGCACCTAGGTGCCCCCAATTTTCTTATTTATTTATTTGTTTGTTTGTTTATTCATTCATGAGAGACACACAGAGAGAGGTAGAGACATAGGCAGAGGGAAAAGGAGGTTCCATGCAGGGAGCCCAATGTGGGGCTCAATCCCAGGACCCCGGGATCACACCCTGAGCCAGAGGCAGACACTCAACTGCTGAGCCACCCAGGAGCCCCGCAGTTGTCTTGATAATACATTGTTATTTTGAACATGCTGATCTATGTCCCTGGATGCTCATGGGCAAGGGTTTCTATGGAGATGAGAATATCTGAGTATGGAGCTGCTGGGCTATAGCACTTTGCTTCTGCTTCTGACTTACTCTCCTTTTAGCTCCTTGTCCGACAATTTATCAGTCTCTTGTTGCACTTGGCTTCTTTTTTTAAAATAAGGTTTTATTTATTTTTTTCATGAGAGATACAGAGAGAGGCAGAGACATAGGCAGAGGGAGAAGCAGGCTCCCTTTGGGGAGCCTGATGTGGGACTTGATCCCTGGACCCCAGGATGACAACATGAGCCGGAGCCAGACGTTCAACCTCTGAGCCACCCTGGTGTCCCATGCATGTTGCTTCTTCATCCAGTGTGGCTCTCTGACTTTACTGTTTTGTGATTTTCATTTTTAAAAATTTATTTACACTATTATATTAGTAATTATGGTCCTTAGAGCATTTGGGGAAGAAAATTTATGTCTCAGAATTAGCAAATAATTCGATTTATAGCTCTGTTTATCATTTTGCTTTTGAAAAGTCTTCCTTTTCAATCATCTGGAGCCTTTTTCTTAAGCTAGGCCAGAACTACCTTGGTTTCCAGGCTGTGTGAACTTGTGAGTGCTACTAGCTGATGAATCCAAACAAAATATCACTGAGCACATACATGCAGATTGGCAGAAATGATCGTATTAAGCAACAAAGGTCATTTTTGAAATTTAGTGGGAAGGACAAAGCTAATATTTACTAGTGACCTACTGAAGGCATGGCCTTGCTTGATGCTTTCATAATGTTAACTTCAACCTCCCAAACGTTCTGTAGCATATTGCTCTTTTTTTCTTTTCTTTTTCCATTTTATAGCTGACGATCAGGAGTGTTAGAGAAATTGAACAAATAAAGATCACAGGACAGAATTAAGTTTTTTTTAAAGATTTTATTTATTTATTCATGAGAGACACATAGAGAGAGGCAGAGACGTAGACAGAGGGAGAAGCAGCTCCATGCAGGAAGCCCGATATGGGACTTGATCTCAGGACTGGACTCACGCCCTGAGCTGAAGACCGACGCTCAACTGCTGAGCCACCCAGGCATCCCGAGAATTAAGGTTTAAATCCAGGTCTTTTGATTCTTAATATCGGGTTCTCATCTGTAGTATAGGTAGTTGGATATGTGTTAGTGTGTGGACACGTGTACAAACATGTACATATGACATGTCAGTATTATGCAGCATTCAGCATTTGAAATATATTTTTAAGTTCCTTCAGAAGAAAAATGTGTCAAATCAAATTCCTATTGTGTGTGTGTTTCTTACCTTTGACTTTAAGAATGCATTTGCAAAGTGCCTTTGTTCAGTCTTGGAGAGATAAGCCTAGAGGAAACCAAGACTGCATTACTTGTCAGCTGTGGCCCATTCTTTTTCAAAACTCATGGTGCATCATAATTCTGTCCTCCCTCTTCCTGTGTCTTTCCTGCACTGTGCTGACAGGAATACACAGCTCCCTAGATGGGTCTGCTGGGAAGGCCTGGGTCTGAGGCTGGGCCCAGGAACTCTCTCTGTCTTCTGGGTCCTGGGATGGCCCTCTAATAGTAGACAGCTGGGGGAGGAGGAGCCAAATTGTCTACTCTTTACCTGGTCTGCTTTCCTCCTGCCCCCCTCCGGTGGGTTAGTGCAATGGCCAGTGAGTGCCTGTCAAACTAGAAGTCCAGCGTGTTCCTGCTCTGCTTACAGCCCTTACCCCCTTCAGGTCCTGTTGAGATGCCACCTTCTCGCTGGGGCCTTCTCTGACCACGCTAGCTAAAAAGGCAGATTTCCTGACCCTTCTCGTCTCATCTTTTTGCTTTGTTTTTATCTTAGCACTACCACTAACGTACCATTCGTTCAGCTTCCATAGGTCTTGTGTCTTTTCTGTCTCTCCCATCGAAATGTAAGCTCTAAGACAGCAGAGATCATGACTGCTGTCTTTCTGCATTGTTCCCACATCGGGAACATAGTAGGTGCTCAATAAATATCTGTTGAATGAACAAAGGATTGAATGGGTGAACATTTGAGGGGATTCCAAAGAATGACATTCCTAAGATATACTGCCATTGTTATTCATGAAATTATCATGAAATACGTTTTAATAGGAGAGTAGGCAAGAGACCAGAAATGATAATTTTATATCCAGTGTTGAAGTATAAGGGAAGAAAAGCATTTTTACTGGGGAATGAGCCGGAATTTTGAAGGGCAGCTTATATAAGGTTCAATGAATACTGGAGCTAATGTTGAGAAAGTTAATATAGGAGAGCACTGCATGTTTGTGTTGCCCCAAATCCACATACTGAAACTTAATCCCCAATGTGAAGGCATTTGGAGGTGAGGCCTTTGGGAGACAATCAGATCATGGGGTCTCTTGTAGAAGAGACCCAGAGAGCTTGCCAACTCTGCCTCCATTGAGGACATAGTGAGAAGATGGCCATCTGTGAACCAGGATGCAGGCTCTTACCAGCTACTGACTCTGACTCTGCCTGGGCCTTCATCTTGAACTTCCCTGCCTCCAGAACCATGAGAAATATCCTATGGTTTATAAGCCACCCAGTCTATGGCACTTTTGTCATAAAAGCCCAAATGGACAAGCACTATGGCTAACAATTTCTTTCCAAAGCTGATCTAGATTTGTTTTCGTAGCTTAATATCCTGGTCTTCTCCTGCCTGCCCACCACTCCCCCACCAGATGCTCCTGCCAAATGGAGCTGCCATGTTCCAGAATATGTGGTTCCTCTCTTACCTCTGGAATTGGCCCCTTTGCTTTCACCCCTCTTCTTTCTCTTTCTCTTCCTCTTTTCCTTCCCATCTTTTTCTTAATCATTTGTTCATCACCTCCCATGGGCCAGGTGTTTATGCTACGTCCTGGGATTGGAAAGATGGAGAAACCTTGCCCTTGCTCCTGAGTTCCATGTGTTCTAGAGCCTGGGGCTATGACCCCATTGCAAACGCAGTTCAGAGTGATAACTGCTCTAATAGGCAGGTGTAAAGCTATGGAGCCCCAGACCGGGAGGAGGCCGGTCCAGCTCACAGAGGAGCATCACTGGCACTGAGCTTTGATGAATAAATGGATTATGCTTCCCATGGGCTCAGGGTAGGGAGGAAGAGGGAACATTTTGTCAGTGACAGGGAACCCCCAATAGTCTTACGAGAATACTCTTCATCCAGTTCTTACAGATTTGCACAGCATGTGGTATGACTCTTGGCAAAGATAGATTGTCGCCCAGCACCTGCACAGATGGGGTTCAGAATTTATCTCCACCTGTGTGATCACCAGATGACATATCTGAGGTGCTATGTGGGGGTCTGATTGTTGGCATAAATCCAACAACAAAAAAAATCAGTTTCTGTTCTGGAATAGCTTGAGTAAAATTTGTAAATGTAAGCTAATAGCTAATTCTCAATATATTTTGCTTTGGTAGCAATGATCTTTTTTATTGTAGAATCATTCTCTTTAATATCTCGTGACGGATAATCCTTTCACACCAAGCAAAACCAATATAATGGTGGCAACACTGGGAATTTGTGCAGTACCTTATTCTTTCATAAGATCTTTTTTTTTTTTTTTTTCAGATTTTATTTATTTATTCATGAGAGACACAGAGAGAGGCAGAGACACAGGCAGAGGGAGAAGCAGGTTTCATGCAGGGAGCCTGATAGGGGACTCGATCCACAGACCAGGATCATGCCCTGAGCCAAAGGCAGATGCTCAACCACTGAGCCATCCAGGCATCCCTTTCTTAAGTTTTTTTCCTGTGTTTCCTCTCATTCAATCTCTACAGATCTGTTAGTTAGGAAGTTACTAGAACCTCTAATTAGAGAGGAGGAAACTGGCTGACAGAAGCTGAGGTAGCTGGCAAGTGACAGAGATGGGATGAGAATTCTAGGCTCTTGTCCACCAAAGTGATGCTTTTTCCAAGATAGAATTCACTGTTTTTGTAAACTACTAAATTTCGTATCACAATAGGATGAATTAGTGGAGAAATTCAATGTTAATATTTACTGGGAAGCTTGTACATGTGTAAACATTTTAGGCATGGCAAGAGTAGGTTGTATTAATCAAAATTCTTCTGATTATAAAGAGGAGATAGATTAGCTCACTTAACTGATAAACCTGGTGGCTGATCAAGACTTCCTCTAAATCTCTTGCTTTGCTTGCCACCGCGATGGCTTTGTCATTATTGAAGGGTGACTGGATGGCAATCAGCAGCTTCAGTTTCACAGCTTACTGAATGAGCCAGACCTGGAGAAAGGGCACCCCTTTCTCAAGGGTTCCTACCAAAGTGCCAGATCTGGGGCTTACAGACATTATGCTGGATTATGGGTCCAGTATGGATCAATCTCCTGTCTCAAGGGTGCAGTGTTTTCATTGGCAGGATGGGGTCATGTCATGAGGGCAAAGGGGACACATGACTGAGTCCTCCTCCCTTTGTCCTCTGATCTCTTTTTGTATCCACTTGTCTCTCAGAATCATGACTGGCAAGTCATCAGATATAACATTTAAAATTAGACCTAGAGGGGATGTAAGTGAGCGGGAGACAAGAGAGGAGGTGACTATGGTTCCAAGCTCCCTGTATGCAGTAAAGGTGGATTAAGGAACTGAGAGTATATGAGGCCTGGTTGTGGATCCTACCATAAAAAAGGATTACGCGTCGAAAACTCTGCAGACTGCTTACGGAGATGATTGTATACTCTTCAAAACTAGACCCTTAATGAGACAAACCCAAGTTAGACGTCCAAACCTATGGCTCTGGGACTTGATGGGTTTTCTTTTCAGTTCTTGTTTTGAGGTGGAATTACCACTTAAAAAAAAAAAAAAAAAAGACCTTTAAATTAATCCCAAAAAAGAATATGTGATTGCGCCCTCCCTGTAACAGGTATTATGAGTGTTAGAACTTGGTTTATGGATTTTTCTCATTTCTTCGTGCCTGTCGCTGTTATAACCTTGTCGTCTTTGCTACTTTTATTATTTTATGACTCTGTGCTCTGCTTATGTCAAGCGAGGCTAAATGGCTTCCCTGTTTAGTTAGGCATAAAACCCTGAGACTGTGCGGGGGTGTGTGTATCTTCACTCATGCTGGGGGTTTGGGGTTTACAAAGCTAAGATCATTTAGCATTTTCTGTGAAAGAAAAACTATGCAGGTTATTTGACCTTTTATTTATGGAAATAGAAAGAGTAAAGATTTTAGTACTTTTATAAATGTAGATGAAAATATGGAGCAAAAGTAAGATATCCTTAAGTACAGGTGATGAGAGAGTATCTAGACCTTTCTGTTTGTTGCCATCTGGGAGGGTTATTATTTTTCTTTCAAGCTTTTCTGGTAAAAGGAAATTTTTTGGTAACCTCCAAAGGACAATAATACGTGAGAGAACTGAATGCTTAAACACACAGACATGACTCAACAAAACCAGTCATTCTATACTCAACTAAGTGAACTTTCAGATTTATACAGAAAGTTGCGCTTACAGAATGGTATTTTTATTAGCCACTCTAAATGTTAACTATTAAGTGTTAATTTGAGCCTAATAATTATGAATGTAAAATGGGGATTATGTGGGTGATCAAAAGTGTGTTTCCATATTACTTAATATTTAGATTTTAAAGAAATAACAACAAAGTGATGTAGCGTGTCAGTCATTAACAAGCAGAATATTTAACCGGTGTGACAGTTGTCATTATGCTAATAATAGGAGATGGAGCTCTATCTAGTAAGATTAAGCATTAGCCATTCTAGTCCCTTGAGGAAACTGTAAAATCAGCTTCACTGGGTTATAATTAGGAAAGAAGTGCATTTAAATACAGAAAAAAAAATCTTAGGTACCTCAGCACACAGTGTGCCAGGGGCATGTGCTAGAACCTTTTAATCTCTGGGTGTGGCTTATTTTATAAATATTTCCATAAGCATTTACATACTTGACATTTGGCAAGATAGCATTGTAGAATCATATCCATATGTTTTGCCTTACGAAAGAGAGCGAACATTTTGCAAGGACAGGGCTAGCTGTTGATGATTTTGTGTGTCTTCTTCTCCCATAGTGCAGTGCAGGCTCAAATGATGTTTTTTCCTGACAAGATGGGCACGGGGGCAGTGTTGGCGGTCTTTTCCCATGCTGTTTTCTTGAGCAGTGGTACAACTATTAATGGTGGTAATAATAACTCTTACGGAGCACTTGCTTGCTTATTCACGATTAGACATGTATCTTAGGACATTTGACCCTATCCCCATGGCTTAATAAATAGCATTATTTAAATTTTTTTGAAGATTTATTTATTCATGAGAGACACAGAGAGAGTGAGAGGCAGAGACATAGTCAGAGGGAGAAGCAGGTTCCACGCAGGGAGCCTGATGTGTGGGACTCAATCCTGGATCCTGGGATCAGGCCCTGAGCTGAAGGCAGGCGCTCAACCGCTGAGCCACCCAGGCGTCCCAACATTATTTAAATATTGTTGCTGCTGCTATCACCAGTTTGACAGATGAGACCACCGAAGCACAGAGTGGTTAAATGACTTGCCTAAGTTCACACAGTCTGTGGCATTGCCGGGATGCAATCCGCACAGTTGGGCTCTGCTCCGTGGCCTTTCCTTCTGTCACCTGCTGATGGAGTTGGGGTCTGGAGGCATTGCTTCCAATTTTAACCACTTCCTTGGCCCTGGCCTGTCTTGAGTGGGATTTGTTTTTTCTCTGTTGACTTCTTTTTCTTTCTTTCTTTTGTTCTCCTCCCTTCTGTTAGGTCAAGTACAAGAGAGATTTTGAAGAAAGCAAAGGCAGGGGCTTCAGCATCGTTACAGACACCCCCGAACTACAGAGGCTCAAGAGGACTCAGGAGCAGATCAGTAACGTAGGTGACTGTTCAGTGATGCGATTGCCCTGACTTGTGTGTCTGGATGAGAAAATGAGATTGGGACTTGGGAATGTTTTGTTGCTACTGCGTGCAAGCAGTGCTCAGCATGCTCATGAAGTATGCCAGGTTCACCTGATAGGTTCCTTCTCTTTGATTTCGTCACAGTTACCTGGAGCCTGACACTTTAATAGCAATGACTGTATTTCTGTATGTATATTCAATTTAATTAATTACAGTGACTGATGAAATAAGTCTCCTAAAGAAAACAATTTAATTAAATAAGCTAAATGTCTATTTAGACATACAGTCATTGCTAATAATAAGAGTTGTTGCAATTTAGCATCTTATTTCCATTTTTAATGGTTTTCAACTTTTGAATTTTTCCAAAATAGGACTTTTATAATTAAATTAAAAAACCTGACAGGTTTTATTTATTATTTATTTATTTATTTATTTATTTATTTATTTATTTATGTATTTATTTATTTTGCTGGAGGGTAGTCATACAAAATATATACGCATAAGGCTAAGTATTTTGCAAAATCATATATTTGCTAATTATGTGTATGTAAGGTTGCATATGTTAAACCAGGTATTTGTTGAAATGATGCATTACATCTAATTTCAGAAATAAACTTTACACGTGAAGTTGCTTTGGATTTCAAAGCTGCGTCTTGTTAAGTAATATATTTTTCTTGAAAAAGAAAATTGAGAGTAGCAGAAGTTCAAAGCCTGTTAGTGACTTAAAAAGTGTTAATTCTGTACTGCTTAGAGGTGAATAAATGGCTTGTCTTCAGTTTTAGGAATTCACACTTATAATTATGTTTCTTCTGAAGTTTTATCAGAAGTTTGTCAAAATGTATTCTTTTTTTCAGAAAAAAAATCAGTTCTGTGTTAGGTAGCCAAGAGGACAGATGAATGAAAATTAGCAACTGTGTCCATGATGTAAAAATATGTGCAAATATGTGAGATTCATGCTATTTTTCATAAGAAGTGTCTCTTGTACAGTCACTGAACTTTGTGTATCTCGATGTTATAAATGATGTCGCCTTAATTTCCAGGAAGTATTTAATTAGCAGATGATGTAAACTCACTGATATTGGGCCATCATCACTGTATATAATCACAATTTGGAGATAGAATTGTAGTATATAATTTGAGAAATAATTTTACTGGGGAAAAGTTCCAAAACAGAAGGATGTGATGTTTAAAAAACTTATTTAGGGAGTCGGAGGAGGCAGAGTAAACACTTCATTTTGCCATAGTCCCTAAGGTTTATTCATTGTTTGCTCCTGAAATAGACATTTTATTTTGGTAAGGACCTTTTTTTCCTTTGAAGAGAGAAGGTTGAATTTTAAGGATTCACGTCTTTTGTCCCCTCGTTTTTCTCCCTCATCCCAACAACACACCAGTCATGCGTTACTCCCCTCACCTTTTTTCCTATTCATTGTTTTTTTTTTAATTAAAAAAACTATTTTTGCTTTTCAAAATGTGAGTTAGAGATGTATTCCACCACAGTTACATAGAGTAATGTTTCTTTCTTTGGATTATTTTTGGAGAACTTAAAAAAAAACAAAAATAATTCTGCACACAAAAAAGTTATATCATCAATTGTAAACTATCACAGAAATTTATTTCAAAAAGAACAAGCATTTCTGCTTAAGACATCCATGGGACCTCTAACCTAAGGATTGCAACCAATTCAAAGGTAAGCCCTTTCATTTATATTCAAATTAAGTCAATATTCATATTTAATAAGAAAAGAACTGATCATTTCACCAACCTTTATCATTAGCAGGAATATACATTTTATTCAATACCAGAAGCTGTTTGCAGATCCGTTCTTAATTATGCAAAAAACCCTTATAACACAGGTACGTATAAATCTGTATGTATAAATCTGTATGTATCATATACATAGTAGTATGTACAAAATGCCATTTGGATTAAGCCTGTTATTTAGACAACACAGGTGTTTAAAAGCATATAATTTAGATAACGTCTTTAAGAATTTTTTGTTGTTGTTGGAATTGTCTTATGTTAGCACCCATAGCAGCCTTCTAACTGGTTCTTTTAACCAAGATGAGGCATATTAATGTTTGGATAGCAGTAAAGGATACAGATTTCATAATATTACCATTAGGGATTTAGTCTTGAAAGGAAACTGTTAAATATTCTGAGGTCTCGTGAATTTACTATTCATTTATAAGGCTGCAACTTCATGAACATTTTCCGTGACCTCACAGGGTTTTCCATATTACTCAAAGATTTTTTTTTCTTCTATGAGAAACTTGGATTAATCTGAAAGGTGGTACTTTGGTTTGGTCCAATTTTCCACATTACTTTCAGATAAACCCAAATACTTAAACATATGGGCCAATTCCATACAGATATTTTTGACAGTGGCCTGGACTGTGTCTGTTTTGAGAGGAAAGGCGGTGAAAAAATGTTCCGACTGGTCTCCAGAATATTCCCACTTGAAGGGGCTGAGATGAGCAGGCTCATTCTGAAAATGATAAGGCATATGACATATGAGTGACAAGCTTAATACAGGTTGATGTAGGTGGGTTAAGTAAGTCAGGGTCTTTGCAATCTTTATTTTTCCATTGCTTCATTTTCTTATTTGTTTCAACTTTTGCTTACTTGTTTTGTTTATGTTATGTTTAAATATCATATGGATCTTTCTAAACTGACTTTAATCCCTTTCGGACTAAAGAAAGCACAAAGACATAAAACTGTGGATTTAATGACACCTCCTAGGTGTTTTGGGTAATGTGTTGTGGATGAATGGGCATTTTTGATTGCTTGTGTCTGTGTCAGTGTTATGAAATGTTCTCTGCCACTCTCATATTCATTTTGCAGGATTTGAAATCTTTTGGAAATACCTACTCAGCCTGCATCTGTTACTGAGATGTGGGATTAGAACACAACCATAAATTTGAAATTGTGTGTAATGAAAGGTGTGAGCATGGGTTTAGCCTTGACTTCTTTCTTTTGAGGTCTGTAATGACAGCATATTGAATCTGGGAGATTTATTAAATGCTGCAATTTAAAATTCTTCTGTTACATTACTCACTTGGTCATAGCTGCAGAAAGAATAAGAAAAGAGTCAGGGTTTCAGAATTTACTGAATGGTTGGTTGGAAATAAACAGAACTGGTTTCCAAAACAAAAAACAAAACAAAACAAAACAAAACAAATCTCCACACAATTCTAGAAAATGTCTAATTGTGTATTCCCACACTCTGCCAAATTCTAGGGCAGAAACTCAGAAATGTCAGAAATGACCTAGTCAAGCTCCACATCTTCTTGGCTTATTGATGTTTTAGGGAAATGTTCTTAAAGAACAACATGCAGACATGTATTGAAGAATACTGTGCCTTTGGACATTTTGAAAATCCTTTCCCCTGTTGTCCTCTTAGCTCTAGCTCATGTGGGTAATTGTAAAGGCTGTTTCTAATTCAGGTGGTTACCACCTTCAAGTTTATAAGCATGCATTCAGGGTACCTGCAGCCTGATAGCAGGACAGAATCATTGCTGGCATCTAAGAGACTCAGTCCCCAACCTTGAGAAGATTATTGATGTGTTTCATTCTCCCTGTTTACACACTAATTTAAGCTGCACTTTTAATTAGCCGAGGCAGTCTATAGATAAATTGTGAAATAAGATGGTAAAGTCCAACCCCAAGAGACTTTTACAATCTCTGTGCTGTAGATAAAATCTAGAGTTTATTTTCTAATTTATTTTAGGTAATGGAGAAATACATGGAGGAGAAGGGGGGAAAACCCCAAATGACAAAATCCTGTATTTTATAGACCGACTGAAACAGTTAAGTGTACCATTGTGTGATTTGTCAAGATTTGTTTCTGTCCTTGACTCACAGAGGCAATAATTGTGTGTGTGTGTGTGTGTGTGTGTGCGTGCGCGTGTGTGTGCAATGTGCCTGTGTGTTTTGGCTTCAGTGGGAATCTTGAGAACTCCCTTTCCTTAGATCACTGGCCCACACACAATAGTATTTTCACCTGCTCTGTTTCTTTCCCTTAGCCTATCAGTATGTATAATTTTGGTTATCTTTTCTATTTCCCAAATATCCTTTTTTACTATCATTTTCAATTTAACAGAAGCATTCATAAAACGCTCACTTGCTTCACAAGAAAAGCTAGGATTGAAGCCTTTTTAAAAAGCATTATAGAGAAAAAATCTCTCTGTAATTTGATATTGAAATGTAATTATTTTTAGTTTTTTTGATAGAGCTACATATTTTTTCATTGACTTCTTAGAATGCAAAATAAATTATGTGCCCATTAATAAGCTCACATGGATACTGATGATTTAGTTCCCTGAAATCTTGTGAGTTAGCTTCAAAAATATTAGATTATTGAAGGTAAAGATGGTCTAATAATTGAATAGCAGTGTCTATGGGCTATTAAAAGATTTGATTCAAAGTTAGGTTGAGTGTAAGGGTGAGCATGAGGGTAGGGATGATTATCTAGGGATCTGGTCTCTGTTTGTAATTTAAATAAATCATTTTGACAGAGACTGACTGGGGCCATGTTTAGGCTGCTGACGGTGTGAAATTGAGTTGTATGGTGGACAGAAGACAAGCAGTCAAGAGAAATCCCCAAAGGCAAAATTTGTTATGTAATTGGGTCAACTCATGCATGAGAAATGCATGCTAATTGTAAACTGGTGGCAAAATTACAGTGTATGAGGCAATTAGGTCTTATATGAGCCCGAACAACTGATACAGAAGGATTTCTCATTCTTCTTCCATTCAGCAAATGTAAGAAGGTTTTTGTTAAAAGGCGAGGAAGGTAAATATGAGAGACATTCAGTGTTGACCTAGAATATTTGTTAATTTTGTTGCTTACACAAGAAGCACAACTGTTTTATGAGCAATGCAAAATGTGTGTATGAAAGCTTCCGATGTTGAGTACTCCAGTCTACTTTGAAAGGAGAATAGTGTAGTATTTTTAATATAATTCATAATTTGGTTGGGATGCCTGGGTGGCTCAGCTGTTGAGCATCTCCTTTGGCTCAGGGTGTGATCTCAGGGTCCTGGAATCGAGTCTTGCATCAGACTAGACTGCTTCTCCCTCTGCCTATGTCTCTGCCTCTCTCTCCGTGTCTCTCATGAATGAATAAATAAAGTCTTTTAAAAAATAATTCATAACTGGGTTGATTAACATAGATGAGCTAACAGATAGTTACTAGCTCAGTGATTTTGATTTCAGCCCTCGAGGGCTGCTATTTTCACAGAGTATGAACTTACGTGTCACTTTAGTGGACTGTACCTTATCTCCAACTTATCTTTCCTTAGTGACTCCCATGTTTTCCAAAATAACAGTGGGTCAGTAACATTATCTTTAAAGCAAAGATAGAATACATCAAAGAAACTGATAGGACAACAACACGTTATTTCCTTATAATACCGAACACATGCATGAATGCTTTATTTGTTTCAAAACACTTTGACGTACCCAGCCTAATTAGATCCTCTGGACAACCTCTCCTCGGGGAAGGTATTTCTATAAGGAATACCTAGACTTTCATGAGAACAGTGTACGGAAAATCACCTCTTGGTCCTTTCTCGTGTCCAAATCCGTGGTTTCCCTGACACCTGGTTTTGCTTTATTTTTCCACCTAGGGCAGAACTTCAAAGGTTGATCTCTTCTTTTTATCCTCTGTTGTTGAGCCACAGTCACTTAAAGAAACAAATAGGTCCCAGACCAGTAATTACTTGTGCATGGCAAGTACGAGAGTTGTGGCTGTAAAATGGGATTGTCTGAAGGGGAGGCGGGAAGGGGTCCCCATAATAAAAGAATTAACACACATGACTTTTTTCTTCTTCTTCTTGGAAACAGAGGTTAAGGATCCAGCACACCATTTCTAAAGATTCTTCTTTTGTGAAATCGGTTTCCCCATGTTTCCTTCTTTTTGCTTCCCCTGTGTTCAGCCCCTTATCCTGCCTGGGTTACTGCAGAGAGCTCCTGATTGGCCTTCTCTCCTTCTAGGCTCCTTCTGCTGCTTTTTCATTGTATCTTAAACATGGTCACCAGATGAGTCTGTCTAAAATATTTCTTTCATGAAGACCCTACTTAGGATTCCCCAGGAGCTTCCCCCTTGGAGCTCCACTCTGCATCGGACCAAGTCTCATCTCCAAAGCTCCTTCCTTCTGGCTCTAAGGACCCTCTGTGATCTGCTTCTAAATTATCTTTCACCTTCTCTTTGGCTGGCTGTCAACACTGTCCTTCCATTTCTTTTAGGACTGAACAGCTTACTCCATTCTGGGCTTTTGCATGAGTCACCCCTCGTTTGGAACAATTTCCACGGTGTCTGTAAATGACCCTGAACTCACACACTCAGACCCACAGCGATCTTTCTCCTCTCTGAACCACAAGAGTTCTTTGTTCGATGGCACCATTAGCTGTACTGCTCATCACCACACATCACCATCCACAGTTTGGTTTTGATAAGCATTTAACTTGTTACGTATTTTATCGCTCTAGCTTCATGAAGATGAAGATCATCCACATCTTTTTCAATTTATTTTTTGCATCTTTACATATGCCTATCATGGTGCTTTGTACTTTATCTTTCTTGTCACCTCCTTAATTTAGGCCCTACCTGCCTCTTGCTTGGGTTGCAGGAATAAGTCTCTAGATAATTCTTGTCTACTACAGTATTGCCTCTTCTCCTCTTAAGCATTCAGTGATTTCTATAGTTTTATCAAAAGTTTATAGCAGTGTTCTCTTGGCAAAGTGGGAATATTTGCTTTCTAATGTGACATCTAACGATTTCACTGTTCTAGAAATCCAAGGACTGCCCCCTTTGTAAAATGTCATAGCTGGAGAATTTTTTTGGTGTCTAAGTACCTGAAAAAAATAGGACTTGCATTAGTCTGCTCAGGCCGCCATAACCAAATACCATGAGCTGTGGGGCTTAAACTACAGAAATGTATTTTCTCACAGTTCCAGAGGCTGAAAGTCCAAGATCAAGGTCCAACGGGGTTGATTTCTGGTGACATCTCTCTTCTAGGCTTACAGAGCACTATCTTGCTATGTCCTCACATGGCCCTTGCTCCATGTATGTGCCTGAGAGAAAGACATCTCTGAGGTCTCTTCTTCTTGTAAGGACACCAGTTGAATTGAATCAGAGCTCCAGCCTTTGAGCTCATTTAACCTTAATTACCTTCTTATGGGCCCCATCTCCAACTACAGTCACCTTAGGGCTTAGGACTTCATGATACAAGTTTTGGGGGGACACTATTCAGTCCATAACAGGGTGTAAATGAAAAATGGTCTGCATACATCATAGGTAGTTTGGAGAGGATTAAGTAACAAACATTTTGTAATCATAGACTACTATCATCAGCCAGTTTTTTTTTAAAAATTTATTCATGAGAGACACATAGAGGCAGAGATGTAGGCAGAGGGAGAAGCAGGCTCCGTGTGGGGAACCTAATGAGGGACTTGATCCCAGGACCCTGGGATCGGACCCCAGGATCATGACCTAAGCTGAAGGCAGACACTCAACCACTGAGCCACTCAGGTGCCCCCCTCAGTCAGTTTCTTTAGTGGAGGTGGATTATACCACCTGTTGCCATCCCAGGAAAACTCCTACATCTGGTTTTTAAATTTTTTCTATTTTCAAATTGAGCAATTTTAACTAAAAAAAAAAAAAAATCCCTTCAGGTCCTATTTCCAGTCCTTAATTGGCCCTTGTGAGCCTTTTTTTATTTGTGGTTTTGAACCATAGTCATTTATAGAAACAAAGATAGCATACAGTAGTAATTATGTTTTTAAGTTTTCCAGGTGTCAGTAGAATTATGGAGCTCAGAATATAGATTTCGCATGTCCTGTGCTAGCAGCTTGGCCTGGACAGACATGAGGGCAAAGGAGGGCAGAGGTGTGACAACAGAAAAGAAATATTCCTATGCCACAGGGAAAGTCAAATAAAGATTAGCTTTTTAAACAGTGATGAAATTTCCAGTGCATTATACAAATTAAAAACTTATAAAGTCTCTGAATTTTCTTCCAGATTTTATGATACTCTTTGGGAATACCTTCAATAGCATATACTGAACGGTAAAGAAGAATTGGCAATCTTATATATATATATTTCTGGAGTCCCCAGATGCAACTGTCATTAAAAATTATGCCACATCATTATAATTTCAGTGGATTTTTGCAGGTAGGTTTTAAAGCCTGTTGTTTTTCCAGTTAATAAGTATAATGGTCGCGTGTCATTTTAACTTATTAAGAGGTCATGAATCAAAGGAGACATTATAAAGAGATTTAATTAAAACCCATTGGTAGCCTAAGCCAAGTTTATACAATTAAAGAAAATTGCACCATTGGAAGTTAGAAGCAAGAATTCCTTTCTTTTTGTAAGCATATGCAGATATGGCCTCTAATTTGCATTCCATTTTCCTAGAAGAATTATGTCATGAAAATTGCTTTTCTTTATTTTTTGCTCATATTTTCTACTGTAGCTTCCTTTTCTTTCACTGTTGTCAGGGCTGCTCTATAGCCGTTTTTGTCTTCTGTACAGAATCATATGCAGTGCTGTTTGTAAAAGGGTATGTCTAAATTTCTGTTTGAGGGGCCTATTGCTTTTATGCAGTACCCCCAGGCTTGGTTCTAAGGACAAGAAGCAAGAAATGATGATCATTTTTTTTGTTTGTTTGCTCATATTTAGGATTAATTTTTCCCCTTGCGGCTGTATTAACTATAACAGAGTCAACTTTTGATTTGTTTGAATTGAGCTTTTGTATCATGGCATTCTGAGAACAATGAAAGTGGCAGAGTTTGTCTCTTTAGGAAACTAGGAAATAAAGTAGAGATGTGGAAAAAAGAATTAAAGAAGAAAAACCTTAAAAAATCATTCTGTTCTTAACACTTGTTATTTTTGATAGTGGGAGTTGACCTCCCCCAAACCAAGTGATTTAAGCATTTATTTTTGTTGTGTAATTATGATGAAAACATTGAGGGCAAGCAGCATTTCCTGCTCATGTTTGAATCTTCCAGAACATGGTGCTTGAACTACAGTGAATAGGATAGAAGTGGAAGTGGCCCTCACAGTATCCTTACATAAGGGCATGTGTTTGTTCTTTGGACATTTACTGTGGACATAAGATTGTATCCGGCCCCCTTGGTGGCAGAAAAAACGAGGAATCACATTTTGCATGTGTTTATGCTCTTGCTATGGTACCTGAAGTGGCTGGGGAAGGTTTTCACTGGAGCAGGGTAGTCTTAGGTGAGGTCGAGGGAGAAATGGTGTTGAGATGAGCAAAGGAAGGAAGGCATAGGAGAAGGTTCGGAGCACCTCGCATCTACTTGTCAGTGTTGGGGACACCATTACTGAAATGATGTAGATTGAGGCAAGATCGGTGAAAGAGTGGTATCTTATTTTCGAATATGCATATTTTTGGTATCTATAAAACAAAAAAAAATCGCTAAAAGAAACCGCTTTTGAAAACAATTACTGACTTAACAAACAGTTTTGAGTGTTTACCACACACCAGGCACTTTGCTGGGAATCGGGACATAATGAGAAATAAAGTAGATAGATATGACCCCTGACCCCACAGAGCTTGGGTTTACCCTCTAATGGGCAAGCAGATAATTGCCACAGAGCATGATAAGTGCTTGATAGAGGGAAGCACTGTGCTATTTTCAGAGGGGTAACTGACTAGCCAGCTTTGGGAAGTAAAGGAACTGAAACCTTGCCAACGTTACTTTCAAATAGTTTTTGAAGAATTTTACGGAGTCATTTTTTGAATAGTGATTCATGCTGTTCGTTTGTATAATAGTTGTCAATTTTGCTTTTTAAGTTTGCCACTCTCCCTCTGTCTGCTTTCTCTCTTCCCTGTTTGCCTGTCAGTATGTGTGTCCAGAAACCATCATTCAAAATTAATCAAGCCACAGATTACATATAAAATGTAAAAAATGCACATTTATAGAAGAGTATCGATCAGCTTATTAATTTCAGGGTGGTGAAGAAGATCAATAAATATGTACATACATTTAAAAGTTCAGACACATGTTCCCTGCATTTTGGTTTTCAGTACTTAAGAAGTTGAAAAGTTTTGAAAGTAGGGGCGCCTGGGTAGTTCAGTCAGGTAAGCATTTGTCCCTGGCTCAGGTCATGATCCCAATCCTGGGATGCCTTGGTCCTGGGATTGAGTCCTGCATTAGGCTCCCTGCTCAGCGGGGAGCCTGCTTCTCCCTCTGTCCCTCTCCACTGCTCGTTCTCATTCTCTCTCTCTAATAAATAAAATTTAAAAAAAGTTTTCAAAGGAAAACTCTGATCATTTTTCTTCATCTCTTTCATACTCCCATCCTCTATAGTGATAGTTTTCAATTAAAATCTTTCAGGACTAGATCCAAAATATGGAGAAAACATTTTGTCTATTAAAAATATACATGTATCTGAAAGAGTCATAGATGCCTGTGATATGTGTGTTTTGCATACGTATGTCGAATGCACGTGCACATTTGAGCAGAGAGCTACTTACTGAAAGCTAGTGGTAAACATTGGTTTGCTCTGTTTGGTTTCCACCTTTGGTGTTCTTGGCCCAATTGGTGCCAACAGCGAACCTCTGGGACGTCCCCTCAGTGCTGTGGGGGCTTTTCCTGCCAAATATTGTTCTCTTGCAAGATTAAATAGCTGAATCAGTGTGGCCTGAATCTTGATCCTGCTGAGAATATTAAGACTCCTGCAGGTTGTAATACAGATTAGCTGGTGAGAGCTCTGCTGGAAAAATAAAGTGAGTTTCCCTAAATGAATTTAACAACTGCTGTGAACCTTTTTGTGTCCTCTAGCATGAGTGTGTGTGCTGGCAGTTAACCACTTAGTTCCCTCATTTTCCCCAAAAGTTGCTCCAGCCCATTCCTGGGCATATACCGTAAACATTTCCATAACTTTATTTCACATCTTTGTTTTGCCAGAATAAGGCATTTGACATGTTAAAATGATTAAGTATTGTTCATCATTATTTAAGGAGGGAAACCATTTTTCTGAAATTATACGATGAATTTAGTGTTACTTATATAATTGAATGAACCTCATCACTGGCTTATTTAGAGTAAACTGATTAGCATATTGCATTTTGATCATAGGTTTTACGTTATTGGTTGAAAAATTGTGGAATACTTAACAAAAGTCTGGAAGGACAGAATGGCCAAAATTATGTATTTATTAAAGCTTTTGTTTATTCATGAGAGAGCATACGCAGAGGGGAGGAGCAGAGGGAAAGGGAAAAGCAGGCTCCCCACTGAGCAGGGAGTCCACTGCAGGCCTTCATTCCAGGACCTGAGGATCGCGACATAAGCCAAAGGCAGATGCTTAACCAACTGAGCCACCCAGGTGCCCCGGCCAAAATTATTTACATTGCTTCATCCTCCATTCCATTACTGTTTATGCTTCTAGGATTAGATTATAACCTTTGAGGCTTCTGATTTCCACAGAGATTATGGGGCTTCCCCTTAAATGGAATAAATAAAAGCCAACACCAATAATGCTAAACTCTAAAGCATAGTACACACACCTAACCTGAAAATGGATGGTTGTTAGATTTTCTGATTGTTGGCTTCTGGATAAGTTCACCGAACTCTTTTGTATTTTGAGGGGCCCTTACCTCGCTTTGGTACGAAGCATGTGCTCATGTGCTTATGAAGCAGTCCTCCCATCTGCTGCCTACACAGTTACCCGCTCGTCTCCTGACACCTCGTGTGTGTGTGTGTGTGTGTGTGTGTGTGATTTCTCAGTACAAATGTCTGTGACTGATTTGTTAATGGCAGAGCATGACACAGTTGTAATACTGTTTACCTTATCAGCACTGAATTTACTTTTGTAGATCCCTCCTTGGGTTATTACTGATTATTACTATTAATATCCTCAAAGTTAAATGATTAAATTATTTTTTAACTTGGCATAAATGCACCAAACACTGGAGGTAAAAAATGTACAGCTAGAAGGCATGAGAAGAAGAAAGCAGTCTCAGTTTGGCAGCACTTAGCGTGTCTTCATAAAATAGCCTCTGACTTGCAGTTATCCCAAATAAGGGTGTTAGGCAAAGTAGTATCTCAACTTACTTTCTGAATACTTTGGAAGTTTGCTTGCAGCTTCACCGTCAGTAAAGAATTGGGGTGAGAACTGGGGTCTTCTTGGGTAATCTGGCTTGCCTTTCCTTTTGGATGCTTGACTCTTTGAGTCACATTGGTTGCATGGTGGCATGAAATTTGCAGGCCTTCAGAATTTGGCTTTCAAGGTGCATCAAAAAAAAAGGAACTTTTAAGTATTAAACCATAAATCCTCTAAAATATTGTCAGTGGCTCAAAAAATTAATCAGTTCAAGTGGTATTATCCTTAGTAAATGCCAGGGTAATGTCCATGCCTGGGATTTTTCAATATTAAGACTGCATTCCCCCTTTTAAGTTGTGAAATATATCACACATACAAAACCGTCCACAGAGAACCTTATGGAGAGTTTAAAGAATAGTAATAAAGTGGGCATCCATTTACCCACCACCCAGCTTAAGAAATAGACAATTTTAGAAGATTCTGAAAGCCCTTGTGTTTCCCTTAGGTTTATAACTCATTCCCCTGAGAACTACCAGCAACACAAGAGTCACAGCATCTTGAAAACACAGATTTTCATAGTGAAATGATGAAAAGACAGTATGAAAATCTAGTTGCCATACATGGAGGCAATTCACGGATCTTGGAGAAAATCCGATTGGCCTCTTGTACCATTAAAGCACACAGTTTGTAAGGGCTTATGCCCATTTAGCAGCTCAGGACTCAAGTAGGAGCATGACAATCTCTGTGTCACTGTGCACCCCTGTCTGTGCTCACATGACACCTAACTCTCTGAATAGTGGACAAGGATGGGAACAAACATATGGAAGGCCACTCTGTGTTGGGCACAGTCTTTCACATTTATTTCGTTTGTTTTTCTGGACAATCCCTAGAAATAATTGTCACTACTTTCATGGCACAGATGAAACAAAGCTCAGAGAGAACAGACAAGTTGCCTTAAGACATACAGCCAATAAAGAACAGAGCTGGGATTTGAGTGCAGGGTTTTTTTCCCCCCTAATTTCAAAATGCAAGATTCTTCCTCCATACCAGAATTTTAGGATCATTGCTTATATGTGATGATATCAAGAGCCCTTGTGCCATAGAGCAAATGCAAAAGATAGGATTTATTATTGTAGTTGTTGTTGTTAATGTAGAAGTTGACTTATCCTTAAATGGCATTTTGAAGGTCACACAGTGATAGTAGGACCAAATTTAGAAGTGTCAAATTTCTTAATACCAAATACAGAACTTTATGAGTAGAACCTCCCATTCAAATGTTCTTTATGTGTTGGCATCCAGAAAAGCTTTGCGTTGCCCCCAGCAGGGTGAGCATGGGAGTTATTCCTTTGGTACTTGATGTTAAGATTTGATGCGCTTCCCCTTTGGGATATATATACCTTTCTTGTCCTCCCTTCTTCGTCCGAAGGGGCCTGCTCTGTGCTTGGGACTCTTGCAGGAGCTGAGGATAGAAGATTGAAGCCTAGGTCTCTCCTTAGCCCAGAACACCTAACACAGCTCTTGTAAGGGTGTTAAGAGAGAGGTGTGGTTTCAGGATCTGGGCAGCACAGAGTCAGGCACCTAACCCTTGCTGGGGTTTGGTGATAGTCACAAATGGCCTACACAAGAAGGTGGCATGAGATGAGTTTCTAAGAATGGAAAGAGATAGCAGCAAGTGAGAAAGAAGTGATGGTGAATGGTGGGTGGCAAAAACATCCGGCATGGGGGACTTGTAGATAAGGAGTTGAGAATGGAAGTACTTGATACGTTTTAGGAACTCTGAGTGATGTTTTTATCCTGAAGATGCTGAGGAGTACCTGAAAGCTGAAAGTTTTTTTTTTTTTTTTTTTTTTTTTTTTTTTAAGTAAGGGAATGACACCAGATTTTAGGGTCACTGTATAAATGTTGGGAGTGGTGTATGTAGGCTTGCTGTCATCTTGGCCCTTCTCTAGGTAAGATTTCACTGTAATTGTCTCCATGGGATCTTATGTCTGGCTGTCGGGCCTGGGATGGTTATAGCGCTAGCATTTGCCAGGGTCTGCTTTTGAAGAATAAAAGAAGAAAATAATGAGTTCTGGTATCTCTATTTTTATGCTATGCCAATAATAATAATAAAAAAAGCTTAAGCAGTTTTATTGCGTGGCTTTAGAATTGAATGACAAACGTTGAACACAGGTGTCTGTATGGTATGTAAATAGGGCAGTGGTGTGTTCACGCCCCAACTGTGATACAAGCCTGGGATGGCTAGTCTCAGACACAATGTCAGGTTGGCAGGTCTGAGAGTGTAAACCCATATAAATATGTATGCCTTTAGCATTGCATGCAAATGCTACATTAGTTCCATACAAATATGGAGAGAAAAATCTCAGTTCACTAAAATGTCTGTGGTGGGGGTGTTCTCATAAACTTATTATTATGTTTTAATAAAGGCTAAGCCTAAACCTTGTTGCTTTGTTGGCAGCGTTTCCAAAAGTTAGATGACACACCAGAATGCAGCTAATTTTAACTCAAAAATGTAACTGCCTTTTTCTCATTGAACAGGCCAGAGGTGACAGACATTGATCAGCACAGATCACTATATAGGGCAGGCATATGGTCGAAGAGGTGACCTCCGGACTCCCTGTTATCCTCAGGACACTGTCTGGAAAAAATATTTCTGGTAGTTTATGAGGATGCCTGTTTGAGACCATTCACCTTTGACTGCGTTTGAGTCCTAATGTTAGAATGCACAGAAACAAAATCCTAGTAGTTGAATAGTTTTGAATGACTTAGTTTTATGTGTGTAAGGAATTGAGGACTAGATCCTAGTCAAAAGCAAAGAAAATGAATTTTGAATTGTAGCAAGCTATGTGAGTAAGAAACAAGAAATAACTTCTTACGATATATGGATTATATAAGAAAGTCTTAAGGCTCTTTCGACTTTTAAAATGACCTATTCTAGCAGAGCGTATATCTCAATCATTATGCCTCTTTTCGCCTGTTTCTCAAATGGGAATGATCACATTTGATGCTTATTTTGAGAGGATCAGTGAAAGCCTGATGGAAAAGCCCTTTGTGTGACGCAGAAGAAAATCACCGTTATGTAAAAATAGGGGATCGAGCTCTCCCCACCGAGATGGGTACACAGAAGGGTGATTGGCTTTCCTTTTTGGCCTTTTATAATTTTATGAAAATGTGATTGAGAAACACGGGGAAAGCAGTTTAGTCTGGCTTGGGAGAGTCAGGGAACTGCGTGTGCCCTGGTGTAGGGGAGAGAAGAGCGGGCGTTGTCACTGGCTGCTCTGTACTTGGCAGATCCTCCCAAATCCCTCCAGATCACACATTGAAAGCCAAGTGGTGGTAATTACTCCTGAGGCTCCCAAAATGTTATCTTTTGAAATAGGAATTAATACCAGGCAAAATGTGCCATGCTTTATGAAAGATCCAGTTTTTGTCTTCCTTAGGGTTTTGTTCTTTTAAAAAGAATGGTTTGAGATGCACCGATATTTGCGGTCCCGAAAAGGAGTCACCCTAACCTCATTCATAAGGTGGGAGAATGTCGAAGTCTGGACAACGTTGGATTACAAGGTAATTTTGAAGGACAGGATGTGCAATAATTAGAACAGGCAGAAATTAAACCACAATGAACAGTAATCCTAAAGAAAATTAAAACACAGAAAACACTGCATTATTTATTTGGATTCAATGGGAACTTGCCAAGGGAGAGGCAGCTGGCTTTCTGCTCTTTGAAATGTTTGTAGACTAGAGGAGAAGCTGTCAATCAGATTTAAGCCCTCACTTAATTCTTGCTCTTAGGCCAGATCTAACCGTCTAGTGAGGTGAAGGAATGAATACACACGGTCAATGATGTGACTTGGGCCAGCAGAGACGTGGACCGTTGTGACAGGTAGACCTGAGCTTGGATTCCACTTATGCCAATTTTATCATTCCTACCTGCCGTTTAGGCTCTCTGCTCTCTGTCCTCGGACCTCTGGGCCTTATGAGCTGATTTTAGAGGCAGAAAAATAGAAAATTTTAGAGGTTCAAAAAATAGCATCAGAGTAATAGGCGCCTCATTCATCTCTCCATATCTAAATTTCCACATCTGCAAATAAATAAAAAATCCATACCTTGTAGGATTATTATAAGAATTGCATATTCGCTCTTATTTGTAGTTAAAACACTTGGCATGGTGCTTAAGAACTGATAGTCTTGTTATTGCTACGAAATAAATTGGAATTGAGACACGATCTTGGCACAAAAATGTTTTAAGAAGTTACTTTCTTTTGTCTTTGGAGAAATAGGAATAGTTATTTCCAGCCTTCAAATTGATTGCCATTTATAACAATATATTTTATTTTATTTGGACTTCCTTAAAGTAACATTATTTTGATTACTGCCAGTCACAGTTTTGTATAAAATGTCATCATTAAACAGGTTGCAAACTTTTCCTGGGAGCTAATATCCTTTATAAGATTTTCACCAAAAAGCATAGAAGTTGATTCTTTTAATGAGAATAAGCATACCGACTTAATGATTCTCATGTATTCAAGGTGAAAAAAATTCTCATTAATGCAGCTTGGTACAACACATATTATTACAAGTTCGCAAATGAATTGTTTCCCAATTTAGGCTCAGTACCCAGTGATTTTCAGAAAAATTCTTAATGATGCCTTGCTTCCTCACAAGCATTAGGATAAACATCAAGGTATTTAAATGTCAGCCTTTAAATAGGATGAAGGAGACGGATGGAAGATGGAGGAGAACCTATATTTCTGTCGCAATTCTGTATTTTAACTTAAAAGGGTAGAAGCTAACATTTAAATTCCGCTTCTGCTTCATTAAAGGGCACAGATTCCAGATTCAGTTTTTGATCTGAAGGAGGAGATCTGTCAGTTGTCCACGGCAATTTTCAGGCGCTATAGATATTTTAAGGCACATCATCACTGCAATGGGGCTTGCTCACTGGGGGCGTCCCCAGGCCTGTAATCTGTGTTCTTCTGGGCAATGCTCAGTGACTTTGATAAAGAAAAGCTGATAATCATCTACAGCGTTAGTTAATATTTGTGTTACTTGTGTGCTCATGGTGGTCATTCGTCATGTTTAGCACAGTTTTGGCAGATCCAGAATTTCTGTTCTTTTTCATCCAGAAATGAGTTTTTTGGTGACCTTTGTTACGATAACCATGTTGTGTATTACGCAGAATCCACATCTGAGTGAGGATTGTAGATGCTTCCGCAGGGCGACTTTTATGGCCCTTACCGCCCTGTGGCAAAGGATGGATTTAATTTTCCTTCTCTCCAGCCAGGTAGACTGTGGTTCCCTGAGCTCAGGGAATGTGGCCAGTCGTATTTTTAACCTCAGCACCAGACATAGTGCCTGGCATGTATTAGCATCCAATAAATGTTTTAATGAATAAATAAAATCGCATGGCATTTTGCCTCACTGCTGCACAGCACGTAAGTTTATTTCCAGATTCATTTCCACTCAAAACTCTTAATGAGACCCTGACCTATTTTGCCATACTCCTCGCTCTCTTCTCCTTCCATTTGCCTCCTAGCAGAGATGCGTTGCGATGCCTCAGAGATTAGTCTGTTAAGGAAATACAAGGTACGTTGTATGCTCTGACGTCCATAAGTCAGAATAGGTTAATTGCTGACATAAATGGTCCTCAGATCTGAGCACAACAGGGGTTTATTTCTCTCTCATGTCCCCAGCCAGTGCGGGTTGGCAGCAGACAGGGTGGTTTAGGGGCCCTGCTTCGTGCAGTCATTCAGTGATGTGGGTCTCTCGTGTCCCCTGGGCCTGAGAATTCTCCAGTGGATGAGCTACATCTAGCATGCAGTCAGAGAGAGGAAGCACGGTGGGTCATGAGAGGCTACAGGGACTGGGTCTGGAGGTTGCATATCCCATATCCATCCACATTCCACAGGAGGGAATTTAATTGTGTGGACTTGCTTGGCTACAGGGGGCCGAGGAGGAATAAAAAGGTGAGAATTGGTGGCCATTAGCAGTCCCCATCACAAACCTCTTATCGGTACTCTGTCCTTCTAGATTAGGCGGAGATACAGTAATCCTCCCTTATCTGCAGGGGATACATTCCAAGACCCCCAAGGATCCCCCAAACCACTGATAGTACAGTATATATATATATATAATGTTTTTTTCCTATGCATACATACCCATGATAGAATTTGATTTATAAAGCAGACACAGTAAGAGACTAACAACAAAATAACAGCTAATAATAAAAGAGAACAGTTATAACAATATACTGTAATGAAAGTTAAGTGAATGTGGTCTCTCTTTCTCTCAAAATACCTATTGTACTATGCTCACCCTTCTTCTTGTGGTGATGTGGAACGACAAAATGCCTGCACAAGGAGGTGAAGTGAGTGACCAACACCATTGATGCTGTTCAAAGCGAATTTATAGTTGGTGGGGGCGGGGAGGAGGTTACACGGTACCACATGCCTTGTGTGTCCATTCAGCCTTTAAAATGCTCACCATGGAGCACCTGGTTGGCTCAGTGGTTGAGTGTCTGCCTTTGGCTCAGGTCGTGATTCCAGGGTCCTGGGATCGAGTCCTGCATCAGGCTCCCCACAGGGAGTCTGCTTCTCCTTCTGCCTATGTCTCTGCCTCTCTCTCTCTCTGTATGTCTCATGAATAAATAAATAAAATCTGTAAAAAAAAAATTAAAAGCTCGCCATATTATTATAAGAGCTGGATTTGAGTTTCAGGGAGAAATAGGCACTCTCTGTAGTAGAAGCAATACTTGAGTTGAGAACTCTTTTTTCTTTGGTCTGTAGACCTGTCAAGCCCAGTTCAGTCACAGGTGATACTGGGTGCCGAATCTAAAGTGGGCAGTGAGACATTATAATAATATGATGAAGAAGGGAAAAGTTCAAGTGTGAAATGCAAACTTGACTTTTTTTTTCAAAGTTAATGAAAAAATATTTTTGAATTAATTTGTACTGTTGCAAAAAGTACAAAAGTAAAGAAAATGAAACTCATATCATGCCTAGTTGACCATATACTGAACTGAGAAGACTCACATAATCTCTAGGAAATTATCTCCTCAGTACCTGTTTCCCCAGGTAAGAAGCCTGTCCCCGTTTGAAAATTGGAGCTTGCTGGAGGACAGGAGCCAACTGCCAATGGACGATTATGTTGTGTCCAACTTTACTAAACTATGGGGCTTTATTGTATTTTCTTTTTCTTAAACTGAGATATAGTTGATATGTAACATATTAGTTTCAAGTGTACAACATAGTGATTTGATGTTTGTATATATCATGAAATGGTCCTCACAGTAGGTCTAGTTACCATCCATCACCACACAGTTATATTTTTTTTTCTTGTGACAAGAACTTTTTAAAATATTTATTTTAGAGAGAGAGTGCATGTGTGTGCATGTGTGTGCACACACACACATCACACGAGCAGAGGGAAGGGGCTCGGGCAGGGAGAGAGAGAGGGAATCTCAAGCAGACTCTACACCTAGCACAGAGCCCAAATTGGGGCTCCATCCCACAACCCTGAGATCATGACCTGAAGAGAAATCAAGTCACATGCCCAGCTGACTGAGCCACCTAGGTGCCCCTCTTGTGATAAGAACTTTTAAGATCTATTCTCTTAGCAACTTTGAAATATACTCTGCTGTATTTTTTTTTAAATTTTATTTATTTATTTATTTATTTATTTATTTATTATTTATTTATTTATTTATTTATATTTTTTTTTTCTCTGCAGTATTGTTAACTGTAGCTATTATTCTGTACATTACTTCCCCAGGACTTATTTATTTTAGACACGGAATTTTGTACCTTTTGACCCTTTTCACCCATTTTGCTTGTGTTCTACCAGCTGCCTCTAGTAACCATCCATCTATTCTCGGTGTATTTTCTTTTGTAATTTTTAAAAAGTTTACATTTACCTGCCGTGACTGTGAATTAATCAAACATATAATATAATGGTATACAGGTTAAGTTTTCAGGGTGCTATATTGTGAAAATTACTTTTGAGCCATATTTGTGAAAAAGCTAGTTTCTGAGGCCATTGAGTGACTTAAAAAATTTGGCATTTCCTTTTGGGGTCATATATAAGAATTCATAAATTTATTCTAGAAAAGAATTTAATTCCTTTTAGCTCAGGAGAGAGACATCAAAATGTAAAAATTTTGAATAATCCAAAGGCTTCAAATAGTTTGTGGAGATTCCCAGTTTGTGACTCCAGAATGGCAAACACACTTCGAGAATCTGGCCTCTTCCAATGGATTGTGCCTTCTTTTTTTTTTTTTTTTTTTTTGTCATGCAAACTTGTGCATGTATTTTATGAAGTGTTAATGCAGTTAGTATCTAATGTTCCTAATTTATGCAATTGGATATTTCATAAATGGGCTTTCTGCATGCAAGCATTTGTACACATTAATATTTATGCAAGTATTCAAATCAATGCAAGGGCATCTGTCTGAGTATGTGATAAAAATATGCATATGCATGAACATTTGTACCAGGGGATAAGTCCCCAAAGTTAGTGATTGCTGAGGTTACAGTTTTCAACTTTTGTCCTTTTGACAAAATTTCTTTGACTAGAAAAGGCATGTAGAAAAATAGCACTGGCACTAATATTGACAAATGAAATAGTTTTATTTAAGTGTATTTAATAGATGCAAATGACAAGTCTATTGAAGCTTCTTTAATCAGCAGTGCAATTTGTAGAAAACAGTATTTTAGGATATGTGGCAGTTATTACAAAGGACATTTATTCTAATATATTGCCAATACAAAAACATGCTGCTAGTAATGAAATAAATTTTATCAGAAATATTTTTTTTCTTTTCTTATTTTAGCTCAAATCTGACCTCTAGAAATAATCAGCAAATCAGTGCAGGAGTTTTTTGGCTGATTTTAGGTTGTGTATAAGAATGTAAAAGATGACAAAAAAGGGGTGGGAGGTAGTTCTAATTTCAAGTCCTCAGGATCACTGTTGATATGCTTGTCCATGACATATCAGGGGATTCTGGTTCTGGGATCTTCCCCAGGCTGGAAACCTCAGTCTCGGGGGTCCAGCCTCCTTAGGCAAGCTAAAGAACCTCCCGTAGGAGGCCAGGACGTTCCATGATACTGCTTTGGAGTTTAGGGATTGACAGTCCTCACTGCTTGGTGATCTACTGACCTCTACCCCATATTTTTGTTATTCTAGAGGAAAATTGCTCCTTGATCTCTTCATACTTCCGATTCTGCTTTGTCTATTCATTAGGTTCAGCTGGCAAAATGTTTCTTTTAATTTATAAACTTATTTGTTGGTAAATTTCCAGACCCCTATGTTTTCATTCTATGGTAGGCCAAAAGAAAACAGAGTTGATTCTGAAAGTCAGTTTCTCAGTTTAAAGATGTGTTGAAAATTATTCTTTTTCTTTTTTCTTTCTTCTTTCTTCTTTCTTTCTTTCTTTCTTTCTTTCTTTCTTTCTTCTTTCTTTCTTTCTTTCTTTCTTTCTTTCTTTCTTTCTTTCTTTCTCTTTCTCTTTCTTTCTTTCTTTTCTTTCTTTTTTCTTCTTTCTTTTCTCTCTCTTTCTCTCTCTCTCTCTCTCTTTTTTTTTTTTTTTCCATTTCTTTGCTGAGGAATTTGCAATCTACCAGCTGTTTGGAAGGGATTGAGAATTGTCATATGTGAGTAACATCTTCCCAGTAAAATTTTGGTTAGCTGGTTTTAGGCTGAAATGTCAGGGGATCAGGTTTTTTTTTTTTTTTCTTTTTTCTTTTTCTTATGGGAAATGAAAGGTTGAGAAAAATATGAATGGCTTAGGTGTGAATTTGAAAGGAATTGCTTGCTCAGTTACACTGTCCTTTCTCAAAGCCCCATTAGTATTTGTTTTCCATGATCTACTGAAGGGGGTGCAAGTTTTTGTTTCTGTGTGTCACATGTGGGGGGCAAAGCTATCATTGTCCATGTGCCAGAGGTGGCTGGTTAAAATGTTCTTGATCTCTAATGGGCATAGAGTGTTGCCTGCTTTGGATGTCTTCCAGTTATATCATTCTAGGCAAGCCCTATGGTATAGAGACTAGGCCTTGATTACATATGTTTCTGTGACTTGGAGGAGGCTCAGAGTCATTTGCAAGGATTTTTGTCTTTCTTGTTGGTATTTACTTGGTCCACCTCTAAGCAGAAGCCATCCATGTAGGCTCAAAGCAGAAAGGACCTCAAGTGTAGAAATTTACCAGTAGGAAGGAGTTCTATATGTTGTGGTGTGGAGGTAAGGCTAGAGTGATCAAAGGAGAAAGTGGTATAGGATGTAGAGGACAGAGAAGGCAGGGCCATGATAAAAGAGTTGGTGTTTTACTATAACTTTCAGTGGAAGCCATTTACAGTTTTCAGGTAAGGGTGTGACGCAATTGGATTTACATTTTCAAAAGGATTACTTGGCTGATTTGTGGGGGAAAAAATGGATTCCATGGGGCCAAGAATAAACACAGGGAATGATTACGGGGGAAAGGTAAGATATGGTGGTTTGGACTACGTTAGCGGTAGAAATGGAGAAAAAAGGGCAATTTTATGTTTATTTTGGAGATGGAGCTTCTTCAGCTTCATGCTGAAGAGAGAAATATGGAGAATGAGGGAGCAGAGAAAACAAAGCTGCCTCCTGGAATTTTGGTTCCAGCAAATGGGTGAATGCTGTGGCCATTTCACTTAGATGAGGAAGACTAGGGGAGGAACAGGTAGCGGAATGTAGAAACTCCACTGGATGTGATCTGAACATCCAAATAGAGGTGACCAGTATGCTCTTCTCCCCATAGCATGGAACTCCTGGGAGAGAGGGGCAAGGAGGTATAAACTGGGGTGAGTCGTCAGCAACTAGATGGTGTTTCAAACCCTGGAAGTAGCTGAGGGCCCCTGGAGAGAAAGTGTGGAGATGAGAAGGGGAGCCAGGACCAAGCCCTAAACACTTCCCCTTTGAGAGGTCTGGCAGAAAAGGAAGAAGGAGACAAGGTGGGTCTAGTGAGCTGACAGAGAAGTAGGGCAAATTAGGAAACAGAAAGCAAGGGAGGAAAGCATTTTTAAAAAGGACAGCGGTCAACTGGCAAATTCTGCTGAGGGGTCAGATAAAGGGAGGACCCTGAGAAGCTCATTAAATCTGGCGCCATCAAGGGAGTTGCTGACCTTGGCAAGAGTTGCATCAGTGGCATTGTGGGGAAGAGGGTCAGGGTGGAGTGGGAGATGACAAATTGGAAATAGTGAATAGCGGTAACCTGTTCAATGAGTCTTTCTGTGAAAGGGCTGAAGGTGGAGGTAATTTATGGTCAAGATATTTTGGTCATATTTATCTTTTTGCTGTTGTTTGGTTTTCACAGGAGAGCCACTAAAGCATGTTTGAATTAACGATGGAATCGATCCAGTAGAGAAGCCGGTGATGAGAGAGAGAGAGAGAGAGAGAGACAGAGAGAGAGAGAGAGGAGAAAGGGGGGAGGGAAAGGGAGAGGAGGAGGATGGGAATTCTAGGATCCAGGGATGTTTCTTCCACTGTTCCAAAAGGGAAAGCAGAAGGTGAGAAGGTGTGTGTAGGTATAGGCAGGCTTGTGGTTCGTCGTGGAGGGTGAGGGAGTCACACTGGGTTGCTCCCACTTTTTCTGGATCTGCACCCCATGGCCTCTCCTCGCTGTACCACTCCACTGCCTTCTTCTGAATTCCTGTTTCTTGGTGCTCCAGCGCTGGCTCTGCACGAGTCAGCCTCAGCTTAGACACCACCTGTATATGTCCAAGTCCTTCTGTGAGCACTTGGGAGTAATGATGTGGCCAGGCTCAGAATGAGTCTGAGTAATTATTTTACCTGAAGGACCAGCTTCCCAGCATGGTAGCCACCTGGCCGTGTGAGGCTGCAGAGTGCTTGAAATGTGGCTAGTGTCACGGAAGAATTGAACATTTAATTTCATTTAATTTAACTTTAAAACTGATACTTGATTCAGCTATTAGCAAACTTTTACTATGCTTGGGACAGTATAGATACCTGAATCTATGCCGAATATCTTCGATAAAATTTAGCATCTGGACTGTGAGTATAAATTGTACCTGATTTCAAAGACTTAACTAAAAAATATATAAACTCTCGTGGATAGCTTTATATTGACTGTGTGCATGTTGAAATGACACTAATTTGGATATGTTGAGTTAAAGTATATTATTCATTTCACTTGATTTAAAAAATTTTCTTTTTTAAAAGTAACTGCTAGCAAAGTTAAAGTTAATAGGTAGCTTACATGACATTTCTATTTGGTTTTATGGGCTGTGCCTTTAAGAAAAGCTCATATTTTAGGTATATGCTTGGTCCTGACTACATAGGAGTCAACCGTATCTCACCATGAGGAGCAGTGACTGTTTAGGAAACATGACCTCTCAGAGGTGGTGCAAAACTGGGATTTAAGCCTGGCCCTCTGGGCGCCTACAGGCCGCGCCCTGGACCGTATGCCACATGGAAGTCATTTTGTGCATTCTTGCTCTCGGGTTATTCTGTGTTTACCCTAGCGAAGGATATTTACATGGACACGTACAGGACAGAATTTGGTTCTTAACTCAAGCCATTGAAATTATGATTCTCGGGATATGGTTTTAATGTACTGTTACTGACTTTGCTTTGATTTAATGGAGGATACACAGTTTATAGTTAGGCCTCTCTCTGTCCTTGAATTCAAAAACCAACCATCAACTCTTATTTATTACGAATGATGACCCCCGTTTGCTCTGTGCCCTGGATCTCCTATCACCAAATACTGGCATGCACTTAGTCCATTATTCCATATTTGGTGACACACTCCTTTCGTCTTGCGACTGTTCATCTTTCATTAAGAGTCCCTGTGAAGAAAAGATTTATTTATTTTTTAAAGGAATAATTTAAAGTTACTATAAATTTTGCATGGTTAAATTAGCGTTTGTGATCTACCACAGTGTTCTGTGGGCATCTGAAGGTCAGTAGGTCCCAAACTGAGCTCACTATCCATTCCTCTTTTTTTTTTTTTTTAATTTTTATTTATTTATGATAGTCACCGAGAGAGAGGGAGAGAGGCAGAGACACAGGCAGAGGGAGAAGCAGGCTCCATGCACCGGGAGCCTGACGTGGGATTCGATCCCGGGTCTCCAGGATCACGCCCTGGGCCAAAGGCAGGCGCCAAATCGCTGCGCCACCCAGGGATCCCCCATTCCTCTTACTCTTCTTTATTCCTTATCTGATTTTGGTATCATTGTCACGCATCCAGTCGCTGGTCAGAAACCTCCATCATTTCCAACTTTTGCTCTTTCGTCAGCCCCTGCAAGCAGCATCCATTATGTTCAGGCCCCCTCCAGCCTCACATTACCTTCTTCCCACCCATTGCTCCTGCCTGGCTAGAACTTGAACATCTCTAACTTTTCTTCTTCTTCTTCTTCTTCTCCTTCTCCTCCTTCTCCTCCTCCTCCTCCTTTTTCTCTCCCTCCTCCTCCTTCTTTTTTTTTTTTTTTTAAGATTTTATTTATTTGAGAGAGACAGAGTGAACATAAGCCAGGGAGGGGAGGGGCTGAGGGAAAGGGAGAAGCAGACTCCCTGCTGGGTAGGGAGCCCAACGAGGAGCTCGATCCCAGGACCCGGAGACCATGATCTGAGCCAAAGGCAGATGCTTAACCAACTGAGCCACCCAGCAACCCCTCTAATTTCTTTTCTTGCTCCAATTCATCTGTGATCTCTTTCAGAAGAGAGGCCTTTATCTCTCATCTTTGAGTCCTGGCGCCTGAGTGGAGAGCTTGTGCTACTGATTGGAATATTCATAGATTGTGTTTCTCTCTTCACGCGCATCTATCTTCCCTTATTCCTGAATTCTGTTAGCAAAGCTTATCCAGCATGACTCTTGAGCTGGGTGTACGGTCAGGAGCAGTGCTGCAGAATGCAAGATTGTATGCTGTACCCACGAACTGGCTTGGCTCACACAGATCCAACGAAAATCTCTCCCTGGCCATTCCAGTTAATGAGGGACAGATTTCTTTCTTGGAGTCTAAGTCATATAGTAATATGTCCCTGGGGAATAGAATTGGCTGGAAATCCCTAGAATATGATATCTTATACTCAATAACCTTGGGAAAAAACTGTGGGTAATTTCCATATAGGTGTATGTATAGGCAGAGCATTTGGCTCATTGTTTATGAGGCAAAGCTTGCGATAGGAAATTAAAAAGAAAAGAAAAGAAAAGAAAAAGTAAAAAGGGGCTATAAAAGAAGCAGAATTTCATATAATCAAATCCCAAATTTGTTTAAGTCTTCTTTGAAAAATTAGTCAAGTTTTGTAAGGATAGCGTAAGAATCCCATTAATATAAGTCATGCCTACAGCTCTGTGTTAGCATTACTTCAGCATTTACCTTGGGTCTCACTCCAAACAGGGTATAATTTCAGAACTGAGTGTACCACCATCCTGCCCCTGGTGAAAAGGGAATAGTTATTTCTGTCTACAACATAGCAACAAGATACCAGCAGCTACTCAGGCCATTTTTGGGGGCATCTGATGAAGAGATATTGGTATTTTTATATGGCATATAGGATTTCATAAGAGGTATAATGGAAAGTTTAGTTAAAATGTTCTTTTCTGCTCATTCTCAATTTACTGGTGACAAGTTTTGGAATGGTGGGTCCCTATGTTACAAATACACATTTACAACTGACTCATATCTACAGACAGCTGCCTCCGAACCCTCCTATTGAATAAAAATATTGTGAAAGGTCTCATAACTTTTGAAGAATGAATGGATTTTTAGCTAGATGAAAAGTAGAAACTGCCCAAAGTACCATCAATTAGAGAAAGCTCTCTCCTCCTAGATTCTCTGACATGAATAGTCAATATGGTAGCCCCCAATTCCATATGGTGTGCTTTTGATTTTGTTTTTAAATTTTGTTGTCCTCCCTGGGATTCCAATAATTGGGTTCAACTTAGTTAATGAACATCTCCTTTTCTAAAAGTGAAGGCTAAGGATGTGTCAGTAATTCATATATGTGTGAACTAGACTGCTTTCTACAAAATAAGGTCGGTGAGGTCAAGAAGAGGAGAGAAGCTAGAAAAGAAGCTAAGTGTGTTTGGTGGAAAGAGGACTCACACTTTTGGAGAGTGGACACTTTGGGAAAGGGACCAGAGCAGAACCAGCAAAAAGTAGAATGTGAAGGGTTTGGAGCATCTCTGCCCTGGAAAAAGGAAGCCTTTGGGGCTTGGGGTACTGAGTTGTAAGAGAGGAAAGATAAACTTTCGTTTTTTCAGAATGTTTCTAGGAGTCATTTTATATTGATACAAATGGTGCATCCAAAGATGGAATATTCTGCAGCCATTAAAGAAGCAAGGTGGATTTATGGTTAAAAAGAAAGTGCACCACAGACTGTACAGAATGCTCCCATTTCTGCATATAATTTTGAAGGCTTAATATGCATATATGCATGCGTTTGTTCATGCGAATATATGCAGAGTATTCCTGGACGAAATGTAATAAGTGATAACTTACCTGCCTCTGGGAAAGGAGCCTGGGGACCTGGGTCTGAGGTAGGGTCTTTGTTTGCAATTTGGGGGGTAGAGTTTGACTTTTTACCTACAGTACTTCCAAGTTTTAAAAAAGAACGAGTTGAAAGTTTTCTAGGATTATTCTTACCCTTAGGAAAGTTGATGTGTGATGGGGAAGGAGGGGGCGGTGGGGAAGCAGGGGGCGGGGGAAGGAGCAGTGGGGAGGAGGCACATACTCTCTTTGTCCTTTCCTCGGAGTCACAAAGCTCAGGGCTCTTGTACGCCAGGACTCCTCTAGTTTTATTACCTCAGCTGGATTATGGTTAAATAAGCTTTTCTGGGCTGACCTGGAACTGAACTACTATTTATAATCTCTTTCTGTGGAGAAAACTCTACAGTGTTCCAGAGAGCATACTAAACTAAATTGTTTCCACCTATCCACTCTTATTATGTCTATTACCTTCCCAGTAAAAAAAAAAAAAAGGACTTCAGATTTATTCCAAGAGTGCCTGTCCACATCCCACTACTCATCTCATCAGAAGTGATAGAAACACTACATGCCGTTACATGTCTACATACCTTTTGGGTTTTCATTTGTTCCAGCAAGATACAGTCCAGTTTGCAGTTTCTTTTCCAACTTGCTTATAATTTTTCTAAGGAAGGGTAGTGCCTTTTCTTTGTTTCCATGCCTAGTAGAGAGTTCTAGGCATTCAGGAACTATTTGTTGGATCCTAAGTTAAGGTGAGAGTAGATGTTTAAGTGGATTGGTCACAGTTAACTGTTATAGATAAAAGTTTTTTGGCCTAAGAGACATTGTAGCTAGGATTTTAGTGTAGGACCGGGATTCTCAACGTTGGTACGGTTGACATCTTGGTCCTGATCCTTCTTTGCTATTGGTCACTGTATTGTGCCTTGTAGGAGGTTTAGCAGTGTCCCTGGCCCCTCCGCACTAAATATCATTGTGGACTCCCAGTTGGAACATTCAGAAACATCTGTGGATATTGCCAAATGGCCCTTGGGGGCAAGATCACCCTAGCTGACAATCACTGATTTGGAGTGATTTTTTAAAAAAAGATTTTATTTATTTATTTATTTCTGAGGCAGAGACAGAGGCAGAGACATAGGTAGAGGGAGAGGCAGGCTCCCTGCAGGAAGCCTGATGCGGGACTTGATCCCAGGACCCCAGGCTCACGACCTGAGCCAAAGGCAGGCACTCAACCACTGAGCCACCCATGTGCCCTGGGTGATTTTTGGATTTGCTGTTCAGTCTCCAAGAATAGTCCTATATTGAGAGACAAGTCTTCAAATCTTGGAGACCAAGGGGTGGGACCAAAGCAAGGCTTTCTGAAAGCTTACATTGTGCTTTTGTGGGGAATTAGAAATGGTGCCCCCTCCCTGGGGGCACATAATTAGAAAAGGACCAAGGAAGGAAGTGTAGACAGATTTCATCCTCCATTTGCCCCCTCCTGTCATTCCTGCTGGGTTTTTGAATAGGAGGAGTTCCTAGGGCCTAGAACTAAGTCTGGAAGTCTACCTGAATTGGGAAACAACAGGTTCTGGGAGCCAGTACCTGCATCAAACGATAGGATGGTATGACAGACGAGGCTGGCTTCTGAGTTAAATCAGCTATGCTATCGTCACTTCCAAATAGCATATCAAGAAAATGCTTCCTCATTAAATGGATACTTCTCAGGATCATTCACTGAACAAATGTTTATTGAGCATCTATCGTGTGCCAGGAGGAAAATGCTCCCCGACCTGGCCTTATTGCTGAATGAAGTGTTCTATTTCTGAGCTCTTGGTATGATCGCTTTATTTGATATTATTCAGAATCTTCCTTATTAGTGAAAAGTCTTTTTTCCCCTTCCACTTAATTTACTCCCTTTTGGAAAGACCAATTATAATTAAAAGCAAGAGGAACAGCAATCAAAGATGGCTGGAATTCTCAGAATAATTCTTAGCTGTGTGTCAGTGCTCCATGAGTGCACACACATGCTGGGCTGCATTCTGGAGACCCTCTTTAACGGTTCTTATATTTATAAGTTATCCTCCAATGCATTGGCGCATCAGCTGCCAAGGCAGTTTGTAGAATCTCCTTCCCTGGAGGTCTTTAAAAATAGAACTAAATACCCATCTGTCCAGAATGGTTTTGATGCAGTCCTGCTGATTAGAAGGAATAGGGCGAGATTTTCCTGTCAAGGTTCGTTTCAGTCTTGAGTGCTCTTAAATGGAGAAGTTTGCTTTTTAGTGGGGGAGGGAGGGATGTAAGGAGACGCTCTCTGAATTTATTGATGCATCACTGTACGCATTCTGGTAAAATAGAATAAATTATATATTTCTCATGCTTTTAATCTTTTGGAAGCGCTTGGCTCATTTGGAAGCTCGCACACAAATCTGTGAGGTAGATGGGGCCCTTCTCTGGGTCCCTGTGGCGCAGAGGAATCAGCGAGGCACACAGATGTTCAGTAACTGGCCCAGACTCAGGGTGGGGAGGCTGTTCCCACTGTCAGCTTTCAGGGCTCATCATGCTCTTTTCCCTTGACCCTCGTGCTTCTTTGGGTTGTGAGTCTTGCTCTGTCTTTTGGACATAAAGACAATTGATTGGGAACCAAAAAAATTTTTTTTAAAATTGGGGGACCCTATTTAGGACCTTTGCCTACTCTATTTTTATAAGTATATGTGTGTGAGTTTGTGTGTGTGTGTACAAATATAGGAGGGCAGGGATATGTATGTATATACGGGGATGTATAAGTATAGCAGTGTGCCTGTTCCTGAATTGGTCAGAGTTCAGCAGAAAACAAAATCAACCCATGTGACAGCAAATAAAGAGACTTTACTGAGGTTTGGGGATGGTTAAGGGAAAAGGCAGGCAAAAGACTGTGAGGTGTCCAGAGAGTCAGGGGGTCATGCTGAAGCACATGGAGAACTTGGAATGGTGTTGTAGTTGTGAGGACAAAGCTCCCACCAGAGGAGGGCACTCCAGGAGAATGGGTGAGGGGAAGAATACCCCTTCCATTCCCTTCTTTTCCCTCTGATCTCTTGTCCCTACTTTCTGCTGGCCAGACTCAGTTAGACTAGTGCCTGCAAGGATGCCATGGAGATGCAGTGCTCAGGGCTCTCCTTATAGGACACAGCAGAGTGTGGGGGGGCTGAGTTGGAGGCAAATGGAGACTAACCAGGTGTGTGTGTGTATGTGTGTGTGAATTTGTTCTTTCCTTAAAATTGAAGCAATTGGTACACAATATTTCATTAATTTCAGATATGCAGCATAGTGATTCAATGACCTAAATGTTAGGCTGTGTTCCCCGTAAGTCTAGCTACCATCTGTCACCAGACCATTGTATTAAAATACCATTGATTATATTCCCTACACCGGACCTTTCATTCCCATGACTTATGACTTATTCATTCCATAAATGGAAGGTTATACCTTCCACTCCCCTTCACCATTTTGTCCATCCCTCCACCACCATCTCCTCTGGCAAATAGTTTGTTCTCTGTATGCAATAGTCTGTTTGTTTTGTTCATTAGATTCCATGTATAAACGATACCATATGGTATGTGTCTTTCTCTGTCATATTTCACTGAGCATCATACCCTCTAGGTCCATCCATGTTGTTGCAAATGGCAAGATCTCTTTCTTTTTATTGCTGAGTAATATTCCATTACATATATATATAAAATATATAAATACATATACAATTGTATATGTAAATTATATGCAAAGTATATAATGATAATAATATAATATACGTACATACCACATCTTTTCTATTTATCTGTCAGTGGGCACTTAGATTGCTTCCATATCTTGGCTATTATAAGTAATGCTGCAGTGTACATAGGGGTGCATATATCTTCAAATAAGTGCTTTCATCTTCTTTGGGTAAATACCTAGTAGTGGAATTACTGGCTTGTATGGTATTTGTATTTTTAAGTTTTTGAAGAACCTCCATTCTGTTTCCCATAGTGGTTGCACAAATTTACACTCCTTACCAATAGTGCACATGGGCTCCCTTTTCTCCACAATCTTGCCAACATTTGTTATTTTTTGTATACTGGCCATTCTGACAGGTATAAGGTGATATCTCATTGCAGTTTTGATTTGCATTTCCCTGATGATGAGTGATGTTGAATATCTTCTCATGGTCCTCTGTATTTCTTTGGAAAATGTCTATTCAGGTCCTCTGCCCATTTTTTAATTGGATTATTTGTTTCTTTAGTGTTGGGTTGTATTAGTTCTTTCTAAGTTTTGGATGTTAACTCCTTAGTGGATATATCATTTGTAAATATCTTCTCTCAGCTGTTTTTTTGTTTTGTTGATGGTTTCCTTCCTTGTGCAAAAGCTTTTTATTTTGATGTATTCCCAATAATTTATTTTTACTTTTGTTTTCTTTGCCTGAGGAGACATCTTAGGAAAATGTCATGAAGGCCAATGTCCAAGAGATTCCTGCCTATTTTCTTTAAGGAGTTTTATTGTTTCAGGCCTCACATTTAGGTCTTTGATTCACTTTGAGTTTATTTTTGTGTGTGATGTAAGAAAGTGGCCCAGTTTCATTCTTTTGCATGTAGCTGTTTGATTTTCCTAGCACCGTTTGTTGAAGAGATATGTTTTCCCAATTGGATCTTCTTGCCTCCTTTGTCATAGATTAATTGACCGAAGAAGCACAGATTTATTTCTGGGTTCTCTATTCTGTTCCATTGATCTTTGTGTCTATTTTTGTGGCAGTACCATACTGTTTTGATTACTACAGCTTTGTAATATAGCTTGAAATCTGGGGGGCATCTTTTAGTGGCGGGCATCACATACTCAAGATGGGTTTATTTTTCTAATTTAACCTTAGACCTGAAAACTTTGCCATGGATTAGCAGTACTATATGTATTCTCTTAACAGTTTAGATAAAATCTTAACGTTTGTTTCCAGAATTAAAATAAGGCACAAATTCACTTTTTCAGTGATTATCTCAGATTGTTCATGAAGATAGATTGAAAATATTTTTAAAAGATTTTGTTTATATATTCATGAGAGACACTGAGAGAGAGAGAGAGAAAGAGAGAGAGAGAGAGAGAACCAGAGACACAGGCAGAGGGAGAAGTAGGCTCCATGCAGGGAGCCCAACGTGGGACTGGATCCTGGGTCTCCAGGATCCTGCTCTGGCTGAAGGCGGCACTAAGCCACTGAGCCACCCGGGCTGCCCTGAAAATAATTTTTTAAAAATCTTTTGATTACCAGTTTTTACTGGGTTGTCATTACTTCTAGACATCTTCAGTGGACAGAGCTAGTCAAACACATTTTTTTTTAGAAAGACAAAAATATACCATTTACAAAATGACAACCTTGTTGGTATCAAATATAGTGAATGCAGCATGGCAAAATACAAAAAAGAATTCTTTCCTGTGTGGTTATGCTACTTAAACTAATGTATAGTTAGGTCCATTTATTTCAGTTTGATTTTGAATTTTATAGGTTGCATTATTTTTGTCTTGAGTTATTTATAAATATGAACTATATAAAATGTTTACACAATTTTCCAAAATCAAAATATGAAGTGAAACATATTGGAAGAGATCTCACTTTTAACTCCACTTCTTCCTTCTTGTTTTGTCCTTTTCTTTCATAAGCATTATTCTGTTTTCTCCTTTTTATGAATTTTGGTTTATCTTTTATTTAAAAATATGTAAGCAGCTGTATTTATATAGCATATATTCTCTTTCCAATTCAGTTGGAAACTAAAATTCAGTATACACTTTTCTGTACTGTGCTTTTTTCCTTTCTATCCTGGAGAGCACTCCAGAGCAGTAAGTGTATGGAGATCTGCCTTATGGATTAGTAGTTCCTTTTTGTGGCTATGCTATAGTTTATTTAACCAGTCCCTAGTTGATGGATATTTTGCTATTATTAGTCTTGTAATGAATAGTCTTATATATATATATATATATATATATATATATATATATATATATATATCATCTCCTACTTTTTGCCAGTACTTTTTGGGAGTTGATTTTTATAAGAGGAACTGATGGGTCAAAATGTAAAGACATCTGTAATTTTGTAGATATTGCAAAGTTTATTGCCATCAGAGTTGAATAATTTTGTGTTCCCAACAGTAATATACAAGAGGGCCAATTTCTCCACAGTCTCACTATCAATTTGTAGACTTTTGGAATTTTTAGTAATTTGAAAGGTAAAAAAATGGGGCCTCATGTTTGAATTTGTATTTCTCTTATCATTAGCAAAGTTGAGCATCTTTTCTAATGCTGAAGATCCTTTGTATTTCTTTTTCCATGAACTGTACATTCAGCTTTTGTCCATATGGAGTTGTTGATCTTTCCTTCTGAATTTTTAAAAGTTCCTTTTATTGGGGCTGTTTTTCCTTCACTATCTGTTGCAATTACTATCCTCTAACTATGTTTATTTTGCTTAAAGTGTTTTATTTTTATGTGCAAATTTTAGATTATTATTTATGTTTATTTTTATGTAGTCAAGTTTATTTTTATTTGGCCATTCTTTTCCCCATTGGTTCTGGATTTGAGTTAGGAATGATTCCCTTGGCCCAGTTAATAAAGTAATCCCTCCCTGTGATCTTACACAGTTTCATATTTTACATTTATTTATTTTTAAAATATTTTATTTATTTATTTATTCATGAGAGACAGAAAGAGGCAGGGATATAGGCAGGGGAGAAGCAAGCTCCCTATAGGGAGCCTGATGCAGGACTCGATCCTAGGACCCGGGATCATGACCTGAGTCAAAGGCAGGTGCTCAACCACTGAGCCACCCAGGTGCCCCCATATTTTACATTTAGATCTCATTTAGAATTTATCTTGGTGTGAAGCTTGAGGAGTGGAACTAATGATATTTGTTTCCCAAGTTGTTTTAACATTGCTTATTAAGGCATCTGTCTTTTCCCCACTGACTGGAATGCCCTTTATTATATGCACTTGGGTCTGTCTCTGGACTGTTGATTCCATGCTATGTCTGAATGCTCCAGCACACAGTTCTAATAATAGAGGATTTATAATAAGTGTTAAAAAATCTTTTTAAAACAAAAGTCATGGTGACATGATTTCTGTGTTTATAAAAACATAAAGTGTGAAATGGAAGCATTTTTAAAGATAAACCATGCGTGGGCTACATTTATTATTTTATTTTGCAAAGAAGGGAAGCAGGGCTTACGGAGGTTATACAGACTCATCCAGCATCACCAGAGGGTCAACAGTGGGACTGGAACCCATGTTTTCAACCAGCACATGATTTTCTCATGAAGATATGATTTTCCTCAGAATTTATGGGTGATCAGTCTCTTAGCATGGATCTAGGTCCAAGTTGGATGTTTTCTCTTGCCACAAAATGTTTTCTTAGTTTTGAATATTTAAAATAATACATGATTTAGTTTATTTTTAGTGATAATATATGCATTTTAGAACATTTGGAGAACCCAAATATTGACCCCCAGAAGTGTGTATTTTATTTAATTATTTCCATAATTTTTAAATGCATGGTCTTTTGCTTTATTATGATCATGTTAAGTGGAAACAGTTTGAAGAAAATGAAAATAATATTAAGGATTTGTTTAAGTGCACTGATCAAAGTGCTTTAACTACATGACTTTCTTTAATTGTCACAAAACCCAACTAGGGATGCAATCTTTATTATTTTAGTATTGCTGATAAGGAATGCTTGGCTCTCAGAAGTTAAATAATTTGACCAACCTCACAAAGCAGAGCAGGTAAATGATAGAGCTTGGATTCTAACTTGGTGTTTAACCCTGGTACCTATATCATAACCACTGTTTTCATTCTATCCTGTGTTGATCATTTTGGATTCTATTATTTTATTAATACATTAGCAGAAGTGATTGTCTTTGTTTCAGTGATCATATTAAATTCCGTTTATAATATCACCTTTTTTTAACACAATGAAATTGTTTATACCAGGCTGTAAGAGGAGAAGGGAAGTTAAAAATATTTTTCTTGTTTTTTTTTCCTTCAGATATTAATCACAAGATCGATGCATCTACACAAATATGGGTCTTGAAAAATAAAATGGAATAATTCTGGAGAAGGCCAGTGTGAGAAAGAAAAACATATCCATTTTATAGATATGTTTGCTGCTCAGGCATTTTACATGATGTCCAGAGGGAGTTTCTTTTCCTATGTTGTCTTAACATCCTCCCTGCAGGTTTGTTTATATCAAAATTTGCATAACTACCTTGATTTTTTTTCCAGCCTTTGCTGGATCCAGATTGTTCCAAATTCTTCCAAAAGTTAGAGTTCCAAAAGTTAGAGATGTTCCAAAAGTTAGAGATGAGATATTCTATACATAGTGATGTGTGGCTGAAGTTGTTAATAGTTTGGAGCTTGATGTGCAATCAGAAGTAAAAAAGTAGCCATTTCCTGAACTGTCTCATACTGCAAACCAGCTCAGCAATATACATTCCAGTGTTTACCTTAGTTGTGACATGAATAGACATATCAGTAAGAAAGATGAAAACTTTATTGCACTTTACATTTGTTTCCTTGGAGAAATGGCGAAGAGGACATTTTGAAGAGAGAAATGAATTAAATGTATGAGGGCCAGTGTGAAATTACATTAGTGACCATTATAGAGGACAGTGTTCTGCTGGCAGCATTTGAAGTGCAATTTTGCATGTGTCCATGGGCTGGGAGACCACAAAGAGTAGACTTTGGATTGACAAGCTGATTTTTAATTTTGTAAAAAGTTAATGCTCTGTTCAAGGTGTACTTTGGAGTATTAAGGTAAACCAGGGTAGTTCCTGTCATCAGGAGGTTTATAATTTAGTGCACTGAATTCATCCTTTTCACCATGCCATTCCTATCAGTAAGTAAAAGCCTGAACTCATTCCCCAGTATATTTTATATTTATTTATAAATTACATACATGTGCTTCTGTAGATCCACAAATTACTAGGTTTTCTTTCTTAAATTTTAAGACTAAAAAAATAATAGTTGACATTCTAATAATTCTTCCTGCAGATCATTGCAGTGCGAGATGCATATACTGTTTCAAATATCATTCCTTTGTCTGTCTAGTGGCGGAGAAGAAAAACAGTCTGTTGTCTTCAGGAGCTTCAGTTGGGAACACATTTTATCCCTAAACAAGGAAGCTTTTAGGGAGTATTTGGAAAATTAAATTGTTTTCTTCAGAGCTGCCTAAGAAAGATTTCATAAGACTCTAGGTATTCCTACATTTTAAATTTTCTATGTTTAAATTTGATTTTCCTTCTATTTCCATTCCTCCGTTGCGGCTGTTCCAGTATTGTTACATTTCAGAGTTGTATAGACTAAGAAGCTGGGAACCCCTTAAGGAACAGTTCTTGCCTGTCATTTTCAAATTCTGACATTTAGTAATCTGTTCTCATCAAACATCTTGTCGAACTAGATGACTGGTTAATCACCTTATGATTCATTTTGTTTCACTTCTCACCTAGGAAATAAAAGGCTAGCTAGCTATTTCTAAAATAAGGGATGACTTAGTTAATCAGGATTTATCATAGAAAGACAGTCTTTTATGTCTTACTATGCTATATAACTAAGTGATAAGGTTATAATAACATTTGGAAATGAGTTTTAGTTATTATGTTTTTAATAGAATGTTCATTTACTATACAGGGTTTCTTAGACTACTTCTTAGCATCTCATTGAATATAAATATGTTCTGTTAGCTTGCAGATAAGATTTAAAACATCAACCTTAAAATTTTCAAAGCTTAGTGCTTTGTTTATGTAACTGTCTTAAAAGTATTTTTTTGTGAAATATTATTATAATGATAGGTTCATGTATTTCCATTTATTAGAGATCCCTGCTCTGTAATATGAAGAACTTTTATTATAAAAATCTATAAAAAGTAAATCTTGAGAGCTAGAATCATCAGTTTATATTAAATTTATTATTAAAATTGTCTTCATAATTTGAAAATTGCCATTTCCTTTTACTCTCTCATACATTTCTTTCAAGTTTTGAACATCTTTCTGGGTGAGTAGGTTACCTATTCTAGCTCAGAATCTGATTAGATTATCATTAAGTTCAAAACCCACAAGAGGACATTATGTTAATAAATCTTGAAAATAAAAAGGAAATGAACTTTTGAAAGAAATATGTAGACTTCCAAAATAGACACTGGAGGAGTTAGAAAAGCTGAGCAAAGAAATAACCAAGGAAAACACTGAAAAATATTATGAAATAATTAGCTTTTTAAAAGGCTCCTGTCCCTAATATTATCTTAGGGATGTTTCATTCCAAGGAATGGCTAAAGGAAAAAAGGATACATAGGAAGGATATGGGATAATATAGAAAACAGTTCCAACAAGGAGGGTTAAACTCTTGTAGGGTTTGTTTTGTACGGTTCTTTGTCTCTGCTTTTTTCTGAATACAGGGTTTCTTAGACTACTTCTTAGCATCTCATTGATAAACAGCCACCTGTCTGCCTGGCCTTATACCTGCCTAGCCTGATAGCCCTAGTATTCACCCCCATTTGATTGTCTATACCTAAATGTCTCCTCGTTCAAACTCACAAACACACTCATTAGTCACTGGATGGCCAGTGCATTTCCTTTCCCCAAGCGCAGTGTCTGCTCCTGGTCTAATGAGTTATGGCTGGATAGTCAGGTCATGTGATTCACAGTCTGCTTGTAAGAGCCACTAACCTGAACATTGTTCACACAGGTAAATTTATTGACATGTCTAATGTAGCTTTATCATTGAGTCTATCCTATTTTCAGGGAAGTAGGTACATAAAATTCCAAAGGTATGTAAATTGGCTTAGAACTCAAAGAAGGTAATAGCCTCCAAAGAAAATTCTAGTTCAGGAACCTAAAAGGCTCTAGTCATGAATATAAATGTGCATTATTATATACATATTGTTATATAAACAAACGCTATGAAATCATACTCATCTTTTTTTAAAAGGAGGGGCAGGGAGAGGGGCAAAGGAAGAGGGAAAGAGAATCTTAAATAGGCTCCATGCTTGGTTCAATGTGGGACTTGATCTCACAACCTTGAGATCATGACCTGAGCTGAAATCAAGAGTCAGACACTTAACTGACTGAGCCACCCAGGGCTCCTGAAATCATATGCATTTAAAGAATAATCTACCAAGAGCAAGTAATATTTTACCCAAGAATGCAAGGTTGGTTAGATATTAGGAAATATGTCAGTATCATAACATTAATATGCTGCTGATATTAGTCAAAAAGTCAAGTAAGAAAAGCTACATCTAATGCTGAAAAAGAATTTGATAAAATTTGACAATTCCCGATACAGTATTTCAAACACTTGGTTTTTATGCTTTGTGCTATTTCCAACAAACTGTGAACATCTGTCATTTTTATCACCAGACAAGAATATGTAAATGGTTTTAAAAGCACCTTTGGGAAGATAATAAATTTGTTTGTATTCTAACTTCCTACCTCATATAATGGTGTCTCAATAAATATTTTTAATGAAGTATTCCATTAAAACAAAGTAGTCTAGCCTTTGAGAATTGGTAAGAAAACAGAAAAGAGTAAATTTTTTTCTTGTCTCACAGGAGACCTTGTTTTAGGAATGTACAGCATCATTTTTTCTTATGTCCAGCGTGAACCATCATCAGTGTCTTTGGAGGACAATTTGCCATTCTTTAGGAGATGCCTTTGAAACTTGTCCACTTCGCTTTCTCCACTACTTGCCTGTGGCTCCCTGAACTCGGACCCCTGTCCCTGAGTTGAGCCAGTGCCCTACTTGACCACCATACACACCTAACTGATGGCTTTCCTCCACCTGAACAACTCCACCTTGCACTCCACGTGCCATGCCTGAGCCCACGTCCCTTTCTCTTCAAACAACTCAAAATACCTTAGAATGGCCTTTCGTTCTTCACATCTTGTCTTGCTCTGCCTACGTCTTTATAGTGTCTCTCAAATATTTACCTTTGTCAACTTCATGACCCCGGTCTTGGTCTTTATTTTTGGTGTGGGCTGTTGTTTTTGCAGAAATCTTCTGTTCCCTTTTTGCAGATATTCTGTCCCCTTTTCCTGTCGTTGCAACTAGATTAATCTTTCTATATGGGATTTGCATGTCATGCCTCTGCTTCAAACTTTAAGATGCAACATTTCTGTTTGAATTATATATAAAATGGTTGGCTTGACATTTGCAGCAGTCCTGCTCTGCCTTTTATGTATTCGTTCCTCCTAAATCTCCTCTATGCACAATGAACTTACTTTTCATGGAGACCATCATATGGCTCTTCTGCTATCTTCTCTTATGCTCTGTCCTCCATGCTTCCTTTTCTCACTTATGAAATATTGACTCATCTTTATAACGTGAAGATCAAAGGCAGGGTTCCTTGATTAGAGTCTCCTTGAAATTTCTGATTTCTTCCATCTTCTGAACCCTCACAGCTCTCTGTAATTCTCTGATGGCTTTAGTATACTCTTTAATTGCCTCATCCCTGTGAAAGGCTAGATTTCATTCAGTTTTATTTCTTGCAATGCCTAACATGGTCATTTATACGTAGTAGTTCAAATATGGATATTTTGATTTAAATACTGAATTATTTGAAAATACTATGTAGACGGGCAATATACATTTGTATTTCAAATGTATCAATGTCATTGATTGACTCTGCTTGTAAGCCACAGTCTCCAAGTATTCCTTTGGGAGGTGGTAATAGAACTGCAAATATTAAACAGAACTATTATAAAATAAAATTGCGTTGATCATGTAGTTTATTTTGAAAAAGTGATTTTTGTTTTTTCATGTTCACATTCATATTTACAGAACTAAAATATTATTGGGGTAGAGAATAATAAAACTTAGTGTTATAACCTTGAGAGAGAATGTTAATTAAATTGAGGGACAAAGAATGGGACAAATGCTTAAGATAACAATTTCTTGCCCCATTCGTGATGACATGAAAACTTTATTTTCTCATATTGAATCAAACTGCCAAGAAACTCTTGCAGCAGATTGAATGGTATGATAAATATCTGCTTTTTAGAGCTTTGGACAGTGTCATTGCTTGAAAAGCAAGCTTGAACTCCCCATGAGATCACTGTGGAGATAAATGCTTAAAAGCTTTTCAAAGCTATACTCTTGGCTCTATCAGAATTTAATTTCCCACTGATTATGTTTATACAGATTTTGGAACACATACCCACGAATATACTCAGCATAGCTATATCACTGATGATTTCCCATGCCTTGGGAATACATCCCTACTTTATGTGCACATGGAACCCACTTATACTTTTATATATATGGATACCTTGAGTTAATACTCTAGCTTTTAGACTAGGCTATGAAAATGTCCTTGTGGTTGTTTAAAGGCTGTGCCTTTGTAACAGTTAAAAACAATATGTTTTTGTGGGAATAAGTTTTATAAATATCCTATGCTTTATTAGCCATTTGGCCATACCTGGTTGGTCTCTGACCTGTAGTCAAAATGCAAGGGACGTTTTTAAAAGTAGGTTCCAGCTGTATGACATCATAGTGTCAAATACTCACAATGGGTTTATGTGGTGACGGGATGCATAAACATACAGAAAATCTTGGTTCCGGTCCTGTTGATGTTACTTTTAAGCAAATTACTCTACCATTTTTGAACTTCAGTTAGGGATCCTGGCAGTATTTACTTTCTAGAGAGTTTATGGATATGCCATGACATAAGATACGTAAGGGACTTAGCACAGTGTCTACTATTCAATACAGGTCACTTCAGTTCCACTTCACCAAAAGCAAAAGTGAGGTGTTTTTCTTTTAAAATTTATTTATTTATTCATGAGAGACACAGAGAGAGAGAGAGGCAGAGACATAGGCAGAGGGAGAAGCAGACTCCCTGCAGGGAGCCTGATGTGGGACTTGATCCCAGGACCCCGGGATCATACTATGAGCCAAAGGCAGATGCTCAACCACTGAGTCACCCAGGTACCCCAAAAAGCAAAAGTGATTTGATAAAAGAATTTGTTGATTGGTGGTGTTTTTATCTTTGAACTCTTTGTACCACAGCGATTAGATAAAGTTGGCGATCATACAATTGCAGAACCCAATTGCAGAAGACGGATATAATTCTTTACAGATGGGAAAAAAAAGAACCAAAGACTTCAAATGAAACACTTGCCACCACAGGGCAGGTCAATAGCAGAGGGGGTTTCAAACTAAGATGGTGGGGCTCCTCCTCCTGTGGCCACTGCTCTTTGCACTCCACATACAGGATGTGGGGCTTCCAGCCTCACTTTTTTCCCCCAATGCTGTTCTGTGATTAAGGTTCATTCAGTGAGGAGCTAGTGGGCTCCTAATCTCTTCTGTGCTTGGTCATTCTTGCCTGGTCAGCCAGTGTGTTTTTGTCGGACGAGAGAACAGTGTCAGGTGCTGTTGTCAATTCAGTGTGGAACACAATCTCAGGCATGTGTCCTTTTTTTAGTAGAATATAAAGAACTTGAGCAGAAGCCTCATTGTAACATAGCTCATGAGTCAGTTATCATCTTTGTCAAATCATCGCTTCACATTCAATCCCTGATCCTGTCTCTGAAATAGAAACATCATAAAAGCCTGGAATGTACTGTAAAAGATACAGATACATTTTTGATGGTTTTGCAAATTAGTTAGTCCTTATTTCATAAGCCTTTAAATTTTTGAATATTTAAACAAATATAAATTTGTTTAAAAAGAACATTCACTACTGCTGTGTTTTTAGAAAAGTAAAAAAAGAATTAGTACAATACTGAATGTAAGGTATAATAAAAAGATAAATAAAGCACTAATTAAAGCATAAAACTGTGTGTAATTTTCTTTATATAAAGTCTTCTGCAACTGTATCCCAGAAGATTAGATTTTATCGTATAGATAATTTACCCCTTTACAGGAACGTTTGTATTTTGAGTTGTCCACACTTAATCAGCAATCAGATGACATCTTTAAAAAAATCTTGTTAAGTTTGTTAATAAGCAAATCTAAAGCTATTGTAATAAGTTTTTAAAAACCCATATATACAAATGTTTTAATATATGATAATACAATTTAGCTATTTATTCTGATTAAATTAAAATCTGAGGTTTCCCTAACTCATGACTATTTATACAAGAGAAAGTAAACATCATAAAGAATAATCAAAGGAAATACATGTATAGTGATTTTAAATCTTAAAATAAGAAACTAAGTACAGCTTTGATCAGATGCACATGTGCTATTTCTGCAGAAAAATTACTTCATAGGGTTAAAGTAGTTGTCTGGTATCAAGCTTAAAATCTTGAAAAAAGATGTCCTTGCCACTTCATTAATGTATGTCAGCAAAAATACCTCCTTTAAAGCAAACTTTAAAGTAAAAATTTTGACACAAAAGAGACTCTCATAGTGAGATTACTCTTTAAGAGTTCACTTTTATTGGACAGGTTGTCATAGAAAACCTTGAAAGTAGCTATTCTGTGCTTTACAAAGGGTTCGATTTACAAGAAATGGCCAGAACACATACATTTAAAAAATAAACGATCTTATTAAATGAACTTTTAATTTTCAGCTCAGCGTGTGTGTAAGGCCAGCATTTCTTTACTACAATTATCATTGTCCTTTTATTTTGAGATGAATTTTTTCCCTAATATTCTAGTATAAATCTAGAATTGGTTTTTTGGCAAATTATTTTTACGGGTTTTATGTTTTATGTAAAATCACTAATATCACACTATTTTCAGTGAATACTTAAATATTCTGAATTTTTCAGTGCTTTAAAAATTTTTATTGAAGCATGATTGACATATTACATTATATTAGTTTCAGGTATAGTACATGCTGATTCACTATTGGTATATACACTGTGAAATGATCACAATAAGTCTAGTTAACATCCATCACCATACATAGTTACAAAAATTTTTTTTCTTGTGATGAAAACTTCTAAGATTTACTCTCTTAGCAAATTTCAAATGTGCAATACAGTATTATTAACTGTAGCCACCATGGTGTATATTATATCCCTATGACATATATTTTATAGCTGGAAATTTATACTTTTTGATCCCTTTCACTCATTTTACCTACCCACCCCCCCACCCCACCCCCACCTGCCTCTGGCAACTGCCAATAATCTGTTCTCTGTGCCTGGGAACTTGGTTTGGGGTTTTTTGGTTTTGTTTTGTTTTTTTAGATTCCATATATAAATGAGGTTGTATGCTATTTGTTTTTCTCTAGTATTTATTTCATTTAGCATAATACCCTCAAGATCCATCCATGTTGTCATAGATGGCAAGAATTCCTTCCTTTTTTATGGCTGAATAAAATTCTTGTGTGTGTGTGTGTGCATGTGTGTGTGTGTGTGTATGTGTGTGTGTGTGTATACATACACCATATTTTCCTTATCCATTCATCTGTCAGTGGACACTTAGGTAGTTTCCATATCGTGACTTTTGTAAATAATGAACATGGGGGTGCAGATATTTTGAGTTAGTGTTTCTTATATTTTTTAGATAAATACTCAGAGATGGAATTGCTGGATCATATAGTATTTCTATTTTTATTTTTTTGAGGAAATTCTTTACTGTTTAAACTGTTACTTATTGATTCTTTTTTAATTGACTCACTTTAAAAGAAAACTCCCAAATCAAAAAAAAAAAAAAAAAAGAAAACTCCCAAATCTTTTTTGGGTATCAAGGCAGCTCTGTAGAAAGGGTAGGATAGGCTCTATTTAAATGTCATAAAATTCGCCTCTTAAATTATTTTCCATTTCATTTCCTTCATTTTTGTGTGCAATATCTTTAATGTGTTTGAATCATCTTTAAATAAGAGTACCACAAGCACAGACTTTATGATCTCAGGATATAGTGATCAGTAGAGAAAAAGTGGTTTCAAATAAATTTGAAATCTTATTCGTTAGCATGATTTCATCAACATACAGATACAGAACAGAATGATACTAGGGGCATACCTTGAAATGCTTATTTTAAAATTTGGAAAGTTAGTTTCTCAGGTTGACTGGCAGCCTTTGGTCCATATACTATGAGATGTAGGCTTTTATTATTGTTACTTATAGTGCTTCATGCTGCTGGCTCATGTCAGCTCCTCTGAGCCAAATGTGCTCATCCATCCATCCATCCCTTCTTCCTTCCTTCCTTCCTTCCTTCTTCCTTCTTTCCCTGGGAGAGATGGTTGTTAAATATCTTTTAGCTTACTACTGCTTATAAATGTACCATTAATGAATAAAAATCAGGAAAGCTTCTCAAAAGTTTCTGACAAGTCAGGATGCTCCTAATGCTTTCATTATTACCTGCTTTCTGTTGCATCTGACTCCTGGGCTATTCTTGTTTTTACCAATCATAGGAACCCAATTGTCCCCATACCACAAGCACTCTTCCTTTAAATCACTGTCAGTAATGACAATTCCTTGGAAGGTGGAAATTGAAAACGATGATAGAAAATAATAATAATATCACTACCAGAAAGAAATAAAGGCCAGTGAATGTTCTGTTGTTCTGTTTCCATAGTTTTTACACAGATGGAAGCAGTACAGATTCGGTTTGGAATCTCTTAGTGTGAGAACTTGAGCAAGTTATCCACTCCTGGTCCAAGTGTCTCATCTGTGAAATGGAGGTTGTGAGGATTAAATGGGATTTTTATATATATAAAGTCCATAGTCAGAGTGCTTGGCATACAGTGATCACCCTTTTGTGCCCTCTCCTAGTACCAAGTAGGAAGTTTCTAAGAGTTCTTGATTGCCCTCTATTTTTGTATAGAGTTTAACTTTCTCCAGAATTTTCAGCAGAGCTTGAGTGAGGGATAGCACAAATACAATTTAAGTCCTTGGATATCACTTTATGTAACGGTATTTTTAATTCAAAGCACTTCATTGCATTTGGATATTATTGAAGAATTCTAGTAGTGAAAAAAATATCCATTTTTTGCTGGTTCCCTTGAGAAAAGAACAGAAATAAGCGATACTGTGTTTCCCTTCCCTGCCCAAGGGCTTTTCTGTTGAGAATTTGAAATTTTAAAGTTTTTCATAGAAAAAAATTCATTTCAGTTAAAACACTTTTTTAAATGATCCATCAGTCTCTTTAGTAAAGCATCACTGTAATCTTGCTTTATGACATGGTTTAAAAAGAATTGATGTAGCCAAACTGATAAGCATTTGCTGGTGTGTTTTAAATTGGATTATATGAGTAAAAAAAGGGAGAACCTATGGAGGATATTTCACTATTTGGACTTTTTTGTATTTGGGTGGAGAAATAAAGAATATCTATTATTCACTCATATAATTAGCTATTTATTAGATAGATAATTAATGAATATTTATCCTGGAAACTATTGGGACTTTAAATATGTCATTCTCATTAATGAAACAAGATAGCATTTTGAAAATACACCTTTGGTGAAGTTAATTAAAACATATAAAGAGTTAATTCATTATTTATAAGAACAATTTAAACCTTTAATAAAATACATTCCCATACAAAGGACTCTGATTTAAATAGATCTGGAAACTAAATTAGATTGCAATTTTATTGCTTGCTTATTAGGATTCTGAAATTCTCATCTTAAGAAGTTTAATATTAAATGTGTCCTTTCCACATTTATATACAATCAAAATGAAAAAGAGCTAATGATTTACAGTTTTATTACGTACAACTATACTGTGCAGTAATAGCCACTATCCAATAAGAGCTCATCTGAATTGAGATGTACTGCAAACGTAAGATTAAAATACACTGAATTTCGAAGACCTAGTGTAAAAAAGTGTAAAATATCCCAGTACTTTTTATATTGATTACATGTCCAAATGATAGTATTTTGGATACATTAAGTTGAATCAAATATGTCATTAAAATCAATGTAATACGTTCTTTTTTTTTAATGTAGAAACTAAAATATTTAAGATTACATATGTAGGTCACAATATATTTCTACTAGACAGAGCTGGTCCAGAGAATGAATTCCGAAATAGTTAAAACATAGATGGACATTGCTTAAGGACAGAGCTGGTCCAGAGAATGAATTCCGAAATAGTTAAAACATAGATGGACATTGCTTAAGGGATGCCACTTTATTAGCAAATCAAAAATATGCCAAACATATTGGGTTTATGGAGGAAAATATCCTACACACAATTTGAGAAAAAAAGGAGGATTGAGAAAACCATCTATAGATACAGAATATAAAATAGGATAGAAAATTGTTATGTACAAAACTATTTGAATGTTGATAGAAGTTTTTTCAAACATACTGCTACTTTCTTGAAATGTAGGTTTTATAAGTCTGGTAAATTTCATCATAGTCTAAGGAAATGAATATTTTTCAATGAATATGCTAGTGAATTATCTTTATTATTATTTACTATGTGTATGTGTCTGTTTCCATTTATTTCACCAAGCACAAATATTTTTGTGTGCATTCAGTGGGCCAGGTACTATTTTAATCTCCTCAGATAATCAAGGAACAAAACTGAAAAAACATCCCTACCCATCTCTCCCATTTCAACTCAAGTACTCGGAAACTACCCTCAATATATGTTCAACTAGTTTTCACTATTCAAGGGGTACTAATTGTTTTAACACATTACTCTATAGCTGTTTTAGTTATACGGTGACTTTAACTATGATCCTATTTTGATTTTATGTTATATCTTGAGTTATACATGAAGAAACTCCATGGAAACAATTGAAGGAAGATGGAGAAATTAGTGCTTCAAAAGTTCTGAACTTGTGAGGATCAGTTGCATTGTTTTCCCTGACTTACAACTATAATGAAATCATGATTTCAGGATAAAACAAATCCTTAGTGAACATAGGTATAGTAATTTAAATGCTTTAAGATTTCAGTAGAAACATTGCTATCACTTATTTAGGAAAGAGTAGAAAAAAAAATAGGTGTATTCCAATAATAAACTAAACTAATAAAATAAATTGTAGAAATATGAAAGTGTGAAATTTACATTATAAACACATTTAACATACATTCCAATTTGAGGGGAGAATATATAAATAACACACATCGGGGTGTATATGTATAACAGACATTTTTCTTGAATATTTTTCTTCATTAAATTAATAAATCTGGGAGTGATTTCTTCACTGTGAATTTTTTGTTTTAAAGATTTTATTTGTTTTCTCATGAGAGACACAAGAGATAGAGAGGCAGTGACACAGGTAGAGGGAGAAGTAGGCTCCATGCAGGGAGCCCATGTGGGACTAGATCCTGGGACTCCAGGATCAGGCCCTGGGCCAAAGGCAGCCACTTAACCGTGGAGCCACCCAGGCGTCCCTTCCCTGTGAATTTTCATAGATTCCAGATACACAGCATATTTCAATTGGCTAATGGTAAGATAAAGAGATAGAAATTAAATTCAAGGCATATGAAGGGAATAGGGTAGGTGTAAAGGTGCTGTTTCCGCAGTTAATTGACCAGGAACTGTGTTGTTTGTAAAGGATTCATGGTTCAAACTGGTTTAAGCTTTTTTGTGTTAGGATAAGTGATTTCCATCCATTTACTTCATCAGCCTCTCCCCTGAGATCCCCCTTTGCTGGTCTCCTTGCTGCTCTGCTGCCCTCTTCTCTCTCCATTGTATTCTCCAGTGACATTGAAGTTTTGCTTCCTCCAACTCTTGTCTCTGGGTCTTTGCAAATGCTCTTTGGATGCATTCCCCAAACCCCATCACTTTGCCTAATTCTGGCTTAAATATCCTCTCTGGTGGGGATCTGCCCAATCCTTGGTTTCCACTAAATCTTCTTGTTATGAGCTCATGTAACTCCCCTACTTCCCTTTTAGGAACATTATTACTCTATCTCCAAAAAGGAGATAAAATTGTCTAGTTTTGCATGTGTTTATGTAAATTATTGTTCTAATGGCTGTTTGTTTTAATGTGCTCTGCAACCCCAAAGGCTTCCCTTCTTTTCCTAGAATTTAAGGATTTCCTTATCATTTCCACATTTTAATATATGATCCTCCCCCCCCCCCCCGAAACATGCCAAAAACAGGACTAGGAAATCATTTACTTCACTGTGTTTTCATAAAATTCATAAATCTTGTCCCTGCTTAGGACATGTTATGAATTAATTGGTAGAACATCTATCTCTGAAGAGTTAAAGAATTGCCAACAGTGATCAAGCCTGCACTCTCTCTGGCTCTTGATACGGTGTTGACAGCCAAGCAAAGAGCTTCTTCAATAAATCCACTCTCATATTCAAGTTTTTCCAGATGTGAGAAGTAATTAAGTCTTTGCATTTGTTGAGGCCTTGTATACTTTTCAAGAGGGAACTGGCAGCTGTGGTGAATTAACTCTGCTCCAGTGCATGTGTATGTTGTGTGTGTGTGTGTTTGTGTGTGAATGTACATATATACAAGCACACAGGTGGCATTTGCCAGTAGTCAAGCATGATCAGACCTGAGAACAAAATAAAACAAAAAGCTAATTTCAATAAACACCAATTTTTTTTTTACACCAAAAATTTTTATAGTTATATTTCACAGTTGAGAGCCAAGGGCTTTGTCCGGTGATACCTTCTCCCTTTCTATTTTTGCCAAATGTTGAAGGAAAGCAATGAGGATAATTAAATCATTTGCATCTGTTAAGGGATATTAAAAAAATGGTGAGATCACGATTCTCATAAAACAGAAAATGAACACATTTAAAAGATTTTAACTCATTAATGAATGAGGGCACCAGTAAGATGTTAAGACTGGTTCAAAGGTGAATTTGGAGAACACGCAGAAATGAGTAATAAATTGCTGAAATGAATTTAGAAATAAAGGCAAAAAGCTCTATTGACAAGACAGTAATCAATTGCTTTTCCCCAGGACACAATTAATTTGCATTTGTATGGATAAAGCGTCATTAGCATTGTTATCAGTTTTTAGCATTTTATGGTCTTGTGAAGCAGTTCAAAGACAGCAAAAGGCCAAATTAGCCAGAAGGTAACACTAGATAACACAGGAGGTAATTTTTTTTCCAGTTTCAAAGTCTTTCGCAATTTTTCCTGAGACATCTCACACAAAATTCTAGGAAAGGGATACTTTTAGGGATAGCTAAGCTGTTTGATTGTGCCTGGCCCTTTGGTTCTGGTTACAAGGCTTACAAAGGCCAGACCTTGGGCTTCTCCCTGGGGGAAGGCTTGTGGAAGTGACTATTAGCTTCATTGTTCTGCTGAACTGAGGTCTCAAGTAAGCAGTGAATTAAACCAAGGTCCTTCAGTTCACTGGATGCTTATGTTACTGTAGATTCTCAGTGAGAACTGTCCCCGCCCCGCCCCAGTCAGTACATCTGGAAGAGTACTTTTGGTTTTGGCATCCCAACCACACCCAACTCAGAAATTGTGCCAAAAAATAATTTGCAGTTTCTTGTTCCTCTCCTCCAATACCTAAAGTTTAGTCATATAGCTCCCACTTGTGAATAGGATCTCTATTTGTGAAAACAGGAATATGAATACAGAAAAACCATTCTTTTAAATCTTATTTTAATGGCATAATTAGTAATGGTGACAATAATTCAGGTTGCTTTGTATTCTTTTGATTTCTAATTAACAAACAGTAATGAAATGGCCATTAAAAAGGAGAAGATGGGCTTAATGAATGTAAATTGTAAAAATAGATTGGGCTAATATTAAGCAGAGCTCTTGTCTTTTATAAAGAAGACAAATTGCTCAAGAGAGCTTACATTTCTGGTTTGAAGAAACTATTTCATCCCCTCATCTACTAGTAAAGTTCTCTTTTGGACAGTTGCCAAATAATGAGGAACTATGTGAGGCAAAAGTAAAATGACCAGGGGTTCAACTGAGAAACGAGAACCTTCTAGGAGATAGTCATAAAACAACAACAACAACAAAAACAAACCAAAAAAAACCCCCAAAACCCCAGGCAACTGAAAACGAGTGTAACTGAAAGACTGCCAAGACAGGCAAACAAGTCGGATGAACTAATTCCTCTCTCACCTAACCATTCTGGGGAATATTTTGTAATAAGAACTGTTGAATTAACTTTTAAAGTGGAAAAATTCACCTTATCTCTGGAAGCTTTCCTCAACTCAGAACTGAATCTCCATCTATTTTAATTATTATGGATTTTCATTTGCAAGTCTCTCATCTCCATGTTGGCAAAAAGCACATGTTCTATCACTATCAAGAAAAGAGGAAGAAGGGCAGGTGGCTTAGCCTGTTAAGCGTCTGCCTTTGGCTCAAATCATGATACCGGGGTTTGAGCCCCGAAATGGGCTTCCTGCTCAGTGGGGAGTCTGCTTCTCCCTCTCCCTCTGCTACCCCCAACTTGGTGCACCCACGCTTGCTCTCAAACAAAATCTTAAGAAAATAAAACTTCTGTATTGTAATATGCAAGTTAGCCCTTATCTTTAGGCTGTTAGGCGGTATGAGACCCTCCGGCCTTTAAAAACATATTGATGGTATAGTGTCTTACCCTTTCAAATGAGAAGGCCATTTCATATCAAGTGCTTTTCCTGGAACTGTCTACCTTTGTGGGATAGTTGCAAAATCTTGTGTTTCTAAGCTTTGCTATTTTTAAAATCTTTGCTTTTAATAACTTCTGGCAATTTGGTTTTTCTCTTTAACTATGGAGAATTAGGGTGGAGAGAGATTTAAAATTTGCCTTAGAGGATGTGGGAGAGCCGTAGCTGGAAGTAGAGGGTCTTGCCATAAGTAATGGGATCCCCACATTGGTCCCATTCCATATGAGGGCATGGGTAGAGTGCTAACATATGAGGTAGACAACATATGTGAGGTACACAATAAGTAAAAGGGTCTGCAATTATTAAGATACTCCCTTATTGGGGTGCCCCAAAGTGAAAATATATATTAAAATAGAACATTTAACCTTAGGTTTAAAGGAAGAAAAAGAAGGTGGTAGGAAATTTTGAAACATGATAGGTATCCACGAAAAACTTTTGTCTTATTCCCCAAGTTGCATTTAGGAGCTACCTACAAGAGAGCTTTGCTGTGATAATGTACAAGGCTTAAAGTGTTTTAAAGAAAACTTTACGTGAATTTTATATTATACTTATAAGTGAGAGGAAAAAAAGATATATTCAATCAAAAGAAATATAATGTATGCAGTTTGCCAAACAATCCATTAACGAGTCCATCCAGTACATCTTGAATGTTTTTTTTTTTTTTTAATTTATTTCTTGTCTTAGCACAGAGTATGCTTTACTCACCATTACCTCCCAGCACCAAGCTTAGTGCCTGACAGAGCAACACTTATTTGAATGAATGAACATAAAGCTCTGGTTAAGTTTTGGTCTCGGTATTCCATTGAGTAACTTTGTGAATGAGACAAATAATTAATTTCTCTTGATCTTAATTTTGTCTTCAATTTTGTCCTCTGTAAGAGAGGGCTTTTAGTAAGATTGATTTCTTAAGGCTCCCTCTGGCTTTAAAATTCTGACTGTAACATCCACAAATGAAAAATTTGTGTTTACGTTACATATGGTGTTTGGTTTTGCTTTCAGAACTTCTGTGCATAATCTCAACAGGTTATTTTCTTCCAGCACAGTGGAAAGTCAATAAAAACTTATTGCATAATGGGAAATGAGAAAAAGCGGCCATTGAAGTCCACTGAAGACAATTCACCAAGGGAATAGATGTCACCGTGAGCGACACAAGTCATCTTAAGTAGCTTTGGTGAGATTTTTCTCCCCACGCTTCTAGAAGTTTGCTAGAAAACCTTATAGAAGTTCCTCTTCCCTTTTTCCAAATGAAGATAATATAATAGATCTTCTATAGAATATTAGAACAGTCTTTTGGCAAAAGAGTTGAGGGAAACAGAATTCACACATTCTGCTCCTTTATGGAACAAATATAACATACAGAGAATTTCCTTGTAGAGTTCTCTACACAGCTATGTTTAAAATAACATAGTTGTTATTTTAAAAGTAAAGGTTTCCAAGTTCCGCAGCCTTGGGGGACTTCTTTTTGGCATTTTGCTAGTAAGCAGAATATGGGATGCCATTAAGTTAGCCTGAATCATTTCATGAAAAGACCGACAACTGTTTTAGAATACAACAGTTTTTCAGAGTAGGATAATATTTCCCTAAGTAATAATTCACAGAAGAATGTTAATTTTCTGGAGCATTGGATATCATTAAAAAATGGTAGGAAGGTAAATAGGTAGATTAGATCAGATTAAGTGAATAGGATTTCATGTTTCAGAAATGTTGGATTAAGAAAACCTAAATAGTTTTCTTGGTTGTGAGTCTTCTTGGAGCTTCTGATTTGTCATTAGGTGGTGTGGATCTCTAAGTGATAGGAGTTGAGATGAACATACAGGCTTTTCCAAATACATTTTGCTTAAGAAACCCCCTTTCCTCTCTAGAGTATTCTGTGGAACTGTAGCCTCATGGAAAACAATTTGAGGAATAATCTATACATAATGATTGTTTAGAATATTTTTTGGCCAGATTTTTAGTTTAGGCAAGGCTGAAACAATTAGGAAGAAAATTTAAAACTAGATATGTTATCAAGAGAAAGTTGCATTATTCTTGGCTACTTAGAATAATGTATTTGGAATAAAGTTGTATTTTATAATTAGTTTCATTGTTTACCATAGGGTATTTTTTTATGTCTCACACTGATATTATGATTTTGTGAAAATTAATTTACCCTAGGTTGGAGTAACCAAACTGGTATATTGTGAATTTTATAGAGCCTTATTATTGCCTAAATTGACAATTAAGGATTTTTTTGAGAAATGTATTTTTAATTATATAACTGATGACACATACTACATTATCAGTATTGTTATAATTTATTTTTCCAAGCATGTAGTACACATTGAGGAATATATGAAGAGTAAATATTTTATAGTATAAAACCCAGCAAACTTGTGTAAAAATTGACACAATGGGCAGAACTGGAAGAGCATGATTATTATTATTTTTTGAAACAATGATGTTTCTAGAATTCTTAAATGATATATCAACTTATGTTAACTGCAACTTCTTGTGTTTAATGATATTTACAATTAAAATAATACAATAGCAATATAAGGTTAATGGTCATAATTAACTCAGAATTGATTCTTTAAAGTGGTTCAAATGACTTTTCATAGTAAATTACTAGACTTTAATCAGCTAATTTAAAGTTAGTACTTTTTAGAATGTGGGAAGTATGTGTTTTTCTCATAAAAAATTTAACTTAGGGGATCCCTGGGTGGCGCAGCGGTTTGGCGCCTGCCTTTGGCCCAGGGCGCGATCCCGGAGACCCGGGATCGAATCCCACATCGGGTTCCCGGTGCATGGAGCCTGCTTCTCCCTCTGCCTGTGTCTCTGCCTCTCTCTCTCTCTCTGTGACTATCATAAATAAATAAAAATTAAAAAAAAAATTTAACTTAGGTTAACGAAATGAGCTTGAATGATCTGGATTCACTATACAAAATCAGAGATATGTCTGATGTTCCAGCACAAACTTTATTTAGACGGAGTTGAGAAATCTTTGAGATAACAGGCTTTGGACTATGCTATCTTGAGTGTTGTAGCGGAGTCATTTTCCCACCATCTTTAAGTCTCCTTTAAACTGTGTTATGAATGAATTAAATTAGTGAAATATAAATACATGGTCTCTTTCGGATTTCTTACCCAGTTTAGAGAATGTTGACTTTAAAAGGTCACAAAATCGAATTTTGCCTGAGAGTGGTATTTCCACTTGGAGGCTAGCCCTGGCTGACCTCTGCAATCCTGTCCATCCACTCACACATAGTTGTGATAAGAGGGTGAAGTGTGAGCTAAATAGAGATGAGGCCTGGGCAAGGTCATTTCTGCCAGAACACCAGAGGCTCCAAGATCTCAAGGGTGCTATAGTACAGAGAAAGGTACTGTACTCGTGAAATTAAAAAAAAAAAAAAGAAAGAAAAGAAAAGAAAAGAAAAAAAGAAAAAAACCCTATCCAGAAAGAGTAAAAATGAGGGTCCCTGTGTTTGAGGATGTAAAAGATGAAACTGAAGAGGGAAAAACAGAGGAAGAAGAAGATGAAGAAGACATGGTAAGTAGGAATGGGCCAGCTGAAGAAGTGTATTTGTTCCTCTAAGTTGATCACTGGAAAAAATGTTTCCTTTCCTTTCTTTTCTGGACAGATATTCTTTAAGCCTGTTATTGAAGACCTAAGGATGGAATTGGCCAGAAAATGCACCAGACTCATTAGTGATGTAAGTGGGCTTAAGTAATTTTTGTCTGATTTGTGCACTGTGTATGTGGCACTATCATGTCATAGAATCATCTAGTTGGGGAGAAAACCCTGCAGTCATCTGTTAAAACACAATTATTTTCCAGATCATGGAACTAAGTCCAGACACTTTCGTGGATTTCCTCAAGGTCACCAATACAGAGAATTTCTGTAGGAAGAGGTCTCCAAATTCTTAATCCAGAGTGCTGTCCCTTATGAATTTCACTCTAGTGTAAAATCGTAAAACATTGAAATTTCAGAGTGCATTCCATGTGTGAACTGCAAAGCCTTTTAAAATTTGTTTGGTGGTGTAATTTGTTACGGGAGGATCTCTGTCTAAACCAATGGTTTTAAAAAAAAAAAAACATTTTGGGTTTTTTTTTGAGGACTGTGATGAATGCAGTAGTTTTTGAAACCAGGAAAAAAAATATATGTGTGTGTGTGTGTGTGTGTATATATATATATGTATATATATATATATATATATATATATATATATATAAATATGTGTACATACATATATATACACACACACACATACATAACATGTATTGACAATTTTGGATTCATTAGTTACTGAACTACATAGTATGAACCCTGAACTAGATGATGATATTATTAGCAAAAAGGAGCATTTTTCTCCTGGTTTTTTCATTAACTGGGATCAATTTATATCATATCTCCAGGGAATCCTAGAATTGTGGAATTATGTGTGTTTGTATTTATATATATATGTATGTGTATATATATATATATGTATGTATATATATATATATTAGTAATTATGTACTGATAAACCAGTAAATAGGTAAACTAGAATTCTAGAAAGTTTTAGATACTCCTCATTAAAACAATTGTGAGAGAATTGCTGGTGCAGAGGAGAGATGACTCCTGAAAAGTGAATCAGGCCTGGGTCTGGAAAGAAGGGAACACAACACTGGCCATTTCTGTTCTAGTTAATGAGCAAAGCATCAGAAAACTTTGCCAATGTTTGTTTTTCAAAGGAGGTCAATCGGGAAAGTGGGATTGTGTGTTGGCATGTTCCCTGAAGTCAACCTACCTGCATTGATTTAACAGTAAGGTTGGGGCAAGTTATATAACAGGACTGGCCTTGGTTCCTCTATTACAGTATCATTAAGTAATGGTAATATATCCGAAAGGTTTGGTAAGTATCTTGCCTGGGTCACACGGTTAAGCAGTAGGGAGGATTGAAACAAAGCTCTCTCTCAGCCTTAGCCATTCTGCTGTGTTTGCTCTTATTGTAGATTTCCCTGCAAAGTTTATCTTAGCCTTACTATTATCGATTACACTAATATTGGTAATAGGAATGCTACCATTTAAAACCTGAAGTTTCATAACTCCAGAGATAGTACCTCTTCCAGTGCTATTATGTTTTTTATTAAAGGGTAATTGTGGATGAGCTAAATTATATAAACCGTTGGAACCAAAGTGGCAACTTCAGTGAGTAGATGATTTTGTTGGAGTTGTTTTGGATAAGGTCATTTTGCAGTGACTGTAAAACCAACCTTATGGTGAGAGGCGTGGCCTTTATCATTTGCAAAAGCCAAAGCCGTGTTATTTCTCTTCCATGTAGGAAAAATCAAATATGTGGGAGTCATTTCTGTTTTTTATAGATTTCTGCTGCATGGAATGTCTGTACTACTTAAATATTTAGATCGCAGACTGTGGCCTGATTTATATCTGTGTACATGTTCACTATTTGTTTCAAAATAGAATTCCATACTTTTTAAGATACTGGTTTAATTTTTGAAATTTGTATATTTACCAGTGAAGAGGCTGAACAAGTAATTATTTTGTTTCTAAAACAAAACTGAAAAGAGGAGTTTGTACAGTCATTTTATTTTAATTTTTATTTATTTTAATTTTTATTTATTTATGATAGTCACACAGAGAAAGAGAGAGAGGCAGAGACATAGGCAGAGGGAGAAGCAGGCTCCATGCACCAGGAGCCCGACGTGGGATTCGATCCCGGGTCTCCAGGATCGCGCCCTGGGCCAAAGGCAGGCGCTAAACCGCTACACCACCCAGGGTTCCCTGTACAGTCATTTTAAAAACAAATTTTAATTTACACTTTCTGGAAGGATTTTATGTAGTGGACCAAATGGAAGTTTTAGTTTTTAGAAGTTTGGTTGAAAAGGAAGGTATTTATTAAGTACTAACTGCTTTATTCACTGTCAGTGTCATCAGTTTTTTTATATGGAGCCCATGAATTTAACGGTTGAAGTTCTCATGGCAGTTATGTTATCTGCATTGCCAGATGGTTGTCTAAAATGTGTATTGGAGTTGCATTGGTCACGGAGCTAAAACAGATACGAAAATGGACAAGTGGTTGCACAGAGTTAGTTTGGGAGTTCCAGTTGAGGTCCTCTCCTGCTACTGACAGTGCCCCTTGGTCAGTGCCCACATTTCATTTAGCCCAGGGGCCCTTGCCCTGGTCTCAGACTTAAAGACAAACCATCAAGTCTGTTTGTTTTGTTTTCCAATCCCTTGTATTCCAGAGGAGCATCTGTACGTTTACCTGAGCCTTTCTGTCTGTTGGGTGGCAGTGTGTTTTAGCCCATGTCCCCAAGTGAATGTGGTGCATCGTTTGCCTGTCTGCACCTTGAAGCCCTGAGAAGCGGCCTTGCGTTCTGTTCACTGAACCACACAGCTGGTGAGCCACACACCTGGGGTTTGAAACAACATCTGCCTGATTCCCTGGCCATCATCATGTGGTTCCTCTCCTGCCGTGTGCCAGGCACCCCATGTATATGACTGTACTGTACAAACTTACATGGGAATGGTCTAGAGATGAGTCCAGGGACTTAGAGTTCTCCGTAGAAAAAAACCATATGTTTTTTCAGGTCAGGTGGCTTCACTTTGGGAAATCAGTGTGAGGTATTTTTCGTTCCACCTGATTTCTGCCTTTCACTTGGCCTTGCCTGTATTGTGGGGTTTCCCTCTGCATAACTCACTTCCCAAAATTAAAAGACACCTGGTCCTCTAGGGCCGCCTCTTTTATTTTTCTGTTAACCACGTAATGCCTTTTATTTCCCCAGATATTTTCTCTCTGTCTCTCTCACTGGGCTTCTTGGTCAACTACCTAATAAATTCCTTGAATAAGTCAAACCCATCAACTATATCGAGCCATCAGTATCGTGGATCTAGTGGCCTCTTGTCAGGTGGTTATAAAAAGTATTAGGTTAAGGGGGATATTTTTGTATGTTTCTTGTAAATTAGGCATCAAGAGTTTCTGCAGAGTGAGTTTGGCCACATCTGCATGAGGTCTGTGACATGGTGTTTTAGTTCAAACCTTTTGAGGGTGTTCACTCACATGGCAGCAGGAAGAACGCTTTTCAGGCAAATGAACATTGTTTGTGGTGGGTAAATCCTTCTGGTGCTAAAAGCATTAGATTCCATGGCTATCCCTCCAGAGAGAGCTCTGATTGTGTTAAGAGAACCTGGGTCAGCAGCCTTGGCTATGAGTGCCCCCCGCCCTGTTAGCACATGGTGATGGGGCTGCAGTTCTTTCTTCCAGGGTTCAATGCATTGAGCCAATATGGCTCCATTTGAGAAAAAACTTTTGATACTTTTGGTTAAGAGTGCCTGTAAAAGGAGGGGCCCCTGGGAGTCTCAGTTAAGTGTCTGACTTTGGCTCTGGTCATGATCTCAGTGTCCTGGGGTCAAGCTCTGCATCAGGCTCTCCCCTCAGTGGGAAGTCTGCTGGTCTCTCTCCCTCTCCTTCTGCCCCTCCTCACTCAAGTAAATAAAATATTTCAAAATAAAATAAAGAGTGCCTGTAAAAGGAAATATCCTCAGACATTTCTATATCTGTCATCTAAGTTCAGCCATTAGTTAATATCAATGAAAGAGAGAGGACTATGAGAGGAAGCACCTCTGAACTGATTTGACTCTAATTGTAGTTAAGGCATAGTTGGGATTAACAAGTGTGGTCAGAGCAGAAGGTAAATATTTGGGATATCTTACTGATTATTAAGTCATCAACTGTGCCTACCCCCCCCTTTTTTTCCAATTAGAAAGTGACATGGATAGTATCTCAGTAATGAGTTCAGATGGCCACAAGTGACAGGAAAAGCCTAGCATAGAGCCTTAATATATAGGTGGGATTTTTTGTTTTCACATCATGAAACATGGAGGTAAGGGATCCAGTTTTGATGCAGTGCATGTTCTCCGTCAGGTTCCTTTCCTTCTGTTTTGTCATCATTCGTATGGTGACTTACAGCCTTGAGATGACCTCACTGCAGCTGTATCCCTGTGACTGCAGAATAGAAAAAGGTGAAAGGGCAAAGTATACAAGGCTCTGCCAGCAGGGTTCTCCCCTTCATACCAGAAACCAGGAACACTGCTGGGAAGACTTCTGCAAATGTCCCGTGGCCAGAGCTGGGCACCAGAGGAGGCCAATGGTTGGCCAAAGGGAAGGAGAACACCATACCTGACTTAGAGGAATTCATCCTCTGGGGTTGGGGCAGGGGCCTGGCTACTCTCATAAATAACATTCAGGTTCTGTTCTTAGGAAAGAAGCAGATGGCATAGGCAGTCTATCCAAGAAATATGACCGTGGCTGTGTTAAGAAGTGGCTGTTTATTTAGTGATTTTATTTCACCTAGGATTTTGTGTCCTTCATCGATGTAATTTCTATCCATCTATCCTTTTCTATTATCTTGGTATAGGAAGGCTAACAAGATGTGGCATTCTTTATACAAAAATTTAAGATCATTTGCTTATTGTCACTCATGTTGTAATATCCATTGGAAATATAATAGGAGTGACAATAAGCAAATAATATGTGTGTGTGTGTATCTTTTAAATAAAGACCAAAGAAATGACTGTAGATGCCACTTACGACTGAACTATTTGCCTACACAGTGAAGGAAGTAAATACTTCACCCTTATCCTGTGCTCTCGTCCTGAACATTCTGCTCAGGTCAGAGCTTATCGGGGGCTCTGTGGCCAAGCACATACCTCTGCAGTCAAGAATGTGACTGCCAGGGGAAGAAGATAGTGGCAAAAGATAAAAATAATGAGCCAAACTTAAGCCTAATGATAGGTTATTTTCTCTCACACTTAATTATATAACGGGGATACTTTTTTTCTCCTTATGATCAAAATAGCCTACTATTTATCATACTGCCATTAACGGTTTAATTACTAGTGACTGAGGAGGGTGATTTGCAGAGCCCTAAAATTATGGCTAATCTCCGAGAAGAAAAAAAAGTAATTTAGTGCTCAGATAAGATAAATATGTTCCAATGTTGATTTCATGAATAAAGCAAATGTTTAATGTGGTAGGCGTCTAATACCTAAGAGTCACAGCAGTGAGATACAGTATTTTGCAGTAACTTTGCTTAGTTATGTTCATATCTGGTTATACCTCAGGTTGAATTATGCCCCTCAAATCAGGTTTACATGTAGTAAAATCTCTATGTAATGTTAGTATGCAACATCGATGTTAGTCGTGTCCTTTAAGAATCAGGTACATAGTCAACTAAACTTCACTTTTAGGTTATAATTAGGGAGACCACGTAATTTATCATCTGAACTGGGACATTTTTTTCAGCATAAGTATTTACAGTGTTGGGTACATAAACATGACTTTATTACAGGGTCATATAACTTTTAGCAAATTACCTTCATCCTCCCAACTAGTCATAAATTTTGCCTCACCAGTTTTTAGATTGGGTGGCAATTGCATGAGAGCGGGATTATATTTTAGGGCTTTGTCCATGGTTCCTGACTGCAGCTCAATGTGTTCATGCAGGGTCTCCCCCCAGAGTAACAATTCTGGCCTCTCCTCAAGGGGAAAGGAGTGACTCCTTTTACTCCTGAGTTTGAGAGAAAAAATGAACATGCTCAGCTAGGGTTCTCTGGACTTCTCTTGTGCATCTGCCCACCCATTGCATTCTGGAATGATCTTCTCCACCACACGGCAAGTTTCTGAGACAGAGTTTGCCCTTGTTGGGGGAGGGGAGGCAGATGGGGAGGCCTCTGGGGAGGTGCTCATAAATTGGGTAAGTTTCACTTGAGCAGAATTAATTAGTAAAGGAAGCTCATCGTGGGTACAGTTTGAGCCCCTTCTTCTAATCCATCATTAATAGGTAGTGTTGCTAACAGTCATCGCTACCTGTTTGATTTCTGCTTCTACTTCTTAATTGGTTACATCTGTCCTGATGACTACTTGTCTTAAACCTAGAGGTAGGCAGCTATGTTTCTGTTTGATTGTAGGCTTACCTATTGAGTCAGTGGCTTGAAAGTAACAACACACTAGGACACTTGTCAAGTGAAATGAAAGTGTTTAATAATTACGCTGAGCAAGCTGGGCAGACAGGACTTATAGTCAATGTGCGTCCACCACACATGATCCTTGATGATAACAGGACTCTTATCTGAAGAACAGTCTTGTGTGTGTGTGTGTCTCATCACCTTTGTGGTTTTGTGCTAAATATCCATTTATTTAATTTGGCTGCTACTGAGCATTGTACCTCACTTGAGTATTTACTTCAGAAAACAAGACTTTGAGTAACACTTCTGCTCAAAAAGGGAGCATTAAAATTGTTTTTCTTCTTTCTCATCTTATGTAAATTATTCTCTCTTTTAGATTCATTATAAAGAAGAGTATAAAAAGTCTAAGGACAAGTGTACATTTGTGACCGACACTCCCATGCTAAACCATGTAAAACATATTGGTGCTTTTATTTCTGAGGTAAGGCATCAAAACATGCCAAATGGTTTGCATTTTCATTTCCTATTTTCATTTCCTGTGCATTAAAATTACAGAATAATATTTTTGAGAGTGCCACTAAGTATTGGTAATATCTACACAATTATGTAATTATGTGCACAATGTCAACTGTATGGTTGATATATTTTATTTCACATGTCTATATTTTGACTCCAAGTCTTCCATATTTCTATAGGATTACTCTTGAAAAGATATATTTTATTTGATAAGTGGAATGTACTGGAAAAATAGTTTTAGAAGTTCCATTATTTTACTTCCTAATAAGTATATTAGACATAAATTGTTGAATATCATTTTGAAAATAAGTAAAATTTACCAGCTGACTCTATAAAATGTGATATCTTTGGTAAGTAATTTTAAATCAATTTAAACTACTTTTGAGTAGGATCAGTTCAACAGAGACACTTATTATGAAACCACAGAGAAATGCACTCCATTCATTTTCTAGCTGAAAAATCTTATAGTCTCTATCTGAGAGCATTTGAAACTGAAGATTATGCTGCATGGTAAAGCATCATGTTAACAGCGCTTTCTGTGAGGAGGCTTTTCTATAGTCTGTGGCTAGATCACGTAGATAAGATAAATTTGAAAAAAAAAAAAAAAGGATGAGTGAAACAGTATTGTAAGTGACTGACCTCTAGTGTTGCATAAGTTACCTTGGAAAAAGATCAACATGATATTCTCAGGATTACTTCCAGACATGAAAACATTGCGAGGGAAACTGGCAAATTTTCTCTTACTGAGTACCCACATCTAAAGAGTTGTGAGAACACAAGGTTCACACAGGGTCTATGCTTGATAAATATGCACTCAAATCTAGTTGGGAGTGGGAGTAATATTAGAGTATGGATAAATGTACTTTGGTTGGTTTGTGTTAGCTTTTATTGCTCCTGTGCAAAGACTTTTTTGATGTTTTTCATTCCTAATTGATTCTTTTTCCTGAAGGAGTTAACTGCAGAGCAAAGAAAGGAAGAAAAAAGTAACACAATCTATTGTGTTACTTTGAACCTAATATCCCTAAGAGAAATGGTGAAAGAGCGTTTCTCTTTATTAGTAATGAATTTTGGGGAGCACTTCGAGACAGTGCAGATTGGAGGTGAGAAGGCACAGAAAGAGCAAAAAGATACCCTCGCCCCCTGCGCGACCCCCCAACCGCTGCAGTCAGTCGTGGTAGAAGGAGGTTAAAAAGATTTGAATACAGGAGCGCTGTCCTTGCATTCAGGTTCTAGGCAGTACATTCTAACAACTTGTATTTTCTGGAACAACTCAAATGTCTCGTTTTTCTCAGATTTTTCTTTGCGGATCAAACAGCCAAAACTCTCAATATATACAAACAGATTTTCTTTTAAAAATTTGCATAGGTTATAGAAGAGTAGTCATTATTTTCTTGAGCGTCTCATTTAAAGCTTTTTATGTAATAAATTGGATTTATCTCTCTTCAGAATATGTTCTTCAGTCCAGTATCTAAGGTTAAAATGGTCTTCAGGTTTTTAAATTAATTCTGTTTCTGAAGAAAGTTTTCTTTTATTCTCTTTCAATATTCATAGTAAAAAAAAAGTAATGCTTATTAATTTTTTTCCTTTTTCCCCCCTCTCTAGGCAAAATACAAAGGCACCGTTAAGGCAAACCTCTCCAATTCTCTTTATAAGCAGATGCCAGCTACAATTGATAGTGTCTTCGCAAGAGAAGTTATGCAGCTTCAGAGTGAGGTGTGGGTTTCCTAAATTATTAATTATATATATAAATATGACTTAATATAATTAGCTTCTTAAAATATATTAATATATAAAAATATATTTAAACATAGTGAAAAGGTTGTTTACCTTGGGTATTACATATTGAATGAAAATTGGAAGCAGCTGATTCATGTGCTCCTGATAGTCACTGGTGGATCCCAGAAAATGAAAAGGAGAGGTAAATTTGCTAGTCAAGTGATGCTGTTTTTCCTAATCCCATTCACAACTATTGATAGAACAAATTTGAATCTTACTAGGACAGCTTACTTAGATTAAAATCTGACAGCAGATAGTAAACCCGTCTCTGAAATGGCATGTGATCTCTAAGTGGTGAATGTTCCAGTAGCTTCTCCAAAGTCCCATAAGGAGTTAATAGTTAAATTCCAGACCTGCAGGTCTGTGCTTTCTTAGTCAGGCAAGGGGTTCCTGAATTTCTTTTTCTATGGATTATGGTTTTCATTTCCAGTATCTCAGGTGAAGTGGCCATTTTAGTGATTGCAAGTTGCAGGCGAATTTAAGAAGTGTCATCCTCTAAACTCATTTTGAATCCAGAAGAGTAATTTCCCCCTTTGGTACACTAGGCAGAAAAATACTTAGTACATTTAATTTGTTGGATTTCTTAAAATAGAATTTCAAAGTAGGCTATTTTACCTCTTTCTCACTCGTTTTGTTTTCTTCATAGCAGTTTTTCTTTTTCTTTCTTTTTTTTTAAGATTTTATTTATTTATTCATGAGAGACACACAGAGAGAGAAGCAGGCTCCCCTCAGGGATCCCAAGGTGGGGCTCCATCCTGGAACTCTGGGATCACACCCTGGGCGGGAGGCAGATGCTCAACCGCTGAGCCACCCAGGCGTCCTGGCTTTTTTTTAACTTTATGAATCTGTTACTTGACCCCCTCAGAGCAGGGACCTCCTATGTCTTGTTCTTTGCTCACCCCCCACCCCCCGAGCTTAGTACAATCCTCAGCACACAGGGTAAATACTGGTAAAATCGATTTTGTTGTATTTGTTGATTCCCTTTATAAAAAAATGTTTCCTTTACATAGTTTGTATCCCTCATGCTACATTTTAGGTTAAAAATAATAGTGAACACATAGAAATGTTTACTGTGTGTCAGGTGCTATTCTATGCACTTCATATACATTTATATCATTTAATCCCCTTAACTACTCTGTGATATAGCCCCATTTTGGAGATGTGGAAACTGAAGCACAGAGGAGTTAAGTAACTTGCCTGGGATCACACAGCTGATAACATGGCAGATCCCCCACACGAACACGTATAGTCTGGCTTCAGAGTGTGGGTTCTTGATCACACATTGTATCACCTCTTTCTTACCATTTCCGCCACTCTTTTTCTTATTAAACGAGTTTACCTCTTCCTTCAGACTCTTCAATATCCTAGAGGATACCTAGGTAATTTTAAAATTGTCTGAAAATAAAGTGCTCTTGAAAAAGACTGAGCGTCGTTTTCCTTTGCAGAACATCTTTAAGTACTTTATTATTACAAATGTAAACGTCTGCTGTGTACTCAACTTGGCAGTAAGCTAATCTCAGCTGTGCAACATGAGGCTAAAAATACATAATATCAGGATTTTGCATGGCTGACCATGACTAATATATCCCCCCCCCCTATTTTTTTCCTCCCAACATCTAGTCCCCTAGCCACTTGCTGATAATATATGGACTACTTTATAAAGCAAATATGTACAACACAACACTTGATATGTGACAAACAATTGTGTAAGAAAGAAAGAATAGTCTCTTCTTATTTTTATGCTTGGAAAGATAACATTGTCAGGTATCTACATCCTCTTTGCTGTGAAAATGCACACGTTTTCTTACCTTTTTATGGTAGAAACAGAACTGTAGTACACAAACATGTGCAATGCAGGATTTAGTGTGAAAGATAATCCATACTGTATGTTGTGAAATCTATCTTTTTCCCCCCAGAATAAGTTGTCACTTATGTTGTTAACATGTGTTATGCTACAGTAGATTATGCCCTGTGGGGAAGACAGGTGTGTGCTCCCCACACTGCCCACTGTCCTAATTAGTCACTGAACTTGTTAGTAAGGAAACACCTGCATCCTGAATAAAATATCTATTTCAATAGAATAATATAATAACATTTCAATGCAGTGTAATAACATTTCTTGAGGTTTGTGTAAATCAATTTTATTGTGGCTAAAGTGCAGTTCTCCTAGCTTACCTGGTAATAAGACTAGCAAGAAAGTATTTGACAGTGTCTGAGAAAATTAAACAACTCACCTTTTACTCTGTCCAAATAGTATCAGATTTGTGGTAATTTAAATTAGAGTAGTATACAAATTGTGGAATTTCATAGTGTTCTGGGTTCTACTGAAAAGTATCCTAAACTGAGGACATTGGATCAAAATGCTATGCTAGTCAGTTTGTAAACATTCTCAGATGCTTATATCCAAACTAGAATGATAATGCAAAGTGAGCTAGATTAATGCTCCTTGAAGAAAATGACTGAAGGGAAGTCATTTAAAAAAAAGAGAACAATATGGAGATTTTAGGATGCCATTGTGTGAGATATCCCCATTAAAATTTTTATAAATAAAGACCACAAAGAAAATTTCTGAAAATGGTTGGACCATGCCATGAAATGATGAGATCCTTCTCACCAGGGCTATTTCAGGCAGAGGCTAAATAATCTCTTATCACAGAAGTAATACCGGCTACTTAAGCGCCTGAATTCAGGAGATGTTTGACAGCTTAGGTTTTTATCCGTAGTGGCTCCAGGGTCCTGCTTCAGGAGCTCCAGAGGTGTCTATGCTATGGTTATATATATATATGTGTTTATATAGTAGTTATAAAATATCTGTGGTTATATATGTGTCTATACAGTAGTTATAAAATATCCTGAAGTTAGAAATGTATATATAGATCTTATGCATATATATGACATAAAATATACTATGCTATCAAATATACAAGATGAATATATTTATTTCTTTCATAAACACATTTATATGTAAGTATATAAGACTATTGCAAGTGTCCATCACTAGTTAGGTGTCCAGTACCAAAGTGACCTTGATTCTCAAGGTATGAAGAAAACAGTGTTAATACAGGCAAATGCTACAAAATAATGACAAATCCTAAGAAATCAAATTTATCAGAAAATTTATTAGCTTGACACAATTTTCCATTAGCTATTTTAAGGATGAAAATTAATATGATAAATTAAAGTTCAGCTGCCTCCAATTTGATGTAATCTTAATTCTAAAGTGGTGCTTCGTTGCAGCTATAAATGAAATGACTTTTAATGCTGCAAGTAGAAAATTACATAGCCTTTTAAAGAAAGAGTGCTTTTTTTAATTGTGCTTCATGACTCACCATTTCTATGATAACCCAATAAATGATCAGCTGCATTGGTTATGTTTATGAAGTCACAAGTTACACAAATGAACCCAGGCACCCAGCAAAAAGGAGCTAGGTATATGCTATCTCCTTTTATTTAAAAGAAGGAACAAATCTGATAAAGGTCTCTTCTTGGCTTAATAGACCTAGTCACTCATTAAACTCCTCCTCCTTTTCCCCAAAATTATGATATAGAATCTAATGGAACTGACATAATGATTTTTGCCGACTTAAATGGAGGTCCTTAATGGGTTTCCTGTTTAACATAACTAATTGGTGAAAATGTAAAGATATGTTCATGAGAATTAGATATCCTGATGGATAAATCAATGGACAGACTAACAAGATAAGTGATCCTGGAATAACGTGGGGGTGCTGCATGTCAGTCCTTACAACCAACTAGACATGCAGGATTGGGTGTGAGAACAGAGCTGAGCAGAACTGAACAAGGCTTAAGGGCACTAGGTGATAGAAATCTCAACATAGCTATCAAAAGGAAAACACTATGATCTGTGGATGCATGACTAATAGCATATAGCACATGAAAGATCATAACCCAGACTAAATTGGACAGTTCTAATTAGGAGAGGTCAGACCATATCTGGAACATTCTGGACATCTTAAGAAAGAGTGAAGATTAATTGGAAATTGTGCAGAGGAGGGCATTTAGGGGTACAGGGGTTCAGGACCTTACTGTGTGGAGGAATGGGAGTCATTGACAGCTGTGCTCCCACATCTGAATTTCCATCTGGTGAACTAGATAGACTCTTCCTACCTGGCCACCCGGGGCCAGATTGGGGCTTCATTAAGGGGTGAGCTTTGTGTCACAGCTTTCACAATTCAGAGACTATGACCCCCCAATGTGAATTCCTCGCAGTTTCAGTAAACATTTTCAAGAAGAACTTGGTGGGGGAGCCAGAGAGGGGATTTAAATATTGATAGTTGTAAGAGATGCCTTTCTTTCTTTATGGTAAGATTTGATTATTTTATTTTTAAAAATTAGTTTTGTAAATATCCCTTTAATCCATTAAGCAAGTATATTATCTAAGTTAAATGAATGGTTAATACTGTTTATTAAAGCCCATGAAGGGTTTAAGTTCATGAGAATATCTAATAAACTCATTTATTCATTCATTCACTAAACATTTATTGCATTTCTACTCTCTGTCATTCACTATGATAGGCACAGGATATTAAAAGATGTGTAAGAAGATATAGGCATAGCTCTCAAAGAGCTAGTATTGGTAAAAAGTTTTTCCTTAAGTTGAGCTGTTATTCCTTTCCATTAAAAATTGATCTTATTTTGTTTTTGTGAATACTCTTCTAATTTTTCTCTTTAAATTGCCTTGATTTGCTTGTGTCAAGTTATTCTAACTCTGTTTAATATCTTTTTATTATAAAACTTGTATGTTTAAAATTACTTTTAAAATTATTTATTTATTCATTCCTGTTTAATTCTTTTTCATTCATTCATTGAGCAAATATTTATTGACCTTTACCTTTGTGCCAGGAACTATTTTGGGTTCTGAGCATTCACTGAGCTAGATAGTTATGCTCTAGTGAGGAAAGGCAGAAAATAAGTAATTCTACAAAAATAAAACAAATTGGAAATTGTGAAGGAAATACATAGGATAATGGAATAGACTGAGAATAAAGGGATAATTTCTTTGCTGTCTTCTGGATCTTCTTTTTTCTATCTCCGTTGTTGAGTTTGGTTATTTCTACTTTTGAAGTAATTATTCTTGCACCTTCTTTCCATCCCAGGAGGGAACAAATTGAAGTGGTGGCAATGGATGACATTGGCATAATGCTCATTTCCCTCACAGAGTACAGGCCTTGACATATCTCAGAAATCTGCCAGCATGTTTTATTTTCTCCCAAAGGTTAGGGTGTTTAATGAGGTTTATGTTATATTATAGCTGCGCCTACAGAAAGTCATAACGATTAATTAAAAAATGAAAAATTCACCTTTAAATGTCTGGTCATTTCCCCCACTTTGTCAGTTGCTTTTCTGAGATTTAAACCTTGGACATTTATGACCCTAAAAGCTAGAGATTTGGAAAGTTTCCTAAAACTGTAGCCGAGATTTAAGCTAGTTGAATAGGAGTGGGGATTTCAGCGTGTATATGGTCAAGGACTTTTGAAATAAATGGTAAAGAGCCAGAATTAGTAGTCTAACCTGAAGCACTAATCTTAAAGCATAGAGTGTATTCTCTTGTAGAGGCTTAGGCAATTATGACCACCAGTGGTGGGATTCAAGTACACAAACTCCTAGTAAAACACTGAAATTTAACAGGTAAGAATTTATTATACCCTTGAAGAAACTAACGATGATTTGTGTTTTTAAAGGTTGCCTATAAGCAGAAACATGATGCTGCCAAAGGATTCTCAGATTATGCCCATATGAAGGAGCCACCTGACATCAAACATGCCATGGAGGTCAATAAACACCAGAGTAATGTAAGGAAGCCATCTCTCATGCTGGAAAATTGTAGTTACCCACATCAGGGCTAATGGATACCTTGTTGAAATTTAAATATTACAGCACTCCTATTCAAAAAGGACTTTAAAATTTCTTTTTAAAAAATCAACATTGTCATAAGTTCATCTGAATTATTCTATCAAAAGTCACTAAAACCTTGCAGAATGCCTTTAAAATGTCACATCCCTGCAGATACTGGAAATTCTGTTTTGGACCTTTTGGGTTATTGGCATTTCTTAGAGTGCCCTTGACTTGACGGTGAAGCTCCTGTAGTTTCCAGTATAGAACTGTAGAAGAACTGGGAGAAAGGGCACCAGAAATCACTGGCCTTAGGAAGGGTCACTCACAAATGCCAGTGAAATAGTATCCCACTACTGTCTCTTTTGGAATGCGTATGGAGAGCAAACAAACTCAAGACCCCTGGAGAACAGGAAAGCAGTTGATGCCTATAGGCTGGCTTAGCAGCAGAAGCCATGGGAAAGGAAACAAGCCCATAGAAAATGAATTCTTTTATAAGTTACAAGTTAGCAGATTATAAAGCTGTAAGTTAGCAGGTGCATCAAAACTTTCATGTGCTTGCTCAATGACCACCACTATCCTGGTGGCCTAGAAGAATAATTTCTTCCTGAAATTTCAGTGGGAACTTATTTGTCTCCCCATTATGAGTCCTTTGCTGTCCAGGAGGAATGTACGGAACTGTTGGTTAGATTCTTTATGGGCTACCATCAGTTGGGATAAAGCTGTATGCCTTTGTTGGGCCAAGAAACTCCCTTTCTTTGGAGAGTACCTGAAACACCTTTGTCATCTTGCAGGGACTCTGGTCACCCATTTAGTTTTCTCACCAAATGGTGCTTTGCTGACTCTGTGTCCCCAGAGCCCCTGCTCTGCAGTGTCTCTTCCCAGAATGGCGATAGTTATCTGATATTAAATTGCAATAGATTGATGCTTAAGTAAAACCGGAACAACATTTTACATTTTAACTCCAATGTGTAAACATATGCCAGTACCAAGACAATTTCCCAAGATGGTTTAACCTTGATGAGAGATGAGAAAGCTACACGTCTGTAATTACAGCAAGGCCATTTTAAGGGGATGCTTCGGAGGAACGGTTTGCTTACAGAATGACGGTCATAATCATAATAACTACCACTTAGCTAGCAGGGCTGCGCAGCAGGAATTGTGCCCAGACTCTGATCATTTCCAACTCTCACAAAGTCCCTGTACAAAGTCCTATCCTGTAGATGAAGAAAAGGAGACAGAGTCAGACTCCTTTCTGTTATGTCCTGCTATCTCCCTCTTAAAAGTCATTGGTTGTTGGTCAAGAGTTTAAATGAAATTTTTAAAAAGTTTTTGTTTATTTATTTATTCACGAGAGACACACAGAGGGAGGCAGAGACACAGGCAGAGGGAGAAGCAGACTCTCTACGGGGAGCCTGATGTGGGACTCGATCCCAGGACCCAGGGATCATGATCTGAGTCGAAGGCAGATACTCAACACTGAGCCACCCAGGCGTCCCTTAAGTGAAATTTTAAAAATGTGGGGCAAAAGAGGTGATCATCAGAATTTAGATCAAGAGATTCAAGGCACTGCAGGAAAGAAAGCGGCTGTGGTGGTCTGGGAGGGGCGGGAGCGCATTACACGGACCCTCGGGAGGCCCTCTCCAACTCTATAATTCAATGAAATTCAAATACGGAAGTTCCTTATCATAGAACTGGGGTGATTATTTTAACTCTGCCTTTTCTTTTAAAAGGTCTTTGATTGAGGGATTGAGGGAATAGAGGATAAAGGCCTTTTCTCTTCCATTCAATACTGTGTACTTATGGGAGAAGAATGTATTTACTTACACTCCTCTGCCTACTTGGCTCAGCCTTCACATGCAAAGTTTGTCCATATAATAGGATTTAGAAAGTGTTTAAGACTATTTACTCAGATTTAAAGTGGGAATGATATTTGTATTCTACCTGCGAAGGAGTTGATATTCCCCTAGAGTCACGGCACTTAGAATAATACATTTGTTGTCCCTACAATATGAAATTTAAACACAGGTCTTGGAAGCCACAGAAAGGCAAGTACCTCTCCTGGTTCATAGGTGAGGCTAGCGTGTGTCCACAAAAGATGAAACTCTGGCTCCCACAAAACTTCAGTCCGGTGCAACTCCTTTGTAGAGAATCCGCTGGTAGAGTTACCCTTTCGTAATGTGGGGTGTCCCTCTATGTGATGCCTATAAATGACCTGATTTTACTGAAAATAAAATATGTTTCCACATGTACATCTGATTTACCCAGAAAGTGCATGTCGGCATCTTGGCTTACCTTTTTATGTTTCTACCAAGAGCGGCTTTCCAATATCTGTGAGAGAACCAAGGAACTGGGGCAACTGCAATTTAAACCTTTTAATTTCTACCTTCTTTCAGCTCAAACTTTTATGAGAACATTTATCATTGGGCCAAAGGGCAGGATTTTTCTGTCAGAATCATTCTCTCCCTGTGTCTTTGGAGGCATGAATAAGCAGAAGAGGTTTTGGAGAGGACTTCTGTTGGGGCCAACGGAATTCTCACCTCTGCATAACTGAGGATTTTGAGAGGAAGACTATTCTAGGGGCACTCGTCTCTTCTGTCGCTGCCATCCCATGCCCTGTGCCAAATTCAGGGAGCAAGGAACAGGGGAAAATCATTTATCTGAATACCCTCCACTGTAGCATATAGTAGGAAAGGAATTTGGAGTCAGACTACATATTCCCTGGATGATCTTGGACAAGTCACTCAATATCTCTAAATCTCAGTGTTCCCATCTGTAAAGTGGGGCAGTGATGTCTACCTCACTGGGCTCTCATGAGTATTAAATGGGATGGTATATGTCAAGGGCTTTGTAGAAGAGCAGCTCCATAAAACATGAGTTTTCTTTGGTCCTCCTCCAATTTTAAAGGGTGATTTGAGAGGTTAGGATGATTTCATGGCCAATTTGAAATATTAACAGGGCTAGCTTTAGAGAAGGGCCAACTCCATATGAAATTTATATTAAGAAGTATTTAGGTCAGAAGGGCATGTTCAAAATGTTCCTGAACCCATAGAACTACCTATCTTGCTGATACTCTAATCAAGAAGTGATTAAAAACAGCCAATCTAAATCCTTTTGTATTTTAAGGGATGTACCCCTGCCAAATTCTTCTAATGAAATTAGAGAAACTGGAGATAATCTATCCCGTTACTTTCCCCTAAAGATGGGCTTGAAACAAAAACCCCAGTAACATTATTAGTTCTCATCAATCTTATCAGAGACATGAAACTCAATAGTTCTGAAAGAAGTCAAACAAATTTTGAACTTCCATCTTGGGTTTTGTAAGTAATGTGGTCCATATAGACTTGTGATGAAATTGGAGTGGTAAACTCTTCCAAAACACCATATTGGTAATCAATTCAATGTGTATTAGAAGGAAATATTCAGCAAGGGAAACAAGAGACTTAATATTCAAGAATGATATATATACTTTCTTAATGGTAATAAAAACTTATCAGGAGATGAAATTTCTTTTCCATTGGAAAGTGAAAAAGCTTAGCGATAAATCAGTAAAACGATACTGGAAAAGCAGTCATGGTTCTTTGTGGTTCTCTGATGTGACTTATGATAACAGCACTTTGGGAGTTAGTATTAAAATAGATATGTTAGTGTTTTGTCCATCTCCAAGACAGAATAGTTGGTAATACCCATTCTGCCTTCTTCATAAGATTGTGGTGGTGGTAAAATTAACTCAAGAAGAGTAAAACTTCTGTCAGCTCTAAATGCTTTTTTAAAAAATCAATAATGACAATAATAATAATGAGAAAGATACAGCTCTGTGTTTTACTGCACTTTTTAGGAGACTGAAAACTTTTCTGCCTTCTGATGGATATCAGATCCTGCACTTATTTATATATAAAAGTTTACATTCTCTCATAAAAATAATGTTTACAATTTAATGCTTTGCTAGTTTTTTTTTTTTTGCATATAGCATGCCCAGCCTAAGACAGAATTTCCAGTCCATGTGCCTGATAATTCCTGGGGGCTTCTCTAATGTAAGAGTTTATGATAAAAGTATTTCTTGGGAATGACTGCACTAGTGCTTCAAGATTATAACTAAATATAGGCTACACTACTCCCTTCTGTTCCACAAACTTAAGATGTATAACCTTTCTAGTCTCTTCTCACCAGGAATCATGTTAACCTTCATCAGAGTAGCAAAGGGTATGATGGTTCTGGACCAGTTGGGTGTGATCTCCTTAAGTCCGCTCACCAGCCCTAACTCCTTGACAGGTGTTTGTCTGTGGCTGGCATCCTCGTTGTCCCCTCACCTCTCTATCTTGGCATCTCCAAGTACCTAAATCTGAATCTCTTATTGGCCAAGCCTAACTCAGAACAATACAAGGAAGGGGATTCTGGATACCTCATCCCAGTCTTGGGAGGGAATGCTAATGAAGTCTGGTTGGATACAGACAATGCAGCATAACAAGGGTGGGATGATGATTTAATGTGTTCGTGCATATAAAGTGTTCAGAACGATGCCTGGCACATTGAACCCTCTGCACAAATGTAAAAAAAAATGCAAAAAATGTAGATTAGAAGGAACAAGCCGAGATTAAAAGACAATAAAATGATAAAAGTACAAACTGAAGGACAAAGTGGACATGGTGATACAAGGAAGAAATTCAGAAACAAATTTTGATAGAATTATATCTTCATTGGAGGCAGTGAAGAACAGATTTGACCCTGCAGGGAAAATTGTGAAAGGGGACTCTGTTAGTCAGGCGTTTCCAGATTTAGCAACAGAACTCCATCTCAAGTTAGCTAAGTAAAACATGAGAATTTATTGGTTTACATAATTGGAAATTCAAGTGACCTTCAAGTATAACTGGATCCAGAGGCTCACAGAGTCCTTGGGACTCTTCCTCTCTACCCACCTCATGGCTTTGCTTTCAGACAGACTCTGTCTAGGTGGTCTCAAGAAGACTGCTGGTCTTTCCAAAATTCAATCATCCCCACAGCAGCTGATCTCAGAGGGAAGGACAGCAGCTCTTTCTCCCCCAGCCTCAGACGCATCAGTGACTCTGGCCCTCCTTGGGGTATATGTCTGCTCTCTTATTGAGCATGGTTTCCAAAGGGATGAGATGTCTGATTGGACAGCTGGTCATGTGGCCCCTCCGGTCACCATGAAGGTAGGCTGCATTGGACAGCCCCACCACATCACGTGGATGGAGGGAGGGGCAGTTTCCAAGTAAAAAACCCCAGGCAGATACAAAAATTACATTTGTCCATTACAGAGGCATAATGTAGGAAAATGACCCAGATATGTGGAAAAGTCCAAGGAAATATTTAGTGGGGAAAAAAAGGAGGAAGAGATCAAGAATGTATGGTAATAATTTCAGGTGTTCTTGAGGAAGAAACCACTATCAGTCTTTGCAGAGAAGACTATTGACATATATTATTAAAAAGAAGAAGCAGCTTGTTTTGGATACAAGATCAATGTATAAGGAAATGATCATCATATGATAATTACTTTGTTGTCTCATGTGGGACCTCTAGGAGGAAATGATGAAACTTCATTGAAATGTATAATAAAAGATTTAAAGAAATGAGGAAATATACCTTATTCTCTCAGGAACAGACTGAAATAGTATTGAGAGATTTTTCCTTAAGTCACTTTATAGTGGGGTACAATGCCCACTAAAGTTCCATTTGTTTCCTCTGTGGAACTTACTAGAATTATTCTAATGGTCATTAATGAGAATAAATAGTTAAAATTAAGAAAAATTTTGAAACAGAAGAACAGCAGACAGAGTGTGGTGGAACAGGTGTAAATCCCTATAGTCATATGTTTAAGAAATGTTGAGTGAGGCAGTGAATGTTAGGTCTTTAATATGCTACCTGGTCCATAACAAATGGCCGAAAATGGAGTTGATGAGTGGTGTTATTATTTCTCCTCTTCCTCTTTCTCCTCTTCTTTCTTCCCCTTGTCCTCCCTCTTCCCATCTCTCTAGTCCTGCTTTCCCCTTCTATGCTCTGAGGATGCAGGAGGGAACAAAACATTGAAATAAAATGAGGTAAACTCAATCATTGATCCTTGAGGTAAAGTCAAGCATTGACCCTTGAGCTTGTACCCATCCTGAGCCAATGATTTTCAGGAGTCCCTTTTTCTCTTCTTACTCAACAGTATTGCACAGAACCCCATCTTGTCATGAGAAGACAGCCTGAAGAGTGGAGGCCAGTCCGTTGTCCCAATACAGTGAGGTGTAGGGTTTGCATTTATTTTGGAAATAGAAAAAAGCACATCTATTCTTTGGCCGCCCACTGCCAAACCTCTCTTATGCCATGCACTGTTTTTATTCTTCCTGGGTGCGGACAGACTGCAGAACAGGGCAGAGATGTCCTGCAGGCCCCTGAGAGATAACCAGGCGAGCGTCTCTCAGCCCCCACAGCAGGTCAGGAGGAAGAAGAGGAGCACAGCACTGGGTCGGCCGTCGCCCTGTCCCCAGGGTCCCCAAGGTCGGGTATCCTTGCCGAGAGCCACGACCAGGAGTCTGGGGCCCTGGGCCTCCCCTCGGAAAGCCCTGTTCTGCAGGGCTATTCTGGAAGATCTGACTAGTGACAGAGCTTCCGTGCTGTTCTCCTGGGTGGCTCTGTGGTGTCCGCTTGTTTGAATTTGCAGCTCTTGTCAATCTTAATATTTGTTTTGAGTCACATATGCCGGCCTCTAATTTGCAATTTACATGGATGATGGGGCCCTATTCAGAGTCCTGCTCCTGCTGCCTTTGTGCCTCTCTCCTCTCTTCACGCAGTCATTAGGCTGAGCAGCATATAATTACATAACCCAAGCAAAGCTTAGATTTCTGGAAGGTTGCAGCTCTTTTCAAAAAGTAAGGGTTTCCATTTTTGTCTTCATTCTTTTCTAAACAAAAAGACATTACCCCCCTGTGGTTCTCTATGAATGCGGTGACTTAGAAACAGTTAGTCTCGTAGGTGGGTAGTAATTTTGGTTTGTTTTCACCTGAGAGTCAGTTTTTGTTTACACAGCTTGTGTTTAACTGAGTGCAAGCGGAGGTCGATTGGCCATCATTGGTGCATGAGCGGTGGTGTTATTTGAAGCCAATGAAACTGGCTTCATTTTAAATCCCTAAAGATTTAAAGTTCACCCAACAGTATAACTCAGCTTTCAGCCCATTTTCATGTTTCTTTTGATACCTGTGTGCACAAAACCTACCTGAATTACTTGTTAAGAGAAAGCCTGTGAAAACAGGTGTTCTTGCTGAAATTATGTTAATTCTATTGAAGTCACGCTCACTTGTTAGACAGATTTATGATTATAAACATAGTTTAAATGATAGTCTTGGTGATGAGGCAAATGTAAGCCCTTAAAAGAGTAAATAAAGATATATACAAATATTTCACTGAAATAAAATAATATAATGCATAAGAAGCCTATCAGAGTGTTAAAGCATTTTCATTTCTCATACCTGATATTATTTTTGAAAGAAGAAAGTACAATTTTTTTTCACCCTACAAGATTGAAAGGAAAAATAACAAGATACATTGATAGTATCTAGAATACTGACTCATATTGATCAATGGTGAAATTAATTAAAATGTAGATTTGAGCCCCATTTTCTGGGAATGTCCAACTTAGGGTTGGACCTGAGGAATCTGGTGTTTGAATAAGTGCCTTACATGATGCAACTGTAGAATGTTTGCAGACAACATTAGAAATATGCGTTTTGGGGTCCCTGAGTGGCTCAGTTAGTTAAGTGTCTGCTTTTGGCTCGGGTCGTGATCCCAGGGTCCTGGAAATGAGCTCACCGGGCTCCCTGCTCAACAGGGAGTCTGATTCTCCCTCTCCCTCTGCCTGCTGCTCCCGTTGCTTGTGCACTCACTCCCTCTATCAAGTAAATAAATAAAATCTTTTTAAAAAAGAAATATTTGTTTCATACAAATATAAACAATTGTGCATTTTGTCTGGATGTTCAGTTTTATGTTTCTGTGTTCTACCTTTCTATGCCTTGAGAAAATGAAGGTGGGTCTTAAAAATGAGCAGGGCTGCACTCTTTACATTAGATCTTTAATAGAGCTAATGTAATGGACAAGCCAGCCAGTCCCTGATGATATTGTCAAATAGAATTATATCTGGAAAATAGATAATACTCCTTCAGCTCATGACTGACCTCAGGAAGCAGAGAAGTGGACAGATTGGTGAGGTATTGATGATGGGACATTATACCAGTTCTCATCTTGTCTCTCCTTTCGTTTGTCGAGTTAATCTAAATAGCCACCATTGTCTAAAGTATGTTTGGTAAAATTTACATCTATTTTTCTCTTTAAATGGCTGTTTTCCACACTTCAGCTTGATTATATCTCATGTGCATTCAGAGAATGAATATTCCTTAGTGTCTTTGCTTTTATTTCTTTGTGGTTCCAAGTTATTGCGATGATATTTGCAAGGTAATAAAATTATCAGTACACATGACTAGACTTGCTGGTCATGGGCATTCTTTAAGATTTTATTCATTTATTCATGAGAGACACAGAGAGAGAGTCAGAGACATAGGGAGAAGCAGGCTCCCTGCAGGGAGCCCTACGTGGGACTCGATCCCAGGACCCCGGGATCATGACCTGAACCAAAGGCAGATGCTCCCTGCTGGCATCCACAGGGAGTTGGCACTGTGTGATGGGCAAAATAAAGCCCTTGCTCAGGGCATTCTGTATGTGAATATGTACATATACGCTTATATGAGATGATATGCTTTTCAGGGTGGTATATGTAAAATGCCATAAAATTGGTTTTGTGCCAAAGTCTTGGGCTCACATTTTTTAGGTTGTATGAATCCGGGTCATATGCAATAATGCTAGTGAGACTTGGGTATGGTAGAAAAAATAATGTATCTTATATAAATGTTGTGCATAAAAAAGTAAAAATACAATTTATGGTCGGTGGGTTCTCTAAGATGACTATGGCAAGGATAAATGATGTTATGTACATGAAGACTGGTAGTTATATAGAATTACTAATTTTTTCTTTCTCTTTCTTTTGATCACAACTCTCTTTGATCAGATTTCTTATAGGAAAGATGTGCAGGACACCCACATGTATAGTGCGGATCTCAACAGACCAGACATCAAGATGGCAACACAGATCTCCAAGATCATAAGCAATGTAATCTCCCTCTCTTACCTTGAGCAGAAATGATTTCTTATTTTTGCAAGAGACAACACATGGCTTTGGTAGTTTTAAATGGTTAATTTAATTAGTGAAATTAATCAATCTCAATAGCATCTCAAGTGTTTTTTATCTGAATTATCCATTTGGCAATGTAAGTTATTCAACTATATGCAGAAACTGCTCAAAGTTGCCTTGACTCTGGCTAATGCAGACATCCTCTTAGAGAAGTAAGTGCTCTGTTGGCATTAGGTAGCATTTAGGTATCTCAGCCTAGAAGTTAACTTTGTCAGTCATCTGGTTCCATATTATTTCTCACCTTACCCTGTCCCAAAGAACTTCACTTGGCCTTGTTCCCATTATGTTACTGTTAATTGTGCAAATTCTTTTTTGCCACCATTTACTCTTGCGCATTTTCTACAGATTTTGGCTGTTTTCTTACCTTCTCTAGATGTCCTTCTTGATTATTACCATTTTACTTAAACATACCTTGCACCTTGGTTAAAAATAATCACTTAAAAAACAAATCAAGTATTTGGATAACACTGACTATGCTCACCTTAAAAATCAATAACTATTTACAAAATTTAACGGGATGTTAACCAAATGGGATTAGATCAGTTCCTAAGACTAAAGAGCCCATGCAAGCTATCTGATTGCAGAAAGCAGGGTCTCAATTATCCAGAAATTTCTCCTAATTTTTTTTCAGTGTTTTACATAAACACAATGGTGATGACAGGATACATAGACTCAAATTTAATAATTATTTTACTACCAAAAAAGTTGAGTTTATTTAAATAACCACACTAACTCAATTTCTACTTTACCAGTCAGCATTTTAGTATTTGTTGAATGACAAGGAATGTTTTGTGGACTGAGGTCTATTATATTTTATTTTAGCTAATGTTAATGTAATTCTTCATTGGAAAGTGGAAATATTAACATTCTCTTATTTATTCATTTTAGGCAGAATACAAGAAAGGGCAAGGAGTAATGAACAAAGAGCCAGCTGTAATTGGAAGACCAGATTTTGAACATGCTGTGGAAGCTTCTAAACTTTCTAGTCAAGTAAGACTCTAGTGATAATTCCACAATGATTTTATTCAGAGATTTTGTTTCTAGTGGCACAGGAAAATATTTCTTTTTAGATAATATCTTTAACTGTAAGAATACACAAAGATAATGTTTCTGAAACCATTTCAGATAGGATTGCAATAATGACAAATTTCAGTAAGGGATAAAAATAAGTTCAATTTTAAGTATAAAACAAAAGTTTTCTTTTATCCTGGCTCCAATTCTAACCTTTTCTCAATGAGATTAGCATATTGTCACATTTTCTAGGATTTCTAGAATTCAGTAATCATGAGATCGTTTAGATTAGATTAGATCAATAATTAGATTGCTATCGATTTAAACACACACAATTTTTAACTAGGTAATAAAATACCGATTTTCATATGCTTTAATCACGAGATAAGAAAGAGGTGATAGATACAAATGAAGAAAACTTTGAAATCTTATTGAAGAACATCAAACAGGATCTGAAAAGTATAAAGACATGTCATGTTTTTGGCTGAAAATCTCACTAGATAAAAATTGCAAGTCTCCCCAAATTAATATATAGATGTCATGCAATTTCAATTACAAGCCAATAGATTTTTTTTTAAGTATATGGATAAATGATCTTAGAGTTTGAATAGAAAGGAAATGCCTGAGAAGAGCCTTTAAAAGTATGAAAATGAAGACCAGTGAAGGAGAACTTAAGTTATGGGTTACCATAACATAATATAAAACCACTGAAATTAAATCAATATGGGATTAGTACAGTAAGAGATAAAATAATCAGTAGGAGAGAATAGGGAATCCTGAAATAGATTCCAATATGTATAAGAATTTAATATATGATGAAAGTGTTGGTTCAAGTCAGTGGGAAAAAAGTTATATTAGTTCATAAATGGTGCTGACATAACTGTCCATCCATCAGAGTAAAAATAAAATTGGAACTGAATCTTAACCTATATATATAAAATGAATTCCAGATGGATTAGATATGTGAATATAAACAATAAAATAATTTTAAAATCTTAAAAGAAAGCCCAGGAGAGTATATATACCACATAAGGATGACAGAGTTGGTCTTAAAAAGACAAGAGATCCAGAAGCTATAAAAGGATAGTTAGATGTACCTGACTATAGAATTAAACTTTTTCAATGGAAAATAATAATATTAGCCAACTTAATAGTATCAAAAGCAACTTTTATACAGTTACAGTGTTTTTGACTTTGAAAATACGCATTCCTCAATTTTTTGGATTACATTTCAAAATGGAGTGGTATAAATGAGGAAACTATAAAATCAGACTGAAGAGTATGAAATGACATCTGAATCAATGAGAAGACTGTGGTCTAGCTCAGGAGTCTCAATACTCAATATCATAGAAATGCTATTTCTTACAAAAATTAATTTTAAAAATTCCATGCAAAAGGCACCTGGCTGGCTCAGTGAGTAGAGCATGCAACTGTTGATCTTGAGGTCATGAGTTTGAGCCCCATGTTGGAGGGAGTTTACTTAAAAAATAAATAAAATTTAAAATTTTTTCCTAAAAAAAAAGATTCCATGCAATTCCAGCTAGAATCCAAACAGACTTTTTAAACCTTTTGAATCAAATCAAATACTTGAATAAATTAAGTTGGATTGTCTATGGAGAAGGAAGGGTCTGAGAAAGGCTTTTTAAATGTAGAAAGAAGAGCAGTGGTCTTCAAATATTTGGAAAAGCACTTGCAATGCAAATGATCAGAACATTTTAATATCTAGAATATACAAAAGTTTTTTAAGAGTGAAAAGAAAAAGACTAACAGCCCTGTAGAAAAATGAGTAGAGGAGATTAATTAACAGTTATAGAAGAGCAGCGAAATAACACAAACATTTTAAAAGTTGCTCAAATTTATTAGAAGAAAGAGAAAGGCCAGTCAGGCATTTATATCTGTCATGTCCTGTGAGTGTGGAGAAGGACACCAGTGCGGACTGTGTAGTTGAAAGGGTTTGGTGTAACAGGTAGTTGGAGCTAACATGGACTGAGAGAGAGAGAGAAATGTCTGCTCAAGAGAAGACCCCCAAATAAAGTTTGGAGACAGGCAAGACAGTGAAGAAGGGTCTGACAGACACAGAGGCTCCCAGCAAGGAGAGGGGAATCATGAGTACACATGGAAATTTGGGAGGAGTTTCAGTGCTGTAATGATGGTAAATGGGTCAGTGTTGTATTCATTTGGACCACAGGCCATATTTATGGAGCAGAATAGGAATTATGTGTTCTATAAAAGGCAAATATTTATGGAGCAGAATAGGAATTATGTGTTCTATAAAAGGCAAAAAGGTAAAAAAGTGATTTCAAGTGCAATAATAGGGAGCCTTGTACTGTTGAGGAGTCACCAGTACTTGTCACCATTTTAGCTATCGTCTCTCAAGTACCCTCCACTTTCAGGTAGGAAATGAATTGTGGCCGAAAATTTGGAGCAGAGAAGCATCGTGAAGAAAGTGCTATGTAAGGAAGGTTAGCATAGGAGCGCTGTGCAGACCAGGCGTCCTGGAGGCCAGCTAGAATGGTACCATCTTGGTCCACACATGGGGTGCTCACAACCTGGGGCAACATGCTGCTCTTGGGGTAAACGAGAGATGCCCGAATGTCAGTGCACTGACATATTAATTATTTAGTGTCATATTAATTATTTTATGATTTCTAAGGCACTTCCACTTACCGAACAACTTTATGACTCAGGAAGCTGTGGATGCACTAAGAGCCTGGGACATGTTCTCATCCAAGGGCAGAGGTGGCTGGTGGCTCCAGGGGCTCTTCTCATTCCAAATAACACTCGGTAGAGAGGCAGGGCGTCTTAGCACATAGCAACTCTTCTTTAGCCTTTTCTGGGGACAGAGACCTCCCATAGATTTTACATTTAGGAGAAGCAGCAGATTCTAGAAAAGCAGTGTGGTTTGGTTGAGAGGTTAGGAAAATGGGCTCCGGAGCAGGACTGCCTGAGCCAAACTCCTGTTTCTGCCTCTTGCTGGTTGAATGACTTCGGACAGGTCTCCATCTGCAGTTTTCCTCATCTGTAAAATGGAAATGACCACAATAGTTATGTTTTAGGCTTGTTGTTGGTGTTAAAATGTTGCCTGGCCCATAGAAATACAATATAACTTCACAAGAATGATTTAACTGCCAATAGTCAGAATGGCTTCGCTCTGCCTTTTTTATGGGAATTCACACACAAATTGAAGGGGGATTAGTCACACTCACCGAGATTCCAGTCTGAAATTCATTCCTTCATGATCTTATTTGAGAGTTCTTAGAAAATTTTCAGATTTGAGCTTTTATTTTGATATTTCAAATTCATTCACCAGAAATCCTACCATTTGAGCCAACCTCAGTTTCTAGGCAGATTAAAAAAAAAAGAATCCGAATCCTTTAGCAACTGAAGGATCAGATATCTAAGCAGGTTGTAATTTGCAAGTTACAATCTATCTGTCATCTTTATTTTCTCCATGACATTCTTGCTGCTCTCATAATGTGTCAACTCATCAGAAGAAAGGAAACGTGGGCACATGAATATATAGGGCTTCTGGAATGAACTTGATGCATTCCATTTGTATTTTCAGGTGGATGAACTAGAGACAAGGGCAAAAAGTATGGTTTATTATTTTCATTGGCAACTTTGAAGATCGCATACATATTCTCTTGTTCCTAACCTAATGACAGACTGAATAGGGGAACACTCAAAGACAAAGAAATATTGAGAAAGGAAGTGACTGAAGAATGGCAACAACCAGGGGACCCTGGGCGGGGTGAATGCAGGAAGAAGGCAGATCATTCCAGGAGCAATGTGTAAGAGAGGAGGCACAGAGAAGCTGGTGCTCGAGATTTGTAGTGTTAAGACCTGCCTGATGAGGAGCGAAGATCGAGAAAGCAAGGGAGAGATTTCTCCCAATTTACCAGTAAATTTTGCTCTGTGGGATTAATGCCAGAAAAAGTAATGGAAACACAAAACCCTTCCTGCTGACTTGCACCAAGGCTTTGCCTCCCTAGTTGTAAAGTTTCTTTGTTTAAATTTAGAAGGCACAAAAAATTACGGTCATGTAATTAAGAGAAAATCAGTAAAAAAAAGAAATCTTCTGTGCCAAGATCATGAGATTGGTTTATTTACAAGTATCTCAAATGTCAGCAGAGTAACTGTTAAAAAGCCATCATCTTAAAAAATTCTTCTAGGATCAGTTAATTTGTTAATATGTTCGTATATTGTCTTCATTTACTACTGGAAATTTATTGACGTGATGAATGGAATTCTTTTAGTTTTATAACATCAAGGAAAACTTTTGTATTTATAATAACTAGTGTTTGTTCTAAAATTGCATGTGATGTATTGATAAGCATGGGTTTGAAACATAAAAAGTACATTTGAGATTGCTGTTAAGATTTAATTATAAATATTGTTCTCAAATTGAATGGGGATGTTAATTGGTTTGGAGAATCTCCCATTTCCCTTCCTGGCAAGCACTCTCCCAACCAACCTCTTTACACCCAAGTATTGGCTTCAAGGTCATGTCCTTGAGTTGCCAATTTAAATTGTATTTCTCTCTCTCCTTTATTCTCAGTTCTTTTTTTTTTATTGTTCGTAACACAATTTGTATTAGTCATATACTTATATGTATGTGTATACTTATATGTATACTTATATGTATGTTATTTTTAAAGATTTTATTTATTCATTTGAGAGAGAGGCAGAGAGGGAGGGAGTATACCACGGGGAGAGGGGCAGAGGGAGAGGGAGAAGCAGACTCCCTCTTGAGCAGGAAGCTGGACACGGGGCTTGATCCTAGGACCCCGGAATCATGACCTGAGCTGAAGGCTGATGCTTAACTGACTGAGCCACCCAGGTGCCCTTATCTATACATGTATGTTTTAAATATCTCCTTTATTATCACACAGGGGGCTTTATGGAGGCAGGATTGACGTGTTTAATTCATCATTATAGAATGACACAGACTGGACTTCAATAAATACATATCAACCAACTAATCAAATTTCTCTAGATCATTCACAGTTGGTGCCAAGTCAGGAAGATGTTATTTTATTATGCAAATAAGGACAGGGATATGATTTTGTGTAAAATTCAGACTTGAGAATACTGTTGATTTTATGACAAGTTCTACATAGAAATCTGGTTATACTATCTTCCTTGACAGCTTTTAGTTCAATTTCACTTAAGATTGGAGGTATAGGTATGCGGCATTATGTTGTTTACTTTTCATTTTCGCTGATAAGGTATGCTTATTGAATTTTCCTTTTTTTTTTTTTTCCTAACAGTTGTTTTTATGGCTGTGATGGAAAGCTTACATTTGGGGTCTGCTTTTTTTCTGCCTCTGTGAATCCAAGCCATAGATGGTGCTGTGAAACCCAGCACCCCTCGTGGCAAAGCTTTGAACTACTAGGTTTAGAAGTCAGGCTTCAGATCATTGAAACATTGCCTTTTCCAGATTCAGTTATGAGGAATGAATTTAAGTGATATTATTGTAGTTTAACGGTTCCAGTATTTCCTCCAAGTGTGGGCCCCTGAAAGTCTTGCTAAATCTGTTAAAATTCCTTATAAACTTTTAGGAGTATGATACCTTTCCCATTTAAAAAAAAGTTGGTAAACATCAGGACCATTAGATTTGATGATATTTATATGTAAATAAAATCAGTCAGGAGTATAAGTGACTTTTCACTTATTTTCACAGGGATTGACTTAGGTATAAGGGATAACATTTATCTTAAAACCATAGCAAAATTGCCCAACCCAACACCTATTTCTCCCTTTCTCAAATGGTCTTGAGAAACCAGTTGGTCAAGGGAAAGCATTGCCTCTGGAGATGTGAGTGAAGAGATAGACAGTCAGATAGGTGAAGTGTGTGTTGCAAATAGGATAGGATGTTGGGTGTGTATGTGTAGTGAGCGAGTGAACCAGTCAGAAGGTGAGCAAGGACCCGTTTAAACTATTTGGCTATTTTCTCATCTCATTTAAGTGCAAACCTTACATCAAGAGATAAGAAACAGTTGGGTGTCAGTGTCTGCTAAGTGTGTTTTTTGTGTAATGCAGTTATTTAACTTTGTAGTTAATGAGAGAAACTCTAGCATTTTTGTTCCTTGGGCATCTTTGAATCTGATCACAAGGAGTACTCAAGCTTAGGGAGAGATAAATTGAACAATACTTTGGTTCTTACTACATTTATTACAAGGATCGGAGGAACAGATATATTTTAAACAACTAATTTCATACTACAGAAATAACCTGGAAAAACTAGATAGAATTTAAAAATTCAAGCTTTAGGATGTATAGCCCAATGCCTACTAGTGGTAGAAATCTTCAAAAATAAAAGTTCTCCAGAAAGCAGCCGTGTGCAGGTTAGATGAGGGAGTCTGAGGGAGGTGATTTGGTATTGAGACACTTTGTAATACATTTCTATATTTGAATCATGAATTAAGGGTGTGTGTGTTGGGGGGAAGGGATGTGAATGGATTTTAAACCTCCCTGCAGACACAACCATGATTTTGCCTGAAGTACAATCACAAATTTGGGGATGATTTGCATTAGTCTGTGCTTGGTTAGTAATGTCATCAGAGTACTTTATTATCATTTGTTATATTTCTAAAATATCAGACTTCTATTTAATACTTTCAGAAGAATATTGCATTGAGATGGTGTTTAGTTCTGAGGAGCTCATTTTACGTACCCAATTACTCCTCAGAATTGTGATTTATGCCCTTAGTCCACCCTCATTAGGACCTAAACTGTGACCAGTGCTCGTGACACGTGAGGCCGACCAAATTCCAACGCATATTTCAAAAGAATGTGAATTTGAGGTTTTTATTATTCTTCTGCAAAACATAAATCCTGTGATCTCCAGGATTCAGCAATGCCTACTTGATAATTTCTGATTAAATCACTTACATGTGATTTTGCTATCCTCAGGAAGAGGTAAAACCAGTGCCCAGTAGAGAGTTAATACACACAATGCCTCAGGAAATACTAGCTGAATAGATCGAATGCTAATAATTTTTGAAAGTAGAGTCATGTGCTTAGATGATCCTTCAAAACTGGTATTTTCCCATCTTAGAATGATCTTGAGGTGGTTATGAAAACTTAAAAACAATCATTATAAGTAAAATATGCTGAAGGAATGAAAAAAATACAAAGTTCTCATCAAAATCAATCACAAGGCTATACGAAGATCTGAAAGATCTGAAGACCCCATGGAAATTACTTGGTCCTGCGTTTCAGTGAAAGAATCCTTTCTCAACATTGTCCATCCATGTGTTTGTTCAAACGAAACTGTTACTGAAGCAGATATTGCACTGTGTCTGGGGTTAGGTTTTCAAGGGTGAACAGGACAGATACGTCCCTGCCTTCTGTGAGCTTATAGCCTAATGGAGGAAGACGCATGGCACAGACCATTTTGCAGATAATTATAGCCAGGCATGATCTGTGTGGCTGGGCAAATGTGGGGTGTCTCAAAGATATATCAGCAGTACATGCTCTACTTTGGGAAGTGAGAGAGGGCTTTCAGAAAAAAGTTCCTAATATTAATAGGAATAATTTCTGCATATCCTACAGGTATTAGCTGAAATGTAACTTCTTTTCATTATAACCAACAGAAATCTCGTTGGCTGAAACTTAGGCCCATCTTTACTAACTTTCCCTTCTGCAGTAGAACAAATGCCGTTTTTAAATTTTTTCAGATATTTGAACACAGTTACCAGCTAATTCCTCAGTCTCTTCAGTAGAGCACTTTTGAGCCCAGAAACTGACAGTTTCTTGAGTGAATGAATGAATGAGTAAAAGTCCAGCAGGAACTGTAAAGTACAATACAGGTTCAATATAATATTTTTAAATCTATCATTTTTCATTTTATTTTACATTCTTTTTCTTCCTAATGGGATATTGTTCCAATCAATTTAACAGTGACTCTGTGGTGTGTGTGTGTGTGTGTGTGTGTGTGTGTATGGACTTGGAGAATTGGAGAAGTATTAGAGTTCCAATACCTGTCTCAGGGCTTGATACATTTTTTAAATCCTAAAAGAGTGTTTTTGCCTATCATTTTCACCATTAATTTATGTATTGCTTTTTTTAAAAAAAAGATTTTATTTATTTATTCATGAGAGACACAGAGACATAGGCAGAGGGACTCAATCCCAGGACTCTGGGATCATGACCTGAGCCAAAGACAGATGCTCAACCACTGAGCCACCCAGCTGCCCCTATGCATTTCTTTAATAAACATATAGTAAGTGCCAAATCCAATAAAAAAGGCAGTGGGATAAAACGTGAGTAAAAATCTGTTCCTTGCTCACTGCCTAATGGGAGGATAACAGATAACTAAAATATGTCCCAAATTAGAAAATAGTCTAATCTAGTATTTCCAAGGAAAACTCATCTTTAATAACAGTGTAGTATTGCTATAAATTTTTGTCTTAAAACATCAATTGAAAAAATTCAGGATTCTGCTTGTATTGAACTATTTAAATCTAATCAAAATCCAGCTATGCAATGCTGGCTTGCGTTGTTTTTCTCCAGTTATTTGTATTCTCCAACCTCAGGCACCATGGACATCTAATTATCTGTTAGCTAAGTGACAAAAACAGGTTATACCATCCCTAGCATAGAGAAGCCATCCTATTCTGCATGCCAGCATGGTTATGCTAGGGGCAGAGGCCACGGGGAGGGCAGGAAGCTCAGAAATTAACCTGACACATTCTTACCTGCTGTGAAACCTGGCATGTGTTCTTCCCAAGTGAAGGTATATTTCTGAAAAGCAAAAAGCAATCCACATTGCGATGACTCCTTTTTCATCTACTCATTACATGGAGCCTGTGTTGAGTTCCTACCATGAGGTAGGAATGCATCATGATGTGCATTGATTATTGCTTTTCAGAAATACACCTTCCCTTGGGAAGAACACATGCCAGGTTTCATAGCAGGTGAGGATGTGTCGGGTCAATTTCCACATTTCAACCCCTCCATGTGGTGTGCGGACAGTAGGACAGGCTCTCTGTTCTCAGAGAGGATATAATCTATTTTTTTGCCACTTAGCTAATACGTAACTAAGAGGCTTATGGTGGCTGGGGTTGGAGAATTTGAATAGCTGAAGGAAGACGTGACGTAAGCCAAGATTGCATGGCTGGATCAGTTGATGGGTTAAATAGCTACCAGCCGAGAATGTTCAGGGCACCGAGGCCATCAGTCAGAATGTTTAACTCAGTAAGTGGAGAGTGTTAGTGAATGTAGCAGAGTCAGGAGTGCCATTCAAGTGGAAGTCAGTTAAGAGAGTCTTCTCTCATTGTCAAGTAAATATCTTTTAGGCACTAAAAACCCAGAGAGACAAAAGCACAGGTTAAAATATGGTGAAGACTGCCCTAACAGATGGCTGTAGAAAGTGCAAAGAGAGTGGAATTGTGCATTTAGGGGAGGACCAGGCAAGGAAAGCCAGCTAGTGTGGAAAGTAGTGAATGAAATCTAAATGTATTCCATTGGTGATATTGTCCCTGATTTCAAGACATAGAATATGTTTTTATAAAAATCAGAATTTTTTCTTGTTTTATAGTGTCCTTACTAATTAGAAGTGAGATTTTGCTTGGATTTGTAAGGCAATAGGAGTATCAGAAAGCTATGATTAGCAATTAGAGCCACAGCAGAAAATATTTCCTATAAACCATATTGGAATCTTTCCCAAATGTATTCCTACCAAGATTTTCACTACCTCCCATAGGTATCAGCCGTGCCTCATCACCCAATAAACATTCTATTAAAATAGATAATGTGAGCCATTCCCAAAATGCTTCTTACTGAAAATTACTTCGAGGCTGGGCTTTAAGATGTATGAATAAAGGTGTCTTATCAGAATGTTGTAAGAACACAAAATATTGTAAGAATTGTAATATTGTAAAAATATTATAAGAGAATAAGACAATTTTGCTTTTGGGATCTGTGCATCCTCTCTTGGATACAGGCATCAAAGGGGGTATGAGATTCAAGTAACTGGCTTTTGGTTTTCGTTTTTGGTAAAGAACTTTTATCTATATTTCCGATACCTATCACAACCCACATTCACATATATTTCTCTATGGATAGAGAAATATATGGTTCTGTAGGATAAGCGGATAATCCTTTCTTGGGTTGCCCTAAGACTACTTTAAAAAGGAGAAAAAATAATTCAGAATGCATATTACAGATAGTTTGCTGCTGAATACCACTGTGCAGCTAAAGCAGAGGAATAAAAATTGACATTAAATAGACACAGGACATTTCAGAAAATGTAATCCCTAAAAAATGAATTTTTGAACAAGTGGGAAATGATGAGAAAAAGCCTAGTCCAAACCGTGGCCTGTATTTGGAATAATTCCCTCAGGAAAACTCATGTTCAAATTCTGGGGCTCAGGGTTCATTTTTTAAATGCGGTAGACTTTCTTTCACTTGTGGTCTCAATTTCTAATTGATCATAGATTACAAGAGTGCAGGAATGGAAACTGACATTTAAAAATCCTGAGATTTTAGTGTATAATTCTTGTTAATAGGATTTGAGCTCATGCCTAATTGCATTTATGATCAATGTTCACGTAGAGGTTGTTTTTTCATAAAAAAAAAATGTTTATGCCTAATTAAGCTTTACAAGGGGAAAAATACCAGGGATTTAAACTTTGCTACTATTCGTTTTTAAGGTAGCTTTTATCTGATCTAATTAAAAATCAAATGTGCCATTCTGAAAGCTTAAAGATAAATGTCCTACTTAATTTATCCTGTTTCTTTCTTTTATGGCAGATTAAATACAAAGAAAAATTTGATAATGAAATGAAGGATAAGAAACATCATTATAATCCTCTTGAAAGTGCTTCTTTTAGGCAAAGCCAGCTTGCCACTGCCCTGGTGAGCGATGTAAGTTACTTTGTGCCTCATGACTTGTGATTCATAGAAAATTATTATAGATATCTTTTGATTCTTTTCTTTTTAGAATTGAGTGTATTGTAATTACTTACACTTAATCAAGATTATGGAGTTTCCAAGTAATTTTGGTTGAAAACACCGAAGCATATTTTCCTGAAACCTTTTTGAGAAAAATGTGTTATTGTAAGTTACTGTTAATGATTACTGATTGCTAATTAGTTAATAAGTAGGAATAGTATTGCTAATAAAACTATTATGCTTGATCAAGAGTAGAAATAGATTACAGAGTTTTGCAGAAAAAGTAGTGTGTAGTATCCTAAATTAGTGGTTATGACAATAGTTAACACATGTAATTATGCCCAGGAAATTGAGCTTCTGTAAAGTACAACCTGGTACATGGTAGTTTATAACAAAGAGACTTTCAGAAATTGCATTTGTAACAGCTTACAGCTTCTTTCCTCTCCGTTATGTAAATGCTGTAAAATACTCCTTCACAGATTTGGTTTCGCGGTATGATTTAAAAAAGAACCAAGTTTCGGTTTGCAAGAAAAGATGCCTTAAATTTTTATTAGAATTAGGCATTAGTGTAAAAACAGAAACATGGAAAACAAAGGACCACTTTGCTATAGTTGAAGCGTGTGTGGAGTGCCTCTGTAAGTATTAAGATGAAGGAAGAATTGTTAAACTGTTGTTTTGTTAGATCACTTAAACCTTTCAACTCCTGTGGGACTCTGCATATCCTACTTTCACTGTTTAGTAGGTATTGTTATTTGTTCTCCTTACTCACTGTGTGTTTGTTACGGACAATTAAAATGGGTCTTTTAGGATCACTGGGAATATCAGAATGGTTTCCTTATTTGTTTTCATCTTGCAAGCGTGTGAAAATGTAGAGCAAATAGAGTTGGAATATACTTAAAGGAACCTAGAGCATAGTGTTGGAAGCACAAGGTTTAGAATCAGATTGCTTGGATTTGATTCCTGTTCTGCCTCTTCATACTGTACCTTAACTTCCTGTACCTCGGTTTATTCAGCTGTAAAATGGAGCTCCTTGAAGTACCTTCCACTAGGGCTGTTGAGACCGAATACTTATCATGTGTAAAGTAATTAGAGAAGTGTTTGGCACACATTAAATGTTCAAATATTTTTGATTAATATTTTAGTATTATGATTACTAATACTCTGTTTTCAAAACAGTTGGTAAAAAAAAAAGAAAAAAGGCAATAGGATGAAAAACAGCAAGAGCTATGAAATTGCTTCAAAGCATAATTAAAATACGGTAGTAACTTCTAAAGAATAAAGTTGCTGTTCTTTTTGTTTTGAAAACAGAATGTCTATTAAAATTACTCCACTCTATGAACATCACCCTTTTAAAATATGTAAACAGTAAAAACAATTATCAAAATGTTTTCAAGTCCCCCAGGAACTTTTTTACTCATTCAATAGTGAATGAGCACCATCTAGTGGCTTCTTGTTGAAATTTACCTGTTAATTTCCCACTAAATGGTACTTGATGATGTGTTGGAGACAATGAAGGCGATAACGCGAAAGCATAATATTTTCTTCTCCTAGATGGTATTTTGTTCCATGTTATTTTCATAGGTGAAGTACAAGAAAGACATTCAAAACATGCACGATCCAGTCTCAGATCTCCCCAACTTGTATTTAGACCATGCTTTGAAAACCAGCAAAATGCTCAGCGGAGTAAGTTTGTTGGACGGCCACCAAAGAGGCCCTGTGTCTCCACGGAGCCAGCATTTGCCTGCGGAGCTCATGACCACACCTGCTTCCTTAGGCGGGCCAGGCGCCTCCTCCAGAATAACTAACTCATTGGAAAGTAGTGGCCTGCTTGCTGAAATCCCACCGGAGCTGTCGCTTTACAAAGGGGGTTCTTTGCTAGCTTGTCATTTCAAGGTGCATGTGCAAGTGTGCTTTTCTGGCTTCTTCCCTTTTCTTCTTCCCAATTAGATTGAAGTTTCTGAAAAGTCAGGCTTAAATCAGGGATCTTTCATTTTATGGAGGCTGGAGTAGAGTATCTGGTATTAGGCCTCAGTAGCATACAAAATCGTCTTAGTCTCATTTATATTTTCTCTGAAAAGAAACCCTACGTTACGTTGACGCTCTACCTTTAGACTTGTGAAGGTCTCCACGTTTTCCTCAAAGCAATTAGGAGGAGAGAGTGGTTTTTTCGTGTCCTGAGGAAAATATTTGTGCACACTGCCAAGTGAAACTCACCTCTCAGGTGCTGCTTCAGACACTTCATGCATGTGGACCCTGACTTCACTGGTTATCCTAACTGATGGCCCTGGCTCATTGCCTACATCTCAGAGGCCCATGGTGACGATGAACTGTAATTTGACCTCAAGTTGTTTCTGTGCCTATTTTAATAATTACTCACATGCTCACTCCCTCGCTCAAAATATCCAGATGTATTGAGTATCTCCTTTGGGCCAGGTAAAATCAGATGGAAGATTATGTTGGGCAAGGAATGTGAAAATAATTGTCTTCAGGAGATGCGCTCACAGTCCTGGATTACAAAAACAAAAAAATCTGTAGTCCAGACCTGGTTCCCAAACTACTTAGAATAATGAGATACAGCCTCAATTCAGGTTCGAAAATGTCTGTGTTTGGCTTTGATGTGTTGAAACTTCTGCTCATTATTTTGTAATCTTCCTTTCTCCAGCATCACCAATGTCATCCTTTTTGAAATGGATTACGGGTGTAAATAATTCATACTCAGAGATTTCAAAATTAATTGACTTTTGTCACTGGGCTGTGGGAGGAAAAGCAGCATGTCATTCTTCCTGTCTGTTGGGCAGGCAAAGAAGCATAGAGGACTATCAGGTGCAGAATTAGACTCTAGTCCAGGATACTTTGTCACCCTTCCTGCCATTTCAATGCTCATCCCTCCACCTCTGCCCACATTCCTCCACTCCTTGGTGGCTCTTTCAGATTCACATTTTGCTCTATGACTCATAGGGATGTTTCTAAAAGTCAGTACATTTCTATTCTCAGAGCCTGCTGCTTTCTTCATGTTCTTTGCCACCCCATCTTGATCATTGAGTGGCGTTTGCCCTTGACAATTCTCCATCCATACTTGAGTTAAATTTCCTGAGGACATGAGGATTTGTGTGCAAATAGGACAATAAAAATATCATGGTGGCAATTTGAAAGCTTGGTAGCTGGAAGAGTACATGCCACTCCCAGGCAATATTCCTCTTCAAGAATATTGTCCTCTCTTTTATAATAATGGTGAAAAAATCATAGTTTAATATAAATTGTTTCTATCACTGCTTCAGCAGAGAAACTCAGCACAGTCATATATAACGTTTATTGTATATACCATTTTTAAAGCTTAAATCTTGGTTCAGGTAGTGCTTTTGCCTAGATTATAGATTTTTTTTTCCTCCATAGAAAAATTGTGACTGAATAATTACTTCATGAGAGAGAAGGTTTAAGACTCAGCATGTTACGCTGAGGTATCTATTTATTAAAGTTGTATGATAATACATTGGCTAAAATTTATTGTACATTACAATTGCTCTCTTTTAAATTTTAATGTGTGGAGAATTGGAATTTTGCTGATTTATAAAGGGAAGTTAATTTTAGCAAAAGATTGAATAAGAAAGTGCTTAACAAACAGACATTCTGCCAAAATTAGTTGTCAGTTTGTTATAGATGGCTCTTTTTTTAAAGACCTTTAAATGTCTTTGGTATAAATCATCATTTTTCTTTAACACATAGTATGTAGAGTAAAATTAGTCCTTATGAGTTTAAACAGCTGTACTAATTAAAGTTTTGAAAGACCATTTACCCCTGGAAAATAGAGCTCTAGTAGTTTTCAATTTCTTTTATACCTTTGCATAAATGAAAAATATGTATTGCATGTTACTCTGTGTCATTCCCACTAGGAGGCAACAGAGACTATTACATAAGTAACAGCAGGTCTTGAAAATTCTTTTGCAGATCTTTCTTCAAACAGATTTTTTTAAAATAGAAGTTTCTGAAATTCTTTGTCCCCCAAAAAGATCATTAGGGACAGTATCTATTGATCTTTCCCTAGCCTATATCCATTATTACAGAAATACTATCCGAAGCTCTGCTGGATTTTAACTTGATTTGGAATATATTCTAGAGTGTTACATTCAATTCATTATTTTATTTATATATCATATACAAACTTTTAAGCAAATTATAAAGTGTCTAAGTATACTGTTATCCTTTGAGATTATTATTATCATTTTTTAATTAGCAGAGGAGCCAACATTTAGAGCTTGTTCTCTTCAGTCAAGATGTACTATGGGATCATTTTCATGAGCTTCCTGGGGTCTTTTACTCCCTCAGCTTATTCTTTTTTTTTTTTTTTAAGATTTTTATTTATTTATTCATGAGAGATGCAGAGAGAGAGAGAGAGAGAGAGAGAGGCAGAGACACAGACAGAGGGAGAAGCAGGCTCTATGCAGGGAGGCCGATGTGGGACTTGATCCCAGGACTCCAGGATCACACCCTGGGCTGAAGGCTGCGCTAAACCGCTGAGACATCCATCGGGGCTGCCCTCCCTCAGTTTATTCTGGCTAGAGTTTTGGGGGACACACATCTTAGTGCTCTGATTGTCTAGAGTGCCTCTGGGGACTGTCACTGTGTCCCCATGGAATGACCGTTCTTGTGTGCATCCTTCCATGCTTCCCACACCTGGCTCTGTGCCTCTTCTTGGTTCACTCTCAGATCCCTGGAGCATCTGCTGAGCCCTGAATGTCGGCTCTCCTCTGGACAGCTCTTTCCCACTCCCTTTCAAATGTGACTTACCTCTCCCTGCATCCTACACAACATTGTCATTTTCCCTGAAATCCTCATTGCTGAACGAGCAACCAGTGGTAGCTGAAGTCTCTATAGCCTTGAGTCTTTGAGAGTTACCATTTATCTCTAGAGGTCTTTTCCAAAGAGGGTGAAATAACTAAGTGTCTGATCTCCAGTGAGAGAAATCATGAAGCAATTTCTGTTCATCGCAGCCTGTTGTATTTGGTGTCTCACGGTTGCCAGATTTGGCATCTCTTCCAAATCTGCCGTTTTGTCTGTGTCTCTAAATAGTAGTCTTCATTCAATTTCTTCACCTTAAAAATTCAACCGATTATCCCCAGACTCCTCTGTTTCTCTTCCAGGCTCCTCCTACCCTCTCTTTTTAGGAAAATGAGTTGAATTATTTCTCACTCTCTTATTTTTCTTATGACCCTTCAGTCTTCCTTGTGCACAACTTCTTTCCCTTCCTGCCTCTAGCTTTCCTTTGCTCTGTTCTTTCTTCTCTTCTTTCCTTCTCTTTTTGTAGATGCTATCAAAACATTTCTGTTCTAGAAGAAGGGCGGGACAAATTGCCTTTCTTTTGTCCACCTTGCTTGTTCACATGAGCCCTATCACTGGCTTTTCCGTTGCTACTCCCCAGTGTCTTTTTAGGCTGTGTTGACAGCTGATGGTCTCCTGCTTCTCTAGGATGTCTCACGTTGACTACTGAGAGCTGCCTGTCTGTCCTGCATTGCTGGTTTTCCTCAGTGTCAGAAACCTACAAGAGCAGCCCACTGACGTGGGACTTGGTAGCTTTGCAGTTCTTATTGGCTTGTATTTTTCAGTTTGCATCCCTAAGTATTGGTTGTTCTAATCGATCTCTTTTGTTCTGAATTATGTTCATGTTCTCTATTTTAGCGAGAATATAGAAAGCTTTTTGAGGAAAACAAAGGAATGTATCATTTTGACGCGGATGCTGCCGAACATTTGCACCATAAAGGCAATGCCAGGCTCCAGAGTCAGGTCTGTGCCCTCTCTGTCTGGACCTTTTAACCACCAACTACCATGCACCTACAGCAAAAAGGTGCAGCTGCTGAGCAGAATGTACATCCTGTGAATGTGAATGTTGCTTTGGAAAATCTCAAACACTACTCTGTCTATTTTACTGGGGTTGGAAAGCTGGAAGCATGTTTTGGTGTAAAAGCATTTCATAAAATAAGTTACTTCACACAGTTTTAAACTTAAGATATATCAATTGATTAAACGATGAGCGAATCTCATGATGATTTCGGTTTTTATAGTGTACTAATTTGTCATCTTGAGCTGCAAAATTAATTTTTCAGGTGCAAAGTTTATTCAAATTTCTCAGATCAATTAGAAAAGTTATTAAAAATTATCTTACATTAATGTTTCTTTCAACTATTAAACTCTATATATTCCCTGAAACAAATATAAAAAAAATCTTGCCTGCATACTTTAAAGGTGGTATCTATAATTTTTTTTTTTATTCTGAGTTCCAGTAATTGCAAAAGATGTCATTCCAGCATCTATTAAGATACAATTTTACATCACTCTATGAAGGGTACCCTGTGGAACATAAATTTCTTAATGATTTGATACCCACCTTCATTAAAAATAAACCAATTGGCTCTCCATTAAGGTTTGGAAATGTACATTTTTTTCCTCATTGTATTTTTTTAAATATAATTTTCCCCAAAGTTTTATCATAGCATAGTATGTTACCACACTTCACTTTCATTGATCACTCTGTCATACTTCTCTGAAATAAAAATAGGCCTACAAATAGGAGTTTAAAAACCTGTTACATTTCCTGTTTACCACAAAGTTCTAAGTATTGAAAAACTGCTTTGGGATTTAATCATCATTAAAACTGCTATTATTATATAATTTAAGAAGCAACTTCATAAAAATTACTTATATCTAAGAATTTTTGTGAAAATACATTTCTGAACATAATGAGTCATGATGAAAACTTTTCTGTGAATTTAATTTAAAAAGGTATATTGCTAAGAAAAAGCCAATCGCTCTGACAGCTTACATATAATTCTAGTTTCTGTGATTAGGAGATAGAAAGTATTGATCATTTTATAAACTAAATTAAGATGGAGATTTGTTGTAATTGAAATAAATGATTCATGATACGATATTATTGAATAATGCAGGCTGAAACTGAAAGCAATCCCATAAAAGCTCTGTGTGAGTGTGCTGCTCAGTGTCTGTGGGAGAGGTCAACAGTCCCAGCGAACACGGTCTTCCCTTTGGCCAAAAGACAGAGAATCACACCTATGTTTTCCTCCTTGCCCATGATTTACTGGAAGACATTCGAAGCCATCACAGGGATCTCTTTCTTTCTCTTTCTCTGTCTCTATGTATATATGTGTATACTATGAGCATATACATATTAAACCCTGATAGATGAGCTATATCTATATATCCCAGCTATTTAAATACCTCATCCAAGTCCTAGAACTACATGATTTAGTAATTCTAAGTTATTTTTATCCCTTAAATATTTTTATATATTACCTCTCTACTTTCTTTGTATGTCATTTACCACAGGGAGCCCAGTGACCAACTCAAATGGCCAGAATAATATGATTTTATAAACTAGGATTAATTTTGGACATATTTATTTTACTTTGCTCTATATGTATAAGGGCTTGTGAGCTTTACATGCTTTTTATCCCTTTTTTCAATGAAGGTTAAATATAAAGAAGAGTATGAGAAAAATAAGGGGAAATCCATGCTTGAATTTGTTGAGACTCCCTCCTATCAAGCTTCCAAGGAGGCTCAGAAGATGCAGAGTGAGGTGAGTCCCTCTGATTTGTATTCAACTTTTTTTTTTCAAGTTTATTTTTTAAGTAATCTCTGCACTCAACTGGGGCTCAAACTCATGAACTTGCTCTCAAACTCAAACACTTGCTCTCCCAACTGAGGCAGCCAGGTATCCCTGCCCATGATCAACTATTTAATGCATATTTGATGTTTTGCCATTTGAAAGGAACTAGCAAAGTAATTTAGAATGTTGAGTGGGGGGGGGGAGGGGATCCCTGGGTGGCTCAACAGTTTGGCGCCTGCCTTTGCCTCAGGGTGTGATCCTGGAGACCCGGGATCCAGCCCCACATTGGGCTCCCTGCATGGAGCCTGCTTCTCTCTCTGCCTGTGTCTCTGCCTCTCTCTCTGTGTCTGTCAAGAATAAATAAATAAAATCTTTAAAAAAAAAAAAAGAATGTTGAGTGGGTCTGGAGGAATGCACACTGCTCAAGAAGACCAGGGAATCTGTATTCTAGATCTGGCATCTTGTCTGGGTCATTGGAATTCTGTGGCTCTTAGTTTTTCTCATTTGGCAAATACAGTATCAGGCCAGGTGAGCTCATTACTGCCCTTTCACATTCCATGATGATAAGGTTGACACTTTCAGGTTGAATCCATGTAAAACTATGATGAGTAGGAAAAAAATGAAAAGAAAATGAAGAGCTGGTTGCTTTATTTACCTTTTATTTTTCAGTGATTATAGAACTAATATCTATTAAATACTCTGTGCTAAGCACTATGCTAAAAGCTTTATATATGTCAAATCATTTAATCCCCTCAAGGTACTGATGCTAGGCGGGTATATCCCTTGATGGATAGTCATCTACTGAAATTAGTTATCTTACCTGAAATTACATATCCAGTAAATGCCAATGTTTTAGGACCCGGTCAGGTCATGAGTGATTCTCTTTTCTCTGTTAGTTTATGTAGTTGATCTGCTCCCACCCCAACAGTGACATGGAAGTTTTAAAATATCAAGAGAAGAGAGCAGTTAAGAATTTTTTGTACATATGCACTTTGTGTTCTACTTAAAATGATACTGAATCACATCAAGATATTCCCCAAATGGTTTTGCTCTGTCCTACTGAGATTTCTTCTGTTCTTTTTTTTTTTACCTACATTTTTTGGGACCAGACACCAGACACAGGTTTTCCCTGCAGCCAACATCCAGATTCTGTGTGTACACCAAGTTACTACTTCAAAGGAACAGAAATAGCCGATAGCGGTATCAGCCCAGTATAGCCCCACTGCTCTGGGTGGGGGTGGAGTGGGGGTCCACTTGAGGTGTCCTCTGTGGGTACGATCTTTTCTGTTCTCCAATAACAACACCAAAACAAGGAGAAATGATAACTTCTGGACAATAAAACTCTCATAGGAATTTTGAAAACAATGTATATACTATTTGTTGCTATTTGTGCTGCTATGTTATATAATTCAACTTCTCAGGGAAAGGGCACTCAGACATTACTATGGCTTGTTGAATTGTCCAAGTTGTTTAATTCCTTCTTCAAGCAAGAAAGGAGAAGATCATTACTTGTATTTTTCAAATCTCATAGCTTCTTAAGCCAATAGAGAGGAATTTGATCAAGACTAGTCAGGTGAATACTTTGAGTAAATTAGCTGTTTGTTTTATTTTTATTTATTTATTTTCTTTAGCTGTTTGTTTTAACTGAATTGGCAGAGCAGGTAAATTTGGTCTTGGTTCAGAAGCCCTACAACAACTCACATTTAATGGGATAACTCTTACTGGACTATCTTTGTGTTAGTTTGTTTGGGCTTCTATTAACCAAGTATCCCAGACTAGGTGGCTCAAACAGCAGAAATTTATTTCTTACAGTTCTGAAGGCTGGAAGTCCGAGATCAGGGTGCCAGCAGGTCAGGGTTCTTGTGAGACCCTCTTCTGGGTGGCAGCTTTCTGCCTTCTTGCTGTGTCCTCCTGTGGCAGAGAGCAGAGAGGGGAAGTAAGCTCTCTTGTGACTTGTATGAGGGTGCTAACCCCATCATGAGGGCCCCACTGTCTTGGTCTTGTCCATCCTAATCACTTTCCAAAGGCCCCACCTCCAAATGCGTCCATCATATTGAGGGGGTTTTGCACATATAAATTTTAGGATGATCCAGACATCCAGTCTTGTCAAGTGCTGCGCCGTTACCAGCTGGGGAGCTGGAAGGCAACCTCTGGGTGGAGCCTCCAGAGCCCATGGTATATGTGGTTCTCACCCAGCTGTCCCCCTGGCTCTCTGGCTCTCACTCTTCATCATGACTCCTTCTTTAAGGAGAAATCTAGCACCTTCATACTAGGCTTTCTGCGTTCTTCCCATCAACCACAGGCTATTATTATTGAAGTGTTGGTGCCTCATCTCCTTGTCTTACTTGCAGAGGGAAATGTTCCCCTGTTTTCCTGACTTTGATCCTCTTTGTACCTTCTATTCTGAAGACCCCACTTTCCCTCCCCGTCTCTTTCCCATGCTGTAGTTCTCAAACTCTCCGTGGATAAGTCTCAGGGAAACCTGCTGGGAATGCACATCCTCAAGCTGCTGCCCAGGACATCCTTCATGCATCTTGCAGAGGAGCCTGGCCATCATATTTAACGATATTCTAGAGGCTTCTCATGTCAGTGGTCCAGCAACCACACCTGGGAAACATGAACTCATGGAAGAATACAAATAGTCCCCTAACTTAAAGTCATAAAAACCAGATGGATTAATGGATCATCTGCTTCTCAGAGTTTCAATGGGCAACGTAGACCAAATTGTTTTTCTTTCATGAAATGTCAGTTGTTTTTTTTTCTGTTGAGGTTGGACCTCCAAAAAAGAAAGATTCCCCAATAACAAATTCAGATGACAGGGACTTTAAAGATACCTTTGGTACTGAAAAAGCGCTACTGTTTCTATGTAGGCATGTTTCCTTGTGCAGATCTTGGAAGTCTGATAACTGGCACTTTGCTTTTAGAATTGCCATGGCTACGTAGTACAAAAGAAAAATAAAATGTTGATGACTTAAAAAAAAAAACAAACAAACCAAAATCAGTCAAATGAACTAATCAATTCCTTCCAGTTGGCCATTTTAACATCAGGTGCAAACAGCTTTAAGGTTTAACTGCAATAATACATTTATTACATGTTACGGAATTCGTTACATCAGGGGCTGCGTGGGCATCTGTTAATACTGGCTTTCCATTTTTGCTATTCTGATTTCTGGTATTTCGCTAGGGGGGAATTATCCTTTGCAGAAGCTGAGACATGTTTTCCTCTTAATTATAGCCACTGGCTATTAGATTTTTAGGCTCAGCAGTTATATTTCTGCTCAGCAGGGCTTGAGGAAAGAGAAATCTTTCAATAGAAACTATCTTTGGACCAAATTGACACTCTAAAGGCTAGAAAGGTAAAAATCTCAAAATCTTAGTTAGACCAAGGTTGATGTGAAAGATATCTTTAAATATAGGTCCAAAGAAGTAGACACAAAGAGAATCATCTGGCTTAGAGATGGTTTTTATTCATAAGAGGCGAGTTTGACGCTGAGCTTCTTGAGCCTCTTCTGGGTAAAGCTAAGTGTTTATGATCTCAGGGTTGGTCACTAATGTTTCTGGTTTAGCCTATAATTATGCTTCTCTCACTTTTCTTTGAAGGCCAGATAGAGGTTTAATTAGTGTGTTTTCTGGAAGAAATCTCTAAATCTGGCTTTGTTCTTTGCCTTCTGTTTCACAAAAAGCATACAAAAGGGTTTTTTTTTTTTTTTTTTTTGGTTTTCTCCCCCTGCCCAGTCATGTATTGGCCAGTTCCAGTCATAACCAACCTTCCTTAGTGACTTATTTCAGTAAAATAAGTTTTTCATAGAAGAAGGGCTTTTTGAAGTGAATTATCTGAAATAAATAAATATACCCGAATTTTTATTTTTGCTTTTTTAAAGAAACATTTTTTTTGTCCTGCAAATGCCCTAGATTCAGTCTTATAACCATATACTTTCAGTTAGTTTCATATAAAGAAGAGGGTGATTTCTCATTGTTCTTTGGGAATTTCTATAGTTCCTTTAACTTAGAATGTTCTCAATGCAAATTTTGAATCACCTTGTTGAATTTTAGTATTTCCAGGACATCTACTAGGGCTTTTTTTTTTTCTCTCTCTCTCTACACAGATCATTTGTTAAACAGCTGTATGTGACACAAATGTAAGAGAGGCCACAACAGACCTCTCTAATCCTCCCTCATGGTTTGGGATAATTTCTTTATATAATTTCCTATCTTTATAATAGGAATATTATGAACTTAGAAATGGCCTTTCATTCTCCATTAATAACAATCTCATACAGAAGTTAGTTTTTCCATCTTTGTGATGCAATTTGAATAAAATATTTAGCTAGTAAAATATGAGCTTTTGTTTGGTAAATGTTTTACATGGATGGACATCTTTGTTATTTAGAGAGACTGTTTTTATAGTCCTAAAGCGCAAGTTGCCACTGGTTTTCAAATGCATAGTTCCAATCAGGAATTGAGGAAATTTTAGCCAAAGAGTGGCAGAAGAATGTCAAAGGGGAGGTGGGGGTGTGGATGTCTGTCCTCTACAATCACTGTCTATATTCCCTTTTCCATTCCTTGTTTTGTGAACTCCTACCTAGAAAACAATTTAATGAGTTGAAGATAAGACTCCTCACAGTGTAACTTAATTCATAGATGGTAGAGAAATATTCTCAGTGCCAAAATCATTAAAGGAAGATGTGCTCCAGCCTCCTTTGCCAAATTCACAAAAGGGAAACAGTGAAAGGGGTGATGAGAACCTCAGCATTAATGCTGTCGTGCTTTGAATGGCCTTCCATGCAGCCAGATTTTCTTCCAATGGATGGATTCACTCTCTTTAGAATGAACCACTCTGGTGCTTCTCAAATATCCAGCTTTACTGGTTTTCCTCTCAATCAGGCTGGCATCAAACAATGACAGACCAGTAAGATGTTAAGAAGCCTCACTCTGAGCGCTTTCCCAGAGGCAGTGGTACTTAATGGTTCTGCTTTTGTTTGATAGGATTCTAAGATTTACGGTAAAGTTGGAGTCATTTTCTTGTGGCTATGAGGACTCTGAGGCAGTAGAATTATATAAGGAAATCCTCAGTTTTGTTCTGGGAACTCTTGTTCTAATACCTTTCCAACAGTGACCTGTGTTTTCTAAACTTCAAATTATGTGGTCTTATTTAACAGAAAGTTTACAGAGAAGATTTTGAGAAGGAGATTAAAGGAAGGTCATCACTGGATTTAGACAAGACTCCAGAATTTTTACATGTTAAGTACATCACCAACCTTCTGAAAGAGGTATGGTCTTGCAGTTTATTATTAAATATTGTGCAAGAAAACTAAAGAAATAACCCAGGAGATATTTACCCAACAATTCTCTACTAACTGGTTGAGATGCTAATCCATTCCTCTTTCTCTCACTCTGACCTTTATTAACAGAGTTTTCCATTTTCACTAAAAACAGGAAAGTGTGTGTTGACATTTCCTTTTAAGGCTGGGGGAAGAAATCACCTAGATTTCCTGGAAAAACCTGAAAAATAATTCTGATTTTGTGTTTGATTGTATCTCAGAAGCTCTATAAATAGTTTGATAGCAGTTTTTTTTTTTTTTTGAATATCGGTGAGGCAAATTTAACTCTTTTCAAATTTAGTTATTTAAAAATGCATGTTAGAACCAGCTTTCTCTGCAGCTCTCCAGCAGCATTCTCATGACATCTGATATCAGAAATGAGAGGCTCAAATGTGAAGGTTTGGATAAACGGCACATTATTTATGAGTGGATTGTGTTCTAAGGGGGAAAAATATTTAGCAAAGAGAAGATAGGAACTCATGTTGATTTTTCATTTTACTCTCAACAGGATTCTGCTCCTTCCCACTCCAAACTTGGTGCATTTTGACTCACAATTAATGTATTACATTGGTAATATGTATTATTATGTATTACATTGGTAAGAACTTAATAGTTCTTCAAACCCAACAATTAAAAATATCATGCTCATAATCCATCCCTTTAAAAGTTTCTTTTTGTTTTTTTTTGTTTTTTTTTAATGGCTGGAAAGTAACTCGGAGGTCTTCCAATTCCCTGTTTAAATAAATGCTCTTTAATTTAAGAGAAGTATTAGAGAAGGCCACATCACCCTGAATTTTGAACTGAAGAAACTATCCCTGAAAGCAATATCTTGAATCAGTGAAATGAATTTGAGTATCATTCTGTACCTGAACTTCCCCTAGTAACAGAATGCCAACTGGCCTTTACCATTTAACTGCTTTTAGAAATTTAATGTGTTTCACTGTTGTAACGTCTGCTGGGCTGAAATAGACATATAATTTATGGAAGTGTGCTTCTGTTCTCCTACCTTCTCTCACTCCTAGTTCCTCTCAAATTTTTTGAAGTCAAAGGCTAATCAAATTGCAACTTCCTACTATTAATTGTCTTCCATTTAAAAAGTATGTGCAGTTTATATGAAACTTTTAAAGGAGAATCTATCATTTACATGTAAATGACAACGTAAGACCTATTTTAAGATCCACAAATGACTTTAATATACTTGCCATTGACTTTCTCTTTTCTTTCTCTTTTTTGAATGAATCTTATTTTAGATGTATTGATTCAGAATGTATGTATCAGGATAGGAAAAGGCCCAGAAGACTGATTAAACATATTTTAATTCAGTTATAGAGATGTCTGATTTTGAAAAGGAACTCTCAGTGACTTAATCAAATTATGACTTTCCTTTCTAAATATAAGCATTTAGCTTTAAATTGTCTTTGCATTTTTTACTTTATTATAGTTTTGACATTTATATTGCCTTTCGGAATGTTCAGAGTATTGTTTTATACTTTTGTTTCATTTTATTCCCCCAATTGCCCTTTGACCTTGGTAGGATAAGTATTTTTATTTTCATTTTGCCTGTGTGTGTAGAAATTGAGGCTTGGTTACTTGAGGTCATATGATCGAGTAAGTAAAAGAACTCTGACTTTCATCCAGGTCATTTGACTCCAGAACTCTTTCCAAAATTACATTCAGGTCATTACAATGTCTTGTAGGCTATTAGTTAAGCAGAGGACTAGCTAATTTAATTATACTGGATGAAGAGAAAATAACATTAAATGAACCCTAGAATTTACTGGAACATGACTTATTATTAAAGGAAGGAAGCCTCATCTTGTATCTGGCAAGTTAGTCATAAGTGCAACTCAGTTGAATTGAATCAAGAAATACATTGTTTTCATAATGTGTTTAGCAGGAAAAAAAAAGGAAATTCACTAGCAGGAAAAAAAAAACTCAAGTTACATATAAGTATTAGTAAAGACATTTGGATCTGCTTAAAATATTAAAATAAATAACATTCAAACTATGTGTTATCAATATGTAGGAAATTATTCGGTTTTATGAATCTGAATAAAGTGGATTTTTTTTTAAACTTTGGCTATGTTAATCCTTTTGATTTTGTAATTTCCAATTCTTTTTCAACTGTGATCTTTTGGTGATTCATATTTTATAGACAGCTTTCAAAGAAATACTTCAAATAATTAATAAGAAGCATCCATTCCTAAGATCTTCCTCACCACTTAAAAGGAAGACATCTTTTTAAAATATGGCACCAATATGGTACCAAAATATACTGGAAGATAGGATGAAAGGGAAAATACTGATAATATTGGAAGCTACTCTAAACATGACTGAAAGAGAAAATAGAATCTCTGTAGAAAATTAGGAGCATAAATACTCAGGAATCTGACTCCTTCCTCTCTAGAGATATTTTCTCCTTTCTGAAGTCTCTAGAAAACATGTGACATGGTGTATCAGTTCAAGTATGTCCCAGGAAATTTAGGAGGAGGAAGGTTAAGAGGTGGTGTTAAGCCCTTTTCAAAAAGGAGGACACGATTAACAGTATCAACACTGAAGAGAGGTCAGTTAAGGTGATATCTGAGTGTCTCTAAGGAAGACATATCTTGATATCTGAGATCCTGATATCTGAGGATCTAAGAAGGAAGAGGTCAATTTTGGTAGTATTTTGAACTCTAATGTTCTTGTCTCATAGAAAGAATATAAAAAAGATTTGGAAAATGAAATAAAAGGCAAAGGAATGGAACTTACTTCAGATGTTCTTGATATTCAAAGAACAAAACGTGCATCCGAAATGGCTAGTGATGTGAGTATATTTATTTAACAACTGAGAATGTATGAATCTTTAGCTGATTTCCTTGCCTCTCACTCTTTCTCAAAGATCTATACACATTCCATAATTTTTATGTGCAAGAAGATGGTAAGTAACTATGTCCTAATAGTCATTTCCTAGTCAATGAATTAAAAAAAAAAAATGTTTACCATCTCCCTGCCATGTGTTATGAGAAAAATGACCACTCTCTGCTTGTAGAGAAAAATGTATGTAATAAACTGGAATAACTGTATGAGACTCAACCTCATCTTTTAAAGAAGTGAAAGGCAGAGAATTGGGAACCGTGTTGTCATGATCCGTCAGTAACTGTGGTGCGGTTCACGTGCTCTCCTGTTCACGACCCAGCAGTGTCCCCCAACCCTTTCCTCGGCTGCTCAGTGACCCCCCGCCCCATAAACCTCTTTATGAAATGGAAGTGGCCGTTGCTCACTTTACGTGGAATTTGTGGGAAGGAATGAAATGCCTCTGAAGTGCTGTTAGTTCTTTCATCCTTGGCGTGTCATGACTTTGGAATCAGGTAATGGCACTGAGCTTTGAGGAGAGTCTGACTGAATTGAGAGGTGAGAAATTTAAAGTTGTGTCCTCACAGGCTCATAAACTGTTGTAATGGTGATGGTGGTAACCCTACTAGTCAGGCTGCAAATGATAGGAACCCAACTTACACTGGGTTATGCAACAAAGGGAATGTTTTGGCTTGTGAATAGAGAAAGTCCAAAGTCTATTTTCTTTGAGGTTGGAATTTGAATGATGTCTCTCTTCCTTCCTCTCTCAGTTCTGTTATCTTCTCTATTGCTTCAAACTTGGGAGGCTATCTCTAAGCTATGGCCCCTCCTAACAGAGGGATAACTCATCTGTGCCAGTAATCCCAATGGGAAGTGAGCATCTGTTTCTTATAGTTACAGTTAAGGTCCTAGGAATGAATCTCATTGTATCAACTTCTATCCTGCCCTAATCTACACCTGCCCTAATCATTGTGTCTGGGTCCAGAGGAGTGTAATGTGCTGATGATCTAGTATGGTTCTCATGGTCATTCATTTGTTCAGTTAACTTCTTTGGTAGTTTAATTGCATTATAAGTACAGAAGATTCAAGGGGCACCTGGGTAGCTCAGTTGGTTAAGCATTTGCTTTCAGCTCAGGTCATGATCTCAGGGTCCTGCGCTCGAGCCCCGACTCAGTCTCCCTGCTTCTCCTTCCCTCTACCCCCTACTTGTGCTCTTTCTTGCTATCTCTCTCAAATAAATAATAAAACATCTTTTTAAAAGAAGGATTCAAAATTATTATGTTTTTTAAAAAATTATAGCCATCTTTGGCTGTATCTGTGTTCTTTAAATTTATTAAAGCATTAAAAGCCACTGTCATGTCTTTGGTTAATATTATCAGCACATATTCCTAAATTAGTAATTCTGACCGATTCTTCTGTTATGGTGACATGTGCAGTTCACATTAAGAGGTCGATCTTGTGATCACTTGTCAGTAATACTTGGAAATATTACTTCAGACTCTCAAGCGCAGAGTCCATCCAGAAACAGTTGAATGGCATGACAGCGGCAGGAACAGCAGTGAATCAGCCTTAGCACATGAATAGAGGAGTAAAAGACCAAAAGAAGTTTTCAGTTATTGAACACCTACTATGTGCTGAGCACTATGTTATATGCAGTCTCATTGATCCTTGGAGGGCTCGTGCATGGAGGAAATATTACCCCCATTTTGCAGATGAGTAAACCATAGATGTTAAGCATTCCCAGTTTGAGTGCTCTGGCCTCAAAATCCGCATTCTTTCTACAGCATCAACTCATTTAAACCCACCTCCCTCACCATGTATAGAAGAAATCTTCAGAGCTTCATATACCCTTCTTCAGTGAGAATAGTGATATAGTTCTAAGCCGTTCAGAAACTTAGTTCTAGGTGATCATTTCATGGTACAATGTAAAACGTGTTTTCTTTCTTTCTTTTTTTTTTTTTAAATGTGTGCAGCCATTTTTTGGTATCCTTGATTACAGATGAATGTCTGTCTGCAGAGTGTCTAAATATTATAAAATGTTGCTTTATTTATTTATTTATTTATTTATTTATTTATTTATTTATTTTTACAGAAAGAATACAAGAAAGACCTGGAGTCAAAAATTAAAGGGAAAGGAATGCAGGTTGGCACCAACACCCTTGAAATACAACATGCCAGAAAAGCTTCAGAGATAGCTAGTCAGGTTAGTAGAGTAAATGGTGCAGATGCCTTAAAACCTTTATTTTGGAACTTTGCAAATCATATTAACAGCCTGATTAGTACATGGAATTCCCCAGAATTTTATGAATAGTTTAAGAGTTTGGAATGGAAACCATTCCAGATCATCATGCTTGTTTGAAAATATATGGTTTCTGCTTTACTCATTTTCTTTAAATATCTAAGAAACGAGGGGGAAAGCATTTTACTAGAACACACACACAGGCCCTTTACAATACAACAAATACAACAAATTTCACATTCATCTAGACTATAATAAATGTTCTCATACTATGTTTTCTTTAAGGATAGGTCATGTGCTGTTTGGTGTATTTGTGTTTCCAACTTTCTGAACAGAACTTGAAAATTCTGTATTGAGACTCTGACATGACAGTGATAACCATTTCTGTATAATTTGGTTGCATGTTCTCAAAATACCCCGTTGACCTCATCACCATGCCTGAAATTCCTACAGGGTTAGCATTTTGGATTGAAGTATTCTATATATCCTGAATGACCATGTTCGTTCATCTAATATTTTCCTCTTTGTGTAATGCATGTAATGACAGGATATTAATTTAGAAGTTTTGGCTTAGATGCTCTGATATGATAGATAGCAGATAACAAAGTTGTAGGAGTCAGACCATATGTGCATTTTTTGAAGAAAATGCCCCAAAACCAGTTCCATACCTCTTGAACTCCTCCAGCAATTCCGAGATTATAGAAGTGTCATTGGAATACAGAGTATTTAGGAAGAGGTGATTTTTTGAGAAACATTTAAAAAGAGAATGTTGAGATGCAGGTAAGGAGTACTGCTCACTTACCTCAGGGCTGGCTGCGGAGAGTTTTAGTGGGATTCCTCTGAGAACTATAATGTGACCCTTCCATTTAGGAAGAGCTGGCCCAGGATAGACTCCCCCCACCACCAGGAAATCTGGAGAGCTAGAGATAGCTGATTAACTGCCCAGTGAGCCCAGTGAGTCACTGCTGTGTTGGGATCCGCTTACGGCCCCAGGTTAGGGACTGGTCAGGGTAATGGGATGGTCATAATTGGTTTGGACCAAGAATCTGGGGATGTCATAGGAGTCTTGACCAATAGGGGTTTTACTTAGAAATGGCAGATTTGGGGGGGCGGGATGCATGCTGAATAGGCACTGGACCCCTCCTTCCATTCTCCTCCTGAAATATAGCCATTGTTGCAAATTTATCCTGCTGGATCTATTTTTATGTGTAGACAGATAAACATACACTTATGCACACATAGACTTAAAAAGTCCTTAAATACCATGTATTTTGTTCTGTGCTTGGTTTTCTCACTTAATATTATGGAACCTTTCCATGTTACTTTGTATAGCTTTACTCATTCTTAGAGAAAAATTAAGTGTTTCATAACAAGGATGTGGATAGGAAACCATTTACCTTTTATTACACTTTACATGCAAATGACATGGAAATGGAATGGAAATTTGCAGATTGGACCAGGTTCTTGGAAAGAATAGAAGTTTTGTATTTCAGACTTTCACCTAAGAACAGACTTCTAAGACCTGCTCCTTTTATGAAATGTTGGAATATCATGTCTTTCCTTAGAATGGTATAGATTTGTTTTATTCATGATACGCTGCTTTTAATTTCTGTAACTTCGGACTGTATACTAGTTATTGAGAAGTTAGGAGAAAGAAAGGCCTAGGTGAGTCAGGGGTCCTGTGGCTACATGTACATCAGGATTAGGGCCAGGCTATTATCTTTGCAAGCCAAAGATCTCATTTGCATGTAATCCTACCCATGTGCCATTTTGCCCAATTGATAGGCTCTCACATCCATTTCAACCAAATGGGATTTTGCTATAGTTCGTCTAACTTTTCAAAGAAATTAATGTTACATGCATGACTCCCAATAGTTAAACACTCCAGAAACGACTGAATTGACCATGTGACTTTCCTTAGCCAATAGGACATTAGCAAACATGACTCAGAACCTCTGTGCATTGATTGGGGCTTCCTTTCCTGGAATAGAGGTGCCATCATGCGTTTCTAAGCCTTCCAAGTTTTAGGGTGTTTTATTATGCATTAGTATGTAATGATGTAACCAGTGTGCTATGTAGTGTATTTATGTGCTTTAGAATACTTTTAGATTTGAACATTCATATTGCAAAATTAAATGACATGATTTTCCCCTTGGGCCTTGGTGGCTGTCTGTGATCAATGCCTCATTTTCCACATACATTGACCTTCAATAAAATGCTTTGTTTGGGAGCCTTAAAGACACTTACTAAAAATGGGGGGCTTCTTATAGACATAGTAATTATGGAGTAGTATGATTTTGAAGGTTAAATACTATTACTTAAACCGTATTCAGAAAAATGAAGCTCAGACTCTAAGTCAGTGAAAATAAGGTTATGAGTAGAAGATTGGAAAAAATAATAGTATTTCTCTGATACTAAGGTTTTTGTTTACACCTTTTAAAATTTAGGATATTGCAAATAAGCAAGCTAACATTTACTTCATTTCGGGGAATCTACACATCTAGATTATGTCATATCTAGAGTATGTCAACATGATAGGAAATAACTGTTTTAAAAGAAATGTAATTAGATACAGCCAATAGTTTTTTTTTTCTCGTAATAAAACTTTTCATTGAAGAATACATAACACACACAAAAAAGAGTACCATTTAAGTGTACAATTTGCTCATCTTTTATAATCTGTTTTAAAATGTGATGAGTCTCTGAGACACGTGTCTGGGTAATTATGACTATTTTGTAAGTAACACATAATTCAATTCAAGCTGCTCAAAACAAGCAGATAGTTTATTGTTCTTAGAACCAAACAATAGAGGAACCCTTAGGGTTGGTTTGCTCTGGGGCTCAGACAGTGTGATTGAGTTTCAATTTCCCTTTTTTTTTTTTTTAAAGATTTTATTTATTTATTTATGAAAGACAGAGACACAGAGAGAGGCCGAGACACAGGCAGAGGGAGAAGCAGGCTCCATGCAGGGAGCCCAATGTGGAACTCGATCCCAGGACTCCAGGATCACTCCTTGAGCTGAAGGCAGGTGCTTAACCGCTGAACCACCCAGGTGTCCCTAAGTTTCAGTTTCTATCTTCCATTCTCAGGCAGGCTTTCTCCTATTTGCAAAGACGCTCTTAGCAGCTCCTGGGGCTCTTTGCTTCTCCATTCCTGTTTAGAAGGAGAGGGAAAGCTTCTTGATATCTTGTGTGGGGAAAGAATCCCACTCATCCCTGGAGCAATCCTGAAGGGCCAGGGATGGGGTATAATGATTTCTGCAAGCCCAGTAGGACCCTGAGATTTGGGCCAGTCTCACCCAAGCTTAATGGTCTAGCATGGGAGAGCGACAAGTTACCCCGTGGCCAATCAGAGGACTAATGGTGGGTAGGTGTAAGTGTGGTTGGATTCCATGGAAGCACCCCAATAATTATTCACTACAGAGCAAAAAGTGACAGTTCTGCAATCGCATTTTACTGCTGTTCGTCAAATGAGGTATACCTTAACCAATAATTGATCCATTTTCTTTTTTTTTAAGTTTTTCTATTTATTTATATATTTATTTGTTTGTTTATTTATTAATTATTTATGATAGACAGAGAGAGAGAGAGAGGCAGAGACACAGGAGGAGGAAGAAGCAGGCTCCATGCCGGGAGCCCGAAGCGGGACTCGATCCCGAGACTCCAGAATCGCACCCTGGGCCAAAGGCAGGCACCAAACCGCTGAGCCACCCAGGGATCCCCTTGATCCATTTTCTTGTATTGAAATAGAAAAACTTCTGTCTTGGCTAACTGTGTTTTCTTTCTTAATTCAGGTTAGTAGACAAAAGCCTTCAGATTACTTGGGAATAAGTCACTCCAAGTTATGTTCCTCTCACAAGTTAAAACTCTTCTTAGTTTTGTATACATAAAACAAATAATAATCCAAAGGCATGATCCTGACGTCAAAATGACATCACAGTTTTTGACAGGCTTTTCAGATTCTTGCGAAGTCCTCATAGCATGTTTTATTTTTTCCAGAAAGAGTATAAGAGAGATCTGGAGACTGAAATAAAAGGAAAGGGCATGCAGGTGGGCACAGACACTCCTGATATCCAGAGAGCCAAGAAGGCATCGGAAATGGCCAGTCAGGTGAGAAATGGATGGCATACAGAGTTTACAACAGACGCGATGAATTGCCTATAGAAAAACTATAAATGTCATATTCACATGTGTGGCTTTGAGATTCAAACATATAAATATCTGCATTGCTATGGAAGGTTGAGCAAAGCTCTGAAGATTATTTTCTGTTCTTTTAGAAAGAATATAAGAAAGACTTGGAAAATGAAATTAAGGGGAAAGGAATGCAAGTGAGCATGGACATCCCGGACATACTTCGAGCCAAGAGGGCATCTGAGATCTATAGCCAGGTTGGTAGAGAATGAAGATGCTCAGAATACTGTATTTTTAAAATTAAAATTTAATTAATTAACATGTAATGTATTATTGATTTCAGTGGTAGGGTCAGTGATTCAGCAGGCTTACAGGATTCCCAGTGCTCATTACATCATGTGTCCTCCTTAATGCCCATCATCTAGTTATCCACTCCTCTTCCAGCGACCCTCAGTTTGTTTACTGTGGTTAAGAATCTCTTATGATTTGTTTCCCTCTCTGATTTTGCCTTGTTTTATTTTTCCCTCTCTTACCCTATGCTTCTTTGTTTTGTTTCTTAAATTCCATGTATAAGTAAGATCATATGATAATTGTCTTTTTCTGATTGACTTAATTCGCTCAGCATAATACCCTCCAGTTCCATCTACAACATTACAGATGGCAAGATTCCTTTTTCTTATGGCTGAGTAGTATTCCATTGTATATATACACCACATCTTCTTTAGCCATTCATCTGTCGCTGGACATCTGGGCTCTTTCCATAGTTTGGCTATTGTGGACATTGCTGAATACTGTATTCTGATCTCCAATTGCCATGTGTTTTGTGTGTTTCTGACTGATATTTTTTTGGAGGGCATTGTATTCAAAATCAGTGCCCTCTATTATAGGAGATATTGGTCAAACTTGATTAATCTCACTAATGAAGGGACAGTTGCTGTAAATTCAATTCAATGGATGTTATGGAGTGTCTGAACTCCCCAGTTTGATTGAGTCCAGTGACACTTGGTCTTTTTTTCTTTCTTTCCTTTTTTTTTTTTTTTTTACTCTATTGCATGTTTGAGTCCAGTGCTCACACTACAGAAAAAAGATTATAAATGAGTTTGACTTTTTACTATTTCATAATGAATATTATCCTTAAAATAACCAGCTCCAACTAACAGTGAATAAAACTACACAAGGTGGAAGGTGAAATTGAATATTAACTAAAAATTAAGAGAAGAGCTATCATCTTGGTAAAATTTAATTTACCAAAAGTACCTGTCACATGTCCTCTAGAAAGACTTTTAGAAAAACCTCTAGAAAAGTTGGATATGAATATGACCATGAAAGAATATATTTAATGGAAGAAATTACTGATAAAATCTGACTTGGGCAAAAAATTCATTGGTGGCTATTGTCTTTGCTATAAAGCTTGTGAGGAAAAAGAATGGATCCCAGTAGAAAAAAAAAATAGTAAAAATAGTAAAATGGAATGAAAAAATGGTGTAGAAAGCTGACCAAGGAATTACATTTGATTAATGGGATTTGTGATGAAAATAATTTTCAACAAAATCAGACCAAATTTATTAAAATTCCAATTAAAACATAAGCCAGAGTCCAAAGATCACTGGTTCAAAAGGGGGTATCTGGATGACAGAGTCAAATGTCAAAAGAATTGACTCAGCTATTTGGATGATCTTGGAGCTACATATTATCGTTAGTATCTCATAGTGGCATCTGAACTTATAGAATTTGGCTCTATCTCAGCTGCCTAAAATGATAGATACATAAAACAGGCAAATGGCCTTTTGAGTCAGTGAAGAAAAGTTACTGTCTCAAGAATGCCAGTCTCATTCATTCATTCAGCAATTACTTTCTGAGCACCCATTTACATGCAAAATTAGAAGGGTTCTTCCCTTGGGGAGCTAATCTAATAAAACAACGCAAATATAATATTATAAGCCATGATATATGCAAGGTAAAGGCTTCCCATAGGAAGTGGTGCCTGAACTGATGGAATTCCTGCTTTAACTTAACAGTGTTGCTTTTAGTGTGTATGTGACAGAAGGATACATCTAACTTCAAGGAATTTTAATTATTTAGGCAACAATGGGATACTTATGAGATTATAATGATGCTATGCTGAGTCTCTATAAGCGGCAGCATGCCGTAATAGTTAACTTCACTGACTTTGGACCCAGAGTGCCTTAGTTACATTCTAGTTCTGACACTGCTTAGCTATTGTCTCAGTTTCCCCATCTGTAAGAGTGGACAGTAACACTATTTGCCTTTGGTGTTGATTCAATGAGTTAACGTGTATTTCGAATCTTCTACTACTATGGAAATAGAGGTACTAGTAGAAGGTATTGCCCAGATTGTATTGGAACTCCTAGTAATACATTTAGTATAGATATATTTTTAAAAGATTTTATTTATTCATTCATTCATTCATTCATTCATTTATTTATTTATTCATGAGAGACACACAGAGAGAGAGAGAGACCGTGACACATGCAGAGGAAGAAGCAGGCTCCTCACAGGGAGCCTGATGTGGTACTCGATCCCGAGACCAGGATCACACCCTGGGCCAAAGGCAGACACTCAACTGCTGAGCCACCCTGGTGTCCCTAGTATAGATTATAATAGATTTTAATGTCACCTACAGAAATGTCAGTACCTTTCCATTATACAAATGTACCTTTTCCTTTTCTTTAAGACTTTATTTATTTATTCATGAGAGGCAGACACATAGGCAGCAGGAGAAGTCAGCTCCCCATGGGAGCCTGATGCAAGACTCGATCCCAGGACCCCAGGGTCATGGCCTGAGCCAAAGGCAGATGTTCAGCTGCTGAGCTACCCAGGTGCCCCTGTACCTTTCTCTGCAGTAGGAAACAAAGCATAAATCCAGAAGCATTAACAATTGTGGGTGTAGAGAGCCAGGTGACTTGTAGGAGCTGTAGGACTACTTTGACTAGGGACTGGGGCAGCTCATGAGAGAGTAGGTTTCTTCTGGGTTCTGGTCACAGTTCTAACGTGTGCATGGGGAGGCTTCCCCACACCAACAGGCAATTCTCGGCCACCTGCAGGGAATCAGAATTCAAGTCAATTCTGGCACTGTCTGTCGGGAGATGGCACCAGGTGCTACAGGTTAAGGGTTTGGTTCTATGGGATGATCCCCCTCCCCTCTTAAGATGTCAGTTGCAAGCTCAGTTTGTCACTGTGCTTTTGGCTAACATGCTATAGATTAGAGGTTCCTAGGATCCCCTCCTTGGTCTGATTCATTTGCTGGAGTTGCTCACAGAACTCAGAAATATTTTACTTACTAGATCAGCAGTTTATTATCAAAGGCTATAACTCAGGAACAGCCAATTGGAAGAAATGCAGAGGGCAAGGTCTTAGGGGAGGGCACGGAACTTTCAACCCCTCTCCAGGTGCATCCACCATTTCCCCCAAATCTCCCTATGTTCACTAACTGGGAAGTTCTCTGAACCCTCACCTTTGGGGTTTTTATGGAGGCTTTGTTACATAGGCGTGATTGATCAGCTCATTGGCTACTGGCGATTGATTCAGCCTCCAGCTCCTCTCCCCTCCCCAGAGGTTGGGGGTTTGGAATGAAAGTGCCAACCCTCTAATCACATGTTTGGTTTCCTTGGCAACCAGTCCCATCCTTAAGTGTGGTCCCCAAAACACTTCATTAACATAACAAAAGATATTTTTTATCACCCTCATCACAGGACATTCCGAGGGTTTTAGGAGCTCTGTGGCAGAAATAGGGATAAAGACTGGATATGTATATTTCTTATCATAAATCACAATATCACAAGTTTCTCAATTTAGGAGTGGCACACAGGCCAAGCCCTCCAGAGGCCTTCGAATGGACTAGGAGGGGAACCTTTGCCCCAGAAGGGGCAAGCCTGCATCTCTGGACTGTTTGCTTACTCCCTTTATTTTTGCTGTCACATCAACAACTGCTTTGAATCATAAGATATAGTGTATGATGATATGAGCCACGTGGAACAGTAGAATTGGAAGAAGCATCATTTTCCATCTCTCTCATACATATACACACACACATTCACAGTTTCAGATTCTTATTAACTATTTTTATTTTTAGAAAAAGTATAAAGACGAAGCAGAGAAGATGCTTTCTAACTATAGTTCTGTGGCAGATACTCCTGAAATTCAGAGAATCAAGACAACTCAACAAAACATTAGCGCAGTGAGTAGCTTTTCAGTTGTCACCTTGAAATTTTGTTTCTGTAAGGAGGGCCTTTTTCCTCATTGTCTGAATGTTTGTTGCATTGTTTGAGTTTTCTGTCAAATGTATTATCTTTACTTCTTTAAAGTAATAAGAGTACTGTTAAAGAACCCAAATTCTATCAAGTCAATTTAAAGATCTAATTGGCTTTATTCAATAATTCATGAGTCAGGCAGTATCCCCTCCAACAAATAAAGAATGATCAGTAGAGACGTACAAAACGTAAGGCTTTTATAGGCAGAGAGAGGCAGGACAAGGAAGTTATTAGCGAGAGAAAAGACAAGATTGCTTCAGACAAGGTCACCTTCCCTTAGGGAAAAAGGTGGGGGTCTATCATGCAGATTACTTCTCTAGTGCTGATCAGGAAATTCCAGACTGATTGGTTTAAAATTCCACTCTTGGGAGAGGCTGAAACTGCAATTAGGTTAGGTATTAAGTCTTGATGGGGCTTAACATAAGTGACTCCATTTTGGGCCTGTTGTTTCTCTTTAATAGTACCAAATGTTCTTACAACATGTAATTTATCATGATTGTTTTGAAATTACAAATTCAAATTTTCTTCTATGGTACTAGCAAGAGATTTCTTTTAGCTAAAAATTAAAATTTTACTTAGGAAAGAGATCTTAATCTTCCACACAGATTTTGTGAGAGATGGGAATAATCCTAGATTATTCTCAGTGTACCAAGAAAGGACACTGATTTGCAGTGATAATGTACTTAGGGATATACTAGTTTGTAACCAATTCCTAGATTTTTATATTTCATTTTGAGGAATAGAAATCGTATTAGCAACCATTAATTAAGGGGTGGGCCTATTTTTAATGTATTTATAAGCTTGAATTCTAAAATCATAAAAACTGACCATACAGCCAATATTTTTAGGTAGAACTAGCTCATTAGTCACTTGGTCGTTAAGTAAATGTCTCATCAAAATATTCATTGTATTAAGTCTGAGGACTTTTGGAATATTTTCTACTTTATAATAAATTGGCAAACTAAACAGATACCTCTGGGGCCTTCAAAATAGGTGTGCTAAGAAATGGAAGAGGTCTGGCTGGAAGGGAAAGTGAGGGGGAAAAAAGTGGTTTCCACTCTCATCTTCTGTGATTTTATGGTGTTCTAGATTTTTATTGTGTAGAGGAAAACATCTCTGAGGCCACACTCTCCCAAACCCTACTTGGGCCCACTGAATGACCAGATCTTAATAGAGGGAATAGTTCTGTCCTCATATGCCTTTCTTATAATTATTCTATTTTTCTGTAGAACATTTTGTTTCTTTGTTTTGCTTTGCCTTTGAAAAGGCTGGGTTGTTAGTAGGAGTTGAGAGATGTATGGGAAGGTTAACAAATGAATAGAAGAGAAAGGAAATAGACTAAATAAAGTTTTGATGTTGACGATAGAGCCAGTATTTTCTTTGAAGAGAATGGGGGCATCTTTGTGTTTGGAGAACAGCACTTGCTTAAAATTTCATGGCATTTTTGAACAGCACTCTTAATAAGCTTTTATAATACGTGCTTTGATTTTTCTCAAACACACGTGATATGTGTTTATATTTGAAGAAGGAAACTCAAGTTTGCCAACCTATATTCTTAGACCAAATAATCCGCAGCTGCTTTGGTACCAGGCATGCTCTAGAACAGGTATCAGGGGTGTGGGATGCTATGGAATGTGAAAACTAAATTGGGTATTTTTCTCCTAGTGGATTACGTGATTGATGGATATAACTTGGGTACTCATAAATAGAAGCTGTATTCATATTACTTGAGAATTTGAGAAATTATCTTTCTTTTATGAGAATCTGTTCTAGGACCTGAATTTTAATAAGCTTATAGTTATTCTTTCGTTCTCTTATAATAAAGGTATTTTATAAGAAAGAAGTAGGAGCTGGCACAGCAGTAAAAGATACTCCGGAGACTGAACGAGTGAAGAAAAATCAGCAGAATATTAGTTCAGTAAGTTCTGTATAGCATTAATTATCCTTCCAAAAGCAAACACAAGCTAGATAAATGTTTTTTAGTTCTTTGTTAAACTGGCTGCCTTTTCTTTTATTCTTCACTTTGTTAAAATCCTATTTCATCAAATATCAAAGGTCTCACTTTGAGAAGGAAAACTGTAGCCTTGTTCCCCTTGAACCTAAAGCAGTGTTTCATCTTGATATATCATAGCACACAAGAGATAGATCACTTTAATAGTCTGGTAATGAAATCTAGGATTAGATTTCATCTTTTGAACAGAATTTTAACTGTATTAAATGTTTCGGGGAAAAGATAAATTTCAGTACCTCTCTACAACTTGGAGGAAAGAAATTTTACTCTGTAGAATGATTAAAGGCCCTTAGTATGTTTATTTGGTGGCTTAAGAGAAGGGTTCAAAGGCCCCATTTGCCTTCTACTTCTTCCAGCTGCCAGCAAAGCAAAAACATGCATCTTCACTATGATTTGTAAAATAACTTACCCTCCAGTTCCCTTTGAGGTTAGTGAGGAAGGGTAGAGGAGGCGCTTACTGTTAGGGGTAAAAACTTTTCCATTCTGTGTTTGACATTTTCTATGGAGAATTGCTGTCCTTACCTACAGGCATTATTCCATGGATAGCTCATATATTTAGTTTCTTATTGAGGAAGTCACAGAGGTTCTTTCCTGAAATCCGTCTCCTTGACCTTTTTCCTCACCTTCACTCTTGGAGGCAGAGCCTTTAAGTAATTCAAGCAGAACAGCTCTGGTTAGACTTACTTGTCAGGATAGTTGCATGGCATTCCAGAATATGAGTGTGCACTGGCTTTTGTGGAGAAAAGAGTAGGAAAGGCAAGGTAATGCTATAGGAGAACATCAAAAAATCTGCAGTATACTAGGGCAATAAGATTTCTGTGACATGGATGAAGCTATGTCCTGCAGAAAGCATAGAAGGACCTAATGGTGAGGGTGTACAAACGTGTTCTTATTCGCCATGGTGAGAGCCTGTGTCAGGCAGTGCTGGGGTCTGGTAGAGAAGTTAGTTTGGCAGAGAAGGAGAAAATGTTTGTTTCTTTCACTTCCAAATGATAATATTTGAAATGTACCCATCAGTGTACTGAAATACAATGTTATAAATGTTCTGTAGGATGCAGTTCTATTGCCTACAGTAAAATGACTGTGCCATTTTGATTAGTTTAGAGTCGTATGAAAAACAAAAATGTTCATCTTTAATCACGTTTAGCTTCTCACCCGAGGAAAATCACGCAAAGTAGTGCGGTATATCATTTCTCTTCCCAGCGTTCCACTGCCTCTTCTAGCAAACAATAAATGCGTCGTTTTGTATCTTTCTAAGGTTGGGCCATAAACTCCTGCTTAGTATTCAAATGGAAAGTTGCCCTTTCAAGATTAGCCAGATCTGTCAAACCAAGATATGATTCTCTAACATTTAAAGATCTCGACATTTCCACCTCCACCGTACAAGCCTTTTAGCTATTAGCTTTCCCTGTTAAGAGCTGTTTTTGAATCTTATTTAGAGATGGTCTTTCTCAGTGTATTCTCAATTTAACTGTTTCAAATCTGGACTCGTGTTACTGGTGTTACTCATATTAAATCTATGGCTACTAGGACGTAGATAATGTCTAATATACGTAGGTTACCATTTCTTTGTGACTATCAGTGTGAATTTCAGCTTTCATCATTGAAACACTACCAAGTGATTTCTAAAACCGGATTTGTATAAATTTAAGTCTTTGCTAAATTTCAACATGTGCCTCTTAAGTCTCGCCTGCCTTTGCTACATATAAATATTTATGTATGTCCTTTTTCTTGAATCTAATTTCTGTGAATTTTAGACGTATTAAAATACCACCTGATATGATGGCATTAGTAATCATTTCATAAGTTTAAAGAGCTGTTTTTTGTCTCATGCATAACCGTGTGCTGCCATTATCATTTTTGTCTGGTTGATCTTCCTCTAAATAGATTTTAAAAGATTATTTATTTATTTGAGAGAGAGAGACAGAGGGAGAGAGCATGCATGAGCAGGAGGGAGGAACAGAGGGATAGGGAGAAGCAGGCTCAACCCCTGAGCAGGGAGCCTGATTTAGGGCTTAGTGTGGGACTCGATCCTAGGACCCCCGAGATCATGACCTGAGCCAAAGGCAGACACTTAACTGACTGAGCCACCTCTAAATAGATTTGAAGGGAGAGCTTTTGAATAAAGTGAGGGGCCACGATATAGGCTGGTTTTGTATAACATGATTATGTGGGTAGAAGACACATCCTGATTTTATGCCATTGGCCCTTTGATAGTGATCAGGGGCCATTGCCTCTGCTTTCTGTATACTTCCCTCCACGTTACTCTTTGCCTTCTTTTATTGTGGCCACTTTATTTTTTTCCTTATTCTGGATGATATATGTACTGCCACTTAGATAAGCAGTCTTCCAGACTCTGGAGCTAGCCCAGTTGAGCTTTTGCCTTTAAATACATGTTACATTTAAATTCACACACTAATGAGTAGAAACTGCTTTTTGGATAGAAACTTATCAGTTATTATATTACGATAATTTCCAAGGTTGTGTATCTGCTTAATGATAAAATCTGTTTTCATAAGCAACATTTGCTTATTTTAATTAAATAACTACTATAGTGATGGCTGGGTGAACAGATATGAGTTTATTTGCACTTTGGGTTAAAGGAATCCTGAGAACACTATCACATAAAATACAAGTTTGTGTTCCCACTGAAGGAAAGTTAGTGTTGAAGTTTAAACAATTCAACTGTGTAAGAGTTTAAAAAGCAGGATTCTTACCTATCTTTTAAGCCATGTGTTGAACAAGACCCACATTTTTGTTTTGTTTTAAATAATTTACCACACTGTTTGTTTGTTTGTTTGTTTGTTTTTACCACATTATTTTTTAAATACATAACACAGGTAAAATACAAAGAAGAGATGAAACAGGCAACGGCCATTTCCGATCCTCCAGAGCTGAAGAGAGCTAAAGAAAACCAGAAGAACATCAGCAATGTGTGATCATATTTCTTTGCATACTGTTTTCTATTTTATTGGGGGCAGGAGACAATGAGGGCACAGCACTTGTATAGGTGAATCCCAGGGCTGCACACGCTGTTGCAGGAGGGCCAGTTCCTGAAACCTGGAGATAAGATTTTGCCCATCTTTATGTTGGGCTAACATGACACCTTGTGTGTGCATTTACTGACCAAAGGACATGTTACTGAATGCCTGCTCTGTTCTTGCTCTGGGGGGAATTCAGAGATGAGTGAGATTTCTCAAGGTCTCTGGGAGAAACAGACATGGGAATAAATACCCATTATACATGAAGTGCATTCACAATAATTAATATTGACTGTTCATTACACTTTTGGAGTACATTACATTCAGTGTCTCACTTAATGATAAATAATTATTCCTTTTGCAAAGTGCTGTGGAAATGCAGAGAAGGAAGGCAATGTCTGAGAGAGAGAAAGGAAGCGAAAGAGAGAGAGGAAGTCCCTTGGAGGAAGAGTTAGATCTTGAAGAATTAATAAAAGTTGGGGTGGAGGGTATCCCTGGGTGGCTCAGCAGTTTGGCGCCTGCATTTGGCCCAGGGTGTGATCCTGGAGTCCGGGGATCGAGTCCCGTGTCGGGCTCCTGGCATGGAGCTTGCTTCTCCCTCTGCCTGTGTCTCTACCTCTCTCTCTTTCTCTATAATAAATAAATAAATAAATAAATAAATAAATAAATAAATAAATAATCTAAAAAAAAAAAAATTGGGGTGGATTTGAGAAATCCATCCATGAGAAAGCACCTTCTTGGCAGAGCAAACTGAATCAGCTCATGGTCCAAGTCCTGGTCAAAGAGAGGAAGGTTTAATATGGTGAGTGTGTGGGGTAAAGGGTGGCAAGGACCTGATGGTACAGAGACAACTTTTAATTAGGGCCCTGAGGAGGTAGGTCTGGAGTCTCAGTGTTGCCCGAAGTGTGGTTCATAGGTAAGTGATAGGTGCTCCGCCCACGAGCTGGCCTTGGTTAAGGGATTAAATTGTTTTAATGTGTCCCTTTTTCTAAAAGAAATGTTAGTAGTTTTCAATGTGTCAGAGAAATGTAACACTCCCTTAAAATAACTTTATTTGAAAATAATAGTGAGTTAATTTAATGAAAGACTAAATCACAGCTCAGTTAATAGCTGGCCCGCCACATGCCAAGCGGTGTGCGCGTGCTGGAGTTGTGTGAAGAATGTAGATCCTGGTTGGCTGGCTGGTTCCCAGTTCCAGCCCTACTTTGCTGTATAGCCTTTACAAACCACCAACCTCTCCCAGCCTCAACTTCCTCATCTATGAAACAGGGACCAAGGTATGAAGTGAGATCTTGCCTGGAGAACCCTTAGTGTGTTTGCGAATGGATGAAAACAAGACATGAAGAGTTGCCATTATCGGCTTTATGTTGCCAAACTTACATCCCCTGGAAATTGGCTGCACCATTCTCCACATCAGTCATGCCGTTTTGCAGATTTATTCCCCTCTGAGCTCTACCCAGAGTAATCTTCCCTTGTATCCTGCCATTGGCAGAGATTACACTAGACCTTTCCTCACTTTAACTGAGACCATTCTCTCAGACACAGAATCTGCCTAAATTCTCAACTACGTATCACAACACAAAGAAAGCCACCCACTGAGGAAAGCAGTCACATGGAAGGAGCCTGACCCTTTGTCATTTATTTCCCGGCTGATCAGGCTTCTCTTCTCTGTCATATTTGCTGCTGAGTGTGTGCGGCTCAAACCCATTTTATCTGCAGGCCCTGTAGGTCTTGTGATGTCTCACCAAAAAAAAAAAAAAAAAAAAAAAAAAAAATTCCCTTACACTAAATTTAAACTCCAGAAAATCATTAAGACTGTCCCTGTGGAGTTCCTTATAATAGGATTTTAAGCTCTCATTTTACTTTCGCCTGTCAGAAATTCATTTGATGGACATGCCGTTCTGTTTCTTTGTGCTGGATGCTCATTTATTTCCCAGGGTGTTGGAGAATTGCTGGAAAACTGACCACAAATGTTGGGGTCTGATCCTGCCAGCTAAGGAAGAGCACCTCATAGGCAATAGATCAGACACATTTCCATAATGCTAGTCAGAGCACAGGCCTTCCCATGTGGGAACTTTGCAGGGAAAGGAAACTTGGAGGTGGAGGGTGTGTCTGCACTGCCAGTCTGTCACTAAGGTCAAGCATGAGGTTGGTGCAAACTTCTTTGCTAACGAGAAGAATGGAGAATTTTTATTTTTAAATCTAAAGTGGTAATTTGATAGTGTTGCTTTAGTGCTAGGAAGAAATGAATTCACAGAAGGGGTGATTTATTTTTACTGATAACAACCAAACTCAGACCACGGATGAATAATACAATTTGAAGAAGCACCGCCAAAGGTGGAATTCAGAACACGTGCACAAGAAAGAGCTTGGAGTCTGGGATGATTTTGATGGAGAAGTCTATTAGCAATACTTGTTTCACTTTGAAATCCTAATGAGGATTGTATTTTATTTTTTTAAAGATTTTATGTATTTGGGAGAGAGAGCAAGCGAGCATGAGCAGGGTGGCGAGGTAGAGGTTGAGGAAGAAACAGACTCCTTGCTGAACAGGGAGCCCGATGCACGACCTGATCCCAGGACCCTGGGATCATGACCAGATGCTCATCCCACTGACCACCCAAGTGTCCTCTAATGCAAATTTTAACCAATGAATGCTCTGTAGCCATGTGACGTTCCTTTTAATCTGTTCCAGAGGATGGGTGCATGTTTCCTTTGCTTAACTCCACACTGTCTTGTACCTTGTCTCGCAGCTCCAGTACAAGGAGCAGTGCCACAGAGCCACGCCAGTGAGCGTCACGCCAGAGATGGAGAGGGTGAGGAGAAACCAGGAGCAACTGAGTATGGCAAGTGGCCCTGTGTTCTCCTGTATTGTCAAACGTTACGCGTTTTTATTCTTCACGGAGCTCTCTGAAAAGCTTGAGCCCTCCATGTGTTGGATGCTTCTTTTCACGGTCGCATGCTCAAGGGCATGAACTTTGGTTTTGGCTCTCTCATGTGATCCAGGAAATTGGGGACTGTCATGCTATAATTTAGCGATATTTGTTTATTGAAGAAATCTTCATTAATCACCGCAATGCACCAGGCATTATATTGGTACACAAAGGTGGGTGAGAGACTGTTCCTATCCTCAAGGATCTCATAGTTTAGTAGGTAAATCTCTACATTCGGGGAGGGACACAGAAAGAAGTGGGTCTGTTGTCAATCTGAGGGGGAAAATTTATCTGTTAGAATAGAGCCAAAGAGGACCTGGCTTGATTGGGGTTCTAAGATATAATGTCAGGGCAGGAAACCTATAAATAAAATGGAAAATATTAGTCAATCATCGGTGATCTATTGCTAATAAAGGAACAAGCGTTAATGACCAGGAGGTACCTGTAATGTGGCCCCTGTGCCAAATGCTGTGTGTGAATCCCATGAGGTCGGCTGAATTTATTTCTCTGATTTGTAGGTGTGGAAAACTGAGTCTTGGGGAGGTCAGAGGACATGCCAGGGACCCATAGTTTGAAGAGCAGAGCTGGGGTTAGAACCTGGGCCTTCCTCAATTCAGAAATCCCTTTCAGTGGTGCCCCCTACTAGTGATTTTTCCTCCTTTTTAAAAAATTTTTGACTCTTTTATGGCACTTGTACCAAAATAAACCATAGTCTTCTTCCCCAACAGGTAATTCTGAAAGACTTTAAAATTCAAGTGTGGGTTCTTCCAGGTGGGGGAGAAAGTCTGGCTGAACAGTGCTTTCTTCTTATAATGCCCCTGGAATGTGGTAGACACAAGGGATCTTTTTTTTATATATATAAATTTATTTTTTATTGGTGTTCAATTTTCCAACATATAGAATAACACCCAGTGCTCATCCAATCAAGTGTCCCCCTCAGTGCCCGTCACCCAGTCACCCCCACCCCCTGCCCACCTCCCCTTCCACCACCCAGAGTTCGTTTCCCAGAGTTAGGAGTCTCTCCTGTTCTGTCTCCCTTTCTGATATTTCCCACTCATTTTCTCTCCTTTCCCCTTTATTCCCTTTCACTATTTTTTATATTCCCCAAATGAATGAGACCACATAATGTTTGTCCTTCTCCGATTGACTTACTTCACTCAGCATAATACCCTCCAGTTCCATCCACATCGAAGCAAATGGTGGGTATTTGTCGTTTCTAATGGCTGAGTAATATTCCATTGTATACATAAACCACATCTTCTTTATCCATTCATCTTTCGGTGGACACCGAGGCTCCTTCCACAGTTTGGCTATTGTGGACATTGCTGCTAGAAACATTGGGGTGCACAAGGGATCTTTAGCTTCTTTTGACAGCGGAAGCCTCAGGTTAGAATGAGGGTGTAAATGGCCTTCCCTTGGCTGCTGGGCAACTTCACAATGCTTGTCCTGCAATGCCTTCATTCCCTTGTTTCTCCCTTATATTTCCACTGCTTTTGGTCATGGAATTTGCAGTTAACTTTGGCAATGAACAGCAAAGTATATATTGAAAAATTGTTTTAAAGAAGCACAACTGGCATTTTGTGCTTGCCACGTCAGAAGAATCGGGATCCAGGTGTAGATACGAATCGAAAGGTGGATGCACATCTCCTATGGGGGAAAATGTGTGAAAAGATAGGGTTAATTTTGAGGTTCATCCTCGGTAGTGTGTGTGGGGAGACCATTCTGCTATCTATTAAAATTCTCATTTATCCTCTGCAGGTAAAATACAAAGGAGAAATTAAGCAGGCAACTGCAATTTCTGATCCACCGGAGCTGAAGAGAGCTAAAGAAAACCAGAAGAACATCAGTGATGTGGGACCTTATAGCTTTTTTTCTTATGATAGCAAATGTATTATCAATGTGTCAATGAAGGGATTGTATTTATAAAATTTTCATAACCTTGAGTTGACAGTTCTGCTCTCAGTTGACTGCCAGTCTACTTGAAAGGTTGCAAGGTCTTAGGTGTTGTAGGTACAGCCAGGCACTCTGTGCTCCAGAGTTCCCAGTAACCTCCAGTACCATTTTTGTCTATTGATTATTGTGTGTCCCTCTTATCTTGTCTGCATGCTTATTATACTTGTAGTCATTCCCCAAAGGGATGCAGAGGTGGCTTCTAGCATCTTGGCCCTTCAGATAAGCTTTCCTGCTGCCTTTCCCACTAGTATGTGTTCTCGTTCATTAGCCTGTCCAATCCCATTATCCACTCCCAGCTACTGTTGCTTTGTTTTTGAATGAAGGCTTGGGGAAAATTGCAAAGTGTGCATGCCTGAATAGGTCACATGGGATGGGCCCATTTTTGGGGCACCTGTTAAGGGGCTGACAGTTTTTACTCAGGCCCCAACTCTTGGCCTGTTCTTACCCTCCTTCTGTTTATGTAATCCATGGGTCTAGTTCCCAGAGAATCATTTTCTGAAGTCATTAACATATAGATTGGCTTCTCTGGAAGAGGAAATCTGGAAATCTGTTAGGTTCAAAGAAATCTTTTATTCTTCCAACCTTTAAAGTCTTCTGAGCAGATTATAAAACAAAGGCAGGCCATTGTTTGGCACTTTTCCTCCCAACTGTATTTTGAAGTAGATGCTCATCTTTTCCCAATATATTTAGAATCACAGTTGACGTAACTCCATTGCTCTCAGAAAGGAACGTGGTTATCGAGAAGGAAGAGATAGTGGAAAGCATGCCGATTTGCTTATGGATGACATTGGTCACCATCTTAGGCATCTTTTAAAAAGTTCTGCTGCAGTTAATTACTGACAAACCATAACAGTATATGGGTAGGAGTACCTTTAAGTAGTATCTATGAAGACGTTTCTTCTCATATTCCTTTGTGATACATTGCTCCTGACAGCTTTACTGATGGTGTGCCCGTATATTTGAGTACATTCACAGTGACTTCATTCCCAGCAATTCAGGCTATGGGATGAGTGAAAATAGATTGATTTAAGTTGCAAGCATTTTAAATATGGCTAGCCCTCTGATGATAGCATTTTCTTTTTTCATAGTTCCCTTTCTTGGTTTGCTCTTTAAAATAGCTGCTGTGAGACTCTTATTTAGGTGAATTGATTCACAGTACTCTTATTTTTTATTCTCTGAAATAATAGGTTTATTATAAAGGTCAACTGGGAAGAGGTACAGCTTTAAGTGTAACTCCTGAAATGGAAAGAGTGAAGAAGAATCAAGAAAATATTAGTTCGGCAAGTCGTTTTATTCATTTTGGTCTGTTACAAAGGATACGTCCGTTATTATTTACTTGCAGTCCTGTTTTTTTTTTTTTTTTTCTTTCTTGTGAGAATAAAATATATTTTCAAGCAACATTTGTGGTACATGCAGTAAGTGCATGTGTTATTTCAGATGACTTCCAAAAGCTGCCATTACAAAACTTTACATTCTCCTGCAACCCTTCATTGCTATTTCCAGATGTGACCAATGGTTACATTCAAAGCTTAGTTTTAAACTATATCATGCTCATTTAAACAATGATTCATGTTATTTTAGCCAGTGTCTTTGAAAGTGGTAAAGTCTTTGATGCATAAGCAAAGTGTCATTTTGCAGATGTATTCCACCGAATGTGGATAGCTAAAGGCTCTCAGCAAAACAAAATAAAAAATGACTCATTACTGCAGAGTAAGGACTTAGAGGGAAAAAAAAATCTATCAATGCATTGAATATAGAATTTAGTTACTCAATAAAGTCCCTTGTGCACCTCATTGTCTTGTTTGGATGGTACGATTGTTCATAGTAAATATCGGGGCTTCAGTTCTGAATCGCACATATGTCCTCAGGTCCTCAATAATTGCTATCCTAATGTCATGCATAGCCAGCTTCACAAACAGCAGTGTTCTGCTGGGCAGCTGTCAAGAAGAGCTTTTCTGTGCCTGGGAATCAGCATTTAGGTCTTAGAGTGTACAGCTCTCCAGTGGCATTTCTGTCCACAGATGCTGACTGTATTTGACATAAATTACCTTTAAGCTGTGGCTGCTTAGAAGAAAATTAGATTTAATACTCCTTATTTCTTATCCTCTACAGTGGGGAAAAATAAAAGGAAATAGAGGGATGCTTGGGCTTGGTGTACATTCTTCAACAGTGTTATGGTAAAAATGGGGGAAAAAACACTTAGGTTTCATTTGGTTTGGATTTTTCCTGCTTAAGTTAAGTATGATAACCATTTTTCCTGACTATGTTGTTAGTGAATATTGGTCATTCACACATCTGTTCTTGGTTGATAGAGTTAGGTTGTTTTCGCTTTAGCTTTTAAAGTGAACTTTAAAAATAAAATTTTAGATTGTTCCCCTAGAATGACAAGTAATTCACTGAACAACTTCCCTGGGAAATAATTTTGGATATGTTGTGTATGTTTCACTCATTTGGAAAGTTTGAAAAGTTACACGAAATTTTTTTTATCATTGTCTTATTGTTAAGTATGTTCTACTATTCATTTTGCAGGTAAAATATACCCAGGACCATAAACAGATGAAAGGTAGACCAAGTCTGATTTTAGATACACCTGGTCTGAGATATGTCAAAGAAGCACAAAATCATATTTCAATGGTAGGGCACAACCAGCAACTTCTCCTGACTAAAACATACTAAGGAATGGCACCCACCCACCCAGTGTACTGATGGCGTGTTCACCATTAATCTAGATGACTAACAAAGCATAAATGCAAAGCAAAATGCGGATGGACTCATCCTTTTAGGGGAACTTTCTAATCACACTGAAATGTAATGGGCATAGTCTAATAAAGTAATTTTTCTCAGTGATATGTTGAGTGTGTTTTTATTTCTAACATGACTATTGTAAATGCATTTTACAAAAAAACGTTTGCTTGGACTTCTTTTCAGTTCGTTTTAAGACCGAGTTTGGTGTGTTTACATGTTGCAGAGAATATAAAAAAAAAGTATGTCTTTTAAAGCAGTTTCACGAGCCATCATTTCTATGCCATAAGGTTTACTTATTTAAAGTGTACAATTCAGTGGTTTGCAGTAAAATTTATAGAGTTGAGTATCACCCTAATCCAATTTCAGAACATGAAAAAAGTGTATGTTTTTGGATAATTGTGTGGAAAGAGCATATCGTTCTAATACCTATTAAAGGTTCAAAGATAAAAAATTAATTTGTACCTAAGTTAGTACATTTTAGGAAATTATCAAGATTGAAAAAATACATCTCTCTAACCTTCTCACGGATATACTGGTTTATTTATAATGGAAAAGAGCTGATAACCATAATGATGAAAAACACAATGAAAATATCAGCACTTGGTTTCTGATCTAGGAAGCTGACATTTCAGACACTATTTCTAGAGTAATTGAAAAAGATACATAAATGTGGAAAATAATCTAGATGAAATTGATTCTATAACAGCCGTCATATCAAAAGTTTGTGAACTATGTAACAGCCAGGAAATTCCAGTTTGAGTTACTGTTGTTTTTCTTCTTTTCAGGTAAAATATCATGAAGATTTTGAAAAGACAAAGGGAAGGGGCTTTACTCCTGTTGTTGATGACCCTGTGACAGAGCGAGTGAGGAAGAACACCCAGGTAGTCAGCGATGCAGCCTACAAAGGTGTCCATCCTCACATCGTGGAGATGGACAGGAGACCTGGAATCATTGTGGGTAAGCTGATGGTCCTTCTCGGCAGGTCCACACAGTCCAAAAGATTGTCCTTGGCCTCACTTTAGAATTAGCCTCCTTGTTCATTGGACTACTCTGCAACTATTTGATGTGGTGCCCAACTGAAAACAAACCACAGGCTAAGTGCTCCTGTTTACACCATGTTGAATGGGATTCCTGGCACTTGCAAATCCTTTCTATTATTGGACCTTCTCTGCCTATAATAACTTTCTGGTCTTGAGAATGTTCTTATTTGTTAAGCAGAGAAGCAGCCATAATATCAGACATGAGTGATAACAAAAGTTGAATGATTATGTTGTTTTCCTTTAGCTTATGGATTTGATCAATGCATCATACTGGAGACACTGATGACAATAATAGAAATAATCACATTTCAGCCCTTTTACCACAAATAGAAGTGCCAGAGAGATTCTGATGGCATTCCATAATATTAATATCTTATATTTTTTTGAATATTATCTCCAAATGGGGATGATTGGGAGCTGTCTATAAGTGCCATACATCGGAAAGGAAGGAAACTTTTGTGGAATGGTGGCTGAGATAGCAGTGATCCCCCCAGAGTCCATGGCAGGGCTAGAAAGACAGTTACTGACTTTTCAATACATATCAATGACCCATACTTCCAAATGTCTGTTGTTTAAATTTTTGTAGCTAGTCTGATTCTAAAGCCCAAATAATATTTTTGGGAATCATTCCATGTACTCATTGATAATCTCAGTGTTAGGTTAGCTTCATCTTCACAGGGAAGAGCTGATTTTTTTGTGGGGGAGACTAGCGAAAGGCTATTTAGAGGTGAGCTGGATGAGGGAAGTGTGTATCTGACAGGGTCTTCATGTTAAACAACGGTAATGAAGTCAGGGCTCTAAGTTACTCGAATCATGATGAAGCGAATCTGAAAATCTTTGCCACAGAGGGATTCCACATACATTATACACTATTGATAGCTCTGTCCATCTTCCATAGGTGATTGTGTAAAAGGATCACATTCAGTTGGATGGATGGGTTGAGATATTTTCACTGAGAGTAACACAGAGTTAGTTTTACTGCTTTGGAGTAACATCTCACAAGGGATAGTGAGTGCAGACGGTCTGATTCATCCCTCATGGGTGGACATCCTGACAGTCTGCACAGCTTACATCAGGGTCCTACTCCCTAGATCAGGGGCCAGAAATGATGGTAAAATTCTTGCCAGAAACTGGGAGATTGGCTGGACTTTGAAGCTCTCAGAATTCAGTACTCATTACCTTTGGGATAGAAATTATTATTTTTTTAAAAAACTCAACATATATGTTCCTGAATTATTCCCTTATTGTGTAATCTGGAAGTCAGTTTATCTCTTCTTAAATGAAGTACATTCAACAAACTTCTGAGCCAGGCAGGGAAATGCAGGGTTGGAGATTTTTTGAGTAATGGAGACTAGGCCAATCTGTGCTGCTTCTATTTTTACTGGAGGCTATGCTATTTACTAGTTGTGTAACCTTGGCCAGACTAACTTGGTCTCTCTATGCCTTAGTTTCTCCACTTATGAAACGAGGATAGTAATAGTACCTACTATAAAGTGGCACAAAGCACAAGTGAGTTCATGTTGTGATGGACAGTAGTGCCCGGCACCCGGTGAGCTCTGCATACAACTAATCTACTAATTATAGACATGCCAGAGCTCCACTTCCAGTTCATTAATTCATTGTTTTTACTCAAACTCCATTTCTGTCCATAGCTAGACTTTTCATTCTCCTCTTGTGAATACAGCACCATGCCAATCATTTTTAGGACCTGAGCACCGTTAGCTGGAGACACGGGTAAACCTGCAAGTTTTCATACTTGGATTTTGCCTCCAACTAAAGCAGGGATGTGAATTTGTTTGCTTGGTCTGATCGCTAAGTATCCTAGTGAACTCCTCTCTGGTCCCTTTTGAGTGCAGGAAACTGCTCTTTGCTTGGCTTTCCATTCCTCACCGTTCTTGCTCAGTGCCGTGCTTTATTGCACTTTTCCAGTAAACTTGTCTTGTGTAGGTTAGCTTGCACTCATGGGCTCCCAATGAAAGTTAGGCTTGCCACCTATCTACATTTCAAACACTTGTTTTGGGGAGAGAAGTTTTTGTTCTTTGTTTCCTCAGGCGAAGCCCTCTAGGTCACTTCCTATGATTTACTCACGTGTCTTTGATCAGGAATTTAAAGCAAACATGTCACCTCTTTCAGCCTGTGGCGAGCACATGTTTTGGGGCTTTGGAGATGCAGGGAGTTGCCTGGTGTGTTGGGTGATGAGTCACAGGCTCTAGATGCAAGGTCAATGAAGAATAAACCAGGTAGTTTAAGTTTGCTCACAAAGTTTTCTTACCAAATCCTCATGAATGTGACTGTCCCTTGTTCTCCTCTGAAGTCTGCAGTGGGATGGGTTTACTTATTACGTGTTTGCTTATTACATGCATCTTTTTCCAGACTTGCACTTGACCTTGATGCTGACTTTTTAAAATTCATTCTTGATTTGTTGATTTCTTCCTTCTGGTAAAAGACCTCAAAGTTTGGCGTACAGACCCTGGTTCTGTCTTCGACCTTGATCCCCTGGAAGACAATATTCAGTCTAGAAGTCTCCATATGCTCTCTGGTACTGCTTACATTTTGAGTTACTCTTCATTTACATGGTTTTGTCCTGAAAGTGAAGCTAGTCTGAACGGTAGAGGCTCATGGTACCAAGTGTATAATGTAAATTTTGAAGTTGAAGATTTGAAAACAACAACAACAACAACAACAAAACCCCAATAACAAAAAAAGGCTATGTTAAAGCAACATAGCTTTAAAATACTATTAATCGCTTATGAAAACAAACCTTGCAAAAGGGCTTTTTAATATATCCTAGATTTGTTTGTTCTAGATTCACTTAGAAAGGTGTCCAGAGCTTTCTGATGTCTGCTTTGCATTAATAAATGTGACTTTATAGGTTTTCTGGGCTTTCAAATGCAGTTATTTGGACTGCACTAAAATGCTGAGACATTAAGAAGATTTGTTTCATGGAAAACACTGTTCCAACATTTTAAAGGTAGAAGTTAAGAATTACATATAAAACAGTGGGGAGGTTTTTTATATAGCATCATGAGCCTGTTAAAATAAGATAGACTTTTAGGCACCCGTAAAATTTATCTCTGAGTGTTTGTATAATGCAAAATTTATAGTGTATAGAGCAAGGTTATTTGACTTTTAATTTAGACCACATGTTTCTAATTAAAAGCAAAACCTGAATGGTTTGGGTATTTGGGTACAGTGATAGCATGGTTTGACATTTCAGACTTTCAGATAGTGTTTAACAAACTGAAGCTTTGACGGTTATGCAATTATTTTAAACAATATAAATAGATGTATCATATCCTTTGGGTCTGACTCTAGCCCCTGATTTATACTCTACATTTAATTACTGACATTAATGAAATCGAAAGCCCAAGGCAAAGTAGGGACTGTAATACTTTTGTAGTCAGTTTGATCCACATAATCAGCCAAGTTGTCATTAAATTTTCTGAAGACAAAGAAAAGGCGGCAAATGGCTGTATGCTTGGGGATTCTGGAAAACAATTATGTCTAACCAGAAGTTATGTTTAATAAAAATATTTTAGTTTGCCGGTGTTTTCTTAGTTCTTTCTTGTCAATTTCCCATCCCCTATTTCTCCTTTAAAATCTAGACTTGAAATGAGAATAAATGATCGTTCAACATTTATATAGTTGATTCAATGTATGCTGAAGTTTGGTAGTAGGCGACTAGAACTTATAATAGTTGAGCTTTGGGATTTTTATTTAGTAAGAAACTGTTTTTCTTCCTTGTTAAACTTTTAAGCAATTTTTCTTTCTGTCTTCCTTTTTTTTTTTTTTTTTTTTTGTTCTTCAAGTCACTTAATCACAAATCTGAATATTTTCCCTCCAATATAGAAAAGGCGAGTCACTATAGGAGACACCGTTCTCGATCTCACTCAAGCAGTACTTTTGGTACAGGTCTGGGAGATGACAAATCAGAAATATCTGAGATGTACCCTAGCTTTTCATGCTGCAGTGAGGTAACCAGACCGTCGGATGAAGGAGGTAGTGAACATTAACCAGTCTCCAAGAACAATAATTCATTTTTGTAAATGTGTCATAAGTGCATCTAACATTCTTCACCTTTGCACAAACATATAACCTGGGTGTATTTGGAAATTTTAAGTTATGTTTAGAAAGTTGAGTTCTTTTCTTTTAAACTACTAATTTGCATTCCTGCATGCTTGTTTTTTCTGTCTTATTTCACTGTTTTCACCGCCAGTGGCTCTTTAATGACAAAAGGGTCTTGGGATCTCAGCTACGTTAGTGTGTTTCACAGTTGCTTGTGATGGACACAGCCAGAGTGGACATTCGAGTTCTGTGGAGTTTGTGTCTGATTTCCATTAAGGAAAACCAATCTTAGAGTTATATTTAAGTGGATTAGAGGGGTTGCTCTGAATTTGTGTGCATTTCAATATTGATATACCTTTGCAGAAAGGTATATGCCTAAAAGAAATTGGATGTAATACTTGATAATATAGACTTTAAAAAATATGGAAAATACTGTTGCTTGTTAATAATCTTCCCTATATTTTATGTAGTCATCCTTTCTTCTGTTTCTGCATCTACGCTGGTGGATGAGGTCTAGACCTTCTAGTTGAAATTGTTTTGGATGTTAAATGACTCTTACTGCTAAAGATGTTATTACATTTTAAGACTACCGATGCGGCTGCATTTTAGTGCCATGGGCAGTGGGGTGAGGGGCCGGAAGCTCAAAGAACTGATAGAGTCCTGAATTTGCTTTTCAACCACAGAGGTCATATTGCTGAAATAAATCCCTAAGGCAGGAAATTTTGTTGTTGAGCAACCTAACAAGGGGGGTGGGGTTGGGGTGGCTGGGGAGAAAGTAAAGTGATTGAAGACCAGATGACACCACGAAAGCTCTCGCATTTGTGTGATTGTTTTTTTCATTTGTTTGAATGAAGCACTTATGAGGTTAAAATCAGGTTACATTCTGTATATCTTAAATTATACATTTAGGCTGGCCTTTGCTTCGTAGAAAGGTTTTTGTTTTTATTCTTTTACATTTCAGCTTTACTGAGGTACAATTGACATATAAAAACGTAAGCTAAAAAAAAAAACAAAAAAAAAACGTAAGCTATCTGAAGTGTTTGTAGAGATGATCTGATATAGGGGTAGTTGTGAAGGGACTCCCCCCATCTAGTTAATTAGCACATCCATCACCTCACATAGTTATCTTTTATTTGCATGTGAGAGAACATTAAAGTTCTACTCTACTAGCAAATTTCAACTAGGCAATACAGTGCTATCAACCATTGTCACCATGTTGTACCTTAGATCTTCAGAGCTTATTGATCTTTTTTTTTTTTTTTGTTAAAGATTTTATTTGATAGAGCATGAGAGAAAGAGAGAGCGAGAGAGAGCGCACGAGAGAGAGCGTGGGAGCACAAGTAGGCAAAAGGAGAGGGAGAGGGAGAAGCTGACTTTGTGTTGAGCAGGGAGCCCAATGCAGGGCTCCATCCCAGGACCCGGGGATCATGACCTGAGCGGAAGGCAGACACTTAATTGACTGAGCCACACAGGTGCCCCAGAGCTTATTCATCTTATAGCTCAGTTTGTACTGCTTTCTAACCTCCCACCCTCCTCCACCCAGCCCCTGCCAGCCACTTTTCTATTGTTTCTATGAGTTTACTTTTTTTTTCTTTTTAAGATCCCACCTTACTAGAAAGTTTTTAAAGATCTCCTTTCTCTGTGATTCTAATGAAGTATTTGTCAATGAGTTTTGCTCACTTGTAGACAGGATAGACATGGACAATCTCCCCTTCCTGTGTCTGATCCTCTAACAAAGGGTTCGGTGGTGTCTTGAATTTTTTGATTTTGGATTTGGGGTTATTGATTTCTCCCTTCAGCGTCCTCTGTGGTCCTGGAGGTACAGAAGAATGTCAGTGCTTGATGAGATGAACAAAACCCAAAGCAAATACAAGACTACATTTCAATCCATCTTCATCAACTTTACTCAGTCCAGCATTTTGGATTTGACGCAGTGTACATTAGAGACTTTGCTTCAGCAATGACCCTTCTACTTTGTGTCTGTACACCCAACACAGCATTCATTCACTTACTCACCAAATGTTAATTGAGTGTTCTTTGTACACCAGCCAAGAGCCGGGATCTGACAATGCATAGAGCAGTGAGCGAAAGAGATGTACATCTGCTCTAAAGGGCTGAGTTTGGTGGGGGACACTGACATTAAACAGATACTGACCCAACTAATATATAATTAAGAACAGAGTACGTGCTATGACGGGAGAGCATGAGGGCTACAAGATATGTATAACAGAGGAACTCCATCTGGCCTTGATGTCAGAGAAGCCTTCCCAGGGAAGGAAGATTTGAGCTGAAATGCCAATGCTAAAAGATGTTAATTAGGCCAAGGAGGCTTTGGGAGAAGAATATCTCTGTTCTAGAGCAGTGAGATAGTGTGTCAGTGGCAATCTGAGTTCAGAGGGAAGGCTACACAGGAGACTGCTGTGGGAGGCATTGATGAGGTCCGGGATGAACCTGCGTAGAAGAGAAGGAGAATCCAGACCCCCTCCCCCAGATGTGTCTAGTTCCCCTGCACCTGCCCACTGTCTCCATTCTCCATGGCCAGGACTGCACTGAGAAAACCCATTGTGTCAGTTTCTTTCTTCCTTCTCTTCCCAAGCCACTACTTCATTTTTCTAATTATTTCTAACAAAAGGACATTATGCTATGCCAAACTGAATGAAAAAACATCTCCATTGAAAGATGGTATACATAAATATTCTTACATTATGCCAGAACATGAGTAAGGATAACACATAGTTGGGAAGGAATAATTACATTTTTTTAGACTCCATGGAAGGTGGCAGGGTGGGGGTGAGAAGATTTCTGGCAGGAAGGGGTGTCTCAGTAGCTTAAATAATGTCTTATAAAATGCCTTTAAAAATGCCTTGTCATAGGGCACCTGAGTGGCTCAGTCGGTTTCTGCCTTTGGCTCAGGTCATAATCCTGGCGTCCTGGGATGGAGCCTCATGTCAGGCTCCCTGCTAGATGGGGAGTCTGCTTCTCTCTCCCTTAGCTCTGGTGCCCTATCTTTCCTCTCCCCACCCCTCTCAAATAAATAAATAAATACATAAAACCTTTAAAAAAATGCCTTGCCATCTTCAGCCCCCTGTTATAGGGCCAAGATGCTCTGCTTTTAGTGACATTCCCTATTTTGGAAAATAGATATAAAGCAAAAGTAAAGATATGTCAGTAGGTGATATAATGTACATCGAAGAGGTGGTGTACTCACAGGATATCTGCATTGATTTGAAAACATTTTGGAATATATGGTAATATGCTCCTAATTCTATTTATTTTAAGGGAAGCAAGGTACATTCTATCATTTGGCACCTTATGTCTGCATTCAGATGACGAGTGACATACCAAACCTAATATGTGCAAAACAATATATGCACCCCCCTCCAAAACAAACCATTCTTTCTTAGGTTCCCAGTTTGCTAAGTGGCACCTGGCAGCTGTCCAGGGGGTGAGGTCCAATTCTGTGGGGTTATCCTCAGCTCCTGTCCTCCACTCACACCCACCTCTAGCCCATTAGCAAATCTTGTTAGCTCTACCAGGAAAAATGTATCCAGAATCCGACCGCTTGGTTGTCCCTCTGCCCTGGGTCATCACAGTAGCCTCCAGTAGAAGTAGGACTGGTTTCCTGCTTCTGCTCTTGCCACCCCACACTGCCGACCCTCTGCCCTGCTCTACTCTTCACCTGGCAGCCAGAAGCATCTTTCTGAAACATGAGTTGGATCATGGCATTCTTATGCTACCATTTTATTCTGAATATAACCCAAATTCTCACCATTGCCTACCAAGCCCTCAACTGCTCTGGGCCTTGGCTGCTACCCGAAGCTCATTTCCTCCCATTCTTTGTCCAGATTCCCTGCTTTACTCAGACCTTCCAAGCAAGCTCCCCCTATGGGCCTTTGTACTTCACTGCCTCCCAACCGAGAACATTCCTTCTCATCCCTGTATTTGCTTTTGCCTAGTCCCACTTTTCTTAATGATTCTGCTCAGGTATCATTTTATCAGAGACCCTCTCGAATGACCAGAGATAAAGGAGCACCCTTTCTTTCCTTTACTGTCTGATCCTTTACCCTCCTTTTTTTCCCTCCATTAGCATTTGACATCACCTGAGATACTATACATCTATTTGTTTATTTGTTCGTCTATCGCTGCCTCGCTGGAATAGAAGCCCTACAAGAGCAGAGATATTGGCTCTTTTATTCACCACTCTATCTCCAACCCTTAGAATAAATGCTCCAGCAAATATTTGGTGAATGCACGAAATGGCCAAATGAATATTTTTTTCTGCTCATTTTTAAAAAATTGAAGTATGATTGACATATAACATGGTATGAGTTTCAGATGTACAACAAACTAATATCTTAAAAACTAGAGCTGCATATATAAAAATGTATAGTATAATTATTTTTTTTAAATGAAAGTCTGTTGTGGAAGGTTTTCATGGAAATTCTTCCATTTTTGTTTTGATGGTGTTTCGATATGTTTCAGGGACATTAAAGCATAGCTGAAAAAAAAAAAAAAAAAAGAAAAGACCTAAAATGAAAACATTCTCAGTGTTTTTGCTTTGTTTTGTTTTCCTGACGGAGAAGTTAGGAGTAGTATCCATGACTTCCCGGTGCTTTGAAATTTAGGGTCCCCTTTGAAATGTGTACTATGCTGGGCCCTGGTAAGGAGGTGCTGATTGACTCCATAGAAGGAAGAAACTTTTATGGTCTTGATGACTATTTGATGAAAACCTTTAGTGTCTTTAGTAAATCATATGTATTAGTTTAAATACCATTCTAGAAATTGAAAAGAATTCTAAATCCTGGTTAGTGGTAAGATGAAGAAAAAAAGAGAATGTAAGTATTTAAAAATGCCATTTTTTTCCTTCAGATTTTGTTGATTGTTTTTTAAAGATCTAGATTAGGATTTTATATGATGAAATGTGCTAAGTCCCAGAGAGACGCCCTTTAGTATTGGGTTATCTCCCTGCTGTCTAGGGGGTGTGTGTGGCCAAGCTGCACGGCAGTTGACACAGTGTTGTGCCACAGGACAAGACTTTGGACTTCACCCTAGCTCTCTCTCACATGGTATGCATTCTCTGGAGGTCATCTAATATTACTAGGCAAAGTGTCCTTATCTGTAACAAGAAGGATCTAGAACAAAAAGCTTTCTAAGATATTTTACATTTCCTAAGCTAAGTGCTATAAAGGTAAATAAACTCCCCCCCCCCCTCCTTCTCTAGGTATGAGACTCTGTTTCTACTCTAAATGTGATCTGATCCATTCTACTTTGTGAATTAAGTGGCTGGACAGTTAGGAGAGTCATAATTTTGGAGTCCTTCTTATGAGTCAGGGGAAATTCTGATTCTTGGGACAAAGGGTTAAACAATTGGCTGTTTCCTTGAGGTAAAAGTATCCTGTTTTCATCATTCACATTTGGTTTTCATGAGCATTAGCATAGAGGCCCTCTCCTTTCAGTTTTTTTATCATTGTTTTCGTTATGTGTTTCTCAGGATATTTTCCCATCTTGCTTTGATTGCTGAATATTTTCGTTTTCTTATGTGATTATTTTGGGCTTTCTTACTTTTCATTCTACTTTCCTAGGTATTAAGTTACCAAAGGATTTTCATTTTACATCTCTACTGTGTTACTTTGATTCAATAAAGGAGGCTTTTATTTAAACTTGATCTAATTTTGTTTTGATTCTTGAATAGTATTATTTGAAATTATCTTTATTGCCTTTTGGTATCAGATTAGGTTAACTTCTTTTCATTTGACACACAGTTCCTTGAGTGGCAATACTCCTTATGGTTTCTGCTTATTTCACTGTGAGGTTTTCTTTGATCTTTGTGTTTTGTCTTCAGTTCACTTAGCTGCAACATCTCTTTGCTTTCTGATATGACTTTGTATTTCTTTGGTTTCCCCTAACTCACAGTAGCCTGTGTCTCTAGTATTTCTGTGTGTTTGCAATCTTGCCCAGCATTTACTCTTCTTAATGTGAACTTGCATTCCATTCGGCTTCAGGTATTTTGTGTTTCTGCATCCTTCTGGAGCATAGGAGGGTTTGAGAGTGTAATGGGGAAGGAAAAGCAGATGCACTTTTAAAAAATAGACACTTTAGGTTTTCCAACGTTTTGAACGTTTCCATTTTGTTGTGAAAGAATCATACTGGAATGACCTAGTCCTGCCTTAACTGGTGGAAAACAAGCTTCTGAATTCTGTGACAGCCCAAGCAGGACCTATGCTGATAGCATTGCAGCTCCTGTCCTTTAGAAATGTCATTTTTTCCCTCCAAATTTTGTTGATTTTTTTTAAAGATTTAAATTAGGATTTTAATTTTTTTTTATTTATTATTTATGATAGTCACAGAGAGAGAGAGAGAGAGAGAGAGAGAGAGGCAGAGACACAGGCAGAGGGAGAAGCAGGCTCCATGCACCGGGAGCCCGACGTGGGATTCGATCCCGGGACTCCAGGATCGCGCCCTGGGCCAAAGGCAGGCGCCAAACCACTGTGCCAACCAGGGATCCCTAGATTAGGATTTTATATGGAGAAATGTGCTAAATCCCAGAGAGAGGCCATTTACTATTGGGTTATTTCCCTGCTGTTGAGGGTTAGGTTGCAAGAGATGCTTCAGAACTCTCAGTAGATTGTCTTTAGGTGTACCAAGAGGGCAGTGCACCAGTTAGGGAGCCAATTGCCCTAAACCTATGGGTGTTTTATTTTTTATTTTTAAAAAGATTTTATTTATTTATTCATGAGAGAGAGAGAGAGAGAGAGAGAGAGAGAGACAGAGACACAGGCAGAGGGAGAAGCAGGCTCCATGCCAGGAGCCTGATGTGGGACTCGATCCTGGGACTCCAGGATCACACCTGGGCTGAAGGCAGGTGCTAAACTGCTGAGCCACCCAGGCCTCCCGCTATGGGTGTTTTAAAGGCACCCACGACTCCATCCATTCATTCAAAACCTAAGGGTGCTTTAAAGGGAGCTGTAACTCCATCTGTTCATTCACCAAACATTCATCTCCTATATGTGCAAGATGCTAGAAATAAAGAAAATAAAGATATAGTTATTGTCCTTGAAGAACTCATACTCTGGTGTGAGAGGCAGATGAATGAACCCATTGCACTCAAGGAGGCTTTGTGATGGAGTGACACCCAGAGTTAGAATCAGCCAGGTGGGGAAATGGGAAAGGAGAGTTTTTGGCAGAAAAGTAGCATATGAGAGAACAGAGCACATTGGAAACTTGGTGTCCTCTGGCACATCTTCAGCACAGGGGCCGCGTGTCCCAGAGATGGGCTAAAGACCAGACCCAAGTGTGGGGAGAGCCGAGCCGTGGTCACTTCAGCCACAGGGTAAAACTGAGTATCATTTCTGGGCTCTCTGCTTGGGCTCTGTCCTGCAGGAGATTTAGAGGCTAGGTAGAGGGCCAATTCCCCAGACTGGGAGGTAATTGAGTCTCTGACTTGGAAGTTTAATCCACTCTGGGAGCTTGTCTAAGGATCTAGCCTGCATTGGATGATTTACATTCTGCCAAGAGAACTGATGCCATGGGCATCACTTCTGCACAGTCCTGTAGAGGGGTTCATGCTGTAGAGACAGCATTGTGGATTTTTATTTCAAACATCACAATGTCTCTTATTGTTGACATTCATCACTGATGTAGAAGAGCAGAAACACCAAAATCATAGCACCTTCCTACTCTCATGACTTCCAGACTCCAGGCGGAATAGCCCACCGCTGGATGTTTAATAGGCATCTCAAATCTCACGTTTGGAACCAGTGTCTTTTTTCCTGTCTTCCCAAACAAACATCTGTTCTTGTCTTTGTTCATTATCTCAGTTGGTGACACAATCATTCAGAACAAACGCCAACAAAACCGGTGACATCCTTATCACCTTTTTTCCTCTCATACCTCACTTTCAATTCATCAGTAAGCCTGTTGGCCCCATTCACTGCAGATCTGTCCTAAGTCCAGCCACTCCTCACCAGTTCCAGTGAACCTTGAGAAAATCCCATCCCATCTCTTTGAGATCTCAGAAATGGGCTCCTGGTCTTTGTCATCCCACTCTTGCCCCCTTCATCTGGCCTCTGACAAGCTGTCAGTGATCCTTTAAAAACTTGCTTCAGATCTCATTACTTGCTTACTCAGAATTCTCTAATGGTTCCACTCACATTTTGATTAAAAACCAAGATCCACGGACTACAGGTGTTACATGGTCTGGTGCTTGGGCATATCTCCAGTTTTATCTTCTATCAGACTGTCTGCTGCAGCCACATGGACCTCCAGGCTGTTTTAGCACATTAGGTATTCTCTTACCGTGGGCTCCTTGCAATCACGGATCCCTTTGCCTGGAATACTCCCCAGTGCTTTGTGTGGCTTGCCTCTCCTTCTTCAGGTCTCTGATTAAATCTCAACTAATCAGAAATGCTTTCCTTGACCACTCTACCTAGAAAGCTCCAGCCCACATATACCCATAACTCTCTATCTCCTTATCCTGCCTATTTTCCTCTATAACTCTTTTTAAAGCTTTATTGAAGTATAGTTGATATGCAAAATTTGTACTAGTTAATGTCTAAGTTTTGATGAGTTTGGATATATGTATATACCCATGATACCATCACTACAAGCAAGGTACAAAACATATCCACCACCTTTAAAACTTTCCTTGTGTGTGTGTGTGTGTGTGTGTGTGTGTGTGTGTGATAAGAACACTTACCATGAGAGCTATTCTCTTAACATATTTTACAGTACATAGTACTGCATTGTTATCTATAGGTACTATGTTGTATAGCAGATCTCTTAGAACTCATTCATTTTGCATAATTGAAGCTTTATATCCACTGAGCAACAATTTCCCATTTTCTTCTCCTGTCCTTGGCAACTGCCATTCTGTTCTCTGCTCTGTGAATCTGACTATTTGAGACACCTCGTATTAGTAGAATCATGCAGTATTTGTCCTTCTATCATTGGCTTATTTTACTTAGTCCTCTAAGTTCATCCATGTTGTCACAAATGCTCCACAAAGAAATGGTGAATGGAAGGAGACAAAGTGCAAGAACAAGTCATCACATTCCTAGACGTAGTGAAGACCACAGAATGTGCCCTCAGTTCCAAGGGATGACAGCCATCATTAAAATTTCAATTTGCCATTAAATTGAGAACAGAAATATCAAATGCAGGCACAATAATAAACTATTAATATATTTTGAAAGTGATGGATATGCATTCAACCAGCAGTTTTGAAATCTTTAATATGAACAGTGTTCATAGAATCACAATTCTTTGCTTAGTAATCCTTTGCATTATTTTTTCTGTTGATTCTCTTTGCCCATTGAGGATTTATGTTTGAAAGTGATGGATATGCATCCGACAGCAGTGTTTTGAAATCTTTAATATGAATAGTGTCCATAGAATCACAATTCTTTGCTTAGTAATCCTTTGCATTATTTTTTCTGTTAATTCTCTTTGCCCGTGGAGGATTTATGTTTTATGATTTACAGATGGCATTCTGATCCAAATTCAGCATTACTGGTTTTAATGGTGAGCATAGTTTTAAAATTAGATAATCGGGACAACCAACAAGAAAATACATTCCTGATTTTGAACTCTTCACCTTCATTTAATATAAATGTGCCGGTATTTCTATTGGAGTCACTACTTCTGTTTTCTGGTTACTGATTGGCAACCGCAACCCTCTGAAAAACATTGAGCTCCTTACAGGCCAACTTCTGCAAAGAAAATACCTACAACAAGAAACTTTCAGTTGTATTATTTTCCTGCTGTATTCGAGTGTTGTTTCCAATCTGAATTTGAGAATGTACAATACTCATCAAAAAATGATGTTTTAGTGCCTGCTCTTAAGTGTAGGAAGATTTAAAGAATTGATGTTGAGATAATTCTGTGATAAATTTCCCAGATAAATTTCTGTGACGAAACTAGACTATAGGAAAATAAACGAGTTCTTTATAATGTAAAATTTTATTGTTGGGGATTACATGATCATCTTTGGCCATCTAGCTAGTACTCTTCACCTGTTAAAAAAAGCACACACTGTTAGAAACCTTTAGTTAGTTCTGTTGCACTCCCAAGGGAAAGGTTCAGGATTCTGATTGAACTTGAAGTCCTTAGAGAAACTCATATTCCTGATATCATTAGACTGAGAAAGAAAGAAACGTCGCAAGTTTCCTTTTCTGAGTGTGAAGTTGGGAAAAGGATCAAATACTAATGACTAGCATTTGTTCCAAGATGCACATGTGTCTTTCATTGATATGCCAAAATTAAATCAAAGGGTTCCATATGTGTATGAAGGAGAAACATCTGACACTTCGAGTAGCAAACAATAAAACATTAAAAATATATTTCCTGCGAAGCAGAGTTGATTGGGGGAAAAGAGAAGATTTGATCAGTGGGAAGGAGATAGATGTGGCATATGCGTCAAGGGGGAAAACTTTGGAAGAGCTTTGTAAGGTAAAGTAATGCACATGGAGAGGGAGAGAGTAGATTTTCCATCTTGTTGAACATTAGTAATGAAAATGGAAACAGTCAGTTTTGGTATTTATGGATCAGATTTTATGTCCAAATTGGATAATAGACCAAGTATACATACATATTTACGTGTCTGTCTTAGATATAAAACATCATAATGTTACCTTTGTAGTCATGAATTTCCTTGCTCTCCCCGACTTCCTATTTCATCCAGGTGCCCCACATCCTCCTGCCCCAAGCCTCAGGCTAGTAGGTCATGGGGATTGGATCCTGATTTTTATAGGAACTACTTAAAATTTCCACAGGCTGATGCAGCTGGGAGATGTATTGAGTTTCTGCATTTTGTTTGGTCATTATCTTCTGTTTCCGGAGCTCTTTGTTGTGTGATTCTCCTCTTGTGGCCAGATCTTGTGCCCCAGTTCCCTAGGGCCTAATCTTGTTCCAAACATATTTCTGATCCGCCCATGCCACATTTTTTTCAGACATTCTGGTTTTTGATCTTTATCGTAAGATTTCCCCGATGCATGTGTATTGAACTGATTTACTAGTCTGTCAGACTCTTACCTAGATCCTGTCTACGAGTCTTTAACCAATGACCTGTTGTTCATCTCCCTACCTGACTGTGACTCTTACACCTGCCTGTTTCTTCAGCCCCAGCCTCTCATCTTAAACTGAAGCTTGGGCTCTGGAAGACCCAGAGAATCCTTTATAGTCCTTTCCCCACATTTTTCCTATCTTCAAATCATGTCAGGGACACATTGCTTCAGTTTCATATATGTCTGGTGGTTGAAAAAAAAGTATACTCGCTCATTCAGAAGTGTTACCATTATTGAGATGTGTCTGTATATGATATTTACTGTGGCTTGTTGCTAAAGTCATCTAATGTAAAACCGTATTTGAAAACTACTTGTGGATTGGTGGTATTTCCTAAGAGCCAATATTTGAATTGATTAGTGCAGAAATAAACCAAACACATAATCTGTTTTTTAACTCTTTAAAAATGTTAGGAAAAAATGTTATGTATATTTATCCAATAAGTATTTCTAAAATATCCTCTATGATAGTATAATGAGTCTTTCATTGTACTTGAATAATGTATCTTTCTGCATGAGATTGACTTACACAATATTGGTGGGAATGTTCACTGAGGAAAATTGGGATTTGCTATGAACTAACTTTTAAGTCATGGCATAATTTGTGTCCAAAAGCTAGATTCAGTGCTATGGTTTATCTAAGTGGAAACAGCATCCTCATGCCCCTGTTCCCCTTAGGTTCTTTATTGCTTTCATCTTATCAAAGAACTGCCTCACATTACATATTTCTTGTCAAAAAATGACACACACACACACATACACATCTCCAAACTGTGCATTCCTTTATTTTCATTTTTTTAAAAAAGATTTTATTTATTCATGAGACACAGAGAGAGAGGCAGAGACACAGGCAGAGGGAGAAGCAGGCTCCATGCAGGGAGCCCGACATGAGACTCGATCCCGGGTCTCCAGGATCATGCCCTGGGCCGAAGGCGGCGCTAAACCTCTGAGCCACGGGGGCTTCCCCCTTTATTTTCATTTTTTTGCTTTATTTTAGATATGGCATGCATGTGCATGGGTAGATACAGATATACACCTCATGGATTTTGTGCCATGAGAACATTATTAAAGACTCTGTAATTTGGGGAGAAAATTATTTCCTTTTTCTTCAGTGACAATCCTGCTTATATCTGTGGTTTTGTGTTACAGTTACAAGTTGAGGAGTTTATTCTGGATCAGATAGCTAAAAATGAGAAACAAATCTGAGAAAAATAATATACAAGTTGATATTTAAATCTCAGTGTAAGAGTAAACTAGCTAGATTATTCTGAGGCAAAATAGTAGATATTCTTAACTCTAAATCTCTCTAGTTCTGTTCAAACCACAGTATGTCTTGGTTCAGTTCTGCCAGAGAACATTCACGGACTTATTTTTTCTAGATGAAAACCAGTTAACTTTTTTTTTTTTTTTTTTTTTTTTTTTTTTTTTTTATTGGTGTTCAATTTACTAACATACAGAATAACCCCCAGTGCCCGTCACCCATTCACTCCCACCCCCCGCCCTCCTCCCCTTCTACCACCCCTAGTTCGTTTCCCAGAGTTAGCAGTCTCTATGTTCTGTCTCCCTTTCTGATATTTCCCACACATTTCTTCTCCCTTCCCTTATTTTCCCTTTCACTATTATTTATATTCCCCAAATGAATGAGAACATATAATGTTTGTCCTTCTCCGACTGACTTACTTCACTCAGCATAATACCCTCCAGTTCCATCCACGTTGAAGCAAATGGTGGGTATTTGTCATTTCTAATAGCTGAGTAATATTCCATTGTATACATAAACCACATCTTCTTTATCCATTCATCTTTCGTTGGACACCGAGGCTCCTTCCACAGTTTGGCTATCGTGGCCATTGCTGCTAGAAACATCGGGGTGCAGGTGTCCCAGCGTTTCATTGCATTTGTATCTTTGGGGTAAATCCCCAACAGTGCAATTGCTGGGTCGTAGGGCAGGTATATTTTTAACTGTTTGAGGAACCTCCACACAGTTTTCCACAGTGGCTGCACCAGTTCACATTCCCACCAACAGTGTAAGAGGGTTCCCTTTTCTCCACATCCTCTCCAACATTTGTTGTTTCCTGCCTTGTTAATTTTTCCCATTCTCACTGGTGTGAGGTGGTATCTCATTGTGGTTTTGATTTGTATTTCCCTGATGGCAAGTGATGCAGAGCATTTTCTCATGTGCATGTTGGCCATGTCTATGTCTTCTTCTGTGAGATTTCTGTTCATGTCTTTTGCCCATTTCATGATTGGATTGTTTGTTTCTTTGGTGTTGAGTTTAATAAGTTCTTTATAGATCTTGGAAACTAGCCCTTTATCTGATATGTCATTTGCAAATATCTTCTCCCATTCTGTAGGTTGTCTTTGAGTTTTGTTGACTGTATCCTTTGCTGTGCAAAAGCTTCTTATCTTGATGAAGTCCCAATAGTTCATTTTTGCTTTTGTTTCTTTTGCCTTCGTGGATGGATCTTGCAAGAAGTTACTATGGCCGAGTTCAAAAAGGGTGTTGCCTGTGTTCTTCTCTAGGATTTTGATGGAATCTTGTCTCACATTTAGATCTTTCATCCATTTTGAGTTTATCTTTGTGTATGGTGAAAGAGAGTGGTCTAGTTTCATTCTTCTGCATGTGGATGTCCAATTTTCCCAGCACCATTTATTGAAGAGACTGTCTTTCTTCCAATGGATAGTCTTTCCTCCTTTATCGAATATTAGTTGCCCATAAAGTTCAGGGTCCACTTCTGGATTCTCTATTCTGTTCCACTGATCTATGTGTCTGTTTTTGTGCCAGTACCACACTGTCTTGATGACCACAGCTTTGTAGTACAACCTGAAATCTGGCATTGTGATGCCCCCAGATATGGGAAAACCAGTTAACTTTGAAATCAAAACATACTGCTTCTCTGGGCTCGTAAGACTAAGTTTAACTGGCTGATAATTTAAAAAATAACAAATTTTGTCTTCTTTTTTTCAATATTTAGGAACAGCAGAGCCCCAAAACAGTATTTTAGGAATTCTTACTTGGGGCAACTAAGCCAAATATGTAAATGAAATGGTCAGTTTAATTTTATATATGCATAATTTAAAAAAGTACATAATGTAGACGTTTCCTTTTACAGTTAATAGGTAATTATGAATCTTTAAATTTCCAATTTATATTTGAATAAAGCAACATTATAAATCTATTATTTAAATTTAGAGAGGAAATGGTTAAACACTGTTCTGGACTTAATTATATTTGCAACTATATTCTTAGCATGTCTGTAGAGCTTGTCACTCTTCTGATGCTGACTTGGGGAAGTCACATTTTGCAAGCAGTGTCCTACAGAAGTATTTTGCAAATCATCAGGTGGCTTCATGATGAGGGTCTCCCTTGCTCAGTGGGAGAGTGGTTGACATCTTATTAGGAAATGTGGCTTGAACACGGTCTTGAAACTATTCATACAGGATAAGGTGACTGAGTGACAATTGCCCTGGGTAAAATAGGCTACTAGTGACAAAGAAAAGAAGAAACAAAGATCACACATACACACACACACAGTCCAGAGACTTATCAGATGCCAAAATGACCCTTAAAAGAAATGTGAAAGCCATTACTTCAGAAACAATGCTCTTCTCTATGATTTGAGCTGGCTTTTCCAAAAGTGAATGATTCTCTTCATTCTCAATAATTACAATTATTCTCATTGTAATTTCTTTCAGAGATGTCTTAGCACACCTCATCAGCCACAATTCACCTGAACTTCTTGTGGCATTTAGACCCCACAGAAGGGTACCACAGAGAAGTCAGTGAGAGCATGAGTCACCCCTGTGAGCAGAACAAAACTGATCCACACATCTCTCCATGCATTAAACCTCTTTTTCTCTGGCCTTTCCCTTCCTCTCACTCCCATTTGCCCGTCGCAGGTGCACGGTCAACTGCAGGTCTTCCAGCTTCACATTAAGCCCTCAGTGCTAGAAGCTACTCTGCACTCCAGACCACAGAGCCCTCTTTCACATTTCTGATTTCACAGTGTTTATTTGCAAATTGATCTTATGCTGTCTTGTCATTTCTTCCATATCATTTTGGTGTCATATAGTCAAGCATTTGGGTTCTAGAGTCAAACCGTTGGCATTTAAATACGAACTCCATGTGCCTCTGATATTCTGTACCAAGTTACTGAATCTCTGTAACCCTCAGATTTTCCATCTGTAAAATGGGCACTTTGCCATCTGTAAAGTGGTGACGATTTCACCAGCTGATGCATATGACATGCACACGCACAGGACTGGCACGTTGTAAGTAGGGGGACGAGCCATGCCGATTGGCCTGAGACCAAAGAGGTTCCTGGGGAGAACTTTCTCTGCTGCAACTGAGGGAGTCCTGAGCAAACCGAAGCAGTCTTCTTACTTGTAAGCATTTCATTTATTCAAATTTTATTATATGCATATTTTTATATTCCTTGGGAAGCAGAGCCCTATGATTACATCTTTCCCCCCATCAAGTTTCACAGGGAAACATACCCAGGTAATTAAAGATTTTCACATGTATTGAATTTTCCAAAAGGAGGTTTGTAATACCTTTGAGTGATAACACTTATCTAAGAATAGAAAATTAAAACAAAGATGGCACTGGAGTCTAGAAGGAAAAAATTGGTAGGGACCTAGCGTTGGCTTGAGGGATAATTTTTGAATCTGTAAAGACATTTATTTTGGCTGCATGCCCCACCTCCCTTCCCTCTGAGATGGTAACCTGGTCCTGTTCTGGTCAGCCCCCAGGAAGTGGGGTTGGCCTCCCCGGTTTGCCCTTCCTGGGGGTTCCTCCTGGTACCTCCCATACCATAAGTGCTGCATGTTAGCAGCTGAATTACTCTCCTGTCAGCTTCTTCTTGCTCAGATTTCCTCCCACAATCCCTGGTTGCTTCTTGAGGCTGGGCTTAAACCTTTACCTCCACAACTACAACAAGTCATGGGGGAGATAGGTGTTTTAGCCCATTCCTGCAGCTGTAACAATACCATAGACTGGATTGCTTACAAACAACAGAAATTTATTTCTCACAGTTCTGGAAGCTGGAAGCCGGAGATCAGGATGCCAGCACCATCTGGTGAGGGTCCTCTTCCCAGGTTGCAGAACGCTGTCTTGTGTCCCCACATGATGGAAAGAGACCTAGCTAGCTACCAGGAGAGCACTAATTCCATTCATAAAGCTCCACTCTCATGACCTAATCACCTCCCAAGGCCACACCTCCCAATACCATCAGCCTGGGGGTTTGGATTTCAGCATATGGATTTTAGAGGCGGGGAACACAAATATTCAGTCCATTTCAGGGGGAGAGAGGGAATTTGGGAATGACATATGCATAGGGTCACATGAACCTCTAAATTTGTGTTGGGTTGGGAAGATGGAAGCTGATGGTTGTAGCTCAGTGGTTCTTCACCGTGGAGGCCCATTTAAATCACTTGGAAGCCTTAACTAATAAGACACCAATGTTCAGTGCCTTCTGCTGCCACCCTGGAGATTCTGATTTAATTGATCTGGGGCACCTGGACATGACATGGTTTTAAAAGATCCCAGGCGAGTTCCATATGCAACCACAATGAAAACTCACTCACCAAGTAACTGACTCTCCCTCTGTCTCATTTCCCATTTCCTTCCCCTACATTCTGGCCCCTGCCAGAGCTGGAAATTTAACACATGAAGTAGTAATGATTGCTTTTATTTTTACATATGATTTCCAAAGTTTGAACCCTTGTTTTATATCGCAGTGATGATTATGCATGTCTCTAAAACTTGGTGGTTTCAACTCAACTGTAGATTATCTCATTTTTATGTTAAAGTCTGTTTATTCATAGTTTATTATGCAGCAAGCCAGTTTCTTAGGCACTTGTCTCTTCACAGCTTATAATTAAAAACCAACAAACTAAAACCTGGAGGCAATCTGGCTTGTTTCTGTCTGCTGCGGAGAAGGAGAATTTTCTGTAGTGCTCAGAATTCTATCAGATTAAAAAAAAATCATCTTGCTGCTAGATTCAGCATAAGTGTGGATTTAGCACTCACTTGGGGCTTGTGGAGAGAGAATAATGTGCCACGAGGACTTGAGGCTCTGAATTGGAACCCTTGGTGGCACCCCAAAATTTATTTGAACAAAAAAGGTCCACATCATGGACCTATTTTATGACCGATGAGTTCAACCACCTTGCTCATGGCCTAGATGAGATTAAGGGTTTAGCTTGTTATTTAATATTTACCTCAAAACCAGTGTCTCTTCATACTTTCTCAATTATAGTCATATCTTCATTCATTTTTAGCAATTCACCTGTGAGTGTCCAAATTGATATTTTTTTTGTCCTAAAAAAACAAAAAACAAAAGAACCCCACAACTCATTATGTTCTTTGACACACATTAGCTGATAAAACTGTAGTCAACTCTTAAGAAAATATGACAGTAATGTCATTGCATCGTATATTCTTTATTGGAAAGCTTCTGAAGGGTAATTTTTCCCTTGTCCTGATTTTTTTTTTTTAAAGTAAGCCTATGAGAGAAACTCCCAAATTATTTTCTCTGTATTACATTTATAGTAAGCCAATTGTTACAGACTGAATGCTTGTGTCCCTTTCAAATTCACATGTCAATTCCTAACCCCCAGTGTGATGGTATTGGGATTGTGTGGCCTTTGTGAGGTGAGGGTCAAGACAGTGGATTTAGTGCCCTTATAAGAGACCTCCTAGAGAGCTCCCTCATCCCTGGCTGCCATTTAAGGACTCAGGAAAGAGAAGCAGTGTATCAGTGAACCAGGAAAGGGATCCTCATCAGACACTGAATCTGCCAGCGTCTTGACCTTGGACTTCCTAGTCTCCAGAAGAGCAAGAAATAATTTGTTGTTTAAGCCACCCAGTCTATGGTATTTTTTTATACCAACCCTAATGGGCTAAGACATCAATAAGACAACTTTTATTTTTATTTTTGCACTTGGCTATCTACTATTATCTTATTCTCATTGCAAGAGTTTCAAAGCCTCCACCTCATCTTTCAGGCTATCAAAATCTTTATCGTGGTGTTACTATGCAGAGGCCATTGTTCTGCTGCCTTCCTGCTTAACCTTCCAACCTCTGCATTTTCTTCTCTAATGTGGGATTGATACCTATTTTAGAGAGTTTTTCTGACAACTACTGGCAACATGGAAAGCACCATGCATACCAAAGACACTTCCATAATCCTCCTCCTCTTTTACGTAAAAGGGCACCTCCCATGGTGGGCTGGCTTCTTTTTGATTATTTTTCTCCTTTTATTATTGTGGGTGCATAGCTTTAGTTCATAACCTCTACCATGCAAGTGTACACATATTTCCTTATTTTTCCAGTTTCAGATTTATGAAGCCTCCAAAAAATGTTTCTTTTTCCATTTTCACCTTCTGTTTTATGATCTTCATGTCTACATACTTCTCTGTCTTGGTTTTATCTCCTTCCATTGAAAGGAGAGCATTAAATAGAAAATATCAGTATTGGCTGTTCGTGGGAGAACTTTATGATGCACTAAAAGAGAGATTTTGGTTTTGTAAATACAATGGGAAAGCCTGAAATCCTCAGGGCTTTAGTGAGTTTCCACATCTCTGGTCAATATAGCTTACCAATGTGAAATGAAAATTGAGTCACACTTGTGTGTTTTATTGTTGTCTTAGGGTGATGAAAGCTATTTTTTTTTTAATTTTTAAAACTTTTTTTTTGGAGAGAAAGTGAGCAAGCATGTGCAAACAGGTAGCAGGAGCACCAAGGGAGAGGAAAGGAGAAGAATCTCAAATAGGCTCCAAGCTCAGCATGGAGCCTCAGCATGGGGTTCTATCTCATGACCACGAGATCATGACGTGAGCTGAAACCTGAGCTTAACTAACTGAGCCACTCAGGTGCCCTGAAAGCTATTGTTTTATGACTTTTATGCTACTGCAATAAAAAACTCTCAATCTCAAGACTCTTGTATTGGAAGACCATCATGGAACCATCATCCATCTGTATCAGTGCTGGTGGAATCTTACCACTGGTTCAAGGAAGAGGGACACTGTGTTTTTCTCTGATAAGAAGTCCTTGTTTGTTGCAAAATTAGCTTAACGTCTTGCTTTTGCAAAGCCTTTTGAGTTCTCTATTTTTGTGGAAGAAATGTCATACTCACATGGAATAACAATCTTTCTCCCAAATTCTTAATAAACCCAATTTCCAAAGCCATTGTTTTAAATTTCCTATGCTTATTTTACCTTAACAAAGAAATCATGTAGCAGAACAATAATAAAAAAGCAATGTCTGTGCCTCTTTTTCAAATTGGCATTTGCTTTTAGTAAGATGAGTCCTCTGGGCTCTCAGTTATGTTTTTCATAGCTCTAATAAGAGTTTCCTAAAAACTCTTTTATTATATCAGGTATAAGGTAGATAACAAGGTTTGATAGCCCTGAAGGAACTTGCATTAGGTAATGCAGCTGGAGAGAGAAATGGAAATAATCAATAAAGGCATGAAAAGAAACCATAAGAACAAGATAGATTATATTTATCCCAAGGTTCCTCCTTCTAAACTCTCCCCTGCTCTCTCTCCAACCTACACAGATTTAGGGCAAATACATCACTTTTTTTTCCTGCTGTATTTGACAATAGCTACAAGTTCTCTTTGAAGGTCAGATTTGAGCAGTTAAACAGGTGTGAATATACTTGGTTTCTGAAGGCCACAATTAGAGAACGCTGTTCAACAACATTCTCAAATTGTCAGTCCTGGGATTATGACCTACAGACTATGTACATGTAAATGCATCACAGCATATGAGAGAGCATGTCTAAAAATAGTTTTCATTGTCTTTTCCTCGTAGTTTTTCAACAAAATATTTTAAGACAGCCATGCTTAACTGTATATCAAAATGTGAAGGTCATGGTTTGTTGGTGTAACAAAGGATTCAGGTTTTTTTTTTTTTTTTTTAATTTTAGGTAGGAGTGTAGGCTTTTTTTTTTTTTTTTAAAGATTTTTAAATTATTTTTTCATGAGAGACACAGAGAGGCAGAGACATTGGTAGAGGGAAAAGCAGGCTCCCTGCGAGGAGCCCGATGTGGGACTTGATCCCAGGACCCTGGGATCATGACCTGAGCCAAAGGCAGATGCTCAACCACTGAGCCACCCAAGTGCCCATGTGTGGGATCTTTAAATTTAACTGTTAGAATTTACAAATAGATTAAAATAATAATTAATGAAGAAATGAATTGTTTACAAATAAAATAATAGTTAATGAAACAATGAGTTGTGTACATGGCTGAAGAAAACTAGTTCAGGTCTGCCAGTCTGGGGTGTGCAATTGATGTCCTTGACTTACATATTTATCTAGAAATGCCCTAGGTATTCAGAGCCATTTCTTCAGCTGGGTAAAGGGCAGATGTCCAGGGCCATTATTACTTGAGGAGGGCAATCGTTTTTGTCACCCCTCTTCTTTGATCCCTGGCATGCCTTGAGCATAGTGGACAGTGATAGTTGTTAAAATTTATGGAGGCTTACTAAGCGACAGGCAATGTAGTAAGGCCTGTGCACACATTAACTCACTCAGTCAATATTTGTTGAGAATGGAGGGGGGGAGAAGTGAATGGTCCATGCTCCCAACACACAGAAAAGGCTCTTTTCCTCAGCTAATTAAGTGGGCTTAGATATTTTTAGGGATTTCATTATTTTTTCTTCATGAGTGAATTTTGACAATATTCCTGACGTCTCTTGACATTAAATATTTAAATTGGGTTGATAATGTTAAAAAGTGCTATTTTCTGAAGTATTTGATATTTAATGCTTTGATAACTTTAAAATGTACTACAATCCAAGTAAAAGTCTTGTCTATTTCTCTTTGATGCTGAATCTAAGACATTAAATAAACACGACTGTAACAACATTGCAATATGAATTAATTCAAGAACTTTTAAAAAATTCTCACTCAACCGAATATCATTATTACTTGAAGAACACATTTATGATTTGTAATTTTCTGATGATTGAACGTCTTTAAAACTTGGTGTTCTCATATATCATTAGAACGAACATACCACTTATAAAATACTAATTATTCACAGTACCCAAGAATTATATATGCTTTATTCTTTTATTATAAAAACTGTCCTAAATAAATGAAACCTAGATTACTTACATACTCAATCTGATTGAACAAAACTGGCAACCTATTATGGATTTTTTTTAGCACTTATATAAGTTTTACTAATTATTATATGACTATTCAAAACACAGTGAAGGGCATATTACTAAAATCCTCTCATTCATAGCCAGCCCCATGCTTCTGGTTATAAGTACTTAAATATACATAGGGAGAAACACTCACTCAGGCATACATCTACTGATTTTGTAGGGTTTTTTTTTTTTTTTATCTAGTTTCTATGTTGGTTTCTCTAGAATTCAGTGTTTTCGAAACAGGAACTTTGTCATTTGAATGTCCTAATTAATGGTGAGAACAGCAAAAAAGTGAGTGAATGCTATTATGATACAATTTTCTTTCTTTTTTTTTTTGATGTAGAAAGACGTTTATGAAATTATGTGGTTTGGTTTGCTAGGCTTTTGTAACATATTCAGATGACTTAGTCTTGACTTAACAACCAAGATAAAATTGGCAATTTATATATTCTAAAGAAAATCTTCTTTTAAGGGTATAGACTCATTATTAACTGCTAAACAAACATATGGTGTTAACCATATGCTATATTTGTCATTTTTGTAAAGGTATTATTCAGCTGGATGTCTTGAAATATTGAGAGCATCTGTTATATAAGTATTTGGTAAAAACATGTATACTTTGTCATTGGTTTGACAATCCAATTAAATTTTTAAAAAATTTCTTGCTTTTATTTTGGAAAATGTCTAAGGGGATTACATAGCCAAGTAGAAGTGTGATTTTGTTAAAAGGTTATGGGAAATTTTTGTTTTGTACTTGTGTCATTTGAACAGAGCCTCTGCAGTAGAGTAAAACAAATATTTCTAATATATTTTAACTGCATGTTAAACTGATTGCCTATATATGTCATTAAATGCTGAAATTTATACTAACCAAGAGACCACTTATAACATCACTATCTAAATTTCACATGACACTGAACATGGCATTTTGTTTCAGAAGAGGGTAGCAGAGCATGTCCTTTGAGGGCTCAGGAGGGCTATTTTGAGGCTCGTTTTGAGGAATCTTTGCATGTCTATGCTCCTGTGCAGCCCCTGTCCTTCCCGGAGCCTACCAGCAAAGCCATTCCCAAGGCTATGGATACATGCACCAGACCAGCCTCTCATCCATGAGGTCAATGCAGCACTCACCAAATCTAGTAAGTATCAATTTGAAGTGTTTCTTCTTCCCTGCTCTTCCCATTTTATCTCCAGAAGAGAAATCCAAGTGGAATACAGTTGCATTGAATAGTGTCCATTTTCAGGTGAAGGATAAATGACAACGTGGATCTTTGTATCCTTTCAAAGAAAACGAAAAGTTTATGGAGGTAAACCACTGAGAAAGGAAGGCACGCTGTGGAAACATGTAAACAGTAAAACATACAAAGACTCTCCCAGAACAATATCCTTGTTGTTATTTCATGATTGGTCTTAGCCAACTGTGATCTTCCTTCAAGCCTATAAAGCACAAATACGTTAGCCTGAGCACTGAGAAATGAGCAGTCCTTCTAAGCAGTTGGAAGTTATCTTTAAGCTCTCTAAAGTTCTTTTTGGCTCATCTAGTTTCCTCAGCCCATGAATTCGCTTAATTTTGAGATTGTCTAATGTTAATATTAGCAAAATTCTTGGTCTTTAATAAAGACAAGTATGGTAAAACTCAATTTACATCCTGTCTATAAACCCTTTGTCTGACATGTGATGTGCAAATACCTCCTTCCATTTGGCAGGTTCATTTTGTTAATGGTTTCCTTTGCTGCACAGAAACTTTTCAGTTTGATGTGGTTTCACATGGTTATTTTTGCTTTTGGTGTCAAATCCAAGTGATCGTTTCCAAGACCAGTGTCAAGGAGCTTACTGCCTATGGTTTTGTTTTGTTTTGTTTTTCTAGAAGTTTTATTTTTTTAGATCTAACATTCAAGTCTTTAATGTATTTTGGGTTAATTTTTGTATGTGGTGTAAGAAAGTGGTCCAGTTTCATTCTTTTGCATGTGGCTGTCCACTTTTCCCAGCACCACTTATTGAAGAGACTGTCCTTTCCCCACTCTGTATTCTTGGCTCCTTCCTCATATACTAATTGACCAAATCTGCATGGGTTTATTGCTGAGGTCTCTGTTCTGTTTTCATTGATCTATGTTTTTATGTCAATACCATAGTGTTTTGATTACTAAAGCTTGTAACATAGTTTGAAGTCAGGAAGTGAATAATTTCCTTATTATAACAAGGATTTCGTTATGTATACCTCAATATTCAGAACATTCACCTACTAAATGTCTATCCCTGTGATTCGGAAACCTGCAAAATAAGTCTATTAGCTAGTTTTCTTTTTTAAGATATATTTTTAAGAGGAAGCAAAAATTCTTTGTACTATTTAGGGAAAATTCATTTCCTCTGCCTGGGGCCTGAGGGTAGTGACCTGACACTGACTTGGCTCTTTCTGCCCCTAGGGCAGTTTTTGTTCTCTGAAGAGTGTGGAATAAGGGGAGAATCTACATAATCTAAGGTCTCTGGGGTTATCAGAAGCTGAGGGAAATTGGTTTTACTGCTTCAGAGCTTACTTTTTGATGGGCTAGTCATTGTATCTAGAGGCTTCCTAGATCCCTATCCTGGGCCCCCAAACACTAGCCTTTCTGCTAGTCTGGATGGACGCTGCTGGCATAGATGGTCAGCTCTGGTTTGCAGATCTCCAGAAATAAGTCCACTGGGGAACATTCCTCATAGTCTGTCATCTGTGAGCTGGTTTGTCATGATGGGCGTTTGTGGTTGTAAAATATTTTGTATCCATTGTGTGACCCTCCCCCTCCTTTCCTTTTCAGAGGACCTACCGAGCCATGTACGATTACAGCGCCCAGGACGAAGACGAGGTCTCCTTCCGGGACGGCGACTACATTGTCAACGTGCAGCCTATCGACGACGGCTGGATGTACGGCACAGTGCAGAGAACTGGCAAAACAGGGATGCTCCCGGCGAATTACATTGAGTTTGTCAATTAAGTCTTTCTCCTTGTCTTTGAGCTTTATTCTAATGTATACTAAACCCAACCTTTTTAAAAGATAGAAGATACTTTTAAGACAACTTGGCAGTTATTTTACAATAATCTATCTTTCCTTTGACAATGAGACACACACAGCAGGACGAAAGAATGGCTTCTGGGCTCAGCACAGCAGCATTGTCAGGAGTTCCTGTACACAAAATCCTTAGGTCCGGGCCCGGTGCTGCTAAACGGGTTAATGGTTTCCTTGGATTGGCTACGGCACACTTCTGGGAAATGTATTTTTGTAGCCTTTCATAGAGATGTTGATCGTCCCTTAAATGTAACAAGTCTGTGAAACTTCTTAGCTGTCACTTTGGAATCACCAGAAGCCAGTTCTCTTAATTCAGTAACACAGCCAATAATTTAAAAACCATTTAGCTTTTGAGTCATTAGGGAATTTCCAATTCAAGTGAAAATTGCCCTAATGTAATAAACGTCAAGAGCGGCAGAATGACAGTTTGCTTAAAATCATATTGACTGCTGGCCTTCAAGACCTAGAAACTTCTCCCGAACAAAGACATTTCCTTGTTCCCTAGACTGACTTGGGTCTATTTATTTCTCATTTGTACCAAGGCGTATCCTCTTCTCCATTTATATTCTGTGGGCCCAAGTCTACGCTTGACTCCATAGAATGTCAGGACCAAATAACGTCACAGCTACACGGCAAAGGGCAAAGTTTCAGGTCATCTCTATTATTTCCCTAAGAGCTTTTACCCTGTTGCATGTCACGTAGGTTCAAGCTTCTGTAACGTAGGCAGCTGCACTGCCCATCCATCTCTGTTAATAGAGCAAAAAGTGCGGCTGATAACCTAACAACCCTTTCAGAGCTCTAGTCGCCAGCTCATCAGAAAACCGTATTTTGAAAAGTTGCTTGAGATTCTCCTGCTGCCTTGCACTCTAGTTTCGAAGGATTCACACCTTTAGGAAATAGACGCCTACTCTAGCAATTAAGTGACTTAGGTGTTTACTGAGCAGCTTTCATTAACTTAATGCCGCTGTTGATTCAAAAGTAAAGAAAACTTACTAGGAGCCAGTGACTACAAAGTATAGGAGAGACAACCAGTGAACAAAATGTCACCCACTCCACATGGAGACGATTGGGTTTTTTATTTAAGAAAATGTTATTCACATCCGGGAATGGAAATCTAGCCACTGAAACTAGTTAATGAAAAGACTTCTTTTCCTTTCTTCTGGTTCTTACTTTCTAAACCATATGCAGGGTGGGGGGAAGATGAAGATGCCAGCAGAGATTTTAAGTCTAGGCCCAAGAGGTTGTTCACGCAAAAAGAAGTTGTTGTCCTATCTTGAATTTCAAATACGAGACCTTGCAGGCTCTGCCTGGATTTACAGCCATGCTGCAGCCCTTGCTGACGGGTGGTGAAGACTGGCCTGTAGTCCATAGTCAGGATCACTGGAGAATTAACATCCATCATCGAAGTGACTCTGTGTTTTTCTGATGTATTTGGACCTGCTACCAGTATTCTGGTAGTATTCATGTAGGGCCTGACTCTAGAGTGATGAAGCTATAAAAGCAAAGTTACAAAAATGTGATAAAATGTATAGACCTTGGGGATATATCCCTTATATAATATATGCAAAGAAATGAACAAAACATCTTGTAAAATACCTTTTATAGAAGTGTTCAGGAGTTCAAAAACAAATGCTCATTCATTTACACTTATGAAAAGTTAGTATATACTTTTGAAAATCTGGAGTTTCATTTTATCTGGCTAAAAGAGCAAATAAGCTTTATTATACTCAAGCTGCGTCTACAGGACACTCACATAAAAAGAGAAGAGAAAAATTCAGGTAAAAAGCTAGAGAGTTTTCTGAGGGGATTTGACAGATCCCTACATACCCAGCTGGACTGATTTTCTCGTATCGAAATGGCCAGTCATGATTAAATTAACCCCATATCTGTTTTGATGTCTTGTACACAAACCAACAAAGACAAGATGAATTTATGACCTTCTTGCAAAAAAACCTTCTGTGCATTAAAAGTGGGGGCAATAAACTTGCTCAATTTTATTATATCTCTAAGTAAATATTTATGTTTCACTCAGACCCCTTCTTGTGACTATGAAAAGCTGTAGTTGTTGATTAAATTTGCAGACTAAATGTAGGACAGGTACAATTTTTTGAGAAATAGCACATTTATGGGAGGCCCAGAGGAAACAGATTTGAAATGATGTTTTTAATCGGGAAAAGTACCATAAAGTAGCAGCTTGTTGCTCCCTTGTCTTTCTTATCCACTAGTTTCAAAATCAGATTCCTGGAATGTAGAAGTCAATAATTATTGGGGGAATAATCCTAAAATGTTAAGCTTCACATAATGTTTGCATAGCGAGATGATTCTGCTTCCAGCCTCTAGGAATTCAGGTCTGCTTAGAATTTAACTAGAGAGTAATTATTTTACGGTAAAGACTGCAGGAGAATAAGATGTCGTGTGCTCCTGACACCCACCACAACTGGGTAGCGTTGCCACTAAAGCTTGTCAGGGTATTCTAGCATCTCAGCAGAAATATAGGAAACATATATGTATAATACCAAAGTGCTATTTTTACAGTATCATTTTTCAAAACGACGTTCTTGAACAATTTTTCCACTTTGCACCCCCCCTCCCAATTTGGCAACAGGTATCTCATACATAACATTGATGGCTAAAGAAGGGTTTAAAAACATATGTCTTTTAAAAATCAAGTTAAAGACTGTGAAATGTCCAAGCACAGACAACATGCACCTGATTTTCTGAATGTGATGCATTCTCCAGACTGATAAAAGCACAAGGAACAGTTTGATATGCTTTTACAAGATTCTGAAACCAAAACTGTACATGGATCATCTCTCTCTTGAGAATAGCAGAGCAACAGAATAGATATATGACTTTTGTTGTAAGTTTTTGTAGTCAACTGTTTTTACTAATTCTCGTTCTCTAGGAAAGCTTTCTACTTCTAATCTGTGGCAAAACGAACTCTTCACGTCTTCTTGTTCTTGTCTATACATCCACAGCATAGCCCAGTTTGAAATAGTTATCAGGTTGTCAGATCCCCACGCAGCCGCAACCTCTTCTCAGGCTTCCCCACCACCAGAGACCACACAGGAATTTGCAAGCGCAGTTTCTAGGGGCATCTAGTATGAACATGGATGAGATTGGACGAGACTCTCTCTCACTATTAGGTTCACTGCCTGAAGGTGATGAGGATGCAGTTTTGGCAGGTTGGCCACAGTCTTTCTTTCCTTGTCCTCTCCCCTGTTGAGCTTGACAACAGTCTGGGAGGTGGGGAAACAGACTTTTCTAAAACAGTGAAGTTCAAGAGGTGCATCTGTTTTTCAGGTGTGTCCACCTCCAGTGAAATGTTTTTAATGAAAAGATAAAATGTGTGTGATCCTTTAATAACACATCCTTATATAAAGTGGATATAGTTTATACCAAAATTATAATATAGATATATTAAAAAGAAAGGTGCCTTTTGATTACCCTTGTTTATCCTCTATGGTCTTGGAAGGAAAACCGAGCCAGCAGGCTTCTTGTGTATTCTGTAGTAATATTTTATTGTACATGATTGGTATTTTTGTGGCGGGGGAATTGAGATGCTCCTGATGGATACGAGAGGTGGTAGCAGATTGTATTTTACCTCCAAAGGTTGAGAACTATAGAAAATACTGACCTTTCCCATACATTTCTGGAAAGTTCTTTGTGGATTTATATATAGTCAGGATGCATAAACATGAACTTTAGGTTTGAGACTTAAAATACCTATTGTAAGATAGAAGAATTCTATTATGAGGCTGAATTCATTGGACAAGATAAAATTCACTTCATAAGTTTCATTATACCTTAGCTATTCACTTCTGATAATCTGAAAGTGGCTGGAGCATGGGTGTTTTGGGTAATGAGACACGGAGGCAAGAAAGCTTTAGCTAAGTAAGAAGCTATGTAAAGTAAGTTAAGAATGCTAAAAGGAAAGTCTCTTTTTGAAGTATTCCATGCCCACTAGGGTCCTTTCCAGGCAACTGACTGTCAACTATTGATGATCAAAAAATATATATAAAGATATTGTATGATGTTTCTATGGCCATCATTTCATGATGCTACTGGACTCCACCAGCCTGGAAGGATCCCTAGGGCAGATTTTTCCCCAGTGTCCATATTACTTCTGTATATTCATGAAATTCCATATGCTTTTGCATTTGATACATGGCATCCAGTTGGCATAGTATCTGCTTCTTTGTAATCCAGTTGCTGTTAAGAATGATTGACTTTGAAGGAAAAAGAGAAAATTGCATCCTAGTGCCATTCTTCAGTGTGCACACGATGAATGGCTGAGCATTTAGAAGCAGCACCAAGTGTGTCACAGGTGTGGTGTGGCAATGTTGGCCTCTGACCTGTGATAAAAATACAAAACTGGATCATTGCACAGCTTGGCTTCTGTTTGCTTCAAAAATGTAGAATTGTGGTTGATGATCAATTTCCAAGATTGTACTAACTTTGAGAGCGTATAGTTATAATGGAAATACTTAATGTTTTTAAGATGAAGGGGCTTATAGAATGATACAGGTTATTAATATAATTTGGCTTTTGTTATGCAAATTAACACCAGCTATTAAAATATATTTTAGTAGAAATGCTTTAATTCATGTTTTTTTTCCTCTACACTGTGAATCTTTAAGCCTTGGTGGACTAGAGCAACATCGTGCTGCCCAAAGGACTAACCTATGCAAACTAGTTCACATTTTAGTGGATGTCACAGTAATTGTGTAATAAGACATTATTTCCCCCTGCATAATGTACAGCGGCATTGAAATAAACATTAAGCCTAGCATCATGTATGTATAGTATAGTCACTCACAGACCCTTCAAGGCTACTATAATCATTAGTATTATTATTATTTGTTTAAAAACAAATCGCTGATTTATCTATTAAATCTACTTGAACGATGTTGGAACAAGAATGACGGGTGGATGTGTCGGCTGTGGCTTCAATGTGGTCACTGCAAGTGTTTTCCTATGATAAAACTGTGTTCAGATGCACTCTCTTCAGGGTATTATTATTCTGTGTCTTCTTTCTGTATTTGTAAAACATTATGACGCTCTAATTTTCCTATCTCTACACATTTGGTTTGCTTAAATAAATGCAGGATATAACAAAATGGTTCTACTTCTTGGTTCTCACCTTGGTTTCTTGGAGCTTGGGTCATTGATCATGCTGGGCATGAGGTTTATCATGACAACTTATATTAAGTCAACATTGTAGGCACATGCTGGCTTCAGTGCACTTCCATTAGTGAGTCATCCAAAATGTGTCTTCCTCCCCACGATAAACTTAATTTTTAAATGATAACAATATTATGCTTTTTCAAGCTCAATCTTTCTGATTTTATATCAAAGTACTATAATAATACAGCATTGTAGTTCACTTCTTTCAAGATTAAATTCCTCATATATTCTCAATAGAATTTTAATTTTCTTGTATTAGTAAGATGAAAGAAACAGCTTGGAGCAAAGAATAGAAAATGCAGAAATTGAGTACATGAAATGGGGAGATGCTCTGATTTCGCAGCTAAGAACAGCTCATTTATCATAGAACATAATTGCCTTTTTCCTCCTATTTTCCTATAGTTGGAAAAAGTAAGTCCCTATTTTGACCCTACTATAAATCTGTTGAGACTAGGATCTTAGCCTTACTATATTATTCTGTAAAAGAGCCTCTTTGATGGTGCAGAAATCCTCCCAATTATAAACTGATAAACAATATGGATGACACATTTAGAACACTTACTCACAGAATAAACATATCTACCTGATCTGAATCTTTCTGTTTTTCATATTCTAAAAGTACAAAATGAGTATTTGCATGATATTCATCATCAATATACTGATGATATCTCAAATTACAAAACAGCTTGCTTATTTATTTATTTATTTATTTATTTATTTATTTGAAGAAGTTGCTCTCTTTTTGTCTCTCCAAGATTTTTTTTCCCTCCATCATAATAAACTTCCTCCTCGGAACCCAAGCCACACAGTAATGAATAACTTTGCAGGATTTTTTTTTTCCTGAACTAAAATAATTTGGATTTAGAATATAATTTTGTTAACTTAAAAATTGCGAGGTCTCTGTTATAAGTAATTGAGACCCACATGACCACCAGAAGTCTACCAAAATAACTTTTTATAAAAATACTCCTACATAATAAATTAAAAAGTAGATAGAAGGAAAGTTTTGTTTCTTCCTTTATGTAATCTGCTTCTCCTACACAGGGAGACCGAACAAGAGTTTTGTGGTGGCAAAAAACTGGATACAGCCAAGTGTGAACTTCAGCTACTTTCTGCCTTCTAAGCAAAAGTCTCAGGGCTTTGTCTATTATATTTGTATTTGGGAGCAGCAGAGTTATGAAAAACAGAATGAGAAAATAGAGTTAAAGGGGACAAAGTCAATATTAGAACAAAGGACCCAGTTACTGTTTTTGTATTTATACCATGGCATTTGATCCTTGCCACCTTTCTACTTTCTTAAAAAAAGATTTATTTATTTGAGAGACACTGGGGGAGGGGGGGCACAGAGGTAAAGAGAATCTCAAGCCGACTCTCTACTGAGCTCAGAGCCCAAGGCGGGACTCAATCACATGATCCTGAAATCACCATCCGAGCTGAAACCACGATTGGTCACTTGACAGACTGTGCCACCCACCTGCTTTTGTGTGTGTGTGTGTGTGTGTGTGTGTGTAGCAAACATGAAAGAGAATAGTATAGAAACGCAAAATTGGAACTCTTGTTATTCCACTTAACAGCATTAGGAATTTTCTTGCATCCCAAATTCAGTTATTAGATTACTTTTTAAAATAAACTAGTTTCTGGTTCTTAGACTGGGCTAGCCACCTTTACTGCTACTTTTCAGAGGGCTGACATCCAAGACCACACTGGCTCAAATTAGTTTTTATGATCTTGCATGGTCTCCCCACTGTGGTCATAGCTGACTAGTTCTAGGTGACAGATTAACAGGCTGCCTGGGAGGCCTGGATGGGGGCTATGCAAGAACTTGACCCAACAGGGATGGTGTGCTATCCTGTCCTCATCTCTCTGAAGCACCTGAGGTCATGATATAGAGCAAGCTGGTTCACTGGCTGTATTATTCAAAGCTCAAAGACACAGAGAAAGAAGTCAAGAGTAAGCCCAAGCTTTGGGTAAGCAGATATCATGAATATGAAAAGCCACGAAATGGGGGAAAGATATTCAGAGTAGAAGGAGTAAAAAGGTAGTCGGTCAGTAGTGGCATATGTCATACGGTAGAGCCATGAAGAGATGGGAAGAAAGAAACTTGATTCTTGTTCATGGATGGCACCTACCATTCAGGAGCCCAACCCTTGCTGCTGAAGAGGTGTCCACATGCCACGTCAGATGCTGGAGGCTTGGTCCTGCAGCCCCTGTGAGACCGTCTCCTCTTATTTTGACAAGGAATGAATTTCATAAATGATAAAAAGATTCGTATGATGTCCCCCCAGTGAAACACTAAATGGCAGAAGTAACTGAAATGCCAATTACATTATTACAGCTCAGACGTTCCTAGGATGTCTTAAGTATTTTTCCTTCGTTTTCTTTTATGATATATTATCCTCTAGATATCCTAGTGAAAAATCCCTTTAGTTGGAAGTTGTTACCCTATGAAGGGTACCCATAATCATCAAACACATTTAACTGCAGCCAGTGTGCATGTACAAAGAAGGAATCGGAGGTTTAGAGGAATATTCGCATTGATTTCTATGTTTAGCAAAGTCGGGAGTGGCTGGGGCCACCTCAGAGAGCGACATTGGCACTGGTGTTCCAAGGGGGAAAGGGAAATTGGTTTAACAGAACTTTCAGAAATACCCCATTCACGGTGGGTTTTCGTAGTATAGTAGTTATCACGTTCACCTAAGAGAAATACCTACTTCTGCCGGCTGTACCCACTGAGAGCTCTTGTGTCAGATGATTTGTGTATTTAACATCTAGTTATTTAGTGTTTATGGGATTCAAGGAAGAGAACTTAGAACTTTCCTCATAAAGCTTACATATTGGTCCAGGAGATTGGCATTAGGCAGCTAAGGATACACATTTATACACTTGCATATCCTTGTGTATACTTAGTAATTAATTGCCCAATTGCAGGGTGAGGGATGCCGTGAAAGGGGAGCGGCCCCCAGTTCCTGCAGCAGGGCAGGGGTGAGGGGTGGACATGCCAGGAAGAGGCAGGAGGCTTTCCAAGGAGCCAGGATGTCAATTGGACTCTAGAAGCTTCACTGACAATAGTCTCTATCCATCCAAGCGTTAGACACCTGGGAATAGTTCATCACCAGCAGCTAGCACTAGAAATGTTACAGCCCTCTGCCTGCCGAATTTTAAGTAGCAATGGCAGGTTTTTGTAATTTTAACAAAGTTAAGTGTTGTATGGACAAAATTCAATATGCACTGTGCCTGAATTTATGCACATGGGGCTGCCCTTTAGTTATTCGAATTAAGATTTTTTTCCTCCAATTAAAAAAATTCAGCCAGTTGCAAAGAGTTAATTATATACACAGAGTTTTACAGATGTGGAATACTTCACTTCCTTTTTTTGATAACTGGTTTTTACATAGGCTTTCCTGTGTCTTTACTTCCTCCTTGAATATTTTTGGAAAGTGTGTGTTTACTGGAGTTTATTTTCATACAGTCTGCCACAGACATTGATTAAAATGCTGGGCTTCTTTCTCTCCAATTTTAGATTTCACAGATTTGGGAGTTGTCATTTCCATCTAATATGTGATAGGAGTTAGATTTGCTACATTAACCAGGCAATACAGGGAAAAATCACTGGCAATGCAAGAAAGTTGTTGGTAATCATTTATAATAAGTCCTTGCTCTGAGGTAAATCATAGCTGTGCACATGGAATTGTAGCAAGAATGTCGAACATCTGCTTCCTTTAAAAGTCTGACTGTGTTTGCACACTTTATCTTGGGGACCTTTGACCCATTTAAATGAATGATTGCTAATGTTTTGGATGTATTTGGTCCCCTTAATCCATGCCTAATAAAATGCTTGTTGTGGGAACACCCCTTGATATACACAAATACCTCTTGGCTTCATGTACATCTTTCACGTTTTGACTTTCAAGACAGTGCCGCCAAGTGATTTCTGGATCTCTACATCCTTTGGTTATATTGCCTTTTCTTCCCCACCAAAATAGGAGTTCAGATGAGCCAACTACAGTGTCATATTTGTATTGTAATGAGACATGGTCTCTTTTGTTTACAAGTCATATTCCTACTGGTCTACATTAATTTAGTGGGTTTGGGAGAAGAGGTGCCCGAAAACCCAATGGGACAGACTTGTTCCATGTGACCCACCTGCGAAGGCTCCTTCTGGCTGTGGCCAAGCACCAGCTCCAGTGGATCTGGCGATGTGTGGCTCCTATCTGCCTGCAGCCATCCTCTCACTAAGGAACAAGGGACAGGCACAGGGAAAATTTTCCATTTTCTGTGATTTATATCCTGGAAAGTAGGGGAGAGGATGGTTCCAATGATGATTTTATTTTCAAAGCAGGCAAATAAAAAAGGGTTTATGGTATGAGAACAATAATTATGTTGTGGCAGCCTCTTCGTATCATTGAAAAGTTTCATGTTTGAAGGGCATTGAAATATTTTCAGAACTTGGAATGGGGATTCTGGTCTTGAGATAAGTCACTTGATTATGATCGAGACTGTAAAATAGCAGTTTAATAATATAAAATAACCCTTAAGGATTTGAAAGATTCACTTTTATTACATTTACGCACAGATCAAAGATCTAGATTATAATTGATTAGGGTGGATGGACTTGTCAGCAGAAAGAAGTCCTAGTGACAACGATGACCGTGTCAGGTGAGTGAGAACTTGCAGAGCAGTAAGGAACATCACTGGCAGAAAGGGAAGGATGGAAATTGGTGAGGGACAAGCAGACATGAAGCTCCCAATGGTCTCAGTTGGATGAAAAACTCAAAGTTTTAGCTTCAAGTGAAGTTGGATCTTTCTAAATTGTTTCAGTGACAGGAAGTAGAATCTCCCTGTGCTGGCTTTATTTACCTATTCATGACTTTGCTGTGATCTCCACAAAATAACGCTGCACTCAGTTGTGTGGCTTACCCTTCTTTTCAGAAAGAACGCATCTGGAAGATACTGCATATTGACTTCACATGAGCACAAGTTGGGATCCATTCTTTGAATTTAGGATTGTGTGATGCCCCAGCTTTTATAGGTTGGGGTTTTTTGTTTGTTTTGTTTTAGTTTTAGTCTAAGAAAGTTGTGTTCACCCTGAGGGGAGCAAGTAGATTCTGCGCTCTGTTGAACTTGAGTAGCCTCATATTCCTGAAGTGGTTGATTCTGACCAGAGTGTTTCACCTTCTATGCAAAGTCCTCTGAGACTCATGGATTTTTCAGGGGAGCAGAGACTTTTAGTCAGACCCCCAACCATTAGGAAGACACAGCATGACTATTGCATCTTGAAGACTGGAAGACCAGGCCTTGAGAAAATCGATGACCATCAAAACCAAATGGCAGGTGGTTTGGAGAGCAGATGAAAAGGCAGCACCTCTGTCTTCTGTCCCCGGGCCCCTCCCATCACACACTGCTCTTCTTGAGGTACTCACCATCTCTTCAAAACGGGGAGCAGGGGAATGAAGGCATATCTGCAGTTGTCCTTCATGCTTCTTTAATGTCCCAGTAAGGGCTCTGGGGCCCAGCTGTGAGCCTTGAGGAGCTTGCTCCCAGGCAGGGGCCGACTTTGATCACCCAAACCTATGGCGAGGACACTTGGAGTAGTGGAAGTGTTGATGGGGTCCAGACTCCTATGTCACAGGCGGGGGAGTCAGTATCTCATTTCCTTGAAGACTCTGCAGCTGCCAAGGAAGATAAAAGGGGAACAGGGTCTTCAGAATCCTGGTGCGTGCTCTCTGTTCCACTGCCCGCCCTCCCTGCTCTCTAGGACTAGGGCCAATGCAGCTGCCATCTGGTCTACATGCAAGCCTCTTACTGTTGGGGTAGACTGTCTGAGGATTTCTACCCAGTTGGGTTTTTAGTTTTTTTATTTTTTATTATTATTTTTAAATTTTTAAAAACGATTTTTAATTATTTATTCATGAGAGTCACAAAGAGAGAGGCAAAGATATAGGCAGAGGGAAAAGCAGGCTCCATGCAGGGAGCCCCAGGTGGGACTTAATCCCGGACTCCAGGATCATACCCTGAGCAAAAGGCAGACGTTCAACCACTGAGCCATCCAAGCGTCCCTACCCAGTTGGTTTTTATTTTATTTTAATTAATTAATTAATTTATGTATTTATTTATTTAAAGATTTATTTATTTATTCATGAGAGACACAGACTGAGAGGGAGAGAGGCAGAGACACAGGCAGAGAAAGAAGCAGGCTCCATGCAGGGAGCCCGATGCAGGACTTGATCACGAATCCCAGGATTACGACCTGAGCCAAAGGGAGGCGCCCAACTGCTGAGCCACCCAGGCATCCCCCAGTTGGTTTTTAAATGCCATTTCAACATTTTTTTTTAATACCTAATGTCTGTGCCCCTTAAGATGACCATGGGGTTCAGACTTACCCCAGTAAGATGAACTTGGGGTTCATTGTGACATATCCCCCCTTACTAGTTGTGTGCACTCTTGTTTACTCTTTCCTTTTCTTTCCTTTCTATCCCATCCCTTCTGTCTCCTGTTTTCTAAAGAATGTATTGGTTCTCTACTAAAAAAGTAAATTCATCCCAACTGGAAACCACTCAGAAGAGTACAGAGAACAAAAAGTGACCTGCAGACTCATGTTCCAAAATTACTGGTGTTCATGCATATCCTTGTAAAGTATTTATTTATGCATATGCATATATGTTTAACAATAGTAGTCTTATAGACAATTTTATGTATTCTCCCCTATTCAATATTGTATAATGAAAAATTTTTTATCATTAAATAAGTGTTTGAAACTATTCTATCAAATGGAAGAATTGTTATTTATTTAACCTTCTTACTGGACATTGAGGTTATTTCCCTTTTAAAATGACACAGAGAATATTTTCATGTTGTTATTTCCTTTAGTGAAATTGCTCAAAATGAAATGGCTGGCACAGAAGGAACCTGTAATTTTAAGGCTTTTAATAAATATTGCTTATTTGTCAGGCAGCAAGGTTTACCAGTTTAGTTACCTACCATTAATAGACTGTTGTCTTTTATATCTTTTCATGTCTGTGTGAGTAAGATCGCACATTTTCTTAACTGCTGGCCTTCTATTTCACTGCCTGGGATATTCAGAATTGGGTGGGTTTTTTTTTTGTTTTTGTTTGTTTGTTTGTTTGTTTGTTTTAACTTTTGGTGTTATTCCCCAGAAAGTTTCTGGTAATTTATATTCCGAACAACAGTCTGTTTGTCTGTTTCAACAAGCCCTTTCTGACACAGGATGCTATTGTTTGTCTTAATTTTTTGAGTACCCTTTAAAAACCTTGCCAAGAGGACACAGGCCAGAGACAGAGAGAAGAGAAAGAGAGAGAAGGAGAAGGAATTTTATAGGAGAGAAGGGGGCAGGGTGACTGGAGAAAGTATCCATAGGTATCTGAGATTGCTAAGTCAGAGGAAGTATATACAGAAAGGAAAGTGCAGAGACAGGTCCATGTGTAAAAGGAGGTGGACCACGAGTATGGAATTGTGTCAGTTTGGTCGGCCTGGCCACAACAAAGTACCACAGACTTGAGGCTTATGCAATAGCGATTAATTTCCTCATGGTTCTGGAGCCTAGAAGTCCAATATCCTGATGTAAGCAGATTGGTTTGTTCTGAGGCTTCTCTTCTTGGCTTACCAATGACCCTCTCTCTGGGTCTTCACAAGGTCTTCCCTCTGTACCTGTCTGTGTCCCAGTTTCCTCTCTCTCTCTTAGATTTTATTTCTTCATGAGAGACACACAGAGAGAGGCAGAGACATAGGCAGAGGAGCCCGATGTGAGACTCGATCCCGGATCCTGGGATCACACCTTGAGTCAAAGGCAGATTCTCAACCACTGAGCCACTGAGGCACATCTCAATTTCCTTTTCTTATAAGGATACCAGTTGTCTGAGATTAGGGCCCATCCTTATTTCCTCATTTTATAACCTAATTACTTCTTCCCCAGCTCCAACACAGTCACAATTTGAGGTGCTGGGAATTAGGACTATGACATAATGGATTTTGGGGGGACCCCGAGCAGTCTAACATGAATGAAATGAAATGAAAATTTTACTGGGGGCAGCCAGACACAGTCAGGTGTAGCTTGGAAGTGATTGGGTTTAGACAGCTTTAGTAAAGGAAGGACTGTCATGAGTGCTTACTGAAGGCATTAGAAAGATGAAACCAGGAACCACAAGGGTAAGGTGCTTGGCCAGAAGTCACACAGTGAGTTAGTTGCGGAGTTGAGACAGCAGCCTGTGATTTTAACTCTTGTGGTTGTCTTGTTGGGCCACACTGCGTCAGGTGGCCGGGCTCTGCAGTGAAGCTGTGCGCTGGGTCTCCCCTCTGACTCCAACCCTTGGCAGTGATCTTGAGCCAAGCAATCTATGGCTACACACCCTGAACCATGGCTGTTAATTTTTTTTAAAGGCTTTATTTATTTATTCATTAGAGACACAGAGAAAGGCAGAGACGTAGGGAGAGAGAGAAGCAGCTCCCTGAGGGGAGCCTGAAGTGGGACTTGATCCCAGGACCACAGGGCCCCAGGACGCCAAGATCACAACCTGAACCAAAGGCAGATGCTCAACCATTGAGCCACCCAGGTGCCCCTCACCACTGGTGAATTACACGCTATAGAGGGATGGTTTCCAGACATCCCACCTGAAGGCATCTCTCCTCCTCTCTATCAGGTTGGCATCAATGCAGTGGGATCAGTTTCATTTTCCACCATCTGCTGTACCAGAGGAGTCTGGTTAATATATTGACACAACATGGAGGTGCAGTCTCCCTGTCCTACATTCTTCATCCTTTCCCCACCTTCACAACCCCCTCCCCAGCCTCCCCCTCTTCACCTTCATGCACACCTTATTCTGGTCACAGGCTGTTGCACCACAGCTTACATTTTCTTCACCACATCTTCTTCCTCTCTATTTGTTGTAATTTCTTCTAGGAGCTCCAGATGGTGGGAGCTACCAGGAAGTGGGGGACTGAGGTTGCACAACTGGTTGCATCATTCATTACTGGGTCCTCTCTCTGCATGAGTATTTTGTACAGTCACCAAATCAGTGTTGACCAGCGCTGAAGTATTGTTTCTAATTTCCCCAGAACATTATGTCTTGCTTACAATTTTTTTTTACCCATCCTTTCCTAATATAGCAAAATTTCATACAGAGCTAGAACCGTATAGTACTTAATAAGAAAAAAAACAACTTAATAAAGACGCAGAGCAACCATTTGTATCAACACTGATGATAACCTTGTCTTCTTTGTCCGAGCTTCCTCTCACTTTAATCAGATTGTTTCCAGGATGCTGAACAGCTGGCTGACCATGAACTTGTGGAGATGGTTTATTCTGATGGAAGGACGCCAAAGAAAAGAGCAATTGTCTTGGTCGACAGAGTTATAGTCTGAAGAATGGGCCCACCTTTGAATTTTTGGTAGGCATTACCAAACTTCTGTGCTTGTATTTCTTTGTGCAATGGAGCTAAGTCTTCCTTTAAAGCATATTCTCATGGTCAGTGCTTAATAAATGGCAACAGAGACCCCAGATGGCCCTCTGTGAAGGGCGCCCATCCTGCTATAAAAGAGGACTCACTTCCATTTCATCTTATTTGGGGCTGTTGAGTAGCTGGTAGTAAAGAATTAGTGCAAATCCATGCACTCAGTAAGAACAGTATTTAATGAGCACTAATTGAGTATAAGGAGATGATACAAAAGCATGTTAAGACTTCTGGGTATGAAAAAAAAAGACTTCTGGGTATGTAAGCTAGGAAAGGACCTGGAGAGAATAAATTATATTAACTTTTAAAATATTTAGATAGTTATGCCAATAACTTTTAATTAATTTCATAGATCTGGCATATTTTTATATATTATGCTTTGTAAATTATCATTTCTGCTATTAATATCAGAAGTAGAAGAGTAGTGGTACCTGGTAATCTTTAAAAATGCATAGCTGATGGAGTCATTGGTAGTTAAGCATTAATAGATTTAATTATATGAAAGTGACACAAGAGGGCAGCTGTGCACTGTTTCTGAATACCTTTTGCTACAATATATTAGGCTAAAATTGAATATATGAATAATCAGTATGATGGGAAATTGTCTTTCATAAACCTCTTATTATATAGAAGTAATAAAATCATTTATTTAGAAACAAGTTAACTTTTTATACCACTTAAATTCTTACTGGCAAATAGAAGTTGACAAGTAATAATTTAATTAACATGCTACTAATGAGCTATAGTTCCTACAGTTACATAGAACTTTCTGGTGATGTCTTAAGAATCACGTACTGATCTGAGGGTGAGGGGGGAGAATGAATAGAGATACTCATTACTCAGGAATGTTCTGGTCCCTATGGAAGCATAGATGTTGGGATGAAACCTGTGTCCTGTGCATCAGAGCTTAGTAATCATGTGGAGAGGGAAAGAAATGGCTTAACTACTATCTTTTCACATAGATCCTGGAATTATGGTTTCATTCTGGCACCTGTGGTTGTCATCCTTTGGACTGGCAGTAGGTAAATATTTTGGAATATCTAGGGTCTCCTGCCAGAGCAGTGGTGTGGTTTCTCTGAGTGGATTCCATCCTGGGAGTCAAGCAGATCCTGACACTAGGACACGTTATCCTGAGCCAAGAGATCCCGAGAATGCCTAATGCTCCAGGCCTGCATTACATCCAGTTTAAGGGACTTGTGTGGTTGCGTGGGGGACAGAAAGAGCTGTGGGGAACAGGAATGGAGCTTGTGTGGTTGTGTGGGGGACAGGAATGGAGCTGTAATGGATTTCCTGGGCTTCTACAAAGATGACATTGTGTTTGGGAGGACACATCTGCTTAGTGAAAATGGGTAGCTACAATACTTACAGAGCTATCCCTAAAGTGAATGTAGATACATCATTTCAATAAACATTTATTAATTATCTATATATGGCAAGATCCAGTTCACGGTGGGTGCAAAGAAGCTATAGAGCGGCTTCTGACAAGAATTGAATTGATCAGGGAGGAGGTGGGGGCTGGGAATGGTTTAAGCACCTCATGAGACACAGTATGTCCTCCGAGATCAGGTGTCTGCCCACGAGGTCGGTAGTTTGTGCTGCAGCACATGATACCAATGGAGCTGGGGAGAAGATGCTCAAGACACTGGTGCACAGTGTATGGGACTTCATGATGAGAAACACAGTGGAACCTACACGGGCAGCAAGAGCAGGGCAGGCCTCAAGGTGGACTGGCGTAAAGACTCAAGAACTGGCTGTAGCCTGGTTCATCCAGAAACAGCACAGCAGGGGTGTCCGTCCTAAAGTCTCAATGCCAATTCCAGTTCAAGCATTAGGGACAAGATCTAAGTCCAGACGTGTCAGCTTGGATATTCATATTGGGCATGGTGCATGGGGGTTTTCAGTGAGAGGAAACAGACAGGTGACATGGCCCTGAAATGGAGAAACCAGGAAAAGCATCCAGATCAGAGAGTAAAGCATGCCACCATGAATCTGGAATTCGTTGTTGCTTACAAGTCAGGAAGCGCTTTGTTTTCTGTGCTGGTTTAAAACAATATTCCCTGCAAGGACATGAACATCCCACAGCTGCTGTTTCTTTTGAGTTACAGAATTCTAACAACATAGAACCGTCTATGTATAAAGGAAATGCAGCTCAAAATGAGCAGACATGGAGGGCAAGCCTTAATTCATGTCACGAGTTCATGCCTTCAGGTACAGCCAACTCCTGTGCTCCCAGGGTGCTGGAGGAATTCAAATATGTAATCAGGGAGTCACCTCTGGTAATCTTTAAAAAATCATGTACGACAAAAGAGGAGCCAGAAAATTGATGACATGTAAATGTCACAAATTTTGAAGAGGGATGGGCCGCAGAAACTACAGACTAATAACTTTGGTCAACGTTTGGTCAAATTCTAGAATGCATTTTAAGCAGCTGTCTTATGAGCACTTTGAAAGGAATGTGTTGACGGCTAGAAGACATGGAGTCGCCGGGGACAAATCATGCCAAACTCATTTCATCTCCTTTTGTGAAAGCATTTTACTGAGCTATGAGATCAGAGAATGACATAGATCTAGTGTTCCCTGGTTTTAGGACAACATTTGGCAAAATCAAGATATCACTAGAGAAAATAGGGCAAAATAACACCTAGTATGAAAGTACTTTGGATGGCCAGGACCTGTTTGAAAACTCTGTGCTTAGAAGGGAAGACCAAAAATTCAGTACACAATGACATTTATTGAGTGCTAATGTTGTCTTTTCACAAATTCTTACTAGAGTACCTATGAATGCATATGAGATGAGAAAAAAGGAGTGAGGACTGCTTACCACATTAGTGATAATATCAAGAAGAGTTTTTACTAAATTCAAGGCTGATGAAAAAGGCAATTACTAATTTATGACTAATTGCCTACATGTAAGTGGAAAGACTCCTTCTTTTCTCCTCTGTTTAGTCTCTGCCTTAGAAACACGGATCCTATAAAACTAGGAGACTGAACACCTACAGCAGCTGCACGGGAACAGACTCTTGTTGCAAGAGCATCAAAACCTAGGAACAATTCTAGCAAGAAATAAATGGACTTAAGACAAATATAGAACTTCGCTGAGTGATATAAAAGAATATGAATAAATGGAGAACCCCATTCCTGAATGGGAAGATTAAACACTGTAAATATGTTAATTCTTCCATAATTAATTATAAGTTTAATAGATCCTAAAAAAATAATGAAGAGTTTCTTTTTTGGACTTGACAAAAAGATACTATGTGCATCCAGGAAGAGTAAACAGTAAGAATGGTTAAGAAAACTGTTCCCAGCGTATGCTGGAAGTTCGTGCATGGTAATGGAAACACAATAACCAGTGAAAAATGGATGGAGTCATTAACAAAAAATTGTGTTGAAAAAATCAAGTTAGAGCTTTTTTGTATCACATACCAAATAAAAGTCAGAATAAAAATGTAAACATTTTAACTACTAAAAGGAAGAAAATATAGATGAATATTTGGTAATGTTGGAATAAAGAAGGATTGCTAGGCCTAGTACAATGGGAAAACACACAGAGAAACATGAAGCACAGAAAAAGAGCTATTGGGGATCCCTGGGTGGCGCAGCGGTTTGGCGCCTGCCTTTGGCCCAGGGCGTGATCCTGGAGACCTGGGATCGAATCCCACATCGGGCTCCTGGTGCATGGAGCCTGCTTCTCCCTCTGCCTGTGTCTCTGCCTCTCTCTCTCTCTCTCTCTGTATCTGTCATAAATAAATAAAATAAAATAAAATAAAGAAAATCATTGAGGAGAAAGGATATCTGTCTGAACAGGTTTTTTAAAAAAAAAAAAAAAAAAAAAGAAAAAGAGCTATTGACTTGGATAAACTTTTTATTTTTTTAATTTTAGAGAGGGAAGGGGGTACAGGGTAGAGGGAGAGGGAGAGAGAGAGAATCTTAAGCAGGCCCCAAGCTCAAGCACAGAGCCCTACACAAGGGCTCAATCACATGACTCTGAGATCATGACCTGAGCTGAAATCAAGAGTCAGATGCTTCACTGACTGAGTCACCCAGGTGCACCAGGGATGTAAACTTTTTTAAAATCATTTTTCATTATGTATTTAATTTTGAGGTCATCGGAGATTTAAATTCATTTCTAAGAAATAGTACAGAGAGAGGCTATGTTTGCCTTACTCAGTTTTCCTCAATAGGAACATCTTGCAAAACTATTATAGTCAGAGATCCTAGCTAGGATACTGAAATTGATAAAAATCAAGATATGGACCATTTCCACACCCCAAGGAGTCCTCATGCTGTTGCCACACAGCCCTGTGGTCTCCATCTGTAAACTCTGCCAGCCACTCACCTTTGCAGGGGGGTACATTTGAAAATCCATTCCCCCATTGAAGGACTTGTGGGTTGTTTTCAGGTTGTGGCTGTCATAAATACAGCTACTATGAGAATTATATATAGGTTTTTCTGTCCATGTAATATTTCATTTCTCTGGAATAAATCTCCAAAAATGCAACTGCTGAGTCATAGGATCCTTGCCGGTTTGTCTTTAAGACATGACCAAAACTTTTCCAGAATGGCGGTACCATATCACATTCCCACCAGGATCTAGTTTCTTTCCATCCTTACCACAATTTGGTGGTGTTGCTTTTTTTTTTTTTTTAATTTTAGACATTTTGATAGATGTATAGCGATATCTCATCATAGTTTAAATTTGCATTTTTCTAAGGATTTATGATGTTGAACATGATTTCATGTGCTTATTTGTCACTGGTTTTTTCTTTTGTGAAATGTCTGTGTATGATTTTGCTCATTTTTTAGATTTTTTTTCCTGCTGTGTTTTGAGAATTAACACAAACCCAAACTCTAGCTTTTTGTGAGATATGTGGTTTGCATATATTTTATCCAAGTCAGTAGCTTATCTTTTAGTTCTCTTAAAAGATCTTTCATAGAAAAAAAGTTTTTAACTTTGATAAAGTTCAACTTATCAAATTTTAAATTTTGTGGATCATGCTTTGGATGTCAAGTTTAAGTTAGTTCTTAGATCTTGAGGATTTTCTCCAATTTTTTTTTCCAATTTTTCTTTTTTAAATGCTGGCTACAGATAGAGGTCTATGTCATTTTTCCCAATCTGTTTGGCTTGTTTCCTTTTCTTGCCTTTTTTTACATTGACCAGAACTTCTGTCACTATGTTGAATTAGAATCTGATCTTATAGAGAAGCATTTGGTCTTTTCCCATTAAGTATAATGTTAACTTTAGTTTCTTTATGGATGCTTTTTCTCAGGTTGAACACATTCCCCTTTATGCTTATTTTTCTGAGTGTTTTAAATTATGAAAGGGTGTTGAATTTTGTCATGCTTTTTCTAAACCTATTGATGTGTATTGAGCTGGTTTCCTATAAATCAGACTTAGTTGTCATGTACAAATATTCTATTTGCTAATGTATTTTTTTTTAATTTGCCTTTATATTCATAGTCTACAGTCTATAGTTTTCTTTCACTGTGCTTTTTCTGGTCTTGGTATCAGGATAATACTAACTTCATGAAATGAACTGGGAAGTGTTCCAAAAGAATGTAATCTCTGTGAAGGCAGGAACATAGTTTGTCTTGTTCATCGAGTTATTCTTAAAGCTTAGAAAAATGCTTAGAGCATAGTGGATGCTCATTAAATATTTTGAACAAATGAATAGGCAATGTGGTGTTCCCATTTCACTTAAAATTAACTATTAAAATTGGAAGTTATAAATTGAACATTTTTCCCTTCAACAAACTTTTTTTTTTTTGCTAGACGTTAGAGATGCCACGGTGAGGGAAGTATCTATTTCTTGAAATCTTATAGACTAACAGAAAAAATAGTAATAAATAACATAAAAATGTATATACATAAATACATAAATTACATTTAAAAATATGTAGTTACAAACCGTGTTGAGAGTCCAGAAAGATAATCACAGGCTGCTTTGAGAGCATACACTAGAAGGGCCAGATCTAGCGTGGGGTATCAAGGAGGGCTTCCCTGAGTTGAGAGCTAAAATGCTAAGGAAACAGAGATAAAGGGGAAGAGACTCAAGACAGGGGGAAGAGCATGATTTAAGCCCTCAAAGTAAGAGGAATCAGAGTGTCCACAAAAGTCCAGAGTAGTACCCAGAAGGAAGGAGAACCACTAGAAAGGAAGCTGGTGAGGTAGGTGGGGAGACCATCCAAGGTCTGGGAGCCTCATTAATAGTGTTGGTCTTTATCCAAAGAGCAGTGAGAAGTTTTAAAAGACTTATTAAACTTGAGTTTTTAAAAGCTTGCCTTTCCTGCTGTGTGGAGAATAAATTGGAAAGGGACAACAGTAGAGAATCTAATCAGCAGGCTGTGGCAATAATCACGTGACATGGTTTGAATTAAGCTTGTGACAGTAGCAAGAGAAACATGAGAGAAAGGTGACATACTGAAAATCAAGGGATGTAACTATTGGAAAATCTGACAACTTTTGATATAAATGTCATTCCTTTCTTATTAGAACATATAGAAAAAATAGTCTTTGGTATAAAATTTTCCGACTTAGGTAGTGGCGACAGCACTTTCTAGATGTGTGACCTTAGGCAAGGTACTTAAACATTTCAAGCCTCAGTTTCCCCATTTGTTCAATGAGTTTGATAATGGAGCTGTTGTAAGGTGTAGTACACATTGCTGGTGGCCCTTAATACCTATTCTCCCTGCCTCACAGAATGAAAAATGAAATAAATGTTGGCCATCAAACAGAAGAATAAATTTCCCAGTTAGACTTGGTTATGTGACAACATTCTGACCATTGGGAGATAAGAAGAGAATCGTGTGACAGTGTCTAAGAAGTTTCCTTAAGAGAGATCTGGCGCTTTCTCTTTGGCCTTTCTCTTTTTTCTTTTCTTCCTCAATACTGCCACCTGGAAGGAATGCTCTCTCCAATCACAGAGCAAGGGCGACCCACTAGGGACAGCAGAACCTGGGCGGTCCATCCTACGAAGCTCAAGGAGACCCCCCTCCCCACCGGCCTGAATATTGCTTTTTTATTGTGTCCTTTGTTACTTTTTCTGCAAGAGAGAAATCAACATTCTCTCTTACTGGCCCTCTGGCCTCCCTCTTACTTGCTACATAAAGATTAGAAGATGTAATAGACATGAAATGCCCAGGACATTGTAAACCATCACTAAATGTTCTGTCTTCCATGTCTGTCCTACCAACCACCCCCTCCAAAAAAACCCAAAAACCAAAAGCCAAACCTAAACAACAAGAAAGAAAGAAGAAAGAAAGAAAAAAAAAGAAAGAGAGAGAGAGAGAGAGAGAGAGAAGCCCTTATAATTCTGTCCTCTAGTAATAGATAATTATATTATATTCTTCAATTTTAGATTTTCTTAGATTGGCAAACTGGGAAACGTCCAGGAGAAAACACTCAAGGGAGCAAGAGGACCTGAAACACACATTATGGAGGGAATGATTAATTGTGCTGCATTTGCTATTTTTAGATGAAGTGTGCCTCTGACTAGGGCTTGGGAAGCTTTGGTGAGGGGGATCCTGTGGTTCCATCTCTTGTGCAGGGATTGCAGCTGGATTACCTAAGGCTCTGCTGTGGGGGCCCTGCTGGGGGCCCTGCTGAGGGGCCAGGGCTGGCACTTAGCCAGGAACTCCAGAGGCTCAGGAGGGAGCTGGGGAGGCTGCACACTGGAAGGGCTCGCCAACCAGTGCAGAGATGGGTGGTGGTTTCCTCTGACTCCCAGGGAGTCCCTGGGTCTATGAAGGTGTCTTGAGGCAGGGTGTGTGGGGGATGCTGCTGACGAGGGCGGAGGGTCAGGGGAGAGGAAGGGCTGCGTGCCACAGGACGACAGGTGTCTTGCTTCTTCCCAGGGGTCCTGGGAAATACAGCTTTGAAAACAAAGGGTTAGTGGCTTCAAGTTTTTGAACTATAGAAAGTCCTTTAGAGGACTTGAAATCTGGAGAGGAGACTAGGAAGGAGGTGCCACTGTTTCCAATTCCAGCTGCTGAGTTGCCTGCTCTGGGGAGTGCCAAGTCTGTTTGAACTTACTTCCAACTTCAACCTGGTGGACTTCAGAAGGGAGTCAGAGCTACAAAGTGTAAGTGAAGACATTGAAAGCACAAATAGAAGAGTCCCTCCGAAGGTAGGCGTCAGCTATATTCCTCAGTGTATATCTCCGTCCACATAAAAGGCCACTGCGTGGTCGGGAATAAGTCCTATCAGTGGGAATGTGTTGATGTTGGCAGCAATGCTTTACCGCAGGAGCTGGAACTGCTGGAAGGATATTCAAAAGGATGATTTTTGAAGCCAATGGATGGCTTCTAGGGTTATTCTTATTCAAGTGACCAATGCCCCTGGGAACTCCTGTGGTGTCCTCATCACCCTGAGGGACCTTTCATGCTTAGCTTAAATAGATGTGTTGTCCACCTGCCTTGTGTCCCTAAGAAAGTTCTTTTCCTTCCATCCCTCCCACTGCACTCTCGTATCTTGTGCTTCAGCCCTCCTCAGTGACTTGCAGTTACCAGAGGGAGCCGTGCTCTTCCACCCCTGCACGCTTTCTGCTCTGAAAATCTGTCCCTCCCCTAGCTAGCACCCTTGCACACGTCTGTCATTGCACTTGTCACACTGGAGGCTTTTGTCTGCCTTCTTGTCTGCTTCCCCACTAGACTTTTAGCTAGGATGTTTTCTATCACTTTATTCCAGTAATAGGCAGGCACCTAGAAGGTGATTAAAAGTTTCTTGAATGGTTGGGTCCATTCTTCAGGCCGTGGACTGGTTCCATAAAACTTGACTATCCCTTACCCTCAGAGATTTTGGCTCAGTGCTAGGTGCACTGATCTACATGCAGCAAAAGCTCCAGGAGCTGTTCTGAATGCTTCAGATGGTCTGGGGAGTGTACAGTTGTTTTCACAGACCAAGAGTTTCTATGGACAGGTAGCCAAGAAGATAGAAGTTTCCAGAAAGTGGGGCTGGATATGTGGACCAAGGCCTCAACTTTGTCCCCAACTTGCTGTGTAACTCTGAACAAGTCCCTTAACCTTTTTGTGCCTTTCTTTCTAGATTCCTTTGTACCCAACCTCAGAGGCAGTGTCTTAAGAAGTCAGTGAGGCCACACTCATGGAGCTGTGTAGAATCTTCTGGGAGGAAACGTGAAGGAGATTACAGGTATTGAGGGGTACATCCTTTATCTCTGGTCTCAGGTGAAGGAAGTTCCATTTGGAGGAATGTATTGGAGGACAACTTCTGAGATTTCCTTCCACCCTCTCTTGGACTCTGCAGGGGCAAAGGGGAGATTTCTTTCATTGGGAGAAGGAACAGGGAATGCTTGGCTCAGGCCTTTCTTGTCAGAATCAGTTTTCCTGCAGGGGCCATGAGTTCTGGCACCTTCCATATGCTCACCCTGTCCTCACCTGAGAGGCTGCCTTGTGATAGAAGTCTGAGACAGTCGGTGCTACTCGTGAGCTGGTGGGTGCTATGGGTGCTCTGGACTGAACATTTGTGTATGTTTGTGAACGTATATGTATGTATTCATATGTTGAAACTTTAATCCCCATTGTGATGGAATTTGGAGGTGGGGGCCTTTGAGAGATGATTAGTGTTAAGTAAGATCAGGGGGATGTAGCCTCCATGATGGGATGAAGGCCCTTATAAAAAGAGGAAGAAACACGAGATTTCTCTCTGTGTGCTCACACCAAGGGAAGACCATAAAAGACAAAACCAGGAAGACAGTCCTCATCAAGAACCTGAACCATGCTGGCACCCTGATCTCTGACTACCAACCTCCAGAACTGTAAGATATAAATGTTGGTTGTTTGAGCCACCCAGTGTGTGGTGTTATGTGAGAGCAGATGAACATGGTGGGCGAGCATGGCTGATGGAAAAGCAAAAGGAAGCTCTTTTAGTTGATAGCCCTGTAACACCAATGCCTGACCACCTTATCAGTAATAAAGCCAGTATTTGATCTCTCTCTGCTTGACTTCGCTGCCTTGTTTATCAATAGGAAGGGGAGAAAGGAACACTATGTGTAGACACTTGAAACAACTCAGAGAGTTGTAAGGCCCAGCCTGGTAAGGAAGTATGGTGGGGTCAAACCCACTTCAGTTTGGAATGCCTGAATTTCTAATCCAGGCTCTAAACCCCACTACCCCCACTGTCTTAGCCAAATCTAAGCGCTTGTCTGGCCCTTCATTAAAATGCAGATTTTGGACTAGTTGATCTTTCTAAAACTTTATGAATCCATGATTGTAGTACACACAAGGAAGGTTCCAGAAGGACAGTGAGCCTTTTATCTCTTGGCAACTGGTAGAGACTCTTCGTTCACTACTCAGTATCCATTCATTCTTTCTTCTGCAGTAAGAAACTCCAGTCTTTACAGGCTGGGAACTAGAAGATAGAACGTTGGCTTCTCTTGAAGCAAGGAAGCTTTATATGGAACTTCTGAGAAGGCTTCTTAGGGAAGCTACAAACAGCTGTATGGTCCTTTTTCTTCCTTCCCCCTGCTTCCTCAGAATGTGGAAATACTGACTGAGGCCTCAGCAGCCACAAGGGACCAAGAAACCATATTAATAATGGAAGCCATGGGTGAAGGTTGGTAGAAAGATAGAAGGATCTTGGGTTGTCATGACGTGGGAAAACTGCCACATGAACCCTAAATTGCCTGCCTCCAGATTTCTTTATGTGAAGAAGAAATGAAAAACTCACTGTTATTTCTGGTCTTTGTTGCCAATAGTTGAATGAAATTTCTATTTGGCTTTCTCTTGCAAATAATAAATCCTTCAACAGGATGGAGAATCTAAACCAGAATGGTATGGTCCACACAGCTCATCTTTAGAACAGAAAAGTTTAACTCACAATCAGAAATCTGTGTCCTGAGGGGTCAGAGAGAATTAAATGGACACTGGTGGCATTGGAGAACTGGAGAGTCTCAGTTTCGATTGACCCCAGCCATCGGTGACACATTTCAACTGGCCTGACCTAAATGTTTTTTTCAGACATCTCTAATAGTTAACAACTGTGGATCCGAACAAAACCTGTTGGCCAAAAATTCTTTCGGGCTGACAAAATGTACTAGTCCCTGCCAAACATGAAATAACACTTAGTCATTTTAAATGAACACTCTAAAGCTCTCCAGTCAGGACTTCCTGTGTTTTGCACCCTCATGAAGTAAGTAGTGACAGGAAAATAGATATTTGGCTAAATCAAGCAAATGACATTCCTCTTGAAGCCTCTCAAAATGCTTTTACAAAGCTCCTGGATATGATAGAGGCAAGGCTTTCCATGAAGAGCACTGCAAACATTTCTTCCACATCTTTTCTGATGGTAACTGTGACATTGTGGGAAGCCAACTGGATTTGCAAGTGGGAATCCTGGATTGGAACTTCAGTTTTTCCAAGAAACTCTGTGACTAGGGACAAGCCATTCAGCTTGGGAGCCCCTGTTTCCTTAAATATGGAATTGGGTTATTAATATTTATCTTAACAAAGCGACTGTCAGGACTAAATCATATTGTAGGGGAAAGACCTGGCAAGGACCCCATGGAGAGGAAGGTGCTGTTTCAGAGACATTATGTAGAATCTGGGTCACCAGATTGGTTGTCTGGAATCTAGAATTTTATCCTGGAGCATTTGACTTATTGATTAGTTATATTAAAGTGTAGTCAGACTCCACCAAGACGTTTGATGTTCAAATAAATTGAAGTCTTGCTCTGGGTGGCTAAAGGGAGTGACCGACAGAGTTGGCTCTGGGGGTGGCTCTGGGGATGACTTGCTGACAGCTCCAATTGGAGGGTGCATGGCTGACAGTGTGAAGGACAGAACTGGAATTAACTAGGAAGTTTGACAAGTTTAGTAATGAGCAAGAGGGTGTAGTTCGTGTAGGAAGGGAAAGCCCCACGCGGGAGAGCTGGTTCTGTGTAGACAAGCCGGGAGAAGTGGGGTTTGGTAGCAGCACCTGTTGTAGCTCTGTTGGCCAAATGTAGCCACCGGAAAAGCTCCCAAGTCATACCCCCTACTTTTCTTTTCTTTTCTTTTTTTTTTTAAGGAATGACTCCATGTTTTTTTTTTTTTTAATTTTTATTTATTTATGATAGTCACACACACACACACACACACACAGAGAGAGAGAGAGAGAGGCAGAGACATAGGCAGAGGGAGAAGCAGGCTCCATGCACCGGGAGCCCGACGTGGGATTCGATCCCGGGTCTCCAGGATCGCGCCCTGGGCCAAAGGCAGGCGCCAAACCGCTGCGCCACCCAGGGATCCCAGACCCCCTACTTTTCAACACAGGTACCAGCCCTACTTCTGGCACCTGCATGGGAGTTTCTATAGAGGGCCTGAAGAGGTTCTAGATGAAAACAAGATCTCCACAGCAATAACGCCCCCTTACATCAGTGAATCTCTCCCATGAGGGTGCTCTCGTTTGATCCTTAACATAACTATTGTGTCCAGTAGTCTTGTCACCTTTTTAAAGAGTGGGTCAAACTGAGGAAAAAGAGAAGTTGAATGAAGGGCTGTTTGGAGGTGCGACCAGAACCCAGTGGGGACTTGATCCCATCTATTGTGGGATCCAGAGCCAATGGCACGGTGCTTCCTGTGTAGCTGGTGCTCAGTAAATGGCCACTGTTGAGGATGCTGCGAAAGGCAGGGTGGGCTTGAAATTCTTCCGCTTGGGAATGAGGGCATTCCTGTGACTCAGTCATGCTCTTTAAGGACACGTGGAGGAAGCCGGCCAGCTGCTTTCCATCTTTTCTGAGGACAAACCAAGAGGAAATTGGTTTCAGCCACATGTGGAATCTATACATTTATTCTGAAGGGAGTGTTCTCTTTAAAAGAAAAAAAAAAAAGGAGCCTCAGGATGCAAGCTCTGCAAAAATCAGTCAATAAAATAATTAAATTACTGGTAGCCAGAACATGTTCAAATAAAAGCTAACCCAATATGTGCTGTGGAAATAGCACATTTCTGTCCCGCGTGACTCAGGTGAGCACATTTTTAGTGGAGCATGCTCATCTCACCCTCACCATGCCCTTGGCCACCACCCCCAGTTCCTGGTGGATTCCAGGGGACTGGTGTCCTCACCATGCAACGCCTGCCTTCGGGGAAGGAAGCCATCAGGAGGGCTGCAGGGCTTCCTCTGAAGGTGAGGACTGGCAGCCAGGGCCCTGAACACTCTGTGGCCATAACACCTGCGGCCCCCGGGGGCTGACGAGCTGGGATCCTCAGACCGAGCCCGAGGCCCTGGTTCATGACTCGATAACTTAGTTTGGTCACATCGGTTTTGCTTTTTCTCAGGCCTCTGGGCTCTGCACTTTGCAGCCCTTCTCATCATTCTCCTCTTTCTTCTGCCTTTGCCAGTGTCCTCAGATTGTCTGCCTATGTCCCCCTGGGCCCACTGTGTCATCAATGCTTACCAAACGGTAATCCTCTGGGGAGCTGGTTCAGATTCTGAATCAGCACATCTGGGTGGGGCCTAGGACTCAGTATTTCTAGCAATCTCTAGGCTGATGCCAATGCTGCTGGTTCTTGAGCCACAGATTTCATTGCAAGGCTCTGAAGTGCCCCTGGCTGGGAAAGGGAGCTTGTTTCCCCACCGCACCCTCCTGGCCAGCTTAGAGGGCATGACACCAAGGCTCCTGTGTGACAGGGATATAGGAATAGAGTTAGACAAAGTTAGATCAGTGAAAACCTTCCTTCTGAGATCTGTTAGCCCTGAAGAATGCAGAGGATCATGCCATCTTGGGAATCTTTCAAATTCCCTTTCTCTCCTGAAGTCGGGATAATTGTTGACCTTGGGTTCACCTAGAGATGAGTGCAGGGAAGGAAATTATAAGGAAAGTTTCCCTTTTTTTTTTTTTTTTTTTTATTGGTGTTCAATTTACTAACATACAGAATAACACCCAGTGCCCGTCACCCATTCACTCCCACCCCCCGCCCTCCTCCCCTTCTACCACCCCTAGATCGTTTCCCAGAGTTAGCAGTCTTTACGTTCTGTCTCCCTTTCTGATATTTCCCACACATTTCTTCTCCCTTCCCTTATTTTCCCTTTCACTATTATTTATATTCCCCAAATGAACGAGAACATATAATGTTTGTCCTTCTCCGACTGACTTACTTCACTCAGCATAATACCCTCCAGTTCCATCCACGTTGAAGCAAATGGTGGGTATTTGTCATTTCTAATAGCTGAGTAATATTCCATTGTATACATAAACCACATCTTCTTTATCCATTCATCTTTCGTTGGACACCGAGGCTCCTTCCACAGTTTGGCTATCGTGGCCACTCTGGAAAACTGTGTGGAGGTTCCTCAAACAGTTAAAAATATACCTGCCCTACGACCCAGCAATTGCACTGTTGGGGATTTACCCCAAAGATACAAATGCAATGAAACGCCGGGACACCTGCACCCCGATGTTTCTATAAGGAAAGTTTCTTTGAGCCAGTACATTGTGGAATCCAAGAAAGAATGATGGAAAGGACCGAACCCCAAGTAACCAAATCATTGTTTGGTCCCCCTCAGTTTTGTTTTTTTAGGTTTTGTTTTGAGCCCAATGCCAAAAATTCTAAGTCATATATTTGAATAGTTTTGCATTTTCAAAGCAAAGCTCCAGCAGGGGTTACCTTCCATATACACATAGGCTTCATCATTATAATGATTTTCCTGTTCTATGTGCAATGAGCCAAGAGAGTCTTCAAAGTTCTTTTACCAAAAATGCATTTTCCCCCTGAAATATTCATTTAAGCAATTCAGCTACCTACCCCAGGCTCATAGATAAATTATTTAAATAATTGCTCTAATTCTCTGCTTCAGTTTGCTAATGTAGATCTGGCCTTTGCCTATAGATTTATTGCCAGCTTCCTGTTTTTCAGGGAGCAAGAATTACTGGAGGGTTGATGGTTTCACTGAGGTTTACTGCTGAGGCATGAGAAACAATGCCACATCCTCATATCCTCCGATTAGAATCTTTTATGTGAATCTCATTATCAGATGCAGTGGAAACGTCTCATGTTGGGGTGGTTGGTGAGGGAAAGAAATCTCTAAAATCAATGGATAAAAGTTACCCTATGGAGCTTAATATTACTGTTATTAAATATTGCATTTCAATTAGGCTGTCACATTTGATTTTTCCAAAAAGCATCATAATATGAAAGTACATTTTCTAGTAATTCTCTACCCGTGATTCATAAGGAATGTTTCCTTCAGTATGACTTGATGTCTAAGAAATGCGTACTCCACACAGCCAGGATCTTCCCTGTAGAGGTTCCGACTCCAGAAAAACTCGTCTTCATTCTTTTCAGCTTTGATGTGATCGTGGCTGCAAGCAGTTTGGTGGCTGCCAGGAGGAGGAAAGCTTGAAGAACCAGCCCAAGACTGGTGCCTGATTGCGGCTTGATGATAAGGGGTGATGATAGAAGCCCATGTTTTAAATATTCTGGTGGCATCGTAGATGTCTGAGTGAGAGAAATAAGAAATGTAACTGAACCTCAGTAACATCAAAAGCCAAACCCTATGGTAGCGTTGTGGGCAAGGAAAAGAGAGAAACCACACCTTTTAGCAACTGTGTGAGGACTCTGAATAAGGCTGCAACACATACATCTAGCCTGATTCTATCCCTTTTTTTTTTTTTAAGATTTTATTTATTTATTCATGAGAGACACACACACAGACAGAGGCAGAGACACAGGCAGAGGGAGAAGTAGGCCCCACGCAGGGAGCCCAACGCGGGACTCGATCCCGGGTCTCCAGGGTTACACCCTGGGTCGAAGGCAACTCTAAACCCCTGAGCCACCCAGGCTGCCCGCCTGATTCTATCTTATCACAAGACAGTCATGCACGGTAAGCGGGGAGGTGGGCTGGCTTTGTGTTCTGACTTTCCATGATGTGCCCTCCCTGAAACACACGAGCCAGGATTTCTGCACAGGAAGGCGGATGGCCTTCTAAGCTCTTAACCTCAAAACTGTTTAAATAACTACCTTAAAAACAACAACAACAACAACAACAAACCAAAAAACAAAAACAAAGACTTTAAGGCACTCCATTTCTTTTTAAAACAGACCCCCTGTAGAAACCATAGTCACCACCAGTGCCACGACCATGTCCTACTTTGGAGGTCTCGGAGCCCTTTGTTGGGCTATTTATTAGCAACCTGGCAATCAGTATCTGAAATTTTTCTTCTGCCTTCAGTGGCTTCCACCCTGTGGCTATTGCAACACTCTGGCTGGTGGAGCTGAACTTTTCCAGGCTCGTCAAATTTCTCGTGTTAAGAAAGCAAAGCAGACATTTGGCTTCTAAAATATTCCATAACACCGCAAATATTTTCTAGATGGCTGGCTTGGGTTGGAGTCCTAGAGGAGGATTCCAACCTCATTCCATTATCTAAATTGTTTAATTTGAGTGACACTCAATACAGCACTGGGGTGGGAGTTTGTCTTTTTTATTTGGTTATTGATGAGCTGCTGATGTTTTCATGGAGCTGAAATGACTGGTTTGTTTATTTGAAATTCGTTCTGCTACCATTGCTGTGAGCAGCTGTCGCTTTGGAATCTGATGGTGATACTGGCCTTTGATCTCATCTTTGCTCCTTGGCCTCATCCCCTACCTTCCAACTTTTGCTTCCATTCACCCAATTGCCTAATCTGGAAAACTGGATGCCATTCTTGACTTGATATTCCTTCTCCTGTTATTTAATGATCCATGTAGAGAACCTAGTCATTTCTTTCCTTGACCACATTTTATGTCTTCTCCCTCCATTAGGACTATTGCCCTTGGGATGAAGCCCAAGTGTTTTAAGGCCTGTCAACATCTGTTCACCTCTCCAGCCTCATGTATCCCCACCCTCCTCCCTCAGCTCTGTCCTCCTGCCACACCAAGCTACTTCCACGGTCTTAGAAATGCCATATTCTCTCCATAGGCCTTCAACTGTATTGTTCCTTTGGCCTTGAATGTCCCTTGTCTCTTCTCTTGGCTAACTTGTACAAATCCATTAGGCCTTGCATTAGGTAGTACTCTTGTCTCGAGGTGTGCCCTCACTCACAAACATACTTCTTCCACAGCTAGCCCAAGTGGCAGAGCAAAGCTTTCACTCAAGTCTGTCTGAGCCTCAAGTCCTTGTTTCATCCACCGTGTCATTCTGCAGCTCCAAAGAAGTACAGCTTTCATGTTTGTCCTCTGTGGGGCTTGCCCAAGTTGGGTAGAAACAATTTTGCTTGCTTAATCCTGGCCAAGGCTTTCTTCGATTTCATCATCTTCTACATCAATGGTCAAACTGTCTTTCATTCATATGGGATTTAACAAAACCCTTCTATTCTTTCTTGTGCTTGCTCTTACCCATGGTAACCCCCATACCTAACATATCTGTTAACATTCACAGATCTATTTACTCTTCAAGTCAAAAAATCAGTGGCCAAGCCCTCAAAGTTGGGATCCCTGAGCCCTTCCTGATCCAGTCTTGTTTTATGAATATGCATATTATGACATATAGGTAATCGATGAGTCAGGCCCATTGTGTTTGGGTAGGTTAGTGTCAAAGATAGGATAGTGTTTCCCTAACCAGTATCCTAAGGAGTTGTTATCATCTCAAGCAATATTTCATGAAAAAAAGAAACCCATCTCTGGTCAGATATATCTGGCGAAAGTGCTATACTGTAAACACCTCCACACTTCTCTAGGAGGTGTTTATGACAGGAGAATTCCTCTAGGATAGAAACCAGTTTAATAGAGATTTTACGTGTTTGTCTCAAGATGAGACAGCTGGGTAGTGATGAAGCTGATAGAGAACCAGATGTTCTGTGACTGCCACGGCCACCATTTATACAGATTAGGCCACCCTAGCCCTGAGTCTTCCTGGAGGCAGATGACAGACATTTGGAAGCTACAGTCACCCTTTCAGACCACAGGAGTCTAGGTCAGATGAGACAGACACTGTGGCATATTAAGCAAGTCACTTAAAACATAATAGTCTGGTGAACAGAGAAAGGTCACCTGGGAGCCAGGCTCTAGGTAATGATTCTTGATATCAAATCAAGTTCCCTGGCTAAGACTCCATTGCAAAATAGAATTGCTTTGAGTTTTCCTCAGCTGTGCTCTCAAAGTAATCACATTTAAAAGAAAGCACAATGAACCAGACACCCATCTCATAGGATGGCACATTGAGATCTGAAAATCTGTTTCCATTCCTTATAACCCATTCCTGCCATTTCACACTTAGCAGACAGATGCTGTGCATCAAGCAGCTATTTCCTGGAGCATCGTTCGCATTACCAGACATCTTGCTCCCTTACTAAATGTCAGGACTGTACCGTACTTTGAAACACTGTTAACTCCAGCCAATTTGATTATCTAGTACATTAAGGTAATAAATCAAAGAGCAGGTGCTTCCAACCATAATAAAATGTGGACTTAGCATATATAGATATCATAAGGAAACATTGGGATATATTAAAAATTATGAAAAATGCAGTTTTGTGAATGTGCCATTGCTAGTGACAATTAGTAGTTTAGTTAAAACTAAACTTTGATGTGGGCTCTATAGTTTAGTCAAAAGAAGATCTAGAAATTTGAAGAGAAGGGATACATGTAGTCTAGTAAGAGCAGTTACATTTTCACTGTCAAGGTTAGGTTATCCCATACTGAGACTGGGAAGCTTGGAGTAAAACGAGAGCCACTGACTTGATACAATGTCAGAGTGTGTGAATCATGCCAAAACATAGGACAAATCTGTGTGTACATTGCAGGTAAGGAAGTGAAAACTTTGCTTTTACCAAACATTTATTATGATTCCACTATGTTCTAGATTCTGAGCGACACATATGGATAAATTAGGCAGAAATATTTCTCCTCAAAGAATTTATTTCCAGTAGCATTGAGACCACATGCACATAATAAAGGGCACGTAGCAGAGAACATTGCAGATGGGTGAAACACATGGACACAGAGGTATGCGATCTCCATGAGCAAGGCTGCAGAGTTCCTACATTTCTTTTATTGTTACGTCTGTTCCACTCATTGGGATCTTACTTTTGGAGCTTCAGGATTTCTCCTTGATTTCTATTTTCTTATTTATAATCATACTAATATCTTTATCGTTATATTTCTGGAGCCCGAACTGGTTCTTATTTTGTGTTTTCTGCCTCACTGTTTTGATTGGATGTCATCTGAAGTCCGTTGTTTTCTCTGTTACGTTGTGGGTGCTTCGAGGACAAAGGATTTGTCTCCTTTGCTTTTGAATTTCAGATCCTAGCACACATAGTTATTAATGACTGTTTGCTGAGCAAAACATGATAGTTGCATATATCCTAGCCCAGCTGAACTTGGTCATACCATTTTGCATGTTCAACTTCTCTGTTGGTAGTTAGCTTAGGCGAAGTGGACATTTCACAGCGCTGTGCTCAGGATTGTATTATCATTGAATGTTAGAGTTGCAAGAAGACTGATAATCTAATGAGGAAATCAAAGAATTACAATTATAGACCAATATTCATCATGAATACAAATGCAAAAATCCTTAACTGAATGTTAGCAACTAGAATGGAGCAACATATAAAAGGATAATGCATCATGTTTATGGGCTGAGTTGTGTCCCTTTACCACATTTATATGTTGAAGCCCTAACACCCAATACCTTAGAATGTAACTGTATTTAGAGTCAGGGTCTTCAAAGAAGTATTTAGGTTACGGTGACATCATCAGGGGGACTCTAATCCAGCGTGACTTATGTCCTGATAAGGTGAGATTTGACACAGAAATCCACAGAGGGAAGGCACTGTGATGACCCAGGAAGAAGACGATCATGTGCAAGCCACGACAAGAGACGAACAATCCTTTGTTCATGGTCCGCAGAAGAAATCACATCTGCTGCACCTGATCTGAGCCATTTAGATTCCAGAATTGTGAGGAAATAAATTTCTCATCTGCGGTCCTAGGAAACCCATATGCATTATAACCAATAATTAATGGAAGAAAGAAAAAAATCATATGATTATTTCAAATCATTTCAAATTTTAGAAAAGGCATTTGAAAACTTCAAAGCCTATTTATAATGACAAACTTTCAGCAAACTAGAAATAGAAGGAAATGTTCTCAATCTGGAAAAGGGCACCTACAGAAAAAATTGAAAGGAAAATTTAAATACTTTTTGGAATAGGATGAGGACACCTGCTCTTACCACTTCTCTTCTATATTATATCAAAGGACATAGTACAGTAAAACAAGAAAAGAGAATAAAAGACCCAATATTAGAGAGGAAGAAATGAAACTGTCTTATTTGCATTTGCAGAAGACACGTTTACATATGGTAAAAAAAACCCTTGGGAAGATGCAAAATCACAACGAGAATGAACAAATTCTCAGGTTACAAGGTCAATATGCAAAGATAAAATATATTTCTTTAAATGGTGACAAACACTTGGAAAAAAAATTTTAAAAACATTTGCAAGAGCATAAAAATTCTGAGATAAATTTAACAAAAACGTTTGCTTTACTGAAAACTATGAAATATTGCCATTCATGGATTGGAAAACTCAATATTTGTTAAGGCATCCATTCTCCCTAATTTCATCCATAGCTGTAACAGATTCAAAATACAGCATTTTGGGGTAAAAATTGTCAAGCTGATTCTAAAATTTATCTGGAGGTGCAAAGGCCCTAGAATCGTCAAAACAATCTTGCAAAATAACTGAGCTGGGGCGCTTACAATACTTGATTTCAAGACTTTAAAATTATGGCAATGAAGACATGGCAATGTCATTAGGATGGTCTAGAGTTTGTCCTATGCTTGTGTGGTCAATTGATTTTTGACAAAGGTGCCAACGTAGTTTGAAGGGAAAGGTACTGGAACAACTGGATAAACTGGGTAAGTTGATGGGAAAATTTTAAAAAGTGGCGTTTTGGGCCTAGAGAAGCTAAGTAAATCACTCAAAGTCACACAGATGGGCTGTGACTCCTAAGTTTGGTGGTTTGGAGTGGTTTCTATTGCCCACAATGCTTCTTTTGACAGTAGTTGGTATATTTGTCATTAGTTTGTATATAATGTAGTCTGAATTTATGTGGCTAAGTAATTTTTCCAGTACACTCCTGGTATCTATTTTATTACAAAGGAGTATTGAGATTTAACAATAGGAGTGCTTCCAGAATGGTAGACACCTAGCCGACTGCATGAACTCCAGTCTGATTTAATCAAAAGTCCGAACAGTGGGATCTTGTCTCTCAAGGGTGTACTTCACCACACACTATCTTAATGCTGTTAATATGTATCTTCTTTCATTTTCTTTTTTGAGTGATTTGCTTTTTTTATGATGCTCCTTAAATGAGCAGTAAAAAAGAATATCCTTCAACAAACTCTCATTTTCTCTAAGTTTGATAATTAACAAATCATAATTGGATTAAAGTAGAGCTGGGTATTGAGGCAAATGAAAAGACCTGACTGACAGTTTCAGGTCAGAAAACTGTGGTGTCTGCACATTGCAAAATTTTATATATTCTGACAGCTTGAGTCCATGAGATGGGAAATTTTTATTTTCTGAATCTGGTGTGGATATCTTTTGAAAATACTTCTCTTGGGTAGAAACCCATGTAAATATGACCAAGCATAGGAAAAGAAAATACTGATGAGAATAGATGTTTGTAAAGGAAGGGCAGCATGGGTTAGGCAGAGGGGTTTCAGCAAACGGTCCAAATTCTAGATTCTTGGGTTTGATGGGTTCATGCCCAACATCTGCCTTGATGTGGGTTCCAACATGTCAGAGAGATGCTTCCTGGAACTCTCCTATTAGATGGGTTGTACATTTGTGTTTGTACACAATCATTTCTAATACTTTGGGGGCAGTCTTATATTTGCAGTTATTAATTCATAGGAAAGTAGTCTACTAGATAAGGAAAGAACTTTGAGATGTCATTATCTGACCACGTACAGAATATAGAAGAAGTAACTAAGGCTTAGACAAGTTCATTGACTTTATCAGGCTAACATAGCCAATAACTATGCCAAGGAAGGAGTCTAGCAGGTATTCTGATGCCAAGGGCAAAGCTGTTGCCATTATACCCTCACACCTTACAACCTACCCCCTCTTCGCTCCCAGGACACAGGTAGCTTTAATAACATAAAAGAATATTAAGGGGGATTTTTCTGGGTCTTGGATTTTTAGCTGAGACGAACACATACTAAAGACCAGTGTTGGCACTTACATTTGCAGGACTTGCTAATAGGGTGGCCAGGAGGTGGTCACAGCCCCACCTCCAGCCACGTGAGAGAAGAACCACCATCTGAGCACCTTCCACACAGAGGATACCAACACCTGGCTGCAACAGAACCACTCCAGGAAGGCCTTCTGTCCCTCCACTTTTTCTTAACCTCTCTGGCCGCAACCCTAGAGGACTCATAGGCAGCTCCTGAGTTGGGGGAGGACACTGAGGGAAGAGAAAAAAAGTTCTACTTTAGGTTTTTGAATGTGGATATGGTCTAGGCTTGGGGAAGGGGACAAGCTATAGATGAGGTGACAAATGGAAATTTTTAATATTCGATTATGAGTCATTTATTGATATTTATTTATTAATACCCTGAACACCTGGAAAAAAGTATGGGTTCTTCCCATATCAGGGTAGGAAAAGGAGATCCACCCGAGCAGCTTAAAGATAAGAAAGGAGAGAAAGTTGCTTCCTGTTCTTGCAGAACTGAGCCTAGCTGGTCCAAGACATTGTTTAAACTCTTTTGGGTGTTTACACGCTCTTGAAGGATTTATACAGAGCTCATCTGATTTACACTTGACTAGAGGGGTTTCCTGATTCAAGGGAGTTTAGAGGTCATGGGGAGATGGTTTGTTTAATCTATCTTCTTGGAGACCACATGGGGCTACACTCATTGCAGTGTGAGTAATCAGGCCACTATGAAAGAAAATGAATTTCCGACTCTGTCTTCTGAGATAGGTTGAGTTCAGTTTGTTAGGCAATTAAGCTTCCAGAATACATCTTGGTCACTGATTAGGAAGTGTGGTTTTTCAATGAAGGTGGCCCTAAGTGGGAAGGAGTGTGTCTATCTGTTTGGAACTGCACTTCTCGGTTTTTGTAAACCTAGAATTCTAGTAGTTTCTTGAGTCATCAAAATTTCTCCAAGTATGCTTATGTGGTAAAGAAAAAAAATGACAAACAAAAAAAAGACCCTTCCTGAAGTGAAATATTACACAAGAACTTTAGATTGAATATAAAACTGGATGCTTCTAACTAATTCTATGAAACAATAAAACCTTTAAATCTGGGCAGACCAGGGGGCTCAGTGATTTAGCGCTGCCTTCGGCCTAGGGCGTGATCCTTGAGACCCGGGATCGAGTCCTGTGCATGCTTCTCCCTCTGCCTGTGTCTCTGCCTCTCTCTCTCTTTCTCTCTCTGTGTCTCTCATGAATAAATAAAATCTTAAAAAAAAAAAAAAAAACCAAACCTTTAAATCTGACATCACCTGAAACTAGTACAATCTCTAAAGTCTGATTCTCTGCTTTAAGTTTTTGTTCTATTAGTTTTAGTTTTTTTGGGGGGGAAAGTGTATTTTTAGCTTTCAAAAAATGCAATGATTGCATAAATTCTTTTCAGCCCTGGTAATTTGGTTGGCAGCCCTTCTATCTGTGTGTATGTAGATGGTGGGAACATAGCTTTCGGATGAATTATTCTCTTCTCCATTTGATAAAGGACTTTAAAATATATTATCATTCTTTCTCCAAATAGAAGTGGGTCATTATTTCCCCAACATTGTTCCCTTGAAAAGATGAAATGTTTTCCATGAGCTGTGCAGATAGGACTATCGGCTTCAAGTGTGCAATCAGCAGTGTCATATCCTTTCTTTGTTTCTAAAATCACCACGTGGCTCTCACCAGTTGTAAAGGTAGGGTTTAGGGCCAAGCTTTGTTACCTAAGGCTCTGTCCTACTTTCTCAAAATGCTGGATGTTTACAAATGATATTCCTACTTCCCTGTCAGAATGGTCTCTGTTGGCTCATCCAGATTCATATTCTATCCCCTTTCTGTCCTATAAGTCTAGATAGTTCAAACTACATAGACTGGTTCCTTCTATCTCTGGCTTCTCATTGGGTCTGCTCAGTGGAGAGCATCAGTAGGAGATGAGAGGCAGAAGGAGAATGAGGCTGAGATACATATTTGCATGCCTCATTCCAAGTGCAGTCACCAATAATGGGTGGCATCTCCAGACTAAGGGCATCACACTTGTCTGGGGGCCCTTTCTCTATGTTCAACATTACTCTCTCCTTTACCCTTTCAAGTCTAGGGGTGGTGATACACCACTGTAACTAGTCTGGATCAGTGCATTATTCCTTGTGGGTCCTTGCCTCTGCCCTTACTTTGTAAGTTGTTTCTTGGTTATACTCTCCTCAACATACCCAATTTGTATTTTTTTTTAAAGATTTTATTTATTTATTTGACAGTTAGAGTGAGCAGAAGCAAGGGGGAATGGCAGACAGAGGGACAGGAAGCAGGCGAGCCCCCTGTTCTGCAATACGGAACTCTATCCCAGGACCCAGGGATCATGACTTGAGCTAAAGGCAGATGCTCAACTGATTGAGCCACCCAGGTGTCCTCAACATACCCAATTTGAGAGGGACATCTTTTCTTTGCACTGAGACTCTGATACACTTTCTCCCTAACATCTTTTCATGAAGAAACTGACAACATCCATTCCAATCCTACAATGACTTTCATTGTCATTTAATTAAAACCATCTTCAACTCATTTCTGTTTCCCTATATCATTCTCTGTAATCTTCTATTACAGACCTTTGATTGTGAACAGTTGCAAAGATTTATTTTATTTATTTATTTATTTATTTATTTATTTATTTATTTATTTATGAGAGAGAGAGAGAGAGAGAGAGACAGACAGAGACAGAGACACAGGCAGAGGGAGAAGCAGGCCCCATGCAGGGAACCCGACATGACTCGATCTCAGGTCTCCAGGATCAGGCCGTGGGCTGAAGGCGGCGCTAAACCGTTGAGCCACTGGGCTGCCCAAGATTTATATTTCTATTAGCACCCCTAGACCATGAGTTTTTCTAGTCCAAGAACATCGGCGTAAACAGCTTTCTAATATACAGACTTTTCCAATATCCATTTATTTTCCAACATATATTTGGAAAAGTCTTGATAAATGCACACAAAGATGAAAGCAAAATGGGAATAATTAGTTTCTTACTATATTTTCCTACAGCAAAATGGGAATCACTATAGCATATCAACAAATTTATATAATCAATCAACTATGTCGATAATATGGAATCTGGAACTCCAGACATAGGCCTGTTAGTGACACATTTTGAAGAGAGGGAATCATATTGAGGTCAACATTTGTTCCGGTATTTTGCCAATGTCATTTTGCATCACCAAGTGGAAAACAGACTTTGTGGCCAGAGAGACCTGCGTTCAGGTTCCAGTTCTACTACTTATGACCTGGATGACCTTGGGGAAATTATCTCTTTCCTACAGAATTATTTTGAGAAGTTGCAATATCACTTTTTCTCCACTCCAGAAACAGATTAGGAGCTCAAAAATATTATTCATTTGGTAAATATTAGTTTATTTTCTCTTCCATTCTTTCAGACCAAATAAATCACAAAGGCCAAGAAATATAACCCAAAGCAATGAAGAACCACAGCAACTAAAAAGCCATGGGGATCAGTAGTCATAGCAGTAAAGCCAAAACCAGTTCTGGGTTTTTAATTAGCTCTCCAATGTGGCTTCCTGTGATTTACCAAATGTAAGCAGCTTCTCTGGGAGCTGGAAAGTCTAAAAGCACATTTGTTTAGCCTAGACATTCTGTTACTTGGGTCAGGAACTAAAATCCTGTGATTCACATTCTCACAACAAAACATTTCAGATGTAACTTGATATTCTAATATCTGTTAAAGCTTAGGCAATAGCACATTTATTTAGCCAAAGTGGCACAGTGAAGTATCTTAGAATCACAGATTCACCATGAAAATGAAGAAGAGGAGGCCTTCTGTTTGATCATAGAGCTAGTGGGTGGCAATGACATGATTTAAACCATATCTCCACTCTCTTATCGAGTGCTCTTTTTAGCCATTTTTATTTTTTTAATTTTTTTTTTTGCCAGGGAAGAATGATATTGAAAAATTCACTTACACTTCTTGGCATAGACAGTTTTAAGAACTGTGATGCCCTTCTTTTTGTTAACTTGGGAAGGCTAGATGCATTAAAATGAAGCCATTTATCTTATGGCTTGATAGGTAGGGAGAGTAATGGATTCATATAATACCAAAATAGCCAGTCAGTTCCATCAGTTCAGGGAAACAATTGGGAGCCTTAAGGAAGCCATTAGCCCAAAGGTTCATTTAACTGAGTGAGCCAGTTTATTCTAAAAAAGCTGCATCATTTATCGTGGGTGGATTGCATCCAGCTAGGAGAATGTGCTTTAGGATTTGCCAGTGACTGTATCCTTCCATTCGTTTCAGGGGGATTTCTCCTTCAGTTCCCATTCCCATCAGAAAATCGACTGTTGAAGGTATCTGTGGAGAAGTGCACACAGCCAGAGGGAATGGAGCCCTCCTGCTGCTGTCTTCTTACTTAGTACGTGCTCCATACATTTACATGGAACCAAGATAGAGAACTGTGACTTCACTTGATCTGAATGTGGGATTTTGTACTGACCCGGAAAACCCAAGTGATATTTATGAGCTTTCAGCCAAGCTTTGCCTGTGCTGGTAATGTTGGAATTATTCTCAAGTTGGAATGAAACAGAAAACAGAAAACGTTTTAGAACAAAGGAAGTTAAATTTGCTGTAAAACGTTTACTTCACAGAAACTGTGAAGTAACTTTTTGGTCTGCTTTGTCCTTTTCCATTTCCATGAGAATTAATAAAGTAGTGGCACTGATACAAATTATTCTACATGTCAACAGACATTAGCTTTACTAATTAATTAATTTTAGGAATTCCTCACTAAAAGAGTGTGTGGTTTTGAATTTTTAATTGAAAGCATCCAGTTTAGTTCCTGTGTGCATTCATTACAGTAGCATCAATATATGAAGTCACACTCTTGACTGATTTTCACAGTCACAGCCTTTTCAGAAACATGCTATAGAGCATGTTGTTTTGAGTTTTCCTCCCAATGAAAGTATCTTAACAGTTCGAAAATAACAATAGTGACCAGTTCCTATGGATGGAAATTAAAGAAGAAAATGGTTGTCGGGCCTCCCATTGCAGTCACTCTGTTAGCTAACAAATTACATGGAAGCTTAAAGATGGAAAGCAATCACTTTATTACGCTAATATATTCTGTTGGTTTGGTAGTTGGAAGGGGGCCTATGGGGACAGCTTGCCTCTGCTCCATAATATCTGAACTTTAGTTGGGAAGATTTAATGGTTCGGGAACTGGAATTCTCTGAAGGTTCATTTACTCACCTGACTGGCACTTGATGTTACTGTCAGCTGGGTTCTCCACTGGGGCTACTGGCTGGAACAGTGATTCTCCATGTGGCTGTCTGAGCGCCCCAAGAGAACCAGGTGGAAGCTGTATCATTTACAGTCTGGCTTCAGAGGTCACATTGTTACCTCATTCCTTGTAATAAGCCTGCCCCAATTCAAGGGGTGACAACACAGACCCCACCTCTCAATGTGAAGAGTGTCAAAATCACAATAAAAGAGGCCATCTTTGGAAAATGCAATCTGCCACCCCTGCTACAATCTGTCTTCCTTTTTGAGGAGGGAGGTATATCATGCCATGTCTCTGTGCTCCATGCTTGTCCCTCGTGCTCTGGCTATTTCTTCATATTTTACAGAGTGTGTGATTGGCTAAGCACCCCACACCTTACATATCAAAAAGAAACTCTCATTTTTCTTTTTCCTAATCCCTTTCCCGAGGATTGCGTCAGAAATTCTCTGTGCTTTGCAGAATCTGCTTTACCTTGAAAAGAAAATAAGGAAATAGAAAAATCATTAAAGATGTATTCCTGGGACTAAATATGGTAGAAAAGATAGATATTTTAGACCCAAGATTAGTAAACAAAACTTGTCAGGGCCCAAATATTTTTGTGGTTTTATTAAACAACATTGAAATACAATAAACTGCACATATTGGAAGTGTACACTTTGTTCTCTTTTAACAAGTATATACACACATGAATCCATCACCTCAATCAAGATAATGCACATATTTATCATCGTCTCCCCCCAGATTTCTACATGTCCCTTCTTTCCTCCTTACTGGTGATTTTGTATATCTTCTTCGGAGAAAGATCTTTTGAAATTTCTTGCCAATTAAAAAAATCTCCTTGACTTTTAAATTTTTTTAATTTTAAGAATTGTTTATGCTTTCAGGATACACATTCCTTATTAGATAAATGGTTTTCCAATATTTTCTTCCATACTACGCACTGCCTTTTCACTTTTTGATCGCATGCTTTGGAGCACAAAATGTTTTAATTTTGACAAAATCCAATTCATCTCTATTTTACTTCTGTCATTTGTGCTTTTAATGTCATATCTAAGAGATCAGTGCCTTCCATATCCAAAGAGCATGTAGGGGAGAGATTTGCACTTGTTTCCTTCTAATGGTTTTGTAATTGCCGCTTTAACATTTACGTCTCTGATCCATAGATATGGCATAAGGTAAGGGTCCAACATTATTCTTTTGCAGAGGGATATTCAGGTGTCTCGACATTTGTTGAAAACCCTCCTCTCTCCAGTTGAATTGTCTTGGCACCTTTGTCAAAAACAAATTGGCCATAAATGTAAAGATTTATTTCTGGGCTCAGTTTTATTCCTTCGGTCTATATGTCTGTCCTTATGCCAGTACCACACAATTGTGAGTACTGGAGATTTATAGTCATTTTTGAAATAAGGAAGTATGAGTTCTCCAACCTCATTCTTCTTTTTCAAGATTGTTTTTGACTAGTCTGGTTTTCTTGAACTTCCATATAAATTTCAGGAGCAGTGTGTCTGATTACTGGAGAAAAAGGGTGGTAATTTTATAGGGATCATGTTAAATCTGCAGATTAATTTGGGGGAATATTGGCATTTTAACAATCCATGAACATGTACTGTGGACTGAATTGTGTCCATAAGTAGGACTCAAACTCAGCTTATCTCTCTCCAAGTTAGTGGGCTTTGCACTTATCACAGTTGGTCATTGATTTACTGATTTATTTAGTTTTTTTCAGAAAAATGTTAAAGGATTTAGTCTGTGCAAAACTGAATTACAATATTTATTTTTTTCTGGAAAACCTTGTCATAAGAGAATTTTCTCATAGTTTATTATTATTATTATTATCTTCTCTGTGTAGGAACTTTAAAAGTGTGCCCTAAATGGGTTATCACTTAAACAATATTTGTCTTGACTCTACAAATTGTAGGCATCATGGTGGGGGTAAGATGATGAAACGAATTGCCATGATCCTTGGGAGCTTGTGGTGTGCTGGTAGAGATCCATGAAGGAGATGACTGTGATAAGGGCTGTAAGAGAGGAATATTCAGTCTGTTCAGGAAAAAAAGAGTTGATAAGGGGTCATTATACATGCTAGTCACTGGGCTAGCCAGTGGAGACTCCAAAATGATTATGACATGGGTCTTGTTATGGACAGATCAGTTTATGGCTTAGTGGGGAGAACAGATTTATAGATATATATTGTTAATGCAATGCATTTGATGACTGACATAGTAAAGACATGGGAATAGAAGATATGTTAGGAGCACAAAGGAGGCACAATTATTTCAGCTTGGAATTCATAGAGGTGGATTGGTGAGGGCCGGGGGCTGCACCTTCTAATGGTTTTGTAGTTTCTGCTTTAACATTTACATCTCTGATCCATAGATATGGCATAAGGTAAAGGTCTAACATTATTCCTTTGCAGGGGGTTTTTCAGGTGTCTCAGACATTTGTTGAAAACCCTCCTCTCTTTCCAGTTGCATTGTCTTGGCATCTTTGTCAAAAACAAATTAGCCGTAAGTGTAAGGGGCTTTATTTCAGGATATTAGCTCCCCTCATCATTGAGAGAGATGTAGGAGCCACTAAGGTTCCTGAGCAACGCTTAAGAATTTTGACCTATTGAGGTAACTGTCACCCATGCAGGATATAAATGCCTTTAACTCAAATCTACTGCAAGCATCTCAGGAGCCAGGAACAGTTGCTTGTCTTTGGGAACTCTACCTTTAGCCACTTCTACCTCTGCAGGCTGGGTATCTTTGCTGCCACCTGCAAGTTACAGCAAAAACAGATGTTTCACATACAGCCTGTTTTCTCACATGGCTCACAATTGAATTTTGTGCCTGCTTAGGTGCAAATGATATATTACATAGCGAAGAAAATAGAAGTATCTTTTTTAGGGTGATCTCTTGGGCAGTGCTTCGCAAACTTGGGCTTACATTGCAATTTCCTGAATGTTCATTAAAAATTCTTGTATCTGGTTCACATTCCAGAGATTCTGATTTAATTGGTCTGGGGTGGCCGGTGGCGCAGCGGTTTAGCGCTGCCTGCAGCCCAGGGCGTGATCCTGGAGCCCAGGGATCGAGTCTCACATCGGGCTCTCTGCATGGAGCCTGCTTCTCCCTCTGCCTGTGTCTCTGCCTCTCATTCTCTCTCTGTGTTTATATGAATAAATAAATAAATAAAATATTTAAAAAATTAATAAAAATAAAAAGGGACTTAAGATGCACAATTAAAAAAAGGCAATGTTGATGCAATAAATGAGCTTTAAAAAAATAATTGATCTGGGGTACAGACTTGACATCAAGATCTTTAAAAGCTCAAAATGGATTCTGCTTTATAGCTGAGATTGTAAACTAAGGTATGATGGTTAGGTTCATGTGTCAACTTGACTGGGCTGTGGAGTACCCAGATATTTCGTCAAATGTTGTTCTGTGCTTGTCTGTGGTTTTTGGATGACAGTAACATTTGAGCTGGTAGACTGAGTAAAGCAGATTCCCTTCCCCAGTTCAGTTGCCTTCACTCATTCAACTGGAGGCCCGAATGGAACAAAAAGCCTGACCCTCTGTCCAGCCAGAGGACTATCCTCCTGCCTGAATGCATTAGCTGGGACAAGAGCATTTTGTCTGCTTTCCGACATGAACTGAGATATCGGCTCTTCTTCGGTCTTGAGCCTACTGGCTTTTGGACTGGATTTAGTGGCATTGTCTCTCCTGGGTCTTCAGCTTGCTGACTGCAGATCTTGGAACATCTCAGCCTCCATAATCATGTGATCCAATTCCTTTTTTTAAAAAAATATTTTTTTTATTTATGAGAGACACACAAAGAGAGGCAGAGACATAGGCAGAGGGAGAAGCAAGCTCCCTGTGGGGATCCTGAGGCGGGACTCGATCCCAGGACCCTGGGATCACGACCTGAGCTGAAGACAGACACTCAACCACTGAGCCACCCAGGTGCCCCATGTGATCCAATTCCTGATAATAAATTCCTCTCTCTCTCATATATATATATATGAATATATGTGTAATATAAAATATATTATATATATTTGAAATACGTATTTGATTCTGTTTCTATGAAGAACTATAATACAAGGCATTTAGGGTCTGGTTTCTTGCCAGCTTTAGCACTGGAGTACATTCAGGGTAGATTTCAGGCCCTCCAAAATAACAAGGTGTTATTCTTGTAGTCCTCTGAGTTCTCTATCTTGATCCTGAACGTGGAGAATGGTATGGAAGGATGTGGGATGGTAAAGTGGGGATAATAGACAGTGAGAGAGTGTCAGCTCAACTTCTGTTGCCATTACGATGAATGACTGAAATCCTGGTGTAGGAGTATTTAGGAGATAGGAATGTACCTGGTAATAAAGGTATAGCTCACATCAGATGTGGCATATGCTCATTGGCATTAGGATGCAAGATAACTGGCTTGGAAAATGTTGAAAGGTGGAGCAAGTTAATTCTTCAAAAGCATACCCTTCAGCAGCGGTCCTGTGATATCTGAGAGGCTGTAGTGATTGATAGATGTATGCTGAAAGATCATAAAGAATCCTTGAGATTAAACTGAAGGTATCTAAGCAAAGAATGAAGGGGAAACCATGCTGAGCATAAGTAATATGAAATCAAATCTGTCTCTGGCGATGTGATGCTTTGCAATTTGCAGGGGAGAACTAGCAGCAAAATCCACAGAACCAGCACATGGCTGTTACCCAGTTAGTACTGGAGAGACGTAAAGTGTGGTGTGGAAATTAGCTCAGCTCCTTCTTTGCTATTGCTAGAAAGGCTATTGACCTGTGTACAGCATATATTTTTATTCTCGAACAGGGAGTGATTCTGTAGTGTTTGTCAAAGACAATGTTCATAAACCATTTGTCATCTTACGATGAGAGGGTTTGCATTATTTAAACTGAAAATGTAAATGACTTCTTTTTTTCCAGATGATTGAACAATTGCAGCATTTGAAAGATTTGGCTCATTCTGCCTCATGCACTGAACACACACACACACACACACACACATGCACGCACACACACACACACACAGAAGCTCTTTCTATGATAATTTACTTCTTATTTGTGTGTATGGGAGAGGTAGGTTGGAGAGAAGGACATAACTGAAAACCAACCATTTCATATTTTGGATGCCAAACCTGCTAAAAACCAAAATGTTTTCTCAGTGAGCAATATGACAGCTGATACTGGATGAAGTCAGTTTTCCAGACCAGGGGTCAGCTATCCAAATAGTGTGAAGAAGCTCTCTGAAGTTCATGTGGGGCCGAGAGAACTTGGCTTTCTATACTTAGAGCAGTCCATGGAAAATTCTTTCTCCAGCCATCAATATTTCACAAAACTCAAAAAATATTCCTAGGTTATTTATCATGCCTATGCTACTCCCTATGATCCTTTTACCCGTTTCTATTTTTTCTCTCGAATTCTTCTCACCTAAGCGGTTACGTTTATGTGTCAGATAGAAAGTCCAAGGTAAATGAGTTTGTTTTCAAAAGTCCAACTGGATAACATTTGAATTTACTAGAAGATTTCTAGAGTCATCTTTATAATTAGAAACTCTTGAGTTTTATATGTTTTTTGCTGCCAAAAATATTTCTTCAGCATTACAAGAATTTAGATATAAAACATACACCAGTCATTAGGTTTCCATCTGTGGTACATGGTGATTCATGAAGAGCTACTCAGTTGACTGGAAAGGTAACTATCTGGAGCAGTTGCAGCATGGGACACTTTGCTCCCAGGCAAGATATTCTTGTCTGTGAAACACAAGTGCCAAAACACTGGAATGGTCCGGGAAATTGCTTGCCCACATTTCCAAAGAAAAGTTCTCATTCCATTTGTCCATATTGGTTTTATGTCATTGGATCTTACATGCGAATTTTTGCATGCTGAATCATGAAAACATGTTCAAGTCACCCAGGAGATGTATGCGGATTGCTCTATTACCCCTGCCTTAGTTTGCTTAGGCTGCTGTAACAAAATACCATTCACTGGGTAGCTTAAGTACCAAACATTGATTTCTCACAATTCTGGAAGCAGGAAACCCAAGACCGAGCTGCTGGCAGATCTGGTGTCTGGTGAGGTCCTGATTCCTGGTTTGCCCACGGCCATCTACACTTCGCATCCTCACAGGGCAGAGAGCCGAGAGAGGCAGCAAGCTCTTTTGCGTCTCCCCTCATGAGGGCATCCTCATGACCTAGTTACCCCCCAAAGGCCCCATCTCCAAATATCATCACACTGGGGAATTGGAGTTCTGACATATAAATTTGGGGGAGGGGAGATATATTCAGTCCATAGGAACCTTCTCTCTCGTTAGCTGTTCTCTTCACACAGATTCATTATCTATTCAGGCTCAGGAAGTCAAATTAATCACATACATTATCTTTTCTCCCTCCAAAGACCCCATTAAAATGATACTAAAGAGACAAAAGGGGATAAATCTACAGGGACAAAGTGAATTGACTAGAGAGCGCCTGAGTCTAAGCAATTTAAATGGAAAGCAGAGGAGAGATGGATCTGGCCGAGCAAAGTCAGAGTCCTTGCAGCAGGCAGTGGGTGCAGTAAGGAGACCACAAGACCCCAACATATCCCAGAGCACCCCAGAGATATCAGGTTTTAGAGAGACCAGATATGGTGCCAGGGAGTAGAGATCCCCAGTTCTCTTTCCCCATTTGTCTGCAACTTCTCAGTAACTGGGCATCTACTCCTAGGCTGGAGGAGAGAATGGAAGTGGCCATACCTCCATGTTTTGGTATCTGAAAGTCCAGGACCACCACAGACTCCTGGTTCCTGGTCCCCTTGCCCTTCAATAAATCTCAGCCATCAGCAAACTCTGGGTTCAGACACAGATCTACCAATCAGCCTTTTATTCTTGCATTAAAATCAATAGAAAGAATAACAAATTGTAAAAGAACCATCAGAATAACCACAAAACAGCTTTATTGATAACTCCTTTGTCATATTTGTTTATGCTATTTTTAAGAAATATGTATTAGGAATACAAGAAAAGCCCCTTCTGACCCATTTTTTCTTCCTTTCTCCATCCTGGAGGTAACTTTCTGAATTCTGTGTTAATCATTACCATGCACCTTTTGATACCATTAATAAATATGCAGCTATCAATAAACAACAGAAATACTGTTTTGCATGTTTTCACATTTTACATTAACAATATTATTCAGCCATTAGCCTTTTGCTACTTACTTTTTTCATCAGTATTGTAAAAATCTATTCAGACAAAGTAGATGTAATTGGTTCATTTTGAATGTGCCACAGATTATTTATTTTCTGTTACTCTTCCCAAATTTTAAATATTAACACTAAGGCTGGAATGAATATTCTTGGGCAGGTCTCTTTGAGCAGGGGTAAAAGCATTTGCTCAGAGTAGCAACTAGAAGGGAGAATTGCTGGTTTGGAGGTATGCACATATTCGTTTCTACTAAATATGGCCAAGCTGATCAGATTGCCTTTTCATATTTAACAATCATAAGTATTTCAATTTTAATTTGCATTTTTTTATTATTAGTGACATTGAGTATCTTTCCTTTTTTTGACATTTGAATTTCTTCTGTACGTTGTGTCTTTTGTCAGTTTGGTTTTCTTTTCTTATAGGTTTTAGGCATTTAAAAATTACTTTTATACTGAATTAAAATATTTGTAACACATGTAGAGGGTACAATATTAGGACTTCTAAAACTTAATTTTGTCACTATTTTATTGGATGCATGCTTAACGTGTGTTGACTTATATGAAATGCTTTTTCTGAGTCTGATAACATTTTTCCTCTTTAATTTTAAAGTGGGATTTGTTAACCTGAATTCCTGGGATAAGACCACATTCATTTTGTTACTTTTTAGAAGATATATTCTTCACATTTTCTTTAGGATTTTTGTACAAATGAATTTGAACTCCATTTTTCCTTCTCTTGTCTCGTCTTTTCTGTTTAGACCATCGGAGGGTGTCAGCCTCATCAAATCAGCATGGCCAGTGAGGAGAAAGGAGTTAACTCCACTGTCATTTTTGATCAGGGAAAGAAAATAAGTGGCCAGATCCTTAAAAATTTTTGGGAATATGCTAGTAACTGGGTGTCCTGGTAGATAGACTAATGATATTTCCCAGGAAGAGAGTCCTTATTTTTAAAGTGCTCTAAACAAAATGTCTCTGGTTTATGGCAAACAAACCTGGCATCTATGCGCTTGTGAGGCATAAGGACTGTACATAAACTATGGAACTAGATAGTTCTGGGTATTTTTTAAAAAATATTTTATATGGTTTCACTCATATGGGGAACATAACAAATAGTGAAAGGGATTATAGGGGAAAGGAGAGAAAATGAGTGGGAAAAATTGGAGAGGGTGACAAAACATGAGAGACTCCTAACTCTGGGAAACGAACAAGGGGTGGTGGAAGGGGAGGAGGGCACGGGGATGGGGTGACTGAGTGACAGGCACTGAAGGGGGCACTTGATGGGATGAGCACTGGGTGTTATACAATATGTTGGCAAATCAAACTCCAATAAAAAAATATGTATATATATAAATACACACATATATATATATACATATATATATATAAAGATTTTATTTATTTATTCATGAGAGACACAGAGGCAGAGACATAGGTGGAGGAGAAGCAGGCTCCCCGCAGGGAGTCCAATGTGGGACTCCATCCCAGGATCCCAGGATTATGCCCTGAGTCAAGGCAGATGCTGAACCATTGAGCCACCCAGGATTTGGGTATTAATGGGGATGTTTCATGACCTAACTGCTCCCTACTGGGTGACATAATAGTGTATGTATTACCTTAGAGAGGCCTTATTGTTGCTCTGGGCCAGGTAAGTGGGTGTGGGAAGAAGGCTCCAGGGTGATATGCAGGAGGTCCATAACCTTTCTCTGCTTGTCCTGTGCCCCTTAATTGCTTACATCTTTGAAGTTATTGGTACAGGTTAATGGCAGATGGGCAGCCTGGGTGGCTCAGTGGTTTAGTGCCGCCTTTGGCCCAGGGTGTGATCCTGGAGACCTGGGATGGAGTCCCATGTCAGACTCCCTGCATGGAGCCTGCTTCTCCCTCTACCTGTTTCTGTGCCTCCCTCTCTCTGTCTCTCTCTCTCTCTCTGTGTGGGTGTCTCTCATGAATAAATAAAGAAAATCTTAAAAAAAAAGATTAATGGCAAGTAAGAGCTTTATTTAGTTTTTGACATATCTTGTATAAAATAGGAATTATTTGCTCCTTATACATACAGTGAGCTTTAACTGTAAAACTGGTTTATGATTCTTTTAGTTGTGTTTTTTTACTGTTTAATTGAACATTCAATTTCTTTAACGGTTATTATTGGATTTTATAGGATTTTTGTTTCTTCTTGAGAGTTGAAAGATGTATAGATTCTAAGAAGTTATTTTAATTAAAATTTTATAATTCATTTACATAATCTTTCAGTGTCCTCTTGATTTTCAGCTCTTATTTGATCTATTTGATGCCCATTTTTGTTGCTAATAGTGTTATTTCTGGCACCCCACCCTTTTTTTCTAGCAGTCTTGCAGGAGGTGTATTTTTTAATTAGTTCTTTTAAGAATCAGATTTTAATTATTGGTGGTCTACGTTTTTTATTTCATTAAAATATATTCTCATCTTTAATATTTGTTTTCTTCTACTTGTCTTTATTACAATTGTTTGTTATTTTTCTAGCTTCTTGAAGTCAAGACTTTCCTATTTTTGGTTAGCTGAACTTAGTACTAAGAACTTCTCAATATGTATCATTTTAGCTGAATCCCACCAGTTTGGCTATGTAGTATATAATTGTTACTCATTCATAAATTAATGACGGTTTCTACTATGAGTTCTTCTTTAAGAAGGAACAATCAAGAAGGGCAGATGATCCGTAACTTATGTCAGTGCATGCACTGGAGACCTTTGCCAGCCACATTGTGGTGGCAGCGGAAAGTGGTCATTGCTTGTGATGCTTGAAGCACATGTTTTTAGCAGAGGAACAGATATGTACCCACAGTGTTAGAGAATAGAAAATTGCAGTACTTTTTTTAGTGTTCGTCTGTATACCTATACACCTAATTATGGTCACGCACATGGTTGTTCCGGATATTATTTTTATTTTAGAATAAATTTTGAAATTTTCAGCCTTAAATTAAATAGGTATAAGAACATATATAATTTTTGATATTTTGAAGGAAATACTACATGTAGTCGTTTTTTCTGTTGACAAATAGATATATCAAAATAAGATAATTTTATCATTTCTATCATTATTAATAGAATGGAGGATATTTTATAAAAAAACTTCTTTATAAATGTATTTTGAAATGTCTACTTTCTGTATTGAATATGTATATTACTTTTATTTCTAAATCAATTTTATTTTATGACAATGTAATCTCTGTAGTATAAATTATTACTTAGAGCAAAATTTGTAACCACTTGCATGTAGATTTGTTCTTCTTTATCCTTGTTTACCTGAATCATCTGACACTTTCTGAGATATGTAGAAGTTAGGAAGCTTTGTGGTTATAAGGAACAAAAACCTGGCACAATCAATAAGGATATTTATTATCATATTAAAAATAAATCCATAAGCAAGGTTTTCCAAGGTTTGATAGGTCAGTCATCATCAAGAAACTTTTTGTATCTCTTTGGGTACTTTAAGAATAAGTAAATCCTTTGTTTCTGTTCTATAAAATTAATTTTTATCTGCAAATGATGGAGCAGAAAGTTAGAAATTTTTTCCTGCCATAGATCTTTTAAAGGAAGCTGAAGATGTGCTTCAGAACATGAAAGTAAACCAAAATGGAGCTTCCAGAAACAATAAATCCTACCTGGAGATCAGTAAAGAGTTCCAAAATGACAGAGTGCAGGAAGCTCAGGAAAGAACCAGTCCAATTTGGAACAGGAGAATAGACAACTCCAAAACAAAGGTAGATGTGTTGTTTATAAGAGTACCTGACAACTATTTGGAAAAAAAATATAGACTGTAACTAGACTAAGTTTTTTTTTTTTAATGAAAGGCAGTTATAAACTCTGCAAAAAAAATAAGGAAAATGTAATTATGAATTTATACTTAGGGTTGTAGGAAAAATACACATTAACATAACATGTATTAACATAAGTGAACAGCAAACAGTGATTTATTTAAGTTAAAATAGTGATATAATTACAATAGAAACATGGGTCAGGGATGGTATATTGGAAATGTGAAAAGAAGCCAATGTCAAGTTAATAATGTCTAGTATTTTAAAAATGAAGAGGTAAGAATAAAACATGATATTTAGAAAAAAGTAAATGCTATAGGGAGTAAAAAGACAATCTCAATTGTGATCTAGGACTAGGGGTGATGAGAGATGTGCAGAAGTCATTGTAAGACCAGTACTTTTGATTCTTTTCCTCTTTAGTTCATGAGACTAAATTATGTAAATAAAAATTTTGAATAAATTTAATCATATAAATTGAAAAAAGAATGACAGTGTATCCAGTGTTACTCAGAGTCATTACCTGATTGGCTGAATAGCATATTAAATTAGGAGCAAATGTAATCCAAAAGAGAGAGCAGGGAGTAATTCAATGAATTACTAGTAATTAATTTCACTTTCTACTGAAGTATCAACTCCAAAGGCAGTTGTAATCTGTTTTATGAACAGGCTAGACTTGTTTGGTATGAATTGGTAAACAACCTATTTTTCACTGGTCTTTCATCTGTCCCTGTGATATCTGGGGACAGATATCCAGTCTCCTCTGAGTAAATCTCTTTCCTTTCCATTCTTTCCCTTCCCTCCTTTTCTCCTCTCACTTTCTTTCCTTTCTTCTCAGTCTCTTTTCTTATTTTTCCTTCTCATTCTCTTTCTGCTACCTCTTCCTTTTTCTTTTTCTTTGTTAAGTGAGTAGTGTGCACATCTGTGTTTCTCATTGACTCTTGAAACCTTCTGAATAAGCTTGTGAAAAATAGTTTTATGAACAAACTGGACTTAATAAAGGCAAAGCTATAGAATAAATTAATGTTTTTCCTAAGGATATTCCCAGAGTGGTATCTTTGATGATCTTATAGCTTTTTTAGTCACTTTTATGTGTTCATGTAGTCTTAGGTCCAGAGTTTTTAGTTTACTCGGCTATAATAGAAAAAAATTAATCTCCCATGTAGCTTGAATCTTTTCCCTTCCTTTTCAGTTTCCGGTCTAATGTAGGATTAGAAACTTGCAGTAGGGAAGTGGTTAGACATTTCAGCTATTACTCTTGGGTCTTTCATTTCTTGACCTTCACTCTGCTGGTCCTGGCTCCTCCAAGATCGGATAAAAAGGATGAAAGTTGGGAGAGATAAGAAATGCTAACGTTTTGAATGGCTAGTGTCTGCATTTCTTCTTTGGCTCTCAAATGCCTTTAGTCATGGCAAACATCCTAGGTCTGGCTCTTCTTTTCATGGCCAGCTTTACTTTTTCTTCTAAGAGAATTCTATCTTTCCTGCTGACTTTGAAATGAGTTGCTAGGTTATGAGCTGCCTAGGGAGAAGACCATGTGGGAAAGAGCTGACTACCTCCCTTTCCAGCTAATAGTCAGCAAGAAAATGAAGTCCTCAATAGAATACTCAAAAGGAACCAGATGTTGCTCACAACCACGTGAGATTGGAAGTGGATCCTTCCCCAGGTGAGCCCCAGATGAGACAACAATCCCATCTAACATCTCAATGGCAGCCTTTTGGAGGACCAAGCTGAGTTATACTGTATTGTTTTAAAAGTTTGTGGTCCTATTTTTTTTTTTTCACAAAAATAGATGACTAGTAACTAATACAGATTTTTTTTTTTTCAGAAATTCTCCCACTGAGGACTTCTGATCTGAAATTTCATGATATATCCTGACTGATAAGATAATAAATATCTTATTTCTTACTCTCCAGCGGCTCACCTGCACAGCCTCTTTCTGTTGGGATCAACCCTTTCCTTGGCAGATCTCTTTTCAGGATAATTCAAGCCTGGCTGACTTTTGTGGGATCTCCTCTTTCCACAGGTAAAGTCATCACTTTTTGCTTTTACTATATCCTTTCTACTTATTATGCTACCAGGAAACTCCAGCTAGTTTCCTCCTTTTTTTTTTTTTTTTTTTTTTTTTTTTTTTATAGAGAAAGAGAGAGAGTGTACAGGGATGTGGAGAGAGAATCTTAAGCAGACCCCATGCCCAGGGTAGAGGCAGATGTGGGGCTCAATCTCACCAACCTGAGATCATGACCTGAGCCAAAATCAAGAGTCAGATATTCAATCAAATGAGCCACCCAAGAGCCTTTCAGCAAATTTTTAATCTTCAGAATTTCTTCAAGTAGGCATCAGGCAGCAGTCTCTGTGTTTCTAAACTCAAGGGGACAGATTCTTTCAAGATATCTGTTTTCACACTCTTCTAGGCCCTTAGTAGAAAGGGACCCATGTATTTGTGAGACTTGGCAAGCATCTAATTAGAAGATGTTCCTATCCTAGAAAGTATCCTCATTGTCTATGAGTGGTTCTCTGGAAGCCTTCCTTATTTGGAGTGAGGTGGGGACAGAGGAGCTGAGATCACCAGACTTTTTTTTTCTTTTAAATTTAAATAACTTTTCAGCATGCTCAGTATTGATCATCCCCTTTACTTATAATTTGTGTTCTCATCTCAGAGGCTACAGTCAAAATTCTGTGTTGACAGGACAAAGCTTCTCACCTAATACCTTGCTAGAGTCTTTATCTTTTCATTTTATAAATGTTCATCTTTTCCTTGCATCATAGTTGTGTATATGTGTGGGGTGTATAGAAGTGTTATTCTAAAAAAGGACAAGAACATAAATAAGTAGCCTGTTGTTGCTAAGGGAACAGTCTTCCTTTTAACCTTTTCCACCAAAGCTATTAACTTCACTTTCAAACCACAGAGAAAAGAGAAACAGCCTGTCCAAATTGCTAAGCACAGGGTCTTGGGAGGTAATTGGACTAAAGGATTAGAAAATTCTAAGCAAGAAAAGAAATGGCAAATGTTCTCCTCCTTGAACTTCTGCACCACACAGGCTAGATCAATTGTATGTGCATGTATGGATATCCTAAGACTAAAGGTTAATTGTATACTTTCTTACATTCGTCTTGAGAAGTTGCATCCTTCTCAGTGAATCTTTCTCAAATAGGCCCTATTACTCTATTGTTAATTTTTTTATTTTTATTTTTATTTATTTTTATTAGAGAGTGAGAGAGAGAGAGAGAGAGAGAGAGGCAGAGACACAGACAGAGGGAGAAGCAGGCTCCATGCAAGGAGCCCGACATGGGACTCGATCCCAGGTCTCCAGGATCACACTCTGGGCTGAAGGTAGCGCTAAACCACTAAGCCACTGGGGCTGTCTTATTGTTCATTTTTTGAATAGAAAATGTCCTTTATTATTTTTTAAGTAATATTCCCATGGCCCAGGTAGACACAGAATGGTCCTCTGGTAATCCCAAGAATTGTTTCTAGAGAGAAACATAAAATATGGCCTGGTACTGGGAATACTTACACAAGTGGTGCTCATACACTAGCCATCCTTGAGTTCAGGTAAGTCACTTGTCATTGATTTGGAGACTTAAAAAGGTCCATTCTTGGTCTGAGGTTGCTCCATGGAATCAAAACTGGGTGTATTGTTATTTGGGTGAGCTAACTATTATAATCTCCCAAATTATCCATACATCCATATCCTGGGGTTTGCTAAAGTACTATCTGGCAGCCATTGTGTCCACAGCAAGGCAAGGTAGAAGCCATTCTAGAAAGACATTCCAGACACACCTGGCCCTTCTATATAAATAGAACAGAATGTTTCCGGATATTTCTTTTAGGACATTTGTTTGAGTGTTGCCTTCACAGGTTCAGGTTCCAAACCTAGGGAGTTTGGGAGCCACATGTGCCATTATAAATCCTGGTCCTTGGGCTCTGATAACATTGGCATCAGCCCTTGTAGCACGGGAAATGCATACAGGAATCTTCAAACAAAGTTCCACCTCACAGTATGACTCTTAACACAGAGTGCTTCTTACTGTTAAGGTGCCAGTGATCTCCTCGTAACCTTTGAATTTACTTTATTTTTAAACTGACCCTAGAGGTCAAGTTCAGTGTTATAGTAGGTTTCCAGTATGTTCTATGTTCTCTATTTCTCCACTCTATTGAAAATGCACCTTCCAGGGCACCTGGGTGGCTCAGTCAGTTAAGCATCTGCCTTCTTCTCAGGTCATGATCCCAGAGTCCTGGGATCAAACCCTGCATTGGTCTCCCTGCTCAGCAGAGAGCCTGCTTCGCCCTCTCCCTCTGCCTGCCGCTCCTCTTGCTTGTGCTCTCTCTCTCTGTCAGAAGGAAGGTGCATTTTGTATTACTATTACAAAGAAAATAGAAGTTGAAGAAAAGCAAAATGATTTTTCCTTTGGTGGAAACTGTCCTGCAAATGTTCCTTCTGGCTTCTCTTCTCTTCATTTTTTATTTCTCTCTCTGAGTCTTTCATTGTATGTGGTTGATTAATGTAGTTGACTGCTAATCAATATTAGCAGCCAGGGTAGTAGAGATATTACTGAATTATAAATGATCTTTAAGATACATTCCAAGAAGCAATCACTTTTAGGACTATATTTGTTATCACAATGTTGACAACCTTGATATCAAGATTTTAATATCCGGTAGGATAATGAAATTTCTACCCAAACACAGACCTTCTCTATCTTTGTACTATAATAACTAAATACACCTTCAGGTTGGTGAGTGGTATTATTTTCTTGGCTTCTTTTCATATAAAGGTTCTTAAGACAGTTTTTTTTTTTTCAAGCCATAGGAGTTCCTAGGCATGAGGATAAAGTAACAAAGGAAAGGTACTTATCTGCGAAGAAAAAATTGTGATCTCTTCACCTTCCAGTTGGTCCTCTGCTCCAGGTAGATAGACGACAGGTTATGCTTGGGTTCTCTGCTCTCATCAGCAGATGACAGGAGTAATAAGAATCTAGGGAAAAAAAGTGCCTTTGTAGAAGTGAACACTGGAGAAAGGCTCAGAGGGAAGCTTGCAGATAAGATTGTTTCACAGGAACAGAAAGTCAGAGTATCATAGGATCTCAAATATGTGTGAATTACTGCAATTGCTAGCACCCAGAAGGGAAATGACCCTCGCTCCATTCATCCTGCTCAAGCTCTCTGTGCAATTCTCCTGGGATTCAGTGAGTTTTTTTTTTTTTTTAATGTTTGTTTCCTCTATTTTGTTTTGTTAATTAATATAAAAACAAGACACCAACTCTTGTTGATCCTATTGGTATTAGTGGCCAGCATGATCAATTTTTACATTCTGAAAATTATTATCTTGGGGTGCCCAAGCATATACTTCCTGATATTATCAAATTATTACTGGTATCAGTGAATGCCGATTCAGAGCACCAAACCTAGTTTCCAACACTCATTTGGGGGCAATTATATTCCATCCTATACTGACAACAGTCATATACCTAAGTCTAGTTTCATAACTTCTGTGAGCGAAAGACCCAGTTATCTCTCCTCTTGATTTTCCAAGGAGTGTAGCATGCCACCACATGCAATAACCATTGATTGAATAAAAAGAAGATGGAGGAAAATCTGCATTCTGGAGAAACATACTGTCTGGGTAACAAAGATTATCTTTTCATTTGTTAGTCTTGAGTTGTTTTCCTTTCTCCCACATGGTCTATTTCTCAATAAGTATCTGAATATAAAGGTCCTAAAGAAATTGATCTGTAGGAAAACTCAAGGAGATTACTCAAATGCAGAGGAAGTTATGCTAATCCCAACATGCTGTAAAACACCAAAATCTTGAAATAAATGAATGAGAAGCAATGAATACTTTGGGGAAGTCCTATTGATAAAGTTACTAATACCAAATACTTACTGTGTTGTGTGCATGGTATCTATTCTTCTTCACTATAGACCTGGGAGGGAGTCCAGCATCTAAAAGGTTAAGTAATCTGACTAAGACCCCACAATTAGTAAGAGGTCAAGCTGGGATGTAAGTCTATAAGCACCGAATCCAGAGCCTGCACTCTACCTGCCACATTAACTGTCTGGAAAACCCTGGAATCAGTCAATTCTCAGAAATCTCATCAGGCCTCTGGGTGTTGTTGCTTCTTTCCAGCAGCTGTGGAGGCACAGCTGAACCAGGATTTGGCCTTCACTTCTGTTCCCCTCCTGCCAGTCCAGAATCCTATCCTCAGTGGAAAGGAACTGCTTAGGGTTAATTATGTCAGTGATGGAATGGCAACTTGTCATCTTAGGTCAAGAAGAGTAGATTCTGGGATGCCCGGGCGGCTCAATGGTTGAGCATCTGCCTTTGGCCCAGGGCGTGATCCTGGCGACCGGGGATTGAGTCCCACATCAGGCTTCCTGCATGGAGCCTGCTTCTCCCTCTGCCTGTGTCTCTGCCTCTCTCTCTCTCTCTCTCTCTCTCTCTCTCTCGCTGTGTCTCTCATGAATAAATAAATAAATTTTTTTTAAAAGAAGAGTAGATTCAAGACATAAAATTTAAAAAAGCCTAATTAAGACTATGAGGAAGAGAAAAAGACCCTCAACAACCCTAAATACCCAAGAGCACACAAGCTCCATAGACATTTATTTTATTTATTTTTTTACAGATGATGGCAAAATAAGGCCATTATACTTAGTACAAGTGTTTTTTGGGAAGTGGATTTAGAAACTGAGTCAGCTTGATACACCAGCAAGGAGAGCTCAAGTCAAGAGTGTAGTGCAAGCTTGGGAGCATCCCAACAGACCGTGTATTTAAACAGAGCAGAGTTCCTTTCTTCAAATGAGAAAGTAAAGTGGAATGGCCTATACTGCTTCAGTCTGAACTTCTGAAAATCTTGTCGAGGCCTGAGAGATTAGGGAATAGTCAGATTGAGAAGGTTCATTAGTCAGGGAGCAGCTGGAATAAAAAAGTACCCACAAAATGAAAAGCATATTGTGGGGAGTAAAGGAAACCAAGAGGAATTTTTATGAAATGATACTAGAAGGTTTAGGGACCATGAAAAAGGAGCTGCAAATGAGAAGCACCATCGAAGGAATGATGCAGAGACAGACTTCAGAGAAAAATAAGACACTTCTATTTAGCGGAGATTTTAATGGTCGAGAAAAATGTGGGACATAGGACAAGAAAATCCTGCTAAGCTAACACAATACCTTTTTGCCAAAGGCAAAGACCAGGGTCATTGATGGGAGTGTGCTTTATAAAATCAGTGGTATAATGAGATGCTGACAGGAAGGACCAGTTGTCTGTGAGGTGGTGAAAAGCCTCGAACCTGTTTGCCAAAGATGAGCGGTTGACACCAGATTCCTGGATATAAATAGCCTAAATTAATTATTAGGGCTTTTAAAACCTAGTCATCCTAGAACACTGGCCCTTGTACCAACTCTCTCTTTCTTCTGTGTAACAGGGGCATAGGCATCTACATTACTGAAAAAGTAAAAATTGAGAGTGTTCTAGATCTCATATCCATAACTCATTATGCCAGCTAATTTTTTAAGCTCTAACAAATTTTATTCCTAATAGAAAGCTGGACTGGATGAGAAAGTTGGGCTTCTGTGCCAGGCATATGTATGGTTCCTACATTTGTGAGAGGATTTAGTGGCTATTCCAATCCCTGTGATTAATCATATAGAAGAATGTCTGTTTTGCATGCTTTATGAAATTAAATTAATTAGCATTGCTTACTGCACTTGCATTTTTGAATTGATTTTATGTAATATGAATTTTGACCTTTAAAGCTGTGATTGTCTGAATGTCTTCCATGATTTGTCACATTGGGGTGAATTCCAGTTTGCCTTAGTAACTTACTTCTTATTTGCCCCTGCTTCACCTTCACCCATGGGGGGTACCTGAAGGCCAATGTAGTCTGGTTTTCTGTGGATTACAAATTCCTCTTGGCAATGAAGGGTCATTAGCTTAAGTAAAATAGAATGGACCAAAGAGGGGAGAAGACAGAAATTGGTGATCCAAGTCTATATTCTCTCTGGCAAGCCATACTCTCTCCCGTAACCCTCCTCAACTGTGGAAGCATGTGGTGAAGTTCAAGTGAGCTCTACTCCTGAATTATCTTTACCAAGTGATCTTTCTAAAACCCAGGGTACTGTTTCATCCTATACATGGAAGGTTTTCTCTATATTCTGAAAAATCCAAACCTGCATAAACAGATGCTAGGATCCAGGCCTGTATCTGAGAATATTTAAAGCCAGCATGTTGAATTTTGAGATCAGAAATCAAAACCCAAGCAAATGCTCATATTATTTTATTTTATGGCATCTTTATTGAACATAACATCCTGTCGTGAATTGATATACCTTTCCGATTGAGAAACACAAATATACTAATATGGACCTGTTTTACAGAGTTTCACATTTTAAAATATGTTGTGGCCTTTGGTGGAAAATATGGCTATTTTTATAACTACTGATTTTGAAATGTTCCCACTGCAACTGGTATATTTTATTTGTTCTTGCCTATTTTTTTTCTTTTGGGCATAAAGGAAAGGGAAATAAAATGGAACATAACCTGGACTACTTTTTTAGCTAAAGCAATTGCTTTTTACCATTTGGAAATTTCTCATTCTCAAACCCTAAAAGTGCTATTTTAAAATAAGGACATTATATCAAAGTGGAGAAAAAAGGCCAAGTTATAAAAAAAATCATTTAAAAACATGCTTAGTAGCTTAAAAACGTAGGGTTCAGTAGCAGAAATCAGCAACTTGGGAGGTTTGTGATCATTGCAGAGAAAGAGCATCCAAGAACTGGGTGAGAATCATCCAGAGCTACCATTCAATAAAGACAGTTATGGTGGCCTTCACAGCTCATGCAGGGGACCGTCAAGGTACTTCTCCAACAGACCCATTTCCTCAGGAGGCTGGACGTTTTGTTGCTGGAAAGGAACTGTTCTTTAATTAGTTGAGTCCAAACTTGTCCTTTACGATTTACATTTTCTGCCCTTCGTTGTATTACTTCTTTTAGCATAAGTCTTCTTCTTCCCCACCCAGGCTTTCCAGGATGTTGCCTTCTCCTCAGTCTCTTGAGATACTCAAGGCAGCAGCCTTCCAACTGGCTTGCATTCAGACTCAGGGGAAAAATATATGTATTTTACATTACAGCCCCCACCCATGGAGCCTAAATAAATATTTCAGGAAATAGTACATATAATACTATTAACATATAATACATATAGTACATATGTATTATAGTACATACAATATGTATAATAGTACATATAATACAAACATGTTTTCCTGATATTTTCAATTCTTCTCCATTTCATCAAAACATAAGACCCATCAGCTTGCTTGCAACCCACTGAGAAATCACAGTGCGTTTGGCTGGGGAGGCACACAGCTGTCTGCGTTCTTGCTTTATTCCCACGGCTGGGACATGACTACAGCCTAAGACTTTTTCTGACCTTGAAGGCAAGATCCATGACCCATTTTCAGTGTGCACTCAATCTTGCAGAAGGGAGATCAATTGCTTTATACTTTATTGCTATCTTCTCAGCCTTGATGAGTCTGGGTCCATATGAAAGCCTTTGACTCTGCAGGGTAGCATTGGGTCAAGCAGATGCTGCTCAGACACAGAGTGAGAGCTTGAAGTAGCAGTTCATACTTTTGAACATGTGACCCAAAGTGGCAGTTACAGTCCAAGAGCCCACAGTTTAAGAATGGATACACCCTCTCTCCTTGTGGGCATCATTCCTACATGTCCCACCTCAAGGATATAAGCACTGCCTTTGGGTTAAAAGCCAGACTGGGGTCAGCTTTACCCACAAGGTCAAGTTCAGTAACAGGTCCTCAAAATGTGGAGCCAAGGGTGGTAGTTGTCTTCCCAGAAGTCCACAGTGGATCAGGAAATGGCGTTACTCCTGGTGGATCCATTATATTAAAATAGATGAAATTGCCTGATGAGCTTCTCAGAGGCCAACTGCTACTCCAATCAGTGCGCATTTAATGAAGGGCACACAAATTAATTAATGTAAACTGTAAATGCTGAGTAAGCTGAAAGTAAAGGGTTGAAGAAGGTGATGACTATGTTTTTTTAGAAACAGGAGAGATGCTTTCATTAGAACGAGCTTTGGGAATGATAAGTGTTATGTAAAGAAAAAAGGAATATCAGTTCTTTTCATATATATAGTAATTATATTTAAAATTCACAGTGAAAAATAAAACCTAAGTGACTTATGAAGATTTATTATGTGGCACTTGAATTTTGCAGTATTTCCACATATTGTATGTGATCAAGTATTAACATAAAAATAGAGTGATGATGAAAAATGTCCAATTAGCTTTGAACCTGTTTGTAAAGCACAGAAATATTTCTGATTTTTTATGTTTAGGTTTTAGAAGAACAGGGAAGAGTTCATAATATGCTAGAGCTAGAAGGGATTTTATATAATGTCTAGTTCATCCCTTTTGGCATTGAGTAAGCACATATCATTTTTGAAAAGAGATAGGAAGAAACAAAGACACACTTAAGGGAGGGCCAAAGCAGAACAGAAACAGCACCTTTTATGTCCAACAACAGTTTCCAACTTTCCTGAGTTGCCTTGGATATATATAATCTTCTCCTCTCCCACATCCCGTCCTTCCCCCTTCCTCTCCTGCTCCCTCCCTTCCTTCTTCTTCCCATTTCTCCTCCTCTTCTTCTTTTTCCCCTTCTTCTTCCTCTGCTCTTCCTCCTCCTTCTTCATTGTTAAGTCTTCTTAATTTCACTATTCTTTAAATAGCTGGTCTATATTTAAATAGTTGATCAGACATCCTAGCTTACCTGGCACAATCAATCTTGGATTATAGCAGTTGCCCCAGGGTTCACCCAAATTTTATTCAAATTCCTTGAAACATAGTTTTTTATTAATAATATTTGCATTGATATAGTCCTTAATTATTACTATTAATCTTACTGTTAATAGTTACATTTAAAATTAGGTTGGGGGTTGATAAGCCTTCATTCTATCTTTTGCTATGGTCTCATCCCACTTATAGTAAAAGCATGAAGAGCTTTCCTTTCTAACAAAGAGATAGAAAATATTTTGAAAAAGCCAAAGAGAAATTAAGAAGCTGAAGAATGTCATAACTGAACTGAAATATTTGCTAGAGGGGTTCAACAGCAGATAAATCAAAACATCTGTCGACTATACTCACACACACACATACACACATGGAAAGGAATCAAAGCATCTGAATACAAAAATCAATGAAACACAAAGGAAGGGAGCAAGAGAAGAAAAGGCAGACAAAATTCCTACAAGACTAAAAAAAAAAAAAACCTAACAAAATGGCAGCAGTAAATCCCTCTCTATAAATATAAATGGATTAAATGCCCTAATCAAAAGAAATATAGTGGTGGAGTGGATTACAAAAATACCCATATATATGCTGCCCAGAAGACACTCACTTTATAAAAGACAACCTACAGAATGGGAGAAGATATTTGCAAATGACATATCAGATAAAGGGCTAGTATCCAAGATCTATAAAGAAGTTATTAAACTCAACAGCAAAGAAACAAACAATCCAATCATGAAATGGGCAAAAGACATGAACAGGAATTTCACAGAGGAAGACATAGACATGGCCAACAAGCACATGAGAAAATGCTCTGCATCACTTGCCATCAGGGAAATACAAATCAAAACCACAAAAAGATACCACCTCACACCAGTGAGAATGGGGAAAATTAACAAGACAGGAAACAACAAATGTTGGAGAGGATGTGGAGACAAGGGAACCCTCTTGTACTGTTGGTGGGAATGTGAACTGGTGCAGCCACTCTGGAAAACTGTGTGGAGGTTCCTCAAAGAGTTAAAAATACAACTGCCCTACATATGACCCAGCTATTGCACTGCTGGGGATTTACCCCAAAGATGCAAATGCAATGAAACGCCGCGACACCCGCACCCCGATGTTTCTAGCAGCAATGTCCACAATAGCCAAACTGTGGAAGGAGCCTCGGTGTCCATCGAAAGATGAATGGATAAAGAAGATGTGGTCTATGTATTCAATGGAATATTCCTCAGCCATTAGAAACGACAAGCACCCACCATTTGCTTCAACGTGGATGGAACTGGAGGGTATTATGCTGAGTGAAATAAGTCAATCGGAGAAGGACAAACATTATATGGTCTCATTCATTTGGAGAACATAAAAATTAGTGAAAGGGAATAAAGGGGAAATGAGAGAAAATGAGTGGGAAATATCAGTGAGGGTGACAAAACATGAGAAACTCCTAACTCTGGGAAACGAACAAGGGGTAGAAAGGGAAAGGGAGGTGGGCGGGGGTGGGGATGGACGGGGTGATGGGCACTGAGGGAGGAACTTGACGGGATGAGCACTGGGTGATATGCCATATGTTGGCAAATTGATCTCTAAAAAAAAAAAAAGACACTTTAGATTTAAGGACATACATAGGCTAAAAGCGAAGGGATAGACAAAGGTATGCCATGCATATACCAAGCAAATGGTAACCAAAAGAGAGTAAGAGTGGCTATACTTATATAAAATAAAGTGGATTTTCCAGAAAAAAAATAAGAGACAAAAAAAATTCCATAATGATTAAAGGATTCCTTTACCAGGAAGATATAACAAATATGAATATATATATGCACCTGACATCAGAGTAGCTAAATATATAATATATAAAGCATTGACAGACCTGAAGGGAGAAGCAGGCAACAATACAGTAATAATAGGAGACTTCAACTCTTCAGTTTCAACAGTAGGTAGACTATTCAGAGAGAAGGCCAGTAAGAAAACATAGGACTGGAACGAATTCAGAAAGGGAGATAGAACATGAAAGACTCCTAACTCTGGGAAACGAACTAGGGGTGGTGGAAGGGGAGGTGGGTGGGGGGTGACTGGGTGACGGGCACTGAGGTGGGCACTTGACGGGATGAGCACTGGGTGTTATTCTATATGTTGGCAAATTGAACACCAATAAAAAATAAATTTATAAAAAAAATAAAACCAGAAACAAAAGAAGAGGTATTGCAACTAATGACACAGAAGTAGAAAGGGTCAAAATGGACTACTATGAACAATTATTTACTAACTAACTCAATAACCTAGAGGAATGGTTACTATATGATTGAGGAAATAGAGCTCCCCTTTTATCCAGCTTCTGGGTACATATGCAAAAGAACTGAAGTTGGGATCTCAATATTCACAATAGCTAAGATGTGGAAACAATTTAATGTCCATTGCCAGATGGATGGATATTCAAATGTGATATATATAAATATAATGAAATACCACTCAATCTTAAAAAAGAAGTAATATTAGAATAAACAATCTTTCTAGCTTTCCCCATATACCTCTCCTTTAGCTACTTAAAAATCAAATATGCCTAGATTTGCCACTCTTTCTTTGTTCCTTCCTTCCTTCCTTCCTTCCTTCCTTCCTTCCTTCCTTCCTTTCTTCTTTTTTTCTTTCTTTCTTTCTTTCTTTCTTTCTTTCTTTCTTTCTTTCTTTCTTCTTTCTTTCTTTCTTTCTTTTTTCTTTCTTTCTTTCTTTCTTTCTTTCTTTCTTTCTTTCTTTCTATTATTATTTTTTTATTGGAGTTCAATTTGCCAACATATAGCATAACACCCAGTGCTCATCCCATCAAGTGTCCCCCTCAGTGCCTGTCGCCCACTCACCCCCACCCCCCGCCCTCCTCCCCTTCTACCACCCCTAGTTCATTTCCCAGAATTAGGAGTCTTTATGTTCTATCTCCCTTTCTGATATTTCCCACACATTTCTTCTCCCTTCCCTTATATTCCCTTTCACTATTATTTATATTCCCCAAATGAATGAGAACATATAATGCTTGTCCCTCTCCGACTGACTTACTTCACTCAGCATAATACCCTCCAGTTCCATCCACGTCGAAGCAAATGGTGGGTGCTTGTCGTTTCTAATGGCTGAGGAATATTCCATTGAATACATAGACCACATCTTCTTTATCCATTCATCTTTCGAGGGACACCGAGGCTCCTTCCACAGTTTGGCTATTGTGGACATTGCTGCTATAAACATCGGGGTGCAGGTGTTCTGACATTTCACTGCCACTAACACTTTAGTATGAATTAAAAGGGACTATAAAATTCCTCAAAGAAGGAGATTTCTAAAAGGATGGAAGTTAAAGGGAAGAGCGATTTATGGAAAGATAGGAAGTAGGGAATACCTTTATCTGATTCTTGAATTTTCCCACAGCCAAATCTGCCATAGGTTTCTGAAGCTTTTGCCTAAGTGAACTTTATCTTTGAGCAGACACCTCCCAAGGCAAGGACATTTTCCCTTTTACTACTAACTTTGGCTATGTTAATATTTTTTAAAATAATCTAAGCACTTAGAAATCTAAAATAGATTTTAGAATTTAGTGAAGCGATTTACTGACCTTGAATTGAGCTGTTGAAGGTAGTGGCAAGAGAGCTAGGAAAATCTGAATGCTTCTGGGAACTAACTCACTCTAATTTGCATAGCCTTCTGTGTTCCCATACACACACCAGTGGAATAGATATATTTACTCTTGTGATTTGCCGAAGGAGATACTAAGGATTAGAGAAGTAAAATCACTTGCCTAATAAATGTTGGAGTCAGTATTTGAACTCAGGTCTTCAGATTTGAAACCCTTTTTCTTTTCTTTCTTTCTTTTTTTTTACTACTGCATGCTGGATATACTCTTAAATGTCTCTCAATATCAACCAAAATATCAAAATACCTGGCCATTCCTAACCAGGAAACGTTAGTGTAAGACAAATATTTTTGGGAAATGCTATGTTCTCTTACTGGGTATTGCATCTTATGAAAAATCCTATAATGCAGAGCTACCTGACTTACTTTCAAGCACTGTTTTCCACCTAAACAATGGCTCAGTATTGTTTCTTAGAACTCATTTTGGGAAACAGTGTCCAATGAATGGGTTGTTGTGGGTTTAAAGAATAATGACCATGATATTAATTGCTTATGTTTATTTGTACCCTTTGTCTTTATTTTCATGGGTTAATTTGTTCCTAAAAAACTCCTTAAATGTAAGTGTTCAAGTCAAATATATAATTATCATTAATTTAAATGGAAAAATGTTTAAAACATTTTAAACCCCAAATTAGTACCCTTTTTAGGGGGGCACCTGGGTGACTCAGTGGTTGAGCATCTACCTTTGGCTCAGGTTGGGGGTCCTGGGATTGAGTCCCATGTCAGGCTCCCTGCAGGGAGACTGCTTCTCCCTCTGCCTGTGTCTCTGCCTCTCTCTCCCTTTGTCTCTCATGCATAAGTAAATAAAATATTTTTTAAAAGTACCCATTTATACTAACACAATACTGACATGTATAAAGTGGACCTGATTATATGAACAGTTAACATTAGCAATTCTACTATAGCAGGCAAAGAGTATCCCTACATGTGGCAACAATACAATGTGAGGGTGACCAGAGGTGGCTCTTGGTTTACTGTACCAGCTGCTTGGCGTGTGAAATCTAAATTCACCCTTGTAATTGAGAGGAAATATGCTGCGACTGAGAAATAGGTATCCAGCAAACCTCCTCTCCTAATTAAATTCTTGTAATCTAAATGTCCTGGAGTACCATCATGTCACTACCCAGCTAATACTGAGATTCTAGCCATTTTCACATTTGATCTTTGCAGTATTTCTGCAGTGGCTGTGTAGGGGCTTTCTCTTGAATTTTCTTTCAGTCCTGTTTGTTTGATATTTTGGGCTCATTGTCTTAGCTCCTAAACTCTCTGGCATTCCCACACCAGAGGCTCTAAAGTCTTGGCTTTAGATCCTTGAAAACTCTCATCTATTTTGAGAGTACCAAAAGGGACCATCGGGTTCATATTAAAGAGAGCTAGGGCTCTGGAGCGGGGTGCCTGGGTCTCTTCAGCTACAAAATGAAGTAGTAACAGGACCCAGAGACCCTTTGGGAGATGAAATAGTTAATCAATGAAAAGTGCTTACAATAGTGCCCTGTAGATAATAGACCTGAAATGGTAGCCATTACTCTCAGCCATCACAAGTGACAGGTACTTACTGGTCATGGGCTGTGAGCCAGGCCATGCCCCGGGAGGGCACACCTATACTGGGCTTCTTCCCTGCTAGAGCTTCCTGCTCATGGTGGAGATAGAGTTATGCATGGAAGAGAGGCACTTGAGAGCTTTCATTCTGTCTTTTTATTTATTTATTTATTTATTTATTTATTTATTTATTTATTTATTTATTTTAAAGACTGATTGATTGATTGATTTATGATAGACAGAGAAAGAGGCAGAGACACAGGCAGAGAGGGACAAGCAGGCTCCATGCCGGGAGCCCGACGTGGGACTCGATCCTGGGACTCCAGGATTGTGCCCTGGGCCAAAGGCAGGCGCCAAACTGCTGAGCCACCCATGGATACCCTGTATTTTTTTTTTTTAAACAGCCTTATTTTGGTATCGTCGGTATACAATAGAGTGGGTATACGCCAAGTGAACAATTTAGTATATTTTGGTATATGTCTGTACCCATGAAACTGTCACTACCATCAAGATAATGAACATACCCATAGTCCCCCAAAGTTTTCTCATGCCCCTTCAACATCCTTCCCTCTTGCAGCTCCTACCTCTCTTTTCGGGTATCCATTGATATGCTTCTTGTCACTATAGACTAGTTGTCATTTTTCAGAATTTTGCTGAGCATTATTATCTTGAGATTCATCCACATTGCCATGTGTTATGGATCACTAGTTCATTCCTTTTTATTGGGAACTCATAGTATTCCACTGTACAAATGTGTCACATCTTGTTTATTCACCCATGTACTGATGGAAATTTGGGTTCTTTCCTGTTTCTGACTATTACCAATAAAGTTGCCACAAACTTTTTAAAAAATAAAATATTTAAAGTGTACAATTTAATGAGTCTTGGATGTATACACCTGTAAAACCACTGCCACAGTCAAGATACAGAACATTTCTTTCATGTCATGGGAAATTTCCTCATGCTTGTCTGCAGTCCACTCTCGGTCCCAAGACAGTTACCAATCTGCCATCTATCACTACATATTAGTTTGCATGCTCCAGAATTTTATATAAATAAAATCATGCAGTAAATCTGCTTTTGTGCTTATCTTCTTTTATTTAGTGTAATGATTTTAAAATTCACCCTTGTAATTGTGTTTATCTGTTTATTCTGTTCCATTTTGTTGCTCAGTAGTATTCTACTGAATGTTAAGCCATAATTTGTTTATTCATTTAATGGACATTTGTGTTGTTTTCAGTTTTGTGCTGTTGTCAATAGCTGTGAAGGATATTGTAGATTTCTGTGCAGACCTAAAGGACTTCATTTTATAAATTCTGTAGTAAAGGCTAAGCCCACACAGAAGCTGGTTGGTTACTGCTGAGTGTAGTTTTTTCTGAACTGTGTTTTTCATCTAATGAATCCTGTGAATTTATAACTGGTTATATTTTTCCCTTTGCTTTGTCTCTAGAATGCAGGGATATAAACTTGGAGGCCACTTCTAGCAATGGGTCAAGAAGTTATTGTGTGTATATTTTGTGTGTTAACATTATCTCTGACTTGTCTTAACTTCTATTAGGATATGTACTCTCATCTCTAATTTTATTATTAAATTTTTGTTACACTGTGTATTTTACAAAGTACCTCAAATATGCATTTTAAAAAGATTTTATGTATTTATTTTGAGAGAGAGAGAGAGAGAGAGAGAGAAGGAGTAGGGAGAGAGGCAGAGGGAGAGAATCTTTCAAGTAAAGTTCCTGCTGAGCGGGGAGCCAAGTATGGGGCTCTATCCTACAACACATGAGATCATGACCTGAGGCAAAACTGAATCAGATGCTTAACCTACTGAGCCACCCAAGTGCCCTCCAAATCCACATTTCAAAGGAGGTAGAGTACAAATCGAAGCAATAAATCTGGCATAATTAGAAAGACACCAGAAAAGTTGGCTCTGCACTCAAATAGCTTTCCTTTCTACTTGTCAGAAATGCTTGAAATTCTATTAGAGATTTTTTCCTTTGCATCAAGAAGTTATTTCCTATTAAGATGAAATCCTCAGAAAAAAGAGAAGACACCTTAATCTCAGGTCACAGAGAAGCAGATTCGTGTATCTGAGCTTTTCTGAGTGGACCCCTGAGGTTGGGGTAGATGTGAGGGAAGATGGGACAGGGAAAGCAAGAAGTCACCATATTCTGAAAAGTGAAAGGGTGCTAGAAAAGCATTGAAAGGAAGAAACAAACATAAGCCACTTTTCTTTTTTTTTTTTATTTTACTCATCCCTTGACCAAGAAGTAAAAATTTTAGTTTAACTTTTTTTTTTTTTTTTGCCTCTTTTGAGAAGGAATCTTTACAAGGTAAGAATTAAATTCACTAACAGTGGCAACTGATGTTTCTTTGCTGACCTACCTGAAAACCTTTGATTACTGAAGCATTGCAAAGGAATAAAAATAAATGTAAAGGGTCCCAATTTAAAGTCACCCAGTTTAGAGTGGAAATCATTTACTTGTATTTTGTGCTGTGCAGTACTGAAGCTGACATGGTGTTAGCTGAAGCAGGGACAGGCAATATATAGACTGCCATGGAGGGAAAATCCTATTTATGTGCTACAAAAAAGTTGGTACCAGATACAATGGGCAATCATGAATACACACCCCAAAATCAATAAACTCAGAAAGGAGTTAATATAGTACCTGAAAGCAATTCTACAAAGGAGAATGAGAGAGAAAAAGACTCCCCACCCCCAAACAAATCAATCAAACAAAATCGTGCTAATGTGAATGAGAAACTAGGTGTCAGAAAAAGTACTAAGTGGTGGAAGGGTGGTTCAGGCAGTAGAAAAAAAAAAAAAGATAAGCAAGCAGCTGAATTGTAGATGAGAGCACTTGGCAGTTGCACACTCCTTGCTGATGAAAGTCTTGTTGATGGAAACAAAATTCCTTGATATCGAGATCTTGCAAATATGTTCCCTTTATAGATGCAAGTCTAATGTCGTTCCATGGCTTGGTAAATTTAAGCTAAATGACTCAGTAGACTTGTATTTGATTAAAAGTTCATTTTTGTAGCTACCAGGAGAGAAGGCAATTAGGCACTCCTCCATTCTAGACAACAGGCTAGAAAGGGAAAAACACACAGTAGTAGGTTCTCAGAGGCAGTGGCTTATTGATAAGTTTTCTGCATGAAGCTAAATTTCTATCATCACTCAGTACTGAATCCTGATTTCAAGTGGGAGGTGGCATTTCCTTTTAGAGCCAAGCTATAAATATTCCGGGTAAGGAAATTCAACTAGGAAACATACAAGGTATAAACAGATGTACATCACAGCATTTTCTATGGAAGGGGACTTGTGGGATACTTTAATTGTATCACCCCCACAGTGTGGGAGCCTGAAAGGATTATAGTAAAGTGCTTTATGAATATTTATTAAAGTGGTAAATAAGGATGGCTAGATGGCTCTCTCTAGATCTCAATGCAGCAATATCCTGGGCGAAGGAAACTAATGTTGGAAATTGTGAAGTTATTGCCACATGTGTCAGAGAATCAGATTACTCACAAATGGCACAGCCATCCAGAATCATAGCTATTCTTCCCCAAATCACAATTGTATTTTACTACCCATTCCATTCTCATCTGGTTGCTGCTACTTACCTTCATGGCCTGGGGGGCTCTCAGTTTCCCTTTCTCAGACCTGCAGGGGGGCAGGAGATGTTATGCAGGGGCTGAGCCTTGCAAAGCATGCCTTGGGTCTAGAATTCATTGGACAGGAAGTTAGTTATTTGAGGCCTTTCCATCTGCGAATGGATGTCTTTCCTCTGACCTCTGGGCTCTTTTCAGCACTTACAGTTTCTTTTGTATGTCTTCCCCACTGCCTGGGAGCCTCATGTGGTCCAAACACCCCGTATGTCATACGGTTCCCTCAGAAAACCTTATCCCGTTGCTTGTCAATCAGGCACTGAGTTGTTATGGGATACAACCCACAATTAATAGTTTACGAGGATCTCTTACTCTTCCGGTACAGAGGAGTCTATACCTTTTATAGGCTACCTAGGAGTTGTTCTGGGTAGCAGGGGTCTTCTCACAGTCCCATATACCAACACTTGTAGGTTGTAGTAATTTTTTCTATATTCATAAAGTCTTTTTATTATTTTTTTTTAATTTTGAGAGTCACAGTTTTAAATATCTTTATCTTAGATATTCCATTTCACCCTATGTGCTAGGAGGACATTGAAGATCAGCAAAATTCTCCTGCTGATAAATCCCAAGGCTTAATCTTAGGACTGGTTTATCCCTCTTTTCCCAGATCAAAGCTAAGATTAGCAAGCTCCTCTAAATCGAATTCATGGGTTGACCCTTTCTGACCGAAGTCTTTCCTGATCCATTTTAAATTTATGTTTAAAGCCCAAGATGGCAGTATTACTGTTTTTCAAAAGGAAAGAAAAAAGAAAAGGAGGAATCTCTTTATGTTTTGTGCTACAGTTTAGCTAAGAATCTGTGGTAATTTCTAGACTGACTCACTCATTGAGGCCTTACTAAATGCTTTGTTGAGTTGAACTGCATTAAACTAAGGTCTATATTTGAGGAATTAGAATTTCACTTTCATGCACACTCTGCGCAATTTTTGAAATCCTAATGTTTTCCCAGCCATCTCTCTGCCAAATAATGTGGCAATCAAGATTTTGGGGTCATGTTCTTGTCCCTAAGTCTTCTTATTATATTAGTCTTATCAGGTAATGTCATTTACCTTATAGGGGTAAGTTTAAAAACTGTGTTTGCTATGGTGCCTGGTGGCTCAGGTGCTCGGGTGGATTATTTAAGTGGCTGACTCTTGATTTTGGCTCAGGTCATAATCTCAGTCAAGGTCATGAGATTGAGCCCTACATTGGGCTCCACGTGGAATCTGCTTAAGATTCTCTCTCCTTCTCCCTCTGTCTCTCCCTCTCTTAAAAAAACAAAACAAAACAAAAACCAAAAACAGTGCTTGCTCCTTTTCACCCATGCTGTCTTGTGCTTCTCTTCATTGCACATAATAATACAGGAGACTTTCTGGTAGGTAAAGGAATTTTTACTATCCTATTTGGTTTATCTATCCTATTTGGTTTATCACTGGAGACCAAAACTAATACCTAATTTTTACAAGATATTGACATTTTAATGCACCCATAACATGTTACCTATTATCTATCTGTTATCTATCATCTATCTATCTATCTATCTATCTATCTATCTATCTATCATCTTCCAAATCCATACTGACAGTTGTTGCACCGTACCCCAGTTGAAGGCAAACAGTAATAAGATTTTGAGTGGAGACTGTAAGGAAAACTCCTATTTAAATTGTAAAAACTTAATTCAGTAATAAATTCAAAATGGCTGGTAAAGATGCACCTTCCCACTTTGGTTTCTGCTTTTCATTAATTTGAGAAGGAGCCTGCACTTGTCTCAGGGATAATGAAATGAGGGAGGGAGTCGTGGCTGAAGAAAGCTCCTTTTGTGGCCCTTCACAGTTTTTAGTGATTTGAATTTCTAGAACATCAGAGCACACCCATGTTCAAATATCAATACCCCAATTTACCTCAAAGTAAATTTTTTAAATATAAATTTAAAAAATGTTATGTGGGCAGCCCCGGTGGCGCAGTGGTTTAGCATTGCCTACAGCCCAGGGTGTGATCCTGGAGACCCGGGATCGAGTCCCACGTGGGGCTCCCTGCATGGAGCCTACTTCTCCTTCTGTCTGTGTCTCTGCCTCTCTGTGTCTCTCAAAATAAATAAATAAAATCTTAAAAAAATAAAAATAAAAAATGTTATGCCTTTATTGTTATTAGTAATGGCATCACTGCCCTCTTCAACACAGTGAAATTTGGGAGTTGAATGAATATCTCTCTGCTCATCAGTTTCTCACTTAATTGAGGGTGTCAGATTTAGCAAACAAAGATGTGGGGCATCCAGCTAAATGTGAAGTTTACATGTATAACAAATAGTCTTTTTTTTTTTAAGATTTTATTTATTTATTTGAGAGAGAGAGAGTGTGCACGAGAGAGTGTGCATGAGCAGAGGAAGAGGGAGAAGCAGATTCCTCATTGAACAGGGAGCCCGATGCAGTGCTCCATCCCGGGACACCAAGACCATGATCTGAGCCCAAGGCAGACGCTTAACCAACTGAGCCACCCAGGCGCCCCTTACAGTTTTTGAGTGTATGTATGTTGTATGTGATATGTGGACAAACCCTGCATGGGGCATACTTTATCCTAAAGTGTTGTTCTTTGTGTATCTGAAAGTCAAATGCAAATATATTTTTCTGGCAACTTTAATCTTAATGTAACCAAGTAATCCAATCGAAACTGGTCTCCATTCTCCCTTCTCCTTGTCACTCTCCGGTTCTGAAATTTTGAATAAATAAAGGATTCCTTAGAGTATCATGCCATGCATCCCACAAATCAGTATATTGGCATCTGCAGTAAGAGGTCGAGGTCTTAAAAAAAAAAAAAGAGGTATGAGAAAGGAAATCTGACTTAACTACAGCAATTCACATCTACAATCCCTTCCCAGTTCACCTTAACTCAAGTCGTCAGCACATGATATTTTGCAGCTGGTTGGGCCAGCTGTTGTTATTGGGATTTGGGTGGGGATTGAAGGACATTTACAATTTTTATATCAGAGCGCATTTACAAACCCAGATAAGTAAATATGTAGCAGCAGGTGATGCAAAGAACCAAGGAAAGAGTTGAAAGCAGATAGAATCTCATCATTTAGGCAAATGTAAAATGCAAAATCTAGTCTGTGGTGTAAAATTCTGGAACGTAGTGCCTGCCATTTGCTTTTCCCCAGGTGGGATATTTTATATCTTTAGGATGCGGATATGTGAGGTTTATATTACCTTACGGTATCTTTGCAAATGGGCCATCAGGGCCACTCAGAAGTATAAATGTGTCCACCAAAATGGTCAAATTACTAAATTATCCTCCTGATTCCTATGTTCAGCCTCATTTTCTGAGTCATAAGTTAGAAGAACACAGCCATTACTTTTGAAGTTTCCACTGTTAAGTGTCCGGACCTGGGGCACTCAGGAGTGTACCTCCCACCAAAGTGCAGTCTATAATTACTTCAGAGACACCACTTAGGCTCTGCTCTTCTTCTGTCAGAGGCCTGGGATGTTATTGTGCTTTGTACTTGAAGGCTAATGACTAAATCTCCTGGCAGGGCTGCTTGGGTCCAACGGCAAAATTAAACCATCATTGCTGTAACACCTCTGGAACTGTGTTCAACTTCTGACATCTGTTTAATGATGCATTCTTTTTGAAAAGTTGCTCATTTGAAGTCTTTTCCAAAAGCAATAAAAGTGTCTTTTAAATTCACTCTCAACTCAGAGTAAAACTATTTTTTCCCCCTTTCAAACCCAAACCTAATCTTAAGAGCTCCAGGAGGTCCAGAAACAATTCCTGTGGGGCTTCAGTTTGCTCAACCAGGACACTTGGGGGGCAGGGAAAGTATCTGGCATAACTTGCCAAATGAGTTCTTGGCCAAGATGATTTGATTTCTACCTACACTTGAAAAGGACAAGTGAGTTATTCTGTTTTCATGACCATTGCTAATTGGATTACCCCAGGGATATGATCAGAACTTCATGGGGAGGTGTAAGAGGTAAAAGCCTTATTCTTTAAATATTGTGTGCATACTATAAAGCTTTTAGTCTCTTACCATTAGCTACCAAATAATATTCCAACTCCTTAGTCTGACTTTTAAGACTTCTGAGGATATTCAAAGCTGATCCATAATGCCATTTCACCAAGGCAATCCTTCATTGTGAGGGACTGCCCTGTACATCGTAGGATGTTTAGCATGCATGGCCTTCCTGTCACTCTGACTGGTAATGTCCCTAGACAGAATGACCCTTTCAGAGTATGGCTTCAGTTTACTGTTCCCACCTATTATTCTGCTGGGTGAGTACTATGCTCCAGATATCATATTTATTATTTGCTGCTGCGAAGATTGAAGGGGATAAATTAATAAAGCAACTCGTACACTCTTTGCACCAAGTAAAGACTCCATATGTGAAGGATGTCCTCTGTACTTGACTGATTTTGCACATAACTTTGCTCTTACTTTCATACCATCCATCTGAGTGGAATATCCTCTTCTGACCTCTGAAGGTCCACACTCCACCTTCTTTTAGGTGCGACTCAAATGACTCATGAACTATCTCCTAATTTCTTTATTTCCTATATATTTCATTACTCATGGTCTTTGTTAGTCACTCAAGGCCTTAGCTGGAAAGATAAATGAAATAGTATTGACTATGTGAGATGATGGGTTTGATGACAAAGAGAAGCCTAGGCTTCAAGAATAGCAAGGAAAGGTTTTCATGGAAAGGTTTCTACAAAAGTGATCCTTGGGTCAAATTTTGAAGAGGGCAAAGGGTTAACTGGATGAAAAAGGAGATAGGAAGAATATTCCAGCTAAAGGGAAAAACTACGAACAGAAGCATGGTGGTGGTACTTTATTTCAGTGGAAGGAAACAGAGCATAGAGAAGTGTTGAGAAATAAGGCAGGGAATGTAGCCAAGAGCCAAATCACAAAGGCTGTTATGTGATGAGCTATAGAGTTTGACTTCATTCTGCAAGTTATGAGACTAGTTGAAAGATTTTATTTCACTTATTATCTTTCTCTGCCTTACATTATAATTACGTATTTATATGTGCATTTTCCCAAACTAGACTTTATCTGCTACATGGACAGAGCCTGTATTTTCTGTTTTGGATTAATGAATAAATGAAATAATGAGCATTTTAGAAATGTTTTCTTACCTAAAGAATGCTGATTCATTTGTTTCATTTTCATAGACTGATGGGGATTTTGGATTTACCTTTAAGCTTATGTAGGCAAGTAACTTTTTTGAGTGTGAGCAGTTGGCTTCCAGTTACTTTGGCATTGATGGTCAGTTGTGAGTAGAATCATCTATTCTTTGTTCTATTATTCATTTTCATGTTCATAACAGTGTGTTGAAGAGCCAGTGGTCACCTGGGTAATGACAAATCAAAGGTAAAAACAGAGTGATTAAAAATTAGAACCTAAAACCCATAGAGCTACCCCTTCTTTCTTTGGAGAAAATCTGAATCCTGGGTAATCCTGTCAGTCGGGCCTGAAGGCTAGCAGACTCCCGCCAAATGGCTTCAAGAGGGGCAGGGAGGCCCAGAAATGTGGCTCTTTCACAGAAAAAGACTTTGTCTTCATTCCTCAAGCTGTCCACATTTACACCCTGGCTTATCACAGTTGACAGAAAATTGGAAGAAAAATATTTTCAAATCCCCTTGGACCCTCAGGCCGGAGAGCAGCTTGACTACTCCATTCCAAAGGAGCTGAAAGTTTGAATGATGAATTATCTTTGCAGAACATAAAATAGGTGCATTTCTGTCATCTGTCCATCTATACGCACTCATTGTCTGTTGTGCTCATTTTTGTCTTCTTTATTAGGAAGGGGAAATGTAGAAAGTCACAGGGTTCTGGTTCAAGAGGAAGAGTTAAGTGGTTAAATTAGCTTTACACATACCCTGAGGCCTCTGGGAAATCTTGCTGGGGAGAATTTTTATAGCTCTGATGGTCAAGATTAATTAAGCTGATTTCATGTTTATATTAAACATACATAATGAGGTGAAACTTTCAAAGAAGTGCCAAACTCTGACCAGGCCACAAACTTGTTTTACTGACTTCTTCACTCACTAATTTAAATGAATAGAGAAAAAACCAAACAGAAAATCAAAATTCTTTCTGTTTGCTCCGGGCAAATTGGTCTACCCAAGTTGAGGATCTCCACAAATCATCGGTGATGAAGGTGATGCTCTCTTGTTTGTTATAGCTTCCCCACTGTTTCGTACTCTGTGATATGGAGGGAAATAATGTGTGAGCAAGAGCAAAGAGAGAAAGCACCAGAAGATGTAAGACATGTGTTATGTAATGTCATTTGGGCTATTTAAAATGGTCATGACTTTCTGATGCAGAAGTTTAGAAAAAAATTGATTAAGAGCTTGCGTAAGCCCTGCCCCAATCTGGTCTCATTACAACAAATCATTATGCCACACTGACTCATTTATGATCCTGAAACATGGATGGTTTCCTGTTCATATTATGGCTATTACATGTCAGCATTACTTTGAGGCAGAGTTTCTCAACCTTAATATTAAGGACATAGTGGGCTGGATAATGTTTGTTGTAGTGTGTGTATGTGTGTGTGTGTGTGTGTGTGTGTGTGTGTGTGTGCTGGACTGTGCATTATGGGATGTTTAGCGACATTCCTGGTTACGACCACTGTGTAGAGTAGACACCTCTCTCCTTACTCCCTATGAAGTCTTGACAATCAGAAATGTCTCTCGACATTGTTGAATGTCTGGGAGGTAGATGGTGGGCAAAATCCACTGTGTTAAACTATATTGCACTTAAGAAGCATTCACTAAATAGAAGTACAGCCTCAAAGAAGTTAAGAGATCTACCTCTGCAATTTATCTATCTGTATAATTGCCCACCATCCACTGTCTTTCCTTCCACAGCCAACATTTAGCTAGAAGCTAGTTCAAGTAACAAAGAGTACCCAGCAATCACTGTTGTGAGGTGGTAACAGTCCCTAATGGGGATGCTGACCAATAATTGAGTGAATAAATGATTACACTGACAGTTGAATATAGACTAGGTTCTGTTCACGATGGACATGTGACATGAACTGAAAACACATATCAGCAAGTACTAGAGCATAGCTCACCCGAGAACAGAAGCTGGACACTGCAAGGTTTGGTTCTGTGAGCTGCTGTCACATATCTTATCCAAGATTGGATAAGCAATTATGAAGGGGTCACAGATATTTTGAGAGTCAGCTCCTCCAAAAGATAAGGAAAGCCTCATGCTTATTTGTTTGTTTCTATGTTGGGCACTTTCTTTTTTTTTTTTGTTTTTGTTTTGTTTTTCTTTTTTGTTTTTTTTTTTTTTGTTGGGCACTTTCTAAGACGACTTTTTTTTTTTACAATAAATGCATAATTAATAACTTTTTGACTTTTTCTACTGTCTCTGGGGGAAACTCATGCAATTCTCTGACTTCAATAATCATGTTTATGTTATGATTGGTTTTTCTTCTGTGTCCTAGATTCTTTTTTTATTGAGATATAATTCATACATCATAAATTGCATATAAATTCACAAATGCAAATTACATACTTTTAAAGTATATAATTCGGTGGGTCTTATTGTATTTGCAAAGTTGTATAATGATCACCACTGTCTGATTTCAGAATGTTTTCATCACCTCAGAAAGAAACCCCGTATCCATTAGCAATTCCTCCTCAATCCCTGCTGCCCAAGCTTCTGGCAACCACTACTCTACTTTCTACCTCTGTAGATCTGTCTGTTCTGGACACTTGGTGTAAATGGAATCCTACCATATGTGGCTGCTATGGTCTGAATATTTGTGGCTTTTTAAAATTCATATGTTGAAATCTAACCCCAAGCTGATGGTATTTGGAGGTGGAAACTTCGGGAGGTGATTAGGTCATAAGGGTGGAGCCCTTGTGAATGGCATTAGTGCCCTTATGAGAGGGACCTCGGAAAACTCCCCTGCCCCTTCTACCATGAGAGGACACAGTGAGAAGACAGCCATCTATGAGGTGGGCCCTCACCAGACACTGAATATGCTGGTAACTTGATCTTGGACTTCCCTGGTTCACCACACCTCCATCCATTCTTTATCATCTTTCCATAGTGATCTTCCTGCTGTCTCCTGAGTACATCCCTCAGTGGTCACCTTTCACCCTCTGGCGCAAGGCTAACCCCCTCAGCATGGCAAACCAGGCCTCTTCTGATCTGACCCTTTCTACTTCCCCAATATGTTCCCTCACCCCACCTCCCATTTTCAACCTACACTTTAGCTATGACAAACCTTGTGCACTTTCTTGAATGCTTTGCATGTTTTATCTCTATCTTCACCTGAGCACATGATGATTTTTTGGTCTGGGATATTCAGTAGCTTCTCCTTCTCCAGGAAGCCTTCTCTCTTGTCTGTTGCCCTCAGTTTCAGCAGTTCTTCTCCCATGCTTCATGTATCACAGAAGTCATCACACTGTGACCTTCTGTTTCTTACCTGTCCCCCCCCCCCCACAAAGTTGTGAGCCCTTTGATATAGGAATTGCGCCTTCGTATTAGTTTGCCAGGGTGGCCATAGAAAAATACCATGGAGTGGTGGCTTAAACATAGAAATTTATTTTTTCACAGTTCTAGAGGCTAGAAGTCCAAATTCAAGGCGTGGGCAGGTTTGATTTCTTCCGAGGCCTTTCTCCTTGGCTTGTGGTTGGCCATCTTCTTGCTGTGTTCCCACACGGTTGTCCTCTGTCTGTGTGGTCTGTGTCCTAATCTCCTCTTCTTATAAGGACACCAGTCATATCGGATTAGGGCTAGCCTCATTTTACCTTAATTATATCTTTAAAGGCAGTATCTCCAAATAGAGTCACATGCCGAGGCACTAGGAATTAAATCTTCAATAGATTAATTTCAGAGAGATACAATTCGACCCACAGCAGCTTCCATTTTCACTTTGACAACACCTAGTTCCTAAATAGAGTCACAATAGATATGAGAATGAATGAAATAGTACAAGATTAAAGGTCACTGGGAAAGAAAGTGATCAGAAAAGAGGAAGGAGGGAGAAGATAAGGAAGGTGTACACGAGAAATCGTACCAGAAACCCAAGGTAATGATGTTGCTAAATCTTTGCATTGAATTTAGTGCTGGGCTCGATTCTGACTTCCCAAGGCCAGAGGAATAAAGGAAAACACTCAGAATTATGTTATACACTGCAAAGGCTTAATTTAAACATCCAGAGTTAATAAAATTTGAAGAGATAGATGTATTTTATAATTAAAAATTTCCTCCCTTTCTGTAAGGGTACTCATTTTTACCATTTCCTTTTGGATTTTTGGATTGTGCTCAAATGTAGAGAGCTAGAAAAACTCCGTGTCCTAGGATTTTTAAAGTCAGTTATAAAACTTAATTTCAGTTATTTACTTGGCCAGGTGGGGGAATAAAAATAAGTGGTATTTAATGTAATTCAATATAATTCACTTCTAAAAACAGCTTTATTATGCTTAGTATGAGCAGGACTATTGCCATTTTCTCATTGCCCTCCCCACCCCATGATTAAATCCTCCCACTGAGGATTTAACATTGGCATTTGAAAGGAATTGATAGAAAATTAGATCCCGATAGGAAACAATTCATTAGCTTGTGGTTTGTTTCAGGAAAGAGCACTTACATAAGGTTGTGTCTAATTGAAGAGCTCAGCAAAGGTCTTTGATTTTGAGTGCCATTGACAATGAGAACCAGAGATACTTCAAAGTGGTCTCCTGTGACAGCTAATCCATCCATAGCTCAGCTTCTTCCTCCAACAGATGTGGAGGCTGGATTAGGATCTCTAAGGACAAGTCTAGCTCCGTCATTCTGAAATTTTATGGATCTCACATCACCATCAATCATTACTGCCAACACTAATTGAATAATTAGCACATGCCCAGGCTGTGCTGAGTGGGCACTTTGTATGCATTACTCAGTATGATGTTCATCACAAAATGAGGTAGGTTCTATTCTACCTTTATAGATCAGATGACTGGAGTTTAGACAATCAGTAACTTACAGCTGGTAAATTGAGATACTTTTCGATTTGGTTGTGTGGTTTTGTGGTTTGGTTATAAGTTCTAATCATTATCTTATACCACCCAGCTTTAAGCATTGTGTTAGTACTGGGCTCAGACTGGGCTTGTTAGAGCAGAGTTTAGCAAAACATGTCACATCTAGCATGGTGGTAAGATGATCCAAAATGATAGGACTTTTGAGGTCTGTGGTCAAAGACCTCCAGGAACATATCTGAGGCCAAAGTTAAGATCATTCAGCTTGCTGCAGAAGGCAGATGCACAGAGGATCTGGGAAGCATCCTGGTAAGAGGGAGTAGGGAACCACCTACCACAGAGTTTGGGCTTGTGCTGACTGGTGCTAAGAAGGAGCTATCATGGGTTGAACTATGTGTTCTCTAAAGTGATATGTTGATATCTTAACCCCTGTCACCTTACTTGGAAATAGATTCTTTGCAGAGGTAATCAAATTAAAATTAGGTCATTAGGGTGAAACCCAACCCAATATGACTGGTGTCCATATAAACAAAAGAAATTTGGACGTGAGTGGAGGGAAGACAATGTGAAGACACAAAGACACACAGAAAGCAGCCATGTGACTGGAGTGAGGCATCTACAAATCCAGGAATTGCCCAGGATGCTGGCAAACAGCAGAAACTAGAAGAGGCAAGAGCATAGCCCTGGTAAAACCTGGTAGCCTCCAGAACTGTCTGCTTCTTTAAACCCTAATTTGTAGGACTTTATTAGAGCAGCTCTAGCAGATTAGTGAAAGGGGTGAGGGAACTGGGGTCAGTTTTGGATTGTTGTTCGTTAGGCAAATGGATATCTCAGTGAACTTTGCTCAGAGGATGGGAGGGGCAAGGGGCGGGAATCTTAATTTTAAGAAAATATTGATCATTAAATTTTTTTTTAATTTTTAAAAAGCTTTCATTTTAATTCTAGTTAGTTAACATACAGTGTTACATTACTTTCAGGTATACAATATAGTGATTCAGTACTTCCATACATCACTAGGTGCTCATCATGACAAATGTGCTCCTTAATCCCCATCATCTGTTTCACCCATTCTCTCTGTTCAGCTTCCCTCTAATGACCATAAGTTTGTTCTCTATAGTTAAGAGTCTGGTTCTTGGTTTGTCTCTCTCTCTCTTTTTTCCCCTTTGCTCATTGGTTTTGTTTCTTAAATTCCACATATGAATTAAATCATATGGTATGTATTTCTCTAACTGACTTATTTTGCTTAGCATTATGCTTTCTAGTTCCATCATGTGGAACTGATGCTGCATCATTTGCTGCAAATGGCAAGATTTCATTCTTTTTTATGGTTGAGTAATATTCCATTATATATATATGCCACATTTTCTTTATCCAGTCATCAGTTGATGGACCTTTGGGCTGTTTCCAAAACTTGATAATTATAGATAATGCTGTAATAAACACCAGGGTGCATGTATCCCTTTGAATTAGTGCTTTTGTATTCTTTGAGTAAATACCCATCAGTGCAAATTGCTGGTCATAGAGTAGCTCTGTTTTTAATTTCCTGGGACACTCCATACTGTTTTATACAGTGGCTGCACCAATTTGCAATCCCACCAATAGTGCATGCATGTTCCTTTTTCTCCACATCTTTGCCAACATCTGTTTTTTCTTGTGTTGTTGATTTTTACCATTCTGACACAAATGAGGTGGTATCTCATTGTCATTTTGATTTGCATTTCCCTGATGGTGAGTGGTGATGACCATCTTTTCATGTATCTGTTGGTCATCTGTATATCTTCTTTGGAGAAATACCTATTCATGTCTTCTGCCTATTTTTAATTGGATTATTTGTTCCTTGGGTATTGATTTGTACAAGTTCTTTATATATTTTGGACACTAATTCATTGAATATGTCACTTGCAAATATTTTCTTTCATTCCATAGGTTCCTTTTAAGTTTTGTTGATTGTTTCCTTCACTGTGCAGAAGCATTTTATTTTGATGTAGTCTCCGTAGCTTATTTTTACTTGTTTCCCTTGCCTCAGGAGACCCATGTAAAAAACAGTTACTATGGCTGATGTCAAAGAGGTTACTGCCTGTGTTCTCTTCTAGGATTTTTATGGTTTCAGGCCTCACATTTAGTTTTTTAATCCATTTGGAATTTATTTTTGTAAAGCACTAATTATTTAGAAGAAAAGTTTCTTGGCCATTTTGCAACTATTTTGTGGTTTTGCATAGGTTCTGTTAGAAATATTGTTGATGTTCTACTATTCCAGTCTAATAGGAACCCCAATAGGGCTGATTTTCACTTTCTTACATTTTATCTTAAGAATGATGTATTAATTTTAATTGTTTTTTACTGTTCTCACTGCATCTTTTAAGTAGTATTCTTAAAAACATCTATATTCCAAGTGTTCTTAGACACTTCTCTAAATGTGTTACAGAATGAGTATAACTTCCAGTCGCTGTACGTGATAATATAAAGCTTCCCTTTAGTGTAATTTTAACTAAAGAAAAATCTTAAGGAAGTATTAACACAGTGGTCTCGGATATGGCAAAAATTGTGAAGGTAGTGCCCAAATGATTGAAGCTTGGGAAAAATTATGTGACAGGATTGCTATAGGTTTCTACAGCTTTGAAATAAAAAGAAAAGCTGGATTTTTATCAGATGAACTCATTTGCAAGTCTCGAGAACCTACATATATAAATCCTTCCACTTGTTTATGTAGAGATTGTTAGGGATGAGAACAGGTTAGAAAAATCACAACTGATACCACTTGTGAGAACAGGAATCAATTCAGTCCAAAACAGTAACTTTGTTTACATACAGAGAATGTAAAAATCTGTCTTCTTTTTTTTCTTTTCTTTTTTTACTTTGTTATGAGTTTGTGATTTTTGTGTTGGGTTAAAAAAAATCTTGGGCAAGAAACTTCATTTTAGGTCAGACTTTATTTAAAAATAAGTTGTGTTAAACTAGACAAATGATCAGTTTTCCTTCTGAATCAGTGATATATTTCTTTTTTAATTCTAAATTCCCTGCAGAATCAAAAGATCCCTTTTGTTCTTTAGACTGTAATGTGATGAAGCAATGTGTCATATGAAGTCATTTCTCTCCTAAAACTCAGCTGGTGAAGTTGGTGGCAAGGGTGGACTTGAGAATGTTCCTTTTGTTAAAGACTAAAGTGTCTTGATGACGGTCACCTAGGACAAGGTGCAAGGAGATTGGGAAGAGAGTTATGGAAGGGACAGCAGGCCAAAGACTCATGTTATCTATCACTAAAGATTCTCTAAGACTAGCCCTGCAAGAAGGAAAGCATGTGTTGATCCAGACCCACTCACTCGCTTCTGCACATGCCTTGTGACCACTTGTTTCCAAACACTGACTAGACCTGAGAGTTCCACTGTTGCCCTGCCTTGTAGGTAGGCAGGCTTTGAAGGCCTGCCTAGAAATCCACCTGCCAGTTGTAACACTTATCAGGCACTACATCTACCATTTACAACTGCCTTTGGAAGGGGTCTTGATACCATGGGCCATTCATAAATTTAAATGTACCTTGCCCTTGTACAAGTCCTAAATTATGATGACAAACTATGAGCAGGCCCTGATGGGGAGCAAACACTGAGGGAGGCAGAAATTGTATGCACTTGATTCTTTAAATTTTTTTCTTATAACTTCTTGTTATGGTTAGTCATGCCCTTGAATCTAGAGACTTAGATGCCATCAACCACAGGTAAGTTCAGCCTTGGAATGAAACATGTTTCTCTTCATCTCTCACATACCTTAGCCATTATTTTAAATTTCTAATTTCTTTCTTTTTGAAAGATTTTATTTATTCATGAGAGACACAGAGAGAGAGAGAGAGACAGAGACATAGAGGGAGAAGCAGGCTCCCCGCAGGAAGCCCAATGCGGGACTCGATCCCTGGCTCTGGAATCATGCCCTGAGTGGAAGGCAGATGCTCAACCACTGAGCCACCCAGGCTTTCCAAATTTCTAATTTCAAATGGATTTCAGTTATGAATGAATTTATTTTTTCATTTTTTTATTAAGGCATAATTGCATACAGTTCAATTTTGCCTTTTGACAAATGCTTATGGTTGTATAATCAACACAATCAAATAAGAGTTTCATGAAGCCTCAAGTTTTCATGAACTCCTTTAAGTCAACCCTTCTGCAGCCTCTGGCAATCACTGATTTGTTTTCTGCCCCTCTAATTTTGCATTTTCCAGAAATTCATGTAAACTGAATCACATAGTATAGTCTTTTGAATTTGGTTTCTTTCACATAGCTTGCTATATTTTAGGTTTATGCATGTTTTTACAGGGTTCAAGGGTGATAAAAGGTTACCTATGCTGCTGAGAAGCATCACACTGTATGTATGTCCTACAGTTTGTTTATCCATTAGACAGATGAAGGACATTTAGCTTTTGATGATTATGAATAAAAATTCTAAAAAATATTCCTGTGAGGGTTTTTGTGTGAACATACATGTTCCTTTTATTGATTGTTTATGTTAAATACACTGAAGTCAATTAAAAGTAACAGAGAATCTCTAACTTGTTGAAGAGTCTATAATAGCTTAGTTAGGAAAATGAGAAACAGATAAGCACCCATGCTGGGGAGTTGGGAGACAGGATAATCTAATTAATTCAGCTTTTCTTAGTTGACAACTAGCCTGCAAGCATTTATTTTGGTAAAACATATTTTTGGAAGTATACTCTTAAGTCAAAGCAAAGGGAGGCATTTGGCCAGGTGAAGGGAGGTCCCAGAGCAAAATCTCTTGTGTAAAGAAGGGAACAACATGGTTTGGCAAAATACACCTTCTTCAATGAATCCTCATCACTACCCGATGAGAGGATGTGAGATCAGTTTAAGTAATCCTGCCTATTTATCAATATTTCTCACTATGTAACTCAGGCAAGTTAGAAGCTGACTGGTTTTGTAGAGCTAGTTGTGTGGACCCCAGCAAGACAGGTATAAAATGGTTCTAGCCAATTGGTATCACGGTTGATTGTTTAATCATGTTACAATGAGAGTCATGGCAACCATGTTTCTATCTAACTTTACTGCTACAGTCATGGTTGCAATGCCCAGAGTAAGAAAACTCAGTGAGACAGATTCCCCTTACAGTGTAATATATAAGAGATTCTCTAAGATTCTTCATTTTCTTTTCTTCATTTTCTTGAGTTTCCAGGCAGCTTTCCTCAGTTTCATTTCATTTGTCAATTCCTACACAGGAACTTGTGATTCATTGAAAGCAGAAGAAAACATTACAGCTTTTCTTTGAAACCAAAGGCTAAGGAAAGATTACTTCAGATTGTTGTAGATTAAATCTTTGCCTTTTATTTTTTACGTGAGCTACAAAGCATAGATTTTGAGCAACTGCCCTGAGTTCAAACCCTTTGTGGTGGTTACATATTTACTAGGCACCAACACTATAGTTTTATGTCCTTTCTTGATAAGTGTTTTTTGCTCCTATGAAAATGTGTTTGTTATTAATTGAATCTTGTGTCTTTAAGTTGCTTTATCAAGAGGCCTGTAATTTGCTTTCGTAGCCTTACCTCCAGGCATTTGTTTGTTCTTTCAGTTTGCCTCTAAGGAAGCTGAAATGGATGCAGGTTGCCTTGCCATTCCAGGATCTCTTTGAACATCTGTCCAGTCATCTGATCATCCATTTCCTCCTCCCACTCACAAAATCCCACAGAGACAAAACTTGCCCAGGTTTGCAAATATGGTTGATGTTCACAGCTTGAAAATGTCCAAGCTATTTAAGATTGATTTTCATTTTAATGAAAGCTCATAGTTTTGTTCAGAGATGAAAGCAAGGTGTTGGAAATCCCCAGATCTCCAGGTTGTTAGACCATGTAAGCATTAGCTCAACCACGGCTGCTCCATTTTTAGTAGAGGAGTATGCGTTCATGAGCACAATTTCAAAAATATCCACCTTAAAGTTTTAGAATGTCCAAAATGTACTTTAGGTGTCTGGTTTCAAAAGTTCCTTTGAACTTTTGAAATTCTGTGTTGGTGAATTGTATAGTTACCAAAAAGTTTCTAAAAACAACCAGGAAAGTAGTTCATGGAAATATCCAATGGAGAAAAAAGTGAACGCATTTTGAACATGCAGCACCCCCAGTTGGATGAAAGGCAGAGTTGATTTTAAGGCAGAGTTCTTTAGCTAGGATGCTGACCAATTTTGCATACTCTATTTGCCCACTGGAATCGTGACTGGTACTTCGGGTTCCACCTGACTTATTATGGCAATATTTGGAGGCAGATTTAACTAGGAATTGAGAAAAGATAAAAGGATTTTGAGAATGATTGAACTCTACTTTTTGCATCTCGAAGGGCCTATCTAGCATGCTTTCTCATCCACAGAACATTTCCAGTAAATTTATTTGAAATGGAATTAATTTATGAAATGAGAATAGTTTACCACACAGTGAACTGAAGTACAGTATGCTGTGAACCAGACATAGTACATAATAATGTTTGACAGGGATTGCTAAACTTTTAATTCTTCCTCAATAGAAATTGATGGCACCCTCAGCCAAGTGGGGCTGGTGAATTCTTTTACTGTGTCTTCACATGATTCGTGTTCTGCTGATTCTGTTTGAAGACTCCTGCTCCAGACTCATTGTATGTCATTTTGCACCAAAACTTACTGATGTACATCTATAAATATAAAAAAATCACTATTTTTGAGATTTTGGAAAAAAGGCAGAGGCATTTTGCACAAAAACACAAACCAAACCAAAAACAACCAAAATGAAGTTCACCATAAGTGCCGAGTTTTATCATCGCTTTCCAAGCGGTTTGCCCTCCATCTAGCATTCTGCAAAAATGTCCCCTGCTGCCATGTATCACTCCAGAAATGATGCCACTCCTGATGCAAATGCACTGTAGCTCTTCTGTTTATCTGTGGCTCTGGCTTAAAGGCACCGTGGGCTGACTTACTCAGCAGTGATGGCAACCATTCTCTTAATTTTTCTTCTTTTGTTGGGAAGAATAACTTGATCCTTGAGACCAAGATGAAAACGTTCTCTGTATAGCTCAGGAAGTTGTTTTGTGTGGCTCCCCTGTAACACTACCTATCCTCTCCTGGCAAGGACACTTCCTCCTTCCCCTCACTGCACACCTGCTTGGAGTGAGCAACATCACATTCCCAGAAATGGCTACTGTTTTCTCCTCCAAATGTGTGAGAGAGAATCCCAGCTGAGAAGAATATGATGGCACGGGGAGGTCGTATTTGTAGCTGAAACTTTTCCCATATGCCTATATTTTCATAATACCAACCACAGAAAGTAAAATGTGACACAAAACTTCTAGGCTGGTAGAGAGAAGACATAATAGGGGCTTTATCTCTTTTTTTCCTTTTTTTTTTTTTTTAAGTTTAAGAAACACCAAACATAATGATTAATTTATCATCACAGCCTTTTTCTATAGTCCTCATGGACTGATGTTCTGATTGGTCAGTGTGGAGTTTGGATCCTAACATAATCCTCTGGGTTCTTCTCATTTTCTGTGAAGCCATATTCAGGTGTGTCTGTGCTTTCCTATTCAATGTCTCCCCCTCTCTGAGTGGAGACACCACACATGCAGCTGGGAACATCCCAATGTGCTTTGAGTGGCAGTCTCTCCTTCTCCCTTACTCCCATGGGCCCTTCCTGGGCCCCACACCCTGAGGCAGCTGTAAAAGCCCAGTCAGACACGGTGTCCAACGTTAGCTCACAGGGGAGCTATGTCCAAACCCAGTGGATTGGAAGGGAGAAACTCACACCCATTTTTCAGTCAGAAGAACTTAAGTCAACAGTTCAACATTTAGCCTCATAAGTAGGGCATCTGTAAAACATGGTGACAGAATTTATGACAGGAAATATGAGGAAAAAAAGTTGATGTCCTTGGTGCGGGGAAAGGAGGTTCCTTCACACAGAGCGGAGGACTCTTCGATGCTCTTGTCATACTTTCAGAGCATTTTTGGGTTCTGGGGGGTTGCAAACAGAATCACGAGCTTAGTGTTTTGGCGAGAGCAAGGGACCAGATGGAATTTAAGAATTTTAGTGTTTTTTCATAGTTTTTTTTCAATAACTTATTTGATCTTGAGCAACTTCCTGTGAGATTCAATTTCCCAGAATTGTAACTAGGGCACTTATTAGAAAGGCAGATTGCTTTCTCCGTTAGAGAGGTTGGAAATACATCATATGGCTTTTAGATAATTTTTAAATGGCTAGGGTTTTTTGGTGGTGGTGATGTTTTTTGATTTTATTTTTGTTTTTTTTTTTTTACTGGTTTTGCTCCAAGTTGGGCCTATTGTGTTGGGTCTATTGGTCTTCATGGCCTTGTTCTTTTTTCTCAGAGCTGCCCCTACCTCTCCACTTACTCCTTTCCCCTTCAGTGCCAGTCTCTTTTACAGTGACTTGTACTGAGTTTTAAGGACTCTTGAAGCATATCAATCATATATTCATGTCTTTCCTTCCCTTGATAAGGTGAGAGTGTTAGCAAATAGGCATTCATTCATGAAATTGATTTTTAAATAATAATGGTGTGAACTCACTAGTTAAAGTGTCCGAGATAATCAGAGTTCTCATGAGTAGTCCCAATTCCATATGAGTTATTTTGTGACTGACACAGTCACAAAGAACATAGAAGTCTCTTCATTAATGTCAGCTGCAGCAAAGAAGAAGCTTGGATCCCTTTTTCTCTGCCACTTTTCCCTGGGAACAAAATCAGGATGACAAGAAGAATCACAAATAAGTGTATTTCTCTGGCTCCACCTCCATGCCCTGCCCACGGCTCCTCCTTAAGTTCCTCTAGGGAAGTTAATTCCTGGGAAATGTTTTCTACATGCTCCCAGTACAAATCTTCTTGCCCTGTGGTGGGATGATTTGCCCCCTCGTTGCAGGATTTGCTTGTCATTCCTGGTGCAGATGATGGATGCTCCAGAAGCAGCTTCCTATGCCTTCAGTGATGCTCACCATGTGCATTGTGGGGAGCATGGTCTTCCCTGGAGGGGTGAGGGCTCTCATTCTTGGCTCTTAATGCTACAGACCTTTAACATTTATTCCTGTATTTTATACTTTTGCCCATCAGCCTGTTGGGGAGGGAATCAAAGGCTGTCTGTACCACAGAACTTCTACCGTGTTCAGAATGCTTCTTCCTTTCCATAGCTCTCACCCCTGATGTGAGTCCTCCTTCTCCTCATGAACCTCAGGAAATACGTTGGTTTGTCACATAAACCATCTTCTAAAGATGCTGTCCTACCAATCCTCTGCTCATTCCTGAGCCCTAAGGGGAACATAACTTAGATTCATTTGGATTAAGTCAATGCAAAAGCTTCATCTCGGTGATTGCTTAGTTTCACTCTGCTTTCTAATAGGGAAAGCTGGCCTGTGTGTCAGTGTTTGCTTGGGTGGTCTCTCACCTGATCTCTGCCTTCCTGGGAATGTAGCTGAATATTCGGGCCCATGGGAAGATGCACAGTGATTTCTGCCCAGGTGCAGGAACTGGGGGTCACCTGGGAGTTTTTAACATGCATCCAGGATGGAGAAGCCCTGGGCGAGGCAGAAAGATTCTTCTGAGCTGGGTAAGGAAAAAAAAAGTATAGTTTTGGTTTTTGTTTTAAACTCTTTATTTATTTATTCATGACAGATACACAGAAAGAGGCAGAGACATAGGCAGAGGGAGAAGCAGGCTCCCTGCGGGGACCCCATGCAGGACACGATCTCGGGACCCCGGGATCACAACCTGAGCCAAAGGCAGATGCTCAACCACTGAGCCACCCAGGTGCCCCAAAAAGTACAGTTTTGAAAGAAAGGGAACTTTTAACGACTATAGCAGTTCAAAAGGAAGCTTGAGTGTCGTGGGGGCACTTGTGAGGTCCTTGAACTAGTTTCCCAGGAGTGTGTGACAAAGTATCACATGTTTCCTCTGAAGAATTGACGGATTCCCTCCAGGCTTCCCTCCTCACTTCTGTAGTCTCTTGGCTTGTGGCAGCGTAATTCCGATCTTCACATGTGACCTCCCAGCATGTATGTCTTTTGTAACAGCACCAGTTATATTGTAAGAGGGGGCCACCCTCCCCCATTATGGCCTCATCTCAACTACTTATGACCACGATGACCCTTTTTTCAAATAAGGTCACATCGGAGTTCCTGGAGATTAGAATTTTGACATGAATTTCGGGGAGGACACAATTCAATCCCTACTAGTCTTTTTCCTGCTCTGTGCCTGGATGTGGAGCCAGTTTAAAACAGAAGTCAGGCCAAGATACAGCTCCTGCCACTACCAGGACAAAGGTACCATTTTCTCTATTTGCTTTATGTAGACATGACCTAGATGTGCTATCCAAACACTCTGAATTTCTGACATTCTTCTCCCGGACAGACACAGCTCCTGAACAAAAGATAGATCCTTAAGATATACTTGTTGTATAACTAAGGGACTGTCTAAAGGTATCCAGCCTCACAGTGGTAGCAAAAAATGGGAGAAGAGCAGCACAAAAACAATTAGAAAAAGACTGTACTTGTGTTATTTATGCACTAACATTTGTGAACCAAATTACACCAGGGCAGACACATCTAATTCAGATCTGCAAAATATGAGAAGGATTTTTGTGCTTGGATCAGCATCTATGTTGGCCACAATTATGGTTTAGAATATAGGATGTAATGGGGCTCCGTCTATGTTCTACGGTTTGAAAGGAACAAATCTCTTGTGCACGATGATTTCTTTTAAGTCACTTCTAGCTTAATGATCAGACTTGAAAATGAACAAGCCCTGCTGGTATTGACTGTGTTATGGCAAGAACTCAGGAGATGAAGGAATCTACAGACTGAATTTTTCAATTTGCCACAATGGACAAGGAGGCAAAGCCCATTTCTAAAGGTGGTTTTGAAAGAACGTTTTTACAGTTCTGTTCTATTTCTACACATAAATGAGCCCGTGTTTTCAAAGGTGGGGCTTTCTTATAATCACTTTGTACCATGTCCTGCTGCTTGGAGAAGGAGAAGACCTTTTCCTTGGGGGCTGCCTGTGGTGTGGGACAGAGAGTGGGCCCGGACTCGGGTGCTGTGCTGTGGCGGCTGTACTCAGACAGGTGCATCAGGGGTATCGGGACTAAACTTCCATCTTCTAGGAGATGAGTGTGGGGACTTTCCTTGAATTTACATTGGTTCATATGATTAAATCCCTCTCATGTTAATTAAATCACCAGTGGGCGGAGGTTGTTACTTTAATTGTGGTCTCTCTAGCAGACTCATTGTGAAAGATAATGGTTTCTGGTTTGATGACAAATGTGTGGCATGCTATTATCTTCTGCTTTTCTTTCTTATACAATTAAAAGTGTCATTTGAGAATTGTATTTTAGTTATTGCTACTTCTTTTTTGTAACACTGTCTAAGATCAGAATGCTGATTTGTTTGGGGTTTATTGTTTTTAAACCCTCCTTTAACTTAAGGCAGGAAGATGACACCATGAATTTAGTCTATAAAAAAATTCATTAATAGACTGGAGACCAGAGTGATCAGGTCCTTCTGCCTGGAACACAAGGCTGTCACCACTACTCCCTGCCAGCATACTCACACACATGCATACAAGCACATACACGCACATGTGCACATGTGCAAACACACACACTCACATACCCCACCCTCCCACCCCCACCCAGACACAGCTGGCTCCTGGCCATTCTGACGATCTTGACTTCAATGTCTCCCTTTCAAAGAAGCCCCCTGAAGCCTCCATGTCGGAGTGTTTTCCCTCTTGTCACTCTTTACCACTTCATCTTGTTCCTTTATCACACAACACCCCAACAGCTTTCCCGTGAGTTGGCCTTATTCACTTACCTCTTCTTGCCTATTTTTTCCATGAGGTAGACAGTGTGTCAGTGTTTTTCATCAGTGCATACTGTGTTCCCAGCACATACCTGACAAGTAATAAGCACTAAATATTTGTTGAATAGGTAAGTGAATGAGGAATGTAGAGGGGAGGTGGAGGGAAAGGGGAAAATGAGAATCAATAGGTTTCCTTCTTCATGGTTTTAAAGTTGGAAGAAGGTCTCAAATTTCAAAAGAATTGTAGAGAATGAAGTAGGCGAATATTACAGAAAACTACTTGGGTCATTGCATGTAATTTGTCTAGAAATTTTATACTAAGCACTGAGGGTTTTTAAAAAAGATTTATTTGCTTATTGGAGAGAGAGAGAAAAAGAGAGCATGAATAGGGGAAGGGAGAGAGAATCTGAAGCAGACTCTGCTGAGCATGGAGCCCAACACCAGGCTGGATGCCACGACCCTGAGAACGTGGCCTGAGACAGAACCAAGTCAGACGCTCAACCAATTGAACCACCCAGGTGCTCTAAACACTGTGTTTTGAGTAGAACTTTTACAGATGGGATTATGGTACAATAAAAACACTTTCCTATAATTGTGACAGAAAAGAAAGAAACTTAGTAAATGATTATTCTAGGCAAATATCCAGTATTTTTTGCATGTCTAATAAGATATCAAGTCTGTATTATTACTCTTAGTGGCTTTTAAGACAGTCTGTGCTTTCCTGTGCTACTAAAAAAATCTCTCTCAGGGTGGCCCAACTGTGCATTGTTAACTATATTTATTTGACTACTACCTCTCATGTATACATCATTCTGCCTAGGACAGCACATAATAGGTCCTCATTAATTATCAGGGGGTTTATTAATTGACATAATTGCTGCTGTGAGCACATGGAGAGCATTCACACATATGCTTATTTGCTGTAGTTGTGAATGAGTGGAAGCCAAGATATTATTCATAGATGTATGAGCCGAAGGGGTTGGTCAACAATGAAAGAAGCCAAGATATTATTCATAAATGTATGAGCTGAAGGAGTTGGTCAATAATGAAAGCTGAGACAAAAGAGAGCTCCCCCTCAAGTCAGTGCTGTGACATCTAGATACCAGCCAGGGGAGAGGAAACTTTAGTTATAATAATTTGACATTATGGCTTCACTGGCAGAGCTATTCCTGTAGCTGGTGAGAGGGTCTTGAAGCACCTTTCACTGGAAGATGCTTTTTAAGATCATCTTACTCCTGTGTTCTGCTTCCATGCTCTCCATGAAACCCTCTAATAACTTGGCTTCCCATATGCTCACTTCTCATTATATAATAATAAATAGGCATTTGGTCTCTGTGAACTTGATTAAGGCAAGTTTGCCTCTAAGGGGTGACAGAGCTAATTCCAATGTATTCAGTAAAATCAGGTTTCTTAACCTTCAAGCCAGATATCAGACCCTGGGGTGTGTGAATTCATCAAGGTAAATGTAACCTTGTGGGAACTTTCTGAGCATTCAGCCATAACGTTTGAAACATGGAAAAAAATCTCTGTACAGTAATATTAATCTGCATCTTGTAATATTTCATTTGAATAGAGAGAGGAGCATTCATTCCTTTGCACAGCCTGGCAGCAATGAAGAAATCCTAATCGAGACTCCTTTAAGGGGAGAGAAGGTGGTGTGTGTGTGTGTGTGTGTATACACACACAAATTCTCTTACTTGTGCTATCTCCTGCTCCTTTTCTTTTAGGTCAGCTTTCCTGAGCTGTAAAATTTCCTTAAAGAGGAGAATGAGGAGAAAAACAAACCTTCAATCCGTGATACATTTAGGTTTCCGGAGAACTCCCAAAAGTCAACTTATATTCATACACAATCTGTCATCTATTCTTGAAATTCAGAAATAAATTTTAAAATTACTTAGACTCATTTTCCTGGGACAAAGTTATTAGCACACATATTAGGAACATAAGGTGGCTCTGATAGATGAAATGCAGTCAACATTAGCAAAAACGATTCTGCAGCTGTCATTTCTTGAATGATTCTTTGCCCTTACTTCTATTGCTGCCGCCCAACCAGATCCAGTGCAGTGAATAGTCTCAGCAAATTCAAACAGCAGGGGCTCCAGTAAGTACATATTTGAGAACTGTTCTACTGTATTGGACAAAAATTAAAGTGAGATTGATAGTAATTTGCTTCTTTAGTTTTGCAAGGAATTTTTTAAAGAAGCATACATTTTACCATCACATATGCTATTTAATTTTATTCTCGATTTAGAGAACAAATTTTACAATATCAGTGTATTCTTTTCATTATTAAATTAAAAAAGCTAGCGTTCAAAACCCCGCACTCAATAAAAACAGAATGATTTTCTCATTAAATAATCAGTGAGAAATTTCTGTTCTGAGACAAAGAGTACTTCAGATGCCAGCCTATCTGTTATATTTAAATTACAGAAAGATCATTGATTCTGAAACATTTAACCTATCAATATATGAGTTGGTAATTATGCTTAAGAAATAATTGTCATGTCCTATTGCATAGTATTATTCCAATAATCTCTGAGAAACAGATATTATTTTTTTTAAAGATTTTATTTGTTTGAGAGAGAGAACATGTGTATGAGCAGGGAGAGAGGCAGAGGGATGAGCAGACTGCCTGCTGAGCATGGAGCCTGACACAGGGCTTGATCCCAGGATCCTGATATCATGACCTAAACCAAAATCAGGGGCTGGCCATTCAACTGACTGAGCCACCCAGGCACCCCAGGATACTAAACTTTTTAGCTCAAAATTAATTTAAATATCCTTGAATTTTAAGAAGCTATATAGGGTGTGAAGAAAGAAAGGTGTGGGTAAGTCCTGCTGCCAGAGGATTACAAATTACATCATAGCTAGGCAGCCTATGCTTTCATTTGCAGTGTTGGCCATCTTTCACTATGTTTGTTTGTATGTGTTATTTCATATAAGAATAAATATAAACATAAATAACCATTCCTTAGATAAGCAAAAAACATACATTAAGGTGCTTAAAATATCCTTAAGTAGCACCTGTGATGAGCCAAGTGAAGAACAAGAGCTTTTGGATGCGTCTGGAGTTTTCACGGACGAAAGGGCAGGCATCTTTGGCAAGGTATGGAGTGGCTTTCCAGAGGTCAGAAATTTAGATTTCTCAATAGATAGTTTTCAAGTTGTTGAAAATACAAGTAAGCAAACTGACTTGTTCTGAAAGGAAAGTATGAACATACATATTTTTAGGGAGATACTACTTAATCTGAAAAGACAAACAGCAAAGGTATGATATTTGTTATTTCTTCTCAAAAGGCAGCTTAAAATGGCCTAATTTTGAGTCTCCACTGGGTGAATATAGGCACAAGACAGGTTGGGTACTCTGGAAAGGGTGTGAGAGGAAGAAGGTGACACAAAGTGAGGTGAATTGAAGGAGGTCCCATGGGTCAGCCCAGGGACGGTTCTGAATGAGGGGAGTGGGTGATTAAAATAATCATGTCCAGATTTGATCTGTACCAATGCTGGTCTCTAAAAAGATCTGATCCTGTCATAGGATATGACAGCTGGTGCTCCAAGAGCTTGGGAAGAGTCCGTTTTGTGGTGTGTGTGTGTGTGTGTGTGTGTGTGTGTGTATCAGTGGGGGAAGGACCCACAATTAGGATTCCTGCCTATGGCACAAGGAGTACATGTGAGAGGATTAAATGGCTCTACAGGGACCCAGGATCAAAGTCAAGTTGACTGGAGTTTGAGATAAGCTGCTCTAAGAATTTAGAATGCTTGTTAGACAGAGTTGGGACAAAGAGCAAAGGCTAACTGGTGGTCAATGGGCAATGGACAGGCAGATGACTGCTGCTCATCCCAACCCCCTGGGATGCTGCATTCAGTAGCAATAAGAGTAGTTTCAAGTGACACAAGATGGTAGATCAAAGCCTACTGATTTCCAGGCCACTTTGGTCACGATTGATTTAGAAATTTGATGAGTGAATGGATTAAACTAGCACAAAGGACCAGAGTAGGCAAGAATAAATATTGAATATAACAGATTCTTTCTATTGTGATCAAGAAATCAAATATCAAAGCCAAACATCTGACACCTAAGAAAGTAAATATGTTAAAACAAGTCAAGACAAGGGTTTTGTTTTGTTTTTTGAGCTCAAAGACTTTGCTCTGAAGAACTTATCTTCACAAGGGCAGACTGGTGTGAAGTTCTGAAGTATTCAAGAAGATGTATGCAAAATACAGAGAATGACCTAAGTCCCCTTATTTGATGCTTTCACTCTGACAGAGTTCAACACAGTGTGCTCCCTATGAAACATTTTCCTCCAAACAGGAATACTCAGCTTGATAACTTACTCCAATCGCTTGACTTGGCTCTGAACAAAATTGTGGGTGTGCAACCTGGGTACTATCTGCCATCACTCTAGCCTTTGAGACTCAAATAAAATAGATTTGTCTCCACTCCACTCCATATCCAAGTTTTTAGACATCCAGTGTCCTTGAAATATCTTTGAGTTGTTTGTTTTGTTTTTGTTTGTTTGTTTCACAGAGGAGGAAGGGGGCAGTTATTTTATATGGTGTCTAACTAGGTCTGAGCTTTATTTCCCCAAACTATTTCAGCCTCTGAATGATCATGCTGTATTTTGCATGTTCTTTTTGTTCGGCCTTATGAACACACCACTCTCATCCCATTTCTCCAAAATGCAACAAATACAAAATTATAATAGGCAGCACAATTGTAATGACTTTTTGTAGCAATGAAGGTGTTTGTATTTATTTTATGTTGCTGTCTCTAGACACTTTAGTATAGATTATTAGCCCTCATCTTAGAAGTCTGTGTGCATTTTGTCACCAAGAATTTATCTCTGGCTAGTTTCTCCAGCTTCCAACATTTCAACACGTTCCTAGGTCCCATCTCTTTTCTAAAGATGGGTCCCATCCCTTTCATTTCTAAATTCTTGTTAATTTTTTTCTTCAGAGATCAGCTTTCTCTATGTTTTACTGGTTCATTCTGAACTGGTTGCAAGTTGTGACCAGGTGTGGGTTGAGAAATCCATTCCATAAATTAAAACAAGAATTTTCAGGAATGAAATGGAATCAAAGAGAACATATCCAAGTGCACTGCCCTTGGTACAGTGGAAGTTTGCTGTAGTTTCCATCATGTTGTGAAAAATGTTTACCTCCACTGTGGTAGGCCTCTCAGTACCATCTTCTGTCCACCCACAGGTGTTCTATTAAGGTATTTTCTTCAGCAAATGACACTTTTTTCTGCTTTGTATGTTCTCCCAAATCAAATCCACTACTCATGGAAAGATGTGTTTCACCATTACTGCTGTGAAGCAAATGTGACACCAAAGACTTTAAAAGCCTCCCAAGGCGACGTTGCAAAAATTTTTGCAAGGCAGAAGCAAAGCCTCCCATGGTGACACCTCTCTGGGCAAGTCTATTTAGATGTATGCTGAACTTCTTTTAGGAAAAAATCCAGACCAGTCATCAATATTCACACCATTTCTCTGTTGCTAAGCACTTTTAAGAGGAAGTGAAGCATATGGTCAAGGAGACCAAGGTGGATGACTTAACTTTTCCCATTCAGTGTTCCTCACCTGGGTTCTGGTGTCAGTACTGACCAATCAGTACCTACCATATCAGGACACTGAGAAAAAAATGTGTGTGTGTTGGCATTGGGGTGGCAAAGTGGATGATGGGTAATTAGGACCAGTTCTATAAGCAACAGAAGCTGAGATAAGTGATTTTTCTCCCTACAATTTGTTTTCTCTCTTTTGATCATAGACCAAGAATTTTCATGTAAAACAATGATATCTTGGGAGTGGTAGTTCTGTCTGCCATCAATTTTTAGAAGATCAATATCCCTAGAATTCACAAACTTTATTTCCTAATAAAACTAAAACTTTCCTGAAATAAATTCACAAAAGTAATTGTGTGAATAATTCATAAAGTACACATAGGTGTCACAGAAAGAAGTCTTCATATAGCAATGATGGAAACATTCTTTTTTCCTTGTTGAATGGGACTACAGGACTGACTGGCGCTGGACACTCCAGGGCAAGGAAGCAGACTCTCAGACTCATGGTGCTTTAAAATTTCTTTATGTTCTAATCTAGTGTTCTGATAAACAGGGAAAACCAATTCTTTGTAGTTCTATTTATCTTGGGGGCAGAAGTACATTATATAAAAGATAAATTACTATAGGTGACATTCTCTTGGAAGATTATTTCTCAATCATAAAGTATTCAGAACTATTTGTAAAGCCTATAGATAGACTGATACCATTACTCTATTTATATTAAAATCCATGATGCTAATGTAAGCTTAGGAAGGCGAACTTTGACCAAGATGGATCATAAAGCTGTAAAATCTAACCCATTCATTGTATATCCATGGTTATTTTCAGTTCACTGACCAAAAATCTTTATGAAAGTTTGATTACAAACAGTTACTGCCTATAACCAACTCCATTTATAGTAAATGGTATTTTAATACATAACAATAGATGTGTCTACTTTAGACAGATGATATGGAATTTCCAGTGTCAGCAGCAGCAATGAAGCTATTTTTCAATTACTAGAATGCAAGGCAGCACTTACTCCTTTTTATTTTTCTTGAAAGAGTACCATATGTCATTTTTCTCTTTGAGGAAATGGCTGTTGGTACTGGAGCACATTTGGTCATTTTCTGAGGCTACAAGGAGTAAATTGTATATCATCTCCCTTACATTGAATTTTAATCCATCATTAAGAAATACTGATTTTCACTTCTGGTTAGAATGTAGGGAGAACATGTTAATCAACTGGAATTCTTATTCACTGCTAGGGAATTCTAAAATAGTACAACCACTTTGGAAAGAGTTTGTTTCTTATAAAGTTAAATAAACATCTACCCTACGACCTACCAATTCTCCTCCTAGATAATTTCCCAAGAGACCTACCAATTCTCCTCCCTAGATAATTTCCCAATATATGTGTAGAAAAGGATTTTTACAAGAATATTTATTTCTGCCTTATTCTTTTTTTTCCTTAAAAACTTTTTTTTTTTTTTTAAAGTCAAGGAGAGGGATCCCTGGGTGGCGCAGCGGTTTGGCGCCTGCCTTTGGCCCAGGGCACGATCCTGGAGACCTGGGATCGAATCCCACATCAGGCTCCCGGTGCATGGAGCCTGCTTCTCCCTCTGCCTGTGTCTCTGCCTCTCTCTCTCTCTCTCTGTGACTATCATAAATAAATAAAAAAATTAAAAAAAAATAAAGTCAAGGAGATTTGGTGCTGACTGGCTGTGTGTTGTGTTGGGCTCTTAAATCTATTCTTTCTGGCAGCACAAGAACTAGGATGCTGGCCCTTGTCCATATATTTATCACATTGCCATGTATTGCTAGGAGGTGTGGTAGTAACCCAGACTTCTAAGAGAATATGCAGCTATGCTCTAATCCTGGTAAGTGAGTATACATTTTTTTATTGAAATCTGTGGATAGTTTGAGACTTTTACAAACAGAAGGACAAGAGCTTTTGGCTCTCTGAGCTTTGGACAGTGCTCATGTAATTGGATTCCTGCATGAGAGAGAGAAAACAGTTCAGGCAAATCCTATAGTAGGAGTAATGATGTGAGGAAAGGTGAAATCTGGGTAAATCTGTTTTATTCTTAATAGCGTCAAACTAGAAACAACCTAAATGCCCACCAACAGCTACTCAGGAATAAAAAGAAATTGACTATTGATATAAACAGTAACATGCATGGATCTAAAAAAAACTAGGATGAGTGGAAAATGTCAAATACAAAAGAGTAAACACTAAGTTATTTCTTTATATGAAACTCTAGGGTAGTCGCACATCAGCTATGGAAAATCAGGTCTTTGATCACCTGAGTTGGGGTACTGGCTGGAAAGGGATGTGAAGTGACTTTGGAGAGATGGAAATGTGCTGTATGCTGATGGGGCATTATTTATGTAGGGATATACATTAGTCAAAATACATCAAAGTGTATACTTAAAAGCTGTGTATTGGCTTATATATGAACGACTCTCTAATAAAGTTGATAAAAACGAAACACTGCATCCAGAATATTTGAGACATATACAATCATATGTTTATTGAATACCTACTATTTTCCAGAAAAGTTGATATACTAATGAACAAAGCTAACAAGGTTTCATTCTACCTTCATGAAACTTGTGTTCTAGGGAGGGTTGCCAGACAATGAAAGAATAAACAATAAATGTATAAGATGCCAGGAGATACTGCCTAACCCTGGAAGTTGTCTGTGAGAGTTATCACTCACTATTCTGCAGATGGATGGCTTTCTACATCTGCACTTGACAGTGTTCTATGACCCCAAATACTAGAAAGTTAAAGACTGAGGAGCAATGGTCAATATGGACAGGAGTAGGTCATATGTGTGTGTGTGTGTATGTGTGTATTTCATTTTACTTATTCCTCTCATGTGCATTCCATGTAATTTCCCAGGAACAGTGAGCCCCAGTTGCTCACAGAGGTAACTGATCCATTAACACATTCTTTCATGGTCCTTCTTTCTTCTCCTTCTCATTCCCTTGTTCCCTTTTCATGCCTCTGTGATCACCTCTGAAATAAACAATTTGCATCCAAATACTTTTCTCAAGGTTTGCTTCTAAGAGGTTTGCTAAAACCCTGTTGAAGCTTGTTTAAAGTTTTCTAAAATCCTGGATAGAGAGAATAGAGAATGCTGAGAATGGCAGAGTGGAGGAAGGGGCTATTTGACATAAGATGGTCATAAAAATTTATCTGAGAAGATGACACTTGAGTAGGGGGAAGTCCAGAGTGGGCACACATTTGTAAGCTGTCAGAATTTGGATGTTTGAAGCCATGGAACTGGAAAGAATCACCCAGAGAGTGAGTGTCGATAGAGAAAGGCTTGTGGGCTGAGATCTGAACATGCCATTATTTAGCAATTGGGAGGTTAAAAAGGATATAGAAGAGGTGAATAGAAACATCCAGTGAGATAGGTGGAAAATAAAAAGAGAATGATGTTTTAGAAGCTGAGCGAAGAAAGTATTTCAAGAATGGGAGAGTGATAAACTAGATCAAATGATAATTATATCAAGACAGATAAGGACAGGGATTGACCATTGGATTTCACAATATGGAAGCCATCATTGGTGACCTTGACAAGAGTTGTTTCCTTGAAGAGGTGGAGATAAAATCTCATTAGATGGGAGTAAGAGCAAAAGAGAATGGGAAGATATAAAATAGAAAATCTTCAGATGATATTCTCTGTAAAGTATTGCTCAAAAGTGGGGCAGTAGGTGAAAGGTAGGTTAAGGTTCAAGGAATGATTTGTTTCCTAAAAATACAGGTATTATAGACATGCACATTTGCTGAAGGGATTGATAGAGCAGGGAGGAAGAAAAAAATCAAGGATGCAAGAGAAATCAGGGGTGGCAGCTAAAAGTATATCCTGGAGTAGGCAAAAGAGGATGGACTCTGATTGTTCAAATGGGGGGGTGGGGTTAGCTTGAAATGGAGCAAGGACCTCTGATCATTAGTAACAGGAGGGATGAATTACAGTTTGATTCCAAATGTCTTGCATGAATAGATGTAGTGGAAGTCTGGAAGTTCTCTTCTAATTAATTGTTTCTCAGCAGCATAGGTATCAAGTCATCAGCTGATATTAAGGAGAGGAGGAGCTTTGGTGATTTGAGGAGAAATGAGAAGCTGTGTCATGGACATCTAAAAGGGTGGTACAGGGAACTGATCAGGTGAACGTGTGAGTTGTTGGCAGCACTGAAAATTACTTGGAGCCGATGGTCATGACTCTAAGACCAATCAGTGTGATTTTGTGTTTTTCTTCAGCAATGGGTGCAGCAGGCATGGATTCGGCAGAGAATTAGGTTTAGCCAGGTTTGGGATTTTGCTGAGGAAGAAAGATGCAGGGAAAAAGGAGCAAGTTGCTGAGCTGTATGCAAAGATTATAAGAGTGGACCATGAACACAAGGCTGGGATGCAGTGAAAAGATGGAAGTGTCACTGGATTGAAGAATTGTTGAAGTTGGATAATCAGAGGGAACAAACTAGAAAAAAAGCATGGTTAGAAAGTGTGATACTTCAAGGCACCTGGGTGGCTCAGTCAGTTGAGTGTCTGATTCTTGGTTTTGGCTCAGGTCATGATCTAAGGGTCCTGAGATGGAATCCACATTGGACTCCAAGTTCTATGGGGAGTCTGCCTGAAGTTTCTCTACCTCTGCTCGCCCCCCACTCAGGCACACACACTCTCTCTAAAATAAGTAAATAAAACATTAAAAAAAACAAACAAAAGAAAATAAGATGCTTCAAGTTGAAATATTGGAAGGCTTAGGTTACTGAGAATGACACAAACTAGGGTATGACCATGGGAATGACCACAACAGTGAGGTTGAAGATAAGAGAAAAGGGGTTCAGGGACTTGAGGGCCAGGGTATTGAAAGAGTACCTACATGGATATTAATATCACCAAGAGTTATAATGGCATCAAAGACAGTTGCAATAAGCAAGGAGCTAAACCTTTAAAGAATGAGGGGTGTGACCAAGAGGTGACAAATGACTGTAACAAGAAGGTGAGCAGATAAACTACCTGGATGTCTGCTGCTTCTTGAACACACGGGGCACACTTTTGCCTTATGGTCTTTGTTCTTTTCATTCCCTCTGACTGGAATGTTCTTTTCTGATATTAGTGTTATTTCCTTCTTCACCTCATTTAGGTCTTTGCTCATATTTCATTTTCTCAGTAAGATCATTTCTGATCATCCTATAAAGATCAACTTCCCTATCCATCCTAACATGTTATTTTCCTACTTCCAATGTATAACACACTATATATTTCACTTGCTTTATTTTGTATGTTTCCCTCTTACTAGACTTCAGACAGCAGAACTATTTTACTCTAATTTACTGCTAAATCCCTAATGTCCAGGACAGTGTCTGACATATGGTAGATGCTCAAGAAATATTTGCTGATGCTCTGATGATATAAGCTTTTGGGGCTGTAGGGAAAGAGAGGGACAAAGGTCTGGAAACAGTAGTGATGAGCAAGAAAGACACCGAGCTCACCTCCAGGCTGAGAGATTCTATAGGTGTAGAAGAAATAGAAGCCTTTTGAGTAGGAGCCAGTTAAGAGGGCTCCAGGGAGCACTGTTTAATAGTTTTCACTGGACCAAGTTTCAGAACAAAGGTGGAAAGGAATGCTCCAAGTAGAGCTGAAGATTTAGCTGATTTTGCTGTGGGTTACAGAGGGCCTGGGAGGTTTCAGGACAAGGAGAGAGGTGGCAGCTAGTGGGAGATAGAGTTGTACAGAAAGAAGTGGATGTCTGCGTGAGTGAGGTAAACCAGGTAGGGCTCTTCCTGATGGACTTTTAGGAAATGGTGGTGTCAAAGCATTGATGATTTGGGTTTAGAAGATATATCAATGTTACCAGGATCACACAGGTTTCTAGAACTCTTCATAGGTGTGGATAACATTGTAGAAAGGCACACAGAGGACAGGTATCCCCAACATCTAGCACATCTGATTGATCTGTAATAAATATTTGTTGGTGGAAATAATGAATGGAAAAATTAGTACTGAAATTAAATAGTTAATTCTAAAGAGGGGAAAAACATAGAGTAATTCTTTAATTCCTAAAGAGTCACTAATGAGAGAGTCACTAAAGAGTATGCTATGTAAATCCACAGAGGAAATGCCAAAGAAATAAATGTAGGACACAGCCTTTGCCCTTGAACACTTCAGAGTTAAACACAAATTATGTTCATTGTTATAGAACGCTGCATTGTTTTAACGAAGTACAAAAAAAAATCATAAAGTGAACAAATGTTCTAATTTTAACAGGAAAAACAGCACATTTGACTAACTGAGTCAGGAATGTAGCCTACTTTGCATACAAAGTCACAGGAGACAACGGGTTTGTGAATGATGATGATCAAGGATGACCTTCATGTTGTTCTTGTCTAGGCCAATTAATTGTATCGAATCCTGGGAGATTTATTTCTTCCCGATGGTTCAGTTTGTTCTTTCTTAAAAACAAGGCTTAGAATTTCTGAGTTATTAGATGAGAAGTACTAAAAGATTGCCAAAACCAGTTTTGGTTGGCTTTTAGAATGAATTTTATTCACAGAAAGAAGGTATGAGCAAGGGAGCAGTAAGCCTGGCTCCTATTACACCTGAGAGTTCTTGTAGGCTCAGAGATACCTGTGCAGAGAAAGGAGCAGCCTACATGTCCCTTGGGTGGTAAAGACCAGGCTTCCAGCCCCTGGGGAATCAATTTATTTGTTTATAACACTGGGTTGAGGGCATGAGGAAGTCATTTGTAAATGTGTTTCCAAGCTGCTAAACTGTTAAACATCAATTTTAAAGGCTCGGAAGGGGAAAAAATGCAAAGCCCTTTGAATAATTCAAATATGGAGAATAATTTACCTACTATCTCAAAGTTATCGTAGCCATTTTGGGAGCATATTTAGAATAAACAGGTCACTCACCTCTCCTTGAATCTCATTACTACTACAAAGTCATGTGTGTACTACCCTGACCAGTCTGGAGGCAACTTTCATGACGGCAGTACCCCAAAAGTCTTAGCCCATCCCTCCAGGCAGTAGTTCTCAAAGTGTGTTCCAGGGACTAATTGGAAAGGGAGGTATCAAGACCCAAACATGGGAACCATGAGGTCAGACAATGTTCATAATTATACTAAGATCTTCCCTTTTTCACTGTCTCTCTTTTTAAAAATGAATAGCAGGGGATCCCTGGGTGGCTCAGCAGTTGAGGGCCTGCCTTTGGCCTGGGGTGTGATCCTAGAGACCCAGGTTTGAGTCTCACATTGGGCTCCCTGCATGGAGCCTGCTTCTCCCTCTGCCTGTGTCTCTGCCTCTCTCTCTCTGTGTCTCTCATGAATAAATAAATAAAATATTAAAAAAATAAAAGTGAATAGCAGTAGAGTTGTCCAGAGACTACATGTCACATTAAAAATACATTATTTACATTCAGGTGTAATGAATTAATTATTCTTATTTTAAAAAATGCTGGGACACCTGCACCCCAATGTTTATGGCAGCAATGTCCACAATAGCCAAACTGTGGAAGGAGCCTCGGTGTCCATCGGAAGATGAAAGGATAAAGATGTGGTTTATGTATCCAATGGAATATTACTCAGCCATTAGAAATGACAAATACCCACCATTTGCTTCGACGTGGATGGAACTGGAGGGTATTATGCTGAGTGAAATAAGTCAATCGGAGAAGGACAAACATTATATGGTCTCATTCATTTGGGGAATATAAATAATAGTGAAAGGGAATATAAGGGAAGGGAGAAGAAATGGGTAGGAAATATCAGAAAGGGAGACAGAACATGGAAGACTCCTAACTCTGGGAAATGAACTAGGTGTGGTGGAAGGGGAGGAGGGCGGGGGGTGGGGGTGAATGGGTGACGGGCACTGAGGGGGGCACTTGACGGGATGAGCACTGGGTGTTATTCTGCATGTTGGCAAATTGAACACCAATAAAAAATACATTTATTATTAAAAAATAAACTAATAAATACTAAAATTCTTCTTTTTAAGATAGATAACCTAACACAAAAGCACTTTGGAGTTTCTCAATAACTTAAAAGTATAAAGGGGTCCTGAGGTAAAAAAAAAAACTGAGAACTATGGCTTTATGATTATCCTGAATTTGTTGAAGACTATGGGACTTAGCCTTTCCTTACTAGCCTTTCTCCATGAAAAAATATACCTAAAAGCTCTTATCTCCCCCAGTTGGTTAAATGACAAAAATCTAGCGCCAAAAGCCAGCTCGCGGATCAGAAGAAACAAGATTGTTTGCTTGTGTTGCTTCTCCAGGTCCACCTGGGCTTCAGGCCATTGGTGACCTGAACCCACCGAAGACTCTACCTAAACATACATTTGTCCTCCCCACCGGAGCTCTCACAAGCCCTGGGCCTTTTCCTGTTGCTTACAGTAAACTATGGTCCTGCCCAGATGCCTTCAACCAATAGAGACTTTACCAATCATGGGTAAAGAAAGAGGAGAACCAGTTTGAGGATAGAGATAACTAGGGAGATGAGGGAAATCCTAGACTCCTGTGGCCCTACTGTGTCTAGACCTGCCTATTCTGTTTCTGCTTTAGACATCATGAGGCCTTCCGCGAGCCTAATCTGTCTTTAGGGTATATACTTTGCAGATAGGTTAAGACATGTACTTTGGAATAAATAAAATTCGGTCCTCATACATATTTGGTCTTTTTGCTGAGCTAATATATCTACCAAATACTTCTTTAATTGAGACCCAGCCTTCTGGGTCTCATACCTCTACATGATATGACCTACTCACCCATCACAGACTCCTTTATAAATTCTTTGCTATTTAGTTCGACTTGCAGCTGGTGAAATCAGCTAATTTTTGTTGGTGGTAGATTTCAGAAAGGTCATTACTTTTAAACTGATTTTTTTTTCTCCTAGCACATAATTATATTTTTTCAAATATACAGTAAAATTGAAAAAAAATTATAGTGAACATCCATTTTTCTACAGTTTAGATGATATCACTATCCTATTTGATTTATTGCTAATCTATCCATCTACCCATCTCTCTATCCAGTTGTTGAATGTAATTTTTAATTTAAACTTTAACAAAAACCTCTGTAAAAATGAAAGATCTTTTTAGTGAAGAAAGTTTCCATGTGGGAAATCAAATCTAAACTAGTAAATTTTTATCTAAATCACCTAAACCTTCAGAAGCAAAATGTTGTTATCAAAACACTGTTTGGAAATGTAGTTCAAGGATGGTACATTTTGGTGTGAGCACTCTCTTTTCCTTTTCTGTTCACAGTGAGGATCTGTGTCTTCACTGTTTTATTTTCTAAAAACTTCACAGATGTCTTAAACTGTGGAACTAATATTAAGAAGTTATTAGGAGTCGCTGAATAAAATTTAGGCAAGCAGTGAGCCTTTGGATTTTCCTGAGGAAAAAAATGGGCCCTTTCAAACCTTTAAAAAAGATAGGGATCTGAACTTTGGTTCTGCAGTAGGAATAATTTTTTTCCTAAAAAATCATCTTCTACTATTCTTCCTTCAAGGTTTGGAAAAATCTAAAGTTGCAGGGAATAATTGGAGCCTATGTAGCCCATTAAAGTTTATCTTCTCTTAATATTCCAATTTCCTCAAGACTCTGGTTACAGTAATTGTTTTTTTTTTGAAATATCTTCCAATGTTTAAGTTTTGTTATGTTTCCTGGTAAGCTATTGTGTATATGAGTAGCTCATGATTTTCCTATAATTGAAAAAAAAGAGTGAAGGGGGGCTATTTTATGACATCTGTTTCAAATTTATTTTTCTTTATTTTGCAATTATGCTTGGAGCTTTCTTATCTATCTTTTGAAGAAATAGTAACTGTGCTTGGCATTAACTAGGCTGGTTAAGTCTTTATATACAAAAATTAATTTCCCTTGAACTGTCTTTTATAGGCTGTAAATTTCAATTTTTATGGTTTTCCTCTACACTTTTATTAACAACTTTGTCTTCTTTTAAAACTTAAAAAAAAAAAAAGAGGTAAAAACCAAAAGAGATAGTAGCCATCAGATCATCAAGCCCTACCACTGCCTGTCGGGAATGTGACCTCCTCCCGCACCTTTTGCGTTTTGCACTATTACATTTCTGGCTGAGCCTTGACAATTTGAGGGACTCACAACATTTTCTTCATTTCATTGATGTAATTTCAGGTGCCAGTGGTCATTGGATCCCTTAACGTATTGTATTTTTATATTCATTTTTTGCATGAGACAAACTGAAGTTCATTTTTTACTATTCCATTTCCTAAAAAAGTCATTTAAATGGAAATAAGAACTATTCATCCTTCAATAATTGTGACTAGGAAGTCATAACAGCAAGAAAGTACTTCCCCGCCTAAAGTAGCGATTTCAAGATTCCATTCACGTTAAACTGATCTTACTGGATAGAAGAAGTGATTTCAATCTCCTTCGCTTGTTTGGAAACCTCATATTTCTAAATAACCCAAATCTGGCAAACACTTAAACAGGAAAGTCTCAAGATATTCGCTTAGGCAGTCTTGTTGTTAAACCTAACCTATAAAACAAAAAGAAAACAAATTGCCAGAAAACATGAAAATTACAGTGGTTATTTAACTATATAATAAATATAATACAAATATTCTGTTGATGTGTCTTAAGAATAAGAGAGCACTTTACCAATGTCTCCATTTTTAAAAAACCAGCATGGAGCTGGCTTTCTGATTCTTTTCTCCAAACTGATATATGACCCCCGTTGTTGAAAGAAGTGATTACCATCAGACCACAGGATATGAGAATTCTCTGACCAGCTCTGATCTCCAAGTAAACAACCTCTTGTTGGTAATTTAATAATCTCTGACACTTTATTGGTCATTTACAAAGCAGGGTATTTTATGATATTATTATTTGCTGAAAAGTGAATGCCATTCCTTCTTAAGGGAGCAGTGTAATAGAGAAACTCTTTGGACTTTGAGTGATGACACCAGAGGAATATTTTCACTCTGGTGTGGTATGTAATGGCTATGCTGGCTCTCTGTTGGGTGATTCTGGTCATGGCGGCTTCTCAAGATTCAGCTGAAGTAGGTAGGGGTGGGGCTACAGGCTCTTGGGTCCCTTGAGGTTATTCTGGGAAGGTGGAATAGATGCTCCCTGTGTAACTTCTGTAGTCCTCAGTGGTTTCATTCATAAAATAAAAGGGTTGGGACTAGATAATCCCTCTAGTTCTAAAAGTCTTCCATTTTTTTGTCTTTTCAAAATGTCTTGGTTTATATGCATGACTCAGTCTCAGTTTATGTTTAATGTATTTTTTGAAATAAATTTATTTTTTATTGGTGTTCAATTTACCAACATACAGAGTAACACCCAGTGCTCACCCCGTCAAGTGCCCCCCTCAGTGCCTGCAACCCAGTCACCCCCACCCCCTGCCCTCCTCCCCTTCCACCACCCCTAGTTTGTTTCCCACAGTTAGGAGTCTTTATGTTTTGTCTCCCTTTCTGATATTTCCCACACATTTCTTCTCCCTTCCTTATATTCCCTTTCACTATTATTTATATTCCCCAAATGAATGAGAACATATAATGTTTGTCCTTCTCCGACTGACTTACTTCACTCAGCATAATACCCTCCAGTTCCATCCACGTGGAAGCAAACGGTGGGTATTTGTCATTTCTAATGGCTGAGTAATATTCCATTGTATACATAGACCACATCTTCTTTATCCATTTATCTTTCGATGGACACCAAGGCTCCTTCCACAGTTTGGCTATTGTGGACATTGCTGCTAGAAACATCGGGGCGCAGGTGTCCCGGCGTTTCATTGCATCTGTATCTTTGGGGTAAATCCCCAACAGTGCAATTTCTGGGTCATAGGGTGGGTCTATTTTTAACTCTTTGAGGAACCTCCACACAGTTTTCCAGAGTGGCTGCACCAGTTCACATTCCCACCAACAGTGTAAGAGGGTTCCCTTTTCTCCGCATCCTCTCCAACATTTGTGGTTTCCTGCATTGTTAATTTTCCCCATTCTCACTGGTGTGAGGTGGTATCTCATTGTGGTTTTGATTTGTATTTCCCTGATGGCCAGTGATGCAGAGCATTTTCTCATGTGCTTGTTGGCCATGTCTATGTCTTCCTCTGTGAGATTTCTGTTCATGTCTTTTGCCCATTTCATGATTGGATTGTTTGTTTCTTTGCTGTTGAGTTTAAGAAGTTCTTTATAGATCTGGGAAACTAGCCCTTTATCTGATACGTCATTTGCAAATATCTTCTCCCATTCTGTAGGTTGTCTTTTAGTTTTGTTGACTGTATCTTTGCTGTGCAAAAGCTTCTTATCTTGATGAAGTCCCAATAGTTCATTTTTGCTTTTGTTTCTTTTGCCTTAGTGGATGTATCTTGCAAGAAGTTACTGTGGCTGAATTCAAAAAGGGTGTTGCCTGTGTTCTCCTCCAGGATTTTGATGGAATCTTGTCTCACATTTAGATCTTTGTGTATGGTGCAAGAGAGTGGTCTAGTTTCATTCTTCTGCATGTGGATGTCCAATTTTCCCAGCACCATTTATTGAAGAGACTGTCTTTCTTCCAATGGATAGTCTTTCCTCCTTTATCGAATATTAGTTGACCATAAAGTTGAGGGTCCGCTTCTGGATTCTCTATTCTGTTCCATTGATCTATGTGTCTGTTTTTGCCAGTACCACACTGTCTTGGCGACCACAGCTTTGTAGTACAACCTGAAATCTGGCATTGTGATGCCCCCAGATACCATTTTCTTTTTTACAATTCCCCTGGCTATTCGGGGTCTTTTCTGATTCCACACAAATCTTAAAATAATTTGTTCTAACTCTCTGAAGAAAGTCCATGGTATTTTGGTAGGGATTGCATTAAACGTGTAAATTGCCCTGGGTAACATTGACATTTTCACAATATTAATTCTGCCAATCCATGAGCATGGAATATTTTTTCCATCTCTTTGTGTCTTCTTCAGTTTCTTTCAGAAGTGTTCTATAGTTTTTAGGGTATAGATCCTTTACCTCTTTGGTTAGGTTTATTCCTAGGTATCTTATGCTTTTGGGTGCAATTGTAAATGGGATTAACTCCTTAATTTCTCTTTCTTCAGGCTCATTGGTAGTGTATAGAAATGCCATTGATTTCTGGGCATTGATTTTGTATCCTGCCACGCTACCAAATTGCTGTACGAGTTCTAGCAATCTTGGGGTGGAGACTTTTGGGTTTTCTATGTAGAGTATCATGTCATCGGCGAAGAGGGAGAGTTTGACTTCTTCTTTGCCAAATTGAATGCCTTTAATGTCTTTTTGTTGTCTGATTGCTGAGGCTAGGACTTCCAGTACTATGTTGAATAGCAGTGGTGAGAGTGGACATCCCTGTCTTGTTCCTGATCTTAGGGGAAAGGCTCCCAGTGATTCCCCATTGAGAATTATATTTGCTGTAGGCTTTTCGTAGATGGCTTTTAAGATGTTGAGGAATGTTCCCTCTATCCCTACACTCTGCTACACTCTGAAGAGTTTTGATCAGGAATGGATGCTGTATTTTGTCAAATGCTTTCTCTGCATCTAATGAGAGGATCATATGGTTCTTGGTTTTTCTCTTGCTGATATGATGAATCACATTGAATGTTTTACGAGTGTTGAACCAGCCTTGTGTCCCAGGAATAAATCCTACTTGGTCATGGTGAATAATTTTCTTAATGTATTGTTGGATCTGATTGGCTAGTAACTTGTTGAGAATTTTTGCATCCATGTTCATCAGGGATATTGGTCTGTAATTCTCCTTTTTGGTGGGGTCTTTGTCTGGTTTTGGAATTAAGGTGATGCTGGCCTCATAGAACGAATTTGGAAGTACTCCATCTCTTTCTATCTTTCCAAACAGCTTTAGTAGAATAGGTATGGTTTCTTCTTTAAATGTTTCATAGAATTCCCCTGGGAAGCCATCTGGCCCTGGATTTTTGTGTTTTGGGAGATTTTTGATGACTGCTTCAATTTCCTCCCTGGTTATTGGCCTGTTCAGGTTTTCTATTTCTTCCTGTTCCAGTTTTGGTAGTTTGTGGCTTTCCAGGAATGCGCCCATTTCTTCTAGATTGCCTAATTTATTGGCGTATAGCTGTTCATAATATGTTTTTAAAATCTTTTTGTATTTCCTTGGTGTTGGTAGTGATCTCTCCTTTCTCATTCATGATTTTATTAATTTGAGTCTTCTCTCTCTTCTTTTTAATAAGGTTGGCTAATGGTTTATCTATCTTATTAATTCTTTCAAAGAATCAACTCCTGGTTCTGTTGATCTCTTCCACAGTTCTTCTGGTCTTGATTTTGCTGAGTTCTGCTCGAATATTTATTAACTCTCTTCTTCTGCTGGGTGTAGGATCTATTTGCTGTTTTTTCTCTAGCTCCTTTATGTGTAAGGTTAGCTTTTGTATTTGAGTTCTTTCCAGTTTTGAATGGCTGCTTGTATTGCGATGTATTTCCCCCTCAGGACTGCTTTTGCTGCATCCCAAAGATTTTGAACGGTTGTATCTTCATTCTCATTAGTTTCCATGAATCTTTTTAATTCTTCCTTAATTTCCTGGTTGACCCTTTCATCTTTTAGCAGGATGGTCCTTAACCTCCACCTGTTTGAGGTCCTTCCAAACTTCTTATTGTGATTTAGTTCTAATTTCAAAGCATTATGGCCTGAGAATATGCAGGGGACGATCCCAATCTTTTGGTATTGGTTCAGACCCGAGTTGTGACCCAGTATGTGGTCTATTCTGGAGAAAGCTCCATGTGCACTTGAGAAGAATGTGTATTCAGTTGAGTTTGGATGTAAAGTTCTGTAGATATCTGTGAAATCCATCTGGTCGAGTGTATCATTTAAAGCTCTCGTTTCTTTGGAGATGTTGTGCTTAGAAGACCTATCGAGTATAGAAAGAGCTAGATTGAAGTCACCAAGTATAAGTGTATTATTATCTAAGTATTCCTTCACTTTGGTTACTAACTGATTGATATATTTGGCAGCTCCCACATTCGGGGCATATATATTGAGGATTGTTAAGTCCTCTTGTTGGATAGATCCTTTAAGTATGATATAGTGTCCCTCTTCATCTCTCACTACAGTCTTCGGGGTTAATTTTAGTTTATCTGATATAAGGATGGCTACCCCTGCTTTCTTTTGAGGACCATTCGAATGGTAAATGGTTCTCCAACCTTTTATTTTCAGGCTGTAGGTGTCCTTCTGTCTAAAATGAGTCTCTTGTAGACAGCAAATAGATGGGTCCTGCTTTTTTATCCAGTCTGACACCCTGCGCCTTTTGATGGGGTCATTAAGCCCGTTCACGTTCAGAGTTACTATTGACAGATATGAGTTTAGTTTCACCATGATATCTATTCAGTCCTTGTTTTTGTGGATTGTTCCACTGAACTTCTTCTTAAAGGTGAATTTTAAGAGTCCCCCTTAAAATTTCTTGCAGAGCTGGTTTGGAGGTCACATATTCTTTCAGTTCCTGCCTGTCTTGGAAGCTCTTGATCTCTCCTTCCATTCTGAATGAGAGCCTTGCTGGATAAAGTATTCTTGGCTGCATGTTCTTCTCATTTAGGATCCTGAATATATCCTGCCAGCCCTTTCTGGCCTGCCAGGTCTCTGTGGAGAGGTCTGCTGGTTACCCTAATACTCCTCCCCATAAAAGTCAGGGATTTCTTGTCTCTTGCTGCTTTAAGGATCTTCTCTTTATCTTTGGAATTTGCAAACTTAACTATTAAATGTCGAGGTGTTGAACGGTTTTTATTGATTTTAGGGGGAGATCTCTCTATTTCCTGGACCTGAATGCCTGTTTCCCTTCCCAGATTAGGAAAGTTTTCAGCTAGGGTTTGTTCAAATACATATTCTGGCCCTCTGGCCCTTTCAGCACCCTCGGGAACCCCAATTAAAAGTAGGTTTTTCTTCCTCAGGCTGTCATTTATTTCCCTTAATCTATCTTCATGGTCTTTTAATTGTTTGTCTCTTTTTTCCTGTTTCCCTCTTTGCCATCAACTTGTCTTCTATGTCACTCACTTGTTCTTCCACTTCGTTAACCCTCGTCATTAGGACTTCTAGTTTGGGTTGCATCTCATTCAATTGATTTTTAATTTCTGCCTGATTAGCTCTAAATTCTGCAGTCATGAAGTCTCTTGAGTCCTTTATGCTTTTTTCTAGAGCCACCAGTAGCTGTATAATAGTGCTTCTGAATTGGCTTTCTGACATTGAATTGTAATCCAGATTTTGTAATTCTGTGGGAGAGAGGACTGTTTCTGATTCTTTCTTTTGAGGTGAGGTTTTCCTTCTAGCAATTTTGCTCAGTGCAGAGTGGCAAAAGCAAATTGTATTGGGAAAAGGAGAAAAAGAGGAGAGAAAGAAGGAAAGGAAAGAGAAAAAGAAAAAAGAAAAAAGGAAGAAAAAAAAGAAAAAAAAAGAGAAGAAAAAGAGAAAGAAAAAGAAAGAAAGGAAGAAAAAGGTGGGGAAAGCAAACAGAAATCAAAAAGAAAAAAAAATACACGGGGGAGTATCTTCTGATTCTGTATACTTTAAGTCCGTTGACTTCCCCTGGAACTTGTCCGTCTAACTGGTCTTCTGGGGGAGGGGCCTGTTGTGCTGATTTTCAGGTGTTAGCACTTGGGGGAGCTGCTCTGCCCCTGCCTGGTGCAGGGCTCAGTGGGGGTTGTTTACCCCGTGAGGCCCCAGGAGGAACAACTGCAGTGGCAGCAGCCAGCTCCAGAGCCCTGGAGTCAGCTCCCGCAGTAACCCCGGAGCTCTCGGTCTGCAGGGCCTGGAGGCTCCGGGTGGGGCCGCTGATCTGCATTGCTCGGGGCAGGAGCGTCCTCCCTGTCCTGTGCCCTCCTGGCCTTTGCCTGTCCCGGGGGAGGCCGATCCTGGGCTGTGTCCCCGGCGCCCTGTGCTCCCAGGTCTGCGCTGTTGGGTTCGCCCTCCAGGCCCCGCAGCCCCCTCCGCGGAGCCGCCGCCCGAGCCCCTCCGAGCTGCTCCTGGAACCGCGCAGTCCCGTCTGCACGGAGCCTCTTCCTCTGACCGAGCCCCCCCACCCCCCCGCCGAGGCTCCCGCCCCGCAGCCCCCACCCCCGAGCCCCCCAAGCTGCTCCCGCCCCGCAGCCCCCTCCTCGGAGCCTCCGCCCGAGCCCCTCCGAGCTGCTCCGGGTCCCGCCCTGTGCGCTGCAGCCCTTAGGGAGCTCGGCCCATCTCCCGGGGCGCAGGTGTCTGTTAGTGTCCCCGGGAGCCCGAGGGCATCCCCGCCCTCCTGGGTCCTGCTCCACCTCCCCGCGAGCCCCTTTCCGCCCGGGAAGGTCGGTGCAGCTCCTGCTCCTCCGGGACGGGGCTCTCCTGTCCTGGGGACACTCGCCCCGGCCTCAGCCCAGCTCCTCGCGGGCCCCTCCCCCTCGGAGGCCTTTTGTTTCATTTCTTTTTCCCCGTCTTCCTACCTTGGTAGAAGCGCGAACTCTTCTCACTGTTGCATTCCAGGTGTTCTCTCTTTAATTCTCAGGCCGAATTCGTAGATTTTCAGGATGATTTGAAGGTTATCTAGGTAATTTGGTGGGGACAGGTGACTTGGGGACCCTACTCCTCCGCCATCTCGCCCCTCCTCTCTTCTGTGGTATTTCTAAAGTTGATTTGATTATGTGGTTGATGGAATATAAAGAAAAGTTTCTCTTTGCCTGGTTAATCTATACAAATTGGATTAGACGGACAGCTAAAATCTTTTAAGGATATATATTTCAGCTAATGGTAGAAACAGCAATAGAAAATATGGAGGCCGAAAAAAGAAAGGACAAATCCTCTTTTTTTTTTTAATATTTTATTTATTCATTCATGAGAGACACAGAGAGAGGCAGAGACACAGGCAGAGGGAGAAGCTGCCTCCTCACGGGGAACCCAATGTGGGACCTGATCCCAAAACTCCAGGATCACCCCTGAGCCGAAGGCAGATGCTCAACTGCTGAGCCACCCAGCTGTCCCAAAAGGACAAATTCGTAATAAGTTTTCAACTTTAATTTTAAGTCTGGGTCAAATGTCCATCTTAAAAAATCTTGAGGTAATGCGTCCTTCTTATCAGCATATTGTTTGTCCACATGAATTCCCATCTGACAAATTTATCCCTATTAATTCCAGAAGCTAAATTTCCAATCTTTTTGAACCTGAGCTTGAATGTCTTGATTTTAAGTGATTTATTGATGAAATTAAGAAACGTTAGCTTTTGCAGGAAAAGGATCTATTGTGTGCATATGGAGAAATGTTTCATACTGGCATGGCGTGTAGTTGCTGCTTTCGTTTTTCATTGGATGATTCTTATTGTAATGGCTTCACAGGTTTTAGTCGTGAAGGTAGAGAGTGAGGCTGTTGAGGATTCGGTTTGTTGAGTTTATCCTAAAGACTTGGCATCGAGGCTCCCCTCACATGAACAGCTGAAGAGGTAGTAGAGTCTAAAGAGCACTCATGATGGCCTCAGTAGGGAACTGAAGGGAGTCTATGTTATTGAGATTTTTTAAAAAACCCACTTAAACAATCAAGTGCTTTGTGTGCTATTTTCCAGGATTTTTAATATGCAAGCCTAAGAAAAATGAGCAAGTATTCCCTACCTTTCAGAAAAGTACATGACTGAGAAGAAAAGATTATATCTGATTGGCAAGATGGCAGTTTTTCTGCTGTTCCTGCTGGACACATCAGCTTCTTGATTGTTTGAAGGGATGCTTTTGTGCTGGTATGTGCCATCCTTTCTTATTTTGGCACTTGATGAAAGAGATAACCTGGCACAGGCTCTTGGAAACGACATTAACTGTGGATTTGTACCATGTGTCAATAAAAGTATCTTCATTTTCAAACACTGTCCTAAAATCACTTTCTTGAATTTGGAAGTTGAAGTATTTCCAGACTACATGCTTTAGCTGAGTAAGCAGAGTGAAGAAATAGGCATCCAGCCAAATGTGCTGTTATGGATAATGAGCAGAAAGTGTTCCGTTGCTGGGACAAGGAGGCATGCATTCCACTCCTAGAATTGCCCTTAGTGATTTGAGTGTGTGTGGTTGTGTGTGTTGCGGGGGAGAAGGGTGAAGAGATGTGAGAGGATAGTCAGGGAAGAAGAAAAGAGAAGCATCATGAATACAAATTCAACCTCGTTTTGTGGGAAGAGCTGTAAATGGTGGATGCCATGTTGGACCATTCTGAACAGCCAGTAGCATTTTTTTTTTTTAATGTCATAGCAGTGACTCAAATGTATTATTCTCTATTTGAACAAAGATATCAAAGAAACTCAGTGGAAGGGCTAAGAGACAGGCCATTTCTGAATAAAATAAACAGGTAAGAAGGCAATTTAATGAGCTTCTTACCATGAGGCAAGAAAGGTAAGTGGTTAAATGAAAGAAAAGATTCAATCAGCTAGTACGCCTCATTTGCAAAAAGTTTCCAGTTCTCAAAAATCTCACATTGGAAGGTGAAGTAAAGGGCATCTGAACGCTGTTCAATTCAGTACCGAGGTTTTAATAAGGACTAGGAACCTGTCATTTTAATCTGCATGGTGTTCTCTGTTCTTTTCTATAATTATATTGTTCTTCAAAGAGGAAGCCAAGTAGGCTGGGGCGATTTCTCTGAGAAAGAAAAACCTGAACAGCCTCCATAGGGATGAATCACTTACAATGAAAGAACCCTTGATCATGATTTTCAGATCATTTCACTCCATCACAGAATATTCCCTTAAGAGGTGACATGAGGCATTGAAGTAGTTCCCTTGAGGTGGTGTGGTTCCCCTCCCAACCTGTGTGGGAGGTGGGCTTTGAGAACTGAGGTGGGAAATAAAAGGGAGTAGAGTTCGAAGGTGGGGAATGGTCTCCCCAGAGGAGCTCCTCTAGGATCTCAGATGAGAGGGTTCTTGAGAATCAAGCAAGTAACTTCTGAGGGCTAAATAAGCACTCTTAGAACTGCCCTGGGGAAGGGAGTAAGGAGAGGAAAGTCAATGGTGAGGCAGTGTTCGGGGTCCCATTTATAACCACCATGACTCTATTTAATTCTGCTTAATATTGAACTTCACTAGGGTTCCACACACCAAAGCGTTGAGAAGTATGGTGCATGCCATGGCGGATTGCCTAATCCTTAAGGGTCTCAGCACTGTTTGTCTCAGGTGCCATGGGTGTTGGCTAATGACCGTTCATAGCCGAGTCCCTCTCTAGATGCCCACTCCGAGCAGCCCATGTCTCATGACAAAGACCCAGCCCCAGCCGCAATTCAGGAGATCAGGGAAGGGCCAACCCAGCAGCAGAGCTCCCTGAGGGCCTGGCTGCGGACTGTATGGCAACGGCTCATGGCCCACCTTCTTCCTCAGCCCAGTCCTGCTGCCCTCACTTCCTTGTAGGTGTTACTCCTGAGACTACCTCCATAGTATACCAGCTGTATACACATCTCCAGCTTTGAAAGTCTATTTCCTAGGAAACTTGGCCCAAGAAAAGAAGCTAAAAGACATGTGAAAATGACCAGACAGATCGATCACTACAGGTCTTTGACTCTTTATGTTTGTTCATCCAATAAATAGTTCATGAGGACCTACTATGTGCCAAGGGTTATATGATTTCATAACTGTGCCTGGAGACATCAGAGGACTTTAGAATCTTAAGAATAGATTGACTAAATTTGAATTTCTCTCTAAACTCTTTGGAGTTATCATGCATGCATAATCTTAAAATATTGTTTGCATATTGGTAGTCTGAAGGTCAAGTCTGCTTATCAGTAGTTTTTTAATGACCTATAAAGTGGTTTTAATATTTTGATTTAGTTGCAAATTTTAAAAATAAAGTGATTTTGCATAAAATCAAAATTCTGGCTGCTTTTTTTAAAAAAAGATTTTATTTATTCATGAGAGAGAGAGAGAGAGAGGCAGAGATACAGGCAGAGGGAGAAGCAGGCTTCATGCAGGGAGCCCAACGTGGGACTCGATCCCAGGTCTCCAGGATTGCACCCTGGGCTGAAGGTGGCGCTAAACTGCTGAGCCATCCAGGCTGCCCAATTCTGGCTTCTTTTAAAAACAGAACATCTGGCAACACAAGACGTTCCTAGAAGATAACAATCAGCCAGAGCTAATTAACGGCTGTCTTTAAAACTAGTGCCCATTCTAGTTTGCCATAGTCCTCACTATGCCCTATTGTAGCTGGCCCACATTGCTTGTACTTCCATCTAGGCCGCTGTACGTATTCAAATTTGTGACCTTTTCCCCAATTCTAGGTCCATAAGGGTTTCTCTCAGTCTTCGGATCATTCTTTAATGATTCTGTGGTGGAGGAAATTTGGGTTTATCCCTTAAGCCTGGTCTACCCACATGAGATGGTCTCATAAGTATTTAGTATTCTTCTATCAATGTAGAGCACAGCATTGAAAGAAACAATCCTACTCCTCTAGTTTCTTCATTTTTGAATAGTGCTTTTCAGAAATAGTCATTCAATGTGCACACCGCATTAAGCACAGGGACCATTTCAGAATTTGTGAGGTGGATCTATTCTCCCGGCTGCACACTTTCCTGCAGGAGCTGAGGAAGCACACTGAGAGAGGCGTGGAGTTTCTCCTCATGGCAAAAGGACAATTGGAGCCCATTTCCACCCACTCAGGCAAGTGCTGTGGCTCCAGGCTGTCCTGACTCTGGCACTTTATCTCAACACAAATGAAGACGCCACAGGAACTGAGCCTTAGGAAAGGTTTTGCTGAGAGAGACAGATTTATGCTGGCAAAGTTCAGGACATTGACCATTAACTGGAATGTTCACAGCAGCCTTTGGCACCGAGTCAAGTCAGGTTGGGTTAAGAGACCCAGCTCATGGACAGAGGAGAAAAAATGTACGCCGTCAGGCAAACCCGGAGGGAGCAAGGGATTCGAGGTGCTAGGTTAGATGACGTAGGGCCTTCTGGCCCCCATGTCACCAGAGGCAGACATGGAAACTCTACCACTTTCTGCAGAGGCTCACTTCTTACCCCTCGACAGAGAGTGACACAAAAGAGGGGTTCCTGGGTGGCTCAGTCGCTTAAGTGTCCTACTCTTGACTTGGGCTCAGGTCACGATCTGAGTCATGAGACTGAGTCCCACATTGGGTCCATGCTCAGTGCTTGAGATTCTCTCTCCCTCTGCCCCTTCTCCCACTCTCTCCCTCTCTAAAAAACAAATAAAATCTTTAAAAAATTAATGACACAAACTAACAGTACCATATACTATTTCCTAACAATGTAAATTACCAATATGAAGCATCGAGACTGTTCTCATTATACCATTTATCTTTAGTCCTATCAGTCCCCACAGGAAGCACAGGATTCTTCTCTCCAGACTTGAAGCACTATTGGTCGTTTTTTTGCTGTCACTTCACCTGCCCCCCAGCTTCTGACACCATCCAGATCTCGCAGTCACTTGTAGCATCCCCTCTGCTAAGTGCTTGCTCTTACTGCAAGCTAGCCCAGCCCCAAGACCATGCCGTCCTCCTCTACGGCTGCCTCAGTGGTGGCCATTGCCTTCCCACAGCCTTCATCACTGTGGGGGCTGGAAATGGGACAACCTTACTCATTGCTTCATTTGCCACTTGTAAATCCTGGTCTGTCTTTCTTAAAACCCTTCAACGCAGTTCTGGATCCCATCTCCACACCTATGTATAATGATGTGGAGGCATAGTCAGCCCCCATGTCAGCAGACTATCCAACCTGCTACCCCTTCTAAATTAGTCACCCCCCCCCCCAAGCCACCTCCCAGATTCTCTGAGGATTTAGATTCCTGGCTCACTGCCACTCTCTCCAACTATGTTCTTATCATAATTATGGTGATTCTAATGACCACAAAGATGAACTCTTCAATATCTTGGCCTTTGAATTCTTTTGTCTCCTCTCTTACAATAATACTCTCCTTAGCCATACATACCTTAGAAATGGCCATTATCAAGAACTGAAACCCCTCTGTAATCTCCATAAATTCAGCATCTTATTCTCCACCCTCTCCCTCTGGCTTTCCAGCTGATTGTCTCCAATATCCTGATTACAAAAAAAGTCCTTGACCCCCACAAGACATTCATTGATTCTACTATCTCTTCCCTGTCCTTCATCACCTTCATGGTGATCATATTTCTTTTTCTATTTGACTTAAGTTTCATGGTTTATCATTATGACCACTCCCTTGTATGAGTCCTCTACTCCCTCACTTCTTTCGCCCTTCATTGTACTTGCCTGGCAAAGCCCTATGACCTGATTTATTTAAGCTTTTAGCCTGTTCTGCCCCCATCCCTACAATGGTTCAGTTGCGCATGGCTGCAAAAAAACATAACGTCACAGACAGATCACAGCTTAAACTCATGACAGTGAACTTTAAATGAGTCCTGAGTGCTACCCGGAAATACTTGTCACTTTCCTTAGTCTATTCAATTTCCATTCTTCTTGACAAGTATTTTATATCTTTTTGGATCTTCAAGCCTCTAATACCTCCTCTGTTCTTAGCCTTAGCTGGTGACATTGCTTCCTATTCACTAAGAAAACAGAAGCATTCAGAAAGTAATTTCCATAAGCTTTTACTACCACATTCACTTACCTCCCTGCACCTAAGTCTTATACTGAGACCTCTTTCTGGAATGTGGAGGACTTTCCCTGGCTCCTATGAAAGGTCAACTCATTCCTTTCACTTGCTCAAGGACATTTTTCATGTGATGCTTCCTCTCTTCTGCATCATCAACTTTCTTCTCAACACACTTTCATGTTATTATTTCTCTTATCTTAAAGAATAATTTCTTCACTCTATACCTTTTTCCACATACCGCCTATTTTTCTCCTTCCCTTCTTCACTATAGTACCCCTGGGATTTGTCTTGATGATTAATTTTTTGTGTCAACTTGACGGGGCCTATATTTGATAAAAAATTATTCTAGATGTTTCTGTGAAGATATTTTTTTAGATGAGATTAACATTTAAGTCAGTAGACTTTGAGCAGAGCAGTTAATCTGACATAATGTGGGTGGGCCTCATTCAATCAGCTGAAGGACTTAATAGAAAAGACCAGAAGGAGAGGGAATTCTGCTAACAGACCACCTTCAGACCTGAGGTCCAGCATCACCTCTTCCCTGCATCTCCAGCCTACTGGCCTGTCCTGAGGACTTTGGATTTGCCAGCCTTCACAATCACATGAACAATTCCTTAAATTAAGTCTCTTTCTCTTTTTCTTTTTCTTTTTCTTTTTTTTTTTTTTCTCTTTTTCTTTTTCTCTTTTTCTCTCTCTCTCTCTGTACACACACACACACACACATACACATTCTATTGTTTCTGTTTTTCTGGAGAACCCCAACTAAGCCATTATCCATATCCCTTATTTCTACATTTTCTAATCTAGTTTCATTTATTCCTACTCCAATAGCCCTTGGCCTTCATTACTGCACTAAAACTGTTCCTGTCAAAGTTTCCAATGATCTTCATATGGCTAAACCTGAAGGTCAGTTCCTTGTCCTTCTTTTTCATACTCTATTAATAGCATATACTAACCCATATACTAACCATATTCTTCTTATTAATTTCCTTACCTAGCCTCTTGATTTCTTTTTTACCATATTGGTTGCTCCTTCTGAGTCCCCTTCACTGATTACTTCTGCTTGTCCTACGTCCAAGTGCTCCACAACTTAGTCCATAAACCTTATCTTTTCTCTATGTCACCTCCTGGGTGATCTCTTCCCGGTCTCATCTGGAAGACTCCCAAATTTATATCTCCAGCCTACATGTTTCTCCTGTCTACCTGAAGCCTCTGTGTAGAAGTCTAACAGAGATCTTCAAAAGAACATGTTCAAGACCAAGCTCTTGATATTCCCCTTTACACTCAAACTGTTCCTTCTGATACCTCCCTACCATCCTTTTAGTTGCTCTGGTCACAAATTTTGATTTATCCTTGACTCATCTCTTTTTTCTCATACCTCACATCCAATTTACAGATCATAGAGATGTATGATAGAATATTACTCTTAAAATATATATAGAATCCCACACTGTCTCACCACCTCTGCTGTCACCACCTGGAGCATGCTTCTAGAATCTTTGGATTATTTCAGTAGCCTCTGGAATATTTTAGCTTCCACCCTTGTGCCCCTACAATTCTATTTTCAACATAGCATACAGAGTGAGCTTCTAAACTACCTACCTTAAATTATACCACCACTCTAGGGAGACTCTCTAATGGTGTCCTATCTCACTTGGAACAAAAGCCAGAATTCTCACCATGTCCTGGAAAGCCTTGTGTGACCCAACAGTCTCTTACCTCTTAAACCATTTCTTGCCTCTTTGCAATCATTCTCTTCCTCAGCCACACCAGGCACTCTTCCTATGCTGTTCCTTTCCATGTGCTGATCCATCTGCCTGAAATGCCCTATCCCAGATACCAGCATGGCTTGCTTCTTTATTCCTTTCACATCTCTGCTGGAATTTTCTTTCAGTGAGGACTTCTCTTACCATACTTCCCCTCTCTCCTTTACTTTACTTTTCTCCCTTCCTTTACACCTATTACTGCCATTTGACCCATGACACATTTGTTTGCATATTTTGTTGCGGATCTTCCCCCACTTAAATATGCGCTCCATGAGGATTGAAGCTTTGTCTTTTTCCTTTACTATTTTAACTCTAAAACCTAAACAATGTCTGACATATAGTAAGTACTCAGTAAATATTCGCTGAATAACAAATGAAGGTAATTCCTATGGCATATTATCTAAAAGTTGATAATTATCTGCATAGATCTGACTATTAGCACTGCTATGGAGTTACATATAGAGCACATGTCTGAAAGTGTATTTAACTTATCTTTTTAAAGTCAGAGTCAGCTTATTCTTAGTGATCAGAACCTTCCAGAACATACCAATTTAACTTGTCTCTCCATCAACAATTCATTCTTCATTAACCTCTGTAAATTTCTTTTTAAAAATTATCTTCCAGCACTTCCATGATGGGTACATTCAAAATTTTGATCTGTAGTCATATTAGGTCTAAAACACACAGTCCTTATCTCTGGACAACAAAACAGATTATATACTTTGAGACCTTTTATCCAGGTCGTCTGATAGATCGTCAAGCTCTCAAAGTAAATAACAGTTGGGACAAAGGGTCTGCTGTAACCAACGTGTAGTCTTGAGAGCACAATGAGAGGAGGGGGCCCAAGGATTCTGAAAGAATAAAACCCAGCCTTAAACAAATGCCACAAGGCCAGAAGTAAATAGAGACTTCCCAGAGCAAGGATATCCTCCATGCTTGGGAGAGCCCTCAGTGAGAGCAATCCATCAAGCCAGGCTCAGTAAAAAGGAGGAGACCCAGTCTTTAGTCCTTGCAGAGCTTTGCCAGAGGTCAAAACAAACACAGGATAAATCCCAGACACAGTAAATTGGACCCCTGACAAACAGACACATTTCAACCGGAGATAAGTCTGCAAATTGATGAAATGTAATGAAACCCATAATTAGAAAAAAAGAATAAATAGGCAAAAATGCCTACTCCCAAGAGGAGAAAATTACATTTTCCCCCTTAGAAACACTTATTTGGACATTATTATCTTCCAGAAATGGGTTTTGTAAAGCCTTGGGCAAAGGTTTTACTTAGCTTGCCCTCACAGTGTTAACCCTGAGTTGTGTTCACTCTCACTGCTGTGACCAGATAGAAACATTTATTTTTAAAGCATGGGAAATAGGTCTTCGTTGTCAAGGCACTAAATGGTTACCCTAGGTTCTCCTGAAATGAGAACCTACCCGTCCTAAGAGAAGACTATCTAAATGTGTATTTCATTACAGAAATAAAACAAATGAATCAGTTCTTAAGAAATGAAGTGATTTTACTGAGTTGACAGAGAAACTGATTTAAAACTTTGGGTTCCGATCTGTTCAGTTTCTCCATTTCAGCTTTTTACTTAAAATGCCTGAAAACATCTACAAACTCCTTGCTCTGTACCTGTTCCTAACACTCATCTAGCTCTTATTCTCTCTTTATAAGCAGGGGTCTAAGAATCCAGGCTACACCCTCTAGCTTCATTGCTACCTGCTAATCATTCCTCAGCCATTTGAAATCTGACTTTGGCTAACTCCACTATACTAGAATCATTCTTGCTAAGGTCACCAAGACTTACTACATGTTGAACACTATGGAGAATTTTTTCAGGTCTTATCTTACTGGAACTCTTCAGTGTCTCTCACGTTATTGATCAATTCCATCTTCCCCAAACTCTGGTTTCCAAGAGTTCATTTTCCTTATGTCTTACTCTATTGATTTGGCCCTTTGCTCTTCGCACTTTGCATCCTTTCTGTTGGGTGCCTTGTCACATCTTATGCTAAAATATATTGTTATTTTTATCTGAGATATCCTAAATCTTCAGGCTGGAAATTCTAAGTTTTAGGTTTCAAAATAGTTACTTTTTGAACAAACTGACAGTACATTCTTCAGGTACTCAGATTCAAATGTCCAGAAATAACCTTACTTTTTTCCCCAACTAATCCCCAGTTAGTAACAGGATTCATCTGTGACTCCTCCTCCCCCCTTTCCTCACAAAATACTTTCAGACATGAATCCTGACCATGTAGTCACTTACACTTTTGGAATCAATTTATTCTCTTCATCCTTATTATTATTGCCTTTTTAGGCTCTTATCATCTCTCACATGGATCGTTACAACAGCCTATTTAATGGGTTCACTCAGGACAGTCTCCTTCATGGGTCTTGAGTCATCCCAACACAACAATAATGTTTTCTCATGGAAGTAGAGATTAACAGTCATGAGTGTCCACCATATTTGTTCTTAACTCACTTCCTAGAGATAGTTTGCTGTTCATAATGAGGGAGAACCATAAAGTCTATAAAGCCCCCTAACATACTTCTCCTTTAGAAATTAGGCTCCTTTAAAGGTTTGCCCTCTGAGTGATTCACACTTGCTCAGGGTAGGGGTGGAGTAAGACTGGAAAGCTGATGAATCTCATCTTCAGATCCAGTATAGGGGCTGTATGGGTATTCCCAGGGTGTTTTGCAGCATGGACATTGGTAAGAAATAAAGGGAGAATAGAGTGAAACTCTTTGATAATTTTCTGCCTCTTATTTTGCTGATATTTCTGTTTCATGATTATCAAAAGAGTCCAAATACTGGCTTACCTCCAAAAGGGGGGCATCCACAATTTTATCAGATGCTAGACAAAGAGTCATAGTTGAGGTCTCAGATAAGAGTGCTGTTCACTTCAAATAAATTTAAGGCAGAAAGCAGAGATATCACTGATAATGGTTTTCTGCCCACCCCCTCCTTTCCAGATCCCTAGTCATAAGGGCCTTTCAGCTAAACTGTGCTCTCTTCTACCACAGGGCTTTTGTACATGCTGTTCTCTAAAGCTAGAAACACCCTTGCTTCTCTCCTACTCCACCTACATACCTAATTAATTGCTATTTAACTAGAAATAGTTAATTACTATTGAGTCTTCAGATTTCAGTATAAATCTTTCTTCTCCAGACACTACAACCCACCCTCAAGAATTTCTATTTTCCTATGATCACTTAGGGCCACCTATCTTTTCTTTCCTTCATAGCACTTTGCCCCAGTTTGTGATAAACAACCATCTGGATTGCTATTTGATTGTCGTCTAGCCTTTCCCCTCTGGAGCACGAGTACCAGGAAAGTGCAAGCCACATTTATTTTTTAAAAAGATTTTCACCACAATCAATTTTATTTGGCTTTATTTTTTATTATTTTTATCTTTTTCTTACTTAACATGAGATCTAGCATCTTAACAGAATTTAAAATATACAATATAGTATTATTAACTATAGCCACAGTGTTCTACAGATGTCTAGAATGTACTCATTTTGCTTAACTGTAACTCTATTCCTGTAGAACAGCAACTCCCTCACCCCACCCTCCACAAACAGAACAAACATATGATCCAGGAGTCTCATTCTTCTATCCAGAAGAATGAACATCAAGATCTCAAAGACATCTGTGTACTTCCGTGTTCATTGCATCATTATTCAATATAGCCAATATATGGAAACACGTGGAGCACATTTGCTTTTGTTCACTGTTTTGTGGTGGTATTTTTCTAGTCCCTTGTGCCTTTCAGTATGCCTGCACATGGACAGCACTCAAGAAACAGTTGTTGACTTCCAGAAAATGACTGAGCTCAGAGCTGTCTTGACATAGGAACGTATCTCCACTGAAATCCTCTCTGTCTCCTGCTAATTCTCATCAGTGGACAGAAAAAGAGTTGCTATCATGCATTATGTGAGCTCTTGTCTCCAACAATAGTGCTGGAAAAGGGTTGAAAAGAGGGTCATTTTTCTCTTTTTCCCCTAACATTCTCTTGAAATAAATATGAACGGGCCTCAAAGCGTTCCAGTTTTTCTCTAATAGCCTATTATATATTTCTAGTGCATAAATTTGTCATCTTGACACAATTCTTCAACATATTTTTGGTCTACACTTCTCTGGGGTGTGCTTTTAAGAATTGTATCATGTCCCCTTTTAGTTGATTTTGACCCAGATTTTAAATATTTGATGTTCGTCTTTATAAAGTAGGACCCCTTTCTCAATCTTCCCACCCCCAGGCTGTTTGATTTGTCCACTCTTGCTTTTCTCCCCTAGAGCTAATATTTTTAAGGATCTGTTTTGTGTTAGATATACATTGTGCTGAGGATTTTTTTCCCCTAGGTTAGTTCACATAACACAGAAAGCAATGATCTGATATGAACACCGTTATATTTCTATCTCACAAATCAGGAAACTGAGGTTTAGTGTGCTAGTTCACTGGCTCAGGTCAAATATTTATCATGTGGGACAGAAGATTCTGATTCCAGAGATCACTCTTTTTGTGAACTGAGCAAATCTGAATGAAATTTGGAGGTTTATTTTTAATAGACATCAGTTGCTAGAATAGTAAATGTATTATGGCTATTTTAAACAGATTTTATTTATTTATTTGAGAAAGAGAGAGCAAGTGAGCAAGTGCAAGTGGGTGGGGGAAGGGTAGAGGGAGAGGGAGAAGCTGACTCCTCACTGAGCAAGGAGCCCGATGTGGGGGCTCCATCCCAGGACCCTGAGATCATGACCTGAACCGAAGGCAGACACTTAACCGACTGAGCCACCCAGGCGCTCTCACATTATGGCTATTATATACTATGATGATTAAATAGATGAATCATGGAGTATTTGCTTATACATTTTTATATCTCCTAGTATCTAAAGAAATTAAGTTTTTGTCAGGAGCTTTTAAATGTGAGCATGCAACTTCTTATCACTTCAGTTCATTCAGATGCTCACATGATAACAACCCTGCCCAGTCCTGCCAATGGCCCAAGGCAGGCAAGAGCTAAAGCAGAGGCCAGGGCAGCTAAGACTTATTCATCATGTTCAGGGTGACTTTGAATCCCTTTCTTAGTTTGTTCTGATGGCACATTTATCTACTATTTTCTGGAAGAATTTGCAGCCAGAGTTATTACTCTAAGATTTATCCTGGTATGGCAGGCTCTTTACATTGGAGAGGATTTGAGGAAGTGAGGAAGAATTTTCTTAACCAAAAGAACACCTCTGCAAAGGTACAAGTATATTTTTAATTTTGCCTGCAAAACCGGTGTTTATGCATTTGGTCAGTGTACTTTACTAATTCACTTGTAGTGATCAGCCAAAGGAAATTTCAGACGCTAATGTCTACATTGGCACTTCCTGGCTGGAGTGATTTTTCTCTCAAGAAAGCAGGACCTCCCTGGGCAGAAGGAGGAAGAAGCTAAGCAAGGCTGCTTTCCTTATCTTTGTGCCTGAGACCTCACTGGCTCTTTGGTCTGCTCTCACATCAGGATTTCTTTTGGCCAGAGGTTACTTTGAACAAAAGGAGTGAGGAGTTGCTCTAGCTACCCTGGAATGATGCAAATGGAGAACGGTATCGAGAAGCAACTGCTGGTGTGTGTAGTTATAGGAATTTGTTCAGAAGCCCCTTAACCCAGAGCATGAAGGCGGCATGAGGATTCCATAGTTCAGCAGGGAGTCAGAAGGATAGAAGTGTATTCAGAAAAATCTTAAAGGGGCCGGGGGGAGGCTTTCTTATATCAATTGGGACTTATTTTTTAAGATCTTTCCTGAATCCTCCACCTGCCTAATGGTGATTTAGAGGAACTTCTTAAGTGGAATGTAAAATGAGATGATGATACATGAACATCAAAATCATATGAAAATCATTTCATTATTGAAAAGTCCTGGGTGCCTGGGTAGCTCAGTTAGTTGAACATCTGAGTCTTGATTTCTGCTCAGGTGATGATCTCTGGTAGTGGATTTAGCCTGGCATCAGGCTCCCCACTCAGCGGGGAGTCTGCTTGAGATTTTTTCTTTGCCCCTCTCCCCTGTCACTCTCTCTCTAAAATAAATACATAAAATCCCTGCAAAAAGAAAGAAAGAAAAGTCTACATATTATGAGAAAATGATTTTTAAGGATTTTTCAATCAGTTCCATAATCAGAATCTAAGTCCAATTCAGTTCCTATCTAGCAAAAGGCATTCAGCTAAATGCACAATGGTGATATTTGGAGAACATTTCTTACCCTTTCAGGGTTTGCAATATCCACCACTATGGGTTTCCACAGCTTACTCAGCAGCACTACCAACAGAATTAGCACTTGGATCTCCCTTAGGGAGAATTTATATACCCTCATCTTAGAAGGATACCTCTTTCTATTGTCTTTGCATTCTCTGATGGGCAGCCACAGATCTGGTGTGCTGGCCAGAAGTCATGAAGGGGTCCTTCTGAGTATGCACAGAAGATGAGGTGGATGAGAAAGAAATATTGCCAGCTCACAGACTCATAAATATACTTAAAAGCACCTTGACAATAGAGACATAACTTTTTGTTGAGATACAAGTTGGCTGGAAAACACTCTGTATGTCTAAAATGCCTCTCCAGACTTATCTCTGTCCAAGAGGGAGAAAAAAAATCCAGAAAAACACAAATTTTCACAAGTAATTATATCCTTGAAGTCATATACAGCATAATCATTATCATCTGGTCATATGACACCCTCTTTATCACTCACTCCTCAGTCAACTTCTGGGTATGTGTGTATGTATAGATCTGTGTGTGTATGTGTTTATGTGGGTATGAATTTTCTTTAGCAGAGGTCTCAATAAACACCTATTTTGGAGATGGCCAGATTTTTTATCTTTTTGCTGGAATTCACTTGTAAATTAAGCTTTGGGATTTTTAGAACTAATTGGTATGTACCAAGTAGTATCTGACATCTGGCAAAAACTTAACAGATATTTGTTGAATGAATGAAGAACTCATGAAAAATGCATTCGTCTTTGTTTAAGAGCTTTGGGTACAGATCTGGCTGTTTCCTTCTTGTGACCAGGGAAGATTTTTGTTACTCATGACATTTTCAGGAAGTTTTCTCAAGTCAGAGTTCTGGGTTTAGAATGAATACACTCCTAAATTCTTACCACTTCAGTATAGCTTTTAATGTATATTCCAGTCACCTGGAGTATGCTTAGGGAGGTACTGTCACTGTGTGGTTAGATACTTTGTAGGAGGACAGGAGAACTTGCTGGATAATTGTGGAAGCAGTTAAAGTATGCTAAGGACAAATATCCTGCACCATACCCACGGTCTGTAATGCATTGAGCCGTTCACAGATGATTGAAATCGAGACTCTCTGTATACAGGTCTTATCCTGGCCATGATCTCATGTTTTGATGTTTGAGATATTTAAAATTGTTTCCTTTTCCTGAATAAATGGACTTATTCCTCATATGCAGGAAGGCAACATTTTGACTAAACCTGTACCTAAGATGTGAATAAAAATTCAAAATCTGCTTTATTTTAGACAGCATGTTACGCCAATTTGTAGAACAAATATAAAATAAAAGCAACAAGCACCTTTCCTCAAATACTAACAAATGAATTCATAGTTGTCCAAGGTATTTTTTTAAAGATTTTTATTCATTTATTCATGAGAGACACAGAGAGAAAGGCAGAGGGAGTAGCAGGCTCCCCACGGGGAGCCCGATATGGGACTCAATCCTAGGACCCGGGACCACCACCTGAGCCAAAGGTAAACACTCAACCACTGAGCCACCCAGGTGCCCCATTGTCCAAGGTATTTTAAACGATTTTGAAGGAATTGCAGAAATAGATTTAAACTTGACTTCTTAAATTTGCTTTGACCTATGATCACCTGGATAGGCCTTTTCCTGAATCCCACCTCACCTCTCCTTAAGGTGCTGATAAATCCAGAACTTGGAGCCTGAGTAGAAGCTAAAAAACATATTGACCACCACTTCCTGACAGAGTTTGGGGGTGTGCTGGTGTGCTGGATCATCATCAATTGGAGTTTCTTACCCCAGTATAAGATAATGTCTTCTCTGAAAACTCAGGGAAACATGCTCATTCTCTCCAAATTGCATTAGATCACATGAAAAATTTTTTCCTCCTCTCATAGATTAAGATCTAGGAGAAATGGAGACAGGGAGTTTCACATCAAGCAGCATGGTTATTGGTGCTCAGAATAAAGGCAGACAAATAATGGAAAGGTGAAATCAACTTCACTACAGATGAGCAGGAGGGGTACAGTTTATCATAAACCAGGCTGGTTTCACTCATTTGAGCAAGCCCAGCCTGATGACAGAAAAAAGATGCTCATCCCCTGGGAGACTGAGGGACAGGTAACTTGCTAGTTGCATTAAATCTTATTGATCTGGCAAATGGTTAAAGGAATTCCTACAGATATTGGTGTGCTTTTAAGTCAAATCAATATGTCCCTTCTATTTCATTTTGTACTAATGAGGTGGAATTCACTCTTATCAGAGTTCTGTATGTAATATTCAGATGAAACTGAGAGGCTTGTAATTAGGATCAGAATTCTTTTGGTGAAAATTCAACCTTTGTTGAATCAGTCAAGACATTTAAGCAGTGCAACTTCTGCCATTATCTGACTGATTGATTCTCTTCCCCACTTCAATCAGTTTGTGACCATAAGGTAAATTTCCAATGTGTAAATTGCTAATATGTAAGTTCACTATACAACCTCTGAACAGCCTGTCTGAGAAACAGTAAGAGATAAGTAATTCTATCCATTTAGTGGGTATCTCCAAGCATAGGAAATGAGAGATATAGATATTTTAACATATCTTCTACTTTTAAGCAAACTGTTCACTTCTTTTGAATTCTACATGCTTGCCTTAATATACTTTTCTATTCTTACAGTAATATTGATACTTACTCCTTTTACTGAAAAACAATTTCCCACTAAAAGTTTTCAACACCCCCTTCCCAACCAACAACAGTAAAATACATTTTATGAAATCCTTATGAAGAATTTTCCAATTCTGAAATAGGTGTTGTGATTATATATTGTGTTAATGCGTTATGATAATTACAAAATGAGGACAGACCTGCATCTACTTTGCTTGAAAGAGAAGCCTACAGCCTTCTCTGAGTACTACTTATTAGAAAAGCAAATGACTAATTCTGAGAAATCTGCTTTCAGATTCTCTCATTGCAGTTGTGCTAAGAATGGAGAAAAGACCAGAAAGCAGACCTTTAGAGAAGCATTCTAACTTTGAATGAAGACAGCCAAGAAAATACAAATACAGAAAGAAGACATTTGGATTAGAAAGAATTCATGCTAAATTGATTTATATAAATACAAATCAAAATATTACATATGATTACATGAACAGAGCCTACATGAGTGAAATCCAGATGTGAGCTCAATTATCTCTGCGTTTCCATGGAATCTCGTCAGTGGCTGCCTCAGAAGAGGAAGGAGGGGAGAGAGGAAACAAGTAGGAGGAGAAATCTCCAGGCCTCTGCCTCTTCTTTTGTGAATTTTGGATGCTACCTAATTCAGCATTAAAAATAATCTATTTTTTAAGTATAAAAACTATTGGCTTCACTTGTGGATTCTGGAGTAAGTGGCTTTACTACTTTAAAACTTTTTGATCTTGGGCAGGTTACTCAACTTTATTTAAGCCCCAGTTTGTCTATCTATAAAATGAGAATAATAATTGTTCCTGCACTCCTAGTGTTGCTGTGAGAATTCAATGAATAAATCTAGGTAAAATTCTTAGAACAGTGTGGCAATAGGATTTTATCAGTATTAGCATTATTATCTAATACAGTAGAAAAATAAACTGACATTCTTCACTAAAGGAAAAAGAAAATGATCCATTGGCTTTAGAAAAATCAGGAACAGCCAATTTATTGGGGGATTTGTTGCCTAAAGTATATGGCACAAATGAAATGAATAAATGGTAAATTCCCCAGTTTGTTGTGGCCAAGGAAGGAATTTGAAGAGTACATGAGCACCATAAAGGTCAAGGACCTCTGCACTGGGTAGCACATAAAATGTAGGCCCAAACTGAAAGGCCTCTCCTTGTTTCACAAGTCATATTTCTCTGTTCCTGGTCACGATGAAACTTTTCAAGAGTGTTGACAACTCATTTTGTCACCACCTCTCCTTCACAACTTCTCCCTTTATAATACTAATTCTGCCATGATCACTCCACCAAAATTGCTCTTATCAATGTCACTAATTAATTTTATGTTACCCAACTGGTTCACTCATTTCTCCATATTGTACTTGAACTCACAGCAGAATGTAACATAGCTGAGCATTTCCTTGTTTCTAGAACATTACTCTGGTCTTCCATGAGATGACACTCTCAGGGTTTCTCTTGTCCCCACTCTTCCACCCAACCCCCAAATGTTGAAGTTCATCAGGACTGGCTTCTGGGCTCTCTTCTATTCTTTATCTTTATTATATCCATTCCCCTTGGCTTTAAATATCACATAGATGCTGAAAACCCCCAAATTTACTCCCAGTTGGGACTTCTTTCCTGTTGTCACTACCTATCTTATATCTTCCTGAAGAGGTATAATAGGATTCTTAAGTTTAATATGCCCAAAATGAAATCCTTGATTTTTCCTTTTTACCAAACCTATTTTTATTATAGTCCTATCTATCATAGAAAAATGCTTCATTATCTAGCAATTGCTCAAGCCCGAGGTTTAGATAATATCCTTGATTATTTTTTCTACTTCATCCATGCATCAGTGAGTTCTACAGTTAACTCATCAAAAAAGAAAGGAAATCGGCAAATTGTTATTTCTTTACCATCGTCCTAGACCAAACCACCTCCGTAACATGCAGATTACATGCTCATCTCCTTCTTCTAAAACTGCTACCCTTATATCTATTATCCACTTGGTGGCCAGAATGATCTTTTTAAAAAGATTTTATTTATTTGAGAGAGAGAGAGAGAGAGAGACAGCAAGCAAGCAGGGGGAGGAGCAGAAGAAGATGGACAAGTAGATTCCATGATGAGCACAGAATGTGAGGCTCCATCTCATAACCCCAAGATCATGACCAGAGCCGAAATCCAGAGTTGGACATTCAACTGACTGAGCCACCCAGGCACCTCCAGAACGATCATTTTAAACTACAAGTACTTAAACTGAATCACACACAAAGAAAATAAAAAATGTCTATGGTTTATGTTATACACCCCAAACATAGAAGCAGCAACTTAATTTCATACTAGACTGGACCGAGAAGACTATATACTAATAAAAAAAGAAGAATTAGCAAAGTAGTGCTTCAAAACCAGAAGTGACATATATATCAGATCAAAGAGAAGCTCTTCCCTTGAGAAGACCTGGGCAGTCAATAACAGAAGTCATTATATAAAATTGAAGTTTATTAATATTAGATTCATTCACTATAATCTCATTGTACAGTGAGCATTCAGATTCTCTAATGCCTCAGTGAATGCTGCCAGAATACAGTTTATTCTGTCTGGGTGTGTGTTATATTGCAGTTGCCCCCCCCCCCCCCATTAATAAAGAGATACTTTAATGGTTTGAACAAATCACAGGGACACCCATTAGTGACCTACCTGGGGTGGCGTAGCCATACATCTATAGCTTGCTTCTATATAAAAGGTCAAAGGAAGAGTCTTCCAAGCACTAAAAATCTGTCATTAAAACAATAACCACAAAAAGTTTTTCAGGGACTGCACAGAGTCAAAATTCCTCTATTCAATCCCATTCTTGAAGGTCAAAATTAATTTAAGAAAGGAAATCATCTTGTAAGATAAGAATAGTCCCAAATTATACCAAACTCCTATTAATGTCTTTCTTTTCTCTTACTAGAGACTGTTTCAAGTACTCAAAGAAGCCCCAGGTTGAAATTGAACTGGCTATTCCATAATCTTGGATACTTGCCTTCAATTTTTATCATCTATGGAATAAGGAGACAACTAGATAAATGTAAAAAATATTTTTTCTGACTCATATATACCTGGAGCTTCAGCTTGTTGCATCTTTCTCTTTTAAAATAAGTTATTACAAAAGGTCAACAGATAGGTCCCCTGGAAAGCTTTGTACATTAAAATAAAAGTGTATCATCATTGTACTTAACAGAAACATCCAGTGCTGTAGTTAAAAAAAAAAATCACTGTTTTTACACCATTTTTTCTCTCAGAAATGGAATTTCTACCTTAAACAGATGCTGTCATTGCTGTGTCTATAATGAAGGGATAACCAAATGGCAGCATTAAAAAAAATCTGCTCAGATTGTCCATTTAAAATTTTTTTACATGGGATGCCTGGGTGGTTCAGTCAGTTAAGCCTTTGGCTCAGGTCATGATCCCAGGGTTCTGGGATGGAGCCCCACATCAGGTTCCTTGATCAGTGCAAAGTCTGCTTCTCCCTCTCCCTCTGTTGTTTGCCCTGCTTGTCTTGTGCTCTCTGGCTCTCTCTCCCACTATCTCTGTCAAATAAATAAATAAAATCTTTAAAAAATAAAATAAATTTTTATATTGCTTTTAAATTTTTTATATTTATATTCAGATAATTTATTATCTAAAATGCTTGGTATAAAAATTATATATTCCTTTCTATGTTATTATATAATTTGTGTATATCCATCCACTTTTTGTTTGTGATGATGATACACTGGAAAATACGTGGTTTGTAAAGGGAAAAAATATTGTTCAAATCCCAGCTCTGCCACTTATTAGCTCTGAAACCTTGGTCATCAGCTATAAAAATATTTGTGCCTATCTCATGGGGTTGTAAATATGTAACATATATGTTCATACAATAACATATGTAAAATAGCTCAGAGCCTCATATAAAATAGGCATTCCTAAATATTATAGTCTGCCAATGAGTTATAATATAAATTTAACATATTGTATAGCAGAGCAGGGTAAAAAGGAGGGCTTTTGAGTTAAAAAATTCAAACTGTAATATAAGAAAATTTTCCATAAGCTAAAGAAGATTTGAATCTGAATATCTAAAAAGGCATATCTTTTTTCCCCCAGAAAAACTGATCCAGTAGAGCCAATACTGTGGTATATGTAATAAAATTATTATATTTGAAACCCAATGGGCTGACAAGGAAGCCAGGCAAAAGTACCAACTCTTTCTGAAATAGAAGAAAATCCACTACAAACTTTATTAGGCTTTAAATAGTATGATGTTTTCAGTTAACACGAAAGTTACAAAGCTCTGTTCTCAATTTTTATCCTCTTAGAGTTTTTTAACTTAAGTAACTAATTTTTTACATAGATCTGACATGGGAAGGAAAAAATAGATCTTTGTTAAATTAATAGTGTTCTGAATATTAAATCCAGAGAAAGAAGGAAAACTGAAATTTAAATGAATTGGAATCAAATGTATTGTGATTTCTAAAACTCAGGAGGCATTTATTATATATTATTATCTGAAATATCCCTAGGTTGTAATCAAATAACTTAATTAAGTATTTTTCCCCATAATTCCCCCTCAAATAAAAGGACAGTTCTAAAATTTAAAAAGTAATTTGGTATCTAAGTTAAAATATTTTTTCATTTATTCATGTATCTTTGTATCTATAATTGCAAAATATTAAGTTATCAAAAATGGCTGAAAATAACCCACTAGCAATGGAAATATTGATATAAATTTTTATTCTCTCTTTCTCTGTTTTTTTGAGAAGTAAATTGGAAAGCTCAGGAGCAAAGGCTCTGATCCATAAACCATCTTATAACCTTTCTGATGCCTCTGCTCCAAACATCTTGATTATTTACCCAGTTCCATTAAAAACTGCTCAAGGATACTGAACTACAAAAGATATGAGTTGGCACAACCCAATCAAGTATCCTGGCCCCAAACGCTGAAAATGAGTCTGTCTTACAAACAGAATTTTCATGCTGAATAATCTTAATTTTAAATGATGAGAACAAGTTAAGACAATATAACGGAGTACAGCTGCTAAATATGTGGTTCAAGGATTTTTTTCCCATTAAAAGTTTTGTGACATTTTCTGCCACTGAACATGACTTGAGAGAGGCCCAGACTGCAAAAAACAGTCAATTAGGTTGAATAGGTCAGAAGGAGACTATCTTCAGGTGCTATCAAGCTCTTCTGGTACTAAGCTACCATTCTCCTGAGATCAGGGTGTGATCCTGCTTTGGGAAGGAAGATGGAATAGAAAATTGTTTACATTCATCCACTCTTAATTTTCATGCTACTGAAAGTGCTGATTGTCTTTGGTTGAGAAGGAGAAAAACAGGGACTGGAAGAGAAAATGTTTCCCTCTGACAGTTTGGACTGGGAGGTCATTGTTTACAGTTGGAAATGTAGGAGGGAACAATCAGAAACAAGCCTGGGACCTCTTAGACCCAGCTGTGGGAGCATCATTTTACTCTGGAACTCATGACTTAAAAGTCTTTCGAATCCCCAGGCCACCAAAGGCCATAATCTCCAGTGGTTACAAAATGTTAGAATTGTTTAGTGCCTGCATGTAAAGGGTGAGACCAGGCAAAGCAGCAATCATCAGGAGATACCGTGGAGCCAGGGAAGTCATTGTATACAGGTGAGGAATCAGAAAAAAAATTTTCTAAAGAATGATTGTGTAGCTTCTCTAGTTCAGCCTTCTGATTTTCTGGTTGTGGCCTCCCTTAAAATCAAACAGAAAACCTACAACCTCATTCCAAGAATGCACATGGGGAGCTAACAAGAACTAAATAAACAATGCTCTGTTTGCTCAAATATTTAGCAAATAGCTCAGGGATTACTGCATACACCATTATTGAGATTTTAGCCAATTCTCAAAGATGTTTCTATGCTCTACTAATAAAACAATTCATGTATGTATAATGGCACATTGTAATTATTTCCACATGGTTTGCACTTAGACAAAACCTGAGGGAAGAAAGTCAACATTTGATGAAACTTTATCAGAAATCAACATTTATTACAACACAGACAAAACCTAAGTCCAGAACAAGATAAAACCAACAGTAGCAATCATCTGATATGTCAGTATATATTTTTTATCATATTTTTTTCCTCCTTATCGCTATTTTTTCTGGTTACAACTTAGGTAGAAGGATGACAAATTTACAGGAAATAACATATTGGAGTTTTGTAGATAAAAATCTTACTAAGTGTTTAGGGGTGTGTCTGTCTACGTTAGCCATAAATACTCAGCAAAGCATTGCCTGTAATGTAAAAATTTGTAGTGGGAGAAACCTCAAAGAGAATTCTTTTTGGTTGAGCATCTGGATGGTGGGACAGTATCCAAGTGATTATGATTTGTGACTCTAATCTCAAGCAAAGCCTTGTTCTGGGATTATTCATTCTTGCTTCAGCAACTAACTTACATAGTTGAATTTCTACATGAGGTAAGAGCTGAATAGATGGAAATAAAACCCTTTTCAATTTTTCAGAACAAGGTTATTCCATTTAGAAAGAAGTCACAGATTTTCATAAAAAGACTTGGCCATATTTATGCCTAGAACTTAAATTGAGTCTGTCTACACTTTTGAAACCAAGTAATGATATGGATTGCTTCAAGTCACTTCATATTTTATACTGGTGACCAAAGCTCAATCTGTTGAATGTTCGATACTTATTAACATTAAAAACAAATGGATTAGAATATGTTTCTGTTACTTCATTCAGTTCAAAAGTTAAATCTCCTGATAATTCACTCATTCATTTAGCAAATATTTGTTGAGTATGTACTGTGTGCAGGAACCGTCCTAGGCACCAGAGACAGAGCAGTGGACAGAACAAAATCCTTGATTTGTGGGGATTATATTTTGGAGGAACGAGTCAATAAACAAATATATGGTATATATTCACAGAATAGTGTTATTATATGTAATGTACATTATGAAGAAAAACAAAGCAGAATTGAAAGAAATATTGAAAGTGAGAGAAGAGACTGTTTTCTGTAGGGTGGTGAGGGGAGATTTTGAGGCTTTCACATCATTCAAGGGAGGAGACAAATGAAGGGAGAAAATGAGCCATGAGAAAATTTGAAATCTGGAAGAAGGAAGAAGTACAAAGGTTTTAATGCGGGACTAAATTTGCCTTTCAGGGGAACGTATAGAAAGCCAATTTTTGTTGGAGTGGAGTGAGCAAGTGGAAAGCAATCAATTTTGAGCATAGATAGGGTTCAAATCAAGAAGAGCCTTACTAAGGTTAGGATTTGGATTTTGTTCTTAGCATGATGGGAATCATTTAAAGATTTTGAGAAGAGCAACATTAAATGGTTAAGGATTTTGTAAGTCTCTCTGGCTGTTCTGTGAAGATAGACTGTAAGAAAAAACAAGGGTGCAAGTGGGGAAGCCAAGTGGAGGGTTATTGTGCTAGTACTGACTGTAAATGATGGGGCCCCAGACCAGAGCAATAGGGGTGGAGTGAGAAGTGGTTATATGCTAGATAGATTTCAAAGCCAGGAATGACAAGATCTTTCTGATGGATTGGGTGGATCTTAGGGAAAGTGAGGAATTGAACTTGATTCCAGTACTTTCTCTGAGCCACTGGGAAATAACTGAATTACTCAATCTTTTCTCAAGTATCAATGAAATGCAGACTGTGCTAAGCACTGTATTAGGTGCTTAGGTATATCACCAAGCAAAAAAAAAACAAAGATCCCTGGAGGAAAAAAAAAAGACAATAAAAATGAACATAAAGGAATGCATTTTAAAGTATGTTTGAAGATAACAAGTATTGTGGAAAAAAAAAAACAACAGGAAAGGTTAATGGGGTTGGGTGGCAACAGGTTCCTTTATTAAACAAGGTGGTCAGGATAGGTGTCCGTGAGATGGTGAGATCTGAGCAGGGGCCAGGAGGCCAGTGTGCCTGCAGTCCAGTGAGGTGAGAGGAGAATGAATGGTCAGTGATGAAGCAAGACAAGTAAACCAGGAGACCTGATGTGTAGACTCTTGAAGGCCATTGGGATTTGGCCTTTATTCTGAATGAAACGTGGAGCCATTTCAGGGTCATGGTCATTTGAGTAGAGGAGTGACATGATCTGACTTATATATGTCGCACTCTGATCACTCCTCTGAGAATATATTACAAGGTAGCAAAGATAAAGCAAAGAAACCTATTTTGGGGTGATTGCAACAATTCAGATGACAGCTGATGGTGGTTTGATAGAGACAGCTGTGAAAGTGGCAGGATAGATGTAGAAGTAGAGCTTCCTTGATTTCCTGATAGATTAGGAAACAGTTTTTGGCTTGAAAAGCTAGAAGGTTGGAGTTGCCGTTAACTGAAATGATAGACTCTGGTTTGAGTGGGAGGTGGGGGAATACCAGGAGTTCTGTTTTGGATGTTTTAGGTCTGAGATGCTTCAGATATATCCAAGTGAAGGAATCGGGTTGGCAGTTGAATATTCAAGTCTAGAGTTCAGGGGAGCATTTTGAACTGGAGATATACACCCTCAGATGGAGGTATAAGGGTGGTGTTTAGAACTATGGGCAATGGGGGGATCCCTGGGTGGCGCAGCGGTTTGGCGCCTGCCTTTGGCCCAGGGAGCGATCTTGGAGACGGGGGATCGAATCCCACGTCGGCCTCCTGGTGCATGGAGCCTGCTTCTCCCTCTGCCTATGTCTCTGCCTTCCTCTCTCTCTCTCTCTCTCTCTCTCTCTCTGTGACTATCATTAAAAAAAAAAAAAGAACTATGGGCAATGGATGAGGTCATGTATGGAGTGAATGGAGATAGAAAGGAAGGCAAAGACTGGGCCCTTGGGTAATCCAATATTCAGAAGTAGGGAAAAGAGACCACCTAGGCAGGGGAAGAACCAAGTGGTTGTGTTGTCCACCAAAGCCAGTGTATTAAAGATGAGGGAGTGATTAACCCTGAGAGAGTTTGCCCCTCTAGAGGTCAAGTATGATGCCTGGGAATTGATCATGGGAGGCAGCAACATGGAGGTCATTAATGATTTTTGAGAGCAGTTTTGAAGGAATCCTGGGATAGTAAATTTTGAAGCCAAGGGGAATGCTGGTGGGGAGGAAAAGGCATCACTAAACTAAGAATATCTGGGAGAAAAGTAGATAAGGGCTGAGGATGAAAGGATCAAACCCATGTGATTATATGTGTTATGACTAATTTTCCTTGTTGGCCACATACGGCTGAGTTCTTACCAAATCTGAAGGAATGCTGAATCATTTATTTTCTCAGTGATTAGCACTTAATCACTTCATTAAAATATGTGTTGCTTTTATTCAAAATCAATTTTGTACTTCCCTATTAAGCCTTCTGAAAATTCATCTTGCCAAAAGAAATATGAATCCCTTGTAGGGTTTTCATGACTCAGAGACAAAGGATTTCTTTCCTTTTATTGAATTATTTGTGTTACCGAATCTGGCTACGTTCTGAATCTCTTATTGTAATAAGTTAATATTTATTGTAGTGCAAGCACAATAATGTAGTGCTTGGCATTGAGTTAACAATATAAATAATTAGATTTTATATATACCTTTCCAAAAGAAAGGAAAAGATTGTCATAAATGCACTTTGTAAACAACAATACATTGCTTTGTGATGTCTCTTGGACAGTTTTTGGGTAATATTTAATTCTTGTATTATTGATCTTATTTTTTCCTATTTAGATCGTAAGCTTTTAGAAGGCAGAGACAATATGCCACGCATATGCCTCATAGCAAAGAGACAGCTGTGTGTTTAATCTTACATCTCTTTTATTGAATGAATTAACTTTAGTGCTCTTTTGCTTAAAAGCTGCCTAGTAACAATGGCAGAAAACCTGTCCTTTCTGATGCAACAAAATTAGAATGTCTGAGAATTTGTGACTTTGTTTTCCACAGTACAAGTCCTTCCGAAACAAGGTCAATATTTGTAGGGGTTCTTTGGTTGTGCTTATACTTTCTTATTCTCCATTAAGCATTTGATCATTGAAATAAAATTGACCCTTTGGGGGATGGTATGTCATATGTCTCTTTCATCCCAATTAGAATCCAGAATTTAGTGCAACTGGCTGTATTCAGTCATTTCTTTTATAAATAAAGGCATTTGAGGGCCCTTGTAAGTCTTATAATTGGTAATAAGAATGGGCATATATTCTGATTCCCAGTTTTTTGATTTTATTACAAATTTCTTTGACAAGATCATTTTTCAGTAGATTTTTGCTCTTTCCAAAATATTTATCAACACATTTCTCCAAAGGCACGCGATTTTATTTTGTGATCTTGTAATTTCATACGGGCTTTATCACATGAAAATTGGCCATTTACTATTTTGAAATCTAACTTATTTTTGTGTAAGAAATGTACTGACTCTGATAATTTTCCCATTTGTAATATCTTTAAGAACAAATGGAGGAGACTGAGTAAACATTGTTAACTACAGGGAATTAGATGCTTAGTTACCAAACTAAATAGGTGCTTTTTGAAGGAAACATCTGAATGTGCAATTTCTATTTAGTGCTTTAGATGAAGAACATCATAGAACATTTTTTCCAGAAAATCTCCTTGGCTTAACTAGTTTGCTTTCCAGCTTAGAAGCAGCCACATACTTCTCAAATCCTTGCAAAGCAGCTAAAAAGCTCTGTGATTCTTAAGGATTTGATAAAGATTTGGGACTCAAATCAGTACAAGCAAGAATTTATTTATTTTTTTTTGCAAATTTTGGTGGTAGAAACTTTAGGCCATAAGTTTCTGCCACAGAAAAAGTAATAAAGGGCCTTCTAGGCCTGATATTTTAGTCACTTACATAGCACACTTTCTTAAACCTTGTTATATGTCTTTAGGATTGCTTGTTCCTCCCTTATTTTATTATTTTATTTTATTATTTATTTTATTTTATTTTATTTGTTTTATTCTATTTTATTCTGTTTTATTTCTAGTGTAGTTAACATACAATGTTGTATTAGTTTCAGGTGTACAATAAAGTAATTCAATAATCCTGTACATTACTCAGTGATCATCACAATAAGTGTGCTCTTTATCCCCTCCATTTATTTCACCCATCCTCCTCCCCCCGGGTGACCATCAGTTTATTCTCTATAGTTAAGAGTCTGTTTTTTGGTTTGTCTTTCTTTACCCACTTTGTTTTTTTGTTTCTTGAATTACATACACTCTTGAGGGAAATCTTATGGTATTTGTCTTTCTCTGACTGACTTATTTCACTTAATGTTATACTCTCTAGTTCCATCTATGTGGATGCAAATGGCAAGATCTCATTCTTTTTTACTGCTAATATTCCTGTGTGTGTGTGTGTGTGTTCTTTATCCATTCATCAGTTGATGGATACTTTCATCTTACAAAATAGCAGAATGGATTCCTGTGCTTGAAAGTTTATAATGTATAGTGTTAGGTGTTCTTAGTGTTAAGACTTTGCTACCAACTCTATTATTAGTTTATTCCTTTTTAAGCTGATTTTTCTGTTATAGAGTCCCAAACAGAATGTTAGGGATATAAGGAGATACGATACAGCTGTTATTGTAGTGAAACACATACTCATATAATCTACAGACATCCTTGGACACTAGTAGGTGTCAAGCCCTGTGCAATTTAGCAGAGATAAAGAGAGAAAAGATACAGTTCTCTCCTTCATGGAATTAAGAGGCTGGTCAATTCATTTTATTTTTAAAAAATGTGACCAGATGACAATTATTACTAAATGATGGTATGTGACCTTTTCTTTACTCTTGCACTTTGTGAGGTTCTAACTGTTTTGCCATCTCTCACCAGATGTAAAGAAGAGGACTCAGCAGCTGGATGAATCAGACATAAGTTTGCGGGTAGAATGATAAGCTAAGGGAAGTCCAGGGACCAAGATGTGCCTCAAGTGCATGGATTGCAGGAGATGACAGTTCTATTATAATACCTGCTCTAAAAACCATGAACTTATTCCAACATGATGGGTGGAACATGGTATTAGGGAACAATTGGAACATGAGAATTTTGTGTTTGCTTGTGCAGGGCTTCATTTACAAGAAACCATAGGTGAAAGCAAAAAATTCACCAGCTAAATACCCACACTTATGAATACATAACACCCACACTTCAAACATTTACAGGGATCTCTGTTCACCATGAGGCATAAGTCACACTCATCCACACCTGGAGTTACAGCTTCTCTCCCATTATGGCTGCTCCTCCTCCACCTCTACAATGGCTCACAGGCTGCCATGTTTGCCATGCCCACTTCCTCAAGCAAGCTGCAGGTCTTCTAAAGATAAAGCACCATATTTATTATAGTGTTAGTGCATTTCTTGCCATGGCCTGTAGTGTAATATTACACTGGTGTTCTATTTTTATTTTTTTAAAGATTTTATTTATTTATTCATGAGAGACACAGAGAGGCAGAGACACAGGCAGAAAGAGAAGCAGGCTCCATGCAGGGAGCCCGATGCGGGACTCAATCCCAGGACCCTGAGATCATGACCTGAGCCAAAGGCAGATGCTCTACCACTGAGCCACCCAGGTGCTCCTATACTACTGTTTTAATTAAGTTTCTATCTTTTTTAATGTGTCACTGACAAAATTTCTGAGTGTTGTTCCCCTAACCATTTTCCCCATAAACCCTGTAGTGTTAACTGCACAATTTTTGGAGAGCATGGATGGTTTTAAGAAACATGTCACATTATAGCAAAACTGACTGTGTTTTCCATTATTATCATGTATCCCAAATTTCATATTTTGTAGGAGGAGTAAATTTGGGAGTATGAATGGCTGGGAGAAAAACCAGAATGTTTAGTACTATTTTTGTAGACTATATTGACTTTAATAATATTTGGAAGACACAGGTGAAGAACTTGAATGCTACTGAAATCACTGATCTGTGGAAAAATAGAAAAGTCAGAAAATGTGAGGCTCGAGCCAAAGTCAAAGCGTGACTGTTGAATGTGAAATTTTGAGTGGCCCCATTGGTATCCTGGGCTTGTGCTTGGGCCACTCTGGTGTGATCTACGTAGGTCAATTGAGTTATTTCTTTGCAATTCAGTAGTTAGCAGCTAAAGGTTGACTTTCTCACGGGCTTTCATGGTTCCCTGGAACCTCACCTGAAACTATATGTGTGCTCTGGAGGACAGAATCAGCCCCACAGTCTCCATATGAACAGGCAATGTAACAGTTTTTCATGATGGGAGCATTGAAATATTTCCTAATCTGATCAAAAAGCTCATTCTCCCGGCTTGCAAACAAAGACTATGTACTACAAAGTCCAACAAAGTTGATTATAAAGGGAGTAGGTGGTGGCTGTGAAGAGCCCTTGAAGACAGGAAAAATGAGTCTGATTTAAACTTGATAATCCTCTTGCTTTCCTAATTAACAGACAGGAAAGTTTGGTAAATATAAGAAAGAGATGACTATCCCTGATGCATTCTAAAGCCAGTATTAATTGAATCACTATCTCCCTTGTTATCTAGATACCATTATTCGCTAGATAGTATTGCTCTAGTTGAAGATATTTGCAAATGCTGATACAAATATTTGCTGAAACTTACTTTTTTCAAATTGTTAGTTGGTAGGTATAAAAAGGGTAAATGAATGCAAATATCTTTGCCAGAAAACTTTCTGGGCCCCCTATTCTGACCCTGTGAAGCTGAACTTTAGTTTTAATTTAATCTTCCTTGGTTCTCCAATCAAATTGTAGGGTTGAAAAATAATGGCAGGGAGGGAGTTATTTCACAGGTTTTTTCCTTGTGTGTAGCACAGCTCATCTCAAAAATAAGTATTCATCCTTTCCTGTTGCTTAGCCCCAAATGCATTATTATTTATTTGGTTTTGGTCGTTGGGGTATGGGAGCCTCTCCACTTGTAAATTTCCCCTTGGTCATGAGACATAGTCACATTCACACTACTGGCCTTTGGTGATACTACACCTAACCAAATTATCCAAGTGCTATCAGGAGGAACTAGAAATAGTCATGACTAAGCCTCCTCAGTTTGTTACAACTCCTAAAGTAGTAGTAAAGAGCTGTTTTGTTTTGTTTTGAAATTCTCTTTATTTCCAGGTAATAATGAGCTCCTCATGTGATATAGATCAGAAAGTTCAGAGTTGGTGTTTTGAAAACAAATCTATGGCATTTTTCTGTCTTTTTCTCAAGCCTGGCTAGATTGCAATTTATAATATAATGATTTCCCATTTCATTCTCCTAAATTAATCATTGTGATATAAATGTTGGTCCATATGTATTTTTCTTCTCCATGCCTACTTTCTTGCCTCAGAATAAAGTCTGAATTCCTCAGGCTAGCAACTTCTGTGGCCTGCCATCTTCTCCTTCTAGTTAACACCAATCACCACTAATGTCTCTACCGCCACTTCTCTTTTCAAATTCCTTCAAAAGAGTCTATTTCTGTGTCCTTTGCTCCGCCCATTAATTTCGTCTCTTCACTATACTACAGCCTCCTTTTCTCTCCTCTCTGCTCCCCCACCAACACATACAGTTATTTCCTGAAACTATTTTTGCTAAAGCTATCACTAACTTTCCCATTGCCAAATTCAGTGAATGTCTTAAAATTTCTTAAAAACTTTTAAAATGTGGATGAATGAACATATCTGTTAACCATTGATCCTTTCTCAAGTCTTGGTAAATGACAGTTACAGGCTTTTTAACAAAAAGTTCGAAAAATAAGAGATGGGAGAGGAGAAATAATCATCAAATTGCAGAATGTTGTAGATAAGATAGTGGCATTTTATCTGACAGGTCTGAGAAAGCTGATTCTTAAGGCAAAGCCCTGAAAGGCTCTGGGTCTGGCAGTATCAGGCACATCTTGAAATAAGGTTAAAGGTGGCAAAAGAGTGACATCAGCAAGATAGTGCAATAGGAGATCCCTGACTCCTATCCAAATCAGAAAGGAAGAAGTTAAATTGTCTGTGTTTGCAGATAACATGATCTTTATATAGAAAACCCTAAATTCCACTAAAAAACTTGTAGAATAAATGAATTCGGTGAAGTTGCAGAACACAGAATCAACATATAAAACTCAATTGCATTTCCATATACTAACAATGAACTATCCAAAAAAGAAATTAAGAAAACAATCTCATTCACAAGATCAACAAGAAGAATAAAATACTTAAGAATAAACTTGATCAAGAGGTGAAAGACTCGCATACTGAAAATTATAACACATTTAACGAAAGATATTAAAGAAAACACAGATAAATGGAAAGATATACTCTGTTCATTGACTGGGAGATTTAATATTGCTGAAATATCCACACTAGAGAAAGTGACAAAGTGATATACAGATTTAGTACAATTCCTGTCAAAACTCCAATGCCATTTTCTACAGAAATAGAAAAAAACAATCCCGGGATGTTTGGGTGGCTCAGTGGTTGCTTTGGCCAAGAGCGTGATCCTGGAGTTCCGGGATCAAGTTCCACATTGGGCTCCCTGCATAGAGCTTACTTCTCCCTCTGCCTATGTCTCTGCTTCTCTCTCTCTCTCTCTCTGTCTCTCATGAATAAATAAGTAAAATCTTTAAAAAAAAGAAAAAAACAATCCTAAAATTTATTTGAAACCATCAAAACCACTGGATTGACAAAACAATCTCAAGAAATATGAGCAAAACTGGAGGTGTTACACTTCCTGTAGTCATCAAAACAGTATGTAGCATAAAAACAGGCACACACATTGAAAGAACTGGAAAACAACAACAGAAACAGACACATAAACCAATGTAACAGAACCCAGAGATGAGCCCACATATACATGGTCAACTAGTAATTGAGAAGGGGCCAAGAACACAAAATATAGAATGGATAATCTCTTTAATAAATGGTTTTGGAAAAACGGAATATCAGATGTGTAAAAAAAAGAAATTTGGTCTTTTTTTCTTGCACCATATACAAAAAATTAACTTGAAATGAATTAAAGACTTAAATGTAAGACTTGAAACCATAAAATTCCCAGGAGAAAACATGGTGTAAGAACCCCTTGACAGTGATCTTGGCAATGAATTTTTGGATATAAAAGCACAGGCAACAAAAAGAAAAATAAATAAATGGGACTATATTAAAACTATAACCACTGCACAGCATAAGAAGCCATTAACATAATGAAAAGAAAACTTATGAAGTGGAAGAAAAGATTTTCACACAACATGTTTGATAAGGGGTTAAAGTCTAAAATATATATAGAACTCACACTACTCAACAGCAAAATAATAACTCAATTAAAAAAATGGTCAAGGAGCTGAATACACATTTTTTCCAAAGAAGATATACATGTGGTTGGTATATGAAAATGTGCTCACTAATCACTAACCATCAGAGAATGCAAGTCAAAACAAGAATGCAATATAATTTCATACCTTTTAGAAGGTCTTTTATGAAAAAGCCAGGAGATAGCAAGTGATGGTGAGGATGTGGATAAAAGGGAACCCTTAGGCGCTATTGACTGGAACGTAAATTGGTACTGCCATTATAGATGCAGCAAGAAGGTCCTCAAAAATTAAAACTAGAACTGCCATATGATCCAGAAATCTTACTTTTGAATGTATTTCCAAAGAAAATTAAATTGGAAGCTCAAAGAGATAGCTGCACCTCTATGTTCATTGCAGTATTATGTGCAATACCCAAGATATTGAAACAACTTAAGTGTCTATCAGTGAAAAAATAGGTAAAGAAAATGTGGCATATGTGAATAGTAGATTATTATTGAGCCATAAAAAGTAAAGAAATACTGTCATTTGGGACAACACGAATGAACCTGAAGGACATTATACTTAATGAAATAAGCCAGACAAAAAGACAAATATTGTATGATCTCATTTATATGTGGAATCTAAAAACATTGAATTCATAGAAGCAGAGAGAAGAATGGTGGTTGTCAGGGGTTTAGATATAGGGGGAAATGGGAGATGTTGATCAAAGGGCACAAACTTTCCATTATAAGCCGAAGAAGTTCTCGGGATGTAATGTGAGCATAATGACTGTACAGATGACCCTTGAACGATGTCGACAGTTAACAACGGTTAGGGGTGCTGACACCTGCAGTACAAAATCCATGTATAGCTTTTAACTCCCCCAAAACTTAACTAGTAGTCCACTATTAACCAGAAACCTCATTGATAACATAAAGGGACAAATAACATATATTTTGTACACTATTAGTATTATATAGCATATTCTCACAGTAAAGTAAGCTAGAGAAAAGAAAGTGTTCCTAGGAAAATCAGAAGGAAGAGAAAATATATTTATAGCACTGTATTGTAAAAAATCCACATGTAAATGGACCTATGAAGTTCAAACTCCTGTTCTTCAAGGATTTACCATAGTTAGTAGTACTGTATTTTATACTTGGAATTTGCTAAGGGATTAGGTCTTAAGTATTCTTATCATACACACAAAAGCTATATGGGCAGTGATGAATGTTAATTAATCTGACTTTGGTCATCATTTCATAATGTCTATGTATATTAAATTATCATAGGTACACTTCAAGTATATACAATTTTATTTGCCATTGTGCCTCAATAAAGCTAGAAAAAAATGGAACCCAAAGTGGAAGTGTTAATGGGAAGTCAGTTTAAGAGCAGTTAGACTCTCGGAATTTCCCTCCCCCTCCACACACCCCGATGGCTGGTATGTATCACTCCAGCATAAGATTGAGGTTATTTATTAGAGATGTGCTGGATATCTCTCAAGTGTCCTTTTAGATGCATTCTCCATCCTTTCCACTTTTTCTTAGCTTGAGGAAGCTAATTTGTATAGGTTAAATTGATGGATCCCTTTGTCCTTTGGTTTCCCATTGGGTTTGACCAATGGAGAGCCCTGATGGGAGATGGGAGGTTGTTAATCAAGGGCATTTATCCTCCAAGATTCCTCTCTGTGAGGTTCCCTTGGGGTGACTTCCTCTCTTCACTGAAGGTCACATTTCCTCAGAAGTTGGCCTACAAAGATGGAACTTTTTCCTTTTGGTTTCTAACAACCTTCACCTTCTCTCATTCCTTGGGCCTACAGGTAGTACCAACAAGATGTTTAACTCTACCTGGGGGTTTCCTTACACACTTTACACACTGCCTATACCTTTGTAAAGACTCCCTTTATTAAGCCATTTTAAAGTTATCCTAATTCGAATTACCACCAGTTTTATGCTAGTACCCTGGGTGAAACAGATGGTTTTGGGTTGGAAATCTTTCCAGAAGATTTGAGGATGGAGATACCATTCTATAAACAAGAGGGTAATAAGTGAAATTTTGCAAACTGAGTTTTGAGACACCCAAACTTTTCCCCACTTTGGCTCCCTAAACAGGGGGTCAGGCTTTTAGCCTCAAGGCAAAAGACTGGAAGAGTTTTCACTGAGCAATCTGACTGGGTCGGTGGAGAAAAACCTCGCTCTCACAGTTTCCAAACAAAAAATCCAGCAGATCTCCTTTTAATAAAGGTCATGGCTCACAGTTAAGAAGGCTCATCAGCATGCAATCATAATCAATTTTTGTTTTTTAAATGTGAATGCTTCAAGATCACTAGTTGTCTGGGAAAAGCTTCTAATAAGAAAGTGAACAAAACAAACTGGAAGAGAAAAGTAACTTGAAACCAAGATTATGCCTGAAGGAAAAAAATGCGCTTATTTTTACAGAAAGATGAAAGCAGATATCTATGCACTAAAACAGATTTTGTATAAATTGAATAATCAGCAAACAACAATAAAAAGAAAGCTCCAGGAAATAAGAATATGATAGAAATAAAATATTCAACAGGAGATACAGGAGAATGAGAGAGAAAGGGAAAACACAAAAATTAAAGATTTAGTCTGCAAATTGTAACATCTGAATAACAGAGAGAAAAAAGACAAAAAGGGAGGAGAAGAAATTCTCAGAGCAAAAAAATTGAGAAATTACCCAGATTTATGGAAGATGAGTTTGTAGATGAAAAGGGCCCAGTGAGTGGATAGCATAACCTATAAAAATAGAAATACACCCAACATTTAATTGTGAATTTCAAATAGGGGGAAGTACCCAAAAGCTTCCAGATGGGGAGTTCATACAAAGGGTCAGGAATCAGAGTGGCTTTAGACTTTTCAAAAACAATATTGGAAGCAAGAAGTCCGTGGTAATACCTTACATACCCCAAGGGAAAATGATTCACAATCAAGAAGAAAGACCAATGCTTTGTAAAATTTACTTCCCACACACATGCTTTTTTAGGATGCTATTGAGAATATGCTCCATCAAAAAATAAGCTAAACCAACAATGAGGAAGATATAGGATCCAAGCACAGGATTCTAATCTTAAATTAGGAGTTAAGAAAGAGGCAGCTGGAGAGATGCCCCAGGAAGAAACCTGTCCAGACCCGAAGAGGTCAGAAGGTGATGTTTCCCCTAAGATGAAGTTATTAGGAGTACTGTATGTGCTTGAAACTTCTGAGATGAAGCTTAAACACTGGAGTGTTGGGGTGCCTGTATGGCTCAGTCAGTTAAGCCTTGCCTCAGCTCGGGTCATGATCTCAGGGTTTTGGGATGGAGCCCCACATCGGGCTCCCTGCTCAGTGAGGAGTCTGCTTCTCTCTCTCTGCCCCTCCCTACCACTCATCCTTGCTTTGTTTCTTAAATAAATAAAAATAAAATCTTTAAACATAAATTTGCAGATGAGTTAGTGATAAGTATGTATAAAACTTTCCAAAAATGTGCAATTATTAATTCCAGGTAAAACAAAGGTATTGTGTAACAGGCATGGAAAAATTATTATGGGTTAATATAAGTTCCCACATGGACATAAATATAATAATTCAACAGTAATCTAACCAAGCTTTGTGAGATAATACGGGTGGTTGGTTGGGATGAAAGAGAGTGAAAGAGACTTGAATATTCATTTTCCTTAGAGGGAAGCCTATCGATTATTTGTAAAGTAGAAATATCAAAGAAGCATTAGAAGCTACTTAAGAGTTCTAGAGATTACTATGAACAACAGTCACTATGAAAAAGGTGCCGCCACAGGGTGGGAAATGCAGATGCATGTTGGACAATGAAGCCAGAGCTCCATTGTTCTTCCTATTGTGTTTAAAAGAACTACTTGACTCAATTCCATGCGCTTATAATTTTGATGAAAACAAAAACCAAACTGAAAAAATAAAAAGCAGAATAAAACAACCAAAGGAGAGAGAGAGAGAAGCACATGCTGTTCAATCAGAATTCTACCCTAGTCATTTTCTTTTTTAAGGAGTCTGGCATTAATCTTTTAGCTAAATCTGCAAGATTGTGGATTTATTTTTAATAGATTTCTGTAGAAAAGAAGAACGATAAAGTGAGCGTACTACCTAGAATTCGAGTAGATTGTTTTCCAACAAAAGAGATTTATAATGAAAAAATGATTTGCTGATCTGCTATGTGGAAATCGTAACAGTTATTTTGAAAATTGAGTCTTTGGGAAGCCTTATGATCCCGGAGCATCTTCAAGCAGTGAATCCTGCCATGAAACTGAGTGTTCAGCATCTGTGTCTGGTATCTGGGGCTCTGAGACAGCAACACCTGCATACTTATCAAGTGAAATGATTTTCTGTTCCTAAATATAAATTCATTATCTGATGATTCACAAATAGAAATGTGCTCAGTTAACAGCAACCAAGGCAGAAAAAAATGTCATAAAACTCAGATGTAACTTTGTATGTGAGTTGTTTATACGGTTAAAAAAACATTAATAAATGTATTAGCTGATTTGTATTTATCATGCCTAAGTGTATCAAGACACGAGGAGGGAAGTTATTGGTTCAACATCTATCTGCCTGTCCTCTTAGATATTCGATATGATTTCATGCAAATGAAGTAGTTTTCCCACATAATTTTTTAAAAGATTTTATTTGTTTATTTATTTATTTAGAGAGAATACGAGGAGAGGAGCAGAGGGAGAGAGAATCTCAAGAACATTCTGTGCTGAGCACCGAACCCCATGCAGGGATACATCCACAATCCTGAGCTGAAATCAAGAGTTGGGTGTTTAACCAACTGAGCCACTGAGGCACCCCTTCCCATATAATTTTAAACCAGTCCTGAGCTGATTGGGGCAAGATAAAGAAGGGCAGCTGTATGAGAGGTCAGGGTTGGCATCAAGTGCTAGGAGAACTTACAGGACTTACAGGTAGATGAGGGAAACAATGAAGGAAGAGACAGAAATTGTGCTAACTTCAGTGTTGGGCTTCTTGAGAGTTCCTATTTAGTTGCAGTGTGTATACTAACAGTATTGTCTCAACTCCATATTTCACCACTGCAGTAAACAATGATGTGGGTTCAGAGATTTGGAGGTTAGACTTGAGTAGAATGTGGCTCAAAATTGACTGGTGAGGTGGCCTTGAGCGAGTCTCTTTCCCCCTCCATTCAGTGGTGTTAGTACCAGTGCCCTGCGGTGAGGATCCAATGTGACAATGCATGGACAGTGCTTAGCATGCTGACTGGCATGTAGTAAACATCACACAAGCACTAGAAAAATTATGGGGATGGGAATAGAAGAGATGGTCAATGGGATGAGGAAGGAGAAACCAGGTAAACAGGGGGAAATTGGTGTTCAGTAATTCAAGTTCTTCTTTTCCTTTCCGGCTTGTTTTCTGAATTTTGTTTTCTCACATATGACCAAAATAAAGGCATATTTGAATGGAGTTATGTGCTTTGGCATTGAGCTTACAGTTCTCTCTAGATACAATTCAATGGTATTTCCAGCCCTGATTAAAAAAAAAAAAAAAACACCTGTGTATATTATGTAGAGAGGGAGAGATTGCTGGTAATAAAATCCAATGGTCATGTACTCAGAGTCTTGAATGGGTTGGTCACTGTGCTGGGACATCTGGGAGAAAGGCAGGTGAGGTAGCTGCTCTCTCCTTAAGGCATCAAGTGTCCTGGAAATTCCATTATTTCCATTCAGTTCAGTGCCATTCAATTCAGTTTATTTTAGTTCATTTCGTGCTACAACCAGTTGTAGAATGAAACTGGATCCTACAGTAGCAGCATACATTATCAGAGGGTTCTGATCCTAGGTCACAGTGGTTTGAAAGGGGGGAAAATCTGCTAATCAGCCGGTCTCCTCTGTTCTTGCCTGATTGTTAAAAAAGGAAGTTATCTAGTGAATAAAGGGGCCAAGATGTATCACTCATATAATCATAAAAGAGCAGTAAAATTATTTTTATGAAGGGGATCAGGAATTCTCAGGGAAAAAAGAAACCATTCTCTGAAAATGAATGCTCCAAGAGAGCTTCACACACCCACCGCCAGAATCCTTTATTTCTTCTGTTATAAATATAGTCATTCTTACATAAAAGTTAGTAAAAAATCATTGAATAATTAAACTAGAAAGTTAAATATCTCAAATGGTGCTTTCAATGGATCTTAATCTCCAAAAGAATTTGCTTTCCAACAGAAGAAACAGCTCTATCTCTTTCTGTCTGCCTGCCTGCCTAACATCTTCTTCTTCTTCTTCTTTTTTTTTTTTTTCTAGACCACCAGGAGCAAACCTATAGTCTAACAGAGCCAGATATATAACCCTGAAATCCTGGGAGACCAATAAGAAACCTGGCAGGGCAGGGCCAAAGAGGTCATCAGACCCTTGGTTCAGTGAAAAACTCCTGCAATTGTGGACAGAGAGGACTGGACATGGTGTGATTCAAGGGGTCTCAAATGTGCTCGTTATTACAGTCTTGGTGTACTGAGGGGCTTAGGCAAGTCAGGGTTTTTTCTAAACCTCCAAGTTGTGAAAATCTAATGAGTTACAGATCACTAGGGACAAACCTGTAGTCTGAGAAGATCTGGTATATTGATTTGCAGCTGGGGGTGGGGTTGCTTCAGAAGCACCCAGCAATGCACCCTGCCAGGAGGAAATGTCTTTTGCAAATCTGGGTTCTCACTGTAGGGTTCTGAGGTAGGTCCCGCAGAAGCCAGTGGGGATCAGTTCTCGATTCCTTGCTGTTTCTCAGCAAGTGTATGAAGATTAAGTAAGGATTCCATGTTGTCATAAGGCGGGGAGGTTTAGCAATTGGACACCCCTCGTAATAGACAAGTTATAGCGAAGTAGGCCTATGAGTGTCACTGGTGACAAAGCGGTGTTCACTCAAGACTTGTTATGGTGTTTTATAGCTGCTGCCTGGCCTTGGGTGTTTGCTGTTGATTACACAGCTGGCTTTACGTGTGCCCTCCCAAGCCTGATTACCGGCGAGGATCCTTGTTTGCTTTTGCAATCTGAGTTGACTCTCTTTCAGTTCTAGACAGGTTTCCTCTCTCATATACATATTTAGAAAATATATATGTGAAAAATATAATGTAAAATTTGGGAACAGGCTCCCAATTCATTTATTCAAATATTCAAATTTGATGCTAATGGATGCCTACAGGTTTCAGGTTAGAGAAAATTCTATTTTTAAGCTGCAGAGACCCAGTGAGTTGGAACTGAATCTGAATTATTTTCAATCTGAATCTGAATTATTTTAGATTTTTTTTTTGGGGGGGGGACATGTTCACGGGGAAAGGGTTGTGATAGCCTGTAGAAAGGCTCAGATTAAACCTTCATTCTTCCATGGAAGGCCCTGCCGCCATTCCTGAAGCCATAGAACGATTACAAACATTCCACACTCACTCAGGAGAGAATTTAGATGGTTGTTATTGGAAAAAAAAAAAATCTACCCACCTCACAGGTATTGTCCACACACTGAGGGCTGCATTTATGCATTGTTTCACTTTCTGACATATCAAAAGATTGCACGACATGGTAGAGGTGTGGTAATTATTTCCCTGTCATTAGATGAAATCTTGGTGATGGATGGAGAAACTCTATTGGCAATTTATAAGTTTGTGTGACCAATATGTTTCTCTGGGAATAGATAAATGTCTTGTTTTGTCAAAATCTTATTATTCTGATTTATTTGGCTTACTTTTATGTTGTCAAAGAAGTTCTATGATAGATTGAGATGAATTCAATTTTATTTATTATTTATTTATATTCATGTTCAGAATATTTATTTATATTCATGTTCACCAGAATTAGTGTGTTGCCTAAAAGCCACCTGGAGTGAATACTTTAGTACCTCTTCCTTTTGTCTATACTTTTATAATGATTTGGGGTCTTTCTGAAGAATGTCCATGGTTCCTGTGAGTTAATAATATGTTGCCTCAGCGACACTGCGTTTTACCCTTGTGAAATGGATTTTCTGGAGCCTTTTCTGAAAACCAGCAGCAGGGTTATCATAGCCATCATTTTTATAATTGCAATCAAGTGCTATTACTTTGAGTATGACAGAGTCAACTTAAATAGGTATGGCTTTTGCCTTCCAGACAACTAAAATGTAAAAAGAAGACCACCATTATAAAACAGATACTTTAAGACTGTGAATAAGTAAATGCATGAAAAGATTAAGTTTATGTTCATTTAGTGTCAAAGCCTTGCAAAATTAGGCAAGAAAGAGAAATTTGAAGGTGTATACATTTTGGTTTCTAAAAATGTTTCACTTTTCAGTATTTAAATTAGACTCTGTATAATCTCTCCCCTATCTCCTCTTCCTGTGTTTGGATTGTTTACATCTTAATGTATAGACTTGATTTCCCCTGAGCATAACTAGGCACAGAAATGATTCCCAGTCTCTTAGAATAAAGGCCAAATCAGAGGTAATGCATCTTAAGGTTAATCTCCACTTCAATTAACAACCATATAACAATATTTATACTTACATATGAATATATCACATTGACACCTGCTACATATTTTATTTTGTGAATTAATGTGAAATGTGCATTATGAGGAATTGTTACTACACATCCACTCCCTAGTGTCTGAGGCTCCTGAAGAGCAGCCTTCCCACCTGGATGAATTCAAACCAGGTGTCTACTCTGTATCCTGAATTTGAAAATCATTTGATCCAAATTAGTTGAGATATAAACTGGGTTCTGGAGTTCACACCACTTATATCCAATGGACTTTTCTGATTTGTGTTGACAAAAAGTCTGTCCTTGACCAAACTCTATTCAGGCTCCCTTGAATTTCTCCACCAGGCCTTGACTTTTGGACTTCCATGTGTGTCTCTGCATTGTCCAATTTTAGCAAGAATTCTGCTAAGTTAGTTCAGTTGGAATCCCACATGATCCATGTCTGATCACCCTGTATATATAACAGGGTTCTTTATCTTCCATAGTCCACCAGCTGATGTTTGCTCACTCTGGCATGCCTCCAGCAAGAATCCTGTTACATCACTTTAGACAGAATCCTGCTACCCCTTTATAAGTTTCCACCCACTGACTCCTCCCCTGTTCTTCTTGGCTATCTCACTTGCCTCTGCTGTTTTCAGTTCAGTCCAATCTTGCACTCACTGCAAGATGCTGTTGCAGTGGTCCCTACAACCATTGTGATGTCCCTCTTGAATAAAGTCTCCCTTACCATCTTTAACAAGTGTCACTGAATAATTGTTTCTTTCACAGTGTTAAAACTTATTTAGGCCTATGGAAAAGGATGGCTGACCCTATCCAAGTCAGAGTTCTGGGGAAACAAGCATAAGGCATATTTACCTATAAGTGAAGAGCTGTTGGCTATCAGGTACAAAGGTGATCATCAAAATACAGCAATATTGGAAAGGCAAACCTCTATAGTATTGCTTGCAACATAATTCTAATAGTTGAATGTTTTGCACTTCTGGCCCATCCAGAAATTATCATTTTTCTAAATATAAAGTAATACAGCTTATTATAGTAAATAATAAAAATAAAGTAAAAATAAATTACAAACTCTGTCATTTGAAGAAACATTTTAGCCTTTAAAATCACTGCTAATTTGAAATATATATATATTTTAAATATTTTATTTATTTATTCATGAGAGACACAGAGACAGAGGCAGAGACACAGGCAGAGGGAGAAGCAGGCTCCATGCAGGGAGCCTGATGCAAAATTCAATCCCAGTACTCTGGGATCATGCCCTGAGCCGAAGGCAGATGCTGAGCCACCCAGGCATCCCTGAAATGTATGTTTCTTTGTAAAATTTTAAAATCATATTGTTTTTGTACATTTTTTCACTTAATATTGTCAGGAACATTTCCCTATATCATTAAGCAATTCTTCTTATAATTCCATTGTTTGGAAATGACATCTTTTTCTCCTCATTTATTTCCCATTGTATATTGAGTTTGTGATTCCTTGAGATTCTCTTTTAGTTAAATGCATGGCATAACTGTGAAACTATGTGTGTAGGGGCATATTGAATAAGGTAAGGTAGGGGCTAAGTATAAAAGAAAAACCCTCTGATTTTTATATAAATGTTCTAGCTGGTATAGGAAATGCTTTTAAACAAACTGTCTTTTATGCATTTCTTCTGAGATGTGCTTTGTAAAAGGTAGGAGTTTTAAAAGAATTAATATATTGTGGTTGCAGGTGTTTTGAATTTTTTGACATTATGATTTAATTTACTCGACTAACTCTAAATTCCTCTGTCATCTTCTCCCTGTGACCTCAGGAAACCTTGGTATTAATGCCTGGGAAAGAGCTAGAGTAAAGAATTATGATGTGATGCTCCAACTTGTTCTGATGGCTCAATATGAATCCTGCATAGTTTAGCATTGCCTTTAGGCATCGTATCTAATTCTGTGTTTATAGTGTTTGATGAAATGAAAGGTGGCATAGTTTATATTGTACAAGTCAGAACTTATAGAAGAAAAGCACTTGTTAAATCTTGGAGGAAAACCCACATAGAAACTGACAGTGGAATTTCTGGAATCCTGGATTCACAGCTGCAGTTCAATGAACACAGGTCTATTGACCAATTGGATTATCCTCAATAGCATTGATGTCCAGAAAATCAGAAGATGAAAAGAGGAGAAAACTACTTCCAGTGTGAATATAAGAGTAATACACGACATATGAATTCTGAAAGGCATTTGGTTAGACCAAAATTTAGTTCTTAAAGTTGTATTTCTCTCTCTGCATGTATATGTGTATATATGGGGGTATATATATATATATATATATATATATAGAGAGAGAGAGAGAGAGAGAGAGAGAGAGAGAGAATAGATTACAATAAAAATACTCTATCCATCTGCCATTATGGAATGCAATAAAAAATAGCAAAATAAGCGAATCAGCTTTTGAAACATGACTTAGAAGATGAGATTGACTTTGGCTATTAAACTATCGCAGTAGCATTTCTGATCCACTGTCACATGCCTCTTCCTAATGACTACTGAATTTCTAAGATTGTAGTCATTTCTCTGGGATTTTTTTTTTTTTTTAAGAGATCTTTCCATGGGAGACACAGAAAAACAAAGAAATCTTATCCTCTGTCTGCAAGGCAGATGCTATTCTTATCAATACTCACTTCCTGGATGATCACACATAGACACATGGCTTTGAATTCTGCTAATAGCGGATGTGTCCAACATGTAAATATCTAAATCTGCTCCCTTCGACATCTAGCTTGTGAATCAAAGTGACTGTTTGGTTCCATCTAGCTGTCCCGTAAAATAACCAAGTGTGACAAGTCCCAAACTGAATCTCGGTTCCCCAACACATAAACTTATTTCCCGTCCACATTCCCCATTTTAGTAAGGGCAACTCCATTTTTCTAATTGTTCTGGTCCAAAAATTGGAGTCCTCCTTGGCTCTCATTATAACCTCCTGGCCCAATTTCCTCTCTAACTACCTTCATTGCTCTCATTACTGTCCCAGCCATCAGCATCTACTACAGACAATATTGCAAAAGTCTCCACCTGGCTCCCCAGCTTCCCTCTGGCTCCCCCAAGGTCCCTTCTCTACACAATGGCAAGACCACCTTTTTGAATTCAAAATCAGAGCAAGACACTACCTCCTTGAACTCCTGCGAGGCTTTCCATCTTGATCAGAGTAAAATCAGAATTCTTTGCCACAGATCATAGTTTCTTCCTCTCATTCACTCTTCTTTTTCGCTTTAGCTGAGCTACATTAGCCTATTACATGGTTGTAGGATACCCCATGCATGGGCCTAGCACAGCATATTGGTCCTTGCTGTCCCCTCAGCCTGGAATGGTCTTCCCTCATATATGCATATGGTTCACTTCTTCATTCATTCAGGTTTCTTGCAGAGATCTCTTACTCAAAAGCCTTCTCTCTTGCCTTACCTAAAATAGTACATTCCATCACTTTGTATCCATTCCCTTTCTTCATCTGTGTTCTTAGAATTTTCCATTTCTTGAAATATGTTTGATATTTATGAATTAATTTTTTTCTCCAGGTTGCATGAGAATGTAAGCCCCCTGAAGACAAAAACTTTCCTGTTTTCTGACTGTTGCATTCTCAGTACCTTCAATAGTTTTGGTACTCAATTGTTACATATTTATTGAGTGATAAATGTTTGGTTTTCATGTGCCAATGTCGGAGCAAGGATTGAATTCTAACAAGAGTTAGGAAACTAAACAAACATCGTCTCTGGCCTTGAATATGAGCTCTTACCTACTTGCAATCTTTCTCTGTCTCTCAGTGACCTCACGATCAGATGCCACATTTGAACTAAGGAAGAGAAGCATTGGTTTTAGTGGCTTGGTTGTGATGTTTCTCATCTAGTTGTATTGTCTTCAAATCTCATTTTTATTATTAATAGTTCCTAGTTGAGATCAATTGAAGTTAGAAAAGCAAGAATGACCACAAGAAAAATCCTAACTTACTGATTTAACTATGCCCATGGGCAGACTAGTGATATGCTAATTTGCACATGGCATTTGTCCATGTACAGAAAGATGTTTGCTTTGGGACTCAGTCAATAGTAAGAAGTATACATGTTGGTGTCTTCCCCCCAGTTACTGGCACAGAGCTTTTGAAATCCTGTAATCTCCTAAGTGGTAAGAGCACCAGGAACATCTTTTGTTCTAATATTTCGTCTTTGACCCTAGTTCCTGACACAGAGCTCCTAAATTCCTTGGAATTTCCAAGGTGATATCAGTGTCTTTTGCTCTAATTAGGTGACTCTTGATGGGCTCCTGGATGGAGGCTGCTCACCAGAAATACCAAGCCATAACCACAGGCTTGGAATTTTGAGCCCTACCCCGATTCTCCAGAGAGGGGAGGGCTAGGCAGGAGTTATTAATTGGTCCTTGCCTACATGAGAAAGTCTCTGTATATCCCAACATAGAGGGTTTAGAGTGCTCCCAGGTCAGTGAACATGAGAGGGTGATGCACCCAACTCCATGGGGACAGATGTTCCTGTACCTAGGACCCTTCTAGACCTCACTCTATGTGTTGTTCATCTGTGTCCTTTATCATATCCTTTAATAAACTGGAAAATGTAAGTATTTCCCTGAGTTCTGTGAGCTGGTCTGGCAAATGAATGCAAGGGGGGAGGAGGCCATGGAAATCTCTGAGTTGTAGACTAGTCAGACAGAAGTTGTGGGTAATGTGGGAACTTATCCCTTGGAATGGAAAATAAAATGGGTGCAGTCTTGTGGGACTGATCCCTTAACCTGTGAGATAAGGTGCCATCTCCAGCTAGTTAGTGTCAGAATTGAGTTAAATTGGGAGCTTGATCTAGTGTCATAGAACTTCTTGCTGTGGGGACAACTCCCACACCCCTGGTGTCAGAAGTGTGAGTGCAGTGGCAGCGTGTGAGTTAAGGAGAATCACACGACAAACAATAACATGAGAGCTCAATTAAAAACAGAAGGTTTGAAATAGAAAATTGAGAGTTTGAAACAATATTAAAACAGACTGATTAAAGTCAGGATGATTGTTAAAAATGCATTTTACTATTTTTGAGCTCACCGACTAGTGCATAATAAATGTTCTCTTAACTGTCTTTGGTTGCTGGTTTTACATAAAGCTTTCACTGCTATGTGAAGAAAAAGTTTTGGTTGATCTGAAGGTTCTTTGGGCTCTCCTAATCTTTTTCTTTTTTTTTTTTTTAAAGATTTTATTTATTTATTCATGAGAGACACAGAGAGAGACAGAGAGAGAGGCAGAGACACAGGCAGAGGGAGAAGCAGGCTCCACACAGGGAGCCCAAGGCGGGACTCGATGCTGGGACTACAGGATCTTGCCCTGAGCTGAAGGCAGGCACCAAACCGTTGAGCCACCCTGGGATCCCCTCCTAATCTTTTTCTAAACTCTACTGCAGATGCGGGTATAAATAAAGTCAGCAGCAATTCACATGAGGAGAAAGGAGCTGAAAACAAATAAATAATAATAATAATAAAAAAAAATAATAACAACAACAACAACAACAACAAAGGGCTCCAAGCTCATGCCTGTGCTTACCTGTACCTTGGCGAGACTCCTTTGCTGTGTGGCACATGTCTCTGCAGGGCTGCTTCTGTGTGTAAGGTCAAGCTCCTTCCTTCTAGCAAGGCAAACTGGCTAAAACACAGCTTTGCTACTTGTTTTCTCTTTCTCTGAAAGGATAATCATCTATATTCCAAATCCTCTGTCTTGTTGGCTTAGAAAAACTTACTGTACTCTTGCTATCACCATATTTTTTTTAAAGGCCATTCCTGAAAAGAAGTTCAACAGATAATTTTTTTTTTCAACAGATAATTTAAATTTGTGATGTGAAACACATTTCTCCTAATGGGAGACAAATCATTATTTCTCTCCAGACTGTCTATTCATAGTAATAGAATAATTCAAGCAAATTAAAATTGTGAAGGCATTTTTCATCAAGCCACAATGAACAATCAGCCAACACAAAGCGTACTGTGCTATGAGACAGATAATACAATGATGGAGCTTTTCTATAGAAAGAAAAGGACTTCAATTAAAAAATATAAACTTACTTAATAGGCTACATAGTACAAAAAAGAAAGAGTGGTAAAAAATTTTGTCCTTACCCACTGGGAGTTAAATCCTCCATGAAGTTGACATAACATAATTACCAAAATGATTATTTTCTTCATTTCTAGGTGAAAAAATTTGAAGGCCTGGGGGTATAGTGAGCTAGGGAAGGACACATAGCTGCTGACTGGGGCTGGATTTGAATTTAGCTCTGCCTCTAAATGATGTGCTTTTCTGCTTCACTGCACTGTCTCTCCTCCATGCTGTTAATTTTGCATCGATCTTAAGAGCTGGTGTTTTATTGATCTTTCCCAACCAAAGCATTTCAGCTAGCTCTTCTTAAGTTTTCTTGAAAATGTGATGCTCAAAATTTGAGCCCTGCAGGCCCGAGGAATTTGAGGCACTCTCCATGTACTTTGAACTCCTTATCTGTCCCTCTGTTCTGTTTAGGCCCACACCTCTGCCACCAAGCTAACCCAGGGCCTGAGTTCTGGGGCAGCTATTGATTGGAACTGAGGCCTCCTTGCAAAGAAAGGAAGCTTGAACTTGCTTCACGAGGAAACTCACTCTCCTGCAAAAGAACGTGGTGAAAAGATAACAGAATTTTGTTTGTGACTTAACCTCACCTTAATGATGACGTTGCCTCTTTTCCTGTCTTTTGTTTCGTGTTTCTGTGAATTTAGCACCCTGAGAACCCTTCACTGTATATCGTACTTCATCATTTTTACCCGTTTGACCTTAAGTATGAAGCCTACCTATCTAGCTAATCACCTTCTCACTTGCTAGTCCGAATTTTTGAAATTCTATCCTGGCAAGATAGAAGTAGTAACTGACCTTTTGACCATCCGTATAGTGAGTACCCAATGACTGTGGACCAGCCAGGCAGTCAGCCCCTCCATAAGAGTTGTTAAAAAACCTCCCAGGTCATGAACCATAATTGAAGATGTGGTGAGGTGGATGACTTCTGCAAGTGATATGTGGATAAACTCCTTCAAAAGGAAAAGGGGGTTATTCATTTTTTAGGATAGTGAAACCATTCTGTATGATACTGTAATGATAGATACATGACAGTATGCACTTATGAAAACCCATAGACCTGTGCGACACAAGGGGGGATCCCTAATGTATGGTTAATAATAACTTTTCAGCAGTGGTTCATCAGTTAGATCAAATGTACCACACCAATGCAAGCCAGTTAAATCGTTTTGGCAATTAAGGAGAGAGAGATGGTTTGTTTCGTGTGCAAACAAAAGCTGAATACATATTAAAGAGCACTGCATACAAGGGGGACCTAATGCTACCCCCACACAGCCACATGTTTGGGTCTATGTGGCTCCTCTGTTCTGAGGCTGATGGGCAAATGAATTCCAGCCCATCACCCCAGCTCTGGGCTCTGTTTCTTCAAGGCTACTCTTGCTGGAGCCCTTGAAAGGATTCTAATCCTGTGAGCCACTGTTTATTGCTGGGATGGCAGCTGAGAGGCAAGGGCACACACAGAGGCCAGGGAGGCAGCCTCCTTCCCAGCCTCCCTGGATGCAGTGGGGACCCACCTTAGAAAGAATGCATCCCACGTCCGTATTTTGGCACGGCTTTCATGAATTTGAAGGTTCTATGAAGGATTCTCATGGATTTTATCAGTGAAAGAGGGACATAAAAGCTAACATTTGTGACATGTCTTCATCTGTGATTATCTCTGTTTAATACTCATCCCTCAATCATGATGAAGAGTTTCACTCAATCTCGGAACAAATTAAAGAAATAGCTAGTTCTTTGTTTATTCGTTTTTAACAGATTTCCTGAGGCACTCAAATCACTTCGTGAATATAAAATATTTCAGTAGATGATATTAAAGCCGTCCTACAAAGTAAGCATGTGTTGGTTTAAAAAAAATGATCTGCCTCTGAATCTGAAAAAAAAATCAGCAAAATAATAATGTTAAAAAATGTCCACTACGCGGGCGGGGGGGGGGGGGCATGTATTTTATATTATATAAAATGGCCTGAATAGAAATTACATGATTGTTTCCATTCCAAAAGTTTAAAATTTCCATTTTCCATGTAACTTTTTGGATTAGTAATATTAACCCACATTTTCTGATAGACTGACTAATGATAGGTGTTCTTCTACTCCGCTACTGAAAAAGAGACCAAAAAAGAAAAAGAAAGAGAAAAGAAAGTTAACTGTGGAAAAGTGTATTTAACTAAAGAGAGGCTATAGAGTAGAGAAATGTTCAGATGGAAAATAAAGATCATATAGTTTAGCATTTTGATTTCAAATGTTTGGCCCCAAATCACAAAGGTAAAGGTAATGCAATACTGAGACACGCCATTATGCTAATTACCAGTCCCACCACTCCCTGGAAGCCACTTCCAGTTTCCCATCATGCTTTGACTCCAGGACTGCTCTGAAGTAACTCTTGTCAATGTCTCCAAGGATTCCCATGCTGCCAGAATCAGCTGTCATTTTGTTGTCATCCTGCCTACCCATGAACAGAACTTGGCATGGTTAATCACTCACCTCTTTACACTAATTGGAGTAGCTTTTGGTGTGCCCTTGCTTATCACTGGCCCTTTTCAATCTCCTTAGCCAGTTCATCCTCATTAGGTCTCTGGATGTTGGCATGCCTTCAAGCTCGTGTTCCCTCTTCTCCACTTCTCTTGTCATCTCACCTAATAATCATCAGCCTACTCCAATCCTGCTCTCAGAGGAAACACCTGTTCATGTGCTGTGACCTTAACATGTCAGAAAACACACTTTTAATGCCCCCTACTCCTTAAACTTGTTCTCCCATCAGTCCATGGCACTCTCTTCCACATTAATTGAACCCAAATCTTGGTCCTCTTACCAAAATTTAAAAACCCTAGGGATATTGTAAAAAGCAAAACCGTGTTGTTGAATAGTGCTTTGCTCACTGCTCATTCCCCAGTGTGGTCCCAAAGATTTCGGCTCTCTTTCTTGTTGTTCCCAGAGTGAATGGTTCTTGCCTGTAGAACCAGAGCAGAGGCCAGGAATGTGGATGGAATTTGGATGGTTGCTAGGTTACTTGGTACATTCTACCCCCTGTTTACAGTAAAGACTCCTAGAAGTGTGAGGTTTTCAAAAGGAAAACAAACTCATTTGAGGCTTACTTATGAAAAATCAAATAGTAAGTGGAAAGCACAAATAAAAAAAAAATCTCTGACATTCTTCCCTTTCACTTCTAGAAAATATATATTTAAGTATATCAAATAGAATTGGAATTGGGGGAAAAATGAATGCTTTCAGAATCTTAACGTCAAAGCACACGGTGTTGGCTGTAGACTGAGCTTGAGTGAAAATTCTTGCACTGAACATAGACCCTCAGGTACAGTAGATTTCATTTAGATAGAAATGCACTTCTAAGAAAGGACTGCTATTTTAATTTTATGATTTTTAGATACTGTCATTTACCATTCAAATAAATGAAAGAGAATGGTTATATTACATTCACAGTGTTTAGAACAGTGTTTTTTACTTTATAAAATAATGAAAGTAGTGTGCTTGGATATCAGAGTGCATTATTGTAAGATATTTCTCCAAACAATCATGAATCACTGGACCCCTTTCATACAACTGCTCACTGAAGTTCAAAGTTCTCAGAAGCCTCATCTGATGCACTGTTTTCCGGGGGTCTGTTGGCTCAAGCCCCTCATCTCTAGGCCTTGATGACAGTATTGTATTTTTTTCTTACATCAGGTAACCTTTTAGTTATCAGTCAAATGCGTCTTAATATACTACTCCATCATGACATAGAGAAATAAAAAGGGGGAAATAGTTTTAAGAAGTTAACCAAGGATGCCTGGGTGACTCAGTGGTTGAGCATCTGTTTTGGGCTCAGAGAGTGATCCCAGAGTCCCAGGATCAAGTCCCACATCGGGCTCCCTGTATGGAGCCTGCTTCTTCCTCTGCCTATGTCTCTGCCTATGTCTCTCTCCGTATGTGTCTCTCATGAATAAATATATAAAATCTTTGAAAAAAAGAGAAGTTAACCAAAAAAATATAGTCTACAAAAATCTTAGAAAAATAATAACTCCTTAAACAATACATCTAAAAGATATTTCATAAGATCCACAGCTTGCTATTTTGCTTATGGCCATTGATAAAGCTAATAGATATAACCAAAATGGTAAAATGAAATATTTAAGATATATTAGAATAAAATAATGTGTTTTCATATAAATTGAATCACATATGAAGAAGGAATATATATTTTCACGTATATATCACATATTTAGAAGAGAAATGTCATCCAAATACTCCATCTTAAATACCTTAAAATAAGTCTAAAGATCAGCAGATGATGTACAAACCTAAACAAAGGATTTATAAACTCTTTGCAAGTGGTATGTGCTGCTTATTTCTAGGGAAAAGGTTTTTTGAAATGGATAATTATTTTTTCCATGCATTTTCTACATGGACACACCCCCAAATTAAAAGCGACTGGAAATGAAAAGATGTTGCCTTATTGGGTGTGTGATTCATCCTCCATTAGTATCTCTTTTAGTAATATTTAACAGCTGTGGAGAAGAATATCATTTTGAGAGACCATCTCTGTGATTATTTCAAACACAATGTAGGTACAATGTAGGGGTGGGGATGTACAAAGGTGGTATTTCATGATGGTGAAGAGAAAGGAATACAGTTCCTTAAGAACTGTAGCCAGTTCCAGGAGGACCTGGGTAGCTCAGTCGGATAAGCTTCCGACTCTTGGTTTCACCTCAGGTCACGATATCTGGTCTGGGTTGTGGGATTGAGCCCAGCCTCTGGCTCCGGGCTCACTGGGGAGTCTGCTTCAGATTTTTGTCTCTTCCCCACCTGCTTCTCCCCCTGCCCACTCATGTGCTCTCTCTCTCTCTCTAAAATAAATAAATAAAATCTTAAAAAAAAAAAAGAACTGTAGCCAGTTCCACCACCAGGGTGGTAGCAGTGGTGAGGGAAGAAGAGGTAAGATCTGGATCTGTGTGATGTAAGGGCCAAGAAGTTTTCATAAGGGAGTCAAGGATGGGTTGAGCTTTTGATCCAAGGAACTGAATGAAATAAAATTGCTAGTTATCAAGATAAAGAAGACTGGAGAGTACAGCAAGTTGAGCAGGATGTGGACATCAAAAGTTTGTTCTGGGGCATCTGAAGTTGAGATGCTGCTGGACAGTCATAGTAGAGAGCACCGGGAGGGGGATGGGTTCTGATCTAGAAAGGAACAGAAGTGAGCTAAGCTTGCAGACCATGCACAGGGGCCATGTCTTTATTTGCCTTATTTTTTGCCTTATTTGCCCTGTCCCTGGAGTCTCTGCAACTGTGACACATTTGGTGGAGGTGGGGTCTTGCCAGGAGAGAACTAGCCCAGGTTGTGGACATCCTTGCCATTTTAGACACAGGTTTACATCACCATGCAGGAACAAGAGACGTTAAAGCATCCAGGAAACATGACAAACTGACTTCTCCTGGTTTTTGTGGTAAATTTAATCATGCTCAGGTCCCTCCAGCTCAACAGGGTTCCAGAAAAATCTCCCTGCAACAGGACACCCAGAGGCTACAAAAGAAAGAACAGATGTATTAGACTGTATAAATATATACAGCAAAATATCAAATGCACAAACTATATAAATATATCAATAAATAGTACAAATACAAAAACTTTGATATAGTGAAACTACTAAAACTATTTGCAAAGCAGTTGACGAAAGTGGTTACTATTAGTCTTGTACAAATAGTGTTTACAACCTGGTAAGAAAAAGATGATAAAAGCGGTGAAAGGTTATGAATAAGTAATTCTCAGAAGAATGAACCCTAATAGTCAACAAACACGTGACTACAAAGATTTTGATTTACATTAGGGTGGTAGCAATTCAGGCAGGCTCTCTTTTGATTCCAAATACTCGTACATTAGGTGCGAGTTTTGTCTAATGAGTATGTAATATTTAACTAGAGGGAAAAAGAGCTATTTTCATTGTGAACGAGAAAACATATTTTGAGGAGATAAAAATATGAAAGGGTGCTTGGGGAGACATGGAAAACTGCAACAAAGAACGCGAGCAGACCTCACAGCATGCAAGTCAGGTAGGTGTCCTGGTGGTTCTGGAGACTTGTCAGCAGTCGGCAATGCTCAGGCTGATGTCTTCTATTGCTTCTAGAATTTTCTGTTCCTGTAATAATTTATCCCCTCAACACACATGCTGTTTGCCTGCTTCTACACGTTTCCAAATATTTCTCCAACATAGTTCAAATGTACCTTGGAAATATTAATTTATCATCTTCTGTTGATCTATCCTTAAAATATGCTCCTAACATTATTCCAGCGGTTCCCGGCATGCGCATGTGTGTTTCACATCAGATGGTGGGCAGGGAGTGGCATTTGTCTCTCAGCCAGGGATTTCTGAATATTTGCATAGAATTTTCTCAGGCAATGAACTCTAAAAGTAAAGATGTGACCTCGGCTCTGAAAGGGGAGCTGGGGGAGGGTGGGGAATGGTACAGAGGGGAAATCTGTGGGGGTTTTTTCTAGATTAAAATTATAGCTTTCCAAGTCTGCTGTTATTTATCAATAACAGAAAATTGAGTTTAATTCCATTTAATTCAGTAAATATTTATTAAGTAGCTATCGTGCCAACCAGGGTTGTGTTAAGCATAAACAGGGCTTTATAGGAGGTAGAGGATGTAGCCCTAATACTCACAAAACTGGAACTTGTTTGGGAGATAAAAGTTGTAAACGTGATAATTCAAGACAATGTGTAATAGTCCATAACAACTTTTCATACCAAGAACTGTGGGTGATCATTTTAGAACTTACTTTTGGAAATCAAGCTCCTCAAGGCGGATTTATTTCCCTCTTGTTTCCTGCATTTGGGATATGTCTTTATCAGGGGACATAGTATTTCCTAATTAAAAAAAAACAATTTTAAAATTCCAGTCTGAGACTCTATCCTTAAGCTTTTTCTCCTTTGCGTCTTCTCTCTAGTTCTTAATTGTATGTGTGTATGTGTGTCACAATATATTTTTCTCTAACAAATATTATATGTGCAGTAAGGACTTATTTTGTAAAACTTCTTGGACATTTGAGTTGGAGTTTAGAGCAAATTCAGAAAGTAAACAATTCTAGACTCTAGTGATTATTTTCCATGTTCCATAAATATCGTTATCCTCATTTCTCTTTCCTTGATTTATCTTTTCTTATTAATCTTGACTTGGAAGATACCAGGATCTTTCCAGTCCATTAATTATCTTTGAGATAGAAACTTTTCCATCAGTTTACTCTTAACTCAGATTCAGATTTACCTGCATCACATGCCAAAAGCTTGCAAATACCTCTTCACTGAGGTCCTTGATGGCTCATTTGATACTTTCCCAAGCTGTCATGGAGGTTTATACAACAGTTTCTCTGGGTCTTAGTTTCCTCATCTCTAGGTGCCTGTGTTAGATGATCTGAGATCTATGGTTCTGTTCTTCAATAATTCTTTCTGTAACTCTCCTCTCTCAGCATGAAGGGAAGTCTCATAGAGAAGAAAATAATCTTTACTCTCCCATTACAGAAGATTTCCAGCCACATTTTTCCCCAATCAAAAAAAAAAAAAAAAAAAAGTATCTTGGGGATGTCTGGGTGGCTCAGTGGTTGAGCATCTGCCTTTGGCTCAGGTTGTGATTCCGTGGTCCCAGGATCGAGTCCTACATCACACTCCACACAGGAAGCCTGCCTGTCCCTCTGCCTATGTCTCTGCCTCTCTCTCTCTGTGTCTCTCATGAATAAATAAATAAAATCTTTTTAAAAAAAGTTTCTGTGCTAGAAAATGCAAGATCTCTGAAATTATTGTAAGCTCCTGCGTGCAGATCTTTCTTGCTTTACTTTACATCTGCTCTTTACAAAGGAAGTTCGTTTCAGTTCTGAATGTCTTCAAGCCAGGAGTCCTTGGCTGGATTCATATGCAATTCAGAGATTACCCAACTTTTTAGCAAATGTCCCTTGGAAAACAACCTAGTAACTGAATTCTTAAAAAAATAGCCACAAAAAAGGCTTATAAAGGTTTATGATGGAATATGCTTGAAATAAATATTTAAAGAAAAGATTTGTGTGGATGACATGAAGTTAGAAATGGTGCATAAATGATTGGTAAGCTCTGACTAGGCAAGCAATGGTGGGTGGAGCATTTTGGAAAGGTTTGGAGACAAGGTTTTTCTTAGCTGCACTGATTGATTTTAGTGGATAATTGATTACTTTCTCTCTTTAGTTCTATTAGTGTTGACATAGCTTTGGTGAATCTGCACTTGTAACTTGTATCACACAAATAGTTCAGTGATCTTAAAAATCTTTTTAAAATGGCAGTAGGATCTAAATACTTCAGCATTCTTAGTGAAAGAATTAGAACACAGCCAGTCATTATAGAATGATAGATTTTTTTTTTCTACCTTTGGAAGACGTTATTTAAATGCACCATCACCACCAGACTCCACTGCCAAGAGAGAAAGAGTATTCTAAATAGAAGACAGAATTAAATTGCCCTGTGAGAGCCCAGTTACTGGAATCCTGTGTTCCTGGGGACTTGAGAGGATGGGTAGAAAAGCTAAATTGTGTTTAGACTCTGACCTTGATCAGCAACTGGGAAGCTGCAGTGAAAGAATTTTCTATGAAAACATTGGGCGGTAGTCAATAACTCTTTGATGGGTAAGCATAACTCTTACAATTACCATGCTCAGAAAGGCTAAAGCCAAAACTATAAACTAGAATCAGTCTGTTGTTTCTAAGCAACTGAATGAAAATGCAGCTAATAACAACCTAAAGTCATACTGCAGGAAGTATACAGTGATTTAATATTTACCAGATTAGTGTATGATAGGAAAATCTGTTGGTAGTTGTGTGTGCATATATTTTAGATTGCAAATTTAACCAGTGAAGCGTCTCCTCACTTCTCCTGGAGAGTCAGTATTATTTATATGCGTTGCTATTTTTCGAAGACCAGTATATGTTTGCCTTTTAAAAGCGAAAATATATTTGGATCTAATTCATAATGGGATAGCTGGTTTGCGACATAGGAGTTCAACCTGTCATAAAAAAACATGTGCACAGTAATTTGGTTTTTGACCAAGAGTCTTAACCACTTATCCAAATTCTTCTTAATTGGCTCATCTCAAGACTTCTTTCATGATGAATCTTTTCTCCACCTCCTCAATCCACAGTATGCTCACTTTCCTCCACCCTTTCTTTGTTTTATAGGACTGTGGGACAAAGTTTTGAAGGAATACTTTCCTCTTTCGATAAGATTTCGATTGTTATGAATCAATTTGTATTTGCATGTGTTAAGAGAATTAAATTGAAAAAGAGGTAAGGGAAAAATATTCCTCAATTTTAAAGAAGGGAAGATCTCAAAGTTGCAAAGAATGATGCAAAAGTCAGTAGGTTAGTGGATTTTTATTTCTTGAAGGAAATGATACTGCATTTGTGAGAATAGCTAACTTTATGCATACAAGTAGGTGAGGTCAGTGTGGAAATCACAGAACTCTGAGAAAGGCTAAGAATGCAAGAACTAAAGACAAGCACTCCATGTAAACTGCTACTTACATTTCTTTAAAATCTGTTTCCATGGGAATGTTCTGGGAGCTCTGAAACCTTCAAATAAATTCCCTTCTATAGGCTTAAATTTTTCTAATACTCTTCACTTGATTTCTTTCTCTTTCATAGTGGAAATAAATATGTTCAAGGAATTGTAACTCTTGTCTATCACTTATACCGGGGTGCACCTTTCTTAGAATATAGTTATATATGTATTGTAACCAGTGAAACATATAATACTTATAAAATTTCTGTAGAAAATCCTTCTGTCGGGGGTTGTTTCTATTGCTATGCTTTAAGGGGTTTGTCTTTGAAACAGTGCAGTTTTTTAAAAAAAGATTTTATTTATTTATTCATGAGAGATAAACAGAGCAAGAGGCAGAGACACAGGCAGAGAGAGAAGCAAGCTCCCCACCAGGAGCCTGATGTAGGACTCGATCCCAGAATCCCAGGATCACAACCTGAGCCAAGGCAGATGCTCAACCATTGAGTGACCTAGGCGCCCTGAAACAACGTAATTTTGATTGACTATTATTCATACCCAATCTTTCTGTCCCAGAGAAGTAATAAAAGAGGCCTTTGTTTCAGTAGTCACCTGGTTGTACCCCCACATTTTGGATAAGAGATGCAAACAACTCCCCCTCCCAGTGGGTTTGTTCCCCAAGACAAGCAAGCCATGCCAGGTCAAAAGTTCTACTACTCAGACTTTTGGAATGAAGACAGCATTGCCTTGGGTAAAGAATAGAGGGGGGGATACCTGGGTGGCTTTAGCTCCTGTCTTCCACCCAGGGCATGATCCTGGAGTCCAAGGATTGAATCCCACATCGATAGAGAGAGGGAGAAGAGCCTGCTTCTCTCCTTCCTCTCTCTCTCTTTCTCTCTCTCTTTCATGAATAAATAAATAAAATCTTTAAAAAAAAAAAAAACAAAAGAATAGAGGGGAGTATGGAGGATCACTTTGACTCTCTTTGTCTTTTAGCTGAAATGTTCATCTTTAAACCACACCCAGCTCAGATAAGGTAGTCACCCCTGATTTTGGCAAGGAACTAAAATGGTCGTCTTTCCCGGTAACAAGTGAGTTAAAATAATTCCCTCCCTTCTTATAACACAAACTTAATAGTTGCATGTTGATGAAAAATACAACGTGCACATTCTTTGACACAGAGCACACTCATGGACAACTGTAGAGATGCCACAAAGCCTCAAAGGAGGAAATTTTTCTAGGATTGTCCTGAGATCTTAATTTCAACAAATACTGTCATCACCAATCAATGTAACACTTTAAATTATATATTATTTTACATTGCTCTTTTACTGTTGTAAATGTGTTAGGGTAGTTTCTCCATTTTTTTTCCAAGACCATATGATTACAAAACATCGTAACAATTTTCCTAATTGAAACATAAAGTGAATGAATGTTGCCCATTTAAAATAGTCACCTTGAAAAGTTGCATCCTTATTTTGGTTATGCACCTACAAAAGTTTAAGACAACAGAAAAGATATAATATAGGCAGGCAGGACTTTAGAGTGGTCACCATATGATAAGGCTTGTTCCTTAGAAATTGTATTTTATTTTATATGAAAATAGGTTCAATCATAAAAATGAAAGATGCTCCCTATGGAAAATTTGAAGATTAGGAAAGAAACTATAAAATCAAGTGTGGATGCGCTGCCCAGAAGCAATCACCCTGGCTCTTCCTGCCTCCAGTGTGACTTCATGGAATGGGTTTCAATCCAACCACATCATCCCCCACTGCTGGCCAGCCTCAATTAGCTCGTTCTCAGCCCTGCTTCTCCCATTTCTGTGCTAACTGCAGACAAGTGTGTGGTCAAGAGGTAGGAGGGCTAAGTACCTGTGTATTCAATTTAATCAAGCAATCAGAAGGAACACATTCAAGAGTATTCATTTGACATTAACTGTTTCCTGTTTCTGAGACACAGTGCTAGGCATGGAGGCACAATGGAGATCAGGATCACCCTCAAGGTGTTCATGGTCTAAGTGGGAAATTGGACATGTTCTCCTATAAATCGATTACAATGAAGTAGATACGATTCGATAGGTGAATATTAAAAGTACTAATGGAGTCAAAAGACAGGGCATTTAGGTGGACTGACATTTGGGCTGGATCTTGAGATAGCATAGCAATTCAATTTCCATGGTCTATCACCAATTCAAATCTCAACTTAAACATAGGGATAAAGATAGTGATATCCTTCCCCAAAGTCAAAGCCAGAATTATTCACATATCTCTAAAGGGATAAACACAACCTTGTGATAAGGATAGCAATAAAAATTTATGGCCATTTAATTAAAAAAATTAAGTAGTAAAGCACAAGCGTTGGGTCTCATCAAAGACTTCGATGTGGTGACATTTCTCAAGTGGTAAAATAGCCTAAGATTTCTGTAACAGATTCTGCCAAAAACTTCCCTGAATCAATTTACCTAGCACACAAATGAAAATGAGTTTATAAGAACTGTGAACACCTCCAACGCAGGCCTAACTTTGTAGATAAAACCGCCAGACTTCTGAATTCTGTGATGAGTTATGTGGCTGGCCTGCAGTCAGGGAACAAAATGTAGTGGCCCTGCCACCTGCTGCTGGACCTGAGTGGAGTGGAGGTTTCCATCACACATCTGACCCTCTCGGTATACATAGACCGGGACTCAGTTATGGAACTGACATATCCAGCTTGCCTGAAGTTCTTTGAAAACATAAAGAATAATAAAAGCTGGGTTACTTCTCACCTTTACCCATTGGAATGCTCTTGAATTCTTGGTTACTCTTCTAGAAGCTAGCGTTGGACTTGGAAGAACATTGAGAGATGATTAAGTGTTACTGATCACTTCCAGATTGAAGCAATAAACCTTTCCTCTGAATTCTTATGACTATTATTCTCTGGGTGATTCATTTAATTAATGCAATCCCGTGTAGGTTTCAATAGTTCTCCCAGTTATTTACCTCTTAGTTAAGTTCTATTACTTAAGGTTTCTTATGTATTTATACCTCATGAGGCTGACAAAATTACAGTTACCTTGATGTCCAAGATCTCAGTCTTATTCTTTCTGGAACACTCCTTTCTTGTAGCCTGGCAGTTTAAGACATCTTTGATGAAATTTTAAGTTGTTGTTGTTGTTGTTGTTTTTCCTACTGGGAGAGTTCTGTCTTACAGACTTTTCAAAACCATGTTATTAGAAATTTAAACGCCAACTATTATTTGGGCTGCTGGTCTGTTTTAGAGGTTTAATGAGAGGGAACCCCAAGTACTCTGACAGAAGTAAGCATCACAGGTTTTGTCACTGAAAATAAAGTTGTAGGATATGAGTGCTTATTTGTCCTCCTCATTAGGGTACCCAGGATGAGCTCTGCCCACGACTAGGGGTTGGAAACTCTAACCCCATGTAGAGGAGTTCTAGTCAGGATAATTGGGAGTGAGCAGAATGAGCAATCCCTCTAAGTGCCTTCATTTGCCATTCCGCAGTAGCATGATCCCGGGCTGGAGCTGTGCCTGGTAAGCTGAGAGGGAGGCAGTGAAAGCAGGCAGCACACAGCTGAGGATTTTTTGAGAGTAGGATTTTTTTCAGGTCAGCAGGGTTTAGCAAAGCACATGTTTGACTTCCGGTTTCAGGTCTGAAAAACGTTTAGAAGCTCTCACTCTCATTCTTGCAATAAGAAATCTGAGAAATCAATCACTTTTCTTGGTCCCATTAGAGAACTGAGGTTTCTGGTGGAGGCTTTAGAATTTTCTATGCATAAAACTGCATAATCTGCAAATAACGACAATTTTATTTCTTCCTTTCCGACTTGGATGATTTTTATCTCGTTTCCTTGCCTAATTGCCCTAGCTAGGACTTCTGGCACTATGTTGAATAAGCAGTGAGACTGGGCACCTTTGTCTTGTTTCTGATCTTAGAGGAAAAGTTTTCAATTTTTCACCATTGAGAATGATGCTGTGTGTTTGTTGTATGTGGCCTTTATTATGTTGACATATATTCCTTCTATACCCTATTTGTTGAAAGGTTTTCTCATAAATGAATGTTGTATTTTGTCCATTTTGGGGGCATTTATTGAAAGGATTATATGATTTTTATAATTATAGAAGGAACCATCCTTGCTTCCCAAATCTATCTTGGTCATGGTGTAAAATCCTTTTAATGTGCTTTTGAATTCAAGTTGATATGTTGTTGAGGATTTTTATATCTATGTTTATTAGGGATATTGACTTGTAATTTTCCATTCTTGCAGTGTCCTTATCTGGCTTTAGTATCTGGATAATGCTTGCCTCATAAAATTAGTTTGGAAGTGTTTCTTCCTCTTCAATTTTTTGGGAAAGTTTGAGAATCATCGGTATTGATTCATCTTTAAATGTTTGGTGGAATTCACCAGTGAAGCCATCCAGTCCTGGACTTTTCTGTGTTGGGAGGTTTTTGATCAATGATTCAATCTCATTACTCATTATTGATCCGTTCAGAGTTTCTATTTCTTGTTGATTCTGTCTTGGTAGATTCTATGCTTTTTAGGAATTTATCCATTTCTTCTAGGTTATCCAGTTTGTTGGCATATAATTGTTTAGAGTTTTTATAGTCTAATGATTTATGTATTTCTGTAGTAGAAGTTGTAATGTCTTCTTTTTCATTTCTGATTTTTTTTTTATTTGAGTCATCTCTTTCTTAATCTGGCTAAAGCTTTGTCAATTTAGTTTATCTTTTTGAAAAAAAAATTAGTTTTGTTGACCTTTCCTATTGTTTTCCTGGTCTCTATTTCATTTATTTCGACTCTATTCTTTAGTTCCTTCCTTCTGCTAATGTCAGACTTAGTTTGTTCTTTTTTTAGGTGTCCCTGCAGGCTGTTTATTTGAGACGGTTTTATTTTCTTAATATACAATTATTGCTATAACCATTCCTCTTAGAACCACTTTTGCGCATCCCATAGATTTCTATTTTCATTTGTTTCAAGATATTTCTTTATTTCCCTTTTGGTATCTTCCCTCTGCCCCTTTGGTATCTTTGAACCATCGGTTGTTCAGGACTGTGTTGTTTAGTTTTCACATTCTTGTACATTTTTGAACTTTCCTTTTGCCAATTGCTAGTTTCATACCATTGTGGTTGGAAGAGATACTTGGTATGATTTCAATATTCTTAAATTTGCTAAGACATTTTTTTTGTGTGTCCTATCATATGATCTATCCTGAAGAATACTCTGTGTGCACTTGCGAAGAATGTGTATTCTGCTGCTGTTGGATGGAATGTTCTATAAATATCAGTTAGGTCCATTTGATCTAATCTGTGGTTGAAGTTCAAGTTTCTTTGTTGATTGTCTGTGTGACCTCTCCATTGCTGAAAGAGGCATATTGATGTTCCCTACTAGTATGTATTATTGTCTCCTTCTGCCTTTGGATCTGTCTAGTATTTGCTTGATATTTAGTGCTCTGACGTCAGCTGCATACATTTTTATGACTGCTATATTTTCTTTATAAATTGACCTTTATCATTATGACCTTACTTGTCTCTTGTACCATTTTTGGCTTACAGTCCATTTTCTCTGATATAAGTGTAGCTAGCCTACTTTCTAGTTTCCACTGGCATGGAATATCTTTTTCTATCCTTTCACTTTGAGCCTATGCATATCCTTAAAACTGAAGCAAGTCTATTGCAGGCAGCATGCAGTTGGGTCTTGTTTGTTTTGTTTTTGTTTTTTATCCAAATAGTTACTCTATGCCTTTTGATTAATGGATCCAATAAATTTACATTAAAAGTAATTATTAACTTACTAATACCACCTTATTTTTTGCTTGTATTTCTGGTTGTTTGTATTTCAATAGTTTCTTTTTCCTTTTATGTCTGCCTGCCTTTGTAAATTGGTGATTTTTTAAATAACAGTATGCTTTGTTTCCTCTATCTTTATCTTTTGTGAATCTGCTCTATATTTTTGCTTTATAGTTACTATGAAGCTTACATAAAACATCTTATGGATGTAGCTGTATTTTAAGCTAATAACAACTTCATTTACACACAGAAACTCTACCTTTTAACTCCTCTCACTACATTTTATGTTTTTGAGATCATAATTTACCTCTTTTTGTATTTTGTATTTATTAACAAAGTATAGTAGCCATAGTTATTTTTAATACTGTATAAATAATTAATATCCCATCCTATGATAGAATTAGAGTTTTCTAAATCCGACTGTATATTCAACTTTACCAATGTGTTGTATACTTTCTTATATTTTCATGTCACTGAGTAGTGCCCTTTTATTTCAGCTTGAAGAATTCCTTTCAACATTTCTTGTAGGGTGAGTCTAGTGATTTTAAACTCTTTGCTTTTTTTTTTTTCCCCTAGGAAAGTCTTCATTCCTCCTTCATACCTGAAGAATTGCTTTACTAAATAGAGAATTGTTGACTGGCAATTATTTTTTTTCAGCCCTTCACATAGGTCATTCCATGCTCTTCTGGTTTATAGGGTTTCAGCTGAGAAATCTGCTGATAGCCTAATGGGAATTCCTTTTAAAGTTACAATTGTTTTTTGTCTGGTTCCTTTTAGGATTTTTCTTTGTCTTTGATTTTTGACAGTTTCACTATGTGTCTTGAAAGAGGTCTTTTTGTATTAGGATAATAGGGTGATCTATGAGCTTTGTAAACTTAGATGTCTGAGTTCCCCAGGTATGGGGAACATACATTATTACAGCCATTATTTAAATAAACTTTCTGTCTCTTTTTTTTCTCTTCTTTTGGAATCCTGATTATTCTCATATTTGTATGTTTGAAGGAATCTTATAGATCATGTAGGCTTTCTTTGCTCTTTTTATCCTTTTTTTCTTTGTTCTTAATTTATTTCAAAGTTCTTGTCCTCTAGATCACTATCTGCCTTCCATTTAATCTACTCTGATGTAGATGCTCTCTGTTGCATTTTTTGTTTGATATTTTGAATTGTTTAACTCCAGAAATCTGTTCGTTTTTTTAATGATTTCAATCTCTTAAAATTTCTCATTTTTTTCATAAAATTTTTCATAATTTCATTGAATTATCTTTCTGGGTTTTCTTGCAGCTCGTTGAATTTCCTCAAAACAACTATTTTGAATTCTTTATAAGCTAGATCACAAAATTCTGTGTGTTTGGACTCAGTTATTGGAGGGTTATTGTTATCTTTTGGTATTGACATGTTTCTTGTTTTGTGCTGCTGCTTCCCCATCTAAAGTAGCAGACACCTCCTCAAATCTTTATTAGTTGCCTTGAGCTGGGTTTTACTGTTCATTGGTTCTATTATATCTGGAGTCTTCTCTGCCCTTGTATGGACACACCTGCTCACACTTCTTATTTCCTTGTTTGGCAGAATTCTTAAATTTTAACGTCTTCCCTGGTCCTTACAACTCAGCAGGCTGGCTGCTGGAAACCTCTCTTTTGTTTTCCAGAAGGTGGCACTATCTTTCAAGTTTGTGGTTACTTCCTTGCCTACCATTCTTATCTGGTTTTCTGATAGCACTTGGTTTACTAGACAGGCTCTCACCACTGCAATCCTAAGTGTGCACAAAGACCTGGCTGCAGAGTGGGGAGAAGTATCGATTTAGCACTCAGGGCTTTGGGGGTGCCTGCAGAGTAGGGAGGTGTTGGATGAGGTTCTCCCACAGGCTTCTGGGCAAGTTTCCTGCTGATATCCTGATTATCATCAACATGAACTGCATACCTTTGATTCCTTTTATATTTTTATTTGTCCCTTTCCCAATATTCTCCTTCCCCCAAGACATAGAGGTCCCCCCTGAGGACTCTGGGCGCTCCTGGAGAGCAATGGTTTCTTCAGCTGCTTCCTGCACAGATGGGGTAGCCAGGCACTCATTCATCACTCTTTTTTCCTGTAGGAAAGCTTGCCTCCAGATAGTTCAGTTGCATTCTGTGTCATCTTGGGTGGGAAGGTTGGGGGGTGCGGGTGGGTGCCTCACAAAATTCTTTTCACCCTTTCTACTGCATCCAACTATTATTATTATTATTATTATTATTATTATTATTATTATTTCTTCCAATGGCATGCTGGAATCTCTCCTCCAGAAGGCTGGACTGTGGCTATTTGCCCAAGTTAGCATTCTCCAGGTTTCCTCTGACCATGGCAGAGAGGAGTAGGCACAGGCTTGCTGGCTCAGTTGGTTCTGCAGCCTGGATCGGGGTCTGTCCATCTGTTACAGGATGTGCTGGGGGGCGAGTCTCCTCCCGGGTCCCTTATCTATGGTGCTGAATTCCACAACTCCCACAAAGGCACTCCTGTCTGAGGATGGATATCTAATTAGTTGTTACAAAAGGGAGGAAAAAAAAAAAAAAGGAAGATGTCTTACACAGACATGATGCTGAAATCACTTTTCTGGAGTACTTTAATTCTTTAGAAACAATTCATTCTGCAATTAATTTGTGTTGTTGAAAGGAGGTTTTCTTTTTAAAAAGATTTTATTTATTTTTAAAAGATTTTTATTTGAGAAAGAGAGAGCATGGATAAGCAGTGGGAGTGGGAGTGGCAGAGGGAGAAGGAGAAGCAGCACCCTGGACCCAGGACCTTGAGATCATGACCTGAGCCGAAGGTAGACACTTAATTGACTGAGCCACCCAGGAGCTCCAAAAGGAGGTATTTAAATACATGCCGTAAAGTAGACTTTCAGAACTTTGAAATTTCTCTCTCACTAATTTTTTGTGAGTCATTGGCTTTTTGAAAATCATATTAAAGCCTGTTAAAATACATAAATATACAGCCATATAAAATTTTTAAATGTGATTTCAAGGGCTCACATTCCTCCTGTTCATCCATGGATCCTCTAGGATTCACAAACTCCATGTCAGAAAAGTTTGTACTATGTCTTGTGCTTTTTAAAGTAAAAATGGGGGTGGGGGGGAGTACATGGGTGGCTCATTGGTTTGACTCCTGCCTTCGGCCCAGGGCATAATCCTGGAGTCCCAGGATCAAGTCCCACATCAGGCTTCCTGCATGGAGCCTGCTTCTCCCTCTGCCTGTGTCTCTGCCTCTCTCTCTCTCTCTGTCTCTCATGAATAAATAAATAAAATCTTTAAAAAATTAAGTAAAAATGGCTATATTTATTCTTTCAATTGGCCTGAAGCAGGGGAAAACATATAGATGATCTGTACCCTCAGAAGTTTTCATCAGTAAAACACTGTGTGTGTGTCCCAAATAAATACATATTCATTTAAAATCTATACTTAGATATTCTGTCAATTTGTATGTTTATAAGAACAGGCTAATTTCTATCTTTTTGATAAAAACAAAAACAAGAGAAGTTCTAATATTTTTTCCACCCAATTTAGTGGATTCTCTTTCGGACCCCCTAAAGTACATGGATTCCATTTTGGTTACTAAGGCACTAGGTCAAAATGAGAGCCAAATGTTTGTAGATACACTAATTAAACAGAGCTGTAGTGATAGGAAGATATCTTGTAAGATATCAACAGGGAGGAATAACGATGCATTTAATTTTCAAAAAAAGAAGGCTATCACTACAGATTCATTCATATTATTTAGCAATACTGTTAGCACTTACTATATACCAGCCACTATTTTAGCACTTTACAAATATTGGCTCCTTTTATGCTTTTAATAACCCTGTAAAGTAAATAGTATTCTTATCCCAGTAACATATCGACAATTTAGAATGATGTTCTCAAGTTTATAAAGTTGAAGTCTTGCTTCTTGGGGCTTGAATATTTGCCAAGAGAAAGGGAGTCAGAAGCAGAACAGCTGTGGGTTAGTGGACACAGCTGCTGCACACAGGGGTTGCGTAGAAACTAGGTAGAAACCAAAACAGGGAAGCCAACTTGCCCAGGGGGTGTCTCCTTGTACCTTGCAGCTCTTTTGTGCTTGCCTTATGGGCTAAAATGCTTTAGCCCAGTGACCAGGTCTTGTGCAGGTCAATGACCTTTGGAGTTGCCTTTTGATGCTGGACCAGCTACCCTTTCTTGAGAGGACTCTGCTAATCTTGTTCTTCAGTTTAAAGTGTTTAAGCTTTATCTTAGAGCAGGGACCTGGAGCACAGGCTTCATTTCATCCTGGCTTCTTTTTGTTTTAACACAAGAGTCACTGGAAAAATTGTTTTCTTTTTCTTTTGGTTCAGAAGGCTTTTCTTTAATATAAAAAGATGTCAAAGGAGGGGAAGATAAGAGTAATGAAACACAGCCAAAGGTTCTGATTTTCAAAAACTTTCCCTTTGTTGCCTCACACCTGTGCCTGCGTAGGGGCCATGTATTGTTACTCTTGCTTTGTTTCCAAAATGCCTTGAAATGTTTGTTTCTAACTTCAGTTAATAGAATCAGTGGCACTAGAAAACTAGATGTCAGTGGAAGGGGTTTTGTATATTTTTGTATCCTGGGGACATTTTTTCTCTTTGATGTTTACTCATTTAGCAAAATCTGCTCTGTTTGTACATCCTAAATTGTTAGCATCCCATTTTAAACGACATGCTGAGAGAATTAGCAAACATATCTGAATATTTTTTAGTCCTTCAGAGGGAAAAAAATCTCTATTTCTCTTATTTTATTTTTTCTATAACATTGTTCTTTCCTGATATATTTATTACATACATTTTTGTCTGTTCAAGAGAGCAGGGAGCTTGTTTTGGTCACTGCTCTATCCCCAAAGCCTAAAATGGTGCCTGGCACATAACTTCCTTAATCAATATTTGTCACATGAATGGATGGATAAATAAATCTAACAACTATAAGCATGTTGATTGTTGACAACACTGTCTCCCAGATGTCCTTGTGGAAAGGCAGACCCTTGACCCTCAAAGGACTTAGCCAAGGTTAGCCAAGGAAAATGTTGTTGCCTTCAGTATGATGGATGTGATAGGGAACAAGAAATGTGAGGAATGGTTATGGTGATTTGTTTTCACTGCGAAATAATACAGACCCATTGAAAAATCTATCAGAAGAACTTAAGAAAAGACATAAATAAGAAGTTATTTTGGCCTCTATTAAGGAGCAATATCTAGATCCTGAAGCAAGAATTGAAAGTTTTATAAAGTCAAATGTAAATAAGAACTGAAGCAGACTAGTTTGATTCAACTCCTCAGAAATGAATTTTAAAGAAGTAACTTCATTGGTTTACATATTATTGTATATTAATAATGTATATAATTTTTAGTCTCTGGTGAAAAGTTGTTTTCAATTTGTATCAGTAGCCTCAACATGTAGAGAATTTTTCTCCCTGGTACTTTTTCAAATAGATTTTCTTTGATTTCTTAAGTGCTTATTTTGGGCTCTTAATTACATTGATAGAAGATGGGTTGCCTCAATACTTTTACTATATAAATCTCTTGTCTTGAAGGAAGAAAATTGATTTTTAAAAAATGTATAATGAGCTGTTGATGAAAAGTCACTATACACTGAGCTCCCGTGTATTCCTTGAAAGCAAAGTAATATTAGCTGTGTAACTTCATGAGAAAGCAATACTTATAACTTTCATTATCAAAATTAATAATATAATCCTCTCTCCCATCAAATGTAATGCCATTTACCTATTTTATTTTTAAGCTCTCTACATGAAGATCACAGGATCCTGAACAATGTAGCTGTTTTATCAACGATAGAGAACTTTTTAATGTTTAAACAAGAATAGCAAACTTATAAAGTATGTCCAAGTATTAACAGATTGATATCCATTTTTATCAAATCCTATGATTTGGAAGATTTCTATATCCTACAAGTCAATGTGACTAGATTTCAGATCTTGGAGTAATAGTTGCACAAATAATTTATTTCCTAAGTTTCTGTAAAATCATAAGCCCTACAGTCCCCTGGGGCAGAACAGGTATGACATTAAATTATTGAAATGTTTTCTGCTCTAGATGCGACTAGCAAAGATAGGATCAAATAAAACCTAATTTTTATTTATTGATTGCTAATTTAGCCTAGTGGTGAAAAGCACCAGGTTTAGTGCCTAGCAATGGTGTGTTAAGTATTCTACACACTGTAATAAACTGCCCTGAAACTCAATGGTTTAAACAACTATCTGTTAGAACTTACACATCCATGGGTTCACTGGTGGTCAGCTGATCTACTGGGGCTTGACTCATCTCATCCAGGTATGGCCATCGTGGTGGGGCTCCTTTGTGTATCTGTGGGTTGGTTGACAGTTTGCTTTGGGCTAGGCTTGGTAGGGGAGCTCTGCCTCATTCGTCTTTCATCATCCTCTTGGGGCCAGTTGGCTAGCTTGGGCTTGTCTTTGCCATGATGCTATAAGCAAGACAGTGCAAGATCTCCTGAGGCCCAGTCTGGGACCTGACACACTGTCATTTCTGCCTCATTCCATGGCCAAAGCAAGTTACAAGCCCAGCCCAGAACTGAGGAGTATGAAAAAGCTCTTCTTCCTTGTTCCAGGGAAAATTGTAAAATGTGTGGATACAGGGAAATGTGAGGAATTGGAAGTGTTAATGCAGTTTATTATAGGTAGAAGGGAGATGCATATTTAAAACAGGAAGAAATAAAAAAAGCAGGAGGAAATAAACTAGGAAATAATGTTTGAAGGGGAGAGACATCTGGTATGATATGATATTTATCATCTGCTATCACAAAAAGAGTTATTTGATAAAGATACCTGTGTAAAAGAGATCCGTATGTGCCAGTTTCCACACCGATCCTCTAGATTGATCATTTTCAGAATGTGATGGCCAGATCAGCAAAGTTGTCTGGGAACTTGATAGAAATGCAAATTCCCAGGTCTTATCCCAGATCCAACTGAATTAAAATTCTGGGGCCCAGCTTGGTGAGAAGCACTAAGAGTTCCACTAACTAGGTCAGTCTTTGACTTATTCCCTGTTTGTAACAAGTTGCAACACAATCTTTTAGTGACTTGCATAGTTTACTTACATCAGTATGATCCCATCTTAGGGTTTTGTTGTTGTCAATGTCAGGTGGGAAGATCTCAAAGCCTTCCTAAATTTTTGGCAGATGATTCATGCATTTTTTTTTCTGCATGGACCATCATCAGATAGCAGAGAGGAAAACTGAGTTGCTATATTCTCTCTACACAGAGCTTTGGTGTTTTCTATTGCTCTACAGTTTCTAGGTGTTTCTCCTTTGTGTTAAATACAGTCACCCTTCTTATCATATCAGATGTTGAAATAAAGGTGCATAATTTATAATGACCATCTCATACCCTTCCCCTCTTCTTAAAGATTTTTCTACTTGGCTTTTTTGCTACAGTAAGATCTGAGACATTTGCACTCAAAACTGATGAACAAAATATGTTTGAAAGGTCAGTTCCTTCACATTCATATTCCATATTTGTCTAACAAAATTTGTTTGCTTTCTAACCTTGACCACCCCCCACACCCCCACTGTCTAGAAGCCTATGTGATTACATTTCTCTTTGAATGACTTTTCCCTTGACAAATTTTTCTTTTTTTTAAATAATAAATTTATTTTTTATTGGTGTTCAGTTTGCCAACATACAGAACAACACCCAGTGCTCATCCCGTCAAGTGACCCCTCAGTGCCCGCCAACCAGTCACCCCCACCCCCTGCCCTCCTCCCCTTCTACCACCCCTAGTTCATTTCCCAGAGTTAGGAGTCTTCATGTTCTGTCTCCCTTTCTGACACTTCCCACTCATTTCTTCTCCCTTCCCCTCTATTCCCTTTCACTATTATTTATATTCCCCAAATGAATGAGACCATATAATGTTTGTCCTTCTCCGATTGACTTATTTTACTCAGCATAATACCCTCCAGGTCCATCCACGTCGGAGCAAATGGCGGGTATCTGTCATTTCTAATGGCTGAGTAATATTCCATTGTATACATAAACCACATCTTCTTTATCCTTTCATCTTTCGATGGACACTGAGGCTCCTTCCACAGTTTGGCTATTGTGGACATTGCTGCTAGAAACATTGGGGTGCAGGTGTCCCGGCGTTTCACTGCATCTGTATCTTTGGGGTAAATCCCCAACAGTGCAATTGCTGGGTCATAGGGCAGATCTATTTTTAACGCTTTGAGGAACCTACACACAGTTTTCCAGAGTGGCTGCACCAGTTCACATTCCTTCGACATTTAATAGTTAAGCTTGCAAATTCCAAAGATAAAGAGAAGATCCTTAAAGCAGCAAGAGACAAGAAATCCCTGACTTTTATGGGGAGAAGTATTAGAGTGACAAATTTTTCTTGATGACAGTTGCTGCTCAGGACTTCTGAAGGCTAACTCAGAACTGAGAAGTGGTATGAGCTGTGTTTCATTTAATTCCTTCTCTCAAAGTGAAAAGAGAATACACCCAATCATTGATCATATTCCTACTCTTATCATTTGGGCTTCTGAGACTAACAGGGGAGTTCTTGATGTTGGAACTACATAGTCTGGAGTGAAGGCTTTCTGCTTTAAGCCATTAGGTCTCTATTGATATAATATCATGATGTAATTTTTATTTCCATTTATTTTACCAGAAAAAAATGATCAAAAAAGTCAATATCTCTGTTGAAGTGTTGGTGATAGAATAATGCGTACAATTAACCAGCATTAAGTGAATTATGTAGTTATTTATTCAGTTCTTTGAAAAGCAAACCTTTGCCTTTCACATGGGACATTATTTCTAAGGTCACCGTACAACTGGGAGGAGAAAACCACTTTAAAAAATCTTCAGTGCATTAGTATAATTATAAAATGCCACATTTTCAAGTATATGAATAATGGCCATTGAAAGTAATTTGATAAGCATAATTTCTGTGGCAAAAAGAAAACAGAGAGGAAATTGTATTAACATTGAAGGCAATTCTTCTAAATTCGGCCACAAGGCTTGGATGTTCTCTCAAGACAAGTGCTTATTGCCTCAGATTGCTTGTATTATCACCCTGTTAATTTTCCTAAGACACATCCTTCGTTACTTTCTGGGTGCATGACACTTTCAATTCCTTCCCCCTCCCTCAATTATATATTTTGAATTGTTAGGACTCTTAGCTTATCATTGGTTCAAAATGTATAATATTTAGTTTTAATTGAATGGGAGCCCCAAATGATGCTGATTCTGTGGTTGAATCTTTGTTTTTGTAGATATAGTTGGACTGTCTGGTGTCAGAACTTCCTGATTAGAATATCCATGCGGCTTGATTAAATCACATAAAATTTGTACCTTGTGCTTCCCTTTCTCCTGGACCACAGTGCTTGATATTTTATCCACAGTTATCAGTTACTTCTTTTGGCATGAAACCTGTATTCTCACTTGTAATGTAATGTAATGTATCACACCAGGATTGCTGCTGCCTGCCAGCTACTTCCAGGTAACTTTTCTTCACGGCAGTGGAGGAACTAGGGGAGAGGCCAAGGGTCAAAGAGAATTTTTGGGTCACTGAGAGGTAGGATTAGGAAGAAGCTTTTCGCAGAAGATGAAAATGTGGGGCAGAACTAGCTTACTTGACCAATTCACCCATGGTGAAAATTGCCTGTGACAGGAATTCTCTGATTCCCTGCTAATGCTTAGAAACCAACGAAGAGCTCAGGAGACTCTTGTTCATGATGAAGTGCCCTATGATGAAGTCTCTGTGTCAGCTCTTGGTCCACAAGCTGGTCAGTTGGAGAGATGTAATTGGCACTAATTGAGTTAAGAATTGTTCAAGAGCACTGGCTTTCTTCCTGTTGGTGTATATGGTGAAATGTGTTGCTCTCACTCTTCAGGTAAATTGTGGACCAGGAGGCAAAACAGTTTGTTTTGGATAAAGGAAGCCCAGATGGTTACATGGACACTTGCTCCTTAAGAGCATGTTTAATGTAATTCATAAAATATTTTTTCATTTGTTGTCTTTATGGGTTGATGAGTCTGTTTTCCATACTGGCAGCAAGCTTCTCAGAGGACAGGGGCAGTGTTCCTTGTCCTCTTTTTAACCCTGCCTGGCTCATGACAGGTGCTCAAAATATTGTTACTGAATAAAGGATGAAGACTTGAATTAATGATGGTAGCAGGCTCTGGAGGGCATCTCAAGATGCCACCATACATTACCTGTATTAGTTTTCTATTGCTCCTGTAACCTTTTATCATATATTATTTTTAAGATTTTAATTATTTAATCATGAAAGACACAGAGAGAGAGAGAGAGAGGCAGAGACACAGGCAGAGGGAGAAGCAGGCTCCATGCAGGGAGCCTGACGTGGGACTTGATCCCCGGTCTCCAGGATCACACCCCGTGCTGAAGGCGACGCTAAACCGCTGAGCCAACAGGGCTGCCCTATTATCATAAATTTATGGCTTAAAATAACTCAAGCTTTTTATCTTATAGTTCTGCAGGTCAGAACTCTGATTTGGATCTCAGTGAGCTAAAATTAAAGGATTGAGAAGATTGCTTTCTTTTCTGGAGACTCTAGAGAAAAATCTACTCCCTCCCTTTTTCCAGCTTCTAGAAGCCTCCTCCATCTGTGGCTTGTGCCTTTCCTCCAATTTAAAACCAGCAGCACAGCATCTTCAAAATTTTGTTTCTTCTGCCTCCCTCTTTCACAAGGATCCTTGTGATTATATTGAACCCATCAGGATAATACTCCCCATCTCAAAGTTAGCAGATTAACGATTTTAATTCCATCTGTAACCTTAATTCCCTTCTGCTCTGTAACCAAACACATTCATAGATTCCAGGGATTAGACATTTTGGAAGGCCACTGTTCTACCTACCACATTGTCCAAATAGGTTTAAAAAAAAAAAAAAAAAGAATTCTCAACCTGGATTAGATAGCTGATCCCCACCCCCATTTCTATAAACTATGTAAAAGCATCCAAATGACATATAATTATTTTGAGAACAAGAGCCTAAATATATAAATTAATCCCATTCAACTTTCTTTCAGGCAAATTACTTCCATCTGCTTTATATCTGTATGAATCATAAGGACTGCTAGAAGGACTCAGGAATCTGGTACCAATGAGAAAACCCCAATCAAAGCAAGTGTGAGCTTTAAAAATAAACCACCATTGTGTTTGGATAATAGCCCATTAACAAAGGTTAATTTTCCTTAAATTGCAGCACATTTTGATTTTTTAGAATGAACTTCAAGCAATTAGAGTCTGTTGGGTAAACTTTTAAAGCAAAAATCTGAATGTATTGTTCTGAGCAATCGTGTAGAAATACATTTTTTAAATTAACATTCATTTTTAAAATTAAAAAAAAATCAGCAAGAAACTCATTTAAGCAAGTAAGAAGCAAGTTGATGAACTTAAGCATTTACCAGAGCAACTCAGAATATTCGTTTTTAGCTTATAGACTAATGAATACTAAATGGAGACCATTTCTGAGAGAAAGAACTTTGTTTTCCTTCTGTGGGAAATGGAAAGGGTGCTAATTAGGAATATGAAGCATTATGACATAATGAAGCTACTGAATTGCTCCAAATTTGTCCGGAATTTTGTTAGCTCCAGGGCTATGGCAGTAATTTCACTCTCTATCTTGTGTCCAAGAATCGGCTACCATCTGCCTCAGAGTAAGTTTACCTATGCTGGTGTTTTTACTACCAATCTAACTGTTTATTTAACTAATGGGTTCTGTGCGCATTAGAACCTTTTATTATATTAAAATGTTTTGAGTCCAGAAAGGAATATACTATAGTTTTAAAATTTAAAGCTATTTATTGGGTCTTTTCAGATTTTTGGCTTTCTACATGCATATAAATAAAATTAAACAAAACTGCAAGTGAAGGGGTAAAATCCCAATGCAGAGCCATTCTATCCTATTATAATTTTAAAAACAAGAAGAAAATAAAAAGAAAATTAGCCCATGTCCTCCTGGCCAAATCTGGGTTCTACAAATATTCTCATAAAATAATTCTGGATCCTTACTTACATTTCCCATGTATAACTACGGAAATATAAAAGATCTATCTCTTGAATTTCTTCCCTGAGAGTCAAAGGCAAGATATTAGCTGTACCTCTCCATTAGGGGTGTAGAGATATAGAGTCCTCTGCTTCCAAATGGCCTGTGTCATGTCAAACCTCCTTCTGGATTTTACATATAATCATACAATATAATATAACATACACGTGTAAACATAATTTAGTTTTTTCTGACTGTGCTTTTGTCTTGGTTCTGACATTATTTCCATTTTTTCCCCTAGAGCTGGGTTGATTAGAGTTCTGATTCTCCATCCAAGTCCTGCTAATCTTCTTTTCTAAGGGACCTCAATCTTGGAACTCTTTTGTGTGTCCTTCCAGATGGATCTCTCCCCTGGAAACTTAAGGAGTTACCCCCCTGATACTGAGGATTGCCAGAGACTCCTATTCTCATTTTTAGCTTCCTTCCCAGGTCAGGTGCAAGAGGATTCACTTCTTCTGGTGGTGAAAAGGTGATAGGGCGCATGAGTAAGAGAAGACATCCCTGGGCAAAATTGAGGTTCACTTCAAATCACTTTTTTAACTGACTGACCTGCTGCCACAATTTGTGAGTCACTGATTAAATCTTTCTCTAGTGTCCCATGCAGGGGACAGCGAAGGAGGGACCACACCATATTCCTGCTCTCATCCCCAGCCACATTCTTCACTGCCTGTCCCTTGTGACATGAAATGGGTCAGACACTTGCAATTTATGAGATGTAGGGCTTGAGTCACCTGAAAGGCTAGAGGATTCTCAGATCTCAAGCAATGACTCCTTATATCAACTCAGATTAGTACCATAGGGTCATTGGATAGTTAATTTTTTGTATTTCGCTGCTATTAGGACTTGTGCTCTCTCTCTTTTGTTTTTAGGATTTGCTCTCTCTTTAAATAAAATGTTGCTAATCCTGTTTAATTACTCCCATTTGTGTGGGTTGCAGGAAAATGCTGCAAAAAAAGATATGGCTCTGTTTCCCATTGTGTGAGCCAGTTGTGTTTTGTAACACACGTGCTTTGATTTCTTATTTTGATTCTTTTGGCATTATTTCATTTGCTATCTTACTTTCTTAAGTAAAATTTAAGCACCAAATATAGAAGTGGCACAAATACATCTTAAATTTCTTTTTTCTCATTATTGAGGTATAAGTGACATGAAATAAACTGCACATATTTAAAGTGCACAATTTAATGCATTGTGACATATGACATATGTATTCATCCTAAAAACCATATTTACAGCCAATATAATCAACATTCTTACTACTCCTAAAAGTTTCTTCATGTTCTTCTGTTTCTTCGTCCTCTCTGCCTACTACCTTCACTTCTATTCCCAGGACACTAGCACTCTGTTTTCCGTCACTGAGATTAGTTTGCATTTTCTAGAATTTTATATAGATGGAATCATATACTATGTATTTTTTTGAGGGGAGAGGGAGACCTGGCTTCTTTCACAGAGCATAATTATTTTGAGATTAATCTATATTGTGTGTATCAACGATTTGCTCCTTTTTATTATACAATATATTACAGTTTGTTTACTCATTTGCTTATTGATGGAACTGGGGGTTTTCCAGTTTTTGGTTATTACAAACAAAGCTGCTATGAATATCCAAGTATTTCTATAAACATAAGCTTTTCTTTCTCTTGGGTAAGTACCTAAAGTTAAAATGACTGGATCAGGGACGCCTGGATGGCTCAGTGGTTGAGCATCTGCCTTTGGCCCAGGGCATGATCCGAGGTCCCAGGATCAAGTCCCACATTGGGATCCCTGCAGGGAACCTGCTTCTCCCTCTGCCTATGTCTCTGCCTCTCTCTGTGTGTCTCTCATAAATAAATAAACAAAATCTTAAAAAAAAAAAGACTGGATCATTACATAGTTTTTGTTTGACTTCTTCTTCTTCTTCTTTTAGAGATTTATTTATTTTAGAGAGAAAGAAAGAGAGAGAGCACGCAAGGGGTGGGGAGGGGCAGAAGGAGAGGGAGAGAGAATCTCAAGCAGACTTGCTGCTGAGTGTGGAGCCCAACTTAGGGGCTTGATCCCACGAGCCTGAGATCACCACCTGAGCCGAAATCAAGAGTCAGCTTCTTAACCAGCTGAGCCACCCAGGCACCCTTTTATGTTTAAACTTAAAATTTTTTTTTTATTTATTCATGAGAGATACAGAGAGAGTGGCAGAGATATAGGCAGTGGGAGAAGCAGGCTCCCTGCAGGGAGCCTGATGCAGGACTCGGTCCCAGGACCCTGAGATCATGCCCTGAGCTGAAGGCAGATGTTCAACCACTGAGCCACCCTGGTGCCCCTACATTTAACTTCTTAAGAAATTGCCATACTCTTTCCAGAGTGGCTGTACCTCTTTATATGCCCACTAGTGAGGTACAAGAGTTCTAGTCCCTCTACAACCTCACCAACAGTTGATGTGGCCACAGTCTTTAATTTTAGAGATTGTTGGAGTTGTGCAGTGGTATCTCATTGTAATTTTATATTTTAAAATTTTATATTTTAAATTTTAATTTTATATTTTAAAATATTTTAATATAATATATTTTATTTTAATATATTAAATATTAAATATTTAATTTATAATTATTATAAATTATAAATATATATTTATAATTATTATAAATTATAAATATTTATTTATAATTATTATAAATATTAAATATTTAATTAATATTAAATATTAAATATTAAATAATATTTTAATTTAATATATTTTAATTTTATATTTTAAAATTTTATTTTATATTTTAAAATTATATTTTAAAATTTATATTTCCACACTGACTAATGGTGCTGAAAATTTTTTCATGTGGTTACTTGCCTCTATATGTTTTCTTTTATAAGGTGTAAAAATTCATTCTAAAATTCCCATTCAGAAATGAAAAAAAATGTGAGAAGCTCTTAACATAATCAATCCCTACCAATGGCAGTCAGGGCTGGCACTCTGGTAATGAATGAAGCAGTCTCTTGTGGTGTTCTCTCCTCCAGCCATGTAAATGAGGTTTCTCCTGGGATTTCATGTGGGTTTTTCTTCATTGGTTCAATGTAGAAGAACATAAATGAGCTTCAAGTGTCTTTCTACTTCATCAAACTAATAACTCCCCTTAGAAGTCAGTGCTGAGAATAACATTGCAGTTCAGGATGTGTCACGGGGACCTTTCCATATTGACTGAGTACTTCTTATCATGCAGTCATTGCCCTGTCCTTGCAGTGTTGACAGGTGAGACCCATCCTCAAGTAGCTCACAATATTATAGGAGAACCTCCCTGAAATGTGCTGTATCCCAAGTTCTCAACTAGCATTTTTCTTTAAGGAGATAAATGCATACATGAATATGTAAATAAATATTACAATAATCAAAACACTTAAATCATGGGGGCTATGATCAAGCAAACTAAGAGTTTATCAAACTTGCTTCATATTTCGGAAACATTAAAATGTATGCATTGGGTGCCATGGCAATGTGGGTCCCAACAGAATGCCAGTTCAACTGTGCTTAAAATACATTGATAAAGTTATGTGTAAGTCATATTGACTGAATCACCATGAAGATATTTTCTATCTATCTATCATCAATCTATCTATCTATCTATCATCTATCTATCTATCTATCTATCTATCTATCATCTATCTATCTATCTATCTATCTATCTATCTATCATCATCATCATCATCTGTCTATCTTTTATCTTTACTACAACCCACCAAATCCAAGCTTATGAGCTGATTTTATAGATAAAGGGACTCAATGTTGAAGTAACTCCTCTAAAATTCATCAACCAGCAATTTCCAAAGTAAAATTAAACCCAGATCCATTAGACTCCATGACACTTTGCACCTATCTTTTGTTGGTGCCTAGAAAAATCCAACTTGCATGTGACACCTCCCTAGAAAAAAAACACTTTGTACTCTGCTCTAACTTTGCTTCTTTCAATCAATAACACCTTAGAAGATAGAATGGTTAGAATGACAAAAAATGTCTACTATGCAACAAAAACAAATATTCTGGTGGCACATTTTCAGATATGTGTGTTTAAAACTCCTCTAGGAAAAAAAAAGGTAACATCTCAGTGCAAAGTCCTATTTTGATAATTCATTTCTATATTGGAAGCAGACACATACTCTGTGCATTGACCAAACTGTAAGGTGGTGACGGAAGTTACTCTGCCAAAGAATTCAGCAAAGCTTTGGTGTCAAGAGATTCATTTGAGGCTTTTTGCAATTCTCTATTGGGGCTACTGACCTAGCTGAATACATACGGAGAAACTTCTGGGTTCTCAGCTCTATTAGGAATGCTCAGAGAATATCAGGGAGGAAAATGCTAGAGACCAGGGTTCAAGGCTTCCTAGTTCTGGTACAGTTGAGGCTATGACAGAAAACATTGGCCTGGAGGCCTATGGGGTCAGTGTGCACTTTCTGCACTTTTTGGAGGAAGCAGCTGTGACTTGCTGTTATTGGCAACTCCAATGTGATCTGTATGTCCTGGGAATTTCTTGTGAGATAAAGATAAACTAAAAAGAGAATTGGGAAATCTGTCCCCCATAGCATCACAATTGAATGTGATCAATCATCACATCAACTCAGGAAACTAACATGAAAAAAAAAAAAAAAAAAACAGAAGTCTTTTCATTCTTTGCCTCAGTTGATGTATTTGGGAGCATCTGCTTGGGCCCAGAATTGGGTTAGGACTTGAAACAGATCTGATGAAAGTATGGTCAGAGCTGGAAGCCTCCAAGTTAGTTTGGACTTCACAGGGTGTTATTTTACAAATGAAAGGTTTGCGACAATTCTGTGTAGAGTATATCAGCGTCATTTGTTCACTTATGTCTGTGATTATGTTAAGTTTGAATAGTTCAAACTTTTTCACTATTTTTTACTTGATCTGTGATCAGTGATTGCAATTCACTGAAAGGTCAGGTAATGGTTAGCAGTTTTTAGGTATAAATAAAGTGTTTTTAAAGTAAGCTACATACCTTGTTTTTGTAGACATGATTCTATTATATACTTAACATACTATAGCATAAACATAACTTTTATATGCCCTGGGAAACCAAAACATTCATTTGACTCCTTTTATTGAGATATTCATCTTATTGCAGTGGTCTGGAACTGCCCCATAATATTTCCAGGGTATGCCTGTGCATATTTGTGGAATCCTGTGGTCCCCACACTTTCCCAGTCACATATCCCCATGTGGGTTTCATGAAAACTGGGCCAGCTGTGCTCATCATTATGTAATGGGCACTTACTAGAATGTCTGACTCATAGTAGGGACTCACCAATCTTAGTTTTTCCCTTACCATCATTCTCCACAATTCAGCAGAATTGCATCATATGTAGCTCACTTATCATTTGCCCACTCAAGAGCTTGTGATATCTTCCAACTGTCTGAAGGGTAAAATCCAAGTTATGTAGTAGCAGGACATATAACACTCTTTATACAGCCTGACCTTGGGATTTTTATCCTTGTTAAATATATTTATTAAGCATCTACTACATACCAGGTGCTATGTGGTCCTTAGGAATTTATTGGTAGACAAAACAAAGATTTTGCCATTTGGTGGGTGGAGACATTCAACAGAGAAGTATTTTTTTAAATTTTAATTAATTAAGAAGCAGAGAGAATCTCAAGCAGATGCCTCAATGAGTGCAGAGGGTAGGGCCTGATTTGGGGCTGGATCCCACCACCCTGAGATTATGACCTGAACCAAAACCAAGACTTAGATGCTTAACCAATTGCACCACCCAGGCACCCCAAGAAGTCATTTTTGGAGTGTAGTAGAAGGCAATGCATGCTGTGATAAGAGAGATAGGTTGAGTTGGGTGCCAGTGACAGAGAATGTCAAAGGGCTCCTGGGAGCTTGAAACTTTTTGATAAAACAGACAACATAGGCCTAATTGAGGAGACATTTGAGCAAAACTTGAAAAAAGTGAAGGAGTTCACTAATTTCTGAGGATGGCTTCCAGCTTAGGGAATGGCGGGTGCAAAAGCTCTAAAGCAGGAATATGCTTGGTACATTGGAGGAACACCACAAAGGTCAGTGTGGCTGGAGCAGAGTGACGGTGCAGGTCAAGTATGGGAAGTAAAACTGAGAGACACAATGAGAATTCAGGTCATACTGCCAGTTGTTGTGATGACTTTGACTTTTTTTTTTTTTTTTTTTCTAATTTTGAGTTTCTTTGAGCAAAGATCTATTCACATTGGACAGCACCAAACCAGAAGTGGTTAGGAGTGCTCCCAACTTAGATTTTAACTTTGAATAGCATGGCGAGCTATTTCAGAACATTGAAGAGGAAAAAGAGGTATTCTGACTTAAGTTATTACATAACATTCCTCTCATTGCTCTGCTGAGAATAGATGGTAGAGGAACAAGGTCAGCTTGGGAGCACTGCAGTAATCTAGGTGGCTTGGGTCATGGTGGTTGGCGAGGAGGTATGCTCAGAGCCTACTCCTTCCTCAGCATTTCAGCTTGCCACATACCTGGGTAGAGCAGCCTTTCAGTTGGAGAAAGTCCTTGGGCAAAAGAATGCAAATTCCAGCAGCTGGAAGGTGCTGGAAAAGGTCAGGCCTATGGGATATGTACAGGGCAACAAAGCAACCTCAGCTGCAGTGGGGACTCTTACATCAAGAAGTAGAAGCATATTCTGGGAGAATGGTATGGTGTGGGTGAACAAGGCAGTCTAGAAGGGCCACTGGACAGCCCTGAGGGCTCCAGTGAGGCTCACGGACATGAAGGTAAGGCCTGAGGATGAGGCTATGGGCTGTGCCACTATCAAGTTCAGCTGTATGGGTGTGGCCTGGAGCAGGTGGGGAATGATAGAGTACACATAGAAAGGAGTGATTATGATCAATGATTGGGGAACTTATCCTGAGTGAGATGAGGAGAGGTGGCCTCAGAAATATGAGGGGGAATGGAAGATAACAGGATCAGGGGGCAGGAAAGCCTTGGGAAGTTTCAGAACTGGTGGAGTTAAGTCACCAGAAGGAGTGAGCTGGGGAGACAGTGGGTGAATGTTGGCCAGGGTGGGAGGTGTGAAATTGAAGCGAGGGAGGAATGCAGATTACTGATGAAGTTCTAGGGTATGGCCACGAGAATGAGGAACTGAGGCAAGGTGGAAGACCAGCTCACTGGCAGGGAGAAACTTCTGGAACTGGAAAGTCTGGTGTTAGAAGGATGATATTTGAGAACATATCAGAATTTCCAAAAATGAAGATATTCTTATGATGGAGAGAGTGGCAATGAGTCAGGTGCCAAATCACCAGAAAACAAGGGGGAAGTCTTGAGGGCTAGCAGTAGAGAGTAATAGAAGTTGTAGACTCTAAAGCCAGAAGCAGCATATCTGTTGGCTTAGTTTCTTCCCATTCTTCTCCACCCAAACTACTACTCCTAACAAAAAAACAGCATCTTTTCAGAGCTTACAATGTGCCACTACTGAACAGAGTGCTTTACATGATGTAACTCAATCCTCCTAACAATCCCAGGGAACATGGGTTATGGTCATCTTTGTCTTACCCTTAAGGAAAGTGAACAGAGGAGAAGTTAACTTCCCAGTGTCACACAATTAATAAGACAGTGAGGTTGAAAATCCAGGCAGGGGTTCCACTGGGATTTATACTGAAGCCACTACACTTTAATGTTTTTCTCAACCAAGACTAAGATCTTGGCAAGCAGCACCCTCAGAGCAAGTCATCGGCTGGATAAGACATGCCAAGTCAAAGCCGTTGTCTTTGGGGGCAGTGATACTCAAAGCAGAGTCCATGGATGAGCATCACTAGAAACTCCTCAGAAATGCAAATTTTCTCACGCTCCACATCAGACTCCAAGGATTAAAGTCTCAGGGATGGGACTCAGGAATCTCTTTTAGCAAAGCCCTCCAGGTGATTTTAATGAGTTGTAAAAATTGAGAAATCCCGTGGGGACCCTTTCAAGTCCAATATCTTGAGTATAGATTGTGAAATATATTATTAAATTCAAAGAATTGTAACATGACCTCCTCTGTCATTTTAACTAAACATTAGATGATTTTTATGATCTAATCTGATCCACATTTTTTTACAAGTCAAACCATCATCCTTGCACGGGGTCCATGCTTCTCTGTTTCCTTCCAATTGTAGTATGTGTGCTGTTGAAGCAAACACTAGCTTTTCTCATTCTCAGCAGGGATCCAAGAAAGGGTCTTCTTTTCTTATATTCTGTGGACATGTATCACGATGTGATGCCTGGAGGTGCTGTAGCCCTATTGTGACCAGCAGGTGACAAGCCTGAGGTGAAAAGTGAATACAGTGAGGATGGCAAGAGAAAGGTAGAAAGATCCAGATCTCTGGTGGTGCTGTTGAGCCGCTGAATTAACCAACCCTACAAGCTCCCTACTTCTAGATTTCTTTTCTCTTTTACTTCTTTTTTTTTATATGAAACAACAAATGAAGTTTCTATCATTATGTAAACCAATTGAATTTTATCCTCAACAACCTTCAGCTGAGCGTATTTTGAGAGATTCAGCAACTGATCACCAAATTTAAGGACCAGCTTTTCTAACATTACAGGTTATTTTAACTTCATACTTTATTGTGACTTCTCAGACCACTCTTTTTTTTTTCAGACCACTCTTAAAACATGTTGTAAATCTGCTACCAATTTTTTAAAATGAAAATGTCCAAATAAGCAAGCATATCAAGTGCAAACTTCTTTATACAATATAGGTTTATTTAAAAAAATAAGTTCACTTGAATATTTGACTTGGTTAATATTGCCTCTCCAAAATACCCACCAGCTTTTATAGTGTTCAGATTCCAGACTCTACCTACTACCATGATTGATGAAAGAGGATTTCCTAGCATTCTTGCTTTATGCAGAAAATGAGTTGAAGACATTTCCACATCAACTTTCATTTTGAAATATGTTCCAGGAAGAATATGGGGACTTTCTTGGGTTATCCTGATTTGCACAGATTTAAGATTGAGTTTAGGAAAGTGTATTTAGTAATCCAGACTTATTTATGACTGTAAGAATAATGGCAATGAGAATAGTGATTTTGATTTTAGTAAATATTTACTGAAATCTTGTAACATACAAGCGATTCCAGGAACACAGTATAACATAATGAATAAAATTAAGGGCTTTGCTCTCAAGCAGATGTAGATTGTGGCCTTGAAAGGTATTTGGGCATTTTCTTGGGAGGGAAACCAAAATAGGAATACATGTTCCCAGGCTGATTCCAAGGGTCCATGTCAGAGTCTTTAGGAAGGTGCGTGGCTGGGTCTTCCTGTCCTTTGCCTTGAGTTTCTCAATGTGGAAAAACCTGTTAGTGAAAAGTTCCTTGCCTCACACCCTATATCTCTCTAGGTGAATGATTTTACCTGACCTTGGGAAATGGATTAGACCATGGTTGACTCAGGCCCTTCCACTCTCATTTTGTTTGGTGATCTGTCTCCCAAGTTTAATGGGGCCTGTCAAAGTGGGTAAGTCTATACAATTCAAACTCGTTTCTATTAGCAGTCATGCCAACATCTTAATCTCCACATATCTGACTCCTGGGTGACTCTCGAAAGAGGCTCTGAACTCCTAGAAGCTGGGAGCTGCTCTACTGGAGGCTCTGTGAGACACTGTTTGGCCATGCTGCTTTGTTGTACACTGCCCAAGATGGTGGAGGGAGGGACATAAATCTTCTCCATGTACAGAATCCCTTGTTTTCAGTCTCCTTCAGCCAGAAATTCTCATACACATTGACTCCTAGATGTCTTGCTTTTCTGTTCATTGGGCAGGCTCGGAAAACCACAATGGCCACCGTTTAAGGCAACCTCTCCAAATGCCTACCCCGTAGGGAGCCTCTCATGACTGAAATGGAATGACAAGTCAAAGCCAGCTTGACTTCTCCAAAGTCATCACTGTACCGGGTCCAGCTGGTTCTGCTAGTTTTCCTAAAGCTGCACAGGCATAAGGGTTGTTGTGTGGAGCTTGCCATGAGTGGCAACGTCAGAGCACTGACCTCAGTAACTGTAACAACAGGGACATTAACAAGCAGGCAAAAAGAGGGGGGAAATATAAAAAGGACTGTTGACAAATACATATGAAACACTGCCGTCCCATCCAGAAATACTAGGTGGAGAAATTTCAGGAAGTGAGTTTTTGCTCTTACAGTTTAAGAGCCTGAATCCACACAAGTTAGATTACGGTCAATGTGACCCTAATTTGATTCATAGGGTAGTAAGGATGGAGGAAAGATGGATTTTAGTAAGAATTGTCATGCCAAGGTTTTGGTGTCATAATTCTGTATATGAATTCACTTTGGTAACATTATTATGAGTTTTTGTGCTTAGATTCGAACATAACTTTGCTTTTCTTCCTATTACTATAGTTTACCTTAAATCATAGCAGAAGAGCATCAGAGATCATGCCTCTGGCCTGCTGTCAAGTCTTATAGAAGAAACTTGGATTCTGGGCCTTGAGAATGGTTCTTACCCAATTCCTGAGGCTTAGGCCACCATGCTTTTTGTACAGGAAGCCTGGCTTCCCAGCTAACACAAGCATGAGTGCCATCGTCTCCACCAACACAGGTGCCATCATACCTGCCATCATGCACCACCATCAGGAGGGAGGGGGGTTATAAGTTAATATCCAAGAGGCTTACAATCAGGAGGAGGGAGATGAGCATAAAGCAGCATATCCAGTGAAGTGTTGTAGGTGTGTAGGGGGACGCAGGTTGGGTGGGGTAAAGATGTGTCTTAGAAAAGAGAGAGTCTGTGGTCCAGGCATAACTTATAATGGTACTCCTGTTCACATTCAAAACTGTCATGTAGTTGGATGATAAATTGTACGGCAAACCTGGTCTAAGAAAGAGTGATCTATTCTTCCTGAAACTTGGAAAAATACCCCACCAGTAGCATCTTAGAGGTGAAGCTTAGGGTAAGAGTAACTATTTGTGGGTTTACTTGCAGTCTGCACCTGTGACTACCCTCTGGGGCCAGGCTTTGATGTGTGTGTGTGTGTGTGTGTGTGTGTGTTTATGCACGCAAGGGATGGAGAGAGAACATGGAAATTGAATGAATAGGCAAATTGAATGAATGAGTGCCATTCAAACTAACTAAATTACAAAACTAAAATTGTTAAATTTAATGAAAATAATTTTAAAAACCATTCTTTAAACTAAGAGGGGGGAAAAAGTGATTTTGCAAATAACCTTCAAAGACAATTGGTCTTTAAAACAAGCCCTCAGGTCCTCACTGTCCTCATTCACCACAGGATAATGACGTGGATTCATCTGATGAAAACCTTCAAGAAGCTTTTGGAAAAAAGATGTGTTTTAGTGCAGAACTTGGCCTTCTGACCTTAAGATGGAGAGAACCTGAGGAAGAAAGTACAAGATGTATTTGGAAATCATAGGTGGATGAGGAGATGAGATTTAGGAGGAAAAGAAGCAGTCATGTTTGTAGCTTTCTGTGAGCTGGTTGAAAAAAAAAATCCACACACTTTAGTTTTAAGTTGGTAATAACCACAATTAATTGCTTCAGGCTTTTTTCTCTCTGAGCCTTCAGGGACTCTTCACTGAAAGAGATTGGTAACATGGTTACTGACCTGAACCCTGAAGCTTCTGCGAAGATGCTTTAACCTTGCACAGGATGGGGTGTCAGCCCACGTATGCAGATGGACTGTCTATTTTGGGTGGTTTTAGCAGCCCCTGAATGCCACCGTTAAAAGTCTTTCAAGGAATTCCTCCTTCAGAGAAGAATTTCACTCTCTATAGGGACAGGTGATCAACCTAAAATACAAATAGCTAGTACAAGGGCTAGCATTCTAATTCCAGTGCTCTCAAATGATTATAAAATAGGCACACTCCACTTTAAAGTGCCTAGGTTTTAATTGGTTTAAAGCAGGAGAATGCAAAGGTACTGAAAAATCAAAGAAAGGGGGTGTTGGCTTAGAACAATTTGGCTTAGAACAAGCTCTGGTGATTGTTTTTTTTTTTTTTTTTTTTTAGATTTTATTTATTTATTCATGAGAGACAGAGAGAGAGAGAGAGAGAGAGAGAGAGAGGCAGAGACCAGGCAGAGGGAGAAGCAGGCTCCACGCAGGGAGTGTGCCTGCCTTAGCACTCAATACTGTGACTCTAGGATCAGGCCCTGGGCCAAAGGCGGCGCTAAACTGCTGAGCCATCCGGGGATCCCCTGGTGGTTGTTTTTTTCCCCAAGTATTGCCTCCAACTATTCTGGAAAAGGTAATGTGGCAGATGAAGACAATCCTTCATATCATTATGTCATATCTAGCAAAAATATTTCTAACTAAAGTATTAATGGGATACTCAAGCATTGCATCTTAAATTTTAAAGGGGGGAGCGGGGTATGTGTGCCTTGCATGAACTGCTGTATACGATGTTTCTTTATTTGCTCTGGGGCTTCAATGGCACTCATCTTATGCTACTATCAGTTCACAAGAAAGATACTTATTTTCTGTTTCTTTCAAGTGCATAACTTTTTTTGACAGAAATATATGGTTCTGAATTCTGTATGAAAGAGCAGCACAGATTTAGGGAAAAATAGCAAATTAAAAAAATTCAAATCAAAATTTTTTTGAAAAGATGTCTCGCTTTATTAAGATGTGTATTTCATTTTTTAGAAAAAAATATAATGACTAAAATACAAATGGATTTTTCTCCAGGGAAGCAGTTGAAAATTCTGAAAATTTATTTCTACAGTTAATTCCTTATCCCAAATTATTGTTACACACTTGGCTATCGAGGCTTTGCATTTCGATCAACGGGGATTTACTTTTCTTTAGAGAATAGCTAACACACTTCACTGCCCCTAAAACCTTCCCATGACATTCTCCCACACAAAATTGTAGATAAAAAAAAAAGCTTCAACTGACTGAAGCCTATCTGTAGCTCATTCAGAATTGAAAATGGGAAGATTAACATGTTCCTTATTCATGAAACGGGAAAAGGCAAAACCAGAAATTTGTGTGATTACATAAGGTCCCTTTCCTTATTTGTAATTCCATTTCTATACATAGAATGTGAATAATTTACTCACCTATGGTTTTTTTGAGAATCTACCTTAAATATAAATAGTATATTTTTCTGTTTGTACTGGTAAGCTTGGATAAGGAGGGTGAAGATGACTTCTAGCTTTTGTGCATGAAGAGAATTTTCAAGACAATATAGGGAATATATACTTGAAGTGCATCCAGAAATGTGTTAGCCTGACTTGCTAGCACGGATGCGAGTGCCCACACCTGGGGCAGAGCCTGGCTCACTGCTCACCAAACTCATTTCTTCTCCGTGGGAAAATAAGAACCCACACAAGCCATCAGGGTGGTTGTGACCCACATGTGGCTATTTAAATTTAAATTACTTGCAATTAAATAAAATTTACAAATCAATTCCTTAGTTGTACTTGCCAGATTTCAAGTGCTCCTTGGCCATGCGAGGCAGATGTCTATCATTCTGCACAACGCAGAAACAGAGTATTTGTATCATTACAGGAACTACTGGAAAATCCAGAGCTAGACTACACTTCTGTCTCCCTTCTTGTTATTGAGCTCTAGTCAATGAAATGTGAGCATTGATGTGTACCTGGCCTTCAAAACTCCCGTTCAATTAATTTACTCTTTTCCCCTTCCATGGCAAATTTGGAGACATGTGTTACACAATTAGTAAAGGGTCATAATTAGTAAGAGCCTTAGTGAGTGACAAAGGCCAATAAGACATCACAGGTGAACTTGACTCAGTGTTCGGCAAACATCAGATGTCTTTCCACCTCTTATTTCAGATGAGCTCTAAGTAGGTGTCATCAAGTTGACAGGAGCATGGAGTTGGAGGTACAATGAAAAAAACATCAGGAATATTACCTATAGGAAGAAATTTGGGAATGCTTCTATTCAAAAGTAGATGAAAAAAAAATCTAGTAAATTTTTAGAAAGCGGTATTGCCAAGACATGAGAAGTCTGGGCTAGAAATTGAGTTTGGAACACCCCTGAAATCTGAAACTTGTACCCACAGAAAGTTACATGTTCTCTGTTGAGGCGTGCTCTCCCAAATCCCAATTTCAGCTGTGCACTGGTGGGTAAAGGACTGGGGGATCCTCCCAGAGGGCAGGCTAGAGCCACAGAAAGCATCGGATGAATAAATTTCTTTGAGAAACTAGGAATGGGAGTCTAATCAAGAAACTTCCTCCACTGTTCCCACAGGGTCAACTCACACTCTAGGATTCCTTCTTTGCTATATGTCAGTGATTGCTCTCATTTTTTCCTTTTACAAATGGGAGTGTTTGTCACCGTTCTCCTGGCCCAAAGGCACTATGGAATGTTGAATTTGTGTTGGGGAACAGGGTGGGAGGGAAATGGAGGCAGATAGCTTGCCACTTAGGTCATAGGCCACCAGATAACAGAGTCACTTCCAGAGCTGATTGAAAGGACCAAGCATTATCTGGAAATCCTGGACTTTAAGCTGGACTGACAAATCAGCTAGGATTTGAAGTCTCCCTTTAAAATTCTGGCTCCATTTAGTCCAATGTCCTCATTTTTATCAGTGGGGGAAAACACAGCACTTGGAGGGTGGGTTTAAGATCACACACTAGATTCCAAAATAGAGCCCAGGTTCTTGGATGTAGAATCTGGTACTCTTTCTTCAGTTCTGTGTGTTGACTTGTTCTAACCCTACCAACAAAAAAGTCCAATATATATGTATGGTGTTGGCATTAAGGGAAGTAATGAACAAAATAATGTCATATTTTCTAAAAGCATTCATTTAAAATAAAATATTTCTGGATGCCTGGGTGAGTCAGTTGGTTGAGTGTCTGATTCTTGATTTTGGCTCAGGTCATGATCACAGGGTCATGAGATGGAGCCCTACACTGGGCTCTGTGCAGGGACATAGAGCCTAGTTTAAGATTCTCTTTTCTTCTCCCTCTACTCCTACCTTCCCAAATAAAATAAAATAATGAAATATTTTCACATTAAGATAAATCAATTGCAATTTGATATTTTAAGCATATGTAGAATATTTAATATCACTACAAATTCCAATCATGGATCATTCTAAAGCCACATAGAAGTGATTTAAGGAATTTTTTGATATCTGCATGCTATGCCCTCACGATAAATTCTTCAGATGGTCCTCTTCCAAGAAATACTTGCTATCGTGTAACTAAATCATCTTAATATTTGTGTTCTATATTTTTTCTCTTCTCTGACAACTTTCTTTGTACACAGTTAGGATCTTCAATTGGAGATACTGCTGGTAAATTCATCGGACTCTACTGCTATTCTGTTGTGAGATACAGAAGATAAGAGATTACTATATCAATTGACATTTTAGACAAAGATTCTTAGAGTTGGAAGTCAGTTAGGAGTCATGTAGTCCATCATCTCACTCACTTTACAGATAAAGGGACTGGACAGTCGCCAATGCAGCCTGCTACATACATTGCCAGGGATCAATAAGTGTTTGCTGAAAAGTATGAATAAAGCTGCTTTTCACTTCACATCATCTAACCTGTTGATGAAAATGTGGCAGGAATCTGGCTCCTACACTGACACTCTTTTCCCTATATCAAGACCATCGATTTGATGTATTTGACCCATTAACTATAACAATTATATTAATCATATTTTTACTTGGAAAAGTCAGTCTGTTACTGCTGCTGGCTATTTCTCACTCTGAATAATCCCTCTCACAGATTTCTCTGGCCCCTAGAACATAAATTGCAATTTTGAGTATTATCTTTTCACTGGAGTCTTGTCTGTTTCGTTGTGTTTGGTGACAAATATTAGTGCAGCTTCATAATGTAAATTCAGAATTGAATTTATTACCCTCTTAATCAAGTGTCGCATATTTCACCCCATTCTTTCATCCTTGTCAACGTTTTCATTTACGCTACCCACCATGGATGATATAAACTCAGAACAGAAAAGTCAGGCCCCATGCACTATGAGAACCTGCCTTGAGAAATGAGTTCTTGATTATTTTTCTGGTGGATGGATTCTTCTTGGTATATAGCTCCTAGTTTATATCAGTAGTTTTTGTCATGATAATACTTGATGATAATTTTTATATGTTATTGCTTGAAATGCATTATCCTAATTTATTATTATGACTTGCTAAGTTTCTCCCTCTGGAAGAAAATGAATCTTCTTTATGTTTTGCCATTTCTTGTGGGTTTCTAACTAGCCCTTACTTCATATTGTCTTTCTTTATTAGAGTTTGTATTGTTCTCTCTCATCTAAATTAAATTTATTTTCTTTTATTCTCTACGTTCTAGATCATTAGAGTCATATAATCATGTAATTCTGAAGCTACGAGGAGCCTTACAGAGTTCAGAGTATTAACCTCTCTACTATCAAGGATTCTTTTTATTATTTTCCTTTCTCCTTTGGGTTCCATATTTTGAAAGGTTTTTGTCTAAAAACAATCCATTTGTTTTAGTAATCTTTAAATTGTTTTTCCATCTTTTGCTACCAATGACATATATATTGCCACTCAGAACTTCTCCTCAGCGCAAGGCAACCAGTGTCACTGCACCAAGGTGATAAAATTGTTGCCAATAGGGAAAAAAAGAGGAAACCAACCAAACAATAAAACTTAATGTTTCCATAAGCCCCCACAGTGTTATCTTGAGTGACTGCAGGTTTTCCATTAGGCTATTTGAAATGTTGAAAATAGCTCACAGAATACTTCTTTAGATAACCCTTCAAAATCAGGAAACTTGAGGCTGTGATTTACAGGCTTAATCCAATTCTTTTGTTTTGCAAGTAAGCAAACTGAGACAAAAATCAGACTTCCAGTAAGGGATGGGCCATATCCCAGTCTTATTTTGATTCTAAATTCATGTTATTTCCATTATTGGACGCTTTCTATCTTCAAGGAAGTATTGGATAAAGCGCTACTATATTCATATGCCTGCCACTAGATTCCTGAAGGTCAATATTTGATGTATGGAAATTCTGCAAAGCCCATGATACCAGATGTCAGAGAAGCTGTGGGTTAAGAGGGTACCAAGTCAAAACACAGAATTCTTGGTTAGGCAATCTCAAAGCACCAGATGACTTTTAGACTCTCTAGAAATATCCTTAAAAGCTGTCTATAAGAGATGCCTGGGTGGCTCAGTGATTGAGCATCTACCTTTGGCTCAGGTTGTGATCCCGGGGTCCTGGAATCGAGCTCTGCATCAGGCTCCCTGCAGGAAGCCTGCTTCTCCCTCTGCCTGTGTCTCTGCCTCTCTCTCTCTGTGTTTCTCATGAATAAATAGATAAAATCTTTAAAAAACAAACAAACCAAAACTAAGTCTAACTCTGTAACTTCGACTGATTTGAACATTTTCTGAATCTGACTCAGTTCCATACAATACAGTATTCTGAAATGGGATATCATAGGATCTAGAGGGCCTTTACATTGAGCTTCTATCCATTTGTCTTAATAAATACTTATAAAAGCATTTGTTACCATCCTGACATACTCATTCATTTAAGCCTTTCACCAACCTCATGAGGCAAGTATGGTTATTATTTCTACTTTCAGATGGGGAAACTGAGTCTGAGAGTAGTTAATAACATTGCAGGAAATCACCCAACTACCTCGTAGCAGCATTAGTAATCAATCCAGGTAGTCGGGCCAGAGTTCATACTCTTTACCAGTATAACACCGTGGCAGCTTCTTACAGACTAACTACTCTGTGGTTAAGGGAGCGAGGGGGATAAAGGGAGATCCCAGAATAGGCTTCATCTTTGAGTTCAGGCCTTGGGGATGACAAAGGTGACAGCCTGAGCAACTGTACTTGTACTTCCTGCTACTTATTGCTTGGGGCCAAGCAATGAAAATGTTACCAATTCTAGGATCCTCTCCAAGGATCTGAAACCACTGAAGGCATATAAACACATCAGTATGGTACAGAATTGATTTCTGTGTTATTTCATTATTTTAAGGGATTATGATGAGTTTAGGGAATTGCACATACATTAACCATGGATAAGGAATGCCAGTCCCCCACCCTGACCTGCACTGCAAGGTATAATTACTATTCATTCATCTTAATTCTTGCTTGTCAATCACTATTCCTGGGAAACAGTTTTAAAGTGTTGATTCATCATTTTTCTTTTTCAAAATTACAAATTATGAAGAACACACAGCAATATTTTCCTTCCTTCATTAATAAATAACAGAAAAGTGACATTGGCATCCAAATCACTCCAGCACCAGAGTAGGCAATCACTGAACAACGAAAGAGAGAATTCATCTTCCATGAACTAGCAGCTGCTGGGCGTTTGGTAAAATTATCCCTGATTAAAAAGAAGAGAGTTCAAACTGGAATAACCTGCTGAGGATGGAAGTATTGACCTCACTTTGGATTTTATTATTTGCAGAGAATTTTTATTTGCTTTTGCTTTCCCCAGGCGCCTGCACATTCGTTACAGGGAAGCAAAATATATTATTGATGCTTTGGTCAAGAAAGAAACATATTCCTCTAAGAGTGTTTCTTTAAGTTCAAGTTCGTAACTTCTCTCTTCAGCAGTCCCCAGGGGCTGTACATACATTTGCTAGAGACCCTTCCAGCTGCCCAATCTTTAATAAAACAACTGGTGGACAATTATTTCATTTACCCCCCACTGCTCTGTGAAACCGATTCCTGTGGCTTACGGGCTCAAATGCACCAAATTGGAGGAGATTATGGCAGTGCATAATGTGGTCACAAGGAAGTACATTGTTCGTTCTGGAAACTGTATTGGGGATGACAGCTTCCTTTCATTAGGATGTCTGTTTAGCTGTAGAACTAGTCAGGATAAAGGAGAGGCTAGTTCCCTTGGGCCTGTGTTTCAAGGAAGAAGAAAAGAAATAATTGGAAAACAGTATGTTGAAATGTTCTCTTTTTTCTCTGCTCTATGTCTTTTAGGATCTGTTTGTAAATATCAATCACCTTCTGAAATATTATATAAGCGATTTCTTACAACTGACAGTTAATCTACTAAACACTAAGTGCAATGCATCTTTAATTTAATAACTGTTGAGGGACCTATAAGCAAAATATTCTCCATTTTTTCCTGTTTAGGTTCATCATAATTCTATCCCAAGTTCTGTCAATTTAGATGATAAATTATATCCATGTAAATTCCAAAAGGACCCAAATGAACCCATTTGGTCATTATCATCTTGCAACATCTACCAAGAAGCACATATACATCTCTAGTGGGAAACATGCCCCAACGTTATGAAGTGAGTGACTATTAACCACGTGAATAAGGTTCTTCACTTAGGCAATTTGAAGACTTTTGCATAATAAATGAATAATAATTCTTATAATCAAGTTTTGTCTCTTTGAATAATGGCTCACCAGATTAATTAGTAAAAATTTACTCCAGCCTGCAAGTCGTAGAAAATTATGCAAGTCTCTGAACATTTTCATCTATTTTATCATATACATGATTACTTAAAACTGCCGTAATCTTAGCTCTTTATTATCTTGGGAGATATTTAACTCCCGAAGCTGTTTGCCTGGTTAGAAAATGCAAGTCCTTCTTGTTAAAAGGCAAAATAATTGTATTTTTCTTTGATAGTATAATTTCGTTTTGATGAATGAACATTTCAGTCATTATCTGGGCCAAGGTTAGTGTAAGAAAAGATACCACAGGAAATTACTCTTTCTGGAACTCTGCTCACCACTGGCAGCTTCCTCTTCTCTTTCTGACATGTCACTTTCGTATTTTAATGGAAAATAGAAAATAAAGAGAAGAAAGGAAAGTTACCAGATTCTGTAACGGTGTTGATGACAACAGTAGGGTCTGGACTTACTTTAGTTCTCATAGTTTAGCTAAGGGAAAGACTTTACCATCCACTTTGCAAAATTACAGGCTAGAAACAAATGTAGGTGGTTGTGTATATCACTATGTGGTCAAGAAATAATGAGGATGGTTTCAAATTCTGTATCAAAATCACTAGAGGAGCAATTTGAGTTGGGATAGTTTGGCTTCATTTTAAGAGATCCATCCCACAGTAACTTGAGCAATAAGGAGCACTGTGCTGTCTCATGGTCTCCAAGGCACAGTGGGCCTTCTACATCTGGAATGGGAAGATCTCTCCGAATGTCTCTGGTCCCCTGCAATCTATTTCTTCTCTTTGTTCACATGGTGTTCTCTACTTCTTAGATCCCATGACCCCCTTACATCCACTCTACAGACTTTCCTAGATCTTTCCCAATCTTTTCTGTGAGCACCTGTTGAGGTTCATGGAGAAAAAGCCTGCAGGAAGGTGTGGACTCCTCCCTATTTGTGGCCTCCTCCCCCCCCTCCCCACGGTGTCACCCTCTGTCAGTGCACACAGGCACTTGATGCCCACTTGTCCATCATCCCAGTGGAACTGCTCACTGCTGACTGGCTGCATCTTGTCCACCACATTGAATATATATTGGAAGTAAAGCTATGCAGATCTAGAAGAACTGTCTTGAGGATCCTGTGCCAGAGTGTCCCGAAAAATTTTCTATGTGAACAAGCACTGGAAATGTATCATCTGACTCGATGAGGGCTAATTTACTGATTCAGAGTTCTTTGGTGCAAAACATCGTGATGTACACAGAGGAATGCAATGTTTGCTGTTTGTGTTAGGCTAAGAATCACAATCTTCTGATGGGAGATGAGTTCACAAAGCTATAATTCACAGACCTTGGCAATGCAATTACCATGTTTCTTTTTTAAATGCTACTTCTTTGAGCATAAAGAAAAATTTAAGAGAAGTGTTCTGGTCAATGAGCATTTTCTCTGGTAATAGGTCTAAAAATAAATATATCCCTTGGCCATTGGTATTATTCCTGAGTTTACAGCAATAAATTTTCAAAGTAGGTATACAAAGTGTGTATAAATCATGAAGCAGAGAAGTTCATTTTGTTAGTGTAATTTAAAGAGGCCCTACTATCATTTTTATTGTGTGTAAAGTTGGTTATTGGTAGGGTGACCGTACATCTACACTTCTCTGGGACAGTTCCAGTTTATGCCTATTGTCCTGCTAAAATAATGAATAGCTCCTCAACCATTCACTCTCAAATGTGTTCCAGTTTGAATAATGAATTACGTGATTGTTGGAGCTATAGATGAAGCTCCAGCTGTAACTGTAACTCACCAGCGGACTCTCCTAACTTTTAATTACAGCCCATTCATCTCTCCCAGCCTATGCCTCTCACACATGAGAATCTGTATAACCTTTAATTAGACAAGTCTCTTTCCAATAAAAGAAATTAGAAGTTACTCTAATTAATTGAAGGAAGGGATATATTTTTCTGGCATAAATGTTCCTTACCATTGGTGTTCTGGGAATGAGAAATCACTGGACTCATCTGGACATGAAGAAAGGATCTCCAATTTGGTTTTTAAAACTTCAGGCATTCCTTAATAGGTGGGTACCCAGGACTGTTTAGATCAGTTGTATTCTTCTGGCTAGTAATTTAGGGTATACATCAAGAAGCACTCAAAGAAAGATAGACGTATGATTTATTATCAGCGGACAGGGAGTAAACTATCTCTCGGAAGATTTCAAAGTAAAGAGTGAAGAGCTATTTTCAGCAATCTGTGTCTGGGAGGGATAATATAAGAAGATTCTTTGAAGCTTTCTTTAAACCTTATAATTATATGTCACGTATTTTCAATGTGGATCAATGCTGAAAAAGTCTCTCTGACAGTGATTGATGGTTTTCTCCTTAGAGACCTCCTGGACAGAAGATATGGAACCTTCCTGGGAACTCCTTGTGCTTTAGCACCTCTCCAAAAGATCTTCCTTTGTGTCATCAGAAATATCTGTCTTTGGGTCAGTTGTGTGATTTACATCTGACAGTAGTAATCAAAAATCTTTTATTGCCTTTTCCTTTCGAGATCTTTTATATTTTGAAGTCAGTTATTATTTATGCCTTAGCCTTCTCTTTTCAAAACTAACCTAAGTCCCTTTATTTTCTCCTATCATTTTTCTTGGTAAGACCAGATGTCCCTAGGACCTTGGTTTCTCTTGAGGAGTCATTGCTTAATCTGGACACAATATTAGAATTACTAATTAAAGATGTTTCCCAAGTGTTGCATTCACTGAAGGTGGTCAATGCCGACAATTAATTTTTAATTGAAAAAATGCTAAGACTTCCTAAGTGTCCATCTTAAGGCAAAACACTACATGATTATGTACTATAATTTGCATCTTAGTAAAATTTTGACTTCCTTTTTTCAGTAACTATAGTGCTGGCTCATAGTTAGCTCATGGTTAAATCAGGCCACATAAAACTTTTCCTATTTGTTCTTCCTTCCAGAATTTCTTTTAAAGATTTTATTTATTTATTCATGAGAGACACACAGAGAGAGACAGAGACATATGCAAAGGAAAAAGGAGCCAGATGCAGGACTCGATCCCAGGAACCCGGGATCACAACCTAAGCAGAAGGCAGATACTCAACCACTGAGCCACCCAGGCATCCCTTCCTTCCAGAATTTAATGTCTGCCAACTTCAAGAAAAACTAAGCTTATTCTGACATCATCACTCTAATAAGTAAATTATGTTTCAGCATACTAAATGTAATTAACTTATGTTGTAAGTTTAATATACTCAACTTATACCATAGCTCTCATTTATTCAGTCTACAAATGACTCAAAGGAGAAGCAAATATCTGTTGAGTGAATAAGTGGATGAAAGAAATATCTAACAATATATGGAGTTGCTCCATGGAGAGAAATTACAAATAGGATGTGGAACAAATAAAAACAGCTTTCTCCAAATTCCACATCATTTTAGAAGAAGAGCAGCCATACTCTATATACCTCACTTCAGAAGGGTAGACAGGAGGGGTGGGGGGAGGGAAAAATGAATGACAGCCACGATTGTTTTCATGTCTGCTGTCTACATAGGCCTCCGAATTCTCACAATGCCTTTCTTAGCTAAGTATCATTGCCCTCATTTTACAGCATGAGCAAATAGAGGCTTCAGAAGTGAATTAGACCCCCAAGCAAGTAGGACTCTGTATGAAGCTTAAGTTCTCTAACTGTGCCTTGCTGAGGGAGCCCACAGCTATTATAAAAGCAGAAGCAATTTGCTTCATGACGTGGACAGTTTTGATCTATGGACAAAAGCCCCTAGAGCCAATAATGCACTGACATAACAATGACTTGACGCTCTGGATGTGGTTAAGGAAGAGCAGGAATCAAGGTAGAAATAGAGTTTTTTGTTTCGACACATAGACAAATCTCAATTTCCCACACAAATGGAAGCCAGCTCTGGTACATAAAATCCAAACACTACATCATCATGGTGCATAAATAATATGGGTTTAATTTAGGATTTTTTTTGATAAGATAGTTGAATATAGATTTTTTTCCTCATTTAAGAAGAAGTGTCAATACTCGTTAAAGAGGGAAGATAGGGAAGGCAGCTTATGAACAAGTAACTCAGAAAAGGTTTCCCATGCAATTCCACCTGCCAGCGTCTTTTCTTCAGGTCCCATGTGTAAGGAGAAGAATGCATCAGTCTGACTTGGTGGAGTAACTTAGAGTCTAAATTCATATATTTTCTTCTATATCTGTTAGCTGTGTCTTTTGTGAATTGGGATAAAGATGAGAAAATTTTAGATGATTTCCTGCTGAGCAGCTAAATGTGTGGGGAAGTCAAAACACACAACAAAAAAGAATTTATTGACTAAATTCATTATGTTGGTAGAACTTGAAGAAGCTCTCAATGAGTAATTTATTCATTTGTCAAATACAGTGCGCCCTAAGTTGAGAAAAACAGTACAAGACAAAAATCCTTTTGGACATATGATCACTGTTCTCCAAAAACTCAAATAAAAATTGGACAGCAATTTTGATCAGCCCATAAATGAGTGCTAAAGAGAGGAAGAGCTGCAAATGCAAGAGGATGGATCCAGAAGTAGACTAGCTCACAGGAGATGAGATCTCCCCAGATACTCCCCAGTGGGGAAGGACACTTAGGCTACACTTGGCTCATTTGCAAAGATCAGAGTTGCTCATTAGAAGCCAAGAAACCAATATAGCCTATAGACCTGTTTTCTTTGAAACATTTTAATTTAGCTGTAAATATTTAAAAACTGAGAGATTCTACACCAAATTTCCAGAGTTCTGGCTTCTCTTGAAAATTTGTATGACCTGCTCTTTCTCATGGGCTGGAGCTGTGGCATTTGAGTTAGTCACCTTGGCTTAGAAACAAGGGAGAAGCAGGCAGAATGATAGGCAGAAAGGCAATTAGCCTAAGACTAATTAGTCTTAGACTAATCTAAGACAGGGGTTTACAGGGAGAGAACTTTGAAAAGACAAGTTGGAACCAAACTGAGGGCATACTGAAGGTCAGGATAAGCAATTTGGATTTTATCTGATGGGTTCTTCACACCACACTGCCAAAGAATATATTTTATTTTGTGAATTGTACTGAGATGTTCTGAGGTTAAATCAAATAATGTCAGACTTTCAATTTGTTACAAATCAAATTAATGAGTCGAGATTCCCCCCCCCAATTTTTGCAATTTTTCCATCTAGAATATTTTCTTTAAATGTTTCACACCCACTGCTATTGCTCATCTGTTAGCAAACATTTGTCAATGTCAACATATGAAAAGACAGCAAAGAATTATTTATCCCAAATGTTGAATTAGCTCACTGGGTTTAGTGTGGTAGCTTTATCTTTCTTGAGAACTTGTTCTCATAGCTTATATTTTGTATTACATAGTCACATAGATTGCCAGAGATATTACACAAGTTTCGGTGATGATTTCATGGTTTTGAAAAAAAAAATTGTTATTTCACTGGGGGAGAGGGAAGGAATGAAGATTTTGAGCACACACCTAAATTTCATGCTAAATACGTTACCTGTAATATCTCATTTCATCCTTTTAATAAATGCTGCAGATTAGGTGACAATGGCTCAGAGAGGACATGTGTCCTGCCCCTGGGGACATAGCTACTAAGTGGAATGCCAGAATTTAACCCCACATCCATCTGGGACCCAGTCCTTATTTCTTCATTTATGACATTCCTGGAGCAGCATGACTCCCAGATTCTCTTCCACTTTAATAAGTTTGAGAATCATGACTGCAGGCAATTGGGAGTCATTGACTATTCTGTTCTTTTTTATTATAGTTTTTAATAAGCCAATGCCATGTATTTTAAGAGGGTGGATTTGGTATTGCAGTGGAGGATTTTAATAGAGGAGAGCAGCTGAAGCAAGTATACTGACACGGTGAGGATAAATGGAGTCCAAAGGCAATGCAATGCATTTGAGCCCTCTCTCCCTATCTGGGGCTGATATTTGCCTAGAAATGAATAAATACATAAGCAAAACTGGGGAACACTTTGATATATTCCACACACAACAAACACAAAGTTAGTAACTCAGTATAAATTGGAATAAAAACATTCTCTGGTAGCTTATTGCGCCCCATAAATTGATGCCTAGGGCACGTGTCCACTTCCTGATAAGATATCACCTTAGCCTCACCTCTGAGCAGAAAGGCCAATTAGCAGGTGATTATGATGTGTTTAGAACTATAGGATAATGATCTAGTCTAGGACCCTAGCAGTGACTAAAAAAAAAAAAAATAAATAAGTAAAAGAGTGGGAGTGTGCTAAGCTGAATCATGACCTCTCACATATGTCCAGGTTCTAGTCTTTGGACTCTGTGACACAAGGGACTTAACAGATGTGATAAAGTTGAGGGTCTTGAGATGAAGGGAAGCCCCCTGTGGGACTATGTGGGGGGAGGGGTGTGCAAAGTTCCTGGTTTTGTTCTTTGCTGTAAACTGTGTGGTAGGTACACGACGCTTGGTTTTATGGTTATATATTTATATAGACAGCTTTTAAATATCAAGTTTTGGATGATGGAAAGAATGATGTTACCAGTATGAGAAACATGGAACTTTCCCTCAGGGAAAATTGGGAGACACGTATTCATCAAATATGTTATACTTAGTAAACTCTAAGTATTTTAAAGACTTGATCAGCCCTAGGAGTTTTGTGCAGATGGCAGTAAGAGGAAATGATTTTATATATTTACTATGTGCCAGACACTGGGCTACGTGCGTCACCAGCATTTTCTCATGAAATCCTACAACTTAGAGAATTATACTGATAGAGGACCCAACAAAGCCACCAGAAGCCAGGGCCCAGGAGTGGCCCAGATGGATTCAAAGCTTTGCTCTTCCACATGCTAGTACTAAGACCTCATACAGGATACCTAATAATGTCTCTAGGTCTTTGTTTCCTCATCTAAGAAACCGGAATGGTAACAATAGTGGTTCTACTATTATAGCAACTACTCTATAGAATTATTATAGTGATTAATGAATTGACTCATACAAAGTCCTTTGAATAGTATCCAACACATTATAAAAATCAATTAATGGTAACTACTATTATTGACACTTAGAAAACCTGAGACTTAGACAATTGACTGAACCAATTGTTTGAGGGTGTGTGTGCACATGTGTGCTCGGAGGGTAGACAGGGAGGAGCAGAGAGAGAGAGGGAGAAAGAGAATCTTAAGCAGGCTCCATTTCCAGCTTGGAGTTGGATCTGGGGCTTGATCTCACAACCTTGAGATTATGACCTGAGAGGAAATCAAGAGTTGGACACTTAACTGAGCCACTCAAGTGTCCCCTTAAATACTTTCCTAAGGGACAGGAAGGCAATACGAGTTTATGCTACTTTGGCCTCTCCTTTACCAACCAGTTATAGTTAAAAAATATTGGGATCACTTGATATTTTTATGCAAGTCAATATCTACTCTTGGGTTTCACTTGCTTTTTCCATACGGCATGAGGTATTAGCCAAGGCCAGAATTAGCGGGTCACATAGTATGTGCAGAAAGATTTTTTTCAATCTTAATAGTTTTTTAATAATTAGGACTGACACTAAAGGCTTAGTTAATTTGTGTAGTTTTGAAATTTCAAACCACTATGGGAATTTTAATTGAACCAGTTACGTTTGAGTAAAACTAGCTTTTCTATTTGAAAACAAAAAAAAAGTGACTTGAGTTCCAATTCACAGAGCCTGATTATTATCCTCTTCCCAGTTGGTAAAAATTTTCATTTTTTTTTTGAAGCAGATACGTATTGGAGGAATCCAGATACCATTTTAAATTCTCTTCAAATAACACAAATTATGTTTTTCTTTAACATAAAACTGCTACTTCTATCTCCCTTCCTATCACTCCTTCTCTTTAACATAAAACTGCTACTTCTATTTCCCTTCCTATCACTCCTTCTCTTTAACATAAAACTGCTACTTCTATTTCCCTTCCTATCACTCCTAGCATACACACAAATATGCACATCAAACAAAGTGGTTAACTAGCTGTTGGCTGTTGTAGCCTTGAGAAATAATATAGAGCCTGTGAGTTGCAATGAAAAACCATAGCTCTAAAGGTACTTATTCCCACTGTGTCTTCGATCAACTATAATTTGACCTTTTTCGTGTTATGGTAGTTTTCAAGGCAATATAGTATTGGTTTCAGTTTCTTTTCCTTCTTTAAAACCCTCCAGATGATTTTTACCAGGTTTAGTTCGTGATTGGCAGCTTTAAGAACACCCAAGGATTTACCACTCGAATGAGTCAAGCCCTCACCTTCTTGCCTCTAGTACCATAATGTGAAATTGCTTCTGTAGCCTCTGCCCATATCCTTGTACACCTAATTCCACCAGGTTGGATACTGTTACAACCTCAGGAACCAGCTGCCCTGAAGAAGGCGAAAATCAAAATAATAGCTCTTGATTTGGAGTTTGGAGGATTTCTAGATTCCTTTATATGTGATAAACATTTAGGGGAGTCTTATACTATTAGGAGAATCATCAGACATCCTTGAGCTAGGACAGTTCAGCAGGAGGGTGGAGAGCAGAGGGAGGGCAAATGTGCTTTCACTCGGGAGTTGCATTTTGCACTGCCAGGGTGTGGAACTTACTGATGATGCTTATTTGCTCCTGCTCAGACCATCGTCTCTCATTGAGGAGGGTACTGTGTGCACCCTTCATTAAGAGAAGCTGCAGCCAAGAGGTTTTTATTGCTAAGGGAATGCCTCTTAAATGATAAGCACTGAGTTTTCAGCAGTTGATTATTGAAAGCAAAGATAAGTTGATGACTTTAATGTTTTTATTTAGTACTGGAGTAATGGAACCACAGTATGCTGTGGAACATATCACCAATAACCTCCCTCTTTTCCTTGAACCCTCCTCCTCCAAAAACAAGCCCCCCAAAAACTTTGCTAATAAGTATAAAACACACTGATATTTCAGATGCACGGAGACACATTACTTCCATGGCTTATTGTGTGCTCAGCACAATAGTTGCTAATAAAGTCAGTAATATGACAATCTAAAGAGATATCCTAAATGAAATCTTATTTCCATTTCTTTTCCATAATCCATCTGTCTTTCCCTTTCACCTTTTCATATCTGCCTGTGCTGGGAGTAGTGGCAATTCTCCATAGCATTTACATATCTGCAATAGTGTTTGCTCTGGATTATCTTTTGAAGGCTGTTGTGTAACAAGCAGCCTGAGAAGCTAGAGATAATGTCTTCCTCTGGGTCAAAGGGCAGATTTGTTTCATGACTAGTGTAATTAAGTCATGTCTACCTCTGGAGCAAAGGCTGAGGCAGGTTTGCTTGTATACCCTACTTATAAGATTGGGGGTTTCCTAATCTTAGGGTTCCTCAGATGCACGGCATGCACAGCATATTCCTGAGGTTGTCTCACTGCTCCCACAAAACTTGGGGGACAAGGCAAACCAATGTGACCATGAAGCTCACACTGCCAGTGATGCTGTGAATAAAAATGACTTTTCATCTCTGACCCGGGATTCCCACTTCTTGTGTTGGCATCTGTGAAACTGTGAAAGACCAACTTGTTAGCTTGAAAACAGAGTAAAATTTCAGACCCTTTCCTAGTTTATACTCTTTGTTCTCATTATATGTTATTTCTCCTCCCTGATTTTAGAATGGAGGTCTCTTAAGCTTTCCTCAGAATCCCTCCAACCCAAGATAGGTGTAGGTGAACAACTTCTCGCTCATGTTAATGAACTCAGCGGGTGGAAGGGGGATTCTGTTCACAAAGTGTACATATCAAATCATCACACTTATGCTTTGAATATCTTACAATTTTATTTGTCGTTTATATCTTAATAAAGCTGGAAAACCAAAAAGGCCCGGACACTTCTGGGTCACTTGGAATGAAAGGCGACACCTAGGGGACAGTGGTGGGCTAAGTGGAAAGCTCAGCCCTTGACCCTGTTATGACCAGATGAAACCAGCTGGAACTCTCTCCACAAGGAAGGTCAGTGGGGGAACCACCCTTCCTGTTACATAATATGTGGTGATTATCTCTTATACAGACCATTGAAATGCAGTAACACACTAATGAGAATTTAGTTTAAATAAAGAAATAATCTTTTGGTCATAGGAGCGTAAAAACAATAATAGTTGTTACTCACTTTGGTGGATTGGGGACGGAGAAGCAGCTGTTATTCTCTAACCATGTCATTCATATTATCCCTTTATCATTGGCATCACCTAGCAGCTTATTAGAAATGCATAATCTCGACCCAAACCTATAGTTATTGACCCAATCTGTGTGTGTGTGTGTGTGTGTGTGTGTGTGTAGGGGGTGTTTTAAATTTTATTTATTTGAGAGAGGGAGAAAGAGAGCACAAGTGGGGTGAGGGACTGAGGGAGAAGCTGACTCCCTGCTGGGCAGGGAACCCACACAGGGCTCCATCCCAGCACCCCAAGATCATGACCTGAGCCAAAGGCAGGTGCTTAACCGACTGAGCCACCGTACCCTACTAAGGCGCCCTCTTACCTCCCCCATCTGTGTTTTAATCACGTGCAGTCCCAGGTGATTCACATGAAAATTAAAATTTTTGAAGGCTCTGTTCTGGAGGAGTTGGTCTGGTCACAGTTTGGCTAATCTGATGTCCCTTCCCAATCCTCTTTTGCCTTGCTTCTGGTGAAAACTAGGAGGCTTTACTGAACCCGGAATGGGAGGATGTAGAAAATTATAAGATGACAGTCAGGGTCCCAGAGCAAAAGAAAAAACACACCCTTTCCAGAGAACAGACCAAAAGCAGAAAAACTGCCTGATGGTAAACTTTTGACCCTGTGTGGTCTGTGACTCAGCTGTACCTTTAAGACTCAACTAATCCAGAGGCTCAATTAAAAGTTCAAGCCCAGTTTGGACTTCGAGGCAATTTTTGGTTTGGGTTTTTAAAACCCCATACAAGTTCTTTTCTCCAAAACCCCATTCCACAGGGCTTAATGCCTCTCTGTTAGATCATGTTTTTCCTTGCCTGGCAGGAAACTGTGCTTAACCTCTGCTGTATCTCAAAGTTTTCATTATTCCTTCCTTACCTGCTTATTCTCTAAAGGCTGGAATAGGACAAACACCCACTTTTCCAGCCTCTTTTGAATCTTTGGGAAGACCACATTACACAGTTCTGACCAATAAGACACAAGTAAGTCTGTTGGTGCTGCCTCTTTGCTTACACGTTACTTCTGGACTAGAATGCAAGCTCCCTGGCTGGAGCATAAGCAACCATCTTGTGACTATGAGGGGATACTCATGAAATAAATGTGAAGAGATCTAAGGAAGCACATGAAAAAATAACCTACCTATGGTCTTTTTTGTAAGGAAGAAAACAAAATTCTACTTGTTCATCCAAGTCAGCTAGAAAATTTGTTCATGAGGGCTAAATGCAATTCTAACTGATAGAGCCAGCATAAGAAGTGGCTAGGAGCACAGAAAATACAGTAATAATTATATTTATAATTATAATTATAATAATTATTACACTTGCTAATAATAACACTTGTTATGTGCTTGTTATTTGCCAGGTGCTATTGTCAGCATTTAAGAACACTAGTCCAAGTCACATGGGGTATGTATCTATCCATTTTATTTTATTAAAGACTAGTTGAGTAGTTTACATTACAATGTTCCATTAGTTTTAGGTGTACAGCATAGTGATTCAATTTCTCTGTATGCTATGCTCACCCCAAGCATAGCTACCATCTGTAACCACACAGTATTACAATACTTTTGACTATATTCTTTTTTTTTTAAAGATTTTTATTTATTTATTTATTCATGAGAGACCTAGAGAGAGAGAGGCGCAGAGACACAGACAGAGGGAGAAGCAAGTTCCATGCAGGGAGCCCGATGTGGGACTCGATCCTGTGTCTCCAGGGTCATGCCCTGGGCTGAAGGTGGCAATAAACTGCTGAGTCACCCAGGCTGCCCTGACTATTCTATGTTGTGCCTTTTATTCCGATCTTAGCTATTGTAAATAATGCTGCAATAAACATAGGGGTATATATCTATATATCTTTTCAGATTAGTGTTTTCATTTTCTTTAGGTAAATGCCTGGTAATGTGATTACTGGATCATGTGGCATTTCCATTTTTTAAAAAAAAATGTTTTATTTTTATTTATTTGACAGAGAAAGAGAGAACACAGCAGGGGGAGCAGCAGGTAGAAGGAGAAAGAGAAGCAATCTCCTCACAGAGCCGGGAACCTGACATGGGACTCCATCCCAGGATCCTGGCATCATGAGCTGAGCTGAAGCCAGATGCTTAGCCACCTGAGCCACCAAGGTGCCCCATGCCACTTCCATTTTTAAGCTCCACAGTAGCTGAAACAATTTACATCCCCACCGGCAGGGCACAAGAGCTCCTTTTTCTTCACATCCTCGCCAACACTTGTTACTTCCTGTCTTTTTGACGCTAGCCATTCTGACAGGTGTGAGATGATACCTCATTGTAGTTTTGATTTGTATTTCCATGGTGATGAGTGAGCATCTCTTCATGTGTCTGTTGGCCATCTGTATGTCTTCGTGTTTATCCATTTTAAACGAGTGAATTAGGAGAGTTCCATTCTGGGTAAGCTAGACTATGCACAGGTCAGTTCTCCATCCTAGGGTTTCATTTAGTCAGGGCCTGAAATTTGTAGCTTGCCTGAGTCTTCAAATATTGCTAATGTGATTTGCACTTTCAGAAGGTCGATCTACAGGGGCTCTCATTTAGTGAGCTGGAACCTTTGCAGAAATCTAGAGCTGCTGTGTATGATCATCCTGGATTGGTTGGACAGAGGGCACCATGGATGACTGGTCTGCAGAGGGAGATAGAAAGTCCTAAAGCATTTCTGAAACTTCACTGGAACAGAGAAGTTATTCCAGATGAAATCCTTTATTTTCTAATTTCCTCTTCTCTGTGAGGCAGATGAAGGCTAGCTGGTCACTATCCTTTGTCTATGACTCATATTTATGGGCCTTTAATCATCACTGTGGTTTTCCCTGGGGTGGTTTCAAGGTCTCCTCTTCTTTCTGTAGCTGAGAGCTTATCCTTGAGCATTTGCTCTTCCAGAAGTCTGGGATTCTCTTCTTCAGGCTCTTCCCAGGCTTTACTCAGTCTCATCCTTCAGGGCTTAGCTTAAGGTTTAAACCACATTCCCCAGAGAGGTCATCTCTGCCTCTTTTCTGACTGACCCCCAACCATGAGGATCTCATGAGCTCTGCCACTACAGCTGCTGAGAGAGGATGCCAAGCTCACCTAATTGCTCATGCTGTGTCCATCACCATCAAAGACCTGGGTGGCTGAGCACAGGTCTGCCTGGCGCTGGCAGGGAATCTTGGAGATTTCATTAGTTGCTACTTTGGAAAGCAGAATTCATAATGGGTGCCAGTCTCAGAGAAAGGGTTCCCAAAAATGTAAAGCAAATACACACATGATAATTGTCCTCTACAGATGGATACAAATTTTATTTTAAAAAAGGAGAGTGGTCATTTCAAATAGGGCAACTAGCCTAAGTAAAGTTTCAAATGACTACTGCCCAGTGGATAGAATAGAGAATTCACTGACTTGAGTTCATGTTGACAAAGATAAAGTCATAAAGATCAATCTAAGCAAAATGACAGAAAATCTTGAATGATAGTATTAATAGAATGCATGACTTCAAACTGTATTTCTCAAAGTTTTGGAGACCATGCTAATAGAAGCTGAAAAAAAAATAGTCCTAAGAAACTTCTAAGGCACTTCCTCTATGCAGGAGAGTTGACCTCATTCTCTGTGTGAGGCCGGCAGATTTCCTTTAGTCTGGAGAGACACATTGGCTCCACTAGGAGAGTCAGTCCGAGGTTAGTCCTGCGGGTGAGAGTGAACCTTTGAAAGCATTTGAAGAGAAAAATGGCATCATTCACAATAGGCTCATTAAGATTAAACCATAGAGATTAAGGATGGATGAATGTGTGACTTTTACTCAAGATTTATGATTTCCTCTGAAATATCTGTGTTTATGAAAAAAACAACAAAATAGAAGTTCAGACAATTCTGTTCTGGTTATTCCATTAGTTGACAATGCTAATGATAATGGAGTAGTTTCATTTACATAAACATGAAAGTCTCATGATTAAATTAGTGTCAGGAAACCTCATCATGGTAGGATTGAATGTGACGTAAGTGTAGGTTTCTTGTTTTAGAGAATGCAGCACAAAAGGACAACCAGTGAAAGTTAGAAGTTAGTTTTTCTGCTCTGGTCTAAACTTTCTCTGTTTAGTACTTCAAGTCATGTTCTGTGAGAATTGATGGTGTTTTCTCCAAACTGTGTCAACATCTTAGAGTTGCCGTCCTGTTTGTTTGTCTCTGCCCTCACCATCGGAGAGTGAGAAAGGCAGGGAAGGGAGCAACAGAACCGAATGATTAGATGCCAGGTCTGGTCCCCAATCCTGACTCCCCATTTGGCAATTTATTTTATTTCTATGGGCCTCAGTTTCCTCAGCATAATCATCGATAAAAGAACAACGGAAGCATCCCCACGAATCTGTGCCTGCGTTGGGTCCTATCAACATACATGTAAGGCACCAGGCTCTGGGCCAAACACACAGAAGCTCTCAATACTGTTACTGTTATTTTGTTATGGGGCAAAGAGCAGAAGGAAAGTTCTATCCTAATTCCACCTTCCTGTTTTTCCACCTCCACTCTTATCTGTGAAAATATTTATTTCATATTATGGCTATCAACTGCTATATCACACTGCCATATCATATCAACTGCGAGCGAAGACATGGATTTCAATAATGTCTATTATTTTTTATATTTCCCCTTTTGAAACTGTTTTATTAACATCGTACTATACATCACCCAAAGGAGATGAGACTCTAATAAGACAAGAGAGTACACGAGCTCTTAACCACCACATTTGTTGGACTTGATCATAGTATCTCTCTGAGAGCCAAGGAAGCCAGGGTTTCTGGATATGAAAAGGAAGGAAACTGTATTTTTTTCTTTTATTCTATCTCAGGTTTATATAGGAAGGGCAAATGATTCCTCAGTCAGAAAATACACCCCTGTCTGTCTACCCCACTCTCCTGGGCTTTAAATGGTACAAGAGTAAAATTCTAAGCTGCTGCCCATGGAGAGGATGTTAAAATACATGGAAGATCTTCTCTATGTATGATACTCCGTGATGAATTTTTTAAAAAATTGGAAGATTTATAGATTCAGACATGGATAATTCAGTTAGTGCAACAGAAAGTACATTCCCAAAGGTACAAATACGACTATAGCTCAAAATTTCCTAAATGCTTATAAAGCATGTGGAGTGTCACCCACTGCCTTTGAAACAAAGCATCAAGAACAAAACCTCATGAAGATATAATTGCTGAACAGTTGGCTAAGTTCACTCACTAGCTAAATGGGTGCTTTTCAAAAATTTTTTATTTATGCTTCAGAAATACTTCGTTTATATATTTATTGACTTGAGATCATATCTATATGATCCATACTGCAGATGCCAAGGAGATAATATAATGATGGACAAAGAGCTAAATGTAACAGAAGAAAAGGAGCCAGACCAACTTGGACAAACAAAAAGAGGATATGAATGATAGCTAATGTATTTCCTCAACTACATCTAGCTAAAGTTTCCCCCAATTATGTGAAAAGGAACTGAGCATGATCGACAAAGTATCTCACTGTAAATATATTTGCCCACACCTACGCCATATATATATATAGTATGTGTGTTTGTGTGTGTGTATGTATGAATATATATGAATATATTTACATATCCATGCTTAAATTGGCTGCTAGCTAAAAGATATGTTGTTCTTACTTCACAGAATATATTTGAGCAATCTCAGTTTATTATCTCTGTAAAGATGGAAATAAAGAAACACCCTTAGGTATTATTAGTATTATTCAAGTCTAGTCCCCAGTTGATAATTAGAGCAAAAATTCTGCTTACTAGGGATGCCCAGCTGGCTCAGCGTTTGGGTGCCTGCTTTCGGCTCAGGTCGTGACCCTGGGATCTGGGATGGAGTCCTGCATCGGGTTCCCTGCGGGGAGCCTGCTTCTCCCTCTGCCTGTGTCTCTGCCTCTCTCTCTCTAATAAATAAATCTTGAAAAAAAATAAATGAACAAACCTTGAAAAAAAATTCTGCTTACTGGATGCTCTTAGGCAGGTAAACCACGCCTCTTCACAAACCTATTCTTGTTTGAAGTTCTTGAAGTCTACTTGCCTCTGAACACATGTTGTCTGTGTGCTAACTGTATCTAGACATTCTAGAGAGAGCACTGGGATTATGAGGTAGGTTACATCCAATTTATGTTTGCCTGTTCACACTTTTCATGGGAATATATCAGGTAAATTCATTAACTGAACAATGACCGTTGATGGTTAACCAAGAACTGTCCCAATTTGAAATAAGAGGGAGAAGTTCCTTTGCATATGAAGTACACAAGACATTGAAAGTTCTGAGCAGTAACAATTTTCTGTCATTGCCAATATTATCACATTCACAGTAGTAGCCAGATCATAATTGCTTTGAGTCTCCCACAATAAGTGAGTGCTAAAGGAATAGCTTCCTTTTTTAAAAAAAAAAAAAAAAAAAGATTTTTGTTTATTTATTCATGAGAAACACAGAGAGAGGCAGAGACATAGGAAGAGGGAGAAGCAGGCTCCATGCAGGGAGCCTGATGAGGGGCTCAATCCCAGGAACCCGGGATCATGACCTGAGCTGAAGGCAGACGCTCAACCACTGAGCTACCCAGTTGCTCAGAAAATAGCTTTCTTAAAGAAAAGACTGCCATGTTGAATTTTGGTCTGGGAGATCTTACAGAGAAAAAAGTATACCATTCCATGGAACAGCATGAGTGGGGAGAAAGGAGATATTCTCACAGAGACTGCATGACTTGTAGAGAATAGGAGGACCTCCGTAGAAGGTTCTGTGTGGTGATGACCGTGAAGCATTTGACATTGAATCCATTGAGTTAGGCTCCTGGGGTCTTAGGTCCCTCCACTTTCATCAAGATTCAACTGGAGTTTCAATTTACTGCCCAGTGGTTCCAAAGGATGTGGTGGTATTCTTCTGTATCAGGGGGGAAGGGAGCTAGACTTTTTAAAAATTGATCATTTATGATGATAATTTATGCCTACTTAGTACTGGAAAGAGACAACCAATCCTAGTTAACATAGAATAACACACACCCAAGAAAACAGGCTTTATTCATTGCCAAATCAGAGTAAGACTGTTGGCTACATCAAAATGACTTTTCAGCCTCCAGGCCAGTTTGGCCCAAAATATGTTTTTTTTTTTTCTTTTTTCCAAAATATGTTTTGTGGAATACCGATTCAGAAAAATAGTCTAAGAAAGCAAATGTAGAAATCCTATACAATAACCAACTCCAGTTGGTTTCCCCAGCTTCAGTTTTAGACACCTAAAACCTACACGAGCATGTTAAGAAACTGAAATACCCTCTGGTAATAAAATCTGTTTAAATAAGTATTTAAATAAGCATTTATTTAAATAAACATTTCTCACGATTGTCTGACAACAAAATCCTTTTGTATGTAAAGCCTATTCAAATCCTTCATGCTAATTTTCTAGGCTCTATATTTTGGGAAAGATTGCTCTAGTCAAAAACAACTAACAGGAATGAAATTAGGAGGAAAAAAAAACCAACCTGGACAAACCAAAAGCCTAACTATTTCCTTCAGATTTTCGGGAGTTCCATATTTTATGAAGTTTTGTGTTCTGAGTTCTTTGAATTTTGCTGTAATAATGATTTTTTAGATTGCATTTCCAAAGAGATAAAATTTGTCCAATTTGAAAGCCTGTTTTTTATTTTTATTTTGGGGGGTCACATTTAAGTTTAAAATGGATTGAGAATATTAGAGTTGTAGGAAGATATTTAAAAGTTATATTTACTCTCCTTTCAAATGAGTTGTTGAACAAGGTGGCCATGTATGCTCTCAAGATTAGAATGAAACACATATTGGAGTGCCTGGGTGGCTCAGTCAGTTAGGCATCTGACTTCGGCTCAGGTCTGGATCTCAGGGTCCTGGAATCAAGTACCACTTCTGGCTCCCTGCTCAGCGAGGAGTCTGATTTTCCTTCTCCCTCTGCCCCTTCCCCTGCTCTGTCTCTCTCTTTCTCTCCCTCTCCAAAAGATAAATAAAATCTTTAAAAGAATAGAGAATGAAACACATATCTCATATGTTTCTCTTCCAGCTTACGAGGTAGAGCAATAGGAATCCCCCAGAAATCCCCACATGCTTTCCTTCAAGATTCTCCCATCCCATCCCATCCCATCCCATCCCATCCCATCCCATCCCATCCCATCCCAGTGTTAAAGTTAACACTGACCTGAACTTTGGAGCTATCATTCCTTTCTTTTCTTTATAGTCTTCTGGTTCACACATCCATCAATCCAAAGATATTTTGGATTTTCCAAAAAAAACCACAGAAACATCTGTTGTAAATCAACCATCATATCTTACCTTCACTATCAAAAAGCAAAGTTGATGGATTTTGTAAGCATCTTATAGAAGGTTCATGAAAAATTTATTATTAATTTGCATCTAAATGAAACCTGATTAGAGAAACTAACATGAAGCGATTGAGAATTTAAACTAAAAGAATATTATAATCAAAAGAGAAAAGTTAAAGAAGCTCCAAAAAAAGAAAAATTAAATATACATATACATACATCCACATATATTTGCCAAAGGTAGAATTTATAATGGAAATGTGGGAAGCCTCATAATTTTTTCTTCTTAGACAACACTGAAGCTGTGTGGAAACTTTTGAAAATAAAAGCAATTATAAAGATTTTTGCATAAGTGTTCTTAAGTTATTAAGGCAGCTAAATGAAGCACAAATAATGAAATAAAACATAGGCAATTAATGTTCTAAAAGAAGTGTGATCTGTTATAAATGAGCAAGAAAGCATTAAAATTCTTTTAATAAGAAAACTCATTTCTTAGAAATGAAATTTAAAAAGCACTTCTCTTTGAAAATAATTTGAAGCATTCGCCCCAAATCGAAACCACCCTCGCTCCAGTCTGCAAAAATCTCTAAGTGAACAGAAATATCCTTCTTAGCTTGAAATTTGATTCTCAACAAGAGAACTTGTGATTATTATGGAAATGAAATGCTGTACATTTTTCTAAAAGTGAGTATATATTTATACCATACTCATTTCCCTTTGAAAATGTTGCTGTTTTTTGACAACATGAATTTTTAAGGATTCAAATGTAATAATTTCAATGCAATTGGAAGTTTCATTATGCAGCTGGCAAATGCTAGGCATTTATACCAGTTATGGGCGGGAGAAGTGCAATCATTTTATGAGCCCCTTGTCGATTATGTGTTTGTACAAGCAGCTGAATGGTTAATACAAGGCAGTGATTCAGGAGTCATCAACTTATTTCATCAATTGTTATTAACGGTTTAATCTATTTGATATTAATAAACCTATTCAATGCTTGATCTGTCACAGTAAAGTAGATATAATTTCAATCACTGGATTAGCATTAGCCCATTAATTTAAAGTCAAAAAAGAGTTTTATTTCTTTTCTATAGGTAGCTAGAGTATGTTGCTGGTCTAAGGAAAACAAGATTGAGAGTTGTAAGTAGGTGTGGGAATCAACTCTTCGTTCAAACGATACCCTTTGAGACCAAGGGTTTTGCCTATTTCTCTCCAGCAGAACAACCCATGAAGCCATGGCCCCTGTCCAGGACTCTTCCAGTTCCCTTGTTACTCATGTCATTTGTTCTCTCTCCACTTCACTCCACTCCACAATACTCCATCTTCCTTTTTATTTGTAGAGTCACAAACTTCCAAAGAGGTCCAATCATGTCACTTCTTTTCTTAAACTTCTCCTCTAATTCCCTGTTGCATGGAGGAGAATGCCAAGACTCTTCCCAGTCTGGAACCAAGAGCTCCACCTCAGCATCATCTCCTCCCATACCACAGCACCACTGAACCTCTCAGATAGATGGGACATCTCACCTCCCCTGGCATGCATTTTGAGGCTCCATGTCATATGCCTTTTGTGATATATGTACTCTCCATTGTGGTCCCCAAACTCACCTGGAATCTTAGAATGCCAACATCTTTGGAATAGGGTCTTTACAGATGTAATTAAACTAAAGATCTTAAGGTCTTCTTGGATTAAGTTTGGCACTAAATGCATGGGTGGGTGTTCTATAGCAGACAGAAAACACAGAGATAAACAGAAGGAGGAGGCATGTGAAGATGGAGACAGATTGGAGCAATGCATGTACAAACCAAGGAATGCCAAGGATTGCCAATAGTCATCAAATAGCAATAGAGAGACAATGAATGCATTCTTTCTCAGAGCCTCCAGAAGGAACCAGCCCTGCTGACACATTGAATTTAGATTTCTGGCTTCCAGAACTGTGAAAAATAAAAAAAATAAAGAATGGTCATTGTTGTAAGCCACCAAGTTTGTGGTAATGTGTTCTGTAAGGCAGCCCTAGGAGATTAGTACATCTCTCCTCTGCTTGGGATGCCTGTTCTTTTTTTCATGAGGCAAAGGCTCAAGGCTTTCCTTGAGATCTAGTTCAAATGTCTTACTTAATTCATGGCAGAGGAATAAGAGATAATGGTTAAAAGGTGTGAGTTTCTGGACTCAAGTCTTACTTATGTCACTTAATGATTAAAAATTCTCTGATCTTCAGCTTTCTATGTGTAAAAATGGGGATGAACTCTTTAGTAAATATTTTGGAACCCACAGAACACTTGAAACAGTTCTTGACATAAAAAAAATCCTATAAAAGCTGTTAACTATTCTTCTTCTTATTATTATTATTCTTAAATGTCCCTAATTTCTTCAGGAAAATACTTATCACCATCTTTAACAGGAAGAATCATATGATAATAAGATAGTTGGTAAATGAGCTAGTGCCCATGAGGTCTCAGGGGAGCATCTTACGCGGTAAATGGGCAGTAAAAATTAGCTACTAATATAAGCAACCGTCTCTGAATTTTCCTGAATGGATCATCCCCTTCTTTAGGCTCATTGTAACTGCTCTGTCCCTACTGGAATGAGCGCTTTGCACCCATAGGTTCTAGCACAGAGTATGAAGTTTAGTATGTAGGCAGTCAGGATTGAATCAACGAGTGCAGGAGTGCATGGATGAGCTTGCATGAATAAGTTAATACTGCTCCCTATAGCAGAATATGCTTCTATTAATACTAAATCTATTATTTTGACAAGCAATGAGTTAATTACTTAACTGTGTCAACTCTAGTCCAGGAAGCTCCTGGAGGTGCAGACTTACGATTTTGTCAGATTCCTAGCCTCTCACTCTGCATGTAGCAAGCCCTCCTTGAGTGCTTCTTGCTGTGCGGATGGATGTCTGTGTGATCGGCAAAGACCTACTTGGCCCTGGTCACTTCTCACATTTGGATTGGTTTCTTCTTTCACATCTTTGATTCCACTTACAGTGACTGGCTCAGAGATGCCTGTTACATGCAGACATTTATAGTTTATGGTCTTTCATCAGGTGAGTAGATGATACGAGAAGGGTAGTATGCTTCCTTGATAAAAGCAGTTTTCCTGCCTGTATCTGCCCAAGTGCCAGTTTAGGGATGGCATTCGCCAGCCATCTGCCAAGTCCCAACCTGGTGCAAGGGAATATACTTTTCTAGAGGCAGGGGCAGTCATTGGGTAGTCTTTTTCAGCACACACAGAATGTTCAACTAACATTTATTGAGCACCTATGGGGTGCCAGGTACTACCTGGTAGATTTTCTAGTCTTCTACAGGTTAGCCTTCCCTGAGGTTAACTAGAAGAGTGGAGGAAAAGAAAGGGATGGGGAACTCATACAAACTGTCTGCTACACATGTGCCGGAAATGCTACGAGATGCTTTTCTAAGACCAGAGTTAAAGGTGCTTTTGTATTTGAATTCTGTCAGATGAGTTCTTCGGCTGTCAGTATCAGAAGCTTAAGTTCTCTGTCTTAAAACAAAACAATAGGAAAGAAAGAGAAAAGAAATTTACTGGAAAAACAAAGGAAAATCTGAACAACCAATCCAAATTCAGGAAAGGATAGGAACCAGGGCAATTTCATGGGATTTAGGTAGCTTATTTATTCATTCATTCAATAAATATGTTTTTTTTTATTAATTACCTGCTAGGGCAAACAGTTCCCTCAATAAAGCAGAAGGATTTGCTCTCTCCCACATAAGAGAAAGAGAGAGAGGGAGAAAGAGAGAGAGAGAGAAAGAAAGACAAGTAAACCAATAAACCCACACAGAAATTTCATGTAGTGAAAGCAGCAATGAACAAAAATGAAGAAAGGGGATCAAGAATAACAAGGCAGGGACAGGGAATTGTTTTAGATGGCACTGTCAGGAAGATTCTCCCTGAGGAGCGAGCAAACCCTAGAACAAGATGGGTGAGGACACCACAGAATGTTTTGGGGCAGATCATTCTGGCTATAGAGATGGACAATAGCAAAGGCTCTGAACTTGAGGTGTCTCAGAAATCAGTGTGACTTGACTAGAGTAGGAATGAGTAGTTAAATCAGTTATGTTAAAATTGTGTGTCACTTGACTCAGATGAACATTCCCGGGTGGGGACAGTGTGATTGATTTATTTGGGTCACGTGCCTATACCTTGGCCATTAGGGAGGAGGGAATTTGGAATGATAGTCCTAGTGAGATTGCATGCAACAGGAGCAGGCCAGTTTCTAGTCGAAAGTTTAGGTGCTATGATGAGAAAAAGGATTGGATGAGCACTCTCAACACCAACTTCCTTGGGAGACTCAAATGTTTTTTTGTTTTTTTTTTTTTCAAATGTTTTTTATTTCTCTTTTCCAACTTAATACTGCAAATGTTTGTTAACCACCTACTTTGTTCAAAGATTTGGGTCTGTGTTGTGGGAGTTTCAAAGGTGAAGGCCCAGATCCTGAATGTTTAGGGAATAGTGAGGAGTCCCATGTGGCTGCAGCATTTTTTTTTTTTTTTTAACAGGGATACAAAGAATGCGATGCAAGACAATGTTTGACAAGGAGACTGGTCTACTGCAAGGAGGCTCTTTTGAGGGTTTTGAAGTCTGGAGATGTCGAATATTCCATACACAGCACCTTGCTTAATTAAGCATACCAGTAAAATAGCCATCCATTTTATTTGTTAAAATGATGCAGAGATGCGTGCAATGTTGGGCTATAACATATAATGGTTAGCAAATACTCCCTAGGAACAAATTAGAAAAAAAAACATATAAAAATTCACTAACAGGTTTACCAGAATTAGCTTCCTTAGGAGCACTAATATATGTACAATGAAATAAAAAAGGAATGGCAAGGCAGGTGCTTTATCCGAAATAAATAAAAGCAGATGATACATTAATGAGCAAATGCATTCTTCTTAAAATTATTTCAGCAGCTAACAAATATAATTTCACCAAACAGCAAACAGTATATGTTTGTCTTTAAATGTTGTTCATAAATATTCCATTTCACAAGGTTTGCTGCATAAAACTCTAGAGTATGACACTAAAGTTCACTGAATTCAATTAGCAATCAACCCAAAGGGTGCTTCATGTTCAATACAATAATCTAATGCCAAGCATCTTTTCTCAGATATGATCTTCAAATTTCCATGCTAGACTTGGGCATTTATTCATTTTATAGGACGTGCAGTCTCTTTAAGGAATCTGCATTGTTCTTCATTTTGCTAACCCTTTCCTTACCTGTGTTTAGTCTACTGATGAGCCAATTTAAGGTGTTCTTCATCTATTACTTTCTTTTGTTTTTATTTTTTTGATGTCTAGCATTTCCTGATTCTTTCTTAGAATTTTCATCTCTTTCCTTACATTATCCATCGTTTCTTGCCTGCTCTCCTCTCTTGTCATTAGAGTCCTTAGCACAGGACTTAAGCACAGTTGTAAATTCTAGTTTGATAATGTCCACACCTCTGTCATATCCGAATCTAGTTCTAATTCTTGTTGTGTCTCTTCAACCAGTGTCTTTTCTTTTTTAAAAATTTATTTATTTATTCATGAGAGACACAGAAAGAGAGGCAGAGACATAGGCAGAGGGAGAAGCAGGCTCCCCAGAAGGAGCCCCATGCAGGACTCAATCCCTGTGTCCCAGGACACGCCCAAGCCAAAGGCAGATACTCAACCACTGAGCCACCCAGGTGTCCTGTGTCTTTTCTTTTAATACACATTGTGGTCTTTTTTTTGAAAGCTGGACATTTGTACTGAGGTAAATAGGTATTTGGTCTGAGGTTTTCTATTTATCTGGCAAGGAGTTAGCCTCTCCATGTATTGCTTGCTGAAGCTGTAGGTGTCAGAGTCTAACATTTCCTCTGGTGGCCTTGTTTTTGTCTCCCCTGTTTTCTTAGGGTTTCCCTAAAGACTTCCTAAGTAAAATCTGAGCCATGTGGTTATTTCTATTGTTCCCACCCTAGCACTGCATCCAGTGGTAGTTTCTGCTCCTGGACTTCTGCTTCATTACATTAAGATTCCCTGTATCTGTCTGCCTGTCTCGCCCATGCGGGAAGTGGTGGTTTACCCTGTGACTTTGATTCTCTAATAGACCTAAGAAGAGATGTTGATGTTCAGTTTGCCCAGCTTTTTTCCTGTTAGGAGCACAGAACATAGGACTATATGCTGGACTGGAAACTACAGCATCCCTTTTAATTTGGAAGAGATTAGGGAAAAAATTGAAAAGTGATTATATAATTTCTACACTGTGTGTTCAACATCATCAGCAGCTTACCTGTCTGGGTTGATCCTAAATCTTAGCTGCTGAGAGATGGGATCTTGATATACCTTAAAAATGGAAAGAGACTTTGAGTGTCTTATAAATCAATCTGCTTCTATCTATTTTTTGAATATGAGCATTTCAGCACCCAGAATGATATGATATTCTGAATTTGTTCTATGCTAGAGTAACACCAGTTACTCATACTTGCCTCTGGGCATTTACAGAGAGTGCATTGCTGTGGAAGCAGAGTGGCTGCTCCTTTCTGATAACCCTTACCCTGTAATGTTAAGGTAGTGAAAATTCTTAAAAAATGACTATAATTTACCAGCCTAGTTTGTGCCTGGCTTGTTTGCTAAGCATGCTTTATATGCAATATGTCATTTACTCTATCTACCTAATTTACTCTAGAAGATGAATTTTTATGGGAGAAAAAAGGATTAGAGAGGTGAACTGGCTTTCTCAAGTTCCCATTGCCAGTCAATGGCTAAACCAAGATTCAAATTCAGATCAGTTTCTAGAGATCTTATTCTTAACCAGTAAGCTATGATTCCCCATCCAAGATGAAGCATTTGGGGGACATATGCTTTTAACGTTTACTGATCAATTCTCTGCATATTCAACAAACGTTTATTAATTAATCATCTATATGGGCCAACCTCTATTCTAGGCACTAAAAATCCATCTCTCATAGATCTTATATGCTAGGGAAGGGGGACAGACAATACAACAAATAGTTTAGTAAGTTTTATAGAAGAGCAACAGGTCATATGTATGAGGGGGGAAAATTAAGCAAGATAAGAATTTTAATACAAGTCAGGGAAGTCCTTACTGAAAAGGTTACATTCAAACAAAGATTTAAAAGAGTGAGTCAAAAAAAAAAAGTTAAAAAAAAATAAAAGAGTGAGTCATGAGTCTGGCTAAGGAAGGAGAAGTCAAAAGAGGCTGACAAATTCCAAGGTCCAAGGAAGGAGCCTGTTGGAGTGTTTGAGGAATAGTGAGGAGACTCCAGGTCTATACAATGGTGAGGTATCTTGCATTAGAATCTTCATGTATTTCAATTTTGTCTTAGGACTGGGGATATTAGGTGGAATATTCTTTGGGCAGATCCTAGTGCTCTTACAGAGGCAGATCTCAGCAGAGTGACGCCTAGCTTTTAATCAACATTTTTAAAGAGCATAGAGATTCCTTACTTTTTCTTTTCACTAATCCAGGAGCAGAAGTGGGTGAAGAAGCTAGGATCTGTGGTGTGAACATAAGGCATATTGATACAATGGGAAAACTGTGAGGACAGGAGTCACAGTACCTGAGTTTTGCATCTGGCTCAGTCCCTAACTGGTTGTATGGCCAAGGGTAAATACCTCCCCCAGTCACAGTTACCATACATGTAAAATGGGCTTTTGGATCAAATTTTTTTTCCCGAAAAACTATTATTGTCTCCCTCCTGCATCCCCTCTTGCATCCTCCATGTGTCAGCTCCATAAGAAGAGTCATAGCTGATATTTATGGAGCAGTTATTACCTCCCCAAATACTGTTCTAAATATTATGTGTATCAAATCACCTAATACTCAAGAGCACCCCAGGAGGTATAAATGGTGACAATCATCTCTAGTTTACAGATGAGGAGATAGATACCGAAAGATTGCAGATTTGCCCTGGCCAACCAGGTGTCAAGAAAGAGCAAGATCACTGACAGCAGGGAGGCAGAGCACACATGGGACTTCTAGGTCCTGAGTCAAGATCTGCTTGTGTGGGCTGCTTCCACAGCCTCCCTGTTCTGGTTCTGAAGTAGCTAATAGAAACATTGTGTAAACCACATATATAACCTTAAATTTTCTAGTAGCCAAATTTTAAAAAAAAACAGGTGAAATTTTAATAATACATGGAATAGAATATATCCAAGATGTATCATTAGGCATATAATGAATACAAAAATAATCAGTGACATGTTTATAATCTTTGTTTGTAGTAGGTATCTGAAAGCCCGTGTGTTTATAAAAATATAAACTTTCAAGAATATCCAAGACAAAACTCTCAGTGAAGTGCCCTTGAAGTACTTAGACACAAGTAGCTGGGGGCTACCATGTTAGGCAGCACAGATCAAGACTGTGCAGCTCAATTATCATCACCCTTGGGATACTTTACCAATAACAATTTCAGATTGGAAAAAATAAATGTTGCTGTCCATTACAAAAAGACAATAAAGTGTGTGCAAGTGTATCAGCCACAAAAATGCCATGTTTATGTTCTCAATGTTTACCCAGTAAAAACAAAATCTGACACACACATGGAATTTACTACATGCCGGAAAGTGTCCTAAGTGCTTTGCTTGTCCTAACTCATGAAGATTCACTACAATCCCGTGAGCAAGCTACTCTCACCACCCTTGTGTTGATGATAAATAAACTGACCAATGAAGCTGCATAAATCATCACTGGTTATGCAGCCAGAGGACTCCAATGCAGAGATTCAAATTCTGACAGTTTGGCCAGGGTCAGTGTTTCAAATCCTTTGCTGTTCTCCTTATGTGATAATAGTTAGGCTTCAAAATTTTAACTGTGTCAATCTTAGGTTACCAGCAGAATGTGTGTGTACAACTGGCTGGAGTGAAAGAAGATAAATTCATTTTCATTTGAAGCTGAAATTGCCAACTGTGTTTCTGTCTGGATTTCTTTTAATCTCCCACTGATCCACGCATTTAAATCTGGGGATAGAATTTTGGAGCAGCAGGGCACACTGGTGAACACCAGGGTAAGGTCTGTCGTGCATTTCAGCCACACCAACAAGAAGCCAAAATGCCCTTTGTGGGTAATTAGTGCCCTCACCTCTTTGTGTGTTCTCAATAAGTCCAGTTATCCCAGAGCTCAAACTACTTCCAGGAGATAATTAGGGGCTGCTGAAAGCTGCCGTAACCCTGCCAGGCCACAGGGGCATTGTAAATTACTACTTCTCAAAGAGATTCATCAGCTTTCAGCAGCTCACAACACCTCAAGTCTAATCCCCAGAAGGATTGAACATGGATTGCTTGGATTATTACATTCTCATTTGGAGGTTTTGCATCTCTTCTTACAGAGACTGATGTCATTTCCATGTTGTAAAGGCAACTTGGGAACATGAAGAGTTAATGCCAAGCATCTGGAAAAGCCTGATTAAAAGATGAGTACATACTCTACAGCCCAGTAGAGAGTATTCATCAAGACTTTTTTTGATTCATGTCTGTTTTTATTAATTTTACATCCAACTTTCTATCTTTCTCAAATTGTCAAATCCAGTTTGGGACTTTGTTGGGGCTGAATAGCTGTTGCTTATAAAATCTCTATTAAGTGCTGCACATTGTTCATGTGTTATTTCTAATTCTACAATAACTGTGTTATAACAATCACAGTAGCAAATACATAGTGAAGGCTGAGTGTGTCCAGCATGATTCAGAGCACCTTACAAGTAGTAACCCATTGACTACTCCAAAAACCTGTAAGATAGGTACTGTCATAATCCTCTTATACACTAGAGAAAATCAAGAACAGAAATGGTGAGTGATAGCCCAGCGTCAACCAGCTGGGAAGCTGCCAGCCACATTTCAAATCCAGTATCTGCTCAGGGATTTGCATTCTTAACTACCACCATACATGGCTTTTATCTGAATTTTAATAATAACTATTCCTGTGTTTGAGAGGTGCAAAGTGATGAGGTAATTAGCCACAGGTCATCTAGTTAATGAGTTCTGGCAATAGAGTTTGAAGCAATTTCTGACTTAACTCCCAAGCTCACATACTTTCTGCTAAACTACAAGTGAAGAAACTATTTTTCTCATTGGGGGAAGATCTTAGAATATACTGATCTCAGCAGTGTGTGGCTTGAGAACTTTGTGGGTTTTTTTCCAATTAAGGAAAATTTATATTGCTCAAAAGTAGTGTTATTAAAGATGGTGACTTCAGACTGTTGTGTTTCTCTTATTGGGTGAGTGTGAGTGTGTGTTGTGTGTGTGTGGGGGGGCTTGATATGAAGGAATATCCTCTGTTTAAGACTTCCCTAAATCATGGACTAATGCATAAGAAAATAAACATTTTACTTCATCATGGCCTTCCCCATTTTCTACTTGGCAAATGTGATATTCTGGCAAAAGTTCCGTGCCTTCTGAAATTTGCCAAGGACAAAAGTGTCTCTCAAACAAGGTCAGTGCTAAATATATGATAATAAACAGTAAGGAAAAATAATGAAAAATCTTGGTGACCAGAATGTTCCTAAAGTTCTACTTCTCAGAACACTATATTATGCATTTGTTTAAATCACATGTGGTAATGCTAAAAAATAAAACAAAGCAAATAAACAAAACCCATGGTTTGATGTTTTCCCAGAAATTTCTGGACTACTATTACCCAACAGCAGTTGAATATTCTTTTTCTCTTTCTAGGACTGTCTTGACTTTGAGAAATAAAAAAAAATACAAAGCTGCACAAAAAATAATGAATGCTCATATAACCACTGCTCAGAATGACAAAAATTAACATTTTACATATGTTTAAAGACCTTTATAAAAAAAAAAGACCTTTATATATTACTTTTAATATGTCAGATAAGCTCAAACTCCCATTTGCTCTCATGCCCTGTTGCATTTCCTTATCTCCAGAGGCAATCCCACACATGGAAAAAACAAATTATGAGTTTATATAAATTTATATACCTGCTCTATTTGCATGTATTTTACAATCACAGTAATGATTTCATACTTTCACATATCATTCTTCACCCTTTTTTCATTTAACATGGCTTTTAAGATCTACCCAGATTAATGCATGAAGATCAAGCTCATTCTACTTAACATACTTTCAGGATTCTACTGTTATCAACATACCATATATTATTTATTCTTTTTTCTAGAGATGGTTATGGAGTTTGTTTCTAATATTTTGTTTTATTTTATTTTTAAGTAATCTCCACACCCAACATGGTGCTTGAACTCATGACCCCAAGATCAAGAGTCACATTTTCTACCACAGAGCCAGTAAGGTGCCCTGAGAGTTTGCTTCTAATAGTTCATTATTACTAATAATGTGACTAAGTGTCTCTTTGTAAGTATCTCTATTAGTTTGCTCAAATTACCAAAACAAAATACCATAACTAGATGCCTTAAATAACAGAAAATTCACTTTCTCCCAGTTCTAGAGACTGGAAGTTCAAGATCAAAGTGTCAGAAGGTTTAGTTCCTTCTGAAGTCTCTTTCCTTGCAAATGGTTGCCTTCTCTCAGTGTCCTCATGTGACCTTTTCTCTGTGCACATACATGCCTGGTGTCTCCTTTTTCTTATAAGGATACCAGTGAGGGGCACCTGGGTGGCTCAGTCGATTGAGCATCTATCTTCAGCTCAGGTCATCATCTCAGGGTCCTGGGATCAAGCCCTGCTGCAAGGGGAGTCTGCTTCTCCCTCAGTCTCCTCTTTCCCTTGCTTATGCTCTCTCTCTCCCTCCCTCTCTCTTCTCTTGAATAAATAAATAAGATCCTTTTTAAAAACGATCTTATTTTATTTATTCCTGAGAGACACACAGAGAGAGGCAGAGACATAGGCAGAGGGAGAAGCAGGCTTCCCAGAGAGAGCCCGAGGCAGGACTTGATTCTAGGGCCCTGGGGTCATGATCTGAGCCGTGGGCAGACGCTCAACCATTGAGCTACCCAGGTGTCCCAATAAATAAGATCTTAAAAAAAAAAAAAAAAAAAAAAGGACACCAGTGATATTGGATTAGTGCCTATCCATATGACATCATTTAACCTTAATTATCTCTTTAAAGACCATCTCTAAATATGTCACATTATGAGGTGTCCTGGGTTTTGGTTATCAACATATGGAATTTGGCTGGAGGACACAATTCAATGCCATAGTGATACATTGCAGATATTGTAGACTAAAGGTTCAGAGCAAGGGCTATGGAGTCAGACTGCCTGCTAGATTTTGAATCTCTACCATATGACTTTAGCAAGCTACTTAGTGTTTTAGCAGCTCATCTACAATAAAAGCCATCTACTTTTTGGGTTTTTGTAATTGTTAAAATGTAAAGCACCAAAATGGTGCCTCACTCAACATTAGCTAGTGTTAGGTTTACTTTCATATATTTTTATTTATTTATTTATTTATTTTTTACTTTCATATATTAAGAAGAGTTTATCTAGAAGTGTACCTGGTCATGAAATCTTTAATGCACAGGAAACACATATTCCTTTTTTCTAGATACTGCTAAATTGCTTTCTGTGGTGGATTAAACCAATGAACACTTCTGCTTGCTAAGTATAAGAGTTCCTTTTTCCTCATTTCTTGGCCAACGATTGATTTTCTTCATACATCAACATTTCTATCCATCTGATGTTTGAGGAAAAGTATGTCATTATTTAATGCATTCTTTGGTATACATGTATTTCAGGTGGTCTATAGACCACAGAGGAAAAGTCATATAGGTGGTTCTATATGCTTCTCACGGTCCCTCCCTTAATATAGTCCAGAGCAAAGAAATGCACAATACAAATGATAGCTCTCTTTGGCTATTGGATGAATGCAGGGAGTCAGGTGTCTTTTTTACTCTTTTGTTATCTTTGGTTCTTTTCCTGTGTTTTTAGGGATTTTTATTTCCCCTTCAGGATGTAAAGACATTCAACCAGACATTCTCCGAAATCTAGGAAAGCTAAGAACTTCTTTATTAGTTACAATTTTCCTTTGTCTAAAGCATTGACTCTCAAACTGGGTGATGTATATGGAATTGTTGAATCACTATATTGTACCCTTGAAATTAATATAACATTGTATGTTAACTACACTGGAATTAAAATAAAAACTTTTAAAATTTCATTTTGACCAAGAATCATTTGATAACTATGGTAATAATGCTGGTTCCTAGACTGCACCATCAGAGATTCAAATTCAACCCTATGGTAGAAATAAGAATCTGAATTTTTAACAAGCACTTCTTTTGATCTATTTTAGGTAATATGTGGCCTACATTTTAAAGAACATGACTTTAAAAATAAAATATTTGAATGTGTTCCTAAGTATTATGCTAATTTATGAACCCTTTGTTGTATCTTAACATAAATAAACATGCAGCCTGCAAACAAATATGTCATGGGATTTGGAAATGTGTCTTCCTGAGCCTTATATTTCCTTTGTTTAAGGGCTAAGCCATTGACTAAAAAAACTCTAGAACTACCCTACAACCCAGCAATTGCCCTATTAGATATTTATCCAAAGGACTCAAACATAGTGGTTGGAAGGGGCACATACACCCTAATGTTTGTAGCAGCAATGTCAACAATAGCCAAAATATGCAGAGTCCAGATGTCCATCAATAGACGAATGGATAAAGAAAATATACTATATATATAGAATAGAATATTACTAGGCCATTAAAAAGAATGGAATCTTGCCAAAAAAAGAATGGAATCTTGCCATTTGCAATGACATGAATGGAACTAGAGTATTATGCTAAGTGAGTCAGAGAAAGACATATACCATATGATTTCACCCACATATGGAATTTACAAAACAGAACAGATGAATGTAGGAGAAGAGAAGGAAAAATAAGATGAAAATAGAGAGGGAGGAAAACCATAAGAGACACTTCACTCTAGGCAACAAACTGAGGGTTGCTGGAGGAGAGTTGGGTGGGGGATGGGGTAACTGGGTAATGAGCATTAAGGAGAGCACTTGATGTAATGACCATTGGGGGTTATATGCAACTGATGAATCACTAAATTTTATCCCTAAAGCTAATAATACAGTAAATGTTAACTAAATTGAATTGAAATAAAGAATTTAATTTTAAAAATTATTTATTTCTAGTTCTGATATTCTGTCTTCTGGTTCTGTTATGTGTCTATTTTATTTCTTACCAGGCTTTCAGTAGTCCATGCAAGCACATAATATTGGTGTACTGCAGATCATTTAGAAACGATAGTGAATTTTTCTCAGAAACTTGAGGAAATAAGTCTACCAATTGAAAGTTAAGTATTTAACTTAACTTCAGAATTTAATATAAGGAATGAGACCATTTTATTGTAAATATCCCCTAGAAGGTAGAAAATCTCCCAGATAAAAAACTGGGTGCATGAGATCTAAACGCAATTGATGTTTGACTTAATCAATATAATAGAAAGTCATAGCCATCAGTGTAATATCATATCTGGAAGTAATTATATGGGGACTGAGAAGGTATTAGAAAATATCATATATCAAAGAAAGTGAGTCAAAAAACCCAGCATGCCTCCAGGCCCTGTCTGAGAGGAGATTGTCCCCAAATTTCAACTCTAATTTATCCTCATAGTAAAGATGAATCATTAATCAAAAACAAGGATGGGATGCCATGTTAATACTAGCTTTATTTTGTTTATAACACCATTTTTAGTAATACATTTGACAAGAAAAGAGAGTATATCTGATACTTGAGGACTTATTCATTATCACACCGGTTAGCAGGACTATAAATTAACACAATCTTTCCGAGAAGCAATTGGACCATCTTACCAAATGCCTCAAATACGTGTATTCTCAAGGATTTATTAATTTCAAATTTAATAATGTATTTAAGGAAATAATTAACCTATACAAGTATTTTTATCCATAAGGATTTTGCTGTAGTGCTTCTCTCATTATACATATATAACAAAAGGGAATGAACTGTATACATTTTGGTATATGCCCCAAATAAAATCTTATTTTTCAGTAAGTATATGAACTATAAATGTTATTTTCACATGATAAGCTTGAGATGATATATTTTCAAGTAAAATAATTACTTTATGGTACGTAGTGTAACACATTTTTATTTAAAAAAATATATCCACACTCATAGAAAAGGTGTTAATGCAATATACATATGTATTAAAAAGTTCCACAGTGGTTATGTTTGCATAGTTGGATTATTGGTATGGATTTCTTTTTAAAACTTTTCAGTTATCTTTACTTTCTTTCCATAATGAATATATTACTTTTTCATAAGATGATAAAGTAAAAGTATTACTAATTTTTAACATTTGAATCTGTTATTGGTCTCCTTTGAGTTTAGTTTAGGACAGTCATTCATTCATCAAACATTGAATATATGCATCATTTGCCTTGGAATAATACTTGAGTGAAAAAGAGGCAGATCTCTATCCTTGTAGAGTTTACCTTCCAGCTTACATTCCAAGTCAGTTCCTCTGAGCAAGAACCACAGTGCACACTGATCTAGCCAGGCATTCAGGGAGCTAGCCTTGCCACCCACCTCCCCAAATCCAAGCCACCAGGTTCCCTCCCCAGCTCCTGGGCTGGGCTTTGCACTTTTTCTGACTGGATCTGTGATGTTGTGATATAACAAGGAATTATTTTATCTTTGTCTTGGGTTTCTGGCATAGAGCTTCTAAAACCCTTGAAATTTCTGAGTGATCAGCATAAGAATGTCTTTTGTTATTCAATATAGGCTCCTTTCAACCACATTGGAATTTGTGCTAATGAAGTGAGTTTTGGTGGACCTCTGATTAGCTTCAGGATGGGGACTGGTAGTTACCAGAAAGATCAAGATTTGATTAGAGAACTGGAACTTCCATCCCAACATTTGACCTATAAGGAGGAGAGAGGATCTGGAGATTGAGTAAATCGTCAATGCCAATGATTTAATCAACAATGCCTACATAATGGAACTTCCATAAAAACTCACAAATAAGGGGTTCATGTTGCTTCCAGGTTGGAGTATCTAGGCACTGGAAGGTGGTGCACCCAGAGAAAGCAGAGAAGCTCCATGCCTCTCCCCCTTACTTTGCCCTACGCATGTCTTCTATTAGACTGTTCTTGAGTTTGTCCTTTACAATAAACCAGTAATAGCAAGCAAACTGTTTTCCTGAGTTGTGTGAGCATCCTAGCAAATTCTCAAATCTGAGAAGAGGGTCATGGGAATCTCTGACCTTATAGCCACAGTCAGCGTACAGGAGGCTCAGGCCTGCGTAATTGTGGGGTAAGTCCTATGGGACTGTGCCCTTTAACCTTTGGGATCTGATGCTAAAGCAGAGGGTAATTAGGGTCAGAATTAAAGGAAATCATAGTATACCCAGAGGGTGGGTGCCTGGAGAGTTGGAGAATCAATTGGTGTGGAAAAACCCCACACATTTGGTGTCAGCAGTGTTCTGAGGGTGGAAACAGAGCATAGTGGTAGAACCACAGCTGGAGTTTGAGCTAACCCAAGTGTGAAGGCCACTTGAGAACAGAAGCACGTGGACGCACAGATCTGTGCCTGTTCATGGGTAAACGGTGCTCCTTCAAAAATGAAAAAAATTCCATTTTAAGCTTACCCTGGAAAATTGACAAGACAATGTTATTGGTGCATCACTGGCTTCTCAAAAGGCATGAGCACTCTCTCTTTCTTTTGTTTCCCCTTTCTGCCCTGCCTGCATTCTCCTCAGTAAGTCTAAGGAAATGTTCCAATGAAAATCTGTGACTATTTGTGTAATATAATAGAAAGGGTTTTTTTTTTTCTACTTGTTTCTGTTAGGTCCAAAGAATAAACAAAATTCATCCAGTTAAAACTCATTTGAATGCACTTCTATCTTTGATTACTTTTTCATAAAAAGTCAATATTTTGTCAAAAGGCAATGTATCAGGCTTAAGAATGAACGGTCTCTAATCTTCTAGTCATTATCCACACTGGCCAAATTAAATGATCACTGTAATAGTTCTGCTAACAGATGGCATTGTGTAATTTTGGTAGTGGTAGAAGGAATAAGGAAATTGGAATAAATCTTGTATCTTAGTAACGGATTATGTCCACCAAACACCACAGAAACCAAACTAGGTAAAACAAAACAAAACAAAACAAAATCTCACAGGACATTGTGCAAATAGACAACAAAGAAAGCAAATCTTTCTTTGATATCAGAGGTATATTTTTAGTCAAATATTTATATTTTTGAATATTTATGAATATAAATTTTTCCCACAAATGGTAAGAGGCCTGTAATAAAAATGTCCATATTTTTTACTAAAATAATAAAATCTGGGCCCTTTCTCCACCACTAGAAAACAGCTGTCTTGCTAAAAAGCAATCCATTTATTTAGACATAACTCTTATTGGACAACTTAAATATTACCCACCATCGAGACCACACACCTGCATTAACTGAACTTTTCACTGCCTTGAGGTTCTAGATCATTTTTTTTATTTCATTTTTCTCTATAGTTGCATTTTCCAAACTTTTTGCAAAGGACCTATAACTTTCATAAGAAAATTAAAACAAACAAAAAAAGAAAAGCAAATAAACATGACAAAGTACATACTGAAAGTACAAGAGAGTGTGTACTTTCAATATTCCACGTGTTTTAAAATCTGGTGAGCCTCATGGAGTTTAAACTCCACTAATACCAATTTTATGCATAAAAGGGTTGGGACTGCCATGGTGCTCCAAGTCTGAAAAAAGAGGCTGTTCATCCCTTACGTAGCATTTCTTTTATTGACATTCTTTTTAAAATATTTTAAAAATTTATTTATTCATGAAAGACACAGGCAGAGGGAGAAGCAAGCTTCCTGTGGGAAGCCTGATGCAGGACTGGATCCCAGGACCCTGGGAACACAACCTGAGCCAAAGGCAGATTCTCAACCACTGAGCCACCCAGGCACCCCTACTGATGACATTTTTGAGTGCTTCTAATTTCATTGGTCCCTTTGCCCCATGCTGAACTATGTTCAGCAGTCCAGTGAGTCAACTTAACATTTGATCACAGGCAAGGAAACTTCCTCTTGCTTAGTAAGAGTAACTCAGGCAAACCGTTAAGAGGCTCTGGTTTGTGGAGCTTTAAGCACTTCTTCAGTGCTTGAGGTTTCCCTGTATTTCCACAGCTTTCCCTAGCTTTCTTTCCTTCTTTGTTTCCAAGTCCTGTTATGAGCTGATGGAATATTTTAATGAATGGCGGAAACCATGGGGAATTCAGAGAATATATCTATTTACACCTGTAGTCTAAAATACCTTCATGAGGAATAAAAGTCTACAGTTCCACTTCTGTTTCTTTATTCTTCTAGAAAATGTCCTCCTGACCAGGCTGTTCCATTATTTTCTAGTTATAAATCTCAAACTTGGTAATGTCTCCAGCTCTGTTACTGGTATTTGACATATTTCATATTTCAGCAGGTTGTCACAAAGCTAGACCTCGGGAATAATTAACCCACCAAACCAAAATTGGGCTTTTAAAATCCTGATTGTTACTGACTGCTCACCTAAGACTCTTCTCTCATCTCACATATGGATCCCTATTTCTCCCAGACTAAGAAACATAAGCATCTCCTTATACTAATTTTATATAAAAACGACCCCCAAATTTGAGAATCATTAGAGGAAATCTTACTGGCCAATTTCCTTTTAGCTTATGTTAATTTCTACCAGGTTTCTCGAACAATCTGCATTTTTCTTACCTAATGATGAGTTTAAAACAATGCATTCGTGGAACTGGAGGAGCTTTCTAAGATTTTGAACTGCTTGGTTTTAATCCCAGAATGGGGGTAATACAGATGGGGATACAGTGAGGTATTACGGGTATGGTTTTTCTTAGATAACTACTGAATATACTAATAGATCTCAGAGATGGGAGGGTCAATTTTCCTCACCTTGCCGTAGAATGTACCTCAAGGTGTGCCGTGGGCAGGAAATTTTATTGTGTGTCATGTTCATATTCATATTGAGGAGTTCCAAAGCCACCCTGATGTCAAAGGGTTGACAAATGACTTAAAATAATGGGTCGTTCCTTTGGGGCAAATCCAATTGTCAGGGGTGGCTGAAGATGGCAACAGTGCTTTGAAGAGTAGAATCCTATATTTCAGCATAGACGCTACAATACCCAGTATTGTCTTCAAGGATTTAATGTTCTGGAACCTCACACGATTAACTAGCCTATAAGGTTGATAACAGCCAGTTTAGAACCTTGATTTTAAGCGTGAGGATAATGAAGTCAAAGAAGTTGACTACTCAGCTAAAGTAGCCTAGGGATTTAGAGACAGAGGCTGAACCATATACCAGATTTCCTAAAATTTATTCCAGTGATTTTTGACTAAACCATGCAGTGATTACATTTTGAGTCTCCTGTAAAAGGGAGACACTTTGCATTAAGTCCAGGTAAGTGTCATTTTTTTAGGCACTTATTTTATTTAGATGCTTACAATGGATTATGATACCTCCCCAGAAGCAAGATGTACCCAAACCTAATAAAAATAGGGGGAAAACAGAACACACTGAACTAGACTGACTGCTTTGGGTTAATGCTTTTGAATATTTTTCTCCCATCACACATATGTTCCTCAGCTTAGCCAGGCTAACTCCACTTCTTGACATTTCTCAGATGCATTAGCTTGTTAATCAGACCATCCAAAGAGTTTGGCTGGTCTATGTATTGCCTTTTTTTTTTTTTTTTTTAATCTCAGCTATATGGATTTTACAACATAGCAATTTGTATGTTTGCTCTCATTTATCTCAAAAAACTTCTTGAAAGTCTTCAAACTATAAACTATACCTTGTAATAAATGTCTAAGAAAGTAGCACATCTAAGCATATTTATTTTAGGTACCCTGTCGTTGTTCTGCATAATGTATTGCAAAAAAGGAAGTAACAGGCTGTTTGGGTCTAGTAGGAAGCAGAGCTGTTAGAGAACACCATGTATTAAAAGTTTTTATAATTCATGATTTGGGGCTTATGTTATGATTTTAAATCTCACAAACAATGCCTAGCAATCATGTAACCTTTTTCTTTTTTGTACAAAATAATAAGATGCCTTTTTGGAGAAAATGTGCAGACTGTACTTGTCAAACATATATTTTACAGCTGCCTTTTGTAATAGAGAGAACTGACTCAGGCTTGCTTGTAAGTAAATGACTAAGTGGATTGAAGGCGGTTTCATAATTACATGACCAGATAGATGACTTCTGGAACTTTTATTTGGTGTGGTTTGGAAACAATGCTTAGAAAAATGAAGTAGCCACAGAAATTAAAATTATGATTTATACATACAAAAATGATGTAAGGGATATAAGAAGTTCCCCTGATGAAGGGCCCCTAGGTGGCTCAGTCGGTTAAGTATCTGCCTTTGGTTCAGGTTGTGATCCTAAAGTCCTGGGATGGAGCCTCTCATCAGGCTCCCTGTTCAGTGGGGAGTCTGCTTCTCCCACTTCCTCTGCATGTCACCCTCCCACTCCCCGCGTGTACGCTCATGAACTTCCATGCACTCTGTGCACTCTCCCTCTCTCTCTATCTCAAATAAATGAAGTCTTCTAAAAAAAAAAATCATCATTCTTTCTTCATGAGTGTCTTATGTGTAGTTGATCCTTTTTGAGTCTTGTCTGAAAAGTTTGCCCTCCCCCAAGTCAACAGGATGTTTTCCAAGAAATCTAAATATTTCAAAGTTTTATATTTATCACTTAAGTCTAAATCCTTTTGGAACTGATTTTTGTGTTTGCAAAGACATCTTTGATCTTATTTTATTTTTAAAATGTGTGTAGTTATTTATATAGCACATTTATTGAAAAAGTTCTCATTTTTCTACCCATCTGCCCTGTACACCTATTACAAATCATATTTCCATATGTTAATGAGTCTATTTTTAGGTTGCCTGTTATATTGGTAAATTTGTATATCTCTGCACTACTTCCACATTATCTTAATTACTTGAGCTCCAAAACAAGACCTGATATCAAATAAAAAGGGTTTTCTCTTTGTTATCCTTATTCTAAAATATTTAGGCTCCTCTTTGCTCTTTACTCTTTCATATATGTTTAAAAGTATCTTTCTCAAGTGTCACCAAAAACTCTGTTGGAACTTCTACTGAAATACTTTGTATCTATAGAGCTAGCTTCAGAGAGCAGATATCTTTTGGATAGATACTCTTTTCACTCATCAGATTATCAAAAATTTTTAAATATGAGATGATCTAAAGGATGGAAAGTGATATGTTTACTCTCATACCCAGCTTGAGAGAGTTTTAGTTGTACATCTAATATTTTGAAAACAACTTGATAAAGTGAGTCAAGAGCTTTAAAGATTATAACTTTAATCCAATAATTAAAATCTGTATATCATAAGAAAGAATTTGAGAATCTGTTGTGGTTTTACATCTAAAGATACTTGTTAAGATTACTAATAATTGAAGTCATAAATAATCTAAATGTCCAACAATAGGAATGTAATTAATTAATTATGGTGCATCCACTTCTGGCATAACATGGAGTCTTTTGATGGATTTTGTTAACAATATTGGAAAACGCATAATATAATGTTATGTGTGAGAAAGAATGATATAAAATTGTATATGCTGTATGATCTTAACCTTTTAAAACTTCATTGGAGAAAGACTAGAAAAAAATACTTAAATGTCATTAGTGATTTCCTTTGGATCATAAAATTATGGGCAATTATTTTTCTATTTCTTCTACTTTCCTACATTTCCAAAAGTTACTTTTGAAAAAGTATCATAGATGATTTTTCAATCAAGAAAAGCAAAGGAAAAATTTTCCCAATGGCCACTTTTATTTTGATAATATAAAATTCTAAATGGAATGAATGAAAACTTTGCTTATCTAACAGTACAGTTAATATCTGATATCAGCCACTCCAAAGGAGTCATGGTTCAAAGTTGACTATGTCCATGACAGGTTCCTGGCCTTTCCTTTTGATGTGCCTCTGAAATAGTTCAGAAAGAAACTCATTTCTATGAAGGTACCTTTTTATGCCTCATCAATATTCCACTGCCCCATTTCTTCCAAGATAAAATTCCTCAGGGTAAAGAAATCCAAGGCTTTGAATGGCACTAGAGTGTCAGAAAATGTTTCATTTAGAAATCAGACTTGTAGATCTCAGGCTGCAGGAGCTTAGCTATATGATGAATTTTTAAGCTATGTGGAGAACCTGAGAGGGATGCATGTATCTTTGAAGTTTCTATGCCCGTGTCATTACGTGGATAATCAATAACGAATGCTCAGACATTCATATTTGTTACGTAGTGAAGAGATTGCTACACACTGCTTTGTAATGAAGCCACTTCATTGAGTTGAGTTGGTCATATGGTGAAAATTGGTTAGATAAAAGTCCTGAAGAAGCTGCTTTAAAAACAATGGGAGCAACACCATTTCCGAGCATCAGGCACATAAAACCATTCTGGGGACCTCAGAGTACAAAATGATCTGCTGCAAGGTCCAAGTGGGTGAGATCTGGATCCCAGTTAGCAATGGATGAGTGTGCTAACTGTGAAGGAAGGTCATAGAGGTTGAAAACCCTGAAAGATTCAATCTCCATATTGTTGAACGAATGGTGTGAAAGCAATGATAGCATTGGTTCTACCTCATTTAAAAAATATTTCTGTATCTAACGAATAAAGGGTGGAATCACCTTTGTTTATTAGCAGTAACGATGTGCTCTATTAGCTTTATTGCCGCTAATGACAGTAATGCTGGTCCTCTGCTGAACTGCAGCGTGTTTGTAATGTCAGGAAGTAGGTGCAAGTAATGCGGTTGTGACACAGAGCTTCATTACACCTGACATATGCTTAACTCACCACCTCTTATTTTACATTCCAAACAGTATAGGCATCTTAGAAGCACAAAGTGAAACAGAAGGCCAAGGGATCCTGCAATACACAACAGGCTTCCTTCCTTTGAAAGAATATATTTAAAGTAGTATTTACACTGATAAAATGATATAGAGCTGCTGGATCATCTTGGAACACCAGGGTCCCTCCGTCAGTGGCTGTGAAGTCTCAAAGGTGGGATAGTTTTCACCCTCTTCATCTTGAGCCTCTGGTGTTTCCTGAAGAGGAATGTTTACAACCCTGGTTGAATTGGATTCTCAAGTGTTTTGTTTCTATGAAATGACTTCTGGGCTATCTTATGAAATTTAGGTCAAATTTATCTACTAAGGGACCATGCAATTACCTGTAAATTGAGCACCAGTTGGATATGTGACCAGCAGATTATATAGTCAGTGTACATTTCCTGTACTAAACTAGTATTCAACTTTTTTTTATTCTGAACAGAGCACCTTACTGGAGAGCCTATGTGTGGTTGGGAGAACAGTAGATGTAAGGACTAAGCAGCTTCCAAGCCATTATCTTCTTTCATCTCAGAACAAATCAGACTTCTATTTTATCTAGGACACACATGTGCAAATCTAAGTGGAAAGTCAAAAGAAAAATAACCACAGTGAGAAACAAGATTATCTCCACAATGCTTCCTGGCTCATAGCAGTGGATGATTTTACTACTACATAAATTGCCCTGCCTTATTCCAGAAACAATTTATGGAGAAGAGCTTTCTTCTACTTATCTGCTTGGCCACTTTGGGTTTCATTTTTGAGTAAAACAATACTACTGTCTTCCTGTTACAGCCAAAATCAGAGGTTTTGTCCCTGTGTGTGGCAATAACTTCTGGTCATCCTCAGTGTCTACTGCAGACAGCCATCATAGAAATGCACAAGGTGGAATGGGCATGACCACATAGGCAAGAATGGGTATGTCCAACCATTCTATTGGCACCATCTTCCCAAGATGATTTCTTCTAGTGTAGGTGACAGATTATTGGCACTTTTCTCATTTCTACAAAAATGGAAAATATCAGAGTTTCCTTTGAGTAGATTTTCTCAATAGTCAACAAGGATTAATTACTTTAGCAAATCACTGGATTTCAGTGTAGTAGAGAATATTGCAAGACCTCTGGCATAATTTATTAGCAATTATTAGTGTCAAAGCCCAGCATACCTGCATAGACTTTAGTGATTGTTTATAAATTTGGCAACTCATCATTTTATTGTATTCTTTCTCATGGTTCAGACAAAGAACCATAAGGTGACAAAAGATCATTGAAAAGCCATGTGAAGTTAAGTGAAGAGAGCATTGTCATCACCATCATCATCATCATCACCACCAAAATTACTGATAATTTTTTAGCTCTTACCATATGACAGGCACTGTTTTGAGGGGTATACGTGTATTAACTTACTTAATCCTTGCAGCAAGCTTATGAGATGGGTGCTGTTATTAGCTGGATTTTGTAAATGAGGACTCTGAGGCACAGAGCGACTAAGTCATTGGCTCAAGCTTGCACACCTAGAAATGATAGATCCAGAATGGAAATCAAATCTCTTCACTGTTTTGTATACTGCCGCCACAGAACTGAACATATCTGCTGCCACTGGTGGTAATTTCCAAGACCCCGGATTCTAGTCAAGACTTAAAAAGAAAAAAACCAAAACCAAAACCAAAAAAAAAAAAAAAAAAAAGGTGAAAAACCTTCATGAGGCATAATCAACATAAAAGAAACTGCACCTATGTGAAGTTCTTATTTTGATAAGTTTTACCTGTGTATAACAAGAATAAGATAGCAAACATACATCACCCCAAAAGTACCCTCTTTGCCAGACCAGAGTCCCTTTCTTCTATGACCTCCACTGCACTGATCTGTTGTCACTAGATTCCCTAGAATTTTATTCACTTATTTAAAAAAGAAATTTTATTTGAGTATAGTTGGCATGCAACATTACATAAATTTTAGGTGTGCAACATAGCGATTTGACAAGTTTATACATTATGCTGGGCTCACTCCAAGCGTAGCTACCATCTGTCACCCACAGCACTATTACAATACCATTGACTAGACTCCCGCTGCTGGAACCTTCATCCCCATGACTTATTCACTAGAAGCTTATACTTCCCACTCGCCTTCAACCATCTCGCCCAACCCCTACCACCTCCCTTCAGGCAACTACCAGTTTGTTGTCTGTATTTATAGGCTTGATTCTGCTTTTTGTTCGTTTGCTTATTCATTTATATTCTTTAGCCTAGAATGTCATATAAATGAAATACTATACTATGGTCTCTCCCTCCCGCCCCCCACTCCTATTTCCTTTCTGTGTACGATTATTTAGAAATTCAACTGCATTATTGTGTGTAACAGTACTATATCCTTTTCTATTGCTGGGTTGTATTTCCATTGTTTGAATACACTGCTATTTGGTTATCCATTCATCTGGTGATGGACATTTGCATTTCAGACAGTTTTTGACTATTAAAAGTAGAGATGCTACTATTGTCATTTGTGTGTGGCCTTTCTATGGACATACACTTTTATTTTCCTTAAGCAAATATCTGAAAATGGAATGGCTGGGTTATTAGATAGGTTGATATATATATATATAACTTTATAAGGAATTGCCAAACTGCCTTCCAAAGTATTTGTGTCTTTTAATATCCACCTTCCTCCCACTTCTGCCAAATAGTGTGTGAAAGCTCCAATTTCTCCATTCCCTAACCAACATTTGATATGATCAGTTTTCTTAATTTTGGCTATTCTAATACATATGTCGTGGTATCTTATTGTGTTTTTTTTTTAATTTTTATTTATTTATGATAGTCACAGAGAGAGAGAGAGAGAGGCAGAGACACAGGCAGAAGGAGAAGCAGGCTCCATGCACCGGGAGCCCGATGTGGGATTCGATCCCAGGTCTCCAGGATCGCGCCCTGGGCCAAAGGCAGGCGCCAAACTGCTGCGCCACCCAGGGATCCCCTTATTGTGGTTTTAATTTACTTTCCTCTGATGGCTAATGATGTTGGGCATCTTTTACACATGTTTATTTGTTATTTGTATATTTTTTCTGATGTAGTGTCTGTTCAAATATTTTGCACATATTTTATTCAGTTCATTTCACATTGTTGAGTTTTGAGAGTTGTTTACATATTCTGGAAACAATTTTTATCTGATAAGCGATTTGCAGATATTTTTCCCAAATGTGTGGTTTGCCTTTTTATTATTTTTAATGGTAAGTTTCAGATTCTTTTAAAGAGCAGAAGTTTTAAATTCAGATGACAGCTAATCCATCAGTTTTTCTTTTATGAATCACATTTTTGGTCCTGTATCCTGATAGTTTTTGTCTAATTCATGGCCACAAAATTTTCTGTTTTCTTACAAGAGCTCTGTATTTTTAGATTCTATGTTTAGTCCATGATCTATTTGAGCTAATTTTTGTATATGGCATGAGATATGGATTGAAGTTCATTATTCTGCATTTGAATATCCTATTTTTTCTATCGCCATTTTAAGAAATGATGTTGTATTTGCAGTTTTGTAAAAAAAAAAAAAATCACTCATCCCTGTGTGTGAAACTATTTCTGGATTCTCTATTTTTTTCCATTGATCTCTTTTTTTTTTTTTTTTTTTCCATTGATCTCTTTATCTTGACACTAACACTGCAGTTCCGATTATTATAGCTTTATGATCAGTCTTGCAGTCAAGTGGTTTAAATGTCCAACTTAGTTCCTCTTCTACAAAGTTCTTTTTTCTTTTTGAGGGGTATGTGTGGCAGTCTAGAAAACTGCAAATTTCTACAAAAATTCCTGCTGGGATTTTGATTGAATTGCACTGATTCTATACATCAAAAGACAGAGATGTATAGATAAGAAAGTTTCAATAAGAAAGTTTCCTTCTGTTCATAGTTGGCTGAGAGTTTTTATCTGAAAGAATACTGGATTTTGTCAAATGCTTGTTCTACGTCTATTGAAATAATCATGTGCGTTCTCTTTTTTAGTTTGTTCTGATGGCGAGTTGCATTGGTTGACCTTCACATGTTTAATCAACTTTGTATTTCTCGGATAAATCCCATTGGTTATGAGATTATCCTTTTTGTGTATTGAATTTGATTTGCTAAAATGTTAAGAATGTTTATGTATGTATTGAAGGGAAATATTTGTCTTTCTTTCTTTTTTGTTTTGTTTTTAAAATTTTATTTTTGACTGATCTCTATATCCTCTACATATATGGGGTTCAAGCTCACAATCCTGAAGTCAAGAGTTGCATGCTCTACTGACTGAGTCAGCCAGGTGCCCTGGTTTCTCACTTTTTTTGTAAAGGCTGGATCTCATTTTGGAATTAGGGTAGGGCTGATCTCATAGAGTTAATAGGAAACTATTCCCTTTCCACAAGTTTTCTGGAAGAAATTGTAAGAATTAAGATTTCTTCCCTAAAATTTGGTAGAATTCACTAATGAAGCCATGAGACCCCAGAGTTTTCTTTGGGCAAAGTTTTAAACACATCCTTGCTGTCTATTTCTTCTATCAATTTTTGAGAAATGAATATTGACATGAGATAATTTTGGATTTGACAATTTTTTCTTATAGTATACGAAACTTACATTTCGTTTTATATATAGAGAGATCCTATTATGAAGTACATAAACATTTAGAATAGTTATATCTTCTTGGTTATTTGACTTCTTTATCATTATACAGTGGCTGTCTTTACCTTTGGTAATATTGTTCGCTCTAATTCTACTTTGAGGGCAGCCCCAGTGGCTCAGTGCCTTCAGCCCAAGGCCTGATCCTGGAGACCCGGGATCAAGTCCCACGTCGGGCTCCTTGCATGGAGCCTGCTTCTCCTTCTCTCTTTCTCTCTCTCTCTCTTCTGCCCTTGTCTCCCTGTCTTTCTCTCTCTCTCTCTGTGTCTCTCATGCATAAATAAATAAAATCTAAAAAAATAATAATTCTACTTTTTTTTTATTATTTTTTTTTATTTATGATAGTCACCAAGAGAGAGGGAGAGAGGCAGAGACACAGGCAGAGGGAGAAGCAGGCTCCATGCACCGGGAGCCCGACGTGGGATTCGATCCCGGGTCTCCAGGATCGCGCCCTGGGCCAAAGGCAGGCGCCAAACCGCTGCGCCACCCAGGGATCCCATAATTCTACTTTGATACTAATATAGTCACATCAATTTTCTTTTGAATAGTATTAGCATGGTTTCTCTTTTTCCATTCTATTCTTTTACTTCATCAGCTCTTTATATTTAAAGTCCACTTCTTTGTGTGCAGCATGTTTGTGTATTCCAATCCTTGCCTTTTAATTGGGATATTTACATCATTTACACTTTAAGGTGACTACTGACATGGTTAAGTTTCCATATGCTTTTTTGCTATTTGTTTTTAATTTGTTCCATTTGTTCTTCATTCCCTCTTTCTTCTTCTTCTTCTTTTTTTTCTTCCTTCTTTCGGATTGAAGTTTTTTTGGTTTTTTTTTTGTGATTGCATTCTATTTCCATTTAGCTTATTAGTTACAACTCTTATTTTGTTATTTGTTGCTTTAAGGTTATACTATATATGTTTAACTTATCACAGTTCTGTTAAGTGATATTTTACAACTTTATCTTTATTATAAGAAACCTAAAAGAATATGCTTTTATTTCAACCTTTTCAGCCTTTGTGCTAGTGTTGTCATATATTTTCCCTTTCCATCTATAAAAACCCACATTTAATAAAGCATTATTATTTTTGCTTTTTATAATCAATTTTATTTTAAAGCAACTTGGACATTATGAAAATAGCATATCTTTACCCATGTGGCTAACATTTCTGGTGCTTTTTATTTCCATATATAGATCTAAATATCCATTAGTATCATTTTCTTCTCTAGGATTTCCTTTAAATTCTCTTGTAATGCTGGTGATGAGTCCTTTCAGTCCTTGTATGTCTGATAAAGTCTTAATTTAACCTTTGTTTATGAATGATATATCACATGGAATAGAATTCTAGGGTGACATTTTTTATCTTTCGGTTTCTTAAAGATTTTACTCCATTTCTTCTCACTTGCTTTATTTCCAACAAGAAATCTATCATTCTTATCTTTGTTTCCTTGTATGTAGAGTGTGCATTTTTCCTGGCTGCTTTTAAGATTCTATCTTCATCATTGATTTTGAGTAATATCATTATGATATACTTTAGCATAGTTTTCTTCATGTTTCTTATACTTAGGGTTCCTTGAGCTTCCTAGATTTGTGTGTTTATAGTTTTCATAAAATTTGGTAATTTTTCAGTCATTACTTATTCAAATTTTTTTTTTCCTAGTTTTTTTTTTCCAGAATAGCACTCTTAATAGATAATTTTGGTAGTAGTTATACAGTTCAAATCTATACAGCCTAAAGTATATATGTATATAATATTGTAGACTAAGATTCTTGTGGTGGCAGGGTTTATAATAGTTAAGAAACTTGGGAATCTATTTCCAGTTCTGGCTTTGTTATTTGCTTATTTGTTCTAGGCCAAAGCTTTTACCATTTCTTAACTTCAACATCTTTTTCTGTAAAATGGTGATTATCATGATATCTATTTCATAGCAATCCTGTGAAAATTAAATACTTAGCTTGATAACCATTTATAAATAATATCATTTGAGAACTCTGTCAACTTTAAAAATATACTTTTCCTCCAATAGGAACTTGGAGGATTTATATAGTCAATGGCTAAATAACATGCAACAAATTATTGGGAGTCTTCTTCATGTTAGCATGACAAAGGATACAAAATAAGTATGAGATACAATCATACAGGAATAGGTCAGTTTAGTATGACTTCTGAAAGAGACCTCAGTTTCTTTTTTTTTTAAAGATTTATTTATTTTAGAGAGGAGAGAGGGGCAGAGGGAGAGAAAGGGAGAGTCTCAAGCAGACTCCAGCTGAGTGCAGAGCCTGATGTGGGGCTTAATTTCTTGACCCTGAGATAATGACCTGAGCCAAAATCAAGAGTTGGCTTAACTAACTGAGCCACCCAGGTGCCCCAAGAGGGCTCAGTTTCTAATTATCACCTAACCTCAAGGAGCTGGTTGGAGGGACAATTTTTTGATTTATGAAAATCATTGATTCTTTGTGTTCTGTTAATGCTTTTAAATTCCTCTATTGTTTAAAAAGATTCTATTTATTCATAAGAGACATAGAGAGAGAGGCAGAGACATAGGTAGAGGGAGAAGCAGTCTCCCTGTGAGGAGTCTGATGCGGGACTCGATCACAAGACCCCAGGATCACAACCTGAGCCAAAGCAGATGCTCAACCACTGAGCCACCCAGGTGCCCCTTAAATTCCTTTATTGTGGGATGTTGGATTTTTAGACTGATAAGACAATAAGACAGCTAATTGTCCTTTCATAGAACTATGCAAATATGTTTAAGTCCAGTGATGCAGTAAGCCACCATTATTAAAAAGAAAAGCTTCACCAAAAGTGATACTATGGATTATTTAGAAGCCACAGGATAAGGAAGTTAATGAATAAGAGTTAAAATGCATGAGACAAGAAGACAAGAGCTCCATGAGTCAAAAAAAAAAAAAAAAAAAAAAAAAAGTAAGAGGTGGGAACTCCTAGGTTTTCTTTGACTTCTTTGTCTTTTCTAAGGCAATAAAATTCTACATGTCAGGATGTATTTTGAGTTAATGAGTATCACTATTATATCATTCTCAGAAATACTCCACACATGGAGTCAAGCAAAGAGTATTATTTTTTTCTCCTAACATGAATAAAACTATTTTCTTGAGACATCTTGTTTGTACTCTGACATCTATATTCCACAGAACACATTTCCTATTTCAGCCAATCCAGTGGAATTTTTCTGGTGCTGTGTCATTTGGAAAATCTTCAAAGGAGACATTTTTCACATTAGTTTCTGCAGCCTGGTTTTGGGCTATTTTCCTCTGGCCTTGTGGGGATCTCGGTGATGAGTCTTTGCTTTGGATGCTGCAGGAAAGAAGGAATTTCAAGGAGTCCTGGAATCACAGTAAGGTGTTTGTAAAAACTCATTGCCCTAGGGTAAAACAAAACAAAACAAACAAAAAACCTTGGACATTCAAGATCTCCAAGACACTTCAAAACTTAAAAAACTATATTGGCATGCATAAGAAAATATTATAGTAAATATCATTGTGAAACTTCAGATGACTAGTGGTGGGAGAATGTTCACATTTAATTACCATTTTCTTCCTTTAGTATGATATTTATATGGTGTAGTTCAGTGAAGAATGCTAAGAAGGAAGTTTGTGATACTACTGTAATAATTCTGCTCTAAGTTTTTTATTGTCCATTGTGGGATTCAGGTGAGATTGGGCTAAAATGTTGCACAAATGATGTACTCGATCACCGAATATTTATGAGATTCTTACTTAAGTCGTATTTATAGAAAGACATCTTTAAAAATTTACATCATTGTATGCCTCTTTAAAACAAGAATATAAAGACCTTTTCTTTCTCCATTTTATTTATTTCTGTCGTATTCATAAATTAGCTACCTTGAAAATATCTTTTGAGTCAGTTTATTATCTTATCTTGTAAATTCTTCTCTGTCCCATAAAGCTAGAAATGAACAGAGTGTTTCATTTAGATTTCCTATGAGGTTTAGGAACATTCTTTTTCAAGAGAAAGGGAAGGAAATGTATAAGAATAAGTCAAATTTGCTAAAATAGCATTTTGCTCTTTTTCTGTGACTTTTCCTAGTTAATACTTTTAAAGGAACAGTATTCCATGCACAGACCAGGATAATCTGCCTTTTTTACACAGTTATGATCCAAGTTCCAATAAATGTTCTAGTGGCACAAAAAGTATGAGGCTATAAGGGCAGTGAGATCATAATTACTGAGACGTAGATTACAAAATACCCACGAAAGGATAAAATTAATAGGTGCAGGCTGACATTGGTCCTTGCCATATGATTTTCTAAATGAGGTGTCAAATCATCCTCATATTACAATCTCTTATAGTGTAGTGCTGTATCAAGGTAACTAACCATATTGGACAGTTATGCTACAATGCTCAGTCCCATTCTTATCTGAGGGTTTTTCAAAATGGTACCATTTTGTGTCTGTACTTCTTTCATATGTTTTTGGCACGTGAAGAATATTAATGAAACAAATTTTAGCAGGCTTCCACAGTGGTCATGACGCCCAAAAATTCCTAAATATTCCTCTATCCTCTTTGATCATACCTCTTTACATGACTCTCATTAAAGTTTTGTATTTAAAGTTATTATTATTTTTTAAATAATAAATTTATTTTTTATTGGTGTTCAATTTGCCAACATACAGAATAACACCCAGTGCTCATCCCGTCAAGTGTCCCCCTCAGTGCCCGTCACCCAGTCACCCCCACCCTCCGCCCTCCTCCCCTTCCACCACCCCTAGTTCCTTTCCCAGAGTTAGGAGTCTTCATATTCTGTCTCCCTTTCTGATATTTCCTACCCATTTCTTCTCCTTTCCCTTCTATCCCCTTTCACTATTATTTATATTCCCCAAATGAATGAGAACATATAATGTTTGTCCTTCTCCGATTGACTTACTTCACTCAGCATAATACCCTCCAGTTCCATCCACGTTGAAGCAAATGATGGGTATTTGTCATTTCTAATGGCTGAGTAATATTCCATTGTATACATAAACCACATCTTCTTTATCCATTCATCTTTCGATGGACACCGAGGCTCCTTCCACAGTTTGGCTATTGTGGACATTGCTGCTAGAAACATCGGGTTGCAGGTGTCCCGGCATTTCACTGCATCTGCATCTTTGGGGTAAATCCCCAGCAGTGCAATTGCTGGGTCATAGGGCAGGTCTATTTTTAACTCTTTGAGGAACCTCCACACAGTTTTCCAGAGTGGCTGCTCCAGTTCACATTCCCACCAACAGTGTAAGAGGGTTCCCTTTTCTCCGCATCCTCTCCAACATTTGTGGTTTCCTGCCTTGTTAATTTTCCCCATTCTCACTGGTGTGAGGTGGTATCTCATTGTGGTTTTGATTTGTATTTCCCTGATGGCAAGGGATGCAGAGCATTTTCTCATGTGCATGTTGGCCATGTTTATGTCTTCGTCTGTGAGATTTCTCTTCATGTCTTTTGCCCATTTCATGATTGGCTTGTTTGTTTCTTTGGTGTTGAGTTTAATAAGTTCTTTATAGATCTTGGAAACTAGCCCTTTATCTGATACGTCATTTGCCAATATCTTCTCCCGTTCTAGGTTGTCTTTTAGTTTTGTTGACTGTATCCTTTGCTGTGCAAAATGTATTTCAAATTATTAAAATAAACTGTCACATGGAAAATACTAATGGAACAATAATAATTCCACTCTATTGGTCTTGTCATCAAAATCTGTGAGATAATTGTATTAATGTTTTGTCATTGGCCATGAGCAATTATATCCTAATGTTGATCCAATTTATGAGACATTCCTATTTTTTAAAAAAAACTATTTTATTTATTTGACAGAGAAGAGAGAGAGGAGGCACAGGCAGGGGTAGAGGCAGGCAGAGGGAGAGGGAGAAGCAGACTCCCTGCTGAGCAGGGAGCCAGACATGGGGCTAGATCCCAGGACCCTGAGATCATGACTTGAGCTAAAGGCATACACTCAATCAACTGAGCCACCCAGGTGCCCTGGAATATTCCTTTACTGATCTGCATTGTGTTTTGAAATTCCTAAATGTTTAATTCCTTCTCAGTTTTACATAATGACTTTATATCCATTGGGAAGACACTGCATCTCAATCAAATGGATGAGATTGAATAAGGATGTAAATGTCTTAGTATCGTGGCATCACATATCCCTGGCATTGACAAATAACTCTATTTTCTTCTCCAGGGAAAGGGAAGTTTTATAGGCTGCTAGTCACAAAATGAAGAGGCAAGGATTTGCAAACCAGAATCACATGCACGTCAGTTTTGGATAAGTATCCACGCCTTTGAATTTCTCATCCTTAATTATTCAGCTACAATTAACAGTAATTGTTATTAAAGGAACTAGTAGCTTCTGCTTCTGATTTTGCTTCTGTTTCTGAGTTTTGAAACTCAGATGAGTTTCACCCAAAGCCTTGGCTTGCTCCTGTTTAAATTTGAGTTATTTTGAACATGCACAGTAGTCCACAACTAGAAAGGTTACATTTGGTGCATTCCATTATTGTACTTTAATTCAGTAAGCTTTTAGAGCAATTGATTGTGCTCCACAAATGTGGCGGCATCTTTGCAATGACAATAACAAAAAGAGAAAGAAAAGAAAAGAAAGGAAAGAAAAGAAAAGAAAAGAAAAGAAAAGAAAAGAAAAGAAAAGAAAGAAAAGAAAAGAAAAGAAAAGAAAAGAAAAGAAAAAAAGAAAAAAAGAAAAGAAAAGAAAAGAAAAGAAAAGAAAAGCTGCCTGTGTGAGGTCAGTACATTTTAAGCAAAATATCCCTGATATCCCCTTTTTAGAATGCTTTTCCTTGTAAGTCTTGGTCTCACTACTGTGACCTTAGCAACAGGCAACTTGAATGCTCCAGACAGTAACTTGACAATGAGCTTCCATAGGCATTGTGATCCTTTTGTGTACTGGATTTCTTTCTCTATTATTTAGTGAATCCATAGGAATGCAGAGAGAAACATGGAGCCTTGCTTCTCATCGGTGGGTTACAAATGGAGCTGATTGACCTCTAATACTTGGTCTTAAAAATTTCACAGCAGGCATTTTGGTAGCACATATATGGGAGCTGGGTGGAAGAAAGTAGATAATATGTGGACATATTCAATCCAGAATTGCTGCTAATTAGAGTGGCTTCCAGAAATGTGAATTGCTTTGAAAGATTTTTTTTTTTTTTTCCAGGGTTGAGTGGGCTTTGGGATGGAGAGGTGAGAATGGGAGGGCGGATAGGAGACAGGATAAATGTTTCCAACCTAATCTTTTGTTTCCAACCTGGAAGCGACGTACAGATGGAACACACCTTCACTAGATAATGCCCAAATGCTGTGGTGGGCTGATGCTTCCCATGTGGAACATACGGCCTTAAGAAAGAATGCAGGCTGCTTAGGAATCAAAGTAGGGGCTATTTTCTTATCAACTGTTCTGATTTTCAGTGAATTTCAGCAGTGTGATGAGTCTTGAGTAGCAAAGATTGGACTTTAATTTTAGCACCTTGTACTGATTAATGAGGGATGTTTAATTAGGAACTATATTTTGTTTACTTTTCCATGCACCTTTGGACTGAAAAATGAATGGATTTCTAAAAGTGTTAGTACACTGATTGTCTTCTTGTCAACATGAGTTACAGTAAAATCTTAAACGGTGGTATAATAAACATGCCTGTTAGTGTTTATTATTAAGAATATAAGTGCTTCCATTGATGACATCCAAATCCACAAAGTATTTTCAGATACAGGCCAATGAATGAGTTACAAAAATATCATTGAACCCAATAAAAGATACTGCAACATGATTTTTAGATCTCTATAAAACTACAAAGAACACCATCTGGAAAAGAAGGCCTTTCCTCAGAAACTCAGTGTGAGGCTTTCCACACAGACAGTCAAATTTAGTAGTTTAAATAGTAAGTTGAGGACTGATTAACTTGGCCTGCACACCAGGTTACTCCATGACTGCAGGTAGTGTATTTGCATACGCTTGGTTTCCTTTCTCTGACTGCATATAAATTCCAAAATAAACTGCTTTTCCTCCCAATTCACTGAGGCTTATGTAAGAGATACTGACTGTATCCCTGTCAGTCACCCAGAGGCATTTAGCTCTGATTTTGGTGTCACAAGGGTTTTACGCACGGACCTTGCAGCAGTAACTGTGCCTATACGTGAACTGGCCAGGTGCCTTTTAAGCAAGAACAAAGCAGTTTTGCTATATTGGTACACATGTTAAACAAGAGAAATGGCCAAGTGCATTTCATCACCTCCTTTAAGTTACTCCTCCTTGTGCTCATCTTGCTCTTCTTGTTTTACTTATCAAATTCAGGAAAGAGTTAAGAGAACTAAAGGTTTTATTCTTTCCCACTTCCTACGGTAAAATCTCATGTCTGTGAGAACCTAAAAATTACAAAGTATGACTATTCCAAAAGTTACAGCTGTTTGAAATTAACTGAAATAATTATATGTCTTTTGTTGAAAAATGATAGCGGAGAAAATGTGTTAGATTTGGATTAATCAGTAGACTTATTTGGCTATTAATTGTATCTATACTGTAGCATAAGCTCAGTAAATTCTCTTTGCTTGAAGGTAATTGTACATTTACAAATACTAAATGTGCACTATTATAGGAATAAGTTATTTAAAAGAAATTCTTTCTGTTCCTCACATATTGGATCAAATGAAAAGATTCACTCTAGGCAAATTTAAGAGGCAAAATTCCTGGCTCATATAAAAACTTAGTAATATGAGCAAATAAATGAATGAATGAATAAAACTGTATCTACTCAGACTATATGCAGTTTAGCATGCTACTATCTAGATAATTTGGGTAATATTGGATGCTGTACAGAATAATTTAGACCTAATCTCTTTCATTACTTTAATAACTATCTGGAGTAACCTAGGAAATTACCACAACTTTGTAATTCTCTTGGCCACCACAGACAACTTTGAAGTGAAATGATTTGGGCAGTTGCCTCAGTGGCCCAAAATCTTTCCGTCATTGCCAGTTACATACACAGTTTGTGCCTGCAAGTGCTGTATTTATGGCTGACTTCAATATTTATTGTCTAGACCTGGTGCTGCTATATTTGGATCGATGCATTTTTGCTATGTGGGGCAACTAGGGGTGGAAGTGGAAAATTAGATAGGCTATTTGTTTAATGAAGCAGGTAACCAGGGAATTTGGGAGAAACACACATTCCATTCCACACCCAGTCAACACAGATTGAGAAAACCAGAAACTTTGTTTTTTCTTTATCACAGTTTCCTTTATTATCATTTTATGGAAATGATTACCATTCTGGCCCACAAATTTGCTTGATTACATCTATGAATCTGTTTTTCATTTTCCTTAAAGGAAGACATTATTAGAAACAGCCAAGTCCCTCAATACTCCTTGAAACATTATTTTTTCCTAATTTTCTTAAGGCAGGATCCAAACACCTAAAATTTTTAAGTGTTTTAAGAAATCATACATCAAAGATTTTTCTTTTCAGAAACATATGTAGATAGCACCAAATAGTTTAACATTATTTCTGGTAATATCCCTGAAATAGCAATAACAGTGTCCCTCAATTTTAAAATAAGAAGTATGGAACCTATACTTAAATGGAATAACATTTTTTTAACAGAGATAATTTCAAAAATTTCTTTAAGAAGTCCTTGAACTCAGTATATCCAGAACTTGGTATATGCAGCTTTACAGATTCTAAACATCTTGTCTTCAGAGAAAATCAGATTGTGGTGGTGATTGGACAACTCTATAAATTTACTAAAAATCTTTGAATTGTACCCTCAAACTCAATGAACTTTATGATATATAAATAGTACCTCAATGAATGTGTCAAATAATATGATAAGGTTATCAACGTCCAAGTGCTGTTTGTGTGCTAATGTTCTTTGCACATTTAATTGAATTGATAATTAATGCAGCTTTGGATTGGAAATGATTCATTTCATGCAAAGTCTTCCAAAGCACTATTTCTGCCATCACAGTGATTAAAACAAAGGTTCTGCTTCATCTTACCTCACCCACCCACATTCTGGTGTTCTGTAATCATTCATTAGCAGAACTTTTAGTAAAGAGATCCGTACTGGAAGTAGTTGAATGCTGTGATCCATTCTGCTTTACTACATTGACATTTGATAACGAGGCCCATTGCCCTTGGTAGATAAAAAGAAAATCAGATTTGTTCTATCTTAGGAGGATTTCAGAAAAAAGTTTAAAAAAGTGAGTAGGACTGAACAGGTTTTTCTTATTATGTTTCTTGTTTGTTTGTGAATTCCACAAGGAATAAAATCTAAAACATTTCCTGCAGTGTCTGAAAAAAAAACTGTGTTGTACAATATGTCAAAGATTTCCACTTATTTATGGTTGTTTTAAAAAAGAAGAAGGAAACAACTTGACTTGTTCTGAAGGAAAAATAAGTTGAAGTCGACTTACAAGGGAGCATTCCAACATCTATCTCTTCTCAATAAATTATTTCAAAGAGAACTCAGCAGTGAATAAACATTTTCTAGCTGAAGATTACATAGTCCTCTATACTCATGTCCTGTTAAAATAAAGACTTTGTACATAAAATTTTACACATAAGGCCCTTTGGTTATATAACTAGTCCAGACCTCCGTAATGATTATGGTCTTGACACTTGATGGTGTCTTTTGCACATTGATAACCTTACCATATTTTAAAACAGTTTTATTTAGGTATTATTTATGTATCATAAAATTCTTATATCTCACAGGTATAATTCCAGGGTTTTTAGTAAATTTATAGACTTACACAATCACTGCCAATCTAAGTTAGAATATTTTTCTCACCCCAAAAAGAAACCATGTACTGGGGTGCCTGGGTGGCTCAGTCAGTTAAATATTAACTTTTTGGTTTTGGCACAGGGTTGGAACATCATGACCTCAGGGTTGGGACATTGAGTTTGGCATGGGGCTCCTTGCTCAGTGCAGAATCTACTTGAGATTCTCTCTCTCCTTCTCCCTCTGCCCCTTCCCTGGCTCTCTCTCTCTCTCTCTCTCTCTCTCAAATAAGTGTAAAAAAAAAGGCGGGTTCCTGGGTGCCTCAGTGGTTGAGTATCTGCCTTTGCCTCAGGTCATGGTTCCAGAGTCCTGGGATTGAGTCCCACAACAGGCTTCCCACAGAGAGCCTGCTTCTCCCTCTGCCTGTGTCTCTGCCTCTCTCTGTGTCTCTCATGACTGACTGACTGACTGACTGAATGAATGAATGAATAAATAAATAAACAAATAAATAAAAGAAAAAGGAAGAAATAAACCATGTAGAAATTAGTGGTCACTGTCCATTTGTTCCTCTTTCCCCAGCATCACTCCCCAAGGGAAACCACTATTCTGTTTTCTGCCTCTATACATTCACCTATTCTGGACATTTCACATTAAGGTGTTGATACAATATGTGATCTTCTGTGACTGACTCTGTTCACTTGACACAATGTTTCATAATCCGTCCATATTGCAGCAGGTCTTTGACTGGCAAGCAGGATCCCATTGTAAAGATGTACAATGTTATATATACATATGTATATTTTTAAAATTTTTATTTAGTTCCTCATGAGAGACACACAGAGAGAGGCAGAGACATAGGCAGAAGGAGAAGCAGGCTCCCTGTAGGGAGCCCCATGTGGGATTCGATCCCAGGACCCTGGGATCAGGACCTGAGCCAAAGGCAGACGCTCAACCATTGCACCACCCACGTGCCTCTGCAATGTTTTACATTTAACCACCCACCAGTTGATGGAAGTTTAGGCTGTTTTCCCTTTTTGGCTATTATGAGTAATGCTGTGATGAACATTCATGTGCAAGTTTTTGGGCGGACATATGTTTTCATTTCTCTTGAGTGTACGGCTTGGAGTGGAATTGCTGGGTCATATGGTCGAAATCTATGTTTAGCACTTTAATAAACTGCTAAACTATTTTTCCAAAAGTGACTGCACCATTTACAGTCCCGCTTGCAATATATGAAGGTTCCAGTTCTCCATATCCTTGCCAATTCTTTATCTATTCCAGTAGGTGTAAAGTGATACTTTATTGTCATTTAAATCTGTATCTCCCTATTCATGACTCTAGCATATTTTAATTCTGTGCATATGAAAAAATACACACATATGCCCCCCATAAATAATCCAGAAATACTTTTAAGATCAAGAGAAGAATGAAATATATACCTCACAGTTCTTTGCAAATAAACTAGTCTAGTCCATGTTCAGCCCATCAAACTGTAATCAAAATAAGGAAATCGATTTAAATAATAGTATTTTTCCGCTCTCAGGGAAGTCAATTCAGGAGTAAAACTTATATAAGTTGTCACCTAAGTAAAGTCATCTTTAAAATATACTGAGATACATTTCAACTGCTGAAATTTGGTGTAACAAAAGCCATAAACAGTTGCAGGTTAATAAACTCCAGGATTAGGTACAATATTTCTTCTTTCTCATTGAGAAGTCAAATAAAAAGTTAAAAAATATTAATAAATTTTGTTCTTACTTTTTATAGGCAAAGCTTATCCCTAATGGATAAATGAAGGAGGTAAACATTTATGCTGTTTTTTTGCTGGTCCAGAGGGTTCCCACTCTTCATGTGGCAAACTGAGGCTTCTTCTAACATATTGCTTTTCCATTTAGACAAACTTAGGCTACAGCTACTACTGGTTCAATATCCTATCAACTGACCCAGGTGTCAAGGATTAAAGGGAAGCTGTAAGAATTAGGGCTGTGGGAATTAACATCATGACTTTCTTAATATGAGTATTGCATAGTCTTTAAATACATGAAGTTCTTTATCCTTCTACATTAGAAATCCCTGAATCCCTACATTATTTGACTGTTGTTGGCCTCAGCCAGACTGCAAAGCTAATTAGTATTTCCAGTCCATATAAAATGCAGTGACTTGGAAGGCAGCAGGTCAGGGCGTATTGTAGCTATATTGGGCATACTTTCACATTTTTTTGCACATAAATATGTGTATGTGTAAAATGTATATATGTATATATATGTATATATTATAGATGTGTGTATGTGCATATTATATATTTAATGGGCCGATACTGTATAGTACACTGAACAAATAGCTTTTTACATTTAATATATTTTATTTTATTTTTAAAAGATGTTATTTATTTATTTGAAAGAGAGAGAAAGAGAGAGAGAGTCTAAAGCAGAATCCATGCCGAGCACAGAGCCTGACATGGCGCTTGAGCTCACAACACGAGATCATGTCCTGAGCCAAAACCAAGAGTCAGACACTGAACCGACTGAGCCATCCAGGCACCCCTACATTTAATTTATTTTAGATAACATTTCACATCAATACATCCTTTAAAAAATATCTGAATAAGAGTGCCTGGTTGGCTTGGTCAGTAGAGCATGCAACTCTCAATCTCAGGGTCATGACTTCAACCCCTACATTGGGTGTGGAGCCTACTTAAAAAAAATAAGAATAATTAAAATAGCTGTATAAACAAAAAATAAAAACAAACATAGCTGTGTAACAATTATTTTAATGTTCCAAATTTTAAAAATTAGTCCCCTATTGTTGGACACTTAGAACATACAGGTACATACACACACACATCTATATCATACATCTAGGTTAAAATTACAGAAGCACAGAGTATAAAGGTAAGAGAATTTTTAATTATAATGCACAATGCCAAATCCTCCTCCTCCACCCATACATCCCCATCTTCCATGTATGGGAGGATATGTTTCTCTACAGTCTTTTTTTTTTTTTTAAGATTTTTATCTATTCATGAGAGACACATAGAAAGAGGCAGAGACATAGACAGGGAGAAGCAGGCTTCCTGCAGGGAGCCCGATGCAGGACTCCATCCCAGGGCCCCAGGATCACACCCTTAGCCAAAGGCAGACCCTTGACCACTGAGCCACCCAAGTGCCCCACTCTCCACAGCCTTATTAATGTTAACTTTGCCAAAATTCTTCTGTGTTGATTTCGTGGCATTCTGTGTCTTTATGTTGCACTGGACTCATCTTACCAATCTATCAATACTGCTAGTTTTGACCAGAAATGAAGGAGAAAAAGAAAATAATCACTAATGTTTCATCCCTCTTAGGTAAGTCAGCCATTTGTCCATGAGGGAAATAAGTACCAGACCTCCTGTGTTCTAGCCAAGGGAGTGTAGATCCTGGGAGGGTAAGTTACTCATCCGATGTCCCAGAGCTCTTAAGAATCAGTCAAGAACAGAGACCACTTTAGCCATGATACATAATTAGGATTCTACAGTGTAACTCAGCATCTCCTCAGCAGGGAGCAACTTCTCCTTCTGTGTCAGGCCAGTCGGCTGGGGGCAGTCACTCAGTGGGCCATTTTCAGTTTCTCTCATAGGTGGAAAGATTTCCCACACCAGCCTTGCTATCTGGACAGAGACAGATGGGGCATTTATTTTAATCCTCTTGGAAGGCAAGCTGTCTTTGTACTGGTAGCATGATGGGAAATATTGGTGGTGGTGCATTCAGCTTCCCTACCATCAGCTTAACTTCCCATGAGGGAGTGACCGGCTCTGCCAGGTTCAACATAAACACTGGAAGATAAGAGCTTCTTTAAAGTACCTCAGAGAGAAGAATATGACATGATCCCTTTCTGTGAGAATGCTCAGCCTTCTGACAGCCAAGTGTTTACACTGGTGAGCATTTTATTCAGTCACTTTCCAAGTTTATGGTGTCAAAGGTGATCTTGTCTTGAACATGGAGTTTTCCTCCATGTGTCATTCTCTGACAAAAGGTGAGCTCATCCAGTGAATGGATCCTCTCCTCTGGGGAGTAACCCTGAGCTCCACTCTGTGAGTTCAGATGCACTGGAATCTTGGATGTGTGTCTCCCTGGCTGTGTGACCTGGGTGAGTCACTCCAAGTCTCTGAGCCTCTGAATTGTACTTTATCGGACAGACATGACCGCGTCGTCTTCTCAGAGTACTGTGTGTATTGATGAGATAATGCGTGCAGTGTGCTTGGCCCAGACCACATGAAGCACACAATAAAAACTTCGCAATTTTCTGCTCTCTTCTCTTCCTGCCTATTGTGGGGGTGGGGGGAGCCCCGGGTTCAGGGGAAGAAAATCAAAACCACTTAGGTGGCTCAAGGAAACTGGCAAGTTCCTAGACTCTGTTTTAGGAACTATTTGGCAATAATTGGTGGTTTGGTTGGTGAAAGTGCAAGTGGCGTGTGTGTGTGTGTGTGTGTGTGTGTGCATGCAGGAGACGGATTTCAGAGAAAAATATAGAAGATAGGTTTTAAAGTGATCTTTAAGAACAGACAGAGAAAAAATAGTTTTCAGTTTGCTTTAGGGAATAGAGGCTTTCAGGTTCCAGAAAACATAAACCCAGAAGTGATCCCCTGTGAGAGAGAGTGTAGCAGATATCCAAGGTTTAAAGATGATAAAGAAACATGATTTCCAGTCTCTGGAAATAGAGCATAAATTAAATTCAGGCCAGGTGAAGGTCAGCCAGCAGAGTTAGACAAGCTCCTCTATTTTCACTGACCATCGTTCTGAAACATCACCCGATGGCAATCAACTTGAACCGGGGAGCTCAGGCTCAGCCATCAGGCCATGCTGTGCTGTCATCCCCAGGCTGGTGTTAGCAGGGCAAGACAGGGCAGGACCCCTCCAAGGGGACTGGGCAGCTAATCTTATGTCCAGGAAAGACCAAGATTTCAGGAAATCCAGGAATAGGGAGAAGGATGCCTGAAGCCAAGCAGAGATTTTGAGCTATAAGAGACTAGCATCTAGGTAGGCATGGGCTTTAGGTAATAAGCCCAGTGCTCTGTCAGCAAGACAGGAGCTTGATAACTCACCAGAGGCTTCTTCAGGGACAGAGCAGATCACGGTAGTTCAAAGAGTATGTGTTGAAACAGAATGTACAAACTGGGGGTGGTGGTGGTGGTATATTTAAAAGAAATAAGAAAAAGCTCTCTCTCTCTCTCTATCATCTCTCTCATCTATCTATCATCTATCATCTAAAAATATTTCCCCAAAATCAGAGAGAGAAGAGTAAAGTGACAATGAAAAACATCATGGGATTCATCAGAGAATTTTCTGGGAGGATTTGACTCTTGAAATGTGTCTTCTAAAGAGAAAGTAAAAATGAAAGAGAATGGGAGAAGAAAGCATGGAACTGAGATTTTTGGAGAGTCAGTCACCAGTGCAAGGGTGATTAGAGGTGCTGGGGGGACAAGTGCTGTGATATGAGACTACAGGATTATTCAAAATAGATCCCACAGATCATGGAGGCCTGGCCTGTAGGTGAATGTCCAGTGAGAGAGGTAGGTACCGAATGCCGCACATGTTCCAATGGGACTTGTGACTTTGACCAAAGCTGGGGGCCCTCTGACCTTCTGGAAAAGCCCAGCCCAGGATAGTCTCTACTTGTTGAGGTCAACAATGTTCAATCTTCTAACAACATTTTATCTCCCTGGGCACTTACTCCAGGGCATCTCTGAGGGCCTATACATAAGGGCTAGGTGGATATGGAGTCCTCTGATGCCCCAGAAACTTTTCTTTTTCAATTCCCCCCTCAATCAGCATTAGTACCCCAGTCATTGGAAATTTGCCAAGTATTAGCTAGCAGTTGTTCCAAACAGTCGTATCTTGACGGTATCCTTTTTCTGAGGAATTTTCTGCGGAAGCATTTATGTCTGATACTATGTATGCACTGTCAATGATATCATCAGTAGAGCCAAAGACTGCAGCTCTGAAATGCACCAAGATTTTATTTCTTACCCGTAAAAGGAGGACTCCGGCCTAATGATCAACAGGTAAGCTTCCTTTATAACGTTTTTTTGCTTTGAGACAGTTTACACAGAGGCTGGAAACATGGCTTTTGAATGTCGAAAGTGAGTGAGGCCTCACTGCTGGAAAAAGGCATGAAGACTCAGGAGCAAGACACTTGTCAGTGGCCAAAGACATACATCCAGAAAGGGGAGGAATTCTGCTCAGTGACAGAAGGGGACGGCATGGCTTTTGAAATCCTCAATTCTTAAGAGTAGATGCTCCTTGTCTAAGGTTTTAATTTTTTTTAAGATTTTATTTGTCTATTCATAGACACAGAGAGAGAGAGGCAGAGACACAGGCAGAGGGAGAAGCAGGTTCCATGCAGGGAGCCCGATGTGGGACTCGATCCCGGGTCTCCAGGATCACACCCCAGGCTGCAGGCGGCGCCAAACCGCTGCGCCACAGGGGCTGCTCATCCTTTTCTAAGGTTTTAAAAAAGAATTTCAATTAGCAAGAATCTTGAGAAAACTTCAGTAACAGAGATGGACCATGTCATTAACCCACTGGGCTGTAGGTTCTGTGTCCCCAAAAGAGTCCCTGCTGGTCAGATAGATGCATGGTTTGTTGGTGCCATAAATGTATATTTAGTTTCTTATCCATCGGGATATATATATACAACTGTGCTGAAACCATCGTAAATTTGATTCCTTTTTTGTTGCTGTTAAATCTACTTAAATAGAAAGCATTCTCATTGAATGGCATTGGCTCAGGTCATGATTCCAGGGTCCTGGGATCGAGTCCCACATCAGGCTCCCCACAAGGATCCTGCTTCTCCCTCTGCCTGTGTCTCTGCCTCTGGCTCTGTGTCTCTCATGAATAAATAAATAAAATCTTAAAAAAAAAAAAAAAAGAAAACCTATGAGCTATGTGGTTTGTGCTGGCAAAACTGCACTGAGTTCTTTCCTAAAAGTTATGGGGGTAGATTTCTCAAAAATGCTAAGCCGGTATGCTTGAAAAGAAAAGATACAGAATATAGATGAAAGAGTCTGTGTGTGTCTGTGTATGTGAGATAAAATATTAAAAGATTCTTTAGATACAGACTAGTCTTATCATCTGTCTTCATTAAGTTCTTGCCAACTTGAAGTTAACATAGAAAAACAAGTCATTACAGTTTTATTAACTAATGAGCTAAACCATTATAAAATTGAAGTCACTGAAAATTTCCTCCATGCCTAATGCTTAACTATCCAGCTGGTCAATGCATATAGATTGCAAAATGAAACTGGGAATCTTGTTAATAACTATAGAATTTATGAATTTGATGAAAAAGTTGGGCGAATTATTTCAGCTACGTGCAAATCATTGACAGACAAGAATCTGGCACAGCTCACCAATAAAATTTAGGAAGAGAAAAAAAAGACACAAATATGGCTATAAAATAATTATTTCAAAAAGGAATAATTTGATTATACAAAGATTGGGCAAAACTCCTGGGAAAAATGATGAAGCCTTCAATATTTTCTTGCAAACATGACTCTCTATATAATTATGCTGCAAAAATCAAACATACAGTGAAGGGTTGCATCAAGTACTAATCATACAAGGTTTTTTTTTCTGAGAAGTCAAGAAAAAAAATTACTACTGCTTTTCTTTTCTAGAATTTATACTCTCTAAGAACAGGATTTTGGCAACATAGTTACATTTGGAATATACACTTAGTAATGACAACATATCAAATGAAATAAACCCATTTTATAATTTCTGTCCTTCTTTTTAGGATAAAGACTCAACCCCAATTGGATTTTTTAAAAAAACTATTTGCTATGAAATTCTGGTCCCCTTCCAGGTATCAACAACTATCATATAGGAAAAATCTCCTGTATATAATTCTTGCAGGAAAGTCATAACTAACAAACAACAACAAAACAGAAAAAGAATGGCCACCTTGTTAACCTTTTGGCTTATAAACTCTCCTGTGTTTTCTTCCATGCAAATATGTTTGTGTAATTATATAGGCATCATTCCATTATAAGTGCATTTAATCTTTCTAGTTCATATCATTTAATTTGTTTCCCTAAATATTTTCCCTGTGGAATATTTTCTCGGCTGTTCATATTTAGGAATAACTCTTTTTGTGGCAGTTTTCTGATGTTCTCCATGGAAAGCAACGGATTTGGGGCTAAAAAAAATTTATGTCTCCTGACATCAATTTTGCCCCCCATTTATAAAACAGGAGCAGAAAACCCTGAATGCCACTTCCCAGGACAATGTTCCTTGGTTTTGTTTGCTTGTTTTTTCATTATTGCCCCTGTAAGGAGCCTTTTCAGATTTTCTTTCCTCCTAATTTCCCACTAACGACTTTTAGTATTACAGATACATTATAGCTCATGCCGATGGCCCATGGGAGGGTGTATTAGATTTGCAATGGTGCTGTAACAAAATAACCACAAATTTAGAGGCTTGAACAGGGATTTGTTACCATACTGTGCTATGGGAATAGAGACCTGACTTGGGCCTTGTGTTCAAATAACAAGGTTGGTGAGGCTGCATTCTTCTATGGAGATCTAGGGGAGAATCTGTTAGAGCTTTCCGAGGCCCATCCCCACATTCTTTTTGCTTGTGGTCCCCTTCCTCTACCTTCAAAGCAAACATTGTATCTCTCTGTGCTTTTCTTCTGTAGCTACTCTTCCTTTTCTGCTTTTAATGACTCTGGTGATTACACTGGATTTATCCAGATAGGACAGGATTATCTCCCTATTTTGAGGTCAGCTAATTAGCAACCTTAATTCCACCAACAACTTTTTTTTTTTTTTAAAGATTTTATTTATTTACTCATGAGAAACACAGAGAGAGGTAGAGACATAGACAGAGGGAGAAGAAGGCTCCCCGTGGGATGCCTGATGGGAGTCTCAATCCCAGGACCCTGGGATGATGCCCTGAGCCAAAGGCAGATGTTCAACCACTGAGCCACCCAGGCTTCCCTCCAACTACAGCTTTAATTCTGCTTTGCCATGTAACATAAGGCATTCACAGTTCCAGGGATTAACTAGGGCATGGGCTTCTTCGATAGAACAGTGTCTGGGGTAGGGGAAACATTATTCTGCCTACTATAGAAGGTCACAAAACATTGCAATACCTAAAATTTTCTTGCCCTTAAGAGTCACTTCCACCCGCTTGAGAGCAGTATTACCCCCGCTGAGAACACATGCACGAGGGATCAGCTCTCCAACTATCCCCTCCTCTTTTTATTTTTGGGTTTTCAGGCCAATGTTCAATATGCCTCCAGACAAGAAATTCTTCATAGATGATAAACACTGTTCTAGATGCACATGTGCATCTTAATGCACAAACATTTTTCAAAATGAAATCAACAACACCCATCTTTTTTCAATATAGAAAAACTCATCGTTGACCCTAATACATCACTGCCCATTTTTTTTAAAGAGTTTATTTATTTATTTGAAAGAAAGAGAGAGTAAACATGGGTGGTGGTGAGGGGGCAGTGGGAGAGGGAGAAGCAGGTTCCCTATGAGGGTCGATCCCAGGACCCAGGGATCACAACCTGAGCTGAAGGCAGAGGCAGACATGTAACCACTCCTACATCATTGCCCATATTAAAAGCTTTTTATTTACCCGGTTAGTCTAATAATCAATATTTCTCTATGCCTCATTAGAAATACTAACCAAATTTAAATTGGGGAAAAAAGTGAAGTAAAACGGTTTTTCCTAGACTGTTCAGTGTTTCTATCTCCTAAATGTACTTTTGCTATGTATTAGCTATCTCTGGGGCTTCTGAAACACAAACTATAGAAATAGCAGTTTAAAATATGTGGTCTTGGGATGCCTGGGTGGCTTGGTGGTTGAGTGCTTGCCTTCCACACAGGTCATGACCCCAGGATCCGGGATCAAGTCCCAAATCAGGCTCCCTGCAGGGAGCCTATTTCTCCCTCTGCCTGTGTCTCTCATGAATAAATAAATCAATCTTTAAAATTAATAAATAAAATGTGCAGTCTCCAGGGAAATGACCAATTGTATTTTTTCCTTTCCTTTCCTTTCCTTTCCTTTCCTTTCCTTTCCTTTCCTTTCCTTTCCTTTCCTTTCCTTTCCTTTCCTTTCCTTTCCTTTCCTTTCCTTTCCTTTTCTTCTTCTTCTTCTTCTTCTTCTTCTTCTTCTTCATTTTGTTTGTTTGCTGTTGTTAAGTATTGCTGTGGAAGCAGCAAAGAAAGTTGACATCTTAGACCTTGAAGTTTTTCTTTCAAGAGAGGACCTAAACTCAAATTATCAGGTTCCTGTTCTCTGTTACGTCAGTTCATGCTACCTGAAAATCCAATTCAACTTAATTTTCTTGAAATGGAAATCTAAGGAAAACTCCTTCTCTTTTTCAAAGGAAACCTCCGTGAAAGCTGTCCTGGCTATCAGAGCTGATGGCACTGGGCTTCAGGAGGGCAGAAACCAACTCATGGTAATGGTGTCTGGAAAATAAGACAATCTTAAAGCACATTTTACATTATCTCTTAGATAATTTTCTCTTTAGATAATTACTTGAGAAGTAAGCCACTGATTCTGTGTATTAAAAATAAAATTGCCTGCGATAGAGAGTTCTCTTAATAATAAAGCTTCTCAGCCTATTTAAAGATCAAAGGACTTGGTGATTCCCCACCCTGACCTCCAAGGTGATATTATGGAAAGCCAGGACTTCTTTCAGTAAGAATCCAATTTTTAATTAAATTGTGCAATAGATCAAGTGAGTTTTCAATAAGTTTGATTTGCCAACCCCCTTAAACCTAGCCTTAGGTCTATTTAAGATGGGGCCCTATTCAGGTGGTCCCAAAGCAGAGAGTACCAGGAAATTCCTTCTGGCAGCCTGATTTTGTTCACAAACCACCCCAAAAATAAACAACCCTTTGCTCATCCCCTAATGAATAATCTGATTTCTTTCTTTTTTTAAAAAAGATTTTATCCGCTTATTCATGAGAGACACACAGAGAGATAGGCAGAGACATAGGCAGAGGAAGAAGTAGGCTTTGTGCAAGGAGCCTGATGGTGGGACTCGATCCTGGATCTTGGGATCACGCCCTGAACTGAAGGCAGATACCCAACCGTTGAGCGACCCAGGTGTCCCAAATAATCTGATTTCTGAACTAATAAATAAACAAATGAACCATTAAACCCTCTTATTGCTTCAAATAGAAATAGTCTCTCCAAAGTACCAGACCACTTCTCACCGCTCCATCACCAGCCACTACTGCTGATCAATCACTGCTCAGCTGGAGGTTTTCCAAAGACTTCCAACTCCATCGCCAGCGACCACCACCCTTGCCCTTCTCAGTTCTCCATGGCAACCAGAGGCATCCTTCTGAAGTGAGATTGTGTCACTCCCTTTAAAAGTTTCTCATCTCAGAATAAAAGTCAAATTTTCATCCTGCCTACCACACCCCACCTGATCAGCCAAGCAAACTTCTCTCCAAAATCAACTCCAATCACTCTTGGCTCCCTCCTGGTGTTCCAACCACACAGGTATCCTCACTTGCCTCCAAATACTGCAAGTGTGATCCTGCCTCTGGGCCTTCGTATTTACTTTTTCTTCTGCCTGGAACTCTGGTCCAGGCCTTTGCATTGTCTGCTTCCTCTGCTCTTCCCCAGATTACCTGAATGGCTCATTCTTCTGCTTCACTCAGGCCTCTGCTTGATGCCACCATTTTGGAGAAGCTTTCTTTCACTTACATTAGCACATCTCTATCCCCTCTCTGCCTTTACCCAGTTTTATTTTTGTTCCAGGGTCTTATCACCCTCTAATATGTTCAGAAGCTTCCTGCTTCCCCTCATTATAGTGGAAAGTCCACAAGATTAGGGTTTTGCTTTATTCACTCCTGTACATCAAATGCCTGACCTGCGCCTGGCACTGCGGCTCAGTATGTATTCTTTATCGAGCAGACATTTAAAGAGCATCTCTCATGTGGACAACAAAAGATGGCTCTACCATGAGAGAGCCACTCTCCAGATAGTGATATTTGAAGGGATGAATGGATAGAGGGTGGAGATGATGAGAGAATACTGACTGGGCCAGAAATCAGCTGACCCAGCTTCTAATCCATTTATGCTTCTTAAGAGCCTTGGAACTTTATGTAATGAATTTACTATCAGCCTCAGGAGAATCACCTGTAAAAATGGAATTAATAATCTTTACCACACTAAATCATTGCAAGTGTTAAGTGAGATAATACATATGAAAGTGCTTAGCACGCTACCTAGCAAACAGAGGAAGGTCAAATATGTTCATTTAGTGAAACAGCAAATGATGAACCAACATGGAAATATCAGCTGGAACAGTGGCTTTGCTACAGGCCACTCTCTGTCTACATGGCAGAGAAAAATATCATCTTTCTGGTTTCTTTTCATTAAGGCACTGATCCCATTCATAAGGGTTCTGTCTTCATGACTTAATTGCCTCCCAAGGGCCCCATCTCCAGATACCACTGCACTAGGAAGTAGGACCTCACCATATGAATTCTGGGGCGGGGTGGGGGGCACAACACTTAGTCCATAATGAGTAACTGTCAAGGAATCCTTGCTTTATTCTTAGACTCCGTGACTTCTGAGTTGGTAGCCACAATATGCGGAATGCTTGACCATTTAAAACACACTCAAGTAATTAATCTTGCTAGAAAACCCTCCAGTTAATGAGAAGTAGCATCATCTGGATTTGAACCTGTGACTTAGGACTATAAATCCAATGCTTTTATGATCTCTGCAGGTGCTTAGGTGAATCAGAGGGTTAAGTCAGTAGAGAAATGGTTGAGTCCACAGCCCACTTATACTTGAAATGGTGATTGGTGTTGCTGACCTGGGTGGGTGGGTAGAAGCATCTTGTTTTCCGTTCTTTTGAAGTAGTTGCCATTTTGGGACAGCAAATTCTTTTTTTTTTTTTTCTTTAATGTATTTATTTATTAATTCATGAGATACACAGAGAAGGAAGCAGATACATAGGCAGAGGGAGAAGCAGGTTCCCTGTGGGGATCCTGACATGTCGCTCCATCCCAGGACCCCTGGATCACACAGAGCCGAAGGCAGAGGCTCAGCCACTGAGCCACCCAGGTGCGCCACCTTTTGTTTACTTAAAGAAGAGCAGATATAAATTACTAATAGCATTTCATTCACAGCATTGCCCTGGCTAATGTCCTGCCACCATCACTATCTGCCATTAACATCTTATTTCAGCCATGATTATTGGGTAAAGTACAGGTACCTTCCAGTGTATTCCTGATCCCAACTTTTCCAGGTCTTCAGTGCATATGCAGCATGAAGGCTTTATTTTCAACTTCCTGCTGCCTTTTGTAGCTCAGAACATGAGTGTCACAAAGGGCATGCCTTAGATATGAATTTAACAATTAACATCTTGAGGCATATTCTCTTTTTTGTATTACTAATTTCTTTTAAAAGTTACAAATCCCAGTAAGTGTCATTCTAAAAGATCTAGCTGTCTGCTCATGGCTAAAAATGGAGGGTCCATATTAATGGACATTTCACGTTTTTCACTGAAAATAATTTGAAAATCACCTTTAAAAGTCTTTATGTAAACTGAATGAAAGGTCTTGTTAGAAAAGATGGTACACACACTTATTTTCTACCTACATTCACATATGATTAATGATTTCTTAGTTGTGTATGTGTGTGTGTTGAGATAACAATTCATGCTAAGAATAAATTTCTTGCTTTATTATTTCCTGACATTGGCAATCGGGTAAGATTTAAGGAATTTGTACTATATAGGTAATATATATTACTTGATGAAAATTTAATTTCTGATTTTAATATATTCATATGAAATGGATTATGTACTTAGGGTTTTGAAGTTATTTTACTTCTTGAAATGTTCTCTGGCTTTTATGCTAAATTATAGTAACAAATATTAGCTACATTTGCATTTAAAATGTGCCAATTAAACTATTATGCCACAAATAAATTTTTCTGAATAGAAACATATAAAATACATGGTATCTGATTCTCATATGGGCTGTGGAACTATCTAGACTTGTTAATATCAACAAATGGCTATTTCCTTTTTTTTAAAACAAAACATAATAGAAGTCAAGGGTATCAGTTACATTTAATGGTATCATAAAAGTATAAACTTTGTTTTGAGCTGTAATATCTGTTTTAAAAAGCAAAACAATAACATGCCTTCTCAAAGAACAAACAGCTCTTATTTATAATTTATTACTATAATTAATCCTTTTTATTATATATGCAGCATAAAATAATGAATTGTTCTTTCAACAACATGGAAAGAGTGATTATGTAAAATTATTCCAGAAGATTTCAAAGCATAGCTCGGTGTTCTCAGTTTGGAATAGTACATGATTCTAAGTTAATAAATTGCATCCGTTTTACATTTATATCTGTGGTTCTAAGAGGCCAGAACGACTCTTTTTTTTTTTTTTTTTTTTTTTTTTTTTTTTTTTTTTTTTTTTTTTTTTATTATTATTTTTTTTATTGGTGTTCAATTTACTAACATACAGAATAACACCCAGTGCCCATCACCCATTCACTCCCACCCCCCGCCCTCCTCCCCTTCTACCACCCCTAGTTCGTTTCCCAGAGTTAGCAGTCTTTATGTTCTGTCTCCCTTTCTGATATTTCCCACACATTTCTTCTCCCTTCCCTTATTTTCCCTTTCACTATTATTTATATTCCCCAAATGAATGAGAACATATAATGTTTGTCCTTCTCCGACTGACTTACTTCACTCAGCATAATACCCTCCAGTTCCATCCACGTTGAAGCAAATGGTGGGTATTTGTCATTTCTAATAGCTGAGTAATATTCCATTGTATACATAAACCACATCTTCTTTATCCATTCATCTTTCGTTGGACACCGAGGCTCCTTCCACAGTTTGGCTATCGTGGCCATTGCTGCTAGAAACATCGGGGTGCAGGTGTCCCAGCGTTTCATTGCATTTGTATCTTTGGGGTAAATCCCCAACAGTGCAATTGCTGGGTCGTAGGGCAGGTATATTTTTAACTGTTTGAGGAACCTCCACACAGTTTTCCACAGTGGCTGCACCAGTTCACATTCCCACCAACAGTGTAAGAGGGTTCCCTTTTCTCCACATCCTCTCCAACATTTGTTGTTTCCTGCCTTGTTAATTTTTCCCATTCTCACTGGTGTGAGGTGGTATCTCATTGTGGTTTTGATTTGTATTTCCCTGATGGCAAGTGATGCAGAGCATTTTCTCATGTGCATGTTGGCCATGTCTATGTCTTCTTCTGTGAGATTTCTGTTCATGTCTTTTGCCCATTTCATGATTGGATTGTTTGTTTCTTTGGTGTTGAGTTTAATAAGTTCTTTATAGATCTTGGAAACTAGCCCTTTATCTGATATGTCATTTGCAAATATCTTCTCCCATTCTGTAGGTTGTCTTTGAGTTTTGTTGACTGTATCCTTTGCTGTGCAAAAGCTTCTTATCTTGATGAAGTCCCAATAGTTCATTTTTGCTTTTGTTTCTTTTGCCTTCGTGGATGTATCTTGCAAGAAGTTACTATGGCCGAGTTCAAAAAGGGTGTTGCCTGTGTTCTTCTCTAGGATTTTGATGGAATCTTGTCTCACATTTAGATCTTTCATCCATTTTGAGTTTATCTTTGTGTATGGTGAAAGAGAGTGGTCTAGTTTCATTCTTCTGCATGTGGATGTCCAATTTTCCCAGCACCATTTATTGAAGAGACTGTCTTTCTTCCAATGGATAGTCTTTCCTCCTTTATCGAATATTAGTTGCCCATAAAGTTCAGGGTCCACTTCTGGATTCTCTATTCTGTTCCACTGATCTATGTGTCTGTTTTTGTGCCAGTACCACACTGTCTTGATGACCACAGCTTTGTAGTACAACCTGAAATCTGGCATTGTGATGCCCCCAGATATGGTTTTCTTTTTTAAAATTCCCCTGGCTATTCGGGGTCTTTTCTGATTCCACACAAATCTTAAAATAATTTGTTCTAACTCTCTGAAGAAAGTCCATGGTATTTTGATAGGGATTGCATTAAACGTGTATATTGCCCTGGGTAACATTGACATTTTCACAATATTAATTCTGCCAATCCATGAGCATGGAATATTTTTCCATCTCTTTGTGTCTTCCTCAATTTCTTTCAGAAGTGTTCTATAGTTTTGAGGGTATAGATCCTTTACATCTTTGGTGAGGTTTATTCCTAGGTATCTTATGCTTTTGGGTGCAATTGTAAATGGGATTGACTCCTTAATTTCTCTTTCTTCAGTCTCATTGTTAGTGTATAGAAATGCCATTGACTTCTGGGCATTGATTTTGTATCCTGCCACGCTCCCGAATTGCTGTATGAGTTCTAGCAATCTTGGGGTGGAGACTTTTGGGTTTTCTATGTAGAGTATCATGTCATCGGCGAAGAGGGAGAGTTTGACTTCTTCTTTGCCAATTTGAATGCCTTTAATGTCTTTTTGTTGTCTGATTGCTGAGGCTAGGACTTCCAGTACTATGTTGAATAGCAGTGGTGAGAGTGGACATCCCTGTCTTGTTCCTGATCTTAGGGGAAAGGCTCCCAGTGCTTCCCCATTGAGAATGATATTTGCTGTGGGCTTTTCATAGATGGCTTTTAAGATGTCGAGGAATGTTCCCTCTATCCCTACACTCTGAAGAGTTTTGATCAGGAATGGATGCTGTATTTTGTCAAATGCTTTCTCTGCATCCAATGAGAGGATCATATGGTTCTTGGTTTTTCTCTTGCTGATATGATGAATCACATTGATTGTTTTACGGGTGTTGAACCAGCCTTGTGTCCCAGGGATAAATCCTACTTGGTCATGGTGAATAATTTTCTTAATGTACTGTTGGATCCTATTGGCCAGTATCTTGTTGAGAATTTTTGCATCCATGTTCATCAGGGATATTGGTCTGTAATTCTCCTTTTTGGCGGGGTCTTTGTCTGGCTTTGGAATTAAGGTGATGCTGGCTTCATAGAACGAATTTGGAAGTACTCCATCTCTTTCTATCTTTCCAAACAGCTTTAGGAGAATAGGTATGATTTCTTCTTTAAACGTTTGATAAAATTCTCCTGGGAAGCCATCTGGCCCTGGACTCTTGTGTCTTGGGAGGTTTTTGATGACTGCTTCAATTTCCTCCCTGGTTATTGGCCTGTTCAGGTTTTCTATTTCTTCCTGTTCCAGTTTTGGTAGTTTGTGGCTTTCCAGGAATGCGTCCATTTCTTCTAGATTGCCTAATTTATTGGCGTATAGCTGTTCATAATATGTTTTTAAAATCGTTTGTATTTCCTTGGTGTTGGTAGTGATCTCTCCTTTCTCATTCATGATTTTATTAATTTGAGTCTTCTCTCTCTTCTTTTTAATAAGGCTGGCTAATGGTTTATCTATCTTATTAATTCTTTCAAAGAACCAACTCCTGGTTCTGTTGATCTGTTCCACAGTTCTTCTGGTCTCGATTTCGTTGAGTTCTGCTCGAATCTTTATTAGCTCCCTTCTTCTCTTGGGTGTAGGATCTATTTGCTGTTTTTTCTCTAGCTCCTTTATGTGTAAGGTTAGCTTTTGTATTTGAGTTCTTTCCAGTTTTTGAATGGATGCTTGTATTGCGATGTATTTCCCCCTTAGGACTGCTTTTGCTGCATCCCAAAGATTTTGAACGGTTGTATCTTCATTCTCATTAGTTTCCATGAATCTTTTTAATTCTTCCTTAATTTCCTGGTTGACCCTTTTATCTTTTAGCAGGATGGTCCTTAACCTCCATGTGTTTGAGGTCCTTCCAAACTTCTTGTTGTGATTTAGTTCTAATTTCAAGGCATTATGGTCCGAGAATATGCAGGGGACAATCCCAATCTTTTGGTATCGGTTCAGACCCGATTTGTGACCCAATATGTGGTCTATTCTGGAGAAAGTTCCATGTGCGCTTGAGAAGAATGTGTATTCAGTTGAGTTTGGATGTAAAGTTCTGTAGATATCTGTGAAATCCATCTGGTCCAGTGTATCATTTAAAGCTCTCGTTTCTTTGGAGATGTTTTGCTTAGAAGACCTATCGAGTATAGAAAGAGCTAGATTGAAGTCACCAAGTATAAGTGTATTATTATCTAAGTATTTCTTCACTTTGGTTAATAATTGATTTATATATTTGGCAGCTCCCACATTCGGAGCATATATATTGAGGATTGTTAAGTCCTCTTGTTGAATAGATCCTTTAAGTATGATATAGTGTCCCTCTTCATCTCTCACTACAGTCTTTGGGGTAAATTTTAGTTTATCTGATATAAGGATGGCTACCCCTGCTTTCTTTTGAGGACCATTCGAATGGTAAATGGTTCTCCAACCTTTTATTTTCAGGCTGTAGGTGTCCTTCTGTCTAAAATGAGTCTCTTGTAGACAGCAAATAGATGGGTCCTGCTTTTTTATCCAGTCTGAAACCCTGCGCCTTTTGATGGGGTCATTAAGCCCGTTCACATTCAGAGTTACTATTGAGAGATATGAGTTTAGTGTCATCATGATATCTATTCAGTCTTTGTTTTTGTGGACTGTTCCACTGCACTTCTTCTTAAAGGGGAATTTTAAGAGGCCCCCTTAAAATTTCTTGCAGAGCTGGTTTGGAGGTCACATATTCTTTTAGTTGCTGCCTGTCTTGGAAGCTCTTTATCTCTCCTTCCATTTTGAATGAGAGCCTTGCTGGATAAAGTATTCTTGGTTGCATGTTCTTCTCATTTAGGACCCTGAATATATCCTGCCAGCCCTTTCTGGCCTGCCAGGTCTCTGTGGAGAGGTCTGCTGTTACCCTAATACTCCTCCCCATAAAAGTCAGGGATTTCTTGTCTCTTGCTGCTTTAAGGATCTTCTCCTTATCTTTGGAATTTGCAAGCTTCACAATTAAATGTCGAGGTGTTGAACGGTTTTTATTGATTTTAGGGGGGGATCTCTCTATTTCCTGGATCTGAATGCCTGTTTCCCTTCCCAGATTAGGAAAGTTTTCAGCTAGAATTTGTTCAAATACATATTCTGGCCCTCTGTCCCTTTCGGCGCCCTCGGGAACCCCAATTAAACGTAGGTTTTTCTTCCTCAGGCTGTCGTTTATTTCCCTTAATCTATCTTCATGGTCTTTTAATTGTTTGTCTCTTTTTTCCTCAGTTTCCCTCTTTGCTGTCAACTTGTCTTCTAGGTCACTCACTCGTTCTTCCACCTCGTTAACCCTCGTCGTTAGGACTTCTAGTTTGGATTGCATCTCATTCAATTGGTTTTTAATTTCTGCCTGATTAGCTCTAAATTCTGCAGTCATGAAGTCTCTTGAGTCCTTTATACTTTTTTCTAGAGCCACCAGTAGCTGTATAATAGTGCTTCTGAATTGGCTTTCTGACATTGAATTGTAATCCAGATTTTGTAACTCTGTGGGAGAGAGGACTGTTTCTGATTCTTTCTTTTGAGGTGAGGTTTTCCTTCTAGTCATTTTGCTCAGTGCAGAGTGGCCAAAAGCAAGTTGTATTGGGAAAAAGAGAAAAAGAGAGGAGAGAAAGAAGGAAAGAAAAGAGAAAGAGAAAAAAAAAGGGAAGAAAAAGAAAAAAAAACGAAAAAAAAAAAAAAAGAAGAAGAAAAAGAGAAAGAAAAAGAAAGGAGAAAAAAAGGGGGTGGGGGAAGGAAACAAATCAAAAAGCAAAACAAAACAAAAACAAAAACAAAAACAAAGAAACAAAAAAAGAACCACCGGGGAGTATCTTCTGATTCTGTGTTCTTTAAGTCCCTTGGCTTCTCCTGGAAGTTGTCAGTCTAGCTGGTGTTCTGGGGGAGGGGCCTGTTGTGCTGATTTTCAGGTGTTAGCAGTTGGGGGAGCTGCTGTGCCCCTGCCTGGTGCAGGGCTCGGTGGGGGTTGTTTACCCCGTGAGGCCGCAGGAGGAACAGCCCCAGTGGCGGGGCAGCTCTGGAAACCTGGATTCAGCTCCGGCAGGAACTCCGTCTGCAGGGCCTGGAGGCTCCGGGGCGGGGCCGCTGCTCTGCTCAGCTGGGGCAGGAGCGTCCTTGCTGTCCTGGGCCCTCCCGGCCTCTGCCTGTCCCGGGGGAGGCCGGATCCTGGGCTGTGTCCCGGCGCCCTGTGCTCCGGAGCCTGCGCTGGTGGATTCGCGCTCCCGGGCCGCGCAGCCCCCTCCGCGGAGCCGCCGCCCGAGCCCCTCCGAGCTGCTCCTGGAACCGCGCAGCCCCCTCCGCGGAGCCGCCGCCCGAGCCCCTCCGAGCTGCTCCTGGAACCGCGCAGCCCCCTCCGCACGGAGCCTCTTCCTCTGCCCGAGCCCCTCCGAGCTGCTCCCGGGGCCCCGCAGCCCCCTCCGCGGAGCCGCCGCCCGAGCCCCTTCAGCTGCTCCGGGTCCCGCCGGGTCCCGCCGTGCGCGCTGCAGCCCTTAGGGAGCTCGGCGCACTCTCCTGGGCGCGCAGTTGCTCTGTTACTGTCCCCGGGAGCCCGAGGGCCTCCTCGCCCTCCTGGTCCTGCTCCAACTCCCCGCGAGCCCCTTTCCCCCCGGAAGGTCGGTGCAGCTCCTGCGTCTCCGGGACGGGGCTCTCCTGTCCTGGGGACACTCGCCCCGGTCTCAGCCCGGCTCCTCGCGGGCCCCTCCCCCTTGGAGGCCTCTGTTCCTTTATTTCTTTTTCCCCGTCTTCCTACCTTGATAGATGCGCGAACTCTTCTCACTGTAGCATTCCAGCTGGTCTCTCTTTGAATCTCAGGCCGAATTCATAGATTTTCAGGATAATTTGAAGGTTTTCTAGGTAGTTTGGTGGAGACAGGTGATTTGGGGTCCCTACTCCTCCGCCATCTTGCTCCTCCCCCCCAGAACGACTCTTAAATTTTTTCTCTCTTGTTCTTTTCTTTCAGAGAAGTCCAGTCATTTGAAAATTGTCATTCTTTCATCAAGCATGTATCTAAAACTCTTGCCAATTGGTAATAAATGTATAGGCTTTATCAGTATTCTAATCTCTGTTGCCTGTGCCTGGTTTCCCACAGACTTTTAGCTGAAAGAAATATCAATAAAAGAAACCCTTAGACACTTTATTTAATCAGATGGTACCATCAGTCTCTGTGGTGTCTCTTTAGGTCAACATGCATGTAACACTATATCCCCATTTCCTTTGAAATGTGTTCTGAATGGTTCTGAGTACACTTTCCCTTTGGGAAATATAAAGTACATTCACAGTGATAAAGGGAGAAAATTCTAGTGAAATGCTCAAGGTTTTGAATTTGTTCCAACACTGTATCAACTCAATTTTTATCATTTTTGGATGCCCTTTATTGCCCTCAAGTCCATTTTAAAACTATACTTTTATCTTGGTAATGTCCTCAAGGCAGTTCTTAGAGGAATTAGGGTAATGTGCAATAAGGCAATTGAGAGAATTCTCTCAGCCCATCATATGCTCTCTCATCTAATTCAATTTTTTCAATTAGATGTCAGAGTGGAAAATTCTAGAATTAAGATTAGTTTGGCTGAAGCTGCAATTTGATTGGTTACAAATTGCCTCAAAATGCTAAAGAAGAATATAACGGAAAGATTTCTTGTGTCAATTTGCTGCCACAATTGCACATAGTATTTTGAGGTCCCAGGAATCTTGACATTGGTTTCTGGAATCATTAGCCTGAATCTTTTGACCCCACTGTTCCTGCTGTGTTTGGGGTTGTGTTATTCTGGCTTTAGAAGTGCTATTAAGTGGAAGTTAAAACATACTATTTAAAATTTTCAATTATGATATTCCTCCCACAATTTGATATGAAATGAACACATAGGCAAAGGAACAACGTATAAAGAAAAGACTCAAAGGAAATGTAAGAAAATAGTCACGGTTTTTCACTAGAGGAAGGTAGTGATTTTTCCCTATCTTCTATTCTCTTTTCTAAATTTTCTATAAAAAGAAGCAATTTTAGAATAGTAAAAAAAAAAAAAACATACTTATTTAAAAAATCACACTGGATGGCTCAGTCAGTTAAGCACCTGCCTTTGGCTCAGGTCATAATGTCGGGGTTCCGGGATTAAGTCCCACATCAGGCTTTCTGCTCAGTGGGAAGTCTGCTTCTCCCTCTTCCTCTGCCCCTCCCCCTGGTCATGCTCTCTCCCTCTTTCTCAAGTAAACAAATAAAATCTTTAAAAAGTTAAAAATAAAATTAAAAACCAGACTGTTTAAAGTAAGGGAATACCTTTACTGTTTAGAGATACACACTTAGCTATTTATACATAATCTCTGCACATTTCACTGGGATTTGTTTAGAAAGCAAGAATAAGAATTTAAAGCTGGTGAACCATTTTAGATTAAAGTAAATGAGGAGATGACAGCTAAATTCAACACATGATACTTTATTAAATCTTTGATTTAAAAATGTTATAAAGGATATCACTGGGAGATTTTGAATTATGGCTAAATATTAGAAGATATAATTGTATCAATGTTAAATTTCTTTTCTTTCAGTGTTAAATTTCTTGAGTGCAATTATTGAGTTATGGTTATGTAGGAAAATATCTTTGTTGTTAGGTAATATAGGTTGAAGTATTCAGAGGTGAAGTGTCAAGATAGCAACTGTCTCTTAAATAGGGCATGACAATTAGAAGGAGAGAGAGAAGTAAATCCAATGTGGCAAAATGTTAATAATCAAATCTGGGTAAGGGATGTAGACATGCTCATTGTTTTATCCTTACAACTTTCCTATAGGTTCAAAACGTCGCAAAATCTCAACTTGAGGGTGGGGAAGGAAACATGAAGACGTCTTTTTAATTTTAAATATTTTTGATACCAAGAAGAAAAAAAATAGCTTGTTTTGCTTAAATTTGTAAGATTGGCTTTCTATTTTAATCAAGATGGATTAATCCATTAATCTGTATTAATCCAGGTGGAGGTAGTTCATTACCTTTACTTATTAGCTTTATTACTTTCAATTTCTTCCCATGACAGAACAGTCAAATAGAGCTATATTAGTTCAAGTCACTGAGTTTGAATATTTATAAAGTGTTGCTCTTTGAGTGCTTTCAATTAAAGAGAATAGTTTTGGGAGTGCAAAATCTGAGTTTTGCTAATGGACAGGTAATTTAGGATGCTTTCGATTCAAATTACATGCCCCCTACAATGTAGTTTAAATGTATATCTTCTAAAGTGGTGTTTCGCTTTTTAACTGCCTAGAGGAAGATTGAGAAATAAGAAATGAAAATGGGGGAGATATTATTTTAAAAGACTCCATTTAAAATAATGTGCTTTTTTTTTCTTTCAGCTTAAATTTTGGATCCTGATGCAATATCCCTGAAATACCTGAGCTATATATTACAGCCCAAAGAACTGGCACAGCAATTCGAAAGCTCAGTAGGACCATCTTCCTAGTTATAAACTAGACTGGTTGGGATTTCTCACATTATAAATCACATACCACACGAAATAAGTACTCCATAAAATTGGTAAGCGGGTTTTTAAAAGTGCTGATGGAAGAGTGAGCTTTTGAAACTTGGAAAACATGTGCAATGCTCAGAACAAGTGAGAGCAGAATGACTTATAGCCTACAGGCTCCAGGCTACCAGAAGATGAGGTTGAGAGTCTGGTGAAAGGAAAGTAGTCTTTGTCTCTCTGTCTTCCAATGTAGATATCCTGTGCATTCTCTGAACTCCCAAATCACTTAACAAGTTCCCTGACCTTGGCAGGGAAATTTGTGTGGCTCGCCCAAAGTTCTCCTGCTCCTGATGCCAAAGTTTACCATGCCCCTGGGGTGGCTGATGTAAACGCGCATTGGTTTTCATTGTGACATCTCTCTTAAAGCTCACAGTTGAGGCTGTGAGTGGCTTGGACCCAGGCACTGTTCTCTTGATACCATCACTCACAGTTTGGCTGTGTGGTCACTATGATGTGGCCCTGTCATCACTGCTCCTCCCTTACTTGTTCATGCTGATGGAGTTGCTTCCTCATTCCCAGTGTTACAAACTTTTGTGCATTTCCTAACATGGTGGGCTTGCCTCACTACTTTTTTTTTTAATGTAGTTTTTATTGCTTTAGCATATCTTCAGGTTAATCCATGTCAGATCTCATGGTCAGGGCCATAGGATATCTAAGTCAGGGTTGGGGGGTGAGGGTGGGAGTTATGGGGGCTGATAGGTCTGTTCTTTCAAAGCACTTCTTCCTTGCCAAGGATGAATCTACTGTCTAGGAGGGGCTCCAATGTTTAACTGCTTCTTCCCTCAGAATGAGGAACTTTCCTACCCCATACTTTCAAAAATTTTATTCTTGGGGATCAATAATTATTTCCCCTATTCTTTTATTTTTCTAAAGAGACTTATCAGGAGTCTGTGAACAAAGAGTTCCAGGAAGTCTAATAGTCGCATTTATGAAATGGATAACCTTTTCAGAACTCTCAAGAGCAGCCTAGTAAAATTGCTACGATAATTGTTCTTTTGAAAAGATGGAACTCTCAGGTATATATAAAATAACGGACTTAACAAGGTGAATGTTTTTAAGAGATAAGAAAATTTCTTTGTTGAGGATGCTGTCTGCAAAGAACTAGAAGTTAAATTTGGTTGCTTAGCTTCTCTTTTGTGACTTTAGGAAAATATAAATTTGTACACCTCCGTGATTTTTTCTTTCTTTCCTCCCCCAATTTTGGGGGTGGATAGTATGCTGATAATGAGAGTCTGTCATACAGAAACACGGTTTTCCCTAAGAGGAATGAATTGGCTATCAGAATGAAAATTACCTTGGAATTAGAATTTTAAGAACATTAATAATCATTAAAATATAATAAAATTAAACATAAAACTTCAGTGGCAATGTGGCCAGGCTATTTAATTGTGACTATGGAAAATTAAGATTTGTAGCCATTTCTAGTTCACTGCTTCCTCTTTTCTAAGCAGAAAAATTCATTTTAAGAGTTTTCTAAAATCTTCATTTGGAGATTCCCAAACATACAGTTAGCTTTGTGATGAGAATTAAATCTTCCTGGCTCCAAAACTTATATTTTCCATCACCCTATTTCACCCCCGCAATGTGTCAGTCTGGTCTCAGAAAAAGACATTTTAAATGTACTATGTCCATGAACACAAACGGTAAAAGAATGGTAAATGTGCTCATTTTTGTGTTCACATCTTTTTCCCATTCTCCTTTGGATTATTTGTCTTTTTCTTGTTGATATATAAGCATACATATATTCTAGATCTCTGCTATCCACTATAGTAGTTATGTGGCTGTTGAGCATTTGAAATGTGGTCTGGCCAAACTGGGATATTTTTCAAGTGTAATATAAAGACTTAGTTATAAAAAGAGTATGAAAAAAATATAGACTATCTCATTACTAATTTTATATGGATTTCCTATTGAAAGAACATTTTTGTTTCATTGGGGTATACAAAATATATCATTAAAGTTATTTTAGGGGTGCCTGGGTGCCTCAGTTGGTTAAGTGTCTGCCTGTGGCTCAGGTCATGATCCCAGGGACCTGAGATCCAGCTGTGCATTGGGCTCTCTGCTCAGTGGGGAGCTTTCTTCTCTCTTTCACTCTGTGCACCCCCCACTCATCCTCGTTCACTTTCTCTCAAATCAATCAATCAATCAATAAATAAATATTTTTTTTAAAAAAGTTATCTTTATGTGTTTCTTTTGATCTTTTTGGATGTGACTATTAGAAAATTTGAAGTTTCATATATGGTTTGCATTATATTTCTACTGAGTGTTACTGTTCTAGCCTTACATCAGTCTTTGATAGAAAATCTGTGCATGTGTTTGTGAGTGTGTGCGTGTGTGTGTGTGTGTGTGGTTTGCCTTTCACTGTCCTATGTTATGTTTTGATGAAAAGAGATGTTATTCCTACAGAGTAGACACTGGAGTGGTCCAAAGAGAGAAATTAATGAATTCCAGAAAAACCTTTGGAAAAACTACTGATGTGGTGAGAATGTGGCAAACAATGATGCAGAATTTTCAGGTATGACTTCCTGGGTTTCTCACTGGATCGTGGTGCCATTTATGGTGATTGGGAGATCAAGGAAAGAGTAGGTTTAGAGGGAAAAACAGTGTTCAATTTTTGACATGTTAAGTTTGATGCATTCAAGTGGAGTTATAAATTGGGGAAATGAATCTGGAGTGCTCATATTCTAAATTCTGGGTGAGCAAAGGAATGAGGTTTGTCTCCATTAGCTACTGAAGTATAAATAACAGCCATAAACATATCCATGGAGCATAACAATAAGTATTTATTTCCCATGCATTTGCAGGATGGTTGAGGTTCAGTTGAACGGGGCTGGGCTTGGCTTTGGAGTGCAGATGGGGCTTTGGTCTATTCCAAAGAATGTTTATTCTAGGGTTCAGTCTGAAGATACAGCAACTAGCAATCATGAATGCTTATGAAGTAACTACATACTCTTGTCAAAACATGCATTGCCTCATTAACCTTGCCTGGAACTGGCACATATTTGCTTTTGCCTATATTACATCATTCAGAGCAACTCAATGGCCAAATCCAGTATCAGTGGAATTGGGTGCTGAACTCTGCTCTGCTCACTTTAGAATTGGTTTTGAAAAGTCAAGTGGCAAAGGTTGTGGATACATAAGGAATCAGGGGTGTGGTGTGGGGTGGGGTACATAAAAAATTGTGAATAATGATTCAATTTATCTCGGGGTTTATCATTGTAAGATAAAAATAAGGACTCTAGATACTTTGTTTAAAAAATATTCTCAAGAGTTAGTAAATATTCCTAATAAACGATTATAATCTGACAGCATATAAGGGTAAATCTAGATGGGAAGAAGCAGAAGAATGAGATTGAGAGGATATTAACAATCAATAGAGAGAGTGCTAACAGAATGATTGATGCTTCTCGGTCTGTGCTTTTCTTACTGCTGTATAATTAGCCTGACTGAAGGGATAAGCAGAATGAGTCTCGGGGATGCTACTTGACAGATAGAAAAACCACTGTTTTACAATCAGGAGGATATTGGTTTGGGTTTCCATTGTGTTACTTATTAGTTTTTCTGACCTTTTAATAAAGTTCCTTAACTTTCCTGAGCCCTGTATTTCTCATTTGTGAAGTAGAGATGGAAATATCTGATTTACAGGGTTGTTGTGTGTATTGAAATGAAACAATGTATGTAAACCACCTCAACATTTGCTAATATTGTATTTCATTTCTCGCTGCATATCCTATAAAATCTCTTTTCTGGTAAGACAGTCATTATATTTATTTGTTTATATCTTCCTCCTCACCCCTCCCAAACTAGAACCCCCTTAAGGATAAAGAGATCACATTTGTGATTGTAATATCTAGTAGAATACTTGGCATATAGTAGGCATTTAGCAAAATTCTCTTTAAAAAAATTGAATGAATTACTCACTTTTATGTTGTAGGGACTAGAAAACAAAAGGGTACATCCTTTGTAGTTGCTGAACTTCTCTTGAATAATTCTATTATGAACTGTTTTACCACGTAGTAAAATACCTTATAAAGTACCTGGCACACACAAAAAGCTTACTAATTCCTGGCTTTTTAAATTTCCTATATGCAGATATTTAGAAAGAAAAAGAATACACGACAGTGAGCAACTGTACCATCAGACATCATACTAAGACATCTTCAATAATTAAGTTTATTTTATTTTTTATTTTTTTAATAATAAATTTATTTTTTATTGGTGTTCAATTTGCCAACATACAGAAAACACCCAGTGCTCATCCTGTCAAGTGCCTCCCTCAGTGCCCATCACACACTCATCCCCATCCCCAGCCCTCCTCCCCTTCCACCACCCCTAGTTCCTTTCCCAGAGTTAGGAGTCTTCACGTTCTGTCTCCCTTTCTGATATTTCCCACACACTTCCTCTCCCTTCCCTTATATTCCCTTTCACTATTATTTATATTCCCCAAATGAATGAGAACATAAAATGTTTGTCCTTCTCCGATTGACTTACTTCACTCAGCATAATACCCTCCAGTTCCATCCACGTTGAAGCAAATGGTGGGTATTTGTCATTTCTAATGGCTGAGGAATATTCCATTGTATACATAGACCACATCTTCTTTATCCACTCATCTTTCGATGGACACCGAGGCTCCTTCCACAGTTTGGCTATTGTAGACATTGCTGCTAGAAACATCGGGGTGCAGGTGTCCCGGCGTTTCATTGCATCTGTATCTTTGGGGTAAATCCCCAGCAGTGCAATTGCTGGGTCGTAGGGCAGGTCTATTTTTAACTCTTTGAGGAACCTCCACACAGTTTTCCAGAGTGGCTGCTCCAGTTCACATTCCCACCAACAGTATAAGAGGGTTCCCCATTCTCCGCATCCTCTCCAACATTTGTGGTTTCCTGCCTTGTTAATTTTCCCCATTCTCACTGGTGTGAGGTGGTATCTCATTGTGGTTTTGATTTGTATTTCCCTGATGGCAAGTGATGCAGAGCATTTTCTCATGTGCATGTTGGCCATGTCTATGTCTTCCTATGTGAGATTCCTCTTCATGTCTTTTGCCCATTTCATGATTGGATTGTTTGTTTCTTTGGTGTTGAGTTTAATAAGTTCTTTATAGATCTTAGAAACTAGCCCTTTATCTGATATGTCATTTGCAAATATCTTCTCCCATTCTGTAGGTTGTCTTTGAGTTTTGTTGACTGTATCCTTTGCTGTGCAAAAGCTTCTTATCTTGATGAAGTCCCAATAGTTCATTTTGCTTTTGTTTCTTTTGCCTTCGTGGATGAATCTTGCAAGAAGTTACTGTGGCCGAGTTCAAAAAGGGTGTTGCCTGTGTTCTCCTCTAGGATTTTGATGGAATCTTGTCTCACATTTAGATCTTTCATCCATTTTGAGTTTATCTTTGTGTATGGTGCAAGAGAGTGGTCTAGTTTCATTCTTCTGCATGTGGATGTCCAATTTTCCCAGCACCATCTATTGAAGAGACTGTCTTTCTTCCAATGGATAGTCTTTCCTCCTTTATCGAACATTAGTTGACCATAAAGTTCAGGGTCCACTTCTGGGTTCTCTATTCTGTTCCATTGATCTATGTGTCTGTTTTTGTGCCAGTACCACACTGTCTTGATGACCACAGCTTTGTAGTACAACCTGAAATCTGGCATTGTGATGCCCCCAGATACCGTTTCTTTTTTACAATTCCCCTGGCTGTTCGGGGTCTTTTCTGATTCCACACAAATCTTAAAATAATTTGTTCTAACTCTCTGAAGGAAGTCCATGGTATTTTGATAGGGATTGCATTAAAAGTGTAAATTGCCCTGGGTAACATTGACATTTTCACAATATTAATTCTGCCAATCCATGAGCATGGAATATTTTTCCATCTCTTTGTGTCTTCCTCAATTTCTTTCAGAAGTGTTCTATAGTTTTTAGGGTATAGATCCTTTACCTCTTTGGTTAGGTTTATTCCTAGGTATCTTATGCTTTTGGGTGCAATTGTAAATGGGATTGACTCCTTAATTTCTCTTTCTTCTGTCTCATTGTTAGTGTATAGAAATGCCACTGACTTCTGGGCATTGATTTTGTATCCTGCCACACTGCCGAATTGCTGTACGAGTTCTAGCAATCTTGGGGTGGAGGCTTTTGGGTTTTCTATGTAGAGTATCATGTCATCGGCAAAGAGGGAGAGTTTGACTTCTTCTTTGCCAATCTGAATGCCTTTAATGTCTTTTTGTTGTCTGATTGCTGAGGCTAAGACTTCCAGTACTATGTTGAATAGCAGTGGTGAGAGTGGACATCCCTGTCTTGTTCCGGATCTTAGGAGAAAGGCTCCCAGTGCTTCCCCATTGAGAATGATATTTACTGTGGGCTTTTCGTAGATGGCTTTTAAGATGTCGAGGAATGTTCCCTCTATCCCTACACTCTGAAGAGTTTTGATCAGGAATGGATGCTGTATTTTGTCAAATGCTTTCTCTGCATCTAATGAGAGGATCATATGGTTCTTGGTTTTTCTCTTGTTGATATGATGAATCATATTGATTGTTTTATGCGTGTTGAACCAGCCTTGTGTCCCGGAGATAAATCCTACTTGGTCATGGTGAATAATTTTCTTAATGTATTGTTGGATCCTATTGGCTAGTATCTTGTTGAGAATTTTTGCATCCATGTTCATCAGGGATATTGGTCTGTTATTCTCCTTTTTGGTGGGGTGTCTGGTTTTGGAATTAAGGTGATGCTGGCCTCATAGAACGAATTTGGAATTACTCCATCTCTTTCTATCTTTCCAAACAGCTTTAGTAGAATAGGTATGGTTTCTTCTTTAAACGTTTGATAGAATTCCCCTGGGAAGCCATCTGGCCCTGGACTTTTGTGTCTTGGGAGGTTTTTGATGACTGCTTCAATTTCCTCCCTGGTTATTGGCCTGTTCAGGTTTTCTTTTCTTTTTTTTTTTAATTTTTATTTATTTGTGATAGTCTCACAGAGAGAGAGAGAGAGAGAGGCAGAGACACAGGCAGAGGGAGAAGCAGGCTCCATGCACCGGGAGCCCGATGTGGGATTCGATCCTGGGTCTCCAGGATCGTGCCCTGAGCCAAAGGCAGGCGCCAAACCGCTGCGCCACCCAGGGATCCCCCTGTTCAGGTTTTCTATTTCTTCCTGTTCCAGTTTTGGTAGTTTGTGGCTTTCCAGGAATGCACCCATTTCTTCTAGATTGCCTAATTTATTGGCGTATAGCTGTTCATAATATGTTTTTAAAATCTTTTGTATTTCCTTGGTGTTGGTAGTGATCTCTCCTTTCTCATTCATGATTTTATTAATTTGAGTCTTCTCTCTCTTCTTTTAATAGGGCTGGTAATGGTTTATCTAACTTATTCATTCTTTCAAAGAACCAACTCCTGGTTCTGTTGATCTGTTCCACAGTTCTGGTCTCGATTTCACTGAGTTCTGCTCGAATCTTTATTAACTCTCTTCTTCTGCTGGGTGTAGAATCTATTTGCTGTTTTTTCTCTAGCTCCTTTATGTGTAAGGTTAGCTTTTGTATTTGAGTTCTTTCCAGTTTTTGAATGGCTGCTTGTATTGCGATGTATTTCCCCCTTAGGACTGCTTTTGCTGCATCCCAAAGATTTTGAACGGTTGTATCTTCATTCTCATTGGTTTCCATGAATCTTTTTAATTCTTCCTTAATTTCCTGGTTGACCCTTTCATCTTTTAGCAGGATGGTCCTTAACCTCCACGTGTTTGAGGTCCTTCCAAACTTCTTGTTGTGATTTAGTTCTAATTTCAAGGCATTATGGTCTGAGAATATGCAGGGAATGATCCCAATCTTTTGGTATTGGTTCAGACACGAGTTGTGACCCAGTATGTGGTCTATTCTGGAGAAAGTTCCATGTGCACTTGAAAAGAATGTGTATTCAGTTGAGTTTGGATGTAAAGTTCTGTAGATATCTGTGAAATCCATCTGGTCCAGTGTATCATTTAAAGCTCTCGTTTCTTTGGAGATGTTGTGCTTAGAAGACCTGTTGAGTGTAGAAAGCTCTAGATTGAATTCACCAAGTATAAGTGTATTATTATCTAAGTATTTCTTCACTTGTTGATTAATTGATATATTTGACAGCTCCCACATTCGGGGCATATATATTGAGGATTGTTAAGTCCTCTTGTTGGATAGATTCTTTAAGTATGATATAGTGTCCCTCTTCATCTCACTACAGTCTTCGGGGTAAATTTTAGTTTATCTGATATAAGGATGGCTAACCCTGCTTTCTTTTGAGGACCATTTGAATGGTAAATTGTTCTCCAACCTTTTATTTTCAGGCTGTAGGTGTCCTTCTGTCTAAAATGAGTCTCAATGGTCCTGCTTTTTTATCCAGTCTGAAACCCTGCGCCTTTTGATGGAGTCATTAAGCCCGTTCACGTTCAGAGTTACTATTGAAAGATATGAGTTTAGTGTCATCATGGTATCTATTCAGTCCTTGTTTTTGTGGATTGTTCCACTGGACTTCTTCTTAAAGGGGAATTTTAAGAGTCCCCCTTAAAATTTCTTGCAGAGCTGGTTTGGAGGTCACATATTCTTTCAGTTCCTGCCTGTCTTGGAAGCTCTTTATCTCTCCTTCCATTTTGAATGAGAGCCTTGCTGGATAAAGTATTCTTGGTTGCATGTTGTTTTCATTTAGGACCCTGAATATATCCTGCCAGCCCTTTCTGGCCTGCCAGGTCTCTGTGGAGAGGTCTGCTGTTACCCTAATATTCCTCCCCATAAAAGTCAGGGATTTCTTGTCTCTTGCTGCTTTAAGGATCTTTTCTTTATCTCTGTAATTTGCAAGCTTAACTATTAAATGTCGAGGTGTTGAACGGTTTTTATTGATTTTAGGGGGGGGGATCTCTCTATTTCCTGGATCTGAATGCCTGTTTCCCTTCCCAGATTAGGAACATTTTCAGCTAGGATTTGTTCAAATACATATTCTGGCCCTCTGGCCCTTTCGGCGCCCTGGGGACCCCCAATTAAACATAGGTTTTTCTCCTCAGGCTGTTATTTATTTCGCTTAATCTATCTTCATGGTCTTTTAATTGTTTGTCTCTTTTTTCCTCAGTTTCCCTCTTTGCCATCATCTTGTCTTCTATGTCACTCACTCGTTCTTCCACTTCGTTAATCCTCGTCGTTAGGACTTCTAGTTTGGATTGCATCTCATTTAATTGCTTTTTAATTTCTGCCTGATTAGATCTAAATTCTGCAGTCATGAAGTCTCTTGAGTCCTTTATGCTTTTTTCTAGAGCCACCAGTAGCTGTATAATAGTGCTTCTGAATTGGCTTTCTGACATTGAATTGTAATCCAGATTTTGTAACTCTATGGGAGAGAGGACTGTTTCTGATTCTTTCTTTTGAGGTGAGGTTTTCCTTCTAGTCATTTTGCTCAGTGCAGAGTGGCCAAAAACAAGTTGTATTGGGAAAAGGAGAAAAAGAGAGGAGAGAAAGAAGGAAAGAAAAGAGAAAAAGAAAAAAGAAAAAAGGAAGAAACAAAGAAAAAAGAGAAGAAAAAGAAAGAAAGGAAAAAAAAGGGTGGGGGAAGCAAACAAATCAAAAAGAAAAAAAAAACCAAAACATGAGGGAGTATCTTCTGATTCTGTATACTTTAAGTCCCTTGACTTCTCCTGGAACTTGTCCGTCTAGGGGGTCTTCTGGGGGAGGGGCCTGTTGTGCTGATTTTCAGGTGTTAGCACTTGGGAGAGCTGCTCTGCCCCTGCCTGGTGCAGGGCTCAGTGGGGGTTGTTTACCCCGTGAGGCCCCAGGAGGAACCACCACAGTGGTGGCGGCCAGCTCTGCAGCCCTGGAGTCAGCTCCCGCAGTAACCCCGGAGCTCTCCGTCTGCAGGGCCTGGAGGCTCCGGGGCGGGGCCGCTGATCTGCTCAGCTGGGGCAGGAGCGTCCTCGCTGTCCTGGGCCCTCCCGGCCTCTGCCTGTCACGGGGGGAGGCCGGATCCTGAGCTGTGTCCCCCGCGCCCTGTGCTCTCGGTCTGCGCTGTTGGATTCGCGCTCCAGCCCCGCAGCCCCCTCTGCGGAGCCGCCCCCGAGCCCCTCCGAGCTGCTCCGGGTCCTGCCGTGAGCGCTGCAGCCCTTAGGGAGCTCGGGGCGCTCTCCGGGGCACAGGTGTCTGTTAATGTCCCAGGGAGCCCGAGGGCATCTCCGCCCCCCTGGGTCCTGCTCTAACTCCCTGCGAGGCCTTTCCACCCGGGAAGGTTGGTGCAGCTCCTGCTTCTCCAGACGGAGCTTTCCTGTCCTGGGGACACTCGCCCCGGCCTTAGCCCGGCTCCTCGCCAATAATTAAGTTTAATAACTTAATTATTTTGCTTAAAGATATTTTAAGCAACCCAAAAGTTCCCTTTGGAAAGCTAATTCTCTATTTAAAAAATCCAGTAAGTACTTCAGAATTTAGAATGGCCAGGGAAGTTTTACTGCTCTAGTGAGTTTTCAGAAAAGTAACTGAAGAATTACTATACCAGATAATTATATATGAGCTGTTCCGAACAGCTCATATTTTTCTATAATGAATTTATATGGGGAATATTTTTTCACCACTAACCATTAACCATTAAATGTCATCCTAAGTAAAATCATCTATTTACTGATCATTATATGATATAGACCTGATGCCCTTTAGGATGCTATATATCTAACTTAATGATAAAGACAAATTCTTATAATAAAGAAAAAACATAGACTTCACCAAAATTAAGGACTTTTGTGCTGCAAAGTATACCATTAAGAAGGTGAAAAAGCAAACAACAGAAAGGAAATATTGGCAAATGATATATCTAGTAAGGAAATTATATCTGAAATGTATAAAAGTAATACAACTTAATAATTAAAAAGACAAATAATTCAATTAAAATGGGCAAAGGATCTGAAGAGACTTTGCTCCAAGAAGACATAAAAATAGCTAATAAACACATGGAAAGATACTCAGCATTATTAGTCATTAAGAAAATACAAATCAAAACTGTGATAAGCTACCACTATACACTGAGTAGTTTGGCTACAATCGAAAAGACAGACAATAATAACAAGTGTCTGGATGTAGAGAAATTGAAATTCTCATACATTGTTGGTGGTTATGTAAAATGGAGCAGGATCTTTAGAAAACCAGTTTGGCAATTCTTCAAAATGTTAAACAGAGTTACCACATGACTCAACGATTCCACTTTTAAGTATATACCCAAGATAAATAAAAAACATATGACCACACAAAAAGTTATAAATACATAAGCAGTATTATTCATAATAAACAAAATTGAGAAAAACCCAAATGTCCATCAACCAATGAATGGATAAACAAAATATGGTATATGCATACTATGAAATTGTATTCAGCAATTAAAAGGAATAAAGTACCTATACATGGTATAAAATGGATGGACCTTGAAGACATGTTAAGTGAAAGGAGCAAGTCACAAAAGAAACACCTGTATGAAGCCATTTGTATGAAATGTCCAGAATAGACATACCTATAGGGAAAGAATGAGGAGTGACTGCTACTATGTATAGAGTTTCTTTTGTGAGTGATGAAAATGTGCTAACTATGTGGCATACAACTCTAAATATACTATAAAACACTGAACTGTATACTTTAAACGCATCAATTATATAATTTGTGACTTGTATCCCAATAAAGTTGAGAAATTCAGTGTAGTATAAATGCAGGTAGGGTAGTTTTGAGAAAACCTCAAGTCATCTATGGAAAAGCTCAGGCCGGCTTTAATTTTTTATTCCATGAATAACAGCAATATTGTTTCCATAGTGCATTACTGGTTACCTATCACATACCTAGCTCTGCTCTAAGTTTTAGACAGTGGTTAATAAGAGAGAAGGTATAGTGTTTATCAAACTTGCATTCTTTTGATAGCAGGAGTAACAGATGATAAAAAGCTCAAAAATAATAATTTCAGATAGTTATAAATAATATGAAGAAAAGGGAATAGGACAATTGAACACAGTACAACTGGTAATGGGGACAGGAGGAATGGAGTTGGCCTCTCTGATATTTGAGCTGAGACACAGGGGCTGAGTCATAGGAAGAACTGAGGGACAGTGCTCCAGACAGAGGGAGTTATTATTATTATTAGTTATTATTAGTTATTATTATAGAGGCCCTGTGGTGAGACTCTGGCAGTATATCTGCAGCAGTAAGTGAGGGGAAGAAAGACCTAATGGGAGCTGGGATGGCATAAGACATTGCTGAAAGTTTGGGTTTTCTTTTCAAGAAAATGGGAAAACATTAAGGGATTTGACAGAGAGGAAAAAGATGAGAAATCTAAGTTTTGTTGGCCAATCTGCACCCAGGGGCCTCATCTACTTCTGGATCTGATTTAAATAATGAGATTCTGAACTTGATACTGAGTCTGATACTGTAATGGAATAAAACTTTTGAGAGAGACCGTGAGCATAATTTGCACATGACAAAAATGTAGCTGTGACCAGAGGACAAACTATAATGGTTGAAAAAGATGGCAACAATATTTTGAAGGTTCTTTCTTCTGAAGGAGCTGTTTGCCCTGTGTGATGGAAGTGACACGTGATGAGTTTTAGACTCTAGACTTTAAGTGGCCTTAATCCAATAAAGATACTGCCCAAATAGAACCATGCCAAAAGGATCCCTAGGGTGAAAGGTAGAGTGGAAAGAGGGGTCCCAGCATCCTATCCATCCCAGGTGAGTTGTGGCCTAGCCATCCTGCCCACTGAAGGCAGACACATAAGCCCAGACAAGACCTTCAGAAGAACCACCCAATCAACCACAGATTCATGAAAAATAATGAATTCCTGCTGTTTTAAGTCAGTAAATTTAGATTTGTTGATATAGTAATAGATGAGTGATATTTTCTCTCTCTAATGGCTTCAATCTCTTTCTCCCTCATCCTCACCTCTGTGTTTATAGTAATTTGTCCTAACCTCCAGCCCCTTAGCCCTTATGAACTTCTTAAGTTCATAAATTCATTTGTGAATTTACCGTTTATTCTACTTAAAGTGATTTTCCCTCACATATTCCTATACCTGCTTCTTCTTACCATTGATGGTCTTGGCCCCAATTGTCACCTCCCCAAAGAAGACAGCCCTGTCACAATACCTCCACCCCATGCCCAATTCACTTTCTGTGGCACTGTCCTTTTGTGTTTGCTTCATAACAACACTACCTACAAGAACCTATTTCTTTTTTTCTTGCATTTTGTCCATCTCCCTCCATAGAAGCGTAAGGCTTAGGAGAAGAGAGACTTTGTAAGGTAAAATACTGTATTATCAGTACTCATATCATTTACTGACTTTTACTTATTAAATAAATGAGTGGCGGATGCACAAACAGATAAATAGAGATTTTTTTTTTTTTTACAATTTCTGTGTCTAAAATTTTTAAAAAAGATTTTATTTATTCATTCATGAGAGACACACAGAGAGAGGCAGAGACATAGGCAGAGGGAGAAGCAGGCTCCCTGTGGGGAACCCGATTTGGGACTCGATCCCAGGATCCTGGGATCATGACCTGAGCCAAAGGCAGACACTCAACCACTGAGCCACCCAGGCACCCCCAAGAAATTCTGAATAAAGTAAATGTTCAGTGATCCTCTATATGCTAGTTATTATGCTTGTCATTTTAAAGGTAATGAACCCGAAGTTCAGTAAGATTAAAAAATCGTCTATGATAGAAATTGGCAGAGTAAAATGTAAACCCAGGGGTGCCTGGGTAGCTCAGTCAGTTAAGCATCTGCCTTCAGCTCAGGTCATGATCCTGGAGTCCTGGGATAGAGCCTCATATCTGCTCAGTGGGGAGTCTGCTTCTCTCTTTCCCTCTGCCCTTCACGCCACTCATGCTCTTTCTCTCTCTCTCTTCTTATAAATAAATAAAATCTTTTTAAAAGCATAAACCCAGATCTTTCATGCATCAAAGACCATGTGCTACATTAAAGTGCTGTTCTATTTAAAGTAGAATGTGGGCCACCTGGGTGGATCAGTGGTTAAGCATCTGTCTGCCTGTTTGCACCCACAGACCAAAAGAAAAATATTTGTAATTGCATTCAAAATGTGTAAGCTATTCTTATACTCAATAATAAAAGACCCACTTCCCAATAAGAAAATGGTCAAAGATAGGAAATAAGCACGTGAAAATATAGTTTAACATCATTAGTCTTCAGGGAAATGAGACACCGTTATTCATTCATTTTAGCATGGCTAAAATAAAAAATACCAACAGTACCAAGTGTTGGCAATGCTGTGTAAAAATTACAACTTTACTACATTGTTGCTGGGAAATGTAAAATGGTACAATCACTTTGGAGACTAGTTTGGCAATTTTTGAAAAATGAAATGATCACTTATTGTATGATTTACCGATATTCTTAGACATGAACCTGTGTTAGTTTATCAGGGCCTCCATAATGAATTACCACAAACTGCGTGGCTTTAAATAATAATAATTTATTCTCTTACAATTCTGAAATCCAGAAGTTCAAAATCTAGGTGTTTGTAAGGGAAGGGTCCAGGAGGGGATACTTCCATGCTTCTTCCAGTGTCTGGTGCCTCCAATTTCTTCTTCTGTCTTCACATGGCCTTCTTTTTGCCTGTTGTCTGTTTTTGAAGGACACAATTATCAGATTTAAGACCCACATTGTAATCCAAGATGATATTACTTCAAGATCTTTAACTGAATTAGGTCTGCAAATGCTTTTTTCCCCAATAAGGTCATATTCATAGTTCTGAGTAGACATATGTTTTGAAGAGTTACCATTCAATCCACTACACTACCTAACAGAAATGAAGATGTACATCTCTACAAAGATTTATATGCAGCATCATTTATAATATCTTCAAATGGAAAAAAAAACCACATATGTTCATTTGCAAATGAACAAATCAACAATGGGGTACATCCATACAGTGAACTCATATTAAGAAAGAATTAACTGGGGCACCTGGGTGGCTCAGCTGGTTAAACCTTCAGCTCAGGTCATGATCTCAGGGTCCTGGTATCAAGCCCTGTGTCCAGCTCTCTGCTCAGGTGGGGAGTCAGCTTCTTCCTCTCCCTGTGCCCCTCCTCCCTGCTCATGCTTGCTCTCTCTCTCTCTCTCGCAAATAAATAAATGAAATCTTAAAAAAAAAAAATGAACTGTGGATACACACAAAACCATAGATGAAATCTTGAAACACGCTAAATGACAAAAGACAAATAGTACCTCTGCATATTATATGGTTCTATGTATATAAAATTTCTAGAAAAGCTAAAACTATAGGGATAGAAACATATCAGTGGTTTTCTTGGGGCTAGTGGTGGAAGCAGAGATTGACTGCAAATGGTGCAAAATACTCATTGGTGTGATGAAGTGTTGCAAAATTGTATTGTGCTCATAGCCACACCACTCATAAATTTACTAAAACTCATTGAACTGTTCACTGACAAGGAGTTAATTTTATGACTTGTAAGTTATAAAACTGTTTAACTTTTAAATTTCATATTAAAATAAACTGAAAAGAGGTTGTTTGCTAACACACCAGTACCCATTCTCTGTTATAGCCCTGGCCCCTGGTCCTGGGATAGCATAAAACAAGAAAGATGGGATCCCTGGGTGGCGCAGTGGTTTAGCGCCTGCCTTTGGCCCAGGGCGCGATCCTGGAGACCTGGGATCGAATCCCACGTCGGGCTCCCGAGGTGCATGGAGCCTCCTTCTCCCTCTGCCTATGTCTCTGCCTCTCTGTCTCTCTCTGTGCGACTATCATAAATAAATAAAAATTAAAAAAAAAAAACAAGAAAGATATTTGGCTGCGTCTTGGGAGAGTTGATGGTGCACCTATGTATTTCACCCCATGACGGTCCCTAGTATGCACTTTCACATACGAGGTTATTATTTTCACAACCCGTTAGTCAATCTTGTCAGTATTTGGTCATATTTGCTTCCTGTCTTTGTTCCTCAAGTTGATATTCACAATCATTACATGAATAATATGTAATTATATCATTTTTCTTAACATACAACGTATTACAACCAAATAAAGCTCTTCTAGGGGTGCCTCAGTTGGTTAAGCATCCAACTCTTGGACTCTTGATTTCAGCTCAGGTCCTAATCTCAGGATCATGAGATCAAGACCCACATCAGGGTCTGTGTTGGGCATGGAACCTGACTAAGATTCTGTCTTCCTTGGGGCGCCTGGGTGGCTCAGTCAGTTAAGCATCTGCTTTCAGCTCAGATCATGATCTCAGGGTCCTGAGCTAGAGCCCCCCAATGTGGAAGCCTACTTCTCCCTATCCCTCTTCCAGCCACTCCCCCCACTTGTGCTCTCTTTCTCTCTCTGTCAAATAAATAAATAATTATCTTTTTTTTTTAAATTATCTCTCTCTGCCTCTCCCCCACTGCTCATGTTCTTCCTCTCTATCTCCAAAACAAACCAAAAAGCCCTTCTTGACTCTAAACCTGGTCCTGATTTATTCTCCTGTTCTTTGTAATCATGAGTCTAGAGTTATAATTTGTTTTATATATATATATGTGCATTTATATATAAATATAAGTATTTTATATAAAATATTTATTCATATTATATTAAACACAGCAAATATAAATATACAAATTATATCAAATATAAATGCACATTTATATGAATACATATATTAAATATTAAATATTAGATGAAAACAATTAATAATTAATATATGGTATATAATATGAATATATTTATATAAATATAAAGTCTACTCTCCATATTTTTACATTCACATTTAGTAAACTGTAGACATTTTCTTTTGAGTATGTTTGTACTTTTAATAAATGTCATCACAGCTGATTATCCCTTTCTTCAACCTCTTATTTTTTTTCCCACAAAAGCTTAAGGTTTAGTGCTCTATTCAAGATAGCACATAATTATTTCAAAGTGAAACATATATAGTTTATCCTTTTAATGACTGCTATTCCATTATATGAAAGTGTTATGTTCTCCTTTATTCATCCCATTAGCGACCAACACGTAGGTGGTCCTAACATTTTGCTGCTACAAACAAAGTGGTGAAGGGCAACATCTTGCGCTTGGCACCAATGTGTCCAACAAACATCAAGAAGTGAAATTACTGGATGAAAGTGTATGTCTACTTTCAGTTTTTCTGTGTCAGGTCACATTGTTCTCCACAGTCTCCGTTAGGCTGGGAAGCTAAGCTGATCAGATCCAAAAACAAGAATCCATCCCAATCGTTCCCAGTCTGTGGTTCACACTTCTCCATGTGGTAAATAGGAAATGTGGACTCTTGGGCATGTGGGTGGCTCAGTGGTTGAACATCTGCCTTTGGCTTAAGTGGTGATCTCGGGGTCCTGGGATCAAGTCCCATATGGACTCCTCGTGGGAAGCCTGCTTCTCCCTCTGCCTCTCTCTGTCTCTCATGAATAAATAAACAAAATCTTAAGAAAAGTGGACTCTTGACCACTTGCATTTCTGCTCCCACTGCATCTAGCTAGCAGAATGGGAACCTGGGAGTGCAGGAGGCACACCTGCTTCATAAAGTTTTTGTTTTTCAAGTGGGTATTTCTTGATTTCGGCTGTGAGAACTATTCTCAAGGCCACAGTCAGCTGATAGAAAGGCAGGAAAATGCCATCGGAGGCTAGTGTGCCAACCACCTTCCAGCTAAAACCATGTGTTCTGGGGCGTGAGGCACTTAGCTAACAGCTAGCCACATCTATCACAGTTTTGTACCAACTCTGAGTCCCATCGACATCCTCCCCAATACCTGGTGTTAGCAAAATATATTTGCCAATCCTATAGTAAAACAGTACATCTCATGAGAGTTTTCCTTTGTATTTAACTGATTTTTACTGAGTTAAGAAACAAATATTTATATTTTTCCTCAAATATAGAAAAAGAAAGGGAACAGGTAAAGATGATATTAAGATCTAAATGTTGGAGTCTCCCCTGAAATTCATAGGTTAAAACCCAATCTCCAGTGTCATATTTTGAAGTGAGGTCTTTGGGAGGTGACTAGATCATGAGGGTGGAGCCGTCAAGATTAAATCATTGCCTTTATAAAAGAAGTTAGAGAGCTAGCTAGCAATCTTTCTGCCATGGGCCATGAGCAGATAAAGGTGTCCACATCAAAGGACATTGGTTGTTTAGTGAAACTATGACAGAAGGTCTGTGTCCTATAGACTCAGGATCATGATGACATTCTATTTTTTTCTATGTCATAGTAGCAAGAAAGCTCCTCAGGTATGTGAAAGCCTGGAGGTAAAACGGCTGCCGTCAACTATGCTGGAATTCAAGGTTGCTACTGCCTTTTGAACCATGAAATGTTTTGGGTCCCAAAAATGGAGGGCAAACTGGATACCACAATTTTACTTGAGATTCAATATATGTCATCCACAGTTGCATTTGAAGAAAAAAAAATCCATCTTGACATACAAAAAAGACTTCACCATAAATAATAATCAAGCAACAATCAGGCCTTTAAAAAGAGATTTTAAGTGCCAAAAACTAATTCTACCCTAAATCATAGCAACAAATGCCCAAGGAAGCTTCCAAAAACAAAAGAGTAACTACAGTATTTCTTGGCATTCAGAAGCAACCTAATTTGTCTCTGTGGTGTTATACTCATTCACGGGGGTATATTTGACTGCTTAAATACTATGTCGTTTGCCAGTATCTATAAATAGCTATTCATTATTGTGTTTTCAGATCACTATCTACAATTCTGCAACATTTCCCCTCTTTATTTCCCCATATGTCAGGTAGCAGAAAAATAACGTTCCTTTAAGGTTCCCAAAGATGTCAGGAATCATTACAACCTGGAACTGGGATTCTGTTGTTTTACTTTTGCAGCATATAACACATCAAATATTAATTCATGATAATGATTCTCTGAGAAACTTTAATTAAATTAGATTGGCCCATCTCCTAGACTGCTAATTACTATAATATCAACTATAGTTGAATATGAATACTGTGTATGCCAAAATAGACAAATAAATTTTGGGAATATAGACCATAACCCTGTAATTTTGAGTTCCTGATGGCTATGAAAGCAATGTGAGATTGAATCCCTCTGAACTTTTTATCTTGGGTTTGCTGTTTCTGTTTTTATATTTATAAGTCATAGTCCTATTGCAAGACACTTAAGTTCTATTGATAATTTTACTTCCTGCTTTGTTTCTTGCCCTACAGTTTCTTAATTTTTTTTAAAGGATAGGCTTTGCTTCTCTGTGTGTGTGTGTGTGTATGTATTTTTATGTGACTTTTGTTTCAGAAGTAGTTTTACTCTCCTTTTTTGAAAACAATGCACTCTATTTTTCAGTTTTCGGTTTACAGAAAAATGAGTGGAAATTAGAAAATTCCCGTATGCCTCCTTCCAGCTGCCAGATTGTCTTCCAAAATGGCTATACCATTTTGCATTCCTACCAGCAATGAATGGGAGTTCCTGTTCTCATCAGTATTTGGTTCTGTTAGTGTTTTAAATTTTGACCATTCTAATGGGTGTATGATGATATCTCAATGCTGTTTTAATTCACAATTCCCTAATAATGTATTATGTTGAGCAAAGTCTCATATGCTTATTTGCAACTTTATATCTTTGGTAAACTGTCTGTCTGCTCAGCACTTTAGCTCATTTTAAATTGTTTATTTTTATTTTTTTGTTATGTTTTCCTATTGTTGACTTTCAAGAGCTCTTTGCATATTTTGGATACAAGGTCTTCATTGGATATGTGCTTTGCAAATATTTTCTCCAAGTCTGTGGTGTGTCTTCTCATTCTCTTAACAGTATCTTTCATGGGGCAGGAGTGTTCAATCCTAATGAAGTTCTACTTATCAATTTTTTCTCTCATAGATCTTACTTTTGGTATTTTATCTAAAAAGTCATCACTAAACTCAAGGTCAACTAGGTTTTCTCATATGCTTTCTTACAGTTTTATAGTTTTTTTTATGTATAAGTCTATGATCCATTTTGAGTTAATTTTTATGAAGGGCATAAAGTATGCATCTAGATACACTTTTTTGCTTGTGGATTTCTAGTTATTCCCACACCATTTGTCGAAAAGCCTATCCTTTTTTCTTTGAATTGCCTTTGCTCCTTTGTCAAAGCCCAGTTGTCTATATTTGTGTGAGTCTATTTCTGGGCACTATCTGTTCCATTGATCTATTTGTCTCTTCTTTTGTCAATAACTCAATGTCTTGATTCCTGTAGCTGTATAGTGAGTCTTGACTTTAGGTAGTGTCGGTCTTATAATTTCGTTTTCTTCTTAATGTGTTGGCTACTCTAAGTCTTTTACCTTACATATAAACTGTAGAATCAGTTTGTTGCTATCCACAAAATAACTTGCTGTTTTTTTATTTGGTCACCTTTTTATTTTCTAGTTCTTGTGGTTCAAATTTCCTCTTCCTTTCACTCTTACTGTCATGATAAGTCCCCAACTTTTTTCTCTTACTTTTGTTGCTTCATTGAAACAGAAAATTAGCATACACACCATTTACAAAGATATTTACAACTCATTTGGGAGAGACTTGAGCCTTTCAGAGTTCTACAAGTGAGTTTGAAAGCTACCCATACCTTGCTCAAACAGACCATGAACTCTTTTCAGTCTTACCCTTCATTCTCTATCAGTGATTCATTTATTCCAAATATCTAAGGAATATGTAAACTTGACAGGAGTCAAAAGTAGTTGCTTATCAATGTGAGAAAATATTGACGCTTTTCCTTTATGTTGTTATCTTATCAAACTTTCTGTTGACAACTCTCACATGCAGAGATAGCTCTTTGCCTATTGTCTACGTCACTATATGGAACATGATCATTGGCCTCCATAAACATTGCTAAATGAAGAAATTTGGAGTCCCCCAGGCACAGTTGAAACTGCAGGACATCTTTTTCAGAGTGTCCTGCTTTCTGTGTAATCACATACAAGTGGTGCAGTAATCAGTAAATATTCACCAGGAAGGTATTTTCATTTGAAAATATGGGGCTTGTATTGAACCCAATGTCAGGGGCACATTCACAACATAGCATGAAGCAGCCTTCACAAATTTTATCATCTTGTATGTGTGATGGCAAAAATCAAAAACGTCCTTTAAAAATAAAACTCTTAAGTCAATACCTGTACAACTACTTTTCGTGTGTGTGTGTGTGTGTGTGTGTCCATGCAAGCACACACACAGGCATGCAGGCACATGTGGGTAGACTTTGCTTAGCATCTAGCTCCCAAAGGCAGAGAACTTACACTTCCTGTTCACCATACATGAATGAATGAATGAATGAACAGCTCATGTATGAATGAACAATTGCATGAAGAGCTCTATACACTTTGTACTTTAATACTAGTAATCAGGGTCTTGTTGGGAAAATATTGATTTTCTCTCTTATTCTGTGAATCTCTTGAAGGTGAAGATTGTGTTGTCCAAGACTGTATGCCTACAGTTTCTAGTACAGTGCCTGGAACATAGCACTCAATGAATCTTTTTAAAATTAATAAATAAGTGAACTAGAGGGTGGCCTCAAAGGGAAATTCATTTATCTCTGACTGCCTAAAACTAATTAGTAGATAAAAATTGAAAGCCTTTAAGAGGACAGAAACAAGGATATGTTCCTAGAGAGTCACATGCCTCTGTGTGTGTATATGGTGTGTGTGTGTGTGTGTGTGTGTGTGTGCACGCATGCACACCACACACATAGCTGGCTTCATCTACCCTTCATGTGGATGAAATGTTGGAAAAGCCTTCTACTATATTTTATATTGTATGAAACTGAAGTAAAAGAAGAAGACGCTGAGATATTTGGGGTATAGGAGAGGCCAGTGAAGGAAGAAAGGAGAGGATAAAAGAAAGAGAATGGAATCAATGAGAAGATACCTTTATTAAATTAAGATACGAATATTGAAATCATACCACAGCAAAGTCATTTTTAGGATGTTTTCTTTAAAACAGATGTGATTCTAGAAAAGGGCTAAAGAATAGGAAGCCCAGAGGAGTCAGGAGTCCTTGCCCAGTTAACCTAAACAAACCCAAATCAGGTAGGCCTGTTTGCCACTTGGTCAGTGGCACTGAGGGGAAAGAGTGGTGACAGCTGATAATGCCACCTGGTTGAAACGATTAAACAATTCTTTCAAGGTGACTATTTAATACAGAGTCCTCTGTAAATATTCCCAGTGCTTTGTTGAATTTCATTATAGAGCTTTGCAAACTCTTTTAACCTTAGTAAAATTACTATTAGTTAAACAAATCCTTTTCCTCACAATAGTTCTAGCTTTAAGCAGCATCCTAAATTTCCACTAAATGGAATCTGGGCATCACAAAGGAAATCCTTTCCTGAGTTAAACCATCAGCCAAGGCCAAAACAACCAAAAAGAAGTTCTGTGAACATTGGAGAAATATATCTTAAAGCATAGAGCGTGACGTTGCCTATAACCTGTTATCTAATATGACTATTGCTTCAATTTTTACAGTGGAAGTCACCCTTTAAAGATTCATTGTGTTAAGGGCATTTCCTTTGTACATCATTGCCAAATCTAATTAGAAGTAAGTGTCTCCTGGGGAATCTAAGCCGTGTGTCATTGTGTGTGTTTGTGACCAGGTCATTCTCTCTTTGGGATTAATTCCATCATGCCTACTACTATTTTAATCCTTTCTATTATTGTCCAAATTATAATTTTTCTCTTATCATTCCTCTACCTATTATATTATTAGCAGTATCATTGTGTTGAGACAGCAGTTTCTCAAGCCACAGAGACCATTTATGTTAACTTTAAAAATCTAGCTCTAGAGAATGTTGGGAAATTTTTCCATTATTTAAAAATTTCTTTGCTACTGAATATTATTTGTCACTATCATTCATTGAATCCATTCACCTATATTGTTCAGTATGAATGGAACAAATACCATGTTATTTGCCTTACAAATTAATATACCAACTCAATAAAATAAAAATAACGATACTATGGAAATGTACAAATTAATGTTTTTTCTATTTATAGAAGCACTTTGAATACAATTAGATAGCTTAATATCTATAGTTATACATTTGCTTCCAATTTTGAATAGATTTTGTAAAACTCAGTATTACATGTATGCATAACTATTGTAACTTTGTTTATCAATTTCTATCTTTCTGGAGTCTATTTACTAAGTACAGAATTTTAGAATTTTAATGTGAAAGAAATAATATCCAGGGGCACCTGGGTGGCTCAGTTGGTTAAGCATCTGTCTTTGGCTTAGGTCATGATCTTGGGGTCCTGGGATCGAGCTCCTTGGTGAGTTTCCTGTTCAACTGGGAGTCTGCTTCTCTTTCTCCCTCTGCCCTTCCCCTCTCCCCCACTCATGCTCTCTCTCTCTCTCTCTCTCTCAAATGGATAAATAAAATCTTAAAAAAATCATATCTGTAGAATTTTGGAAGGTATGAGGTTTCTTTCAATATTTAATCCACTTGAATCTTTGCTTGTTATACCTGCTGATGCCCGTCTACATTTCTTTAATCCTCAATTACCTGTTTCTTATATATATATCCTGTGTATTTTCTACCTAAAACTAATTTAACTACAAAGTCAATGAATTTGAATCTTGTCTTGAGAAATCTATAATTACCTTTGTATAGCAACTTGCTTAATTTATTAAACGTTTCATATTTTCAATTCACTTTGTTAATACAATCTCTTATATATTATGGTCTGTGTAATTATCTTTGCCTCTCAAGAGCTTATCTGGGCCCTTCTATAGACTATGACACTGTCCCTAACCAGTGATACAGCATTTCACAAGCTTTTGCAACTAGAAACTTACCTGTGAATAACCGCAATGCTTGAGAGAAATCTTTGCCACAGTAGATATATTTCATTTCAAAGTCCTGGCAGCTCAACACTCCACAGAAAAAGTGATGAAACTCTTTGGCTGTAGAAACCCAAGGCAAATCTCTTGACCTTTTAAAAGTGTAGTCACTATCGTTCTATTTCATGAGAAGTTTCTGAAAGTAGAAAACAACTTTTGTTCTCTATAGGAAAAGTTTATTGAAGCCAGAAGTGAATTTTGTTGACTCCAAGGCATTTCTCTACATTCGGGCGATCTTACTTGGTTTGGATGTGGCCCTTCAAAGGTGTGGTCTGATTTTGTGAATTCGAGATAAGGACTACATGCTGAATGATCCAGGCCGACTCACCCACAAGCAGTTCCTGAGTAGAAATATGGCAACTTTCAGAACATAAGAGTGTAGAATTTCAATGACACTCTCAGAATATCTTCAGAATATACACAATTGTTATACTTGATGGGTCAAGCCATGGTTACTTCGCTCTGCCTGTGATGCAGAGTGCAGTCCTCTGACCACCAGCATTGGCATGTCAGACATGCAGACACTCAAAAGCCCACACCAGAACTACTGAGTCAGAATCTAATTTTTTACCAACATCCTCCAGTTTTTTACATCTGTACATTAAATTTTGAGAAGCATAGGCCTCATCAACTTCCTGCTTCAAAAGATGAAAATTCAGGCAGATTCAACAGTGGGCTTCAGGTAAGGTTGAAAACAGGCAATGGAAAACAATGAAAGCCACAATTTGTTGGTGAAATCAAGTCGGTTTACATAATCAAATCATTTGTAAGAGGAAATAGGAAAGTTTGATCTTACATAAGATGCATTCTCAAAGCAAGTGCAATTTAAGACCCATGTTGGTCCGCCCAATGCCAGGACATCCGGATGAGAAAGGAAAGACTGGCAAGCCCTGTGGCGGTGGTCGATTCTAGACATCTGGTCCACTTCAAGAATGTCCTGGTGACTTGATTTTAAAATCAGACATTCGAATCAAGATTTTTGACTTCTGATTGATGCAGCTAGCCAAGGTCCATAGCTCCCTTTCAGAATTCTCCAGATGACACAGAATTTACTTATCAACTGCTGTATGCGCATAGAGGGAAAAAATGGGGCTGTTTTCCTGAGTCATTGTAGATGTCCTGACATTTCAGCATTTGGCCTGTGAGCAGACAGTGTTCCCATGTGATCCTGGTGTTAAGCTATTGAATAATGGATCCTGTGGTGGTACTTTTAGCTATAGCACTTCAACTGAAGCATAGTTAGCATTTTTCACCAATGCGTTATTTCCAGAAGTGGTTGAAAGTTGTACCTTGAAGAGAGACCTTGATTTTACTTTTAAATTTTCTTACTGGAGGGAGGAATAAGTTCTGATCCTGGTTACATAATTGGAAGCCCCTAGTGCATCTGTTCCAAAGCAGATAAAGGGCAATAGTTTCTGAATCAAATTAAGCCAACCATTATTTTATCACTAAATTACTGGAGTCATCTGTTTATTCTTTTAGCTCCAGCTGGAACATTTTAGGATTAGAGGTGACTTCCTGTTAAAGAATTATCTTCATTTGACTGATCTAATTTATTTGTTGTTCCGATAAAACCCTGGCTTATTTCCCCTGCTTTGGATACAATTATTGGAACTTTTGTGAAACCAGGTGAATCCTGATCCAAATTATGGACGAACTGAGCTCAGCTTTTGTCAAGGAACAAGATCATGGCAAATCAGCCACATTCACTGAGGTCACGTTTCTTCAGCTTAGAGTTAGCCTTAATTTTGAACAAAGAACATAGAAATGGTGAGATTGGACCATCCACTTCATTTCACAGGGAAGCAAAGTGATGAAAGAATTATATAAATGTGATTGTAACAATGATACTTTCAAAAATAAATGTAAATTGTTAAGAATCATTAGTAGTCTTCTTGGACAAGAAAAAGGGCTGTTGGAAAATTTTTTTCCTAGAAACTTTGAGAGTGTGATGATGTCATATATATATATTTATTTATTTTCCTGAATTTGTATAGTTTCAGAAGCTTCTCCCCACTGTTTCTCTAAAATGCACACATTTTCTCACTTCTTCTGCAAGTTAATGATTAAGGAGGATGTACTTCAGCAGCTTTTTGTAAAGTCACCCAGAATCTGTTGTCAGGCATGGTGCTAGGCTCTCTGGGAGAAAGCAGTGCCTTTTTAATGTATGCATTCTGATTAATTTCTTCTTGGACTGCACTTAGACTCACCTCTAAGAGCTTGCCTGCAGTAAGAGCACAAGAATCAGGAGTGGATTGGGTTTACTATCTTACCCAGTCCAGCATTCGAAGATATGAGATATGGAGCCCAAGAGATGTGTTTCTGGAAGATGGATGTGTTTGACTCCATGAGCATCCCCTATAAAGGTAAGAAAAGCACTATGATCTATGAATGGTCCACTTATATTATGAACTTGTTAATTTTTGAGTTTTCTTCAATTGTTTTATTTTCTTGTTCGTGTTAGACTCCATAAGGCTAGTTCACACTGCACTTATATCCCTAGTATTAACCTAAAGCTTCCCTCACTGTAGGTGGAAAAGATTTCCTCCTTGCTTTAATAACCCAGGATTTGATGAACTAGCTGTTATTCTCACCTCTCTTTGCCTTTTGCAATTTTTAACATCAAAAATAGTCTCACTCAATCTTTACCTTTCCAATAAGGTTCTAAATGTTTTCATTTGTGTTCATTAACACCCACCACCACCAATCTTACCATTTTCTTGTCCTTTCTGGACCTCTTCCAGGTCGATTTTATTTTATGCATTACAAATATATTAAATTTTGTGTTAGTGAGCAGAAAAAAAGGGAGATCTTGCCACATAATAAGACTCATGGTTAATTTAGATCAATGATTAGTATGTATAGTGAACTTTTAATGTTGGCATTTCTTTTTTTTAATGTTGGCATTTCTTTAGCATTCTATTCTACATTTAAAATTCTCAGTTTAACAATGTTTTTATATTTTATGGTATTATTTCTACAATTAGATATCTCAGACTTTACCACTTGGTTATAAGTTGTAAGTCATTAACAATGAAAATAATATTCCCTGACAGGTAAACAATTGTTTCTGATTGTTCTGCTAATGTTGATGTGTTTTTCTGATTTTTCTCACATGAAAAATTTTAAGCATATTTCCATCAAAATGTTTTAATAGTTCATACCACAGTATTGTTAATGTCTAGTCTAAAATGTGAAAAAAGGGGGTTGTTTTTCTTTTTTTAAAAAGGTCATTTCCTATGCTTTTAAAGTGAGATTTTTATTATCTTACAAAGTTGATGTTTTCATTAAAATAGGCCTTATAAGACAGCAGGGTTATATACATCCTATAATTTCGTATTTGAAGGATTCAATTCCATGACTAGATATGACTGTTCTGAAATTATGATTAGGTCAGCAGATATTTTCTGGCATGTTCCCAAATAGTCTTATTATTTATATCATCATCTTTTAAAAAAATTATGCGTATCTAATATAATAATTTTGGTGTGGGGAAAACGTATTTAGTCACTTATCCTAAGTCATATTTGATAGAGCACAACTGACAAATTAAAATCCACTTTTTACGATAGATTTTTATTTATTACTAGTTCATTTGCTTTTTCAATGCTTAGTTGGAATGTATTAATCATTTTTGTTGTTGTTGTTCATCCACAAAGCACAAATTCATCTGTGGTTCTCCTTCCTGGAAGAATTTATTGGCATATAAGCTTGGGAATTTCCTCATATGTATTCTCTACCATTTTATGTAAAATATATTTAAAATAGGACTGACCTTAGATCTGATTTTCTAAGGAATACCACCCTTTACACTTTTTTCTTGTAAAAGTGTTACCTGTTATGCCCTACACATTTTATTTTATTCTTTGTGCTCCTTTTCCTGTTGGGTTATGGATTTGGGGGAATATGTCTTACTCGGTATTTTTCATAATTCCTAACTAAGCATGTAATAAATACTCATTGAATTAAATGTCAATTTTCTGTAACAGTAAAACAGTTTGCTCCTATTTCAAATGCCATGGTGATTTAATTAAAACATAATAGCCTTGGTGTAAAACTTTCTCCAAGACATTCTGAAAGTTTAAACAAGCCATATTTGCAGTGTCTGTTTTTCCACATAAATATGTATCACCTCAAGAAGTCTATTGGATTAGTCAGGCATGATTTATGCTTAGGAAAACCACATTACCTTTTTTCAAATAGATTATGCTAGGGAAAGGGTTCAGTGGTCTGCCCTTACTTTATATATATGCAACTCATTCTAACCAATTTTCATTGATGCCAGGCACAGGATACCTGTCATGAGATGCCAGTTTTTAGAGCTTTTACAATTGGAAGGTACTCATAACGTATGTACTGCTGATCACACAGTATATCTAGGCACATATTTCCCTCCCCCCTTAAAATGTCATTCAATGGACAAAAGTCAACTGAACACAATAACCAAAAGGTGGGAAAACCCCAAGTGTCCATCACTAGACAAATGGATAAACAAATATCGTGTAAACATACAACGGAATGTTCTTCAGTCATAAAAGGAATGAAGCTCTGATATATGTATGCTACAACATAGATGAACCTGAAATACATTATGCTAAATAAAATAAGCCATACAGAAAAAGGCAAATAGTGTCTGATTCCAGTTGTATGAATTATCTAGAATAGACAAATTCATAGAATAGAGAAAGTAGATTGAAAGTGACCCACTTGGGGTTTGTGAGAGAAGGGAACAGGCAAGCTCTGCTTAATGGCTACAGAGTTTTTGTTTGGGGTGATGAAACTGCGCAGGGTGAACAGATAGTGGTGATGTTGGTACGATATTCTGAATTTAATTAGTGACACTGTAAAACACATTTAAAAATAGTTAAAACGGCAAATGTGTTTTATATATATCTTACCACAATTTAAAGAACTTAATAATTTAATGTAATAAAAACCATGACTGCATACTTGAAATGGGTGAATTATATGGCATAGGAGTTATATCTCAATAAAGCCATTAAAGAAAAGTCAATGAAAGATTAAAGGTGAAAGCATATAACCATTCAGTGCTCTTGTTATTCTTTCTTTAAAAGAAAAGATGGGAATAATAATAATTATAAAATGACAAGAAAAGTGTCTACCTTACTATGAAATCTATGGAGTCGGGGCTGATTCTGACACATGTGTGGGAATCAATACACGAATGACATTCTTTAATGCCCAATCTCATATACGCATTTTAAAACTTTCAGAATAAGTTTCCTACTGGAAAGATTTGTTACATACATTCTGCTTCACTCTCTATCTTGGCAGAGCTGTTCATATTTCCAGAATGCCTTTAGGTGCCTGTGATAGATCATTTCTTTCTTTTCCCTCCCCCATCTAGGAACTCTGCAAAGTGTGAGAATTGCTTTGTAGTCCGAAGGGCCCCTGAGTCTGTGAGCCGTGTGGTTCTGCCAACATTGCCCAGCCTGCCAAACTCTCAGCTGCCAAAAGACTAGCCAGGGCTTCCTTGTATAATGAAAGTACAAAAAAGGCCATGTGCTTGGCGGACTTGCCTGATTCCCTCTGCTTCATAGAGAAAATAAATCTCTGAAGAAGTCCAACAGAGAGCTACCATCTGGTCAGACTCCTGGCTTTCTCAACATGGCTCCCACCACCCATCGCCAAGTGTCAGGAGGGCTTCCTGTGTTGGAGGAAGGCGGGCCACGATGTTTGGGGCCAATATGCTAAAATCAGATGGGAGCTTAATGAGGGGGGACTTGGCAGACTGGTGTCGACCTGCCGTCTCATCATTGCTTCTGGCACATTCACAGAAGGGTCAACATTTCAGCAATAAAAATTGGAGCAATTTAAGAGCTGGACCTGGAGTTGCTGACTATCTGTTAATTTCTTGAAGAATCTGCAACACATCCAAGTAAAAACCTACCCAACAGCCACAATACTTTTCATCCCGGATGACTTGAAGGCTGCGCTGTTGGAAAAAGCTGCAGAACTATTTTATAGTGCTGACGCTATGCACTGATTTTGGCCCACTCTCTGCACACTTAGGTTTTCAGTCCTAAAAGCCAAAGCCAACTTTTCTTTCATGTAGGGCAGTTCCTGCTCCACAAAAGTTCATGTCTTGTAAGAAACCTTTCTTTTATAGTAAATGATGGTATGAAACTTGGTCATTTATTGTATCATAACTGGCCTTGGCGATCTGCTTGGTTTAAATAATAATCATGTTTATTCATTGCAGTTTTGCTTGTAACCTCACAAGTTGACAGTAATTAGTCAAGTCAAAATATTAAACGATATCCATATTTCAGGTTTTTTATGATTGGAAGTCACAGATGGGAGATGCAAATTTTGACCCACAGGGAAGGTCAGTATCACTTTTTGGGTCTCCGTGAGAAAATAGAATAGTTTTCTTATTTGTCTCTTAAGTTCATAAGCAAGGCTTATTATATATTAATATTTTTCTTCTTCAACTGAAGACTCTTCTGTAAGTTCTCCAGGCCAGCAAAACATCTGTATAAAGTTGTCTTTTGGACCAAATTTTAGCACAAATTGAGCCTCAAGATCACATTGTGAGCTAGATGCTTCTCCTAGCTAGGCTGTGTTGTTGTCACTTCAAACTCAACATAGTCAACCTTCTTCAGGAGTCTCTCTCTCTGTCTCTTTCTCTCTCGTTCCTTACTATGCTTCACATCTCTTCAAAATCTGGGAGGCCTCTAAGACATTTCCCTTGTCTTCCATTTTCTCTGCCTAGTTAGGCATCAAGTCTTACCTCTCTTGTCCCTGTCTCTTCAGAATATGCCAGTCCCAAATAGTGCCACTTGGGCATATTGAGTATTTTGAACAGAGGATGCTTGGGAAACTGCAGATGGAAGAAGTGTTCTCTGTCCTCTTCTTTTCTACCTAAAAAAGAAGGTTGTGAGATTTCCCATGAGAAGTGTGCCCTCCCTTCATCAGGAAGAGAAGAACATTCTTACCATTGGAGACTCAGGGCTGACGCCAAAATAAATCTGTATAAGCCAACCTACTAAAACCACCTTTAACTTTCATTAGTTCCCCAATGGATTGCCTACTTACCAGGCCACAATTTACTGCCCTAGCCCAAGCCCCTTTGTTGTATCCTATCCCCACAATTTATTCTGTGTTTGAAAAGTATAAGCGCTCACAGTCCTCCCTGCTTCTTTGGACCTTCCATTTTCCCTATGAAGATGCACATATGCACATAGAAATATTAAAGCCTGCATGCTTTTCTCCTGTCAACGTATCTATGTTAGTTTAATCCTCAGGCCCTAAGACCTAAGAGAGTAGAAGGAAGTTTTTCCTCCTATGCACACTGTTACTGTTATCCTCATTATGTCACATGGACGACTACAAAAATTTACTCTTTCCCTTCACACTTTTTACCTCTGCAAACTGTCATGTTAAATGTTCCCAGAGGTTGCTTTTACTACATTTGGTTAAAAAGAAAAAAAAAGAGAGAGAGAGAGAGAATTCCCCATTGCCATTAGTATCCTATGGAATAAAACGAAAATGTATGGACATGTTTCCAGAATCAATTATGCATGGGCTCTTCACTTCAGCTCATATCATCTCTTCTGCTAAAAAGACAGCCTCTCCACTTAGCTGACTAAGTTGCTCTATTTTTCTGGTTATCACCTTTGTTTACTCAGCCTTGCTTCGCCATCCCAAGCCACAGTCCTTGCTCCATTAAGTCCTTGTACACTTCATGGAAACCATAACTTTAAAAAATTTATTGCACATCTGGTTATTCTTTATTTTAATGTTATTTGTTTGTATTTATGCTTATTTGTGTTTCATGCCCCACTAGACAATGAGCTCCCTCAGATAGCTTCTGGAACTTGTTGTCCTCAGTACTGAGTACACTGTCTGTATTAATTCACATTTATCTAAATCTTTATTGTATCTATTGCCTGTATCTGAGCATACAGGTGGTGACCAAAGCATTCTCTACCCTCCTGGAAGTTATAGTTTATTGAGGAACAAAGAAATAGGTCAATACAATGGCAGAATGTGGATTAAGAGTTTATACCGCTGAACCTGTTAAGGTGTGTATTAGCAGGTGACCAAATCTAGGCAGGGTAGCCCAGGAAAGTTTTATGAGAAAGTGATATTTAAGCTGAGACCTAAAGGTGAGCAGTAAGTGCTTAATAGCCAATAATAATTCTTTAATAACTGAACCACAGAACTGACTTTACTGTGAAGAGCAGACAAAAGGTCATGGGGGATTTGGAGAGTCAAGCGATTGTCATGGTAACTTCAATGCAGGTGATGGACAACTAGGAAAAGAAATAACTTGATTCCCAATTTCTCTAAAATCTTTCTCTAAAACCTTTTTTGTTGGTTTTTTGGTTTAGATTTTTTAAAATATTTTTTAATTTATTTTTTATTGGTGTTCAATTTACCAACATGCAGAATAACCCCCAGTGCCCGTCACCCATTCACTCCCATCCCCTACCCCCTCCCCTTCCACCACCCCTAGTTCGTTTCCCAGAGTTAGCAGTCTTTACGTTCTGTCTCCCTTTCTGATATTTTCCACACATTTCTTCTCCCTTCCCTTATATTCCCTTTCACTATTATTTATATTCCCCAAATGAATGAGACCATATAATGTTTGTCCTTCTCCGATTGACTTACTTCATTCAGTATAATACCCTCCAGTTCCATCCACGTTGAATCAAAATGGTGGGTATTTGTCGTTTCTAATGGCTGAGTAATATTCCATTGTATACATAGACCACATCTTCTTTATCCATTCATCTTTCGATGGAAACCGAGGCTCCTTCCACAGTTTGGCTATTGTGGACATTGCTGCTAGAAACATCGGGGTGCAGGTGTCCCGGCGTTTCATTGCATCTGTATCTTTGGGGTAAATCCCCAACAGTGCAATTGCTGGGTCGTAGGGCAGGTCTATTTTTAACTCTTTGAGGAACCTCCACACAGTTTTCCAGAGTGGCTGCACCAGTTCACATTCCCACCAACAGTGCCAGAGGGTTCCCCTTTCTCCGCATCCTCTCCAACATTTGTGGTTTCCTGCCTTGTTAATTTTCCCCATTCTCACTGGTGTGAGGTGGTATCTCATTGTGGTTTTGATTTGTATTTATAAAATAAATTATTCTCTACATTGAATGAACAGCTTTAATTCAGGCTAGAATTGGAAACAGGATGGGAATCCTGAGTAAAGTAGACAAAGAAATGAAGTTGAGGTAATGGGATGAGAAAGTTAAAGCAGAAGGCCAAGGCAAGACGAGGGGAAAACAAGTCTGAGTCTACAGACAAATGGCAGGAGAATCTCATGGTCAAGCTCACAGTCAGGGCAGTTGGAACCAGGCCGGCTATGCTGATAGCCAACCGATGGACAGTTAAAAGACAGAACAAATACTTCTTGGAGTCATTGTCTTTAAAAACAAATTGTTCTCAGTTTAACCAGGTCAGCTCCTTAATAGCATCTGATTTTATCCCAAAGTGTTTGTGAATATTACATGAATTAACCAACAAAGAAGCTTTTTGAGAATTCAAGGTCTCCAAGGATAAAACGCCTTCCTTTGTGTGCTACATGGAGGGAGTTTTCTGTTTACAGAATATATAGTAAAGAGTAATGATTAAGCATGTCCTCAAATAACATTGTTGTGTACAAATAAATAACTACTAAAATTATATGGAGGCTCATGAAAGTATAAATAATAATAAGAAAAGACAGCTTCAGAATCTTTCCCTATAGCCATGTGAGACATCCATGTTCCTTGGAGGCAATGTTGCTCTTTTGGTCCTTCCTGAAAGTGCACAGAAAACAAGAATAGAGTCTACAAACCGACACTAATGCAAGATGAACGGATGTGATCTCCCTAATAACCAGTTGCTTCCTACAAAATGTCTACAATTAATTAATTAGACTCCAGAGAAACACAAACTTAGTGATTGCAGATAGATCCCTGGGTACCTCCTTTGACGATTATAGCTGGAGTTAAAAATGGAAGGTTATAGGTAAATGTACACAGATGGATCTGGAAAGCGAACTGCCTAAGGACTCCATGAAACGCACACCAGAGAATGTTGTCCTTGCCTCCTATTTTGTGAACTGATTATAAAGCAGTACTTTATAAGGATTAAAAAGCAAAATTCCTTTTGAAAAGGAATTCAAGAAGAGATCTCCATTTTCAAATAGAGAGTAACTGGAACTCTATATAAACACAAATGAAAATAAAGATGCCCTGATCGAGGCTGGCGGTTAAAGGCAACAACTGGCTCTCTCCTTGGCCAGTCTCCATGGTGATGCCACTGCTCTTAGAGTCTCACTCTGGGCAGACATGGATCTTCCATGAATGGCTAAACCCAGGTCCTCCTCTATCTCCTGGAAGCCAGGGTAAGTTGCAAGGCCTGGAGTTATATGCCCACCTTCTGTGATGGCTAAACTAGGCAATTATAAAAGGAAACATTGCCTCAGAGAGACAAAGTTGGTATAATAGTGGTCTGATCACAACTGTGGATATGAAGGTGTCAAAATGGACAGACAACAGGATTGAGTTTAGTAAGTGGTGAGCAGTGCAAGGCGGAGCGGGGTAGGAGTCAGCTCAAAACAGCCAGCAAGGTTTATGAACCTAGAGCAAAGTTGAATTATAATGTATTGAGATTTACCATGGTATTTGAATTTCCATGTTTTCTTTGCAGACATCTGAAGAAACTTCTTTTTGTACTTCAGTTTTTGGTTCATGTCGTAATGTTCCCAGACAGAGGATATGTATTTAGAGTTTAGTAAAAAGACATCATTAAAAGGTATCAGAATTTGAAATTAGGCACTGCAGCAATATTTAGCCAGTGACTATTAAGAACTCAATGTGAAAGAAGAAAAGATAAAACTTTCATGTGTTAGGGATTTATTTTTAATGAAGAGCATTTTCTGTCTACTTAAATGAAGTAGTGTAAATCAGAGGATCATAAATTATGGATGCTGATATTTGAAACGTGCAAATGTAAACTTAGACCACTAGAGTCATTGCTGTCCTTTCATTATGCAAAACAAAACATAATCACAGCAGAGTATTTCAATGCAGAATAAAATCCCTAAGATTCACTTTTGTCTCTGTCATTCCAATCAGTTTGGAAATAGGGTTCCAAGTTGACAATATTTTATTCATTAATGTTTTCTATCTGCTATATGTGGCTCCAATGCTCATGACTTCCTCTGTGTAAAATAAAATTTCAGGGCAAAAAAAGAGAGTGCAGTCCTTGACTCTCACTGCTTTGGTAATTGTCATTGGTCTGAGTTCAGCATTGGGTTTGGTGTAGCTATTTATATATAATACCTTATGACCCACATCTACCTGTTATTTAACCATGTATGTAGTATGTGGCCATTCCATTCCACAGTCCTAAAACTTGCTTTAGCTCGAGAATAGTGGGAAGAGCCATCTACTGGCTCTGGGATGTTCTATTCCTTCTCCGCCCCCCCAGTCAGGCCCAACAAAAGATGGATGTGGTTGGGCAATGTTTCAGGCACTTAAAAAAAATATCTATTCATGAGAGACACAGAGAGAGAGGCAGAAACATAGGCGAGGGAGAGGCAGGCTCCATGCAGGGAGCGCAATGCGGGACTCGATCCCAGGACCCCGGGATCACAACCTGAGCCGAAGGTAGATGCTCACCCACTGAGCCACTCAGGTGCCCCTGTTTCAGGCACTTTTATCTTAATTGGTTTATGACTCCTCAAGACCCTGCTGAAGGAACCCAAGGCTTTGGGGAATCCTTGAGGTCCTAACCTGGCAAACATGGCTTGACTGCTTTCTGTGAGTGCCTTCAAATCTTAGGGATTGGCTGTCCCTTCTACTTCAGCTCCAGAGTAAGTCTACACAGTATAGACTTGAACATAACACTTCAAAACTGACCCGAGACCAAAACTAGCTGGGCCACAGCCTGAGACAGAGCTGCTCAGCTGAGTCCACCCTGAACCAACAGAATCATAGCTAACCTGCAGATTTACAATGATGGGAATAAAAGTGTGTTGTCTTAAGCCACTTTGTCTTGGAGTGGCCAGTTTCTAGCATTGTTGTGGCAATAACTTATCAACATAGATCTTTAGCCCATCCTACTCCCTTTCTTCTTCTAAAGCAGGTCTGAAGGAGAAAGGAATCAAAAAGACTTGGGTTCAAACATGTAGAAAAATAGGTTGCAGCTACATCATTGGAGAGTGCTTCTATCATCCTGATGGTTGTACTTAAAGCTAAAAAGGAATTCATCACAGGCATCTACAGGGCTTTGTTGCTCATAAAATATAAGATGAAGATTCCCACAAAAATCCATAGATGAAGTAACTAATGAAATCTATACTTAGGATAAGAAGCAAATCTAATTCTCACAGTGATCAGAGTTTGCATATTTTGTCCCTTTAGAGAGAGAGAGGTTAATCCCATGTCCTGGCAGGATTATTAACGTCCTGACTATGTTCTGCATGGTTCATTATTCTTCCCATTCAGTTGGTAGAAAATATATAGCTTTCACTACCACACAAAGACATTTCACTGATGAAACGAGAAATTGCAGACAATGTGTTATGGATCAAAAGGGGAAAAAAAGAAAAGCAGAAATCCTGGCTTTGTGCCTCATCGCCACAGTTTTTACGGGCACGGGCCTCTATCTCTATGCTGGGGCACAGGATAGAAGCGCTGTCTCCTCCACCTACCTCATGGTGCTGCTGGGAGAACCCAGGTAAGGAGGCTCCAAAGCTACAAAGAGCAAGACCTGTGTTACCGTGTGGAACACATGTTGGCAGGCAATGCATCACAGCATCACAGGGCCCTGGCTGTGAAATCATGCAGACTTGGGTTCGAACTCCAACTCTCCCATTTCCTAGATGGGTGACCTTGATCTAGTGACTCCACACCCCCCACTCCCAGACCTCCAGTACCTCTGCCAAAAGTTGGGTAGTAGCATTTCAGGCCTGTGAGTGCTCAAGGAGATAGGGAATGTGAAACATTGAGCGCATGGATGGGCATAGAGTAAGACTCAAAAATATGACAGGTGCTTAAAGCCCATACATTGTCTTTTCAACACTCATTGATTCAGTGGCGGTGGGCACAGGCATTGGATCTCTGCTGTCACACCATCCTCTGCACCTGGGCTTTTGGTTGCAATGTTGCAGAAGACCCATCCCCTTTACCCTGACGTCTGCTTTGATGATGGACCCTGCTTCCTAGGCTGGGGTTTTTTTACCAGTTGCCCTTCTCTCATGTTTCCTCCACTGGTTCAAATCTCCAGTGGCTCACCTTACATGGTAACATCTGAGCCGGGCTGAGACTAGGAGGATCAGGACGACTGTGCTGGATCTCACTCCGCCATAATTCATTACCTCACGGTGTGGTATCTCTACACTTGGCAGCTGGAATGTGCCAGAACATAGCTATGGTTGATTCATATAGAGGAAAGAAATCATTGACCTTGTTCTCAGCTTGTACAATAAAGAAAATAAATCGTATTATTGATTATAGCATGAAAATAGGGAGAACTCGTACTCCACCAATGTTGGAGATCAGAGGGCCCCAGGTTTTCTTGTTCTCTACCAGTAAATAAACATTTCAAGGAGGATTAGAGAATTTAATAATTCACTTATAAATTTAAGCTATTTACGAAGCTAACATGTTCACTTTAGAAAGGAGCTGGCTTTCTGTTAGATGCAAGGTAACATTCGATTAGAACGTTATAAAATATTTAGTTTTATCTCAGTTCAACACCATTCGCCGTTTCATTCATTCCCACTGTAGAAAATTTGGGACATAAAGAGAAGTTTAAGAAGAATGAAGTCACACAGAGTTCTCTTACCTGAAAATGATGACTGCATCTTGATGTATTTTTTTTTTCGATCATTTTTGCTGAGGATTGTTTTGCCTAGAACATTCCCAAGTAAAATGTCTTCATACTCTTCTGGCAGAAAGCTGGATTTCAATAAAGATATGCCAGTGTCCATCACAAAGCTAGGCATTTTCCAGAGTCACATTGGATAGTTAGCATCTTTGGCTTTGAGCCTTTTGAAGCCCAAAATATCTAGGCTGGCCTTCCAGGGCATCTAGAAAGATTGCTGAAACAAGATGCTGACAAATACTTGTTGTCTTCAAAATCTGTGTCCAAACCTCAACTAGTTAGCCGAAAAATTAAGAGACAGGTTTCAGCAAATTGAACTGTGAAGTGTTATTCTCAGTTCTACTAAAAGGAGAATAATAGATTGCGATTGACAATAGCAGAGGCACCTTATTTGGATTTATTTTTTCCGAGAGTCTTCCATTTGCGATTTACAAAATCTACACAAGCTTCAAAAAAGCTGCAATTTCCTGTCTAATAAACCCCAAATGGAAAAATAACAAATACAATGAAAAACAGCAACCTAGTTGACAGACTAATATATATTAATCCCATCGCCATGGTTGAGAGATGGAAAATTATTATTGAATAAGACTCTTTCATCAAACCAAATATTTCCTAATGCTCCAAAGTACATATCTGGCATTGCTTCTGCTTTACACATCTGCTTGTCTCTTTGAACTCTGCTATTAATCTGAAGGTTGCATGCAGCTGCACAGTACTAAGATAATTAGCTCTTTCCATTATATATTACGATTGATGGGGCAGACCTTAAAAACATTCAGAACTTGGATTTGCATAAACTCTGGGCAGTTAGAAGACTTTTCCAAAACTCAGATCAATCCCCTGGAAAAAACTTGTACTGTTTCCCAGTGCCTTCCTGGAATCTTTCAAATATCCCCTCTTCTTGAATATTTTCTTTTAGCCCATTTCTCCTTATTTTTATACTTAATTACTGGCAGAACTTTATGATCCTCCTTGGAATATTTCCAAGACAACCAACCTGCAGGAGGTGACACCTGCCCTGATCAGTGTGCCAGCAAAGCACTGGGCTGGTTTTTTATTTTAAACATGGAGGATTTGGGTGGCCCTGCCTCCAGAATTTGGAGGAATTTGGAAAGACCTATATAAAGACTTTTTTATAGTTTTCACCCCCCAAGAGATGAAACCAGCCACCCCCAAGGATGCTGACAAAGCTGTGCCTGTCCTGTATTATAATTTCCTTCCACAGCAGAGCAATCGTCCATGGAGAGGGTTCCAGGGCCTCTCAGGGAACAGACTCCAGATGTTCTCATCTAATGTCCAGTGCTTTTTGTCCACTGAAGGAGAAGGGGGAAGTTGGAGAAAAAGCAAAGTGAATCCTGGCATCCTGAGTGGGTAGGAACTGGAAGGTGAAGAAGGCATCCTAGCATAGAAGAATATTTTAAGCAAATCGCAGTGTTCACTTCCAATAAGTGCAAGTCAGCTTGTACTTGTCCAGAAATACCACCCAGGCGGGGCAACCTTTACAAAACTCACTTTAGTGGACATAGTTTGAAAAGGAAATTTCTGTTGTCAACAGCTTTCTATTGTCTTACTTGATTTATACTTCGTGAAAATATGTGCTGTATCTTGGCTTTTAATTTTCCCTGAAGATTGTCCTTCTCCTTAAAAACAAGCAAATGAAAAGGCAAAATGTCTGACTCTTGTGTAGAAGGACAATTTGCAGGTATGCTCTTGGCTTTTGCTCCTCTTCCTCTTCCCTGCATATTGTTCCTGTTAGGAATATGTCCTGCCCAGTCTAGAAGTGTCATGGCTATCAAGTTTATTAGGTTTTCAACTTCTTCCCCTAGAGATTCACATTATTTAAATATTTCCTTTCTTCTACAAAAACAAATTTCATAGCCTGGTCCAAACCCTGCTGGTAATTTTAACCCAGTAGGAAAGTATGCTGGTTTTTATTTGTTCTATATGGGCTGGCAGGAAGCCTGATGGGGAAGAGCACACATGTCACTTGATGGCTCTTTCTCTCTTCTGTGACTTGCAAAACACCACCCTGGTCTGGCTTTCTCCCTGACTCTTCCTCTGGCTACGTTGTCAGCTGCTCCACTACCTGAATCGGAATTTCTCAAACATTAACGTTGAGCCTTCTTCTCTTCTACTTTCCAGGTAATGGAATTCGTTTTCAGAGCTCTTAGATTCTGCTCCCCACTCCCCACCAAGCTCAGAGCTCTCTTCTGGGATCCAGAGTCACATCTAAATGCCTATCTAAAATGTTAACTGTGTCTTGCAATGTCAGTATGCTGAATTGAACTTTCATCTTCAAACCTGCTCCCCCATCAGGCTTCCCCATCTGTGGTAGACTTAAAGATGCCTCAAATTTATTTGACAATACTTCCATAAAGAAATGGCATCTGGGGTGACCTGCGTGGCTCAGTCTGCCTTCAGCTTAGGTCATGATCTAAGGGTCCTGAGATTGAGCCCTCTGTTGGGCTCCCTGGTCAGTGTGAAGTCTGCTTCTCCCTCTGCTTGTGCTTTCTTTCTCTCTCTCAAAATAAACTAAAAAAATTTAAAAAGAAGAAGTGGCATTTGAGCATACCCTTCCCTTGAATCTGAGCAAGTTTGATCAGTGAAGTTTCTAGGTCCAGCCTTTAAGAGGCTGGCAGTAACCTGGTCAATCTCTTGGAGTACTAGCAATGTATCTGGAACAGAATTTGTTACCTAGAAGTAGGATGCTTCCGTAATCAGAATCCTAAACATGTAGCATCAGCTTCGGGACCAGCTAGCAGGTGGAAGCTGGAAATTCCTCAGGAGGTAATTGGTGAGGACTTGAATGAAGAATGGTGAGAAAAGTGCTAGAGATGAAATGACCTGTATTATGTAGTGGTAAATAGTATAGCAAAACCGTCATCTGTAGAATGTAGAAAACAGAAAATGTATCTGATGAGCTTATGGATCAGGGTAAGGTTATTTTCAGATAGAATATCAAAAGAGTCAACCTCATAGAAGCAATGTCCACAACAGCCAAACTGTGGAAGGAGCCTCAGTGTCCATCGAAAGATGAATGGATAAAGAAGATGTGGTTTATGTATACAATGGAATATTCCTCAGCCATTAGAAATGACAAATACCCACCAAAGTGGATGGAACTGGAGGATGTTATGCCAAGTGAAGTATGTCAATTGGAGAAGGACAAACATTATATAGTTTCACTTATACAGAGAATATAAAAAATAGTGAAAAGGACTATAGAGGAAAGGAGAGAAAATGAGTGGGAAATTTCAAAGAGGGAGACAGAACATGAGAGACTCCTAACTCTGAGAAACGAACAAGGGGTAGTGGAAGGGGAGGTGGGCAGGGGGGTGTTGGGGTGACTGGGTGATGGGCACTCAGGGGGGCACTTGATGGGATGAGCACTGGGTATTATGCTATATGTTGGCAAATCGAACTCCAATGAAAAAAAATACAAAAAAAAAAGAGTCAACCATTCCTTTTTATCTACATATGATGAAATATGAAAAGAGAGAAATGAGTTTTAAAACAAATCTTGTTACATTTCAACCTGAGTGTAGAGGGACTCTAACAGAGCCAGGACTTTCTGGGCTCAAAAATAAAGTATTTTTCATCCCCATTTTCATCCAGGAAATAATTCTCAAAGTAAGAAATGGCTTTTGGGCAAAGACCAAATCCAGGGCTCTACTAGGAAAACATGGTCTGGGGGCAAAGTCTCACGATAATGGCTTTAAGATCCTTTGTTAAGACTTCAGAAAGATTTAAGAGTATGCCTAGTAGAATTGAAAGGCCTGTGCTTAAAAATTATAGATTATTTAGGTTAAATAACAAGGCTTTTAGGTATTAAGAGAAATATTTCACACCTGCCTCACCAACTACGCAAGACACTGAAGAGTCTGTCTTGGAAAGAAATACGGGTATGACTTTGTGTAGTGGAATTGATTATAAATTGATAAATAAGAAACTCAAAAAAAATTTAAAAGATTTTATTTATTTATTCATGAGAGACACAGAGAGAGAGGCAGAGACACAGGCAGAGGGAAAAGCAGGCTCCATGCAGGGAGCCTGTTGTGGGACTCGATCCCGGGACCCCAGGATCATGCCCTGAACCAAAGGCAGGCACTAAACCACTGAGCCACCCAGGGATCCCTAAGAGACTCAAAATTTTTAACAAGACTATATTGATTTCTTTTGGAAGGGACAAACAGCACAAAATAAAAAGAGGTATTTGGATTCCCAACCTTCCATGGAGGGAAGAGGCTGAGAAAGTACTCACTTGCAGTATGAGTTATTTCTTATGGAAAGAAGAGGAAGGAAGGACCCAGAAGGTTAAACGAATTGCTCAAAGAGCAGAATCATTGACTCTACAAAGTAATTGCCAAAGAATAGGAATTACACTAATCAAGAAACTGACCACATGTGCTGGAGTGAACTATCAAGTTCTAAAGGACCAGAGACTGCCATGTGACTATGTTCTGTCTCTTTTTAATGGGACTATTCCAGTTATCTTATGCTTAGTCAACCATTGTTTGTAGGTCTGGTGGGGGGCATAGGTTTTTAGGCTGAGAGGAACCACACCCAACCAGCCTAATCTGATTTCAATGATGATGAGGTCTTGGAATAATTCGAATCAATGCCATAATGGGACTGGATTTTTGCAGGCCTTGGGAAGGGATGAGTTTATTTTTCACATGGGAGGAATATAAATCATTCAAAGCCAAGGGCCAGATTCTGAGGGGTGAATAATAACCACAGATTCTTTGATTATCTTCCCACTGCAATTGAGTTGGCTTGAAAACTAGAATATAGCATGAGTGATACTGTGCCGATTCCAGGCCCAGATTTCAGGATACTGAAGCTTCTACTTTCTGTTCCTTGGAGTACTAAATTTTGAAACCTTGTTGCCATTTTGTTAAGCATCCCAGGGCACATGGAAAGACCCACATGTAAAGAAACTGAGGTCCCTGGCCAACAAACCATTTCCAGCCACCTATGGGAGCCACCTTGGAGGTAGACCTGACCCAGCCAATGCACATGGGGCAAAACTGAGCTTTCAAGCCCAAATTGCAAACTTGTGAGCAAAATAGGTGATTGTTGTCTTAACGCCATTAAATGTGGGGGTGTTTTGTTATGTACGGAGCAACAGAGATGGTCAAAACAATGTCACAATAATTGGTGCCACAATCAACCCTGTTACTCAAGGCATTGGCTATTTCCTTCGGGTCACTAATGGGCATTCCCTCCTTGGTCTACATGACTGTGGACAATAAACCAGAAAATGTAAAAGTTGTGTTTTAAAATAGGTGTCAGATTCAACCACTTAACAGATGTGCAAGTTTGGACAAACCCTTAATATCTCTGAACTTTAGCTCCCTTATCTATAAAATGGAGCAGACAGTATTGAACTTGAAGAAATGTGGTAGATATTAAATGACTTGATGTATAGCGAATGCTTAATATACTGACTGGAGTATATTAAGCACTTCATATCTAGGAGCTTAATTGGAAAAATCCTAGCCCAAGCCCAGCGAGTGACCCATCTGCCTATAAAATCAGTGGCCCTCCCTGTTGGCAAACTGCATCCTTGTCTGAGCACCTGATGCTCTTATGTTCCATGCTAGCCTCTTGCCTCCAATACACCATCGGTTTTCCTGTTTCATCATTAGCCTCTGCCCTCCTGCCTTTCCATTGCTTGGCCTGTCTCTTGTGCTGCACCCACCGGAGGACTAGGGAATAAGGTTCAAACCTTTCAGAACCTGCCCAACTTCCGTATATGACTCCGAAAAGTCTCATGTTGGATTAAAGTAAAAACCCATTAGTTGCTTTAAGGGGATGTTTGGAACCCCATTAAAGGGTTGTGTGATTCTATAAATGGAGGTGTATATTGTAGATTTTCCAAAAAGATGGAAGATGTCCCCCTTTATGATAAGTATCTTGGCTTCTTGGAATAGCTCATCAGAATCTGAGATATCTCAGTGATAGTATTCTAACATAATGTCTTCTAACAAATTTGAACAGTAGGTGAATCCAGGGGACCAAAAATTAATTTGCTTTTATCAAAAGACATCTGTTTGTTATCTTACTACTAGACCATATGGACAGATATAAATGAATCAAGATAATCTTTGGGGGAATAAAAACAAACTTTCCTGAGCCTACACTCTTCTCTTTCTACCTCCCATTTCTCTGCTCCTCCTTTTCAGCAAAACTGTCTAAACATACTGTCTCCACTGTCTGTCTCCTCACCCTCTGTTGAACTCCTTCCAATCAGGCTCACATTTCCTAATTTTATCAAAAATGCTCTTGTCAAGGTCTCTAATGACCTCCTTGTTGCCAAATCCGAAGGCTGATTCCTGGTTTTCATCCTATTTATCTTTTACTCCCTCCTTTCTTTGGAAACACCTGCTTCACTTGGCATCCTCACAGCCATTCTCTCTTGACTGTCCTCTACTTTGCTGGCCCTGGGCCAGCAGTCAACCTCCTTGCCTGGCTTCCCATCCTTTCCACAGTCTTTAGACATCAGAATTCCCCACGGCTCTGTCCTGCTCCTCTCCTTTTCTCTGTTTGTACTCCCTCTCTGGCTGATCTCATCCTATCTCATGTCTTTATGTGATATCCATGCTGGTAATTTCCAATTTTTTATCTCCAACCCAATTTTTTTTCTTGAACTCCAAACTGATTTATCCTACTGCTTACCTAATACCCCTACCTGGATGTCTAATAGACATCAAAAAAACCTAACAAGTTCAAAATCAAATTCCTGAGCTTCCCTGCTCCTGGTTTTCTTAACCTTCCCTATATGGGTAAATGGCAGCTTCACTTTTCCAGCTGCTCAAGTCAACAATATTGGAAAAATTTACGATGGTCTTTTTTTCCCCCTCTCTCATCCCACCTCCAATCTATGAGCTAAGTCTATTGGATCTGTTTTCAAAATAAATCTGGAGTCTTACCACTTCCTACTTTCAGTACAATCACCACATTCTAAGTCACCATCATTTCTTGTCTGGTTTAAATCACTTGTCTTCTAGTTGATTTGTCTACTCCTGTCCTTTTTTTTTTTTTAAAGATTTTATTTATTCATGAGAGATACACAGAGAGAGAGAGAGAGACAGAGAGAGACAGAGAGAGAGACAGAGAGAGAGAGAGAGAGAGAGAGGCAGAGACACAGGCAGGGGGAGAAGCAGGCTCCATGCAGAGAGCCCAATGTAGGACTCCATCCCAGGACCTGAGCCAAAGGCAGATGCTCAACCACTGAGCCACCCAGATACCCTGTACTCTTGTCCTTCTTCTCATAGTCTAATGTTCTTCATAATAGTCCTCAGCTTCCCCTCTGATTTCACTTGCTTCTGCCCTTTCCTCCACTCTGACCACTTTGGACACACTGGCCTCTTTGTTGTTCCTCAAATAAACTGAATATATTTCTGCCACAGGACCTTTGTATTTACTTTTCTGTCTTTCTGGGATATTTCTTTTCCAGATTATTAACATGGCTCCCTCTCTCTTGGTTTATTCAGGTTTCTACTTAAATATCAAGTTAAGCAGAAACCTCAATTTATTCAGGTTTCTGCTTATCAATAAGACCTCCACTCCTCATGCAAAATAAAGTTTCTCACCCTGAGTTCTCATACTCCCCATCCCTGTTGTATTTCACTCAACAACACTATTGCCTGGCAGGATATGTATTTGTTGTCCATCTCTTCATTGTCTAGAATTAAAGCTCCATGAGAACTTGGTGGTGCAGCCCTAGTTCTAAGAAGGGTACCTGGCTTGTGGTAGATCTTTAGTAGATGGAAATGAATGAGGAAATTCATGAATGAAGATCGACTCAGGAACCACTGGGGGAATTCATCCAGCCGAGAGCTGTGAGGAACCATTTCAAGATACTTGAGATGGGAAAAGAAGAGAATTTTCTTTGCCTTAAGAGAGCATCCTGGGAAATTAGTCAGAACACAGAATAGATTACAGGAAATTGTATGTGAAAAGGACAAACAAACAAATATTTTCCCATCTTTCTCCTCTTGATTTGAAATGGGAATGAAGGCAGCTGGGCAGGAGGCAGCTCCTGTCACATTTTGAGGAATGACAGCTGACAGCAAGGGAGGGGAGGGCAGGGTCAGCAGCAGACCAGTTTGCATCTTTTGTCACCAGCACCAACAACACATCACTTTTGCCATCTTTTGTGTCTGACTAGGATATATTTATAAGGTATGGCCTCTGATCTTAAGCAACGTCTAATCTAATGACAGAACCATGGCCTGATGATGACAGTGTTTTAAGGATGCTACTTAACCATTTTTCCTCCGGTTGGTTTGGTATCCAGTCACCCTGGGCAACAACAAACAAACAAACAAACAAACAAACAAACACCTCAGCTGCAATAATACTCAATACACCCTGCAATGTGTCTTGCAGTTAGCTTACTTGGATGGCTTTACAATTGTAGTGGAGATCCCAGTCTGGAGCTACATTTTTATTTTTAGTGGCATTACCGCAGGTGGTGTCGTAGGGTTACTAGCTTCATAACTGGATTAGCAGCGCCATTCTTAGATTAACAGTTTCATAATTGAATTCTTATTTCCTTAAATGGTAGGGGGCTCCCTCCTTCCTCAATGTCTTACATGCAGTCTACCCGACAGCTAGATTACTTTGTTTCACTACCCCTTAGAACCAAATTAATAAATTTATCCTTGGGGCACTTGGGTGGCTCAGTGGTTGAGTCTCTGCCTTTGGCTCAGGGTGTGATCCCGGGGTCCTGGGATCGAGTCCTGCATCAGGCTCCCTGCAGGGAGCCTGCTTCTCCCTTTGCCTGTGTCTCTGCCTCTCTCCGTGTCTCTCATGAATAAATAAATATAGTTTTAAATTAATTAATTAATCCTTATTTCATTTCTATGCCATTGATTTCCCTTATTCTTCCAGGCTGTTCCATGTTGCCTCCCTTGTAAGCTGCTGCTCTTTGATAGGGCCTTTGAGACTCTCTCAGGTCAACACAGACTTTTCTCATAGCTCATTTTGACCTTACAATCACCTCCACATGGTTTAGCACTTGTCCTTAGTTTCATGGGGCTCAAATTCCATCTAGTGCTTGAGGGTGGCACCAAACCTTATGCATCTTTTTTTTTCTTTTTCTTTAATTAGAGAGGAAGGGGGTGAGAGGCAGAGAGACAGAATCTCCAGCAGACTGCCCGCTGTGCTCAGAGTCCACCTGGGGGCTCAATCTCATGACCCTGAGATCATGACCTGAGCCGAAACCAAGAGTCAGACACTCAACTGACTGAGCCACCCAGGCACCCCCCTTACACATCTTTTTATGACCCACAGCTCCAGGCAAAAGCAATATATTAGGTGCAGAATAACTTTGTTCAATACAGCATGGCTGAAGCAGAGTGGCAAGCTATTATACCTGGCAACATCAAGGAATATCCTGGAAATGAGAGGGTTTCTTTGAATATTAGTGATTCCATCTTAGGGCTTGAATGCCAGTGGTGAGCAGGAGTAGAAGACAGAACGTGTGCTTAATTTTGAATGGTAGGTAGTAGCAATGGAAAATCTTTTCAAGAATACAGAATGGGACTGCCAGTAGTAATAAAATGTGAGGCAGACTTTGGACAGTAATCACTGCCCTTCACAGGTAGTTACAGTCAATTTAACCTTTATCTTCCTTGGGGTCCCTCAGGAACACACAGCTCAGGCTGCATTAAATGCCTCCTGGCTTAATTGGTATTTGTGTCAGGGAGCTTTCCTTGCTTATCTCCTGGGCCACCAAGTGCACCCTAGACAACAAGCCTGTCATCCCTGAGAAGATTTAGGAGCAAAACCCAAAGACAACATAAGTGACAACCATCGGATGTTGGTGCAAGAAGCCCCATTTCTTCTTAGGTCCTTGGAAGTCCAGGTTCCCATTTGGCTTGTTTAGCATGACCGTTCACTGCAGTGATGCCATCACTGTGGCTTTCTGGGTTGTGATTTTACCACCGACTTGAGTCATTGGAAAAAAAAAAAAAAAGATTTGGAAGAGACGACCCAGAAAAACAAAATACTCCAGAATGACATCAATTCAATTAGGAGCTCTTAAACAGGCATGGAAATGGATGGAATATGGCCAGAAGGGGTGGGGGGAGAGAAAGAAAAAGAGAGACAGAGTGAGGGAAAAAGACAAAGTGCTATTCAGTTGATGAATTAAATGATTGTTCTTCCCCACACTGTTACGTTGGCGAGAGCAGAATAACTTCTTAATGACTATTTTTAAGTATGCTTGAAGTGAATATACCCAAAGGAAAAGACTTGAAAACATATTATCTTCAGAAGAAGCAAATGTGTCTGAGTACTTTCTACCCAAATCATCTGCAAGTTAACGACTTGCCTCAGGTTCCCATCTCTCTCTCATTCTCTCTTTCTCTCTCTTGCTCTCTCTCTGACACACACACACACACACACACACACACACACGCACACACACACACACATACACTGCAGACAGGGCCCCTCAGGCTTCAAGGGTCAGACACACATTAGGTTACCTCATGTGATGGTAATGATGAGGATTTAACAAAAGCTGTAAGTTTATAGAGGGAACAAGATATCAACAATTAAACTTAATTAAACCTAAGATCCGTTTCTACAGAAACTGGCTCCCTCAGAGACAGAGATTAGATGTCGTTGACCTCTCTTTATCCTTACTTGTCATTTCCAATCCCATGTTCCTGTCAAATCTCCTCATATTGTAATGATTTCTTAACCCATCTCTCTGGCTCCAGTCTTTCTACATTCTGATCAATCGTATGTGAATCCACTAGATTAATATCTCTAAAGCACTACCTCAGTTATTAATGCAAAAATTTCTGAGTGCCTATGACCTGTGGTCTTTAAACTTGACATTAAAGAGACAATAAGAGCAAGACAAACCTTCTACATTTCAGGAGCTCCCTGTGTATTATTATGTGCCAGCAATAATTACAATAAAATGGACTACAAATAGAGGTAATAATAGAGACTATGGCATGTTTGAATCTATGCCAAGGGGTTTAAGCACTTTATTTAAACTTTTCAAGAAGCCTATGAAGTAAATACTAAATAAAGCAGACTAAAAAAGGACTAAAGACAAATAAGGACTAAAGACTAAAAAAACCAGTATTTTATTATCTTAATAGTAAATATATTATTATATTTACTATGAATATATTATGTATATATAGTATTATACACACTAGGAAAGTAAATCTCAAAAGGCTTTTGTAACAGCAAGCACACGGAAAAACTAGGATGTAGACCTGTCACTTTGATGATAAATACTAATTATGATGCTTTCCAGCTTTTCACTCATAAAGTGCTCATGTCTTCATGGAAGGCTCCTGAGACTATAACCATTAGCAGTCTAAGGATGAGAGCCGGGACCCCAGGCTTACAAGTCCTGGAATGCTGTTTCCATCATGGACTTCGGAATTCTGGAGCATTTCCTAGACATTACTTAGCTCAGGTGGGGCGGGCCCCTGCATTCTGGGTCTGTGCATCTGTGAGGAAAGGAAATATTTTGGTCTCAGGCTTTGAGACTTGAGTCCTCTCTTTGTAAACCTCGAGTCCACACCATTTATCCATTTAAAATAATTGTGGAGTTCATGATGGAATCTGAAAGAATGTGGACTTGGCTATTATTTCTGTTTGTATGATGTACACCCGAATTGTGAACATTTCAATACCCTACAATGAATGAACAAAAGAAAGAATGCATAGCTTTGATCCTCAGGGAAAAAGTTCAGTACTGTGTGTGTGTGTGTGTGTGTGTGTGTGTTTATAGAGTTAAAGGGGCCCAAAAAAATTTCCACTAGGTTTCTGACTCAGATGACTGAGTCAGTGCAGACCACCACCTCCAAATATGTGTTGAAATGCTAGATAAAATACAGTGACAACTAAACTTAAAACCTGAGTCAAATAGGAAGAGAAATCTTTAGTTGACAGAAACAAACAGGAAGCTAGGAGGCAAAATTGTGAACTAGAACTGACACAGAGGCTGACGGTGGTGGAGTTGGTGGAGAGGTAAATTGTAAAAGTCAGTTGTTACAGACAAGAGGTAAAACGGTGGGGGTGAGGACAAGGGTATCAGCCTGGGTATGTTAATCTCACCACCAGCAAGCCTTCCAAAGTTTTGTTAAGTTCTATCATTTAGAACTGCTTTGGCAGCAAATAGTAAGCATTTGTTACTTCCTTCCCAATGAGCTTACTCTTTCTTTTTCTTGCCTTTTTTCACTGAGTCTTCTAGAACAATTCTGAATAGAAAAGTTGATGTAGACATTCTTGTTTCTGGTACTAAAGAAATGTTTCAAATATTTCATTATTGAGAATGATGTTGATGTTTTAAAAATATTCTTAATGAGTCTTTGGAAGGCTCTTTTATTGGTAATTTGTAAAAAGACTTTGAGTGAGTGATAAATTTTATCTCTTTTTTTTCATTTTTGAGATAATCTCATTATTTTTCTCCTCTTATGGTTAACATGGTGAGATAAATCAATATATTTTTAGTACTCAACTAACCATACATCTTACATTAGTGGAATAAATCTAGCTCAACAATTTTCTATGTATGTGTACAGAATATTATGACCTTCAGATAGAGGAAAATTTCTTAAGATCAAATAAACTCCTTAAAGTAAATGGTGTGGTTAATAATTTGGCTTCATTAAAATTAAGAATTTTAGTTACTCAAAAGAGAGTATAAAGAGTGATTTAAAAAAAGCCACAAGCCACGTATTTAGAAAATATGTCTGTAACACATATAAGTAGAAATATCAGTATCCAACACATAAAGAATTATTATGATTAATAAGAAAAAGGAAAAAATCCATTTTTTCTTTTCTTTTTTTTTTTAATTTCTAAAATTCTAGTTAGTTAACATGCAGTGTAATATTAGTCTTAGGTATACAAAAGAAAACAAAGTGTGTAATTTCGAGGTGGAAATGGTTTTGAAGTGTCACTGCCTTCCCCATATTCTCTTCCCACATTCCCTGTGAATGGCCAGGAGCCTGAGGAGCCAAGAATCACAGAATGGCAGGCACTTGACAGGTTTTCTTGGCTGCATGGAGCGGAACGTAGACTCCTGTCCCACTTTTAAAAGATACCATTCCTGAAACAAAGATTTGTAAGCAGGAGGATTTTTAAGCCAATCCCCTTGGAGCAACCCCCGTAGGGATTGCAGGCTAGGGCAGAAGGAGAACAGCTGGGATACCACTGCAAAGAGACCTCTGCGGACCCCAGACACCCTCAGATTGGGAGACTCTTCTGGATTATCCCCAGTGGAGATGTAGGAAGCACGGGCCAGGCCTTTGGACTCTTGTATCAGCAGATCTTTGGAAGCATCTCCTGCGGGTGTGGGCGATTTTGGGCGAGGGACCCAGCTGGAGCTGCCAGCAGCCAACACTCGCAGCAGCCGGGAAAGGGAATGCTTGGATCCTGAAGGCGTGATCTGGGTGGCACCCGACACAGTAGTATTTTTTTTTTAATGCCACGGATGACTGCGAAACAGTTGGACCTCTACAACACGGCTTGCCTGTTTGGCATTGCTGTCAGCCAGGAACCCAGAGAACCATTCCTGCTGGGGATTTGTGGGGAAGAGGACTGAAATGAACTGACCCCCAGAGCAGAATGACCTTACCTTACTGTAGTATGTCACAGTTTCCAAAATCTCTTTCATTTTCATTATTCCTTTGGGGACTCAAAAGGATCTTCTGAGGGACTCCAGATTTACAGGATAGGACATTGAGACCAAGGACCATAAGAGCCCAGGTCACACACATAGAAGATTTTCAGACAAACTCCACAGCCAATTCTCACTTCATTTGGACGCAATGTGTGTTCTAGCTTCATGTCCAAAATGCCAGGGCATTAATAAAACCTCAACTCCCTTTCATCTCCAATTTTTGACAACCTTTTAAGCTTGCCAACAAAGTACGAGTCCAGAACATCCAATGACTTTAAATGTTGAAAAAAAACACAGAAATCGTGCATCACTGCATAAATGTCTGCTTTATAAGTCACCCTTAATAAGGAAGCCTATTAAATTATGCATTTTAGCACAAAATAAACCGATTAGTCTTGACAACCACTACATCTTACTTACCCACATGTTGTACTGGAAATAGATGAAATGTCATAGATATGAATAAACGCATCTGAGGAAAGTTTTTATGCTCACCATCTCAAGATACAGTGTAACAGTTCACTTTAAAGCAATACAGGAAAAATGGGGGAAATATAGAGAAAAAACTCTAACTCTCATTTTTATTTTCTTCTACTCACGCACATTTTTCTTACAGTCTGAAGACTCTGCGTCGAATTGGCAATAGGGATTTTCCAGAAACAATGGTGGTTACTGGGAGAATCACAAGCAAGCACAATGTGTAAGAGATTTTGTAGGTAGGTTGGGCCTTCATTCTGAAAAGATGGAAAATAAATCTGAATTCTTCAGAGCACTGTGGCTTCTTCTTTACCTTAGTGGCAGGAACACTAGTCAGAGAATAATTTCATAGGGGGAAATACTGAAGTACAGCTCTGTTTTCTGAGTTAGGTGGCAGGGTGTGGCTGTTTTATAGCATTCTTTTTTCTTTTCTTTGTTCTTTTCTTTTCTTTTTTTTTCTTTTCTTTTCTTTCTTTCTTTTTTTCTTTGTTTGCAAAGGTCAAGAAAGATAGTTTAATTCTAGCATTTCTACACGTTACAAAGTCCTCATTTTGGAGATTTGGGGGCATTCAGAAATAAAATGTGTAATTTTTATTGGAAAAGGCCCCTTGATTATGTGGGGAAAGTCATGACGGATGGGAGGTCTGTGAAGAGGGGGCACGAGAGGCACTGTCTAGGGTCAGGACACAGGTTCCAATGTGGGTTTCTAACTGCCAACAACTGCAGCCCCGATTTCGCCTAGAAGCCCTCCAGGCTTCACTAGGGCTGGAAGGAAGAGGATATTGTGAACCAAAGTCAGGAAAAAAGAGAGATAGAGCTGAGGGTTCATGGAAGTAGTCCATGACCAGAGCCCAGAGGATACGAGGGGACATGTGGAGACTGGGTTCTCCTGGTCAGCAGGCTATGGAGTGGCAACAGAATGTACAGGGGTGGAGCAAAGAAAAGCCCTGGATGGGGAAAGAAAGTGTGGTTCTCCCCCAGGACAGGAGGAAGAGAGGCCAAGTCCCTGGGGATGACTCACAGAAGAAAGGAAGACTGAGATGGTTTGGCTCCTGGCCCTGAGCAGTAGGAAATCCCATGTGCAGATCCTTAACTCCAGAACCTTTGAAACCCCTCCTTTAAACCCTTATGGAATTAAAAAAAAAAAAAACGAACCTGACAATTTACTGGTAGCCAAAGCACAACCGCCGCTTTACAGTTGCAAATATGCATGGATTCGCTGTGGAAGGACATCGCTTCCCCCAAGGCCTTCAGACCAGGAAGCCGAATGAGAGATCCTGATGTCTTTGGGCCGGCAGGTGTGCGGCGCTGATGGCAATTTCTAGGGAAGCCTAATTTAATATCACTCCCTTGCAAAATAAGAATCTCTCTTATGACTACATGATGTTTTCTCCCGACAGTGTCTCTTTGCTCTAAACAGAAGCACGAATCTAGTCCAGAGATAAAGGAGGACAAAAATCATACCACAGCAGCCACTGCATCCTTCTCATTTCACACAGCTTCTTCCTTTCTTGTCGCAGTCCCTTAACAAAATCACCTGGACATACAGATAAATGGCCTGGTGTGGGCAGGTGGGGTGGGGACTGTATATGCTCCCCCAATCAAGGACACCGAATTCTAGTGTTAATGGAATCAGTTTCTTTCTCTGTTTACCATTTAAGTAGCTAGAGCCCCACAATGAAAGGCATGTAAAAACCTTACCCAAGTGTTCCCAAACCCAATCTTTGCCTTTAGGTGCTGAGGTCCAGCAGGGTTTAGCTAGCTGCAAAAATTATGGGTTCTGCTGGTTGGAATAAGCCTTCCTAAAGATATTTCCCCTTGGTGTTGTGACATGTGGCCTGGCACTTCCATAGAATCATTGGCCAGTCCTCCTCGAAAAATAGAGCCTCCCTCAATGGTCATAATTAGCAGTGAATCTGTGTTAGACATATGCTGCATGCAAGACCTTCTAAGACTAGGCATCAGCCTGGTATTTGGAAGACTTATGCATTTTTTGGTAATTTATTATTTATATGGCTGAGTATTTTCCTAGTCCATGTACTTTCCACCACCCTCCTGCCCAAGAATACTACTGGGCAATATTGGATAAAAGAATGACCGTAGGAACCTTCTGTCCTTAATACCTTACGAGAGCATAGCAGTGATATTCCCACCAGAGCAGAGGGAAACATCTACAGTAACCCTGTTGTTGCTTGTCACATCTAAATACTAAAGAGACATTTTTGCAAACATGGGTGTTTGTCAGAATAATCTGAGGAATGGTTTTTTTTTTTTTTTTTTTTTGAGGAATGGTTTTAAAATACATACTCCTAGGCCATATTCCCAGAGAGCTTAATGTCGCTTACTTACAGGGGACAATTCTTTAAATATCCCTGGTTGTTCTGAGTATTGAGACTACTCTTTTTTTTTAATATTTTATTTATTTATTCATGTGAGACACAGAGGGAGAGGCAGACACAGGCAGAGGGAGAAGCAGGCTCCTTGCAGGGAGCCCGACCGGGACTCGATCCCAGGACCCTGGGGTCACACCCGGGGCCAAAGACAGAAGCTCAGCTGCTGAGCCACCCATGTGCCCCTTCAGGCTTCTCTTAGATCAAACAGCTCTAAACCTCTGTAAAGCAGTGGCATCAATTATAACTTTTTAATGAAAATAATCAATTGCTCCATAAAGTAATGAAATATACAATAACAGCATAATTAAGGCAAAGTCAGGTGGTAAAAGAAGAATACTATTTATCTAGGACTTTTTAACATCAGGTAGTAATATTATTATATGAATATACTCCATATCTTGTAAAGAAATAGACAAATGAATGGTATTTTTATAAATAAATTGGCTTTTGCTGCTTCCTGGATGCTTCGAATGTAAAGAATCAGATTATTTCCAGGGGTGATGATATGAATGAAGAGTTGCATATTGTGAATTCCTATAAAACTTCAAATTTCACACAATGTATCTTAATATGAATACAACTCTTGCAGACACAGAATTTTATATCTTCTTGTTTTTCAAGAGGATGAAAAGAACTAGCTTTTGGGGGTGCTTTTACAGACTTAGCCAGCCCTCACACAGCTTACTGCATCCTTAAAAAACAAGATGAGAGGATTATTAATTACTCGGTTAACTTTTGATAATCCACTTTCTTTTTTTTTTCCTAAGATTTTATTTATTTATTTATGAGAAACACAGAGAGAGAGAGCGAGAGAGAGAGGCAGAGACACAGGCAGAGGGAGAAGCAGGCTCCACGCAGGGAGCCTGACATGGGACTCGATCCCGGGTGTCCAGGATCACACCCCGGGCTGAAGGCGGCGCTAAACCGCTGAGCCACCAGGGCTGCCTGATAATCCACTTTCTTTCTAATAATATTTAAAGCAAGTTAAGTGTGAATAGATTAAAACAGATGAAACAGGGGCGCGTGGGTGGCTTAGTGGGTTAAGCATGCACTCTTGATTTCACCTCAGGTCATGATCTCAAGGTCATGAGATCAAACCCCATGTCAGGCTCTTTACTGGGTGGGGAGTCTTCAGATCCTCTCACTCTGCCTCTCCTCTCCCCCCTCCCCTTATGCCCCTGCTGTCTCTCTCTCTCTCTCTCTCAAATAAATAAATATATAAATAAATAAATAAATAAATAAATAAATAAATAAATAAATAAATAAAATCTTTAGAAAAATGAAATAAAATAGATGAAATAGACAAATGTTAATTCTTTCCAATATTTGAATTTTGGAGATGGGAGAAAGTGAAATCCAGAAATAATTAGATATTTATTCAGTTCATACAACATAAAGTGGCAAAAATTGAACTCTCCCTAAAGTCTGGCTCTATAATCTATACTCCTTCCCTATTTTATGCAGGATTAAAGCTAGTTTTGTAAGGGGAAAATATTTTCTGCACATATGTTCTTCCATTAGAATGCTTCAGGGAACAGGACTCTGAAATCAGCAGAAGAGATTGTGCTTCCCCCCACATTTATATGCATTTCACTTTCAGAAATGTTTAGATTTTAGGTTGTTATTTTTCATGCTTTTTCTCAGCCTAAAGGCGCTTTTTTTTCCCTGAAAACTATGACTGAGAGGAATGCATGAATGGAAAATAGTTTTTTTCCATTTTAACCACAGGTTTTTTACTATTTCTGCATTTGATTATGTGAAAGGGCCAACCTGAAGAGCTGACATGTCCTGTGAGTCCAGTTTTACTTAGAAAGAAATTGTCAGCCCATGTAAAATGGAAAAACTAAATTCTATGATTGATAAACAATGGACAAAGCATGGTTTCTGAATGTGAACAATGCACAATCTTGGGTTGTAGAATCACCCATGTGTATGTGGCTGTGGTTTCTCTCATGTTTCTTTGCAGAATTGGATGCTTCCTTGCAGGATAATTAACTTTCTTTTACTTGCTTTCCCTTGACTATGTTTATAGTTTTATTAAAAATATATTAAATTATTTTCAATAGTTGATTGTGATTTTACAATCAGCTAAGAACAGTTTTCCATTTTATTTCTATTCTTCATTGCTGTTTTCTCTTCTACTACCTCATTTCACTAATACTTTTTTTTTAAAAAAAATTAAATGTCTTCATTGAAAAGATTTGATTATAGTATTAATTACCATATAAAAAAATTGAAAACAATGTAAAAGTCCAACATAGAAAAAGGATTTAATAGTCCTTCGAAATACTAAGAAAATTGTAAGAGATGTGTTCGGATTACTTAGTAATACAGGAAAAAAAAAACCACACACAAATCCTCTATTATTAAATGGGAAAGCAAGAAACACAATTATTTTCATTTTTATTCTGAAATATACCAAACACAAGGAAAACAACATAAAGAGTATATTGAACAATTTGTTCAAATCTACACTTAATGCTCTAATTTTGTACAATTTTCCAAGCACAAAAAAAAACCAAAACAAGATTTAAAATATGATTGAGGCCCTCAGAATCATCCCCTTAAATCTGTGGTCTTTCCTGCATCCTCAGAGTTAATCATGAACAGGAATTCTCTGTTTATCATTAGCATCCATAGTTTAAAATTATTATTCATATTTTTCTATGTGTAATCATTGTATAGAATTTTGGTGTAGCATTTTAAACTTTATATAAATTTGATAAATGTGTATATTCTGCAACTTGCTTTTTCCCCTACCCACCCCTACATAGTTTAGATTTACCCATACCAATATTTGCAAATTTGATTTACTAAAAAAATGAAAATATGATTAATAGAGGGATAATGAATTAAACTGCTACCAACGTTTGCATACAGGTCTTTTGTGGATGCATGTTCTTATTTCTCTTGAGTAAATTCCTGGGAGTACATAACTTGTGGGTTGTGTGATAAGCATGTGTCTAACTTATAAGAAGGTCTCTACCTTTTTACATTCCTACTGGCCAAGAGTAGAATCTGTTCCTCATCATGCAGACACTTGGCATTGCTTTTTTGTTTTGTTTTGTTTTATTATTATTATTATTATTTTAGTTTTAGCCATTCAAAAAGTGTAGTCACAGATCACTGTAGGTTGTTTTTTTTAAAGATTTTATTTATTTATTTACTTACTTATTTACTTATTTATAAGACACACAGAGAGAAAGACACAGCCATAGGCAGAGACAGAAGCAGGCTCCCTCCGGGAAGCCTGATGCGGTACTCGATCCTGGAACCTTGGGACCATGACCTGAGCCAAAGACAGGCCCTCGACCACTGAGCTATCCAGGAGTCCCAGATCATTGTAGTTTTAATATGTATCTTTTCATGGTTTTATTTTACATTTGCATATCTTTTCTTACTTAAGTATTTTTTCAAATTTATCTTTTTTTCATTGGGTTATCTTATTAAATTATAAAGCATCCTTGATATATTCTGGATACTAGTCCTCTATACGAATGGGTTTTGCAAATACTTTCATGTTTTTTAATTATTAATGAATGCTGAATTTTAGTAAATGTTTTTCTTTAATTGTTTTGAAACCAACATATGATTTTCTCCTTTAATCTCTTACTGTGGCTGATTATATTTTAGAAATCTCCAAATTTTTTAACTACCCTTAATAAATGTATCCTGGAATAGATATGAGTTGGTCATGCTTTTTAAAATATTCTGTTGGGACGCCTGAGTGGTTCAGACAGTGAAGCATCTGCCTTCAGCTCAGGTCATGCTCTCAGGGTCCTGGGATTGAGCCTTACGTCGGACTTCCTGTTCAACAGGGAACCTTCTTCTTCCTCTAACCTTCCCCCTGCTTCTGCTATCTCTCTCTCTCTCTCTCTCAAATAAATAAATAAAATCTTTTAAAATATTAAAATAAAATATTTTGTTAAATGTACTCACTAATATGTTCTCTCAAATTTTTGCAAGTATATTTATAGATGATGTTAATCTGTGATTGTATTTTCTCTTGTGTTCTTAGGCACTCTTTACATCAGTGCAATTCTAGCCAGATGATAGGACTTGGTTGATTTTTCTTCATATTAATTTTCCAAAATGGATTGTATAAAAGTAATTATCTCTCACATACTTAATCACATCAGGTCATAAATCGGTTCCCTTCAGTATTATTGTTACTCGCTTTAGTCCTGAAGATGTATCTCTAAGAGTGCTAATTCCTTTCTTAATCTGGATTGGTGGTACCCCGTGCGCAGTTTTTCTTCAACATTCTCATGAGAATTCTTTTCTGTACACCTCTCCCTCTCTTTCTCTTTCTCTCTCCCTTTCCCTACAATCCTCCTTCTCTCCCTCTCTCTCTCCCTTCTTCCTCATTTTGGTGGAACATATCTTCCTGAGAAAGGGTCCATAGGGAATACATTGTTTCAAGAACTGGCGTGTCTGAAATATTCCAATCTACACTTGTACTTGATTTATGACTGGGCTAGATATAGAGTTTTGAGTTCAAATCGTTTCTGATTCGTTGTGAAGGCAATCTTCCATTCTCTTCTACCTTCCAACGTGGTTGTTGAGAAACTTGATGCCATGCTGATCCCTTTGGCATGTGACCCATCCCCGACCCTCCCTGCCTCTTCTTAGACTTGCAAATCCCTCAAATGTCACAATTTTAATGTATCTGTCAATTTGTTAGGCAAAATGTGACATCTCATTATTTATTGAAATCCTGGGGAGATTTCTGCTGAAGGTCAGAAGTCACCTTCTGGATTCTTCTCTACAGAGGCAAGAAAGCCTGCAAACACCAATGTTCTCCCCAAGTGGAGAAATCCACCAGACACAGGACACTGGTTAAATTAAACCCATTTGTCAAATAGATTGAATTCTGTTCACATTTACTCCATTTATCAAATAAGACAACTCTTCTCACTTACGTGTGTATGATTTTGCTCCCCACTTTCATTTACCTCATGCCATAGAGGGAAGTAGATAGTTTGGGGTGAATGCCAGGAAAAGAAAGTGTTTAGCACAGACTCCTAAAAGACAAAATTTATTTAAGCCAAAAGATAAAGTGGAAAATTAGAAACTTTTGCAGGCAAAACTGATATGCCCCTAAAAGAATGTATCTTGGTTGCGATTTATCTCATAAATTAAAAACATGTTCTTAAAGTAAGATTTGAAATTATGTTGAAGTAAAATTTATGATAGTGTCCACAATTTCTTCTAGCAATTAATTTTAAATAGGAGAAAGATGTCAAAAGACGAAGGAAGGGATCCTGTAAAGATTTTTAAGTAGAGATAATTACAAGTCACAAAGCCCAAACAAGCCAATGACAGAGTTACCTGCCCAGAAATTCCTACTCTTACCTCCCCACCCACCCCTCACGTCCATGCTCCCCACTTCTCACCCGGAGCTGTGTGTTCAGGAAGGCTGGCCTGTTTGGGCTCTGGCTTCCTGGCTGTCCAGATTCTGGGTGGTTGTGTCTGACAAGAAGCACTGGCCAGAGATGGAGTGGCAGACGGGGAGAGAGGAGTTAATTATTCCTCACCCACATGGTGGTGTCACTGCTGCTCACGCCTAGCCTGATGTGGTGTCAGCCCCTGGCTCCTCTCACATGGCCACAGCTCACCCTGGGTTCCAGTAACAGGAACCCTGCCCCTTGCTCCTTCCTCGACAGCAGGCATTGATGGCTTCCTGTCCTTGTTAGACTTCAGCGTTGTTCCATTCCACTCACACTTTAAAAGTCCCCTTGTTAAATCTAAATCCTATTCACTTAAAGCCTTTTGAGCATGCTTACTCTTCCTCTTGGGATTCTCACTGATATAGTGCACCTCCTAGTCTCCCCTCCCTGTAGGTTCGGAGATGCCCCCTTTATTCCAGCCATAAAGCACTTGTAAAGAGACCTCAAAGCCTCCACACTTTAAGTGAGCCATGTCTTCTCATTTATCTGTGTATCCATCCTGTATTTGTTATTTAAAACTCCTCTTCAAGTTCACCTGCCCTGGATACCCTTGGCCCACTCCTGAATGTGACTTAGACTTACTAGAGTCTAGGCATTTTTTTCACCTAGTTATTACCTTTTAAGACTTTTTAGAAAATTTGAGGGCATTTGGGTGGCTCAGTTGGTTAAGCATCTACTTCTTGATTTTGGCTCAAGTCATGATCTCAGGGTTGTGGGATCGAGGTCCACTTCGTTGAGATTCTCTTTCTCCTTCTGCCCCTCCACACCCCTTGCACGTGCTCTCTTTCTCACTTCTCTCTCACTCAAGAACATTGTTTTAGAAAATTTTTAGTTTACTTTTCTCCCTCTCCTCACCCCCCAACCCCTGCACTGAACTGAAATCTTCAGAGCCGAGGAGCAGATGCCACATCTTGGTCTTCTTTGACCCTCCAGCACTTAGAAAGAGTCCGTGGGCTCAGATCAGCTAATGGAGAGAAATCGTAAGCATCATAGCCAATTAGGAGGTTATTGCAGTCGGTTGAACACAGGGAAAAAAGATGTTGGTGAATAAAAATAAAGAAGAAGAAGAAGACAAGAAGCTAACACAAATAATTTTGTGGATTCAGGTGCCCACAGCCAGAAGTCGGGATGTGCGGAGTAAATATGACTCAGGAGGAAGAGGAGCTGAAGGCATCCTTCAGGGATGCAGGTGCTTGGGGTGAGCAGAAGCCTGGGGAGAGTGTGCTTGGATACAAATATGCATCTCTTTCGCTCTTAGAGGTTGAAACCAGTAGACTGGCTGAGATCTCAGAGGGAAATAGCTTGGCGTCAGCTGTGTGAGAGCCAGGGCTGTGGGAGGGGAGCCAACACAGCGGAACCAGGGAAGGGAAGAGGGACAAGTGGGGAGGGTACCGTCCCTGAGGGTCACAGGGAAATGGCTCGAGAGCTTCCAGAAACAGGAGGTTATGGACAAAAGCGTCAGGATCAGGCAAAGGAAAGAAGAGGGCAGCAAGATGAGCATTATGAAGCCTCTGGGTGTCTTGGAGGCAGCAGTCAGACTTTGGGGGGTTGAGAAAGGATCTGGGGGTGAAATGGCAGTAAAAGGATACTTAGGAATTCTGAGGGGATGACAATGGGAAGAGGAGATATCCTTTTAAACTGAGTAGGAAAGAAGATGAAAGCCTACTGAGATTTCTTTGAAATTCTTTCCCAAAGCATTCGAGAAATACGATTCTCAATCTCTGTGCTTTCAGATTTGCAATTTGCTCTAAAGCTTTGCTCTAAGGCAAAATGTCCTTTGGTGGACAGGTCAAGAGATGATCCTTGGAAGCAATGCATTCCAGAGAGCATATTTGCATGACATTTTACTATTGTCATACTTCCCTCCAGTGCACCGAAACTTTGCTTTATTACGTTGTCCTCATCATTCCACAGGTGGCACTCTTAAGGCTTTGGTTTCCATCTTGTGATCTCTTGAGCGCAGAGACTCCACTCCATTCAGAAATTCTTCTGCCCCTTTGCAATTTGTAGTCACCTTTTCAAGGGAAGGGACCTCAGCCAAGCCCCTTTAGGCAGCTCAGCAAATGATGGTTCACTCAAGTTTAAGATTTGGGAATTAGGTTTCCCTATTAGAAACTGGAAAATACCCATAAAGGAAGCTTTACTAACAGGAAGAAAAACAATCACATTTCCTTGATTTAAAAAAAGAACAGGGGAAAATGCTTATTCTCCCTAAGAAGGGTTATTGCCAAAGCAAAATCCCCAGGACTTTCATGACAATTAGCCATAAACTCCCAAGGTTGCTTTGCAGGACCTCGTAATGGTCTCTTAGATCCCTGCAGGAAAAAAAAAAAAAAAAAAAAGATCCCTGCAGGAAAAGCTAGAAAAGGTGGACACAGATACTGGTGTGGAGCTTCCTCAGAAAACAGAAAGGGAAGAGCAAGTTGATGAGAACACAGGATAAAATAAATTCCGTGACTAGACGCAAGTGACAGACACAGCCCCGCAGGCGGAAAACGTGGCGCAAGTGTTATTTTAGTTAGAAAAAAAAGGAAAGAAAATGGGATTCTAAAATTTAAAAAAGGAAGCTGGAAGATAATAGCCTCTGCTGAAATTGAAGATTTTGGTGCTTTGCAAAAGGTGTGTAGAAAGAATAGACCCAGTGAAGGAATATAAGAGAAGATCTGCAGGTGCGTGGGTGTGAGGACTTTTTCTCTCTCTCTCTTTTCTCGTCTTTGCCTGTAAAGACCCATTCCTAGCTAGGAGCGCAGAATCATTTGTATTCTTGCTTGGAGATAACGATCCATATTGCACTTCGGCTTCTGAGATCTGGAGGACACAAACCACAGAAATTCTATTACCATAGTCCCCGATTCAGTGATAGAGATGAAATGGAGGGGACCGCTGGTATTGTTAACAGAGGGAGTAGGTTCCTAAATCCTAGTAGACATCATATTACAGTTTTGAGCACAGAGACATAAGTTTGAACGTATTTTGATACTCGGAAGGGAGTATATAAACGTTGGTGGCTACTTTCTAGCCTTCAAAAACTTAGGAGGGGTGGAAGAGCTCGCAGCGGTGGATTCTCCTTAGAATTTGAAAAATGGGAAACTGGACTCTTGCTCCCCAGCGAGGCTGGAGCTGATGGAGAGTCAGAGTGAACTCGCCTATTGGGAAGGCGTGTTTTCCAATATATCTTTATTTGATTTCTTCTTTACTTTTTAAAAGTATTTCCTCCTGGCATTGTCTACCTTAATCCTCTGATTCGAAATGTTCGAATTTTGTGTGCATCCACTGCTAAACAGCCGAGAGACCCAGCTGCTAACAGGAAGGTTTTTGATTTTGTTTTTTTTTTTTTTGTTTTTTTGTTTTTTTTTTTTCTGCAGAATCTTACACTGTGTTTCTTCTTGAAGCCTGAAAGGCTCAGACATCATCTCTCCTTGGACAGTTTAAAGTTAGGCTTCTTGCTGCTGGGATGTTTACAACATGACTGTTTAAGGAGGGTTAATTAAAATGATGACATAAGCTCCCTGATTAAATAAATTCACCAGGATTCCCAGAAATGATGGAAATCCATACTCAGCTAGATTTATCTGCCATAAGATACACACACATTGATGTGTAATGTCCTTTTCTTTCTACGGCACACTTTGCCACAAGCACTTTGACAGAAGCCCATGAAGCAAACCCTGACACTAAGGTAACGTCCTAGATGAAGAGTGGGTTTGCTGTTGGTGATGGGAGTGCGTAGGGGTGACCTGCTGATTCAAATGTGTTCAGCTTCTACCTTCACAGATACATCTCTGAGAGGTAGGAGGGAGCTCAGCGATTCCCTGTGTGTGCCACCCCTGCCAGGTGCACCCCTTCCCTTCGTTTCAAGAAAAGTCCAGGTATTCTATATACTTTTTAAAGATTTTATTTATTTATCTGAGAGAGAGAGAGAGAGAGAGAGAACAAGCAGTAGAGAGGTGCAAAGGGAGAGAGACAGAGAGAGCAGTAGACTCCCCACTGAGCAGAGAGCCCCACATGGGGCTCCATCCCAGAACCCTGGGATCATGACCTGAGGGTGGATGCTTAACTGACTGAGCCCCCCAGGTGTGCCTCTGCCCAGGTATTCTTGACATCTACCAACGGAGGTAGAGATTATTGTTTTTGTTGCTAGTTTCCATTTCTAGCCCCCAGTTTTCCTCTGGGGAGTCATCCTACTATGAATCTCGGTCTATGTGGAAATACTGGTATCTGCCTGAGTTGGAGATGTGCATGTAACTCAAGCCTGGAGAAACCCAATACTCCATTCTCCCATCCACAGTGCTTAGTTCAGGGGTGGCCAAGGGTCCCCATCAGAACCAACATGATGGAATCTCTGGACACTTGCAGGGTCTGTTGAAAGATGTATTATCTTTTCCTACTTGCCTTGCAGGTCTGGGAATGCAAGCGTAGAGCCATTGGCAGCCACTTTGTCATCACGAGGGGTGACTGACTGAGCATGGCATCCACACATGGGAGTCCAGTGGCATAATACATTCTTATGAAGAACTGAAACAATTTTCAGAATAACGTAGTAACACTGGTAAGCTAACACAGGTCTGCCAGTGTGGTGCTTAGCTTTCCCTTGCCTCTGCCTCTGGTGTTCTTTTGAGATTTTGCTCCCTTCTCATTGTCTCATGGCTTCTACTTACTCCTGGGTTTTAATTACTGCTTTCTTTTTATGCGTGTCTTGGCTTCAGTGCTACTCTATACCTGGCTCCTGTTGTGTCTTTTTCCTAGTCAACATAATCAAGTAAGAAGGTCTAGCTGAGTTAGTCATTCACTACCCAGTACAGAGTGCTCTTGTTAGGAAAATATAAACTTTTGTTTAATACACACATGCCACATATTACAGCGGAGGAAAAACTTCTCTCCTCTTAGGTTCTATGGCCGTGCTTGAGAATTAAACTAACATGAGACAAATTAGCAGGAGAAAAGCGCAAGTTTTATTTAGTATTTTTACATGCATGTGGGAGTTTTCATAAGGAAAGTGAAAAACCTAAGAAATTATTAGGCCGGAAGCTTACATACCTTTTTTTTTTTAAATTTTATTTATTTATGATAGTCACACACAGAGAGAGAGAGAGAGGCAGAGACACAGGCAGAGGGAGAAGCAGGCTCCATGCACCGGGAGCCTGACATGGGATTCGATCCCGGGTCTCCAGGATCGCGCCCTGGGCCAAAGGCAGGCGCCAAACCGCTGCGCCACCCAGGGATCCCTACATACCTTTTTAAACAAAGAACAACAAATTGTGGAAATGTGACAGGACAAGGAGGCATGGGCTGGGGCAGTAAATTGTGTGACAGTGACTAGGAAGTCTATGGGGGAACTAATGGAAAGTAAGAATTGTTTTAGTAGGTGGTTTCTAAAAGATCCATTTTGGTGTCAACTCTGAGTCTCCAGTGATAAGAATGTTCTTCTCTTCCTGGTACAGGGAGGGCACACTTCTCTTGGGAAACTTCATGACCTGCTTTTAGGTACAAAAGAGGAAGACAAGGTTGCCTGGGTGGCTCAGTTGGTTGAGCATCTGCCTTTGGCTCAGGTCATGATTTCAGGGTCCTGGGATTGAGCCCCACATCAGGCTCCCTCATCAGTGAGGAGTCTGCTTTGCCCTCTCCCTCCACTCATGCCCTCTCTCTCTCTCTCTTTCTCAAATGAATAAAAATCTTAAAAAAAAAAAAGAAAAAAAGAAGAAAAGACAGAGATGGCTCTCTGTCTTCCATCTGTGGTTTCCCAAGTGTCTTCCACTCAAAATAATCAATATGCCAAAGTGGCAATTTTAGGGGATAGCATGTTCTGAAGTCCTTCACTACTTTTTTGTAATATACAAGTAGAATCTATGCTTTTAATATTATTTGTTGAGCACCTACTATATACTAGGCATTGTTCTATACACATTAACCCATATTTACTCATTTTATTCTCATAAAGACCCACCATATATCTAGTAAGTAGAGGAGCTGTATTCAAATCTCTAGACTTCATACTTTTCCTTTATAATGACCTGAGCTTACTTGGCCACAGTATGTCACAGGCCATTGGCTCCCTTCATGTTGTAGGTATACATGAGGATCTCTTTGTGCCAGGGGCCAGACTAGGGCAGATCACCTCTGCCCAGTGTGGCATGGTGGCCAATAGGTAGGAAAGGACCTCTCTCCTTCTGGGTCTCTTCCCCAGTATTTGTGAGAAAAATACATAACTTTCAGTAATTGTTTCCTCTTTCAACAAGAGTATTTGGTCAAACACTTACTTCCTCCCAAGGATTGGGGACACATTACAAGCTGCTTCTGTTCCCCTTGCTCCTCTCAACTGCGGCCAGCCCACTCACATTCCCCTCTCTGTGTGTATCACATCCATCTTCTTCGTGGCACTTATCACTGTGCTGACTTATATCTATTTTCTTGTGTGTGTGTGTGTGTGTGTGTGTGTGTGTCTCTAACATTTATCTTCTCCATTTCCACCAGGGCTAGAAATGTACTGTTTCATCACTGATGATTCATCAGCAGATTTTGAATAAATGAACAAAGAAATGAATGAATGAACCCCTTATCTGGATTTCTCCTTTAGGGAAAGACAGGTCTAAAATAGAGGTGAAGAGGGTGGTGCTCAAGAACTATAACAAGTGACCTAGGACAGCAAAGAAGATGACTACATTGCTACATAAGCTATGGCAGCCAAACCAAGTTGGATAGTATCTCTCGTTAATATTGCATAAGACAGATGCTGTACAGATAAGGTGAGCATGTGTCCCAGTTTGCTTGTGACAATCCTGGTTTATCTCTGATGACCTGGCATCCTGTCTTGGTTAGCATTTGTCTGGGATAACTTGATTATATTTCAAACATTGATGACCTGTCACCCTTTTCCTGGCTCCTTCTAGGCCTAAAGGAACTTATACCTCTCTTTCAAGGGTAACATGAGTGTGGATTGGAGTTGTTGACAACACCAAGTGTGCTCAGTCCTGGTCCTCTGACTCTCAACCCCCGGTGCTTGGGGGAGAAGCACCCCAACTTACCACTCATGATGACTACTTGCTCTGCCAGCCAAATGTGCCACAGACAATGCCACTTGCTTCAACATGTACCAGGGTGCAACTGCAGTTGAGGGAATCCGGGGAAAATTATAGATTAGGTGGGTGTGAAATATCTGTGGGAAATAGCACATCCTTTCATTCTCCAAAGTAGGAATTGTATGGATACCTTTTCTAGAAACCTCATTCTTTCTTATATTTTTAATTTTTTAAATTTATTTTTTCTTTCTTTATTATTTTTAATCACATTTCCCCTTTATATGTTTTGTAGATATTTCTGGTTCTGAAATTTGTATTTACAAATGGCCTATTAAGCACTCAGATTCCAGAACTCACTTGTAGATATTAAGATCCAATAGGTCTAAGGTGGCACCAAGGAATCTGCATTTTCAACATGTTTGCTCCAAGATTCTGACACAAGTCGTCCACAGAACATACTAGGAGAAAAGCACATATCTGCACAGAGGGGCAGTGCATTCCCAATGGTTAGGCATGGAGGCAGAAAGAATTTCAAGTCTGATTGAGGATCCTGGGACCTGAGGAGGAGGAAAGATGCAAATCAAATTTTAGTCAACTTCCTGAACCTTCTCCTAGGTCATCTCTGCAATTATTTGTAAAATCCAGGTTTAGGGGATTCCTGGGTTGCTCAGTGGTTTGGCACCTGCCTTTGGCCTGGGGCATGATCCTGGAGACCGTGGATTGAGTCCCATGTCGGGCTCCCTGCATGGAGCCTGCTTCTCCCTCTGCCTGTGTCTCTGCCTCTCTCTCTATCTGTGTCTCTCATGAATAAATAAATAAAATCTTAGAAAAAAAAATCCATGTTTAGCAAGCCCCCTGCTGAGTCAGTTCAGTAAGAGTCCTCCATCCTCCACATCTGATCACACTCAATACATGATTGAGTCCCTCCTCTTCCGCCATCTCACAAGCCTGTCTTCAGCAAAGATCCTGAAAGGCCAGACTCCCCCTTACTCCTGATGTTTTCTTTTAGAAACTCTCCATCCATTGATGGCACCCTGCTCCTAGACTATAAACTCCCACCTGCCCCTGCTGCATGAGGCGTTACATCTGGTTCTATACTGAGCTCTCTCTTCTCCTATTGTAATAGTCCTGAATAAAATCTGTTTTTACTGTTTAACTACTGTCCTGCTCTGGTGTTTCTCCAACAATACTGATATTTACATGGAGGTAATATGGACAAGATGGGTGTATGTTTCATCTCAACAGGTTGGAAATAAAAAAAAAAACTCGATTGTGGGTTTAAATATGTAAATACATATTATAGATTTTTCTTTTAGAGGATACATATTTTTTCTGAACATCGTGCTTAAAAAAAAAGTCAGTCCATCTGCTGTGTTTGCTATGCACAAAAGAAAGTTGGACTGAATTTCACTGAAGTCATTGTACTGAATTGGTTTTCAACAAGTACAGCTACAAACATCTACATCGTTCCTTTCAGGAAAGATCTGTGAAGAATATTTCTTGCGGTGTCCAGATGGTGCAAAAAGGAAGCGAGAGGCACAGTCCCTAGAGCCAGGTGCCGCTCTATCTCTCCACATGCTGGCACAAGTGCAGACAGCACGGCTGGCCACACGGAAGCAAGACAGGCACGCATGGCCACACATTTCTGCCTTAGTAGAAAAAGAAAGCCACCTGACTGGTGGTATTTGTTAAATGTCAGCATTTGAAAAGAACAACAAAGACAGATTTTGGTAAAATTCACAAAGTTCTGGAAGTAGCAGTAAGAGACGCCAGAGAAAGCCCTTTCCTGGAAGGGAGAACCTTGAGGTTTGAGTCCTCTCTCCACTTACTGGGTGAGTGAAAAATGTCAAGTCTTTGGAGGCAAAAGATGAAGAGTAAAGTTCTGTGTTGAGCTTGCTGGTCTCACATCTCAGAACTTTGTCCATGATTGCAGATGACAATAGCTACTGTATCTCATTGTCCTTCAAGGACAAATTAAACCCCATGGAGGGACTATTTTCAAAAGCAGTTGATCCTCATGTGGAACTTTGGGTTAGGGGTCCCTGAGTCCCCCAGTGGAAGGGGATGGAGAGAGGGAAGAAGTAATTTACATGTTGAAGATGCCTAGGAGCCTCTGGGTATGGGTCTTGGGGTCTGAATCTCTGGGTTTGAATTCCTGGCTCCTATGGTTTCCAGCTGAGTGACCTTAGGCAAGCGACTTAGACTCTGACTCTACAACTCTATGAAATGGTGAATCATAATATTTACTTCCTGAGATCGTTGCTAAAATTTAGAAATAACTTCTAGACAGGCTAGAGAGTGCCTGATAGACATTGGCACTCAGCACATGCTAAATGGCACTATTATGACTCCCCTCAGTGAGACACAAGATGAAAATCAACAGCATTACATGCGCTTCGTTAACTCAAAACTTCTCGCTTAGCATGTTCTGGAAATTTCTCTCTTGATTTTTGAAGCTTTTAGAATTATAATGGAAATGCCCACTGCTGACCCATCTTTTAAACCTTTTCTTTCTAATCCTTTGTTGTGAGAGTGGATTCAATGAACTTCTCCCTATGGCAGATTTTTTAAAAGAGCATTTTGAAACACAGTTGTCTCAGTGAAAGTTCCTGTAGAGAAAAGAAAAAAAAGACGAGTGGAGTTGGGTAGGGAGGAGTTTCCAGGGCCAAAGAAAGTTTGTGGACACTATTTTTTTTTTTTTTCCTGAAGAATCTTTCAGAGTCTTGGTAATATAGTAAATACTCTTTTAGTGTTTCTAAATAAGTGTCAGGCACTGTTGTAAGTACTTTATAAACAATAACATACTAATCCTATCACGTAGAAGATGTTATCCTCATTTTACCAATAAGAAAACAGAGAGGTTAAGTACATAGTCTGAGGTCTCACAGCTAAGAAAGAGACAAAACCAAAACCAGAAGGCTGATATTCTGGTCCCTGGTCTCTCTTTGAACCTCTTGCCCATGCTAACAGGTAGTTAGAAGCTCCAAAAGGAAGCCTGACCCTGCAACTCTGTAGTGTCCTACAGGTATTTCTACAGAAACCCCCCTTTTTTTTAATTTATTTTTTATTGGTGTTCAATTTACCAACATACAGAATAACCCCCAGTGCCCGTCACCCATTCACTCCCACCCCCCGCCCTCCTCCCTTTCTACCACCCCTAGTTCGTTTCCCAGAGTTAGCAGTCTTTACGTTCTGTCTCCCTTTCTGATATTTCCCATACATTTTTGCAGAACATCTATGAGACTAGTTTTCACCATAATTCAGGAATTCATTGACCTTGATAGGGAAAGGGGATTTACATTTATTAACCAGCTGCTATACGCCAGGATCATACTGGGATTTCCTCCCCATGGTGATAGGTAGGCAGGGCGCAGGCAGTCTTTCACCTGATAATGTTGGACTGTCTTTGCATCTGATTAACAAAGCCTATATGATATGCTATGGCTGTGGAGTTCATCCTAGCTACTGGATTTTCTTAGCTACTGGACACCACTATTTATGTTTTGAGCCAGAAGGAAATAAACTATGTGTTGGGATTCTAAACAACAATCTCAAATTAGATCACAAATCATTTCTGAAAGGGCCAAGCCCACCGTTGAGCTGAGGCTGTTTGCGTTAATAGACACCCCAGGTTCTCACCTTCTCCAGAGATAATGCATCTGCCTGCTTTGGCCCTGTTCAGGCACCTCAGGCCTTTTTCTCTGAAACCCTCCCACTGCACAGCAAAGCGATGCTGACTCTTCTAGAAGCTGTCTCTGTATTTATAAGGAGACTTTGTTATCTGCTAGCCAGGAATTTTAATCCAAAACATAAGACGGAGTAAAGTCAAAAGACAGAAATAAACATACGATAGTTACCAAATTCTTCAGAAAGCTAAAAAAAAAAAAAAAAAAAAAAAGAAAAAGAAAAAAGAAAAGAAGGCACATACAGTTTAAAATGCAGTAAAACATCTTTTTCACAGCCACCTTAGAAGCTGTAAAATATGAAGGCGTCTCTGAACTACAGGGTTCGGTTGATTAAAGATAACCAAGGCTGAACATAGAGGTAGAAAAATGGAAAAATGATCCGTACCTCTACCTTGTAATTCCTGCAAACCTACATGACAACAAAGCCACCTTTTCCTCAGCAAATAAATTATTTTTATAACTAATTTGTGCCTTGTGCCTTCTGTTTCATTCAGATGTGGTTGCTAATGATGATGAGCAAATAGATCTTCAAATATCCCAAAATTTCTGTGTATCATTTATTCATCTCTTTAAAACTAAAAATAATTTGAACAGTTTGTGTGCTCTGTTTTTATGTAAAATGAAGGAGAGCGTCTTATAAATGTGATTGAACTGGACTATAATTTTTATACAATCATGGGGTTGTCGTGTCAGCTTTTAAGGCATTCCTAAGCAATGGTAAGGAAACCAGTCAACCAACCAATAACAGCAGCAGTAAGCCCTCAAGACCTAAAAAACAAAAACAAAACCAGAAGGCTAAAGTGTCCAAGAATGTTCGTGTTCTTGGAAAATTTTCCCCTTTAAGAAATACTTTGCAATTGCTAATATGTCAAGAATTAGTAGAGGCAAATTTTCCATAGAGCTGTATAACTCCAGTTAAATGTTTTTATAAGAAAAAAGAATTGGTTATACAGAACCTCAAGGCTTTGATATTTGATATCAAACTTGGTGTTCACACACTTATTTAGTTAAAAGAGTTTCATTCCTCCTTTTCTCTGGAAACTTAGGGCCATGCACAAAGGAATTTTTTTTCTGGCTATACTTTTTTAGGACAGAGGTGAATCTCTGACCAAGCTAGTAATGTATGTATATTTTATTAATTTATCTATTATTTTTTCTTTCTTGCTGTACTGCCCCTTTGCTTCCTGCCACTCAGCAGGATTCTGCTCTACACTCATTGCATCTCATCCTGGATGTGGTAGAGGAGAAAAATAAACTGAAGAAGTAAAATACTTCCCTTTTAACTTCTTTCAGGAGCCTAAACACTTATGGGCATTTAGAGGATTTTCACAGTGATATAAAACGACAAAATTCCTGATTGTAGATGACTAGAGAACCTTGGCCAGAAACACTAGGAAAGCTTTTCACCAACTAGAAAGAGATTTCCCTTGGCAGGAAAGCAGAAGGGAGTGGGAGATTTGCAGCTTGCTAGACTCAGGAAGACCAGGGCAAATGGCTGCATGTTACTCCCAGGAAAAAGCTGACCATCCCCACGTACACCCATGTGGGGGCCATTAGCAGCCTGGCAAAAATCTCACTCGACCCAACTATGGCCGGGAAAAGACCATCATGAGGGATACTGGGAAGTTCCTGTGGCTATGAGGTCGTGGTCCACAGAACTGGTCCCTCTCCTGATCCCAGCCTTCCCTGAACAGGCCTACCTATGGCCTCTGACCAGGGGGCATGCCATACGACCTTCGTATCCGCACCAGTGATGACATCTCAATGACACATGGCAGTTTGTCCAGTGAAAGCCAAGCTGAGCTAAGCAGCATATCCGTTCATCCATGTATGCATTAATTCATCCATTATATTTAATTCATCAAATAATTACTGAACACCTACCATTGCTGGGCACTCTTGCGGGTGCTGGACAGAGAGAAAAACGATCCCCTCCCTTTGTGGCTCTTCCATTCCTTTGGAAAGACCAACAACAAACAAATAAATCCTGTAAAACATGTCGGGAAGCTGTAAGTGCCAGGAAGAAAAATAGGAGTTGAGAGATTGGAGAGAGAAAGGAGGTGGTTCTGAATATGGGCTAGTCTGGAAGCCAGCCTAGAGGAGGAGAAAGAGCAAAGGGTTCAAGCAAGTGCTGTGCAGAGGCCCTGAGCCTGAGCATGGGGCCTGTGGGAGGGGCAGCCAGGAGGCCAGTACACAGGAAGACAGTTGGCACAGATTGTGAAGAGGCGCCACTGGAGAGGCCTGTGGGACTCCAGCAGGAGTGTCACAGGTAGTGTTTATATTATACTTACGTGACCAGGTGATCTCCAGTCCCAGCAAAGAAAGCAGGCTGAGGCATGCTGGCCAGGGCACACTGTCTGGAGCACTCGGTGTATACTCTGGTCCTGTGTGTTTCAAAGCCAGATCATTTAAAGGTCAGCTCTATGGTCCAAATTACAGGGATGATTATGTGGTAATTGCCAAGAAAACTTTCTGCTACTGCCATCTTGAAAGTCTCTAAATTGGGAGACCCCAAAATTTGAAAGTAAGGAGAGGCCTAGTCAGATTTTTCACCTTACAGTAAATCTTCCAGGCCTATGGAAGAAATTAAAGGCATACTTTTACTCCTTTTATTTACTTTCTCTGTGGCTGGAACCACGAGGCGGAATCAATAATCTCATTCTTTTTCAACGCTATTGAGCACTGATTAATTTCTGACATAGAAAATGTGGTATCGATGTGTACGTACCTAATGTTTGAGAGTCACTGATAGAATTCTTGAAGCATTAGGGACTCACTTCCTTTGTGACTTCTGGATGGGGTGTAACCCCACTAAATGCTGGCTTAGGACCTTGTACCTTTCCTTCATAGCTCTTACCACTGTTTTGGTCATATACTTATGTATAAGATCATTTATTTAATACTTTGTTTAAGAGGGCAGCCCGGGTGGCTCAGCAGTTTAGCACTGCCTTCAGCTCAGGGCATAGTCCTGGAGACCCAGGATCAAGTCCTACGTCGGGCTCCCTGCATGGAGCCTGCTTCTCTCTCTGCCTCTCTCTCTCTCTTTGTTTTTTTTTTTTTTTTTTTAATTTTTATTTATTTATGATAGTCACACAGAAAGAGAGAGAGAGAGAGGCAGAGACACAGGCAGAGGGAGAAGCAGCCTCCATAGCTAAACCTAGCTCCATAGCTAGGTCCAGGAATGTAACCTCACACAGAAGAAAGAGTGAGGGAGCCCTCTGGGCTCCCTTCTATAAGGGCACTAATCCCATTCATGAGGGCTCCAGCCTCATGACCTAGCACCTCCCAGGGGCCTCACCTCCAATACCATCACATGGCAGGTCAGTCGGGGTTTCAACATGTGAATTTGGGGGCAAACACAAACATTTAGTGCACAGCCTTGTTCTAAATATGTTCTAGCTATTTTAGATTCAACCCTTACATCAATATTATAAGATTATGCACTATTATGATCAGCCCTCTTTTTTTAAGTGAGGAAATTGGGACACAAAGATTTTAAGTGTCTTACCCAAAGTCACACAGCTAGCAGGACTTGGGCCTAGACAGTCTGTGCTTCTGACCACAGATCTAAGTGGCCTGCTGTATGATGCCGCTGGCTGTATACTAGTGTCACAGGCACCCAAATAAAATGTGACATTGATGATATTTCCCTTGTAAAAGCTTATAGTAATTCCCAGATTGTCGGGCATCAAGTGAGTTGAATCATCTTTTATCATTTGACCTCAACCAGTTATTTAAGCTCTGTTTTATGGTTGTATTTCAGGCACACCGAACTGACTATTTGCTATTTCCTGCCCACTCTGTGGCTTTCATGATTCTACTTTGTTGCATATTCTGTGGTTCTCTGCTTAGGATACTTTCTCCCGTCTTTTGCTGATAACCATTGGGACACAGTCAATGCCATTTTCTCTATGAAGTTATCCCTCCTCATCTTGTCTCCAAATATTGCTCTGATTGTTGTTACACACTCCTTCTTATAGCCCTTGTCACAATTGTATTTTATATACTTATGATATGGTTGCCTTTTGCTCTGAACAGTTGGCTTATCTGGAATGGGAGTGATGACTCAGGTTTTAATCTGATCTTCCCAAGTGTCTTTTCCAATGATGCCAGGAACTAGCAAGTCCTGGCACATAGTAGAGGCACCATCAACAACATCAATGACCATAGTAGAATGTAAATGAACCAATTTTCATCATATGGGGAGATCAGTAAAAGAATAGAGCTCTTAAAGAATTTGTTTGAAAAAAAATTTGTTTGAAAAATATGAGTTATATTCCAAAAATGTTTAACTCCTTCACCCTCTTTACAATTAATCAACTCAGCTGCCAAAGGAGTAGGCAAGTCTGTGACAGTGTGAGAGATTTCTAAAGTTATCCTGTCTTCATAGATGAGTTGGTAGGATTATGAAATTATAAGAAAATATTTCTGTATAAATAAGAAAACCAGTGCTTACACTTTTGCTGTCATTCCAAGTACCTTCTGTGAAAAAACTCCTACCTGCAAAATTTACACTATATTCCATGGTGGGTAGCTGAAGCTTCTTAGATGATGCTAAGAGATCATAAGATAGGTCATCAGATTTCCCTTTATTTGTGTCAGTGTGTGTGTGTGTGTGTGTGAAGATGTGTGTGCACATGCATCTGCTCAAGCATGCATGTAATATTGTAAGTTCCCAAATGTGTTAATATAATCAAATACAATATGGTCAAGTAAATTAACTTTTTGAGACTTTGCTTTCTCATAATGCCTACTTTATTGAATTAGAAACAATGTGTGTAAATTATTAGCACAGTGCCCTGCACACAATAGGTAATGAACAAATGGTTAATTATTAGTTTTGCTATTAATACAAAAAAAGACATTATCTTGTTTCCTCAATTAATGCAGTATCATGAGGACTTTCTTATGTCATTAAATATACTTTTGAATCATCATTTTCCTGGGCCACAATGTGCACTTTATATCAGGCTCATAATTTTTTTAATAATTTTCCTTGTCCAAAACGTAATTTTTCCCCAGTTCTTTTTGCTAATGTAAATAACCCTGCAGAGAACATCTGTGCATATAAAACTCTGCCTAAGTTTCTGCTTATTTCTTTAGGATGGGTTCCTAGAAGAGGAAATGATGAATATAATTATATAGACTTTGTGTAGAAATTCCTTTCATGTAATGTTAAATTGTTTTCCAGAAAGTCCAACTCAGTTATTTTCCCAATTATGGTATAAATTGGTACAATCATATCACTGCATTTTTGACAACATGAAGTGTCTGTTTTTAAATTTCTTCCTGGTCTAGTAGTCAAATAGTATCTGATTGTCATTTTAACATGCATATTTGAATGCCAGTGGTTTTGAACATTTATACCCTTGAAATCTTCTGTTCACTGGACTCCATTCCACTACTCATTCTTTTGCTCTACTGTTTGTTCTTGTCAGCTCCTCAACTTCTTCATTGGAATGCCCCAAGAGCCAGTCATCAGGCCACATTTTTTTCTTTATCTATACTCACTTCTTGGATGAGCTCATTGGTGCCATGGCCTTAAATACAATGCTCATGTCAGACACTCCTAAATTTATATCTCTATTCCAGACATCTCTTTTGAACTTCAGACTCATAAATCCATTTTCCGTTCAGCATTTTCACTTAGACATATTATAAAAATAAAAAAGACATTTCCCACATAAGATGTTCTACACCGAGCTTCTAATGTTCCCTTACACACTTCTTCATTTTTCAGTCTTGCTCGTCTTTGTTAATGGCCTCTCCATTCTTCTGGATTCAGCTCCAAGCTTGGACTTCTAGAGGACTTATCTTTCTTTCACATCCCATATCTAACACATTAGCAGGCCCATGGCTCTCACTTCAAATGTGGCCATGATCCAACCAATTTTCAGGGCTCCATCCTCATGGCCTAATCACCTCCTAAGTCCCCACTTTCATATAGTTGGTTTTTTTTCACCCCCTTCTTGGTGCACCTGACCCTTTTTTGAGGCCCTTGCTAGAGGATGCCTGTTTCCTTTCTCAAGCAGCCAATTAAGTCTACTATAAGGCTCAGCCACTTCCTATAATGGGCTCTCAAATTTGGGACTCAGTATACCCACCCTAACTGCCTCAGGGCCAGGTGTCTGATAACTACCAAGGGCCGCTATGCCCCAGAACCAGCAAAATTATTCAAATTAACCAAGCCGCAAAGCCCCCCATGGAAACCTAGGTAACTCCACTCTGAGTGTCACACATAAGCACCTTCTTAGAGCTCCAGTTAGCTGTTACCTTGTTTCTGGTTGCAATCCCCTTTGTGAGCCTGACCAGGAAACTTCTCCCTTTCAAAGATATGAGTAACAGGGTTTTCATAGCATAGTACTATCACATGGTATCACTGACAAGGATATGAGTACTAGAGTTCTGCCCTTTATCATTAACCTTGCTGTGTTATGTCCCCCATCACAAACACTTTCAATCTTATAGAACATCCACTCTACTCCAAGTCACGTTCCTTATGTCTTACCTGGATGACTGTATCTCCTTACTGTCTGGTCCAACCTGGAAGCCAAGTAACATTTTTCTGTTGGAGGTCAGATCTTGTTGCACAACTACTCAAGACTCTCCACGGGTTTTGCCTCTCACTCGGGATCACACTAGCCTTATTTTCTCTCTGACCTCTTTCTGTGACTCTCTGCTCGACTCACTCTTCACAAGCCATACTGACATGTTTACTGTTTCTAGAACACTCCAGGAATGTTTCCCCCATGTGGCCTTTGGACTTGCTGTTCCTTTGAAATACTCTCAGGTCATGACTCAAACGTAACTTTCCTATTATATACTTCAAATGAGAAATCCACTTCTCTAGCATTTGTGGTCTCCTTTCTTGGTTGTATTTTTCCACTTAGTATTTATTTTCTAACTTTTTACATTCAGGATTATCTAGATATTATTCTATTGCCTGACTTGCCCCCCTAGAATGTAAATGAATAAGGGCTAGAGATTTCTGCCTTTTTCTTCTGTCCCAAAGGCAGCCTAGAGTAGTGGCCAATAGCACAGCCCCCAGGTATGCACCTGATCTTACTTGTTGGGTGATGGTGGACCCATTGCTCAATCTTCCTCTACTTCCTCTTTTGTAATATGGTATCTTCAGGAGTTCCAACTGCTATAACAAAATAGTGTCTGGTGAGAACCTATCTCCCCTGTTTTCTGGCTTTGTCATCACATGGTGGAAAGGGGCAGGGGTCTGGGCTCCCTTTTATAAAGACACTAATCCCATTCAGGAGGGCTCCATCCTCATGGTTTAATTGCCTCCTAAATCCCCACCTTCAAATACCATCACATTTGGGATTTAAGTTCCAACCTGTGATTTTTGAGGGGATATTAACTTTCAGCCTCTAGCACATGAGGATAGTAAGGGCACCTGCCTTTGTGGGATAATAAGATAATAAGATAATTTAATATTTGTAAGATGTTTAGATCGGTGCCTGGCACAAGAAAAGAAGTAGGTAAATATTTGTAAAACAAATAAATTGCTAAATTTCTGGCACACAAAATAGTATGTGGCTCTTGGAAGGCGGTCAGTAAATATTTGTTGAGTAAATCCTCAAGATACAATATACAGTAAATGGAAATCCAGTTCTTAAGTCCAAGGGTCTGCTGATGAGTGTGTTCTGTTTGCTACACCCAGGTAGGCCTACTATAACATTACAAAGAGATATCTGCTCTGAGGAGCTTCCTGAGTAATGGGCGTCTTTGGGCAGAAGCATTTTCATTGTTGCAAACAGGAGACACATGTCGCAGAAGGGAGAGGAGAGGATTGGCAAGAGTCTCTAACTCAGAAGTGCTGAGAAGAACCACAAGAAATATACATTTGGTCTTTGTCCCTGTGTCCTGGCACAGAGCTCCTAAATCCTTTGGAATTTCCTGAGTGATAAGAGTGATAGAGGTGTCTTTTGTTCTAAGGAGGAGACTCTTAGTAGATCCTTTGATGGCTTCAGGATGAGGGCTGGTCACAAGAAAGGCGGAGGCAGGATAAGAAGTTGGAACTTTCAACCCCACCCTCCATCTTTGGGGAGGGGCGAGGGGCTAGAAATTAAGTTAATCGTTATTGGCCAATGATTTAATAAATTGTGCCGATTGGATTGTAATGGAATCCCCACGGAAACTTCTAAACAATGGGATTCGGGTAGCTTAGTAAGCACTTCAAAATGCTTGGGAGGGTGGTATACCCAAAGAGGGCAAATTCCTGAGATGTAGCCTTCAGGATAAACTGGTAATAGTAAGTAGTCTGTTTTCCCTGAGTTATGTGACCACTCTAGCTTGTCACAATTATGGGCCCAAGGAGTGGATCGTAGGAATCCCTGATATTTTAGTTAGCCTATCAGAAGTTTGGGTGGTCTAGGATTTTCTATTGGTATCTGATGTGGGAATGGTCCTGAGACTGAGCTTTTAAACTTTGGGGTCTGCACTAAATCCAGGTAATTAGTGTCAGGGTCAAACTGAATTGTAGGACACTCGGTTGGTGTCCAGAAAGTTAGAGAGTTGGTTGGTGTGGGCAAACGACCAACCACACATTGGGTGTCAGAAGTGTTCTGCAGATGGAAACAGTTCAGGGGCTGGAATCTGTGCCTTAGTCCATCAGTAAGTATAAGCAGGTTTGCACAAGCTTATAAAACACGTTCCATCTAAGGAATTACATTTGAGACTACTTTGAGATATGTTGGAAATGTTTTCCTCAATTTTGCTAACAGAGAAATTACCAGCAGACACATAAAGATAGTTTTTGGAATAACACTCAGATGTCTTGATTTTTTTGGAAAATTGTAAATAAGCAAATGGATACATTTTTTTTAAAAAAGGCAGGTACCTTTTAAAATTTCATAATCAAATGTTTTCACCTAGAGTTATCATTGTATTTTGCTATTTAATATTTTATTTTTCATCACTCAGATTGCAAGCTCCCTCCTTTTCACTCTGATAAGTCTCTTGGAACGGGGATCGGATGAGACTGCCCTATGGGGACAAATGAGACTTTCAGTCAGAATGAGGAAGAAGACTCTAAGGCAAGTAGCTTTCCTCCCATGCAATTACTATTTTGAATGGCCTATTTCCCAGTCTCTTTTCCCAAGTAACTTCCTCTCAACTTTTTTTTTTGTCTTAAATTTATCTTCTTAAGGACTAAGCGTTTTTGAGACAAAATCAATGCATCTTTCGTGTGTGTGTGTGTGTGTGTGTTTTAAGATTTTATTTACTTATTCATGAGAGACACAGAAAGAGAGGCAGAGACTTAGGCAGAGGGTGAAGCAGGCTCCCTGCAAGAAGCCCAATGCGAGACTCAATCCTAGGGCCTCAGGATCATGACCCGAGCTAAAGGCAGATGCTCAACCACTGAGTCACCCAGGCGTCCCAATGCATCTTTCATAAACAACAATAATAACATAACTAAATTACATTGAGTGTGATGGCATAACACAAAGCAAAATATTTTAGGGCATTTATTTGTTACAACAATCATAGGAAGTCAGTACTATTTTAATCCCATTTTAATCCTTTATAGATGAAGAAATCCCGGCCCCTCAGAGGTTGGGTGGGTGACGTCACAGAGCCTGGCCCCTTCATTGCTACATGGACGGATATCTGCAGACCCGATATCTCATATTATTGGCACAGAGAGAAGACTTGTCTCAAGAAACTGACATATGTCAACCGGAGAGTAGAAGCTCCTCAGTGAGCTCTTGATGATACGGGGATCCTGGTTTGACATTTATCAGAAGGGCAAACAGCAATCACCACTGGACCTTCCTTCCTGTCTTAGCAGGAACTGAATGTTTTCATGCCTCTGAGCTGTGACTGCCAGGTCAGTTATCAGCTGTGGTTTTATGTCAAGGAAATCAAACTGACGGCAGCGATCTGTCTGAAGTAAGTGAACTCCCAGCCCAGAGCCTCAATAAAGCTTCATATCAGAGCATAACTTAAAACAATAGAAAGTCCGCATGGCTGCCCTCCCCCACCTCTCAGATCCTCTCTGCCCCTTTGCTGTGTACCATCCACTGGGGAGTCTCCTCCATATCCAAGCTCTTGTTCCCTTGCTTCTTTGCCTACTACTGTTTAACCCACTGAAACCTAGTTTGCTCCAATAATGTGCTTTTCCTCAAGAAAATGACATCTGATTCAATTCCAAAGGACACCATTTTAGAAAAGGAACATTTCACTTCTTGCAGGTCGCCATTTCTCTTGCTGGTGATGTGTTCTTGCTGGCTCAGTGTCTCACTTCAAGGCAACCGGATGCAGATTTAAAACATTCCAGAAAGAAATAAGATGCAAGGTTCTATGGCATTTAAAATAATTTATGCATCCTGTCCTCTAGGCTTACAGCCAAGCTGCAGCAGGAGAAATTTGCTTCACATTCTATCAAGGCTCACACCACATTGAATCCTTTTGGAAGGAAATCTAAATTGCAATTGTAAAAAAAGAAATCTGGGGAGAAAAAGAGCCCAGTGCTATTCTGCAGCTCCAAAATGGTTGTAAAGTTCTCCAGGAAAAATGTCAGGACAATATCTGGTAGAAGTTCAAAGGCTGTAACTAAAGTTTGTTGCAGCTATTAAGAGTGATGCACATTAAAAAGGGGTCAATTAACATTTATCAAGAGATGCTGGCCTTAGAGAAGTGTATTTACTCTGGGAGGCCAAGCACATTTCCGTGTGCCTTTAAAGTGATAACAACTTACGGAAAAAAAATAAGCTCATGAGGAGGTGGGGGCTGTGGTTTCTATAAGGCCTGGATTTGCAAACTCTATGGGATTCTCATTGGTTTTCTCAGTGATACACTTTTTGAAATTTCCAAAAATTATAATTGTCCTTCATTTAGATTTTATTTAGAAGCAGAAGTGTAGATGACATTTCTTAATGTCTGGATCTGGGAAGTCAGAACCAGGTAAGGCAGCAGTTTCTAGTCAGAAATTCTATCTTTTCTCTATCATGCACTCTCATCCGCCCTTCTTGCTGCACCCCAGGGTAGTAGGGTGCATGTATGAAATGTGGCCACCTGTACATAGGAAGCATACAGGAGTCTCAGAGAACTGTTGGCTTTTGTCCTACTGGTTGCTTTCATCTTTGAGGCCCAAGCTCCAGTCTCCCGTAATGAGCATGCGTGTAAGCTGGAAAGCCAGGATCTCTAAATGCAGAGCCTCTTTATGATGACATCTTCATAGTCTCCCTGATGACTAAATCCGGTGTGTTTATCTGCTTCCTTGGAGAGCTCTGAAATACTTCAATTGATTCTCAAGTTATCCAGAGGTGGTTTGCATTGAAATCGTCTTGCTGTGGGCTGCTTCAAATCTTGGAGGCTCTGTCTTTAGTTTCTGTGAATCTTGACTTTATTGCTTCCCTACTGGATCTGAGATCCAGTTCTGCCCTTTACTGACATTTGACTGTAACCATGCTGGAAGTCTCATCATGCCTCTGATCCCCACTGGCCTCTGAAACCATTTGATCTTTCCAATTCCTTTCTGTAATTCAGATTTGCTGAGCTTTGTGATAACAATAGATAGTCCTGACCGAGCATTTATTGATAAATTAATGCTAAGGACAACTCCATGGGTTAACTGTTAACATTAAAAAAGTAAATTATTTGGGGATGCCTGGGTGGCTCAGTTGGTTAAGCGCTTGATTCTTGATTTTTGGCTCAGGTCATAATCTCAGGGTCATGAGATCAAGCCTGGAGTTGAGCTCTGCCCTCAACCGTGAGTCTGCTTGAGATTCTCTCCCTCTTTCCCTGCCTGTCCCCACCCTGCCCCTGCTCATTCCCTCTCTTTCAAATAAATAAATAATATTTTAAAAAATCATTTCCTCATTTATTTCAAGGGCAGCACTTTAAATTCAAATATCAAATACCTTAATAATTAAGTCTAGCTTGATCAAAAGAAAGTGGACGAAATCTGTCATTTTCCTGTGTTATCCTCATTATCGAGGAAGATAAACTTCTACCTCAGACAGTCTTGGTTGTCTGGGTTATCTGGGACTTTTAGAAGATGAAGAAGGGAGTTCTTGTTTGTCAAAAGAGTTGAGTGCACCTGGGGAAGGTCCGTGTGTCAGAATGTGTTATGTTATTTCCTTGGCAGAAAGGGAATGAATAATTTGCTGGAAAGGGTAGCTACAGGGGAGAGGGGCATTTCACACTTGCTGATGGCTTGGGTTTTTTTAGTAGAGGACCAAAGACATGGGGGCTAAGATCTGAAAAATAAGAGAGAAAAGTAGTCATGGAACAGTAACCAGACCTGAGCAGTTGTCTCCAGAATGGTCTCTCAGCTTTCTCCCCTGCAATTCTCCCATTACTTTGCCTGCTGAGTGACCTTTTGAAAAGAGTTTGGATTATATGGCTCCTCTGCCTCAAAACTTTCAAGTGTGCCTATTGCTTTGAAGATACACCGTGAGGTCCTGTGGACGTCATCGAGGGCTTTAACTCTGGCCTCTGCGTACTCTCCAGCAATTCTCTCTGCCTCAGCCCAGCTATTTGCTCACAGCCACCATCTCCCTGGTATGCCCGTGCTGTCCCCTGGGGAAGGTGTACCCCGCTTTGAAGACCGAGTTCAGATATCACTTGCTCTATGACTAATTTCATACATAATTAACTCTTCCCTCCTGTGGGACTGCACTGCACCATGTAAATGGTTCTATCCTGGGACCTATAGTACTTAATTTGCCATATTTGTTTAAATGTTTGTCTCCCCCACCAGGCTGTGGGCTACTGAGAGTAGGGACTTTGTCTTTTTTGTTTTGTAGCCCTGGAATCAAGCATACCTGCTCTCCAAAATTATGAGAGGTATACATCTACAGCTAATCTAAAGGCTGTATGATTGTCATTAGCATTGTTTTTCTTTGACATTTTCACTTTTTATTTAAAGAAATGGTACACATAAATGCTGTCTTTGATTGTTAGGGAAGGTTGCATGAGTTGCATGAATAATTTTTCCCTTTTGGTATCAGAAAAACAATTCACACCATTTAAAATTGCAGTTTTGAATTTATCCCACCTTATCAAAGCTCGATTAACATAGTCCAAAAGAGTCATATAGAGGTAAGATCAGAAAAATCCTTATTGAATTGCCCAGAGCAATTGCTCGAGAAATGCCACTAACTGGAATCCCTGGCAGCTTCCAGCACCTGCTTCCTGGGCCTGGGTTCAGGCCTGCACATACCTGGGATGGTGCAAAGGGTGATCCAGGAGTGGTGGATAAAGAAACAGGGAAAGGATCTTTGGTATTCAGAACATTTCACTTTAGATGTTCTACATAAATTAGCTGAGGCACACATCCAAAAGCCCCTGGAGAAAGAGGTACAATCATTTCCAGTTTGGAACAAGGGGAATGGGATAACGGAGAACCTTTAGGTAATTCATTTGAAAACAAAATCACTGGAGCTTCCAGACCAAGGCTAGTGATGAAGGCAAGAGCTGAATGGAAGCATCCTGATTTATTCAAGTACTTGGAGTTAAACTGGCAGCTAAGTCCCAACAGTCTGACCTAGGGCTCAACCAGGGGCCTCTGTGCTTTGAGGGGTGGGGGCAGGAAGCAAGCCTCCACCCAGCTGCACACTATGGCATTCTAGGTCCTTCCTTTTCTATAGCTCACTCGAGTTGGTATCAGGGCAGGTTTAGAAGCAAAAGGATTTTCTACCATGTTAATTAGCCCTCAGTTCTGGACACTGGACACTTTCTTTTCATAATAAGTAAAGTGTTTCAAAACTAACAGTGGAAAGGAAGCAAAAAATATGTTGAAAGACAAAGATAGAAGTATTTAAGAAATTAAAACAAAATGATCATTTATTGTTTTTAATATGTAGTCAAATATGACAGCAGTATTACACAAATTGTTCCCTTCTTCCCCTTCTAAAATCCCAAATTTGTTGACTCCAACTGCAAGTGAAAAAACAGGATTTAATTCAGAAAATAGCAATCAACAGAGAGAACACAGATAACATTTGGTCACCACCAGCTTCCAGACTTCTTAAGATGAACTGTGCCACCATCACAGTCGATAAACCGGCTTTCTTACAAAATTATTACTAGGAAAAAAATTTTTGAAGATTTCCCACATACTGTAGGCAGAACCAGAATTGCAGAAAAACTTGGCTTAAGTAGCTGCATGAGGAAAACTTTAATGAATTATTGCAATCATAACGATCCCCAGGTAAAAGAGATGGCAAATTAATGAACTGTAAGGAAATACATTCAAACTCAGATAATTAATCTTACAGAGAAAATAATCAGGAAGCTTGCAGAAGTACATAGCATCTGAATTCTTGAATTGAAGCAGTAGGTTTCAATAAAGGTCATACCTTTTCTGCTATCAGACACCATTAAGTGCAAATTCATGTACAATCATTTTTTACATTTGCAGGTTCAGGTACGTCAAGCGTGAGGTCATCATGAAGAATGCGCATGTTATTTGATCGTGGAAGAATGCAGCTCGGAATGTCTCACTGACAGGGCAGAGGAAATAGGAATGATGCCCAGAGGACTGGAGCAAATTTAAAGTGCTCAGTTTTCCAAACCCTGTACTAAATGAAGTTTTGGAAAACCTCTGCAAAATTAACCTTCACCTGAAAGATGCATCCTTGATTTGAGTACAGCGCTTTGGAAAAACAGTGAGAAACAATCTTGCAATGTGCTGTGCTCACCCACACAGTCTTTCCTTTTGTATGGGGTTGACTGGCTTTAGAGGGTCAGATTTTCCCCCAATGTTCTCTTTCAGGAGCACCACAGTGAGCTTTGTGATTCTGACAAAGGGTACAATTATACCCACTTCGAAGTGCATTTACAAATATTCTGTGCACTGGTGCAACTGGCATAAAACACAGACAGCCCCCCCGGGTGCCCAACTTCTCCTTTCACACTTCAACATTTCAGATGACTACAAGCAGAATTACCAGAAACAGTAGTAAATTCCTGGCATTGGAAGTTCCCATGATCCCAGCTGGCATGCAAAAAAGGCTGTCTCTTTTTTTCCCTTGAAAATAATGTACTTCCCAGGCACTGTCCAAATGTCTCAAATGAGGCAAATGAGAGATTTGTTTTGACCAACCCATGAAAAGACTTTCTCCTTCTCAGCTAGGGCCCTGAGATTTAGCTATAATGTACACAAAATGTCTGTGTCTAAAGAACCTTAATTCATTTCCCTAAAATGATTTTAACAGTTCTCAGCAAGGAAAGCTCTGACTTCACTTTGATGGTATTTTCAGAGTAAACTGGTAGAGGACACTTAATTTGGGTTTTTATTTCTCTGCTATAAATATGACAATCTGAGCATGTTTTTATTCAAATCACCTTACAAGTAGTTGCTTGAACTTGACCATATGTCTTGATAATAGTACATGAATCTGGTCCCAAGATGGTCAAACCTCACAAAGATTCAGCAACGGGTCCGCAGTTGAAAGAATCATTTCTTCTCTTTTCCTCAAGAAAATTATTTTCTTTTTATTGTACTTTTATTGCCTGTGTGTGGTTGGCTGTCTCATGGTCTCTGGTACAGGGGAACCAAAGCACTTGCCTTGAAGGTCAGAGAAGATCAATGGAAAAGCCCCTTTTTGGTCCTTACTTGACCATAAGTAACCCAATTTCCTAGAGCAGGGGCCTTCATGGCTTTCGTATTGTGCCATAGGGAGAAGTATAGGTGGATGATAGTTGAGTTAGATTGAGGACATTTGTGACTTTCTGTATGTCACCTGCTTCCTAGGATAACCTGCAGGATTTGTGCCCCAGTGTATGAGTGTCTGAATGACCTAATTGTGAGCTGATCTTCATCTACTATTGATCTGTACATTGCTCTGAAGAAGGTGAAAATTCTGCTTGATGGTCTATATCAATCTTTATTTTTTCCATGAATATACACACCCACCTGTTCCTATGTTTATACCTGTCCTCATATAGCAGACTTCTAAAATTAGTTTCATGCTATTTATCTGTGTAATAGGCAAAAGGTTTATAGTTTCATGATCATTAAGTGGTATTTTGGTCATGAATATATAGTTTTTGTAATGCTAGGGAAAAGAGAGATTCTTTTTAAAAGTAACACACTAGTAGGAATGAGAGAAGTCACTGAGATTTTCAACCAGAATCAAGATAGATATATCACTATCTGCCAACTTAAATTGTTTTGCTTTATTCCATTAGGAGATTTTTTTTTTTAGTAATTCTCAGATGTTAGTAAATTTTAGAAATTAGAAAAAGATGAGGACCAGCATATGATTTACATTACTTTTTCCCCCAGCCTTTTATTCTGGATTTGAAGTAACAGAATCTTTTAATGTCAACAGTCACCTGGAAATTCACTTATAATTACATGTTTTGAGCACTTATTTCTCTAGACATAATTTGGTCATTCATAATAAACGTGCTATTGAGAAGCCAATGATGATGTACTTCATAAACTTGTCAGGGAGAAGTGATTCAAGAAATTATGTGATTTTACTTGAATAATTACCATCTTAAAAAAATTACCATCTTACTTCTTTGCAATAATCACTGTGATAGTGATGGGCAGTGGATGGTTTAAAAGTTATGTCAGGTCACAATCAGCAGATGCATTCCAATTTCGACTGAGATTAGAAGATCAGCTTAATCAAAATATTATGTAACATCAAACTGTTTGATAGGATCGTGGTAGAGGTGTGCTCAAGGGTCTCCTGGGCTGAAGCTTTCTGGTTTCTAGGATTGTCTTGAGAGAGCTCACTCTGTGCGTGCTCATCAATTATTTTATAGCTTTAGACAAAGTAATCAAGGCTTTCAATTGTGTCGTCATAGTAGCAACTTTTAGTAAATGATTAAGAATGCTTGCAAAGTCTGGGGTGGTCTGTTAGAAAAGGAATCAAGGGAGGCCTGCTATTCTAGTTGGGGGCTTGTTGTTATTCTAGGAATATTCCTGAGGGATTGTCTTTGTTAAAACTCCATCAAGTTTTCTAACTGGTGCAGATAGACACAAGCACAACTGACTTGACTCACGGTTACCCATAGGAAATCACTGACCCAACAGGAAAACGGACTTAAGGCACATCAAGTCAATAGGAACTTTGGCTTGACAGATTTAAACATTCTGACTCTCAAAATTCCAATTTTCAATTACTTGAGACGGTCAATTTTTTCTTCTAGAAGGATAATAAAAAATCAGATATACAAATAGAAATATCAGAGTATCAGAAATAAAAAGCTCATCCAGATATACTTGAATTTAGATGTACCAAGCTTCAACTTCCATACATATTTTGAAGGCAAAGATGAAGGACTAAGATTTACAGATGTGTGAAATGACCAAAAGAAAACTCCTGAAAGCAGAGATTGGGATACTGAAGTTGTATGACCCAGAGTCCCCATACTGAAGCTAAAATCACAGCAGGTACTATTATAGCAGCAAGGCATAATTACCAAACAGACTTATCTCTCGCTATGAAAAAGTCAGTTTCCAAGTTTCCAGAGATAACCAATCTTCTGATCTCTCAATAAATTTGTAAAGCTGAGAGATGGGGAAATAGATAAGGATGATGGTGGGTTGTAATTGAACTAGTAACTTTTACAGTCCCTTCTAATTCAAACAGTTTATGATTCCAAGTCTTATTGGAAATAGAAAAAAAAACCCTATTTATCATAAAGTTTAAGTAAACAGCAAAAGAGAAACCTTTCTTTTTTTTCCCTCATATGTTTTGCTCATTAGATTATCTGGTACTTTTACCAAGCCCAATCCAAGGACATTTGGCAATGTTTGGAGACATCTTTAGTTATCATAAGTCCATGTGTGTGCGTGCATGTGTGTGTGTGTGTATGTGTGTATGAGAGAGAGAGACAGAGAGACAGAGTGCTACGGGCATACAGTCAACAGAAGCTGTTCTGCTTGGAAGCTGCCAAATATGCCCTACAATGCACGGAACTATTTCCATCTTACCCTCCCACAAAGAATTAATGCTGAAGTTGAGAAAGCTTGTGACATAACAACCACACACACCTAAAGTGCAAATGCTTCTTTGATACACTGGTGCTTCCAGAAAACCTTAAAACTATGATGTTGAAAATTCAGAAAATATTGGTACAAGAAAAGAGAACTGTTACATCTAGTCTGAAGAAGTTCAAGTGACCTGGGAAGTCCTCCTGGGTCTGGGACAACTTTGGATGAGTCACTTTTCTTCTCACGAATGAAATTTGCAAATCATTAGAAATAGAGCAAACAGCACCAATGTGCAATGATGTACTGTATTTCTGAAACAGTCTTCGGGAACATACTTGATACCTCCCTATCTACATATAGTAGACTACTGGAATTGGGAATTGGATGGAGTTATATTGATCTGACCCACTTGCAAAATTGTGTTTGAGGATTCCATCATATTACAATTATCAGTTGACATGCCTGAACTCTCACTATTTGTATTTATCTCTATATATCACAAGGTCCAGTAGAGGAACTTGGTTCCAGTAGGTGTTCAATAAACATTTAAGTAAACTGAGTGGCTGGATGAGTGAACAAATAAAGGGATGAGTCAAAGTGCTCCACAAAATGAAAAGTGCTTTACAAACACAAGATAATATGAATATATAATAGGTAATGCCACAGACCTCACAATATTTGCTCAAGAAAACCTTCCTAGGACAAAAATGTTCAAACAGTTTAAAAAGCAAATAAAAATTGTGTTGTAAGAAAACAGGCTATGAAGAGTCTTAGTTTTCAGATATATTTGGGAAGAAACGAAACAAAGGTAGAACAATTTTAAATGAGAAAAAATAGTGTTGCTGACAGATGACCACAGGGAGGGGTGAGGGACATGCAAAACCAAATAAAGACACTGTAATGGCTGGAGCCTGAAGTCACTGGTTGTTATAAAGATGGTACCATACATGAACATGATAGAGGAAGATTGTCCACGTTCTATAAGAATAGTCAATACTACAGATTAAATTAGCCCTCTAAGCTGGTTGGTTGGCCTTAATTGCTGACCAAGGCAAGAAAAATGGTAACAGAAATGACCAGTCAGGAGTGTTAAGTTCAACACACAATTCTGACACTGGGAAAATTATCATATCTTTCTGGGCATCAGTGTTTTGATCTGTAAGACGATAAGCTTGGGTTAGATGACCTGCCGTAATTCTGGCCTATGGATGCTGATGCCAAAACACAGGATAGGATGGGAAAGTTAGAGCTAGAGAAATCTTTGGGAATTAGTAAAGCTCATTGTAATAAAATATCTGAAAAATACCTGCAGAAATACAAGGCAAAATAACATGTTACAGGAGGAAGAAACCATGACAATAGGATCTATTTCTCAGTCTTATTTAAAAACTCATTTCTTATAATGGAAGGAAAGTTTCTTGAATCAAGGCATGGATTCTAGCAAAACATTTTCTCAAACGGGCAACAGACACAAGAGTACATAACAAAATTTATACTTCTTCACGAAAGGTAATAACATTAAGAATTTTTTGCCTCAGAAACTAATAAATTATACTAATCAGAATATATATTATCTGCATAGTAGTATAATTTAAAAGAATAGTAATCCTCTTATTTGCATTTGCTAATTTCTATAGTTCCAATTAAGCTCCACATATTTTTATATTTTAATGCATTGGCCCCTTATATTTGTGTTACAGGGATAAAACAAATATTTAAAATTATTTATTTGAGGTATTTCCTTCTAAAGAGAAGCCTGGTGGTCAGCTGCTGGGCTTCTCATTGCTACAAAGAGTAAACTAGGAAATCACAAGGAACTAGAGAGGCTAAGTGACTCTACAGAATAAAGATTTGTGCTAGTTACAGGATACTCACAGGGCCTCTTTCATGGCAGAGGAGTCAAAGTTGGGAGAGATGTGACAGGGGAAATATTAAGAGAAAATATTAAGATAGAGAAAAAATTGAGCAATTTCCTTTGGCATTTTCTCAAGAAGTGTATTGATTTGATTGTCTTTGAATGCTTTTAGGATTGATGCTTTTCTTCCTCCGGATGCAAATTTGTGCTGAGACTGAACCAAGGATGTGCTTCATATGAGTTACATTGATGTAAGTTTTGAAACTCTGTACATCTGTACATCTGTGCATCAATCTGCGTAATAACAACCTTGCAAGGAAAGCAGAACAAAAATATTTTTATTTTCCAAAATTGTAAATTGAGACTCATGGAAGTTAAAGTGATTTTCCCAAGATAACATAGTGGAGACTCAAAGCTGTGTCAGCTGGTATTCTTTCCATTATAGCATGCTGTGTCTCTGAGATCAAAAACACTCAGATACACCCAAGAATGACCAAATCTTCTCTTTTTCTTCCTCCTCCTTTTTATTCAAATGGAGAGAATTAAAAGGAAAGACCTCTACAGCACTGTATAATAGAATTTTCTGCAATGATGGGAATGTTCTGTTTTCTCCGATATGGAAGTCAACAAGGCACAGGTGGCTATTGGGCATTCAGAATGTGACTAGTGACTGAAGAACTGAGTTTTTTTTAAATTTATTTTTAATTAATTTAAATTTAAATAGCCACATTTGGCTGGTGGATATGATACTGGACAGCACAACTCTAGAAACTCCATGTGAGAGAGATTAGCCTTAGGTATTCGAAAGTAAAATAATAATGAGGGCAAACTGTACTTATTTTATTGATCATCAGTTTTCTGTTTGTTAGTATATCTTAAAGTCTAAACACTTCATAAACACACCAACATTGTGGTTAGTGCCATCTGGTTGGATTTATTTTTCTTGACATTCATACTTCATCCTAATCATCAAATATTATTTTCTCTGTAGCACCATTTATCTGGTTTCTTCAGAAGTCTGTGTGTGTTCCTTTGCTATTCTTAACTTTTAAAATTGTCATCCTCTCTCTACTATGTTCATAGTATTTAAGAAATGTATAGATGCACCCCTTCTAATATATGATGTATGTAAAGTCCAAAGCATCAATGTCCATTCTGAATTTCTAGAAACATTGTGTATGTTTGCTCCTCCTTTGCAGTTAATGGGCACCAGGAACAAACCAGAAATATAAAATAGAATAAAAATTTCATGAAAAAAAGGGATTAGTCAGCCTTTCCCCTTACCACTAAAAGATTCATATACAGCAGAAACTTCTCACCACCTTTAACTTCTCCTTTCGTTAGGAAGTTTTCTCACACTTCCAAAAACTTTCCCCTATTATATGATGCTTTAGTTCACTGAACAATTCAGTGTTTTATGTCTTATTTGTTTTTTCCAGAATTGTCAATTCTTTTAATTGAAAGTGGAAGATGGGCTCTGAAGGGAATAAAGACAACATGACAACTTCAAAGAATTGTGTAAGGAGTTTGATATATACACAAGGTTTCTATAACTGTCAATCAACTGCTATTGGAAGCCATCACTATCACAAAAGCTAGTGGAAGAAGCGTTATCTTATCCTAAAAGGAATCGTCTATGTGTTCCTTATATCTTTGTAGAATACCAGTTGCACCAGTTACGTTGGCAAGTCATTTGGTTATTGCTATCTGACCAAACCTACCCCACAAGAAATAAGTTGGGATATTTCATACAAACTGAATGCAGATACTGCAGAGAGATTGTCATCACATCCTTCAATTGCTTGTCAGGTTTTGTTTTTTGTTTTTGTTTTTTGTCTTTTTTTTTTGTTTGTTTTGTTTTTGCAATTATTAACTAAGTAGGTTAGGAAGAAATGACTAACCTCATCAGGTATTTAAAAATGTAAAGCAAAATATATGTGATGGAAAATAGCAGTAGTTTACATCAGCTGACTGTGAAGATAAAATATGGTACTCTGTTAGTAGACTGATGTTCAATGGAGACACTGGGTACAGATGCTAAGCTGTTAGTAAAGTGCTGCTTACAAGACATCTCTGCTTCTCGATACCTGAATCTGCAAATGTTGAACACTGTACCCTACAGCGTCTTGGCACAGGATGTTAGTTTCGTGGGTCGAGGTGTCCATGACATTGTACACATAGGACCTGAATTTAAATCTTGGGAGCTTGGGATACGTATTAACCACTTTCCTCCTCAAGCAATGCCTTGGCCTTTCCCCATTCACCGAGAGGTTTCAAAATCTGGATTGTGATTACTGGGCAAAATGACAGATCCATCTAAGGAGCATTTTGCATCTGCTCTATTTAGCCAGGGATGGAAGGGGTTGAGAGAAATGAAAGAGTGGCTCAAATAGGCAGGAAAATGATCGGCACTGCAACTGATTGAACCACTTTTGCTAAGTGACATAAAAATATTCTAATATTAAGGATTATTTTACAACTCTATGGAAGTATGCAGTAATGCATCTCGCATTTGTTTTGTCCTGATGACAAATGCACTCTTTGAGTCACAAGAGCCTGCCTTGTGTTAGTTATAAACAAAAATATATTTATATATATATTTATGTAACTACTATGTGCTTTAAAGAAAATTACTGTATGATTCAGCAGGGTTCTTTCATTCTTTTTCTATCGTCAGGGATATGCTGACTTGAATGGCTTCTGAGACAGGAATCGACAATGACATGGGCCTTAAGTACTGAAGTAGCGCAAAGTAAAAAGAAAGAATAACCTGAACCCCTCCTGCCCCGTATGTTTAGAATCCCTTAACGTTTTTGCTTCAAAAACAATTAGGGACTCTCCGTATTGTTTCCTTCAGCCAAGAGCAAATGTGGCTTCATAGGATTTCATAGCTGGCAAAACAGAGGCAATGAATCCTTTTTTTTTTTTTAAAAAAAAAAAAAAAAAAAAAGAAGTGTTTTATCCCGAGGCAGAAGGGAAACCCTCAGGTGCCACTCTCTCTCCCTCATCCTTAGCTAAGAGTTTGGCAATTCTGTTACAACCCATAGAAGGGACACTCATTAACAGGAAAAGGAGGCACGGTTTGAACCTCCTCCACAGATAAAATATTCGTTCTGTAAAATAATGAACTTGTTGCAACAAGTGGTTCTAGACCAGAAGAACAAAATCCTTTTTGCCACATCTGGTGGAAAAATAGAAAATCTCTTATTGAACATTTGTTTTTTTGCTCCTGCATGAGCTGTTTTTCTTAGCAATCTTGAAACAGTCATCATTGCTCTTTTGGAAGAAAGGGTTCAGGCTTTGGAACTCAGTCATCTTTGAGACATCAGAGAAGAATATTTGAACCAAAGGTGGAGATCCCTCAGGAACTAAAGCTTTATTATTATTGTTTTTCTCGATCCCTTTGCAACCCTGCACCTAAGCCAATAGCACTGTGATATTGTCATACTTTAGTTAAGTCCACAGGAGATGTTCTGAGTGAACTATAAAATGTCATTCCACTAGGGAATTCTATGTTCGATGGTCAGTGGTACCTTGCATATGTTTTAGTTTTTCTTTTACCCTTCCTGGGCTGGGCTTGTCCAGAAATCTCATCTCCTTCAGGCTACAACAGCTTAGGGATCCTTTGTGTGTGTGTGTGTGTGTGTGTGTGTGTGTGCATCTTAAAGGTATAGGCAAATTTTTAGTCTTAACACCTGTAAGCCAGCACTGGTGCTGTTCTGTCCTAGAAATTTTAGCACTGCTCTGATACAATGAAACCTTCTTTCTCTCCAACTGGTTCAACTTCCGCATAGGCAGGATGACCAGAACCTCTTCGAAACTTCATCGCAGGCCATCTGCTTGGGCGTCTCTAAAACAGAAAATGCAAAAGTAATGAATACCAGGGTGATGGTCGTATCATGAAAAACATATCTGCCAAATATTTTAAAGGTTTATTCATTTACTTATTTGGGGGAGGAGAGAGAGACACAGAGAGAGAGCATGGGTGGTGAGGGCAGAAGGGGAGGGAGAGAGAATCCTCAAGTAGACTCTATGCTGACTGCAGAGCCCAACAGGGGGCTGGATCCCAGAACCCTGAGATCACAACATGAGCCAAAACCAATAGTTGGATGCCCAATAGACTGAGCCACCTAGATGCCCCAGTATTTGCCAAATATTTTAGATTAGCTTCTGAATTAAATTTAGCAATACATTAAATTCTCTCATGTTACTACCACAGATGGAATTACATGTGCTCAAAGACCCATGTTTTCATCTTTCCTATGGCACTAGGAGCAAACAGTCCATTTACCATAGCTGCCCCATAGGAACAAGCTTCCCAAAGTCATGTATGCCTTATGCATACTTTTGTCTAAAAGATTCTCTGAGTGTCTAACTAGGAAAAAAATGAATTGTAGAAAAAAAAAAAAACAAGTTTTCTGAATATCTAGCCACTGACTATTTCTCTTCTCTAGGAATAATATCATGCTATTTTATTTATTAATTCTCTCAAAAACATAAGGCCATACTCTTCTGCACAGCTCTTAGAAGTGTGTCTCAAATTAGGTGCTAGACTTTCTAGTAAACAAACTAAAAGAAAAATCATTTAATATCTGAAGAAATTATTTATTAAGCTAAGACTTCCGATACGTGATTTTTTTTGCATTTGAAAATTAACAGATGTCATAGACAATCTCAAGCCTATGACTTAAATAATTGTACAAGTAGACACCAGTCCTAAAATCCAGGTTATTTATTCTGACAAAAGGAGCGCACCTTTCCCTAGTACTCTGTCCATCAGACAAACCTTCTGTGATTTGCAAATAGAAGTGCTGATATGAATTATTAAGTTACAGCAGCAGGAGACACTAAGATGCATTTCACGGCTCCAGTGACACTGGAAACTAATGCTCCATTTATCAGAGTGCCTGCAATTTTGGAGTATATAAGACAATAAGTACTGAAGGAAGTTTATTTCTGTCTGAAGTTTATTTCTATCGAAAGAATTTTAATGTGAAAAATGTTAAATATCAGTGTAGATACTGGCATTTGGCAGCTTTCTAGATTTGCCAAGTCCATTCCACTGGCAATGATTAATGGGCATAGAAGAGTTTTCACATCAGGTAGGAATGAGTATTAGCTCTACTTTCTGGAAAAATACCTAGTGAGGCAATTACATTCTGCCTATTAATATTATTTCCTGCCTGTATAACATCATGTGATCAGAATGCCTTATATTTATTAACTGATTAAGTCCTGTGGTATACGTGAAAAACTGAATTATCCTTATTTTCTGGAAAAAAAAAAGTTAAAACAAAGAGAGGGCTGAATAGCAAATACTGTGTCTTTGTTGGAACTAAAAATCATCATTGATGGAAATACGCTGAGCATTTTTAGGGAGCTGGGCACTTTAACTCATGATCACTCCTGTCAGTGGAGAAATGACAATCTGCTACTGTGCTCACGAAACTCCCATTTCGGTTTCAGTTACTTCACAGTTGGGTTTTTGAAGGCCCAGCTGCCCTAGTCCTTCTCCGAGTCAAGTAGCACCACTCAGTCTTTGCTCCAAACCTCCACCTTTCCAAGGCCCGCCTGCCTGCCAGCTGGCAAGTACAGCCTTGTGAACTAGCCATACTTGACAACCCAGCACATAAAGATATTGTGCTGTCAGTGACTTAAAAAGGTGCACAGATTATCATCAAGAAAATAAGAGACAACAGGTGCTGGCAATGAGATGGTGAAAGGGGAGGCCTTCTCCACTGCTGGTGGGAGTGTAGATTAGTTCCAACCACCATGGAAAACATATGGAGGTTCTTCAAAAAGTTAAAAATAGATCTGCCATATGATCCAGCAATTCCAATTCTGGCCATATATCCAAAGGAAATGAAAACAGGAGTTTGATGAGACCTCTGTGCTCTCAAGTTTATTGCAGCATTATTCACAATAGCTAATGTGTGGAAACAGCACAAATGCCCATCAATGGGTCAATGAACAAAAAAGCTGGATATATACACAATGGAAAGCTATTCAGCCATGAAAAAGGAGGATATCCTGCCACTTGCAACAATATGGATGGACCTTGAGCATATTATGCTAAGTGAGATAAGTCAGAGAAAGACATATCACTTATATGTGTAACCTAAAAAGGTCAGACATGTTTAAAAAAAACAAACAGTGGTTAACAGGAGATGGGGGCTGGGGAATAAAACTGGTTGTGTTTTAGGGTACAGACTTGAAACTAGTATTGAGCCACAGAGATCTAAAGTACAGTATACAGAATTTAGACAATACTATTGTACTAGAAGTATATAATGTGATAATGTTACAACCTTATTATATCAATGTATCAAAGTAACATGCTGTGAAACTTAAATTTATACAATGCTACATATCAGATTTATCCAATTAGATTTGTTCTAAATAAAAAGGAGCATAGATGATGAGAATGATGATGATGATGCTTGTGAAAGTTATATTTTATTGAGCTCTTAGCTGTATTTAATGCTTTATACTAGGTGCTTTACATATATAATCTCATTAAAATGCACAAGTCAATCATTTACATTTTGCACAAACCCATTAAGCCAGCAAATGGCAGAACTCAGATTTAAAATGAGATCTACTTAACTTTCAAAGTTAACTCTCCTTAAAATTTGGTGGTTTGTGTACGACTCACGAAATTTGTGAACATGGTTCTAATTTTATTTCAGTATTTTTTTGTTTGTTTGTTTTAAAGATTTTATTTATTTGAGAGAGAGAGAGACAGAAGGCACATGCATGAGAGCATGAGTGGGGGTGGGAGGAAGGGTAGAGGGAGAAGGAGAAGCAAACTTCCGCTAAGCGAGGATCCTGAAGCAGGGCTGATCCCAGGACCCTGAGATCATGACCTGAACTGAAGGCAGACACTTAAATGACTGAGCCATCTGGGCACTCCCAATTTTATTACAGTCTTATGAAAAAATATAACATAACTAGTAACTTCAGTATTCTATTAGTAAGTCAGAATTATTAATTAATAATTTTATGTCTTAGGTGAAAGACTGGAGGACTATTGGTAATATTTATCATGTACTTTCTGAGTTCATCATAGAGGTACTCAAAATAGAAAGTACAAAAATGATGGCCAGTGAAGCTTCCTCTCTAACACGGTACAAACTTATTTTCTGAATTAACTACATATCCTTAGGGAAAACTCTTGGTTTCCTATTAAAGGTAGGAAAAAAGAGAAAGAAAGAAAGAAAGAAAGAAAGAAAGAAAGAAAGAAAGAAAGAAAGAAAGAAACAGACAGACCCTAACAAGATTTAAAATGACTAGAGATCTCACCATTCACACATACATTGGTTCAACTATCAATGTACATCACTTATATACATTTCTAGAAACATTAAATCCTTGCACATACTGTTTTATAAAATTCTATTTTTGCACTTAAGTGTACACTGAAAAAATTTATGAACTATCTCTGCACAAAATTATTTTAAATGTTTGTAGGCCATATTATTCATAACTCAACCATGATTTATATAGTCAATTTGATTTTGAGTTTTTTCCCAATTTTTTGACAACAGAAATGATTTTACAATGAGTATCTTTGTTGATCACCTGATGGGAATATCTCTCTCTGGTCAGTTCCTTTTATGAACTTTCAAAGTGAAATTATTGGACCAAAGGAGAACACAGAAATTATTCACTAAACAATTGAAATTTCTAAAATATTGCTAGATGCTGTGTTGGAGGACACATGACCAAAGAAAGATATATGGTTTCCATGGTTTCCAAATGGAAGATAAAATAATTTGAGAAGAAAGGGATTTTCAATGTAGATTGAAAAGATGAGAAAATGCACTGAAGAATTAACATAGGTATCAAACTTTCTAAAGATGAACAAAGTAGAATAGGTATAATATAGCTAAAATTATTTGACATGAGTATTTTATTTGTGCAAAAGTAAAAAAATATATAATTACTTCCATAGATTTTGACTAGATTAAAAGAAAGGGCTTTTCCTCCCATAATACCTTAAATTTTATAACAAAATCTGACAAATAGCATGCATTGGGGCTTAATAATTTGATTTGATTTTACATTCTTTGACACTTCTTGATACCTCAATCTTAGCCCAAAGAATGCTGAATAAAGAGTAATGACTTTGCCAAAATTCTGCTTCCTTTCTAAAATATTTTCACACATCACAAATCAATTAATGACCTTAAATAAATCACTTTGTTTCCTCATCTGTAAATTTGTATCTGAAGGTTTGTCCTCCAGAATCCTAGAACCTAGAATCCTAGAACCCTTATACTTGCTTGCCTGAGATAATTGACTTTAACTTTGGGGAGAAGATAATGATTTAAGAATTCTTCTGTGTCATGGTTCTTCTATCATTCTTCTATCTTCTATCTTCTATCTTCTATCATTCTTCTATCTTCTCTTGTCTCCCTCTATTACCTTTTAGGATTCCTAGATTAATGAGAAATCTATACAAATCAGTCCTAACCGAAATTGCTTTTCTAAGTCAATCTGCAGTTCAGAGATCTCCTTATTAATTAAAAAAAAAGAAAAACAAAAAAAACAAAAAACAGAGCATTTCTATGACTGTAATGGAACAAGTGAAGATTTAGTTCTTACAGAAAAATCTTGAATGTTGGTGGTATAATATGACGCATCTATCCAGAAGACAAAGAAGTCTAGGAACCTGGGCATGCTGTCTGGCTCTGCCATAAAGTGTGATGGGTCACTACCTGGCATTTATACTTCCTTCTCAAGGATCAGATATGTCCAAATCTGTGTTCCTTTTAGAATGGCAAATTCAAATTGTTAGAGAAGCTGATGGGGGGGCTGCAGGGTCACCTGCTAACTGAGCAGGATGTATGCTGAAAATTGAAAAATTCAAACCAGATTGTAATGTTAATTCATTACAGAGATTCAGGATGTAATGCCTTAAAACATTGTTGGGTGTAATGCGTGGGTGATCTCTAATTTCATTTCTGAGAATTATTTATGTGATTAATCACATTCAGAAGTACATGTTCATGTGGATATGTCGGCACTGGGGTGGGCTGTGCAAACAGGTATTTTCCCTAATTACTACTTCAGAACTATTAATTGAACAGTCATCCAGATCTGTCTCAGTGGTCTGTGGCAAGATAATTAGCTGAAATATCCACAAACAAACCTGCAGGGTATCCTCAGTTAGTAGTGTACACAAAACTGCAGCTGGAGATTTCTCTGCAAGCTTGGAGAGCAGAGCAGAGAGGTTTTCTGTGGGCTAGACGAGACCTTCAGAGGAAGTTACTAAGTGTGAGTGATAAAGGGAAGGGGCGAATTTTGAAATCCAAAGCCCAGCTAGAAGACACCAGTGGTGCATGATAGCACTTGACAAGCAGTTGTTCCAAAATTTCTGGTGTTTTGTGCTGCTTCCTTCAGTGAATTGTGGGGAAGAGAGAAAAGGCTAGGACTGTGAGGTATGGACAGCATCACGGACAAGGCTAGGACTGTGAGGTATGGACAGCATCATGGACCTCTCACTTCCCAGCACAGGACTTAGACTAAGTCACACATTTTCTCTGTTTCTCAGTTTCCCCGTTTGGAAATAGAATGATCTCGATTATTGTTTTTTTCAAACTCTTTTTCTTTAATTAAGAAAAAAATTAAGTCACTGACCCTTTGTTCCAATGAAATATCACCCAAAAGCCTCAACAGGATCCAGGAGGGTAGGTTTCTCTTCATTGTAATGAAGAGACCCCTGTTTACACACTCTCCCTTGGGTCCTGACACAGCCCGCGGATCCCACACTATCTCAGAACTCATACTGGCAGCCATAGAACTAAGTATGCATTTCTCACACTTAACTGTGCCTATATATCACCAGGGATCTCCTTAAAGTGCAGATTCTGATTCGGTAGGTCTGGAGGAAGGCCTGGGACTCTGCATTTCTAAAGAGTTCTAGGTGATGCTGCTGCTGCTGGTCCTCATGGCACACTTTTTTTCTTTTATTTAATTAGCCAACATATAGTACATCATGTTTTAGATGTAGTGTTCAATAATTCATCAGTCACTTACAACACCCGGAGTTCATCACATCACGTGTCCTCCTTAAAGCCCTTCACCCAACTATCTAATCCCCCACTCACCTCCCCTCCAGCAACTTTGCTTCCTATAGTCAAGAGTTTTTCTCCCTCTCTGATGACTTCCCATTCAGTTTTCCTCTCTTCCCCTGTGATCTTCTGCACTGTTTCTCATATTCCACATGACTAAATCCATGTAATTGTCTTTCTGCTGACTGACTTCTTTTGCTCAGCATAATACCCTCCAGTTCCATCCACATCAGTGCAAATAGCAAGTATTCATCCTTTATGATGGCTGAGTAATATTCTATTGCGTGTATACACACACACACACACACACACACACACACACACACACACACCATATCTTCTTTATCCATTCATCTGTCGATGGACATCTGAGTTCTTTCCACAGTTTGGCTCCTATTGACATTGCTGGTATAAACATTGGAGTACAGGTGACCTTCGAATAGTTATATTTGTATCTTTGGGGTAAATACCCAGTAGTGCAATTGCTGGGTCATAAGGTAGATCTATTGTTAACTTCTTGAGGAACCTCTCCATATGATTTTCCAGAGAGGAGGTACAGACTTGCATTCCCACCAACAGTGTAACAAGGTTCCCCTTTCTCTGTATATGCACTAACATTTGTTTCCTGAAATTTTTTTAAAGATTTTATTTATTTATACATGAGAGACACACAGAGAGAGGCAGAGACATACGCAGAGGGACAAGTGGTCTTCATACAGGGAGTCCGACGTGGGACTCGATCCCAGGACCCTGGGATCATGACCTGAGCAGAAGGCAGATGCTCAACCACTGAGCCACCCAGGAGCCCCTGTTTCCTGACTTGTTAATTTGAGCCATTCTGACTGGGGTGAAGTGTACCTCATCACACAGCACACTCTGAATAGCAAGAGTAATGATTCTTTATAGTGTCTTCAAATAGGAGCATTCCTTAAAAGGGGGTGGTAGAAAAATTACTGATCTTTGGCCTTCCCTATGTTTCCAGTGGGTCTTTGCGGGAACTGAACACATGTTCAAACAACTGGGTCAGCCTTCCCATATTTGGCTTTGACAAAACTGAATTGTTCAAGGGGAAGGATTTTTTTTTTCTTTTTCATTACTTCTAAATACAAATTATTCTCTACTCCCTTTATTTTGTGTTGAATATTACTTCAACATAAATTATATTAAGTTATAAATATCTAGGTTGCCAGATCTGGCAAGTAGATACACAAAACACCAGTTAAATTTGAATTTCAGATAAACAGAGAATAACTTTTCAAAACTATACTTCATTGGACATTCTTATACTAAAACAAAAAATACTCATTGGTAATTTGAAATTAAAATTTATCTAAGTGTCCTGTATTTTATTTGGCAAACCTACCTGTAGGAAAACACAATGCCTTTGGGCCCTGGCCAGTCAAACTTGCAATCTAAATAAAATAAACTATTCCTATTTGTGGTTGTGCTTTCCTGCTTTGTGAATTGTAGGTAACTTTTTTCCTTAAAAAGAGTAACTCAGGGATCCCTGGGTGGCGCAGCGGTTTAGCGCCTGCCTTTGGCCCAGGGCGCGATCCTAGAGACCCGGGATCGAATCCCACGTCGGGCTCCCGGTGCATGGAGCCTGCTTCTCCCTCTGTCTGTGTCTCTGCCTCTCTCTCTCTGTGACTATCATAAATAATTAAAAAAAAAAAAAAAAAGGAACTAGACTGCCTTAAAAAAAAAAAAAAAAAGAGTAACTCAAATTAATTTGTCTGTCTTCTGGTGTGGTCAAGAATCCCAATAAATAACTCTTGTAGGAAGCAAAGCCTGGGTGTTCTTTTACATATTTTCTACTCATTTTAATTGTTTTTCTCATGTGGAAGCTATCTTATTGTCCTGCAGTTGCCTCTTCTCCAACCCACAACTGCTACTTGCCATGGGTATATTGCCTTCATTCTAGAACTGTCCTATGGATGATCCTGAAAAATCAGTTAATTGCATCACAGTTGGTACAAGTCCAAGATGAAAATAATCTTAATGCATGTAGAGAACAGCTATATTTTGGGATTTAAAAAAAATCATCACATTATTCATGTGATTCTCCTAAAGCTAAAGCATTCTTTAAATATTAAATGACATCTTTCTCCTCTTGAAGACAACATTAGTTTTGGTAATGGTCATGAAATGAAGTAAATAATAATAATGATGACCAGAAAAGAAATGCAGACAGTGAAAATATTCCTGTTTTAAACTTCTTAGGTATAATCATCCCAATGAAAAACATTACAAATGAAAAATAAAACAAATACTACCATGAAAAGAGGAAAATAGAATGACTTAATGTATTTTTCGAACCAAATTTAAATTTATTTCATTTAAAATGTCATGGTTTTTACAAAATTTATCATCTTATCTTTTTTTTTTCATTTTCAGGTTTTTATTTAAATTCTAGTTCGTTAACATGCAGTGTAATATTGGTTTCAGGAGTAGAATTAAGTGATTCATCACTTATATGTAACAACCAGTGTTCATCCCAAGTGCCCTCCTTAATCTCCATCACCTGGCTAGCCCATCTCCCACCCACCTCCTTCCATCAACCCTTAGTTTGTTTTCTATTATTAAGAGTCTCTTATGGTTAGCCTCCTTCTCTCTTTTTTAGCCCCTTCCTCTATGTTCATCTATTTGTTTCTTAAATCCCACATATGAATGAAATCATATGGTATTTGTCTTTTTCTAACTGGTTTCACTTACTATAATATTCTCTAGCTCTATCCATATTGTTGCAAATGGCAAGATTTCATTCATTTTGGTGGCTGAGTAATATTGCATTGTGGACATTTGGGCTTTTTCCATAATTTGGCTATTTTTTGAAAAAAGACACATGAAGGAATCATGAAGGAGTTAAATGAGTCAACTCCATGATGTTCAGAGAAATGATTTGTACTTTGCAATGAAAGAATTGAAGTAATTCAAGTTCTGTTTCTTCATCTTTACAACCACAATACTATTGCTCTTTACTTAGAATCACCTATTTTATTTATCTTTTTGTATGTTTTTAGTTTTTTTTTTCTTTTTTAAAGTTTTTATTTGAATGAGAATCTACTGTTTTATCACAGACATATGTAGTACTATATGGGCTGGAGACCCACCGAGCCTGAATAAGTGCAAAAGACTCTAGATTCTTAGGAATTATTATTCCCTAAATGAATGCATGTGGCTAAATCTGTGGTCAGGGGGCAAGTGTGTAACTGGGAGTTCTTGAATTAACTCCCCTGTAGAAGACAATGTTTACTGAAGGAGAAGTAATACAGCTGCACTAAGTGGAAGTTTACATATATATATTATGTTAGTACAACTCAACAGTAGTTGAATAAACATGTTAGAGCTTAGAGTAGCAAAAGATTTGACATAATTTAGAATTTCAGGCACACAGTGATAATAAAATGCTAACTTATTTTAGACAGGCTTATTATAATTATATAATTCTCTATACACAATGTACCTCCATATTACCTGCACCTGAAGCAGGTTGCTCTCAATGCCCTTCCCTTGGTCGCCTTGCTGTGAGCAAGGAGACTCACAGTATTTGTGTTGACTTACATAGCTCTTTTACTATGGTTTATGTCCTAGGAGGGGCATAAGTATCCAGATTCTTGAGTGACATACTTTCTTCTTGACTTTCTTTCCTCCTTCTTTGACTTCAGCTCAATAATGAGCTGGTCATTTTGTTGCCCCAAAAGAGAATGACGGGTGATAGTGATTATTAGTTAATTTATGTGGGTATAAATGCATTCAGTCGACCAATAAAATTACTATTTAAGCACCTATATGTAAAACATAGTACTGAACTCAAGACATTTATAGCATATTTATGGAAAAATAAGATCTCTATATATGAAAGCTTGAATAGGAGCTAACCAATTGTTATAGGCTAAAAATGCACAGACAATAAGTTTGAAATCAAGTATCTCCTGCAAGTATTTAACACCATGAGTTTTGAGGAAAGAGGCCTTCATTTGAATTTGAGTCATCAGAGATGCTTTTGTGGGCACACTTAATATAAAGACAGAGAGTAGTGGGGCACCTGGGTGGCTCAACTGAGTTGGCTCAACCCTTGGTTTTGACTCAGGTCATGATCTCAGGGTTGTGGGATGGAGCCCTTCTGTTGGTCTCCTTCCTGGGCAGCGGGGTGGGGTGGGGTCTTCTTAAGATTCTCTCCCTCTCTCCCTCCACTCCAGCTTGTGTGTGTGCATGTGCACTTTCTTTCTCTCTCTCTCTCTCTCTCAAAACAAAAACAAAAACAAAAACAAAAACAAAAACATAAACATAGACAAAAACAACAGCAGAATAAAACTCCCTATTGTTGTAGCCTTGATGCTTATTGCAGGACTCATTCCAGGTCTTTGGAAAATCTAAACCACTGGCTTGTGGGCTTTGTTTTTATTCCTTCTACTTTATCACTTCCAGCAACCTGAATGGCTTCAATGTTCTCTTCTTCAGAGTTCCTTCTTGATCATTTTGAAAATATTCACTTCTATGTCATCTATATTGCTCATTCTATCTCATCTCAAAATGGTCACCTCCCCAGTCTGGCCTCTCAATCCTTTAGTTTGTGGGTCACTGCTTTCCGTTAGTCTCACCCAGGCTAGACCCAATTTCTGCTAGTCACCTGCCTGTTCCCTTCTCTGATGATCAATCTGGGATAAGTTCTGCCATCTTCATCAGAAATCCTCACCTTCTATATTTTCCTAATCCAGACCCTAAGCAGTCCCAACTCCTACAGAAGAAAGTCACACATTCAGATGAACTGAGCCACAAAGAATCACAGGCTTTCAATTGGGAAGTCAATGATTACTTGTCTTCTTGTTAAATCCTTATGATACATTCACACTCCATCCAACCCCATGCTGCCCTCCGTCAGTCTTATAGATCACCACCCATTTTCCCTAAAGGCTCAGTCTTTAGGAAGATGCTAATCCTTTCCCCTTTCTCTTCATTAATGCCTTTATAGCTATGCATCTTTCCTTCTTACCTGCAATAAAAAGACATTCTTCCTCTGCTGCATAATTGCCTTTCCTACTCAATCTCGTTGGTGCTATGAAGTTACTTCATTCCCCCTTCCTCCTCCAGCATCTTAAAACACTCCTTTCATTGTTTCTTTGCCTTATACCTACACTTCACATCAAAAAGCCTCTTTATTTGATGTTTCTCTGTAACCGCAGTGCCGGACCTCTCTTGAATGTCTGACTGGATCCACTGTCTTCACATTTCACAATCACGTTTCATATCCTTCAGTCTGGTGCCCTCTCTCTTCCCTGGATTTGCATAGTCTTATGTTACAAAGCATCTGATTGCCAAGTTAGTACTTTTTTTTTTTTCTTATTCTGTGACTTCTCTAGAGTGCTTTAAACTGCTGCCTCCCTTTCATTTTCGACCCCCTTCTTTTTGTGTTTTTTTTCTGTGATGACACATACTCCTGTATCTTGTGTATTTTTTCCCCTCTTAAACATATCTTCTTTCTTGGTTTATAAACACTAACTGCTAACATGTCCTGAGGCTTAGCCACGGATGCTATAATCTCTCTATTCTCCATGGCATTCTTCTTTATTCTCTTGGGTTTCAATTTCTACTACACTAACTTCCTTTTTTTTTTTCTCACCTGATTGCTCTATCTACATCCATTACTTTCTTCAGTTGCTTTTCTGAGAGGGTCAACTGTGGTTTGACCATCAGCTCAAAGTAAACACATTTAAAGTTCATCCCCTCATTTTCCTTCCTAAGCTATTTTTATCTTCTGATATTTCTAATTCTGTTGCTAAAATATAATTTCCCAGTTGCTCAAATTTTGTACTTCAGGGCTATCTGTAATCCTTTCTTCTTCATCCCACATATTCAATGCAAACTGTCAGGATACTCTCCCCACCTTCACCACTAATCCACTGTAGCAGTTTTGGCAATTGCTTAATTTCTTGGAATCTTGGTTATCTTATCTTTAAAACAGGGATATAACAATGCCTCTCCTTTGTGGACCTCATAGGAAAGTAGGGAGAATCAAAGATCATTGCTTGAAAACACTTTCTGACACAAAGCTTTTATGCAAATGAAAACTGCTAAATTTTCTTCCTCCATGTGGCTGTTGAGTTAGTCCCAATTCCTTGCCCCCACTAGTACCCGCTCCAGCTAGCACTTGCACATGGACTGCTGACATAGCCTTGAATTCTCCTCTGAGGACTCTTCTGCTCTTCTAGCTTTCTGCAGCCCCATTTTCAACTTCTTCTTCTTCTTCTTCTTCTTCTTCTTCTTCTTCTTCTTCTTCTTCTTCTCCTTCTCCTTCTCCTTCTCCTTCTCCTTCTCCTTCTCCTTCTCCTTCTCCTTCTCCTTCTCCTTCTTCTTCTTCTTCTTTCTTCTTCTTTTTCTTTTTAAGAGAGACAGACACAGTGCATGCTTGGGGAGGTGCGGAGGGAGGAGGAGAAAGATAACCTTCATCAGGCTCACTGCCCAGCACAGAGCCTGATGTGGGGCTCAATTTCATGACCCTGAGATCATGACCTCAGTCAAAATCAAGAGTTGGAAACAACAGCTGAGCCACCCAGATACCCCCAAGTTTTACTTATTATGTCACCATTTCTCACTGCTTGTAGAATGAAGTCCAGATTACATAGTTCTTTAAAGCCAGTCACATCTAACTTGAATCTACATTAAAGCCATTTCCGTACCAATCCACAGCTATCAATATAGTGTCAAGTAGGTTAATTCTTCTGGCCCTTTCTTAATGCATCTAAAAAATCATAATATACCTACCTGTCTTCTATAAGGAATGCCATATTCTCTGCTTAGGCTTAGCATAGCATTCTTTTGTTTGTTTGTTTTGTTTTCCAGCACTCTGCTCAAATTCCACCTTTTTGATAAAATTGCTACTGATTAATCTCCCTCTCCTATGGATTTTATAGTACTTAGTTGCATCTTTTGTTCAGCATTAAGTGTACCTTTGATATTCCTTCTATCAGTATTGAATTCATATGTGGCTATTTGGCCTTTAAAATTTTTATATTCTGTATCTCTATATATATGATAAGCAGGGGATACAAGTATACACAGGGTGGTCATGATGGGTTTACTGTCCAAATTAAGACATTTTCTGTAGTGAATGGAGTACTATTAACAATTAAATCAAACAATAGACATAAACTGGGCAGTCCGATGCAGACTGGGATGGATATTTACTTGAGTTCTACCCCTCTGTCATATTAAGTGCATCTATCAGATTGCACTGTGCAAATAGGCGCTTTAGTTTTGATTGATTTTCCATGCTACAACAGAGAACATTCTAGTCTTCTTTAGCATTAGTCTTAGTTCATAATATCATGTTGACACTGAATTTGGCAGTATCTCTTGATCTTTTGAACCACAGTGCTACAAGTGGTTGTTTTCTACTAAAATAGAGTTATAATTTGCTATTAGATAGGTACTTTACTCTGAGGAAGCCAAGTTGCAGTGAATGTGAAAACGGGCCAGTTCCCTGCTGCACAGTGACTTGGATAAAAGACAAGATAATGCTGCTCTGGTCATAAATGTTCTAATAAAAGTGGAATGTGAGTTAGTGCTGCTTTGTACAATAAGCCTGGCTGTGTTCCTCAAGAGGTTGTTCTCATAAAGTTACTTGTATCTGGAGCATCACTGAGTTTCTGAGTGAATTCAAAGGAAAGCTAGTAAATTATGTTCTAATTAACTGTGACTTTAGGAATGGTACATAATGAGCTACTTTCTGCCCTAAAGGGGTGTGTGCTTTAATCCATGTTTAATGACAAGATTAGGCAACAACCCAATAGAATTATTTATACCATTAAATCCAAGAGTGGATGCTATTCATTTTATGATTTAATGTTTATCAATCAAACCAGGGCCAAAATTGAACCATAATATTTGGCTGGTATTTCATGACACATGCCTATGTTTAAATGAAATTAAAAGTTTTAGAAAAAAATTTAAAAGGTAAATTGCATACTTTTTACCTATTTCAGGTATTACATTGAAAAATGGATATCCATAAAGATGCATCTTTTTAAAATCTGAGTAAGTTGACCTATTTATTTTGGAATTGTGGATGCATACTATCTCTTATCAAACTAATTCAGAAATTGAAATTAAAAAATACTTATGATCCTGAAAAGGTAAACAATAGAGCATTTGTACATCAGAAAAAGAAAAGCTAGGAATGTGTGCTGTAAAAGATGAATTATAAAAGTATTACAGATGCCTTTATAATGATATTTACAAACAGTGTTATAACTGACTAGATCCTTTTACTTAAGGCCTCCAGCAATGTTCATTAGTGTCCTTTATGAAGAGTCAAGTAATTTCCACAAAAACTTAGTTGAGAGAGTAAGACATCCATCCTATGACAAATACTGGTTACCGTTCTAATGCTATTACACGAGTGAGGTTATAGTCCTGGAGGTTACTCCAATTTTTACAGTATTTTAAAAATAAAAAAAGTAATAAAAAATGAAGATATCTGAGATATACCAATTAGAACCTATAGATTTGACTTTTTTTTTTTTTTTTTGCACAATTGATGATATTATATCCAGGGGATGATAAAATGGCTTGTGAATTATTTTGGACACTGGTTCTTTTTCCCTTCCTTTTATTTGGGAAACTCACCAACATTCACTTAAGAAAAGAGGGCAGGCATGGAAAATAAATGAACCTCTTCAGTAAATACAAGAAAGCAGGGGTCGAAAATAAATGGTATTTATACAGCTTTTGGCTAAAACTAATGACTATTTTAATTTTTTTCCTTTTCTTTATTATTAAAATTCCAGCATAATTACCCCACAGTGACTAATGACTATTCTTTAACAAATAGTGCTTGTGACACATTGCCGATGAAAGATGTCTGGGAGTCACCAAATATGGTTTTAATTCCTGGTTGAGTTAGGGGTTGAGGGGTTGAGGAATTGACCAAAATTCATAAAGCTAGTAAAAGTTAGAACTTATACAAGGTCTGCTCCCTTTGTACTGTACTCTTGCTACTTATCTTACTTGTTCCTGGTTCCATCACCAAAACTTTAAGCAAATCCATGTTCTCATGTATACAATGAGAAAGTGGACTAACAGGGGTTCTCAACCTAGTATGAGCCATGTTTAATGACAAGATTAAACTGCCTTAGCCCCGATAAATATGTGCCAATAATTTTTAAAAGGGGTAATATCTTTTAAAATCAGTAAGTTATTTTATGCATTTAAGACATACTGTGTGTGAATGGCTCAACTAAAATATTCTAATAAGATTTGTATTAAAAATGTCTGAATTTGTCAAATCTTATAACATCAAAGTTGTAATTTAAAGATCTATTCATATTTTCAAAGCCTAGAAATGTGTTTTCCAGGAAAATGGAGTTTCATTTCTCTTTAGGTGAGCTGTATGAGGCTAAGAGTTGTGATCTTGACTTCTGTGCATTTGATTTTTCCTTAAGTTTCCTGCTTTCAACTTTCTATCATTTCATGATTCTATTTATTGAAGTTCACTTGGATTATTTTAGATGACACTATTTATTCAGCCAATATTTACTAAGCATTGTGCTTCTTCTTGGGCACAAAACAACAAATAAGACAGATATGCTGTCCCCTGCAGCTCCCACATTGTTATTAAAGTTCACCAAGAAGTAAAATAAAACAATACAATGAAAAAAGTCTGATTTTGTTTTAAAGTCAGTCCCTTGAAAGAACTGATCAATCAGTCCCACTTATAACCAGAGTCAACAGAAAAGAACTTCAAATCTCAATCTCTGGTTACTCAACTATTCATTTAAAAAATAGAAATATACTGGAGCATCTGGGAGGCTCAGTCAGGTAAGCATCCAGATTTTGATTTCAGCTCGGGTCATGATCTCAGAGTCCTGAGATTGAGCACTGAATTGGGCTCTTTGCTGAGCATGGAGCATGCTTAAGATTCTTTCTTCCTCTCCCTCTCCCCACTCTACCTGCACATTCTCACTAAAAAGGAAGATGAAAGAAAGAAAGAAAGAAAGAAAGAAAGAAAGAAAGAAAGAAAGAAAGAAAGAAAGAAAAAATAAAGAAAGAATCCAGATATATACTAAATTTTCCAATTACCCAAATTTAATCTATTAAATAGATTTTACAGCTGGTAAATAAAAATTTAAATCCAAAAATATGATAATTGTTTAGTTTTAAAAATAAATTTTATTTTGTCTTTCTTTTTCTGTGCCCCTATAATTTTTTATAAATAATATCTTTCTTCTATAACTATCTGTCATTATAGTTTTTTGCTAACAATTTCATTTATTTTACATTTGGATTTATTCAACATCCTCGATGGTTTTATAACCTCAGTTTTCCTTTGATTTGGATTTGCTCAACCCCCTCAGTGGTTTTTTTTTTTTTAATTTTTATTTATTTATGATAGTCACAGAAAGAGAAGGAGAGAGAGGCAGAGACAGGCAGAGGGAGAAGCAGGCTCCATGCACCGGGAGCCCGACGTGGGATTCGATCCCGGGTCTCCAGGATCACACCCTGGGCCAAAGGCAGGCGCCAAACCGCTGCACCACCCAGGGATCCCTCAACCCCCTCAGTGGTTTTTAATCCATCTAGCTCCTTTGTTTTCTAAACAAATTCTAATGCAATTTTACTGTTTTTCAGAACATACCCAGCTCAATGATTTTCCCAGATTCTTCACTATTCTAATGAATTTCTTACATGTTTTTATATGTTACATAATATACATCATATAAATATAAAGATTTTATATTTAACTGCTTTCTCTATTAATAACCCTTCTTTTTAAATATTTTCAATGGATTAGTAAATTTAAGTGATTTTCTTGCTCACATAATAATTCATGACAATTGTTCTTATGGACAGGCAACTTCCTTCCATGCATGGATCAGGCTTCTTCCATTTTGCTTCTCCATTCCCTAGGGATTATGTGTATACAGTGGTGGAACAGGAGGAAGGGTGTGTAAAAGGCATATTTAACTCTTAAAAGCCTGGATTTAAAAGTGGTACAAACCACTTTCTATTGATGACTAGTAGTCATACCCATACTCAGATGCAAGACAGACTAGGAAAGTGAATCTTAAATTGTGTAATTACTTGTCATTTACAAGTATCTACTATGGAACTGGGAACATGAATTATGGTAATAGTTAGATGTCTGCACCGTACATACGCACCTCATTTTAATGGTTTATATGATGCTCAGAGATTTACAAATGTAAGACCCTTAGTACAATGTATGCCAGATCAAAAACAATAATAAATAAATGATTTAGTATTATTATTTATGATTATAATTTTAACAGTAAAGGGGAGTTTAGAATGTGCATATATAAATTATGCACATTATTTTTTTCAATATTTTATTTATTTATTCATGAGAGACGCAGAGAGAGAGAGATAGAGGCAGAGACACAGGCAGAGAGAGAAGCAGGCTTCATGCAGGAAGCCCATCATGGGACTCGATCCCGGGTCTCCAGGATCTTGACCTGGACTGAAGGTGGCGCTAAACCACTGAGCCACCTAGGCTGCCCAAATTATGCACATTATTATATAACATATAATGTATACCTATTATATAAATTAGCAATTACATTTACTTTTTAATTGAAGTATAACTGATCTAACATTATATTACTGATATATTAGCAATTGCATTTAAAATATATAAATGAGTGACATACAGAAAAATATTGTAAACATTTTCTAAAGATTTCCAAAATGTTTGTTGATAGATGAAGCCAGTTGAAGCATGAAGTGTGTGTTATAGTAATGACCATTTCCAAATGCACAAAGGGAGGTCATATGGGGAAAGTATATAGATGTTTTCTGAGTGGCACCAGAAGGGTGAACTGAGTTCGCCAGTTCTTGTTTGATATCTCTGTTGTGATTTTGTTCATCTAAAGTTCTCTAATTTTCTCAGGAAGGGCTCCTGAAAACACTATTGCCAGAGTTCTTGTATGTTGATGGTGCTCTTTATACTTGAAGGTTGGTTTTGCTGAATAGAAAGCCTTGGTCTACACAGTCTTTTCTGTAGTATTTTTATCTCATTTTCCTCTGGCACAAAAATTTAATGATGATCTAGTTACTATTCCTTTATAAATCAGGTGTTCCATTTGTCTAAGGGCACAAAGGATATTTTCTTTTTAAAAAACGTTCATTGATTTGATTAGAATAAATCTTAATATTGGTTGTTTTTGGCCAGTCATCTCAGATACCTTGTGAGTTCTTTCAACACTTTGATTTTTTTTTAAGATTCAAGAAATTTGTAAAGAATTATTTTTTGTGGTATTGATTGATTGCTTTGATTTTCTTCCTTAGGGATTCCTATTATCCACATGTTGGATCTTCTTTGCAAATCTTTAATATTTGTCATTATCACTTGTGAAAGAAGATTCAAAATAAAGTAAGCATTGATAAGTGAGTCACTTATAGAGTTGAAAAGATATTGAAGAATTAGATGTGCATACACACCTCCTGTTTTAATTCTTGGAACATAATGAACTTTTGACTTTTGTCAATTGCAAATTGACCACCTCCTGGAACACATTCTTCTACTTTGGACTGAAATAGAGGTAATGTAACACTTGTTAGCTAAAAAGCAAACCGTGTATTAGATAACCAGTTTAAACTGCCAGCACCAATCATAGTGCTTTCAAAACAAGTTATGTAACCTTGCAGTTTTTGCTTTTATAAGGCTGCACTGTCTGCAATTCAATTCAGAGCACACTTTTGATTTAGGTCAATTCTGTCTCCTGGATTGCAACCCCTATGACCTCAAATAAATACTTTTTGATGCTTTACAGACTCTGTCTCCACTGATACTCTCAAATTCCTTTTATCTCCTTCTAAAATTCTTTTCAACTAAAAAAGATTTCTCTTTTAACCTTTTACTTCTAAGTCATAAAGAATTGTGTTTTGTTTGCTCTTCTTGTTATTCTAGTGTTTCCCCTCATTTCCAAAGTGGTGTTTTGATGTTCAGGTTGGTTTTTCTAAGTTTCTTTAATGCCAATTTGGGTGGTTATTTCATGTTTTGCATCATTTTCTTAATGCTTTCTACCTAGTTTTGAAATACTATTTTAGAATTTTTATTAGATTTTGAAAGCATGTCTTTATGATGTGCTTTATGTGCTTTATGATGTGCTTTGTCTGTAGGAATATTACTCTGCTCTCTATTCTCTTTATATTATCTTTCCATTGGATTTCTACCTCCAAAATTTGCTTTTACTCATTTTTATGTGAATTTAGTTTCTCTAAACTTTTAGAAAGAGGGTTGATTCAAGTAACTTTGACAATTTCAGAGTTCCATTTCTCTTCAATGGTCTTAAAAACACATGATGGGTTGCTTCCTGAAATTTCCTGTTATCATTAGATTTTTAAAATTTTTTAAAAAAATTCTGTTGTCCCTATCCTACTCAATTTTGATTTCTCCCCCATAGTTTTCTCCTAGTGTGGGTGTGATCATGGAAGGTGGACCTGGCAAGTCAGTTTTGAGAATTCCTTGGACTCTACCACTCTAGCCCCTTTAGAAACTCTTACACAGGTCCCTTGTATTCACCTGCAGCTGGAGTTGGCAAAGCTCTTCCAGTTTTCTGCTACTGTCCTTACATTAACCTGCTGTATTTTCCAGTCAACACCTATTGGCTACATTGTGGTTCTTGTTTTCAGGTCTTTTGTGTAGTTTGTTTTCTCACCATTTGCTTTCTCTCACATAGATACCGACAGCATTCAAATCCATGGATATTGGTGGTGTGTCATTATCTGTTGTATTTGAGGGCTCTTATTTATATTTTAGATATAAGTTGTCAGCTAGTTCTGTTGTAAATGTCCACAGGTTTTTGGTTTTTATATCCAGTTTGTTCTCTTTTTATCTGGACATTTTTAAAGAAAAAAATTATGCTGCTACTGCCACTACAACTTCCTAGAAACTTCCATTAGTACTATCTTTTGATATCCAAAGGACTTTTTTTACTGTTAAATTCCATCATTTATTAATATAAAATCTGTCACCAAATTGATTTGAGTGAAAATATTACTGAGTATAATTTAGTATTATACCTATTTTTCAAATGAAAAAGAAAAAAAAACCCATAAGCAATTGTTCTATGGGCTGAGATGAATAAATGAATAAATATATAAATATTGCAGATTCATTAAGGCAGCAAGGCAAGGCAGAGATTTATCTGTCTCTTTATTACTTGCAGATCAATAAGAGATAATGATATATTTCCTTAAGTGGGATACATGGAGGAAAGCTAAGTATCTGCTTAGTCTCCTCCTAACTTCTTTTGATCCAGAGTATGGATTTACACTTCGTTCTATGTCAGGGAAACAAATTTGCACCTGTCTAGAACTTGACTCAACTTCATTATTTATGGAAACATGGGAGTTTCAACTTGAAGTCTGTGTTTGCTCTAGGTAAAAGAATGGGTGAGAAGAAAAAAAAGCACTTTGTTCATCAGCAGTGATTATAATATAAAGATATAAATGATCACAGATTTAAATGAAATAAGAATGTGAAAAATGCCAACTTAAATTTCAGGGGAAAGTTTTTTTGGTGCGAATATTGAAAAACTGCCTCAGGCTGCTTGGCAGAATGTGAGAGGGAAGGGAAGGCAAAAGTGATTTTTGAGTGGCCGGAGTTTACATGTTCTACCAAAAGCTCTCCGAATAATCTTAGAAGATGGAGATAGAAAGAAAACCACAAAAGCATTTATTTATAAGTGGAAAATGTCAAGTATGCTTTGCATCTCTTACCTATTTAAAGAAAGCATACATATTTAACTGTCAACTTCTCTACTTGGTAAAATTTAAGAAATGTGTTTGTAAAGATGACTATCAGACAAAGCAAAGAATAGCACTTTGGATCTCTGGCTCTTTGTTACTTTCTTCTGTTTCAAGTAGCCCCATATTGGGAAAGATTTATTTAAGGCACTTTATAAAAGTGCCTTTTCTGACAAATTCCTTTGTTTTTATGCAGAATTTTAAATTAAAGACAAGCTTATGCCTTTCTTGTCTTATAGTGACATGAACATGAAATTTAAGGCATCACTCAATACTATGAACTCCCTTAAAGGATGAAAAGTTGGTGGGTTGCCCCCACAAGTACTACTTCATAAAGAATTATATTCTCCAAATAGAAGAACTATATAGTCTTCCTTGTAGTGTGGGTATGTATTTTACTTTTTCACTTTGGGTTACTAAAAAAAAAAAAGATGTCTTCAGAAACTGTAAGCATACACCAGCACACCTTTAGTATACTTTGCTTTTTTTGTACTAAAACATATACAATTTTAGGGTGTGGGAGGAAGCCATAACATCCTAGACTTACAGAGACAGAATGAATTGACAGATGAAATGAATAAATTCATTCTAGCTCAATCATTTATACAATGCTTAGATCCCCTCTACTAAGTCCTTAACAAAGGGCCTTCTTGAATGCTTAAATAAGTATGGTGATGCAAAGCTCATCACTCAGGAGCCTCTGAGTACCTGTGATTATTAGGAAGTGTTTATATTGAGCCCATATTTCTATCTTCATAGCTTCTCCCTGACAATCCCCATATCCATCCTTCAGAACCATTCAGAACAAGTCAGATATGTCGTTCACAGGATAGCCCATTAATACCAGTGGGGAGCTAGAATGCTTCTCTTTCTACACTTTCTCTCCTAGAACTTATCTTTCCTTCATCCATTCCTGGTATGAATTTTAAGTCCTTAATATTCTTCATTGGTCTCCTCTGAACACATTTTAGGTTAACTATGTTTTCTACCATATTGGTGAGATGCCAGCCTGCTTTTCATGCAACATACCTTTTTAAAGTGACAGTCACCTACTATAAATGATAAATTTTGAGATTATTTTTCACTAAAATTCAGTGTTTTTTACCCAACCTCATGTTATATCAGATATTCTCCATATTAAACTCCTACATATTCAAGGTTCAAGTCCAATTACAAGCTAATGAATCACAGATATTTCAAGGTCAACAGCAAGGAAAGTTTGAAAAACAAGGAAAAAATGATATGCGAAAATTCATATATAAAACAAAAAAAAATCTGACACACAATTAGGAGAAGGTTAGCCTAACCAGAACTCTAGTACTTTATGTTGCACAGATATTTGAATAATTATCACAAATTTATTTTCTTTATAGAAGAAAAAGTTTTCTTTTAATAAAACAAATATTTCTCTTTCAAAGTTTGTGCCAATGATGATACTTGGCACAGAGTCAGTGTTCGTTAAAAAAATATTTTTTAACAAATGAATGACTTTTTCATTTAAATATAAATATTGTAATTAGCTGAAAGTAGAGAAGGTAGAAATAGAACTAATAATTCTGATGCTATATTCCCTTATTATGGGATGTAAGAAAAGTTGTCTTAATTTTGAATTAAAAATTATTTTACTTAGATTAAGAAAGTTTTTATAGATTACCACCTCAAGAAAATAGAGCAAAATAATCTAGCCCATTTGCAGATTAAAACTATCTTTGGCTAATCATTTCTAATAGAATAACAAAGAACATGATTTTTCTATTATTTGAAATAAATATATTTCTCTACATTTGTATTCCCTAGGTTCTGATAATTTTTAATGTCCTACCTCAAATCTAAAATTTTCATTCTCTTACAATCATAAGCCATTATTGTATTATTTATACACTAAAGCATGTAATAATCAACTTAAGTAGTTTAATTTTGTATTTTTGTCAGAAAAAAATTTATACCATGTGTTATTGCTGGGAAAAATCTTTTAATTGAATAAGTTCATTATTATTGTGAAAAGCAATAATTATTGCTAAGATTAAAGTTTCTATTTTCTGCCTCCAGAAATTGAAAAGACTTAAGTATTTATTTTAACAAGGAATAGTTACCAAAGTCACAAGAAAAATTATTCAACAGTTGGTACTGTAAGTGGAGTAATCTTCTTTTAAAGAGGTAACAGAAGGAGAGGATTAGAATACCTAATACATTTATCATGTACTCAAAATGACATAATTCAGGTTACAGCTGCCCATGTGAGTTATAGCTCTGCAGGTTTTTATTTATTTATTCATTTGATACTTTCATCTACTAAGAGCTTCCCTGTGGAGATTTTATATGTAAATATATACACCTATATGATTTATTTCACGGCCTTCTGCACCATTAGAAATAACTTAGGGGATGGTAATTAAGAAGGAATTTGAGCAGAGAATTCAGTGCAGTATAAAACATTTTATTCAGTATTTTTAATAATTTTTCTCAATGAAGGGAAGAACATATTTCAGTAAATTAGGAATGCGATTTTAGTTTTTGGAATTTAAATTAAAATGTTACCCAGAAAAGTAAGTTAAAGATTGTCATCTATTAAAAAATCTTTATTTTGGTGATTACATACACAAGGGAATCACCATGAACTTGAACTGATTCTCAAAAACATTCAGTGATATACATAAAAAAATTCCAGTGCTTCAGAACAGAAAGTGAGAAAAAAACCACAGACATACTAGCACCATCTAATTTTTTTTTTTTTTTTTTTAAGCAAACCAGTTTCAGGGGCACCTGGGTGGCAAGGTCAGTTAAACATTTGACTCTTGGTTTCAGCTCAGGTCTTGATCTCAGGGTCTCAGAGTTGAGAAATCAAGCCCCAAGTTGGGTTCTGTGCTCAACAGGGAGTCTACTTGAGATTCTCTCCCTCTCCCTCTGCCCCTTCCACTCATGGTCTCTCAAATAAATAAATCTTAAAAAAAAAAAAAAAAAAGGAAATCAGTTTCACTGATTTTCCCTATATTTTGCTATATCTTTTCAGGGAAGCTCCATTAAACAAGGCAAGCTTTTTGAACAGAGTGTTAAACTGTCTCAAGTTTTCCTTCATCTTTCCGTCCTCCAGCAGTTCATCAAAAGTGAACACCATCTTCTGCCTCCACTAAGAAATGAAAATGACAAGTATTTTGTTTCAACAAATCATTTTTTAGTTTTCTTTAAGACTGAATAAGACTAAGGAATACCTTGTGAGTAAAACTTAATTATAAAAAACATGTGACTTCCAGATAAAAAAAGACTCGTGAGTCTATGAAATGATCCATTTATTACATAGATTATTCAACGGCTCATGTCTTCCCAATTCCCAAGTGTTATGCATCTAGCAGCTGCAAAGCAAGATGCCAAACTCTGAGTAAACACTTTTTTCTTCCCCAGCAGCAGCCTTTGAATCCTTGCCTGGCTCCTGTCCTCTGGCTTCTTTCCTGGAGGCACTGTCAATTGCCAGGAAACGTTGAGGGCCACAGCTGCCTGTCTTCCTTTAATCATATTCTCCACTGGTCCTTGTTATTCACAAATATTTGTTGCGATGGGGAATCCCTCGAGTGGTAAACTGCTTAGAGACTGTTGTTACACTGCTGCTGTAGGTGGCACAGCCTGCAGCCTAGAATGGGGAGTCCTGGGTTCAAGTCTGAGCTCTGAAACTAGGCTTCACGTGACCCCAGCATATTATTTCACTGTCCTGTGTTTCTATTTCTACACTCAGCCTGAATGTAATAAAGGTTTAGAAAGAACCTTCCCACTTAGGTTCCTGGAGCAGAGGGGTTTTGGTGGTTTCAATTTATCTGTATTTTATAGCATCGAGAGCTATACAACTGAGGTGAAGAAATAAGAATTGTCTTTTGGACTGTGAACTTTGATTGAAGGTTGAGTCAAATCATTTTTTTAAAAAGCATCATTTATTTATTTATTTTAGAGAAAGAGAGGGAGAGCAAGCAAGTGTGTGGAGAGAGGCAGAGGGAGAGGGAGAATCTTAAGCAGACTACACTGAGTGAGGAGCCTGAACTGGGGCTCCATCCCAGGACCCTGTGATTGTGACCTGAGCTGAGACCGAGTCAGATGCTTAACTGACTGAGCCACCCAGGCACCCCTGGGAAAAATCATTTTTTATATCAAACATACATGTCTACATTATAGACATGTATAATGTAACATTCATACACATTTCTAAGATAAAACATAAAACTCAGGGAAATGAATTTGAAGTAGATACCTGGGGAATTAATATACTGTATGCTGGAAAAGTTATAGAGTCTTGGGTTTGCACACAGGCTGAGGTGTCTTTTTTTTTTTTTTCATATTCTATGATTTTCATGATAAAAAGTACTGGATATTCCACTAAAGGCAGATATTTTTGACTCCTAGAAATAATAAGAATTTTGAAGTATGATATGAGCAATGATGGGTATTTAGACATTTCCTTTTGGTTTTATTGTGAAAGCTGTCACGTGACTTCTAATTCAAATCAGTATACACAATTTAAGAATGCTGAAACTGCTTTGTCCTTCAGGAACATTAACTGTTTTAGAAAACAGTCTTTCTTCCTTTCTTCCTTTCTTTCTTTCCTCCCTTCTTCTTTCCAAATATATATCTAGAGCCCTATAAAAAGTCTTAAATGATAAAATGGTGATGGTGGTGATGATGATAATGATGATTAGCAAATTGCCAGTTTAGACACAGAGATAATCTCAAACTCTTAAGTGTTTGGTTATTACCATACTAGCCAAAAAATGTAACATTGTCTTCAAGCCTTATATAAAGGTTGCCTGTTTTATAAAACTAAACAATGTGAAATCCACACCTAGATTAAATATGTTTATCACCTATCTCTACCCAGTAGAATGTATGTTTCATGAGGACAAGGGTTGTCTCTCATCATTTTTGTTTATCTCTAGTTGTTATACTTGTGAGTACCTAGCACCTAGTAGGAACCAACAAATGTGAATGAATGAAAAGACAACATATCAGATAGCTTTGTTAACCACCTCTCTCCTTTTTTCCTTTCAAAAAATATGGAGAGAATCAGACTTTCTTTCTAATCCCCTCTTCTCTGCAAGATTTTCTCTAAAACCACCAATATCCAAAAGAAATATAGTATTTGTCACATACATGTTAGAACTACCTAATAGCCACATTAAAAAGATCTTCTGCTCATTTATTAATCCAACTATTTGGTTTTCATTTTCATTTTTGTTTTTGCTATTGAATTGTATGAGTTCTTCATATATTTTGGATATTAACATCTTAGTGGATATATGATTTGCAAATATTTTCTCCCATTCACAATACGCTGTCTTTTCATTTCATTGATGGCTTCCTTTGGTGTGCAGAAGCTTTTTAGTTTGATGTCCCATTTATTTATATTTGCTTTTGTTTTCTTTGTTTTTGGGGTCAGGTCTAAAATATCATCACCAAGACTCATGTCAAGGACCTTACCACTGTGTTTCCTTCTAGAAGTTTTTGGTTTCAGGTCTTACATTCAAGTCTTTGTTTTATTTTAAGATTTTATTTATTCGTGAAAGACAGACAGAGACAGAGGTAGACATATAGGCAGAGGGTAAAGCAGGCTCAATGCAGAAAGCCTGATGTGGGACTCGATCCTGGGACTGTGGGATCACACCCTGAGCCAAAGGCAGACAGTCAATCGCTGAGCCACCCAGGCGTCCCTCAAGTCTTTATTTTGAGTTAATTTTTGTGTATTGTAAGACAGTAGTCTAGTTTCATTCTTTTGCATGCAATTGTTGAGTGTTCTCAGTATCATTTATTGGAGAGACTGTCCTTTCACCATTGTATATTCTTACCTTTTTTGATGTAAATTAATTGATTATATATGTATGAGTTTAACTTTTCTGTGCTCTCTCTTCTGTTCCATTGATCTTTGTGTGTTTTAATGCCAATACCATAGTGTTTGATTACTATAACTATATATTATAGTTTTAAATCAGGGAGCATGATGCCTCTAGTTTTGTTCTTCTCTCTCAAGATTGCTTTGGCTATTCTGGGTCTTTTGCTGTTCCATATGAATTTTGTCTGTTTTATTTCTATGAAAAATGCCTTAGAATTGACATTGCATAGGGATTGCACTGAATCTCTAGATTATTTTGAGTAATATGGACCTTTTAATGGTGTTAATTCTAATCCATGAGTGCAGAATACTATTCATTTATTTGTGTCTTTAATTTTTTTATCAATATCTTATAATTATTAGCATATAGGTCTTTCACCTCATTGGCTAAATTTATCCTTAGGAATTTTATTCTTTTTGATGCGATTGTAAATGGGATTGTCTTTTTAATTTGCCTTTCTGAGAATTTGTTGTTATTGTCGAAAAACACGATATACATTTGTGTATTTATTTTGTATCCTGCAGCATTACTAAATTTGTTTATTATCTCTAACAGTTTTTGTGTGGAATCTTTAGCATTTTCTATATATAAGATCATGTCATCCACAACTAGTGACCATTTTACGTCTTCTTTTCCAATGTGTATGCTCTTACTTCTTTTTCTTGCCTAATTGCTCTGGCTAGGATTTTCAATATTATATTGAATATAAGTGGTAAGGGCATCCTTCTCTTTTCCTGATCTTAGATGAAAATATTGTAGCTTTTCATGTTGCATATGATGTTAACTATGGGATTGTTATATATGGCCTTTATTATGTTGAAGAATATTCCCTCTATAGCCACTATTTTGGAGAGTTTTTATCATAAACAGATATTGAATTTGGTAAAATACCTTTTCTGCATCTCTTGAGATGATATGATTTTTATCCTTCGTTTTGTTAATGAGGTGTATAATGCTGAATGGTCTACGAATGTTGAACCATCCTTATATCTCTGGAACAAATTCCACTTCATCATGGTGTATGATTGTTCTAATATATCATTGAATTTGGGTTGCTAATATGTTGTTGAGGATTTTTGTGTCAATGTCCATTGGAATATTGGCCTGGAATTTTCTTTGTTTGTGGTCTCTTTGTCTACATTTGGTATCAGGGTAATGCTAGCCTTGTAAGTGATTTTGGAAGCATTCCCTCTCTTCAGTTTTTTGGAAGAGTTTAAGGATACATATTAAATCATCTTAAAATATTTAGTAGTATTTACCAGTGAAGTTGTCTTATCCTGGACTTTTGTTTGTTGTGAGATTTTTGATTACTGATTCAATCTTCTTATTAGTAATTCAGATTTTCTGTCTTCATGGTTTAGTCTTTGAGGATTATATGTTTCTAGGAACTTATCTATGCTTTTAAGCTTATGATCCTTTTTATTTCTGTGGTATCATTTGTAACTTCTCCTCTTTTACTTCTGATTTTTTTGAGCCCTCTTTCTTTTTTTCTTGGTAAGTCTAGCTAAGGTTTGTCAAATCTGTTTATCTTTTCAAAGTACCAGCATACTGACTTTTTCTTCCTTTTAGTCTCAACTTCATATTTGTGCTCTTATTTTTGTTATTTCCTCCTTCTTCCTAACTTTGGGCTCTGTTTTTTCTTTTTCTAGTTACTTTAGGCATAAAGGCAGATTGAGATTTTTCTTGTTTCTTGAGTTAGGCCTCTTTTATTATGAACTTGGAATTTTCCTCTTAGAACTGCTTTGCTTTATCCCATATATTTTGGTATGTTCTACTTCCATTTTCAATTGTTTCAAATATTTTTAATTTCTCCATTGCCCGGTTGGTTGTTCAGTAGATGTTTAATCTTCACATACTCATGATTTTTTTTCAATTATTTATTGAAGCTTCATGGGAGAGTACAAGGGTGAGGCATGCCCACTGGCTTTAGCAGGTGAGTATGTGTCCCAACAGGGGGCAGAAATGGTGCTTACTAGCACACCATTTCTGGAGAGAGTCCCAAAGTCTCCTTACCCTCTAGCAGATGCATGAAGATTAGCAAATGAATCTCCTTTGCATATAGTTTAGGTGCTTTTCAAACTGCTATTTCTGTGGTGGGCCCTTTAAGATCAGTATCTTAGGGATCTTAGTTCCCTACAGACTTTTGGGTCTCCTGGACTGTAGCCCCATTGTTTTTCAAAGACAGGTGTTTTAAGAGTTCGTCTCTGTGGTGCAGGTCCCTGAGGGTTGGGGTACCTGATGTGGGGTGGAACCCCCTCACTCCTCAGAGAGAAGTTCTGGATTTGTGAGATCCCTCCTGACTGTGAGTTGCCATGCTGAGGGGGGTGTGTGGCTTTTGGTGGAGACTGCCTCTTCATGCCTGCCTATCTCCACATGGCCTTATTATTATTTTTGTGAAGGAACTGTTCCACAGTTTTTTCAGGTCTTCATAGGGAATTGTTCAGTATATAGCTGTAGATTCAGTGTTTCTGTGGGAGGAGGTCTTCCTGTGGTGTTATCTTGGAATGCCCCCAAATTAATTTTAATAATATATTTTATTTATCCCAATATACCCAAGATATTTGCATTTTAACATGTAATTAATATAGAAAAATTTTTAAAGATTTTATTTATTCATGAGAGACAGAGAGAGGCAGAGACATAGACAGAAGGAGAAGCAGGCTCCATGCGGGGAGCCTGACATGGGACTCGATCTCAGGTCTCCAGGATCAGGCCCTGGGCTGAAGGTGGGGCTAAACTGCTGAGCCACCTGGGCTGCCCTTAATATAGAAGTTATTAACAACATATTATACATTATTTTCCTGTACACAAACTTTAAAAACTGGTGGGTATTTTACAAGCAACTCATTCCATACTAAACATGTTTCAAGTTGCTCAATTGCAATATAGGGCTAGTGGCTATCACACTGACAGCTCAGCTCTATACCCTGTCTTTTCTCTAATCCTCAAGGTAAGAATTATATCCTGTATAAAGGCAAATCCTATTGCCATTGCACTACCTTAGTGTCCTCATGAGACATGAAAGACATTGTGCCTATAATTTTTGCTTTCTTCTCTAACATATTTTAAGTGAGCCCTTTGTACTAATTTCTTTCCTTGTGAGGATGTGTTTCAGTAGTACTTTATAGCATCAGCACCATGATGAAGTATTCTTAGTTTTTGCTTCACAAAAAACTTTAATATTTTCCTCATAGAATCTACTTTCCATGGTATGGATCACCCTTTATCATTAGGGGTCTTATCTTCTCCATTTATCTTTATTTTTATTAATAGAGAACAATCAAATCTGTATATAAATGTCTAAATATCAGCTTTTGTTTACAATACTAAGAAAAATCAAGGGTAGTATTCAACATAAATTCTTTCATTAAAAAAACTTTCATTAACATTACTAAAGTATTTTGTTTATAGTTCACACAGAACCCTTTCATAGGGATTCTTTTTCATATGATTATCACTGTATAATACTATTTTCTTGACCTTCAGTTAGATTAAATTTTATGTGTTTTAGTTAAAAATCTTAATTTGTGATATGTGAAAGTAACAGTGTAAACATTTATCTCTATAACCCATATTTATGCAACAATGAAATTTATTATAAATCACAGAATCTATGCCTAGAAATGTTCAGCAAACAGTAATGTAGAATCTAAGGGATATTTACTTTTTCCAAATAGATAGTTTTATTAAAATCTATTAAAAATTAAAGTACATGTAATTATTTGAATATTTGTTCTCTGCTATTTTGTTTCAAGATAATAAACCTGATTTTTAAAAAGCTTTTAAAGTGCACTAGTTATTCTTGTATAATATGATGGATTTTGGTCAAAATCAGGTGTCTTTTTGAAAATTAATGAGAAAAGTCAGTCAGGTAAACACAAAATGAATTATCTAGTTAAAGTGAAAGAAAATGTTCAGCATAAACAGGATATAGTCTCTGGAGATCCAAGGCTCAAATTCTGACTCCACCACTAGGCTAAATGTATGATGTTGAACAAGTAACTTAAATGTTGTACCTCAGTTGCCTCATCTATGATATGGAGATAATCTTTGTATATCCTATAGTCTTGGTGAGGATTAAACAAGGTAATAAGTGGAAATCACTTCCACTAGTGAATTTAATAAATGTTCACTATTACCATTATTAGTGTCATAATGAGGCTAATTATAATAGAAAAAAAACCCCAACAACAAAAAGGAGGAGCCCCAATACTCCACAATACCAGACTGGTTGCATGAGCTCTGGTTTATCCACTCAAGGGCAAAATCATTAAATTTCATAACAGTATACCCAGTGTGTAGCATAAGAACTAAGTCTATAACCATTTCATGCAATCTGGATTTCATTATGAAACACACAAGATACACACTAGGTAACATTTTAATATCACAAAAATTGGAGTTTGTTTTATAGTCAAGGGCCTGTCATAGTTTAATGAGTAGTGTGTGATGCATTTAATGCAGTTTGTGGTTGACAGAATGATAACCTTCCAAAGATGTCCATGTCCTAATAGCCAAAACCTGTCAATGCTACTTTCTATGGGAAAATGAACTTTGTAGATGGGATTAAACTAAGGACTTTGAGATGGGGAAATTATCCTGGATTATCCAAAGAAACCCAGTGTAATCACTAGGGGCCTTACAAGGAGGAGGCAAAGGGGTGTAGAATTGGTAGTAGAAGATGTGATGACAGAAGCAGAGGCTGGAATGATTTGAAGAGGTCAGAAGTCAAGAAATGCATGCAGCCTCAAGTAGCTAAAATGGTAAATGACTTCTCCTGAAACTTCTAGAAGGCACCAACTTTGCTGAAACCTTGATTTTAGCCTAGTGAGACTAATTCTGGACTTCTAACCTCCAAAGCTGTAAGATAATAAGCATGTATTCTTTTAACCTCCTAGGTTTGTGGTAATTTGTTTCAGCAGCAACAGGAACCTAATACCTAGTCAGATTTGGTGCAATAGGTTCTTTTTTACTTCTAAGCAATGTTAGGCCCTTGGTGCTTTCTGAATACCACCTGACAGCAAAAGAGGCAATCAATATACAGCTACTGAATGAACGCTGTATGGAATAGCATACAGCCATCAAAATGACATTGACTAATGGAAAAATGTTATTTAAAAGAAATATTAGTTTGCATCTCAGTGAAATCATAGTTAACTAACTGGGCAAACATCAAATTTTGCATATACAAATTTCAGCATAAAATAAATTAAAATACTAATAGTGATTGTTTCTGCATGTCAGTACTATGAAGATGACTTTACTTTTTCTTCTTTACATTTCTGCCAGTTTTCTATAATGAGCAGGTATTGTTTTCATAATGGGAGAGAGCACATCAATTGTATTTAAAAAGTAGATAGCAGTATAATGAAGAACATGAAAAGCAATTTACCCAATACTGGTAAATTCAATCTCTTTATGCATCAATGACTCTAATTTAACTAGTAACTCAACACCTTCAAATTCCTGAGTTTAGCATGTTAGTAACTGTGAAGTCATCATGGGTCTGTGTTTTATTTGTCAGCATGGGTCAGCTTTAATAATAGTAAAGTTATGATTATCATCTTCAAAAATCACCTGCTGACCAGCCACTGTGAGCTGCATGGGGACAACAGCAAGAAGTGATTTATGCAGAAATTGGCAATCAACCCAGTGGGAAGGAAAAAGGCAAAGGGAAGAAAATCTCAGCAATCTACAGAATGATTCTGCTTTCTTGAGTGTTGGAAAGACGAGAGGTCTTCCTATAGCTATCCCTCTTTGACCTTGGAGAAATCATCCCACCATTCTGAGCTTCGGTCTCTTCCTTTGTGTTATGAGAGGGTACAAAACAAACTTATCTCTAAGATGAATGCCCCTCAAATCCACAAAAACCCAAAAAACCAAACCCCCCCCAAAAAAAAAAACTTTTACTATTCTTCAGTCTCACTTTGTATTTACATAGGGATTGCTATGAGCTGCTGTGAACTAGGTCTTCTGCACTGTGCAACTTTCCAATTCCATTACCATCAGATATTTCACAGTATCTTCTTTTTTACAATGTCAGAAAATAGACTGTATAGTGCATTAAAAGGCTTCAATATGTAAGGGGTTATAGTAGCAGCCTGATGTCTGGTTAGTCACTGAAACCTTGCAGCTTGTCACTTGTCAGCTCTTTGAGGAACACAGTCCTGACCTAGGAAACTTCCCTACGTCCTTCCATGAAAAACAAGTAAATTAGCAAAACTTAAAAAACAATTTTCCAACTAAATTAAATGCTTGATAATTTCACAATTATTATGATTTTAAGTGAGGATGCCATTTCTGGAATAAATCATTTGTGAAATTGTAGAGGGAGTTTGAAATGTCAAAGGATTTCTTTTTCCCAGAAAATATTGATAGAATGTCTCTTATTTGAAGGAAACTTTGTTATTTAATCCAAATCTTAAGGAACTTTTAAATCTGTAGGGGGGAATAAATCATGTATATAGCTAATTCTAATGTGAAACAGAAAAGTAAATGCCATAGAAAGACATAGATGAATTATGATGGATAGAATTTCAGAGGAGGAAGAGAGATTATGTCCAGCTGTCCAGACAGCAAGATGGTTCGGGGAAGCTTATGGGGTGATACATGGCATTGAAGTCTGTTCAGATCCCAAATTCAAGAATTGGGGTGGAAGAGGAGGGCTTTATTGGTGGAGGAAACAGAATAAGCATTGTCTTGGTGGCATGGAAAATTTGGAATGTGTATGGAGGAGAGCAAAAAAATGAAAGTTCATGGTATTGTCATCTCCAGGTTGAAGATGCATGGGATATAGATCGAAATGACAGACAAGATCCAGATCACCAAGGCCTTAAATGCTGACCTAAGGAGACTTTATTTTATACACAGCTGAGAACCATAATGGACTTTTGAGTAATTATTTAATTGATTATCACTCATCTCTCTCTATTATAGGGGACAAAAGTAATTCTGTAGTTTAAAATTTATTATAATTTCTCACTCAACAATCGAACAAAATTCTAGGCAACCTTTTTGTACATCAGCCAAAGAATTGGAAAAGATTTCAAATCTATAAGTTTGAAACTCTAAGGGAGAAGGTTTCCCTCATTGCTTTACTATTTAGTTGGGGTTGAAACAGCAGTAGCCCCATTAAGATACTGGAATAAAAGCTGCACACGTGAAGGTCCTAGGAATTCCAACCATCTGAGGCATAGAATATGACATGAACTTTATCCAGTGGCCTCCCAGTATCCTAATTTCACACCTTCTGAACTTGAGGGCTTGGCTTTAGACCCTGGTCTTCCTACCTGATTTTTCTTGGAAGTTGGCACTAAATCTATATTCTGTACACAAAAACAGAATTCAACACAGTGTTCTGTTTGTGGCTGTGTGAATGTGTGTGACTCATGTGCATTTCTTTGTAAATATATAAATATATACACATTACACAAAATGGTGATGGCACCTACCATTATCTTATTGTTATACTGTTTTTTTTGGAGTGAAAGCTATATTTTTCCTAAATGGTTTGTGAGCATCTTGAGAGCAGGCTCATCATATTGCATTATGAATCCAGCCAATACTCAATTAGTATTTATTGATCAATATATCTAAGCTAAGTCCTGTAGCCTTCAGGATATGCTGCATTCTTTCTAGGATCAGGAGAACAGCTGGTTAACACACTTGGTCTCATAGGACAAAAACATTATGGTTTCTATATTTCTTTAGATCTGCAAAAGGCAAGATAGCTTATTGCTTTAAAAGCTCCTGAGATAAGTGAACTTATCATATGAAAGCAATCTATCAATATGTGTGTGTGCATGCATGTGTGAAACCTGCCTGCAGCAGCAAAATGTAGAAATCATGTGTTGAATATTAAATACAGGTGGTGTTAGCAAATGCAAAGAGTTCATCAACCAGCACAGTTATCATGTGTTATGACTGACTTACCTCAATAAAGAAAATGCTGGCTGCTGACGTTGGATGGTGATACATATAGACAGTCACGAGAATGGCTGCTACTATAATGAGGACCAGGATGAGAATTCCAACAATGAGGCCAGCATGAAGGGTGCTCCCTTTCTTCTCGGCTGCACTGTCATCTGTAGAAGCTGAAAGAACAGCACAGCTGTCAGATCATTCATGTGTGCACTTTTAGGTTTGCATTTTCACTAGAGGGGATGTTTATAGTTTTAATAAAGTACCAACTAGAATTTTTTCTTTTACTTTCCATACAACTCTTCCTTTCCATGACACCAATTTTCAAAGTTAGATGCTCTTTATTTGGGCAATGAAAACTCCATACCATTAATGATTAAAAATAGATTTGTAATTGTGTTTTAATTTATAGTTCAATAAACAAAATTAATAGCCATTATTCTAAAAGGACCGTGGAAAATCTAAAACTCTAATTAACTATATAATAAATTTAAATTTGATTTTTTTCATTAAACCACTGGCACTTTTACCTATGGAAAAAATGATTACTTTCTGCAAATTCCTCTCTCATTTTCTTTTGGGAATTTTATATTGAAGAGTATCATGCTTCTTTGGGTGGGCTAGAGAAGCATTTTCAGAAAGTCTGTGCATGAGTTCAAAGCCTAATTTTCAAAATCTGTTTTAAACTAAAATGTTCTTTAAAAGAGTAACAGATGGACGCTAAATGACCCTCAAATAGTTTTATCACCATCTGAAGAGAACACACAGCATATCAAAATATTCTACTATGCCACAAACCAGTATCATTTGATCTGACTTTTACTGAGATGTTTTCCACTGTAATACCCATTTTCAGAGAATTAGGAAAAAGAAATTAAATTTCTAAAGTAATAATTAACCAACCCAAAGTCAGTCAACCAAACAAAGCTAATCTCTAAAGTCTTCTCTTGTTCTAAAATTCTTCAACCTTTGATGACTACTCAGGTATTTAAAAATCTTAAATTAGGTGTAGCAGGTAACAGTGTTTCTGTGCATACCATGATTGATGTTTTTGAACCATTAGAAAATTACTTAATATTCATAAAAGTTCTATAGCAGTGATTCCTAATCTTTTCACTACTAATTTGCATCTTTGTTTTAAATATTATTTTTGTCTATTAAACTTTGTTTAATAAGCACTGACTTATTTCTCTTATTTTAGATTTTTGCTAATAAAAAGAAAACATGACTGCCTATCAGAATGCATGGTCAATATGAAGTAAGAGAATATCAGATAAAACAAAGAAACATGACCTATCCATCCTTTAAATTTTTGTTGTTATTGTTTATTTTCTGTTTGAGACTCATAGCTGGTATTCAGTAATTCTTGTCCAAATCTAATAAAGCTCAATATCCTAAAGCTTTCCTTTATACACTATAATTCATTATTGAAAGAATATACAATTTAAACAGTAAATCATTATATGAAAATTCATGTACATAGAGGATTCTGGTAAGAAGGACAAGTATGAAGTATGAGGAATCTGTTTCCCTACATAGACAATAATTGCATTGGTAGAATGTGTCTGACAACTATCTTGGCACTTTGGACTCTATTGAAGGCTTGCAACTTTCAAGAGAAAGGCTTGGACTATAAATTGAGGTTAATTTCAGTCAATTTTCAACTCTTAATGGCTGCCCATCCTCCACCCCTCAGTCACGTGGCAGGCAGCTGTACATGTGTTCCTGAAGCAGCCTCCAGGAGCCAGGGCAGGCAAAAAGTGCCTTGTCCTCCAGAGATCAGGATCTGTGTTCTGACTTCTGATTGGTGCTTCTTATCACAGAGGCACAAAGATGTAGCCCCTGGTTTTTCGTTCTTTCCTCCATTGTTGCAAGCCCTTCCCCCTCTGGCTGAAGTGACTTCCAGGGGATTTAAAGAACTAGTGCTCTTTTCACCCTCTCCCCACTACGTTTTTCCCCCTTTTGGGAGCTAGATGTAAAGACTGGGACATTTGGAAACATCTGCACGTATGGGGAAAAACTGGAAAGTGTGTGTAAATGCCTAGGGAATAGTTCAGAAAGATTTGAAAACACATTAAGATTACATCTCATAATAAAAAAAAAAAAAAAAAAAAGATTACATCTCAATTTGACCTTCAGCATAGAGACAGTCTGCAACCACAACCGCAACAACAACAGCACAATCAACTACCAACAAAAATAATATCAAAACACAGCTAAAAACCGGAGAAGGGTGGGGAAGAATCTGATTTCCAGAATTACCACATTATTACATTCAAATGTCCAGTTTTTAATAAAGATTCACAAAACATACAAAGAAACAGGAAAGTATGGCTCATTTAAAGGAATAAGATCAACAGAAATTGTTCCGGAAAAAGAACTGATGGCAGTACAATAGCCAAAGACTTAAACAGAATTGTCTTGAAGATGCTCAAAGAACCAAAAGAAGATGGGGAGAGGGCCAAGAAAACAATGTGTGAACAAAATGGAAATACCAAGATAGAGATAGAAAACCTAAAAAAAAAAAAAGCCAAAAGAAATTATGGGGCTGAAAAATAGAGTAATTGAAATGAAAAATTCACTAGAGGGATTCAAAGGCAGATCTAAACAGGCAGGATAAAAAACCAGTGGACTTGGAAGGCAAGACAGTGGAAATCATTGACTTTGAGGGACAGAAAGAAAAAGAAGTCAAAGGTCCATCAAGCAGGTCAACATGCATATTATAGGAGTCCCTGAAGGAGGGACAGAGAGAGGGGCAGAGAGAATATTTTAAGAAATGATGGCTACAAACTTCCCAAATTTTTAAAAAGATTTTATTTATTTATTCATGAGAGACATATATAGAGAGGTAGAGACACAGGCAGAGGGAGAAAGAAGTAGGCTCCATGCAGGGAACCTGACATGGGACTCGATCCTGGGTCTCCACGATCCCACCCTGGGCTGAAGGCAGCGCTAAACTGCTGAGCCACTGGGGCTGCCCCAAACTTCCCAAATTTGATGAAATACATGAATATAAACATCCAAGAAGCTTAAGGAACTCCAGTAAGATGAACTCTTAATGACCCACACTGAGATGCATTATAGTCAAACTTTTGAGAGACAAAGTCAGAGAAAGAATCCCTAAGATGACAACAAAGAAGATAGCTTTAATAGAGGAAAAGAAGGCAAGGAATTTATCTACTTAATTTAATTTAATTTAATTTATTTATGTGTGTGTGTGTGTGTATGTGTGTGAGAGAGAGAGAGAGAGAGAGAGAGAGAGAGAGAGAGAGAGAAAGAGCATGAAAGGGAAGGGGCAGAAGGAGAGGGAGAGAATCTCAAGCAGACTCTGCACTGAGCATGGAGCCCTACACAGGGCTTAATCTCAGGATCTTGAGAACATCATCTGAGCCAAAATCAAGAGTTGGATGCTTAACTGACTGAGCCATCCAGGTACCTGCATTTATCTATCTATCTATCTATCTATCTATCTATCTATCTGAGATAGAGCACACAAAAGGCAAGGTATTTAAACATTTCCCTACAAAAAATCAACTAAACACAAAAGAAGACAGTAATGCTGGAAATAAGCCAAAAAAAAAAAAAAAAAAAAAAAAAACTTTAAGACACATAGAAAACAAATAGCAAAAATAATAGAAATAAGCCCCACCTCATTGGTAACTGTTTTATATTTAAATGGATTAAAATTTCCAATCAAAAGACAGTTTGTCATAAAGAATAAAAACACATGATCCAACTATATGCTGCCTATACTTCAGATCCAAAGACACAGATTGAAAGTGAAAGTATGAAAAGAGATATTCCATACAAATAGTAACTAAAAGACAGTAGAGGTAACTATACTAGTATCAGACTAAGTAGATTTTCAATCCCAAAGATTATGAGACAAATAAGGACATCATATATCAATAAAAGGTTTCAATTATAAACATTTACATAGCTAATGACAAACCATCAAAAAATATGAAGCAAATATGACATAATTGAAGGGATAAACTGACAGTTCTATAAGAATAGCTGGAAATTTCAATATCTCACTTTCATTATTGGAAAGAACCAGACTAAAGATAAGTAAAGAAAGAGACTTAACACAATGAACCAATTAGATCTAACATACATGTATAGAATCCTCTACCCAATGACAATATACACATTCTTCTCAACTGTGCATGGAAGACCTCATAGAAGAGATCATATGTCACAAATTAAGTTTCAACAGGTTTAAAAAATAGATATCATACAAAGAATTTTTCCCACTCACAGTGGGATGGAGTTAAGAAATGAGTAACAGATACAAAGCTGGACATTCACAAATTTGTGGAAATTAAGCAACACATTCTTGAACAGCCAATGTACCATCATGAAATCACAAGGGAAATTAGAAAACAAAAACACAAAAACCAAAACATAGGGACTGCAAGTAAAGCAAGGCTAAGGAGAGAACGCACAGCTGTTAATGCTTATATTAAAAACAAGATCTCGAATCAACAACCTAACTCTACAAGTTAATGAACTGGAAAGAGAAGAACACACTAAGCCCGAAGTTAGCAGAAGGAAGAAAATAATCAAGAGGAGAGTGAAGATCAGCAAAATAAAGAATAAAAAAATAATGGAGAAAATTAATGATATCTGGTTCTTTGAAAAAATCAACAAAATTGGAATGAGGACTCAAACACCAGCAGTCTGGCCTGAGTCTGCACCCTGAACCTCTGATCACTAACCCCTCAACTGACACTGAACTGTATGTACTGCTGTTTCTTCTTCATGTTAGCAATTCTGGCAAAGAATTCTAAAAAAAAAAAAAAAAAAAAAAAAACCTGGGTAATTTCAAATAAAGAACAATTAACTTAAATATGGTTAAGAATTAGCATTGTGCCTTCAAGAGGGGAGCAGGGTCTACGTCTGACTTGTCACCTCCCTGAGACTAGGCCACTGATGGCCATCACATGTACTTAAAATCCATGTTTGCTGGAAGAGAAGGAAGGAAAGAAGAGGAAGAAAAAAGAAAGAAAAATAAAGCTGTTGAAAATGGGTTAAAGCTCTTGGAATGACCACTTCTCCTATTAAAATCAAACAAGGTTATGATAAATTACTTTATCTGGTCTCCAGTTATCTTATCTCTGCAATGCAGTCAATAATAGTAACTACCCCACAGGAGTGCTGTACAGAATTAACCATTGAACACACAGAAAGTGCTTAGGAGAGTGCCTGGTATACAACAAGTACTTAATTAATGTAGCCATTATATTATTGTTACCTCTAATAGAAGGCAGGTTGAGGCAAATTATGGTGTCAGATTCATGGCACCATATAAACTATGTTTTGCCCTTAACATTTGTTACTTTTAAAGTTTGGCTATATTCTTAAGTATGCTTGTATCATTGTACTTTGTGCACTTGGCTTTTTTCTTATTTTTAAGAATATTATACATTAATGTCATAGGAAAATAGGATTAATTTAAAATGTTGCTTTGGAGAAAATGTGGCAAAAAAAAACTACTTGGGTAAAAAGAGGGAAGCCTTGAATTTTTCTTCAAATCCCACGTGTGGTTCCATTTGTCTATCCTTCTCCCCATCTATCCATCCCTTTCACCCTCAAATCCATCCACCCCAACAGCATCTGGTTCTATCCCTGAGATTAGTAGTCTTTTATAAGCAGTATGCTAAGATTCAGCCTCACTTTTTGTGTGTGTGCAATACAGGGAAGGGGAGAACAAGAAGATATTTGTGAGTTAGCCTCAGGCTGCCACTTCCCAAGTGAACCAAAGCCTGTTGAGGAGGCAGCAGGCAAAAGACAGCCCTTCCCAGGGAGAAACAGGAGAGCCAGAAACATGTTTTATTTAATAAGACCTCAAGTCAGTAAAATTATTGCTGACCTGTAGGATGCAAATTGCCCATCTTTAGAACATAAAACCATAACCGGATTTATACCTTGAAACCTCACTCATTGCCTTTATTTGGGCATAAATGTTTACTTTCTCACTTATTACTTATTTATGTTTTCGATAATGGCTTAGTTATATTATCTCCTTTCTAAAACACTCCTTTGCAGTCCTGGTCTGGATGTTAAGACACCATTTCATATGTAATGAAATCTGTACACAGTTTAGTTTGTCACTAGCTGAATAAATATTTTATAACATTTCTGGATGGTGATTTTAACAAAATAAACAATCTTCATAGAATCTCAAAATATTGTTAACCAGGAGACAAAATAAATATTTAGTGATCTACGACTGTGCATATGACTTTACACTGTGTTGTAACTAGAGCAAACCTTTTAAAAAGAAATATAACAAATTCAATTCCAAAATATTACAGAGGCGTCCTTGTGTCCCAAGAGAGTGCTATTTCTAAATGCATTCAGAGTGGTCATCTGACCGGAGTGGCCAAAATTGCACAAATATTTCTGGAGAACCTATTTTTCCATTTTCATATTATTTAAGCAAGTTTTCTGCATCTCTACTCTAGCTGCTTTCTCTTCTAACAAGTATGATGATGGCATATTAAAAGGTTATTGAATCTGGAGATGAAGTGATCACTCTATTGATGTGCTTTGATTTTAAATTCTTTCACTAATTGGTTTCCAGTTGAGTATCACTGCTCCATTAGGTGGTATAGGGTTTGCACATTAATGGGTACCTGCAAACAGAATTCAGGAGATCATCTGTGTTAAAGATGATGACCACCTCAAACACAAAATTGAAATTTAAAAAGTGTAAGCAAGTGGTAGTAATTTCCATCATTGAAGTTTAGTTCATTTGCCTTCAGGGTGGACAGTTCAAATTGATCCTAATCCGTCAGGAAAGATAGTAAACAAAAGACGTCAATTTTGAAAATAGACATTCATTCCTGTGCTTTGACTGATTGTTTTTGGAAAATGGCATACAGAATTGGGTCAGAGAAAACCTTGAGTCTATTTCAGGCACAAACTTAAGCCCATGAAAGTCCATGAGGAGCTGGGGGAGATATTCCAAAAGGTCATAAGAAATCTAGTCTGAAGACTCAAACTCTTATTCTTGGCTTAGAAGTATCTTATGCTCTTTCACTTATGTCCAAAAGTGAACCAAAGTAAAAAAACTATCCTCATACATGTATAGTATTGTGCACAAGACAATTGAAATCTTTAGCTTTTATAGCCTTACACTGTATATCCAAATAAGAGGAGTTAATGATAAAGTATAATAAGATACCATAAAATGGAGCCCCAAAGCCCAAAAGGAAGTATATAGATATATGTGAAAAGCCTATCAAATAAAGGCCATTTTTTGCTACTCTGTTGAAGACATATTTTAAAACCTAAATGAAACACTGAAAATCAATAGTATCAAAGATAATATACTTTCATCTGATCCACTGAATGACCCATGAGTTCCTAGCTTTTTAGTACTTTATAAAAGGCAGATCAATATTTAGACACAGAAAAGACTGTGAAAATTGTCAAATTCATCTAAGCAATCTATTTTGGGGTAAGTTTTAGTTATCATGATAGTAAAGACAACAGATTTTTAAAAGGAATTTTAAATACATATTAAACATATTTAAGGGGCACATGGGTGGCTCAGTCGGGGTAAGTGGCTGCCTTTGCCTCAGGTCATGATCTCACGGGTCCGGGGATCGAGCCCTGAGTTGGGCTCCTTACTCAGTGGGGAGTCTGCTTCTCCCTCTGCCTCTCCTGTCTGCTGTCTCTTTCTCTCAAATAAGTAAATAAAATCTTAAAAAAAAAAAAAAAAAAGAAAAGATATTCAAGACTTCATGCAAATGTGTTTCAATTGCTGTACTCCAAGAAAAGTTTATGACCTATTGATAAGAAGAAAGATGAAATGAATAGAAGAAAGAAGAGGAAAGAAAGGAAAAAAGTTGACCGGTTATTTCTTCAAAGTGTTGTGTCTGATTTTAAACCTCTACCTCTCCTTGCTCTTTCTGGGCCTGATATTTTTCTCAGGATTTATATCAGAATATCAAGTGGCACTGATATTTCGTATTTAGAAGCATAATTCTGCGACATGTGAAAAAGATTCTAATACATTGCTAAAATGATCTGTACCCACTATTAAATCTTGCCAGCAATTAAAGTCCAGAAATAAAGTAAAACTAAAATAGAAATACTCCTTGTCTGAAATTTTATTCACTTTAGAACTAACTCTTCTCTTGGCCTTAAAATGAAATGCTACAGCCCATAAATTCCACAATGTATTAATATCCTTTGGGGGGCCAAGAAGCTCATGGGTTGGACAAAGTCTTGCACAAATCTGTGCAAAATTCATAAATCTTATACATGTGATGTCAAAATGTTCTTTTTTAAAGCTTCAGAATGAAGTTAAACTGTGAGTGCTTACAATATTAGTGTTCCATTTTTGGATTAAAAACACACACAGACACGCGATTTTTCCCTGTGGAATATTATCTAACCCATTTATAACTTAAAGCATGTAATGGAAGAAAATCAAGTGATAAAATTTTTAGCTAAATTGACTTTCCTTTGGAAGTTTCCCTTGTAACCGATCTCATTTTGTAGCTTATCTATTTTTCCCCTTAGCTCTTTTAAATTTCTACATCTATGATCATGACCTTGACTTCATTCAGAGTTTCTTCTGGTGTTACTATTTTTTCGATGCTTGCCAATCTGTCAAAATTATTCAGGTATTAAGGGTCCCTCGGGACTATTATACAAGCTATACCTAATCCCCAATATGTGTCACTGTGGCAATACATTCATAATTCACATTATGATATCTCCATAGGAAGGATTTGGGTAAGTACTGTGAAAAGATATTAAAATGAGTGCACAAAACACAGCTAAGTGCATTATGTATGGTGAGAACAATATCTGGCAGGGACAGCTGGCCCAGCTTCTCTTTTTGTAGCCTGTGCTCCGACAGGGCAGCTGTGAAATTTCATTCAGGGAAACATATAAAACATTCTGGACTAAAACAGTTTAGTGGATGACATTCCTTTTTTAACAATAATCCGTTACCTTTTATCTTAGAAAAATAAAGCTAAATAAAATTTCTGTGAAATCATATTTTTTAAAAAAGTGCTTGATTCCATCAAAATGAGGGATTTTGGATAGCAGTTACCACCCAACTGCTTCTAGCTTCATTATATGATTAGTGCTTTAATGTAGGCATATGCATGAGCATCCAAAGAGAGGGGATTTACAGTGTTTACAATTGCCCTAAGACCCCAAATAAGTCTTTGAAATAATCCATTATCATTTTTCACTTCTTATGTGTATGTACTACTTTTTTTTTCAAAAGATTGATTTATTTATTTGAATGAGAGAGAGGGAGGGAAGAGGGAGAACAGGGGGTGGGGCAGAGGGAAAGGGAAAGAGAGAATCTGGAGCAGACTCCTTTCTGAGCATGGAGCCCGGTTTGAGGCTCCATCGCATAACCCTGAGATCATGACCTGAGCTGAAATCAAGAGTCGGACACTTAAGTGACTGAGACATGGAGGCACCCTTTATATGTATTACTTTTTAAAAAAAAATATTTTATTTATTTATTCATGAGAGACAGAGAGAGAGAGAGAGAGAGAGAGAGAGGTAGAGACACAGGCAGAGGGAGAAGCAGGCCTCATGCAGAGAGCTTGATGTGGGACTCGATCCCGGGTCTCCAGGGTCAGGCCCTGGACTGAAGGCAGCACTAAACTGCTGAGCCACCAGGGCTGCTCTGTACTACTTTTAAAAAATAGTCTACATATGCATCTAATATTTTCAACAACCAAGATCTTTATAAGACCTTTTAAACTTTTCTTAATATCATCTTTCTATGCCAAGTTGTCTTTGTGTAGAGTTGTCTTCATCTAAAAATGTATTTAACAATTATTTTTGAAAAATAAAATGTGTCTCTACTTCTATAAAATAATTCAAAGAAAAGGGATCTTAGCACCTAATTGTCCACCAAATATTAAACTAGAACATTTCATAGAAATAATTTCTCTTTTAATTTCATGCCAAGCCTTTGCAAAGGTTAAGAAATCCAGGTTTTAAAGTATAGAAAAAATTTAGAGTTTTCTTAATGAATATATTCACAGTGAATACAAAATACCCCAAATAAGGTTGACAAAAGTACTTTTAAGATTGGGGGTACAGGGACGCCTGGGTGGCTCAGCGGTGGAGTGTCTGCCTTTGGCCTAGGGCATGATCCTGGAGTCCTGGGATCAAGTCCTGCATCAGGCTCCCTACATGGAGCCTGCTTCTCTCTCTGCCTGTGTCTCTGTCTCTATCTCTCTGTGTCTCTCATGAATAAATAAATAAAATCTTAAAACAAAAAAGATTGGTGAGTACAGAACAGAGTGACTCCTCTTACCACCTAATCCCATCCATTCCAGAAGGAAGTCACTTATGTTGACAGGTCATTTATGCACAAACCAATAGGTATCATAATGAATGTTTACTTCCCTCCAAATCCATCAGGTTTTCTCAACATGAAGGAAGAACCCTTTTCCCCTTGCTCCTATCAGTGTAGAAAGGCAAATGTGTGTCCAAACCACTCAGCTAACATAGACCCTTAGTATTTCCATGCCTCTTAATCATGGCTGCACTACTAGGTCAAGACCAGGCCTTTTTGAGATTATTCAGGGTAATTGGATCCATTCTCTCACTGGAGCTGAAGTGCATGAATCCAAACGCATCTCATAAGCAGCTTTTCCAGTGGCAAGACCAAGCTCTATCTCACAAAGACCTTGCACTGTGTACCCACCATTAGGAAAACAGGCCACCATGGCCCATTAACTGTCTTCCTCCAGACCACAGCAGAAGCTGGGACATGGGACATGCAAGATATAACTTGCAGCCATTATTTGAAAAATAAGAAGCCCAGCTGTTGAGGTGCAGTCAACAATCTAAATAAAATCATCTTTCAGTGATTATCCATAAGCAACTTCTTTTGAAAAGTGCTGAATATTAAATCAATATTATTAAATCAATCCCAAATTCTTTGACGTCTGAATTTTGGGTTTCCTAAGAAAGCATGGCTTAATTTAGTTGCTAAAGTTATCATTTTGGCCTGTGTGTATGCCTTAGAATTAAAAACTTAGCCCTTCGTATTCTTAACAACCATACAAACCTTTTGTTGTTTGTTGAGGTTTGATATATACAGTCCTCTGGCAGACCTTTATTTTATTTTTTTTAATTTATTTTTTATTGGTGTTCAATTTACTAACATACAGAATAACCCCCAGTGCCCGTCACCCATTCACTTCCACCCCCCCGCCCTTCTCCCCTTCCACCACCCCTAGTTCGTTTCCCAGAGTTAGCAGTCTTTACGTTCTGTCTCCCTTTCTGATATTTCCCACACATTTCTTCTCCCTTCCCTTATATTCCCTTTCACTATTATTTATATTCCCCAAATGAATGAGAACATATAATGTTTGTCCTTCACCGACTGGCTTACTTCACTCAGCATAATACCCTCCAGTTCCATCCACGTTGAAGCAAACGGTGGGTATTTGTCATTTCTAATGGCTGAGTAATATTCCATTGTATACATAAACCACATCTTCTTTATCCATTCATCTTTCGTTGGACACCGAGGCTCCTTCCACAGTTTGGCTATCATGGCCATTGCTGGCAGACCTTTAGTACAGGTCTGTGCTCCCTCTGTCCAGGGGGCCGGGGCTGGCCGGGTTCCGGGGAACTTCCTAACCTCCCCGCATCACCGTGCCTGTGTGCCTGGGGCACAGAGGGCCTGCAGGACGGTCAGTGTGGCCCTAGAAGGGATGTCAGGACAGCAGGCCCTTGTGTTGGGCCAGAGGCAGACCCTCTCCATGCAGGCCACAGTTCAGGATAGAGCTCCAAGGAGTCTAATAGTTCTACATGCGAACCCAGGTACACAGAGGTACATCGGACAAGAAATATATTTCATTTGTCATGAATATATTTTACCTAATAGTTTAATTTATAACTTCTATAAAAGACCTGGGAGGGGAACACAGTCCTGCCATACAGTAAATGGGTAGGACTACATGTATGTTCAGGGCATCTTACAGAGACAGAATCAGAAACTGGAAAAAAAATTGGGTTGGGTCTGGAATTTCATTTTATTTTATTATTATTTTTTAAGATTATTTATTTATTTATTCATAAGAGACACACAGAGAGAGGCCAGAGACATAGGCAGAGGGAGAAGCAGGCTCCATGCAAGAAGCCCAATGTGGGACTCGATCCCAGGACCCCAGGATCATGCCCTGGGCCAAAGGCAGATACTCAACAGCTGAGCCACCCAGATGTCCCTGGAATTTCATTTTAAATTATGTTGCCAGATCTAAAAAAAAAAGAGTGCCCACATTTCAAAGGTAGAAAGAAAAAATTAAAACCACTGAGAGCCAGTTTTTCAGAATATTTATATTTCACTGCTTGGCATTGATATGGGCAAAACTTAGCTCAGCTAGTCCCCCTAGCAGGGGCAGAATCAGGTAGCCTGCTTAAGAAGAAAGACACTATGAAATTGTGTTTATCATAACTGCCTGCCCCTAAGGTCCTGGAATATCATGTTTCCCAAGATATCAAGTTCCACATGTTGAATATGGGATAGAACATGGCCAGTCCAGGAGGTGAGCACTAGTCTCATCCTAATCTTTTCCACCAAATAAGCCTTGTAAAATGGCCCCACAAAGTGGTATGTGGCGCTCTGACACGTTTTACAGTTGCAAAGGCCTTGGTCTCAAAGTGTCTGGGGGTACAGGGGTCCCAGTGCTCATTCTGACATTGATGTGGTAGTTGGAGAACTTTAACAGAGGAAGAATGGCAGACAAATGGCTACACAGCTGACTATAACATTTGAAGCAATCTTCCCTGCAGGACAGGATGGCATTGGGGGGCACAGCATATGCTCTGACACCAGATCATTTGGTGGTAAAGCCCAGTTGCATTCCTTACAAACCATGGGACCCTAAACAGATTACTTAAGTGCTTCCTGCCTCAGGAGTAAAATGGGATTACAATAGTACGTTCTTCATAGGGTGCGGTAAAGATTAACTGAGATGACATACAAAACCCTTAGAAAAGTGCCTGGCATCCAGAAACAGCCCAGTCCTTGCTAGATACTTTTATCATTATTAGCAACTACATGGGAAGGTTCTAAGAATAATTTAAAGCAAAACATGAATCAAATAATCAGATGTGTTGAATTTTATGTCTACTAATTAGAGAAGCTGGTTCACTAAGGTTAAGCTTTTTTTCCTTTCTAAATTTAGTTGAGAATTTCAAGAAGCTTGGAAGATTCATGAGATTTTTCAAAAAATTGTTATCTAGTTTATGAGAAACACATTAAAATTTCTCTCTTTTAAAGGAGATAAAATTGCAGCTTTGGAAAGCACAGATCTTAAGTGTACAATAGAACAAATTTTAATAATTTTCATGTCCCCAGAAAGTTTCCTTTCTCCCTTTCCAGTCAATTCTAACCACAGCCCACCTCACGATGGCCAACCACTATGCTGATTTCTATTGTAGTAGATTAATTTCACCTGTATTGATTTCATACAAACTGAATCATGTACTGTATGTACTCTGTAGTGATTGGCTTTTTTTGCCTAACATGATGTTTTCCAGAAGTATCTGTGTCATTGCATGTATCACTAGTTTGTTCTTTATTTCTGCTGAATAGTAGTCCACTGTACAAATATACTCAATTTGTTTATTTTTCTATTGCCAAACATCTGGACTATTTTCAGTTATTGGCAATTATGAATAAAGTTGTATGAATATTCTTGTAAATGTTTTTGTGGATATGTTTTTTCTTGGATAAATACATGGAAGTGGAATTTCTGGATCAAAAGGAAGATACGTGTTTAGCTTTATAGAATTGTTAGTTTTCCAAAGTGATTTTACTATAGCATACTCTGATTAGCAATGTAAAAGACTTGTGGTGCACCATATCCTCATCAGTATTAGCGTTCTGTCTTTTTGGGTGTTAAACATTGTCATGTGTGTAACATGATAACTCACTGAGGCTCTTGCTTTCTTAAAAGTCAGTCTGATAATCTATGCTTTTAATTGGAATGATTATTCTCTTTACATTTAGTGTAATTATTGATACAGCTGGATTTGATCTACTTTTCTATTTTAATTCTCTCCATTTTCCTCCTCTCTTGCCTTCTTCTGCCTAAACAAATATTTCTTAGAATTTCATTTAAATTTAGCTCTACATTTTTTGTACTTTTTCTTTAGTGGTTGCTGAACATAATGTTCACATGTGTTAAAGTCACTTATGGTTGAAATTTAATCAAACAAGTTTTTAATTCATTACTGTAACAAATAATAACATTTGGTCACAGAAACTTACAGCACTATTATGGTTCAAGTTAAATAAGGACTCCTGCCTTCACTACCCATGATACAGGTAAAATCTTGCATGGTATTACCTGAGCATGCAGAAAATAACTAAGGTGAAAATTAGTCTTAATGGAAAAGCAAGTCATTGAAAACCCACCTATTGAAAAGGATTAAATTTACCATCGAATGAATTAAACTACTTTCTTTAATCATTATATCTTTTTAAAAATAGTATATCTTTCTTCCCTCCCTTCCTTCCTTCTTCAACTAGATCAGCATATTACATGAGAAATAAGCCTTGGCAATTGAAGCACACATGAAAAAATTTAGTATTTAAGCACATGAAAAAAATTAGTATTTAAGAATGTTTGAAGGTCAGTGGGCTCCAAATATACTTAGGCAGGTCCTTTACACTTTAATAGAAGCCTCTTTTTTCATTACCCTTGAAAATGTTTTATGGGTTCTTTCAACTCCTAGGTACCATACCCTGACCTCTCACACTTACGTTCCCTATATTACTTTGTCTCCTTCTACACTGAGAAAGAAGAAAGCTCAAATGAATTTCTCTCAACTTCTCCCTCCCACCTAACTCCTCTCATCCATGCTGACTGACCACTCCCTACTTGCAGACATATTAAAACACTCTTGGCCATCTTTCAGCTCTTTTCTTTTTCTTCTTTCTACTCAATATCTGTAACATGTAAATAGGCTCCTAAAATAAAACGACATCATAAACAACAGAAGTCTCTACTTTCCTTTTCACTGAATTTCTTGAAAAAGTAGCCTGCCTTTGTTGAGTTCAATTTCCTTATTGCCTGTGAACTTCTCAAATTCTATCTAGGGATTGTGTAATTGTGCATTGTAGAACTGTCCAACAAATGCTAATATATTACCTAAACTAATGGTCATTTTTCTGTTCTTTTTCTTTCTTTCTTTCTTTCTTTCTTTCTTTCTTTCTTTCTTTCTTTCTTTCTTTCTCTTGGCCTGTTTAGAGCATTGCACTGTTCACTACTTCCTCCTGAAATTTTCTTCCCTTTGGTTTTTGTGATAACAGACTCTACTGATTTTCTTGCTATCTCTCTTTGCCATTTTCTAAACAAAACCTTGCATACTCCATTTAGTTCTGTGCTCTTTTCATTTTTATACCATCATTCTGTGATCTCATTCACTCTTGTAACTTCAACTGTCATTTCTATGCTGCTGATGCCTAAATTTATATCTTTTGCTTGTATTTCTCAAGTGAATTTCAGACTTGCATAGAAAAATGCCCACTGGACATCTTCATTTGGATGTTCCACAAATACTTCAACGTCAGTAAGTTCAAATTAAATTCATTGCCTCCATCCAAAACCTCTTCTGGTACTCTTCTGGTACCCCTATTAAACAGTAACATCATCCATCCATATGACTAAGTGCAAGGCCTGGGAGCCATCTTGGTTGCTTTCTATCACATAAATCACACATCCAATCAGATATTAGTTATGTAGCTTCACTTCATTATAAAGTGCTTCCCATGTCCAGTTTCTCTTCTTTATTCCTACTATCAACCATTACTCTGGCCTCTCAGTATTTCTTTTATGGATTACTAGTACAATCTCCTAAGTAATTTCCTGGCCTCAGGGTTACTCCTTTCCCCTCTGTTCCCCACAATCCCTCAAGAATGACCTATTAAACATGTAAAACTTTTCATGGCACTCTCCTGTCTAAATGATGTCAATGGTTCCCAATATTTCTGGATAAAATTTAGACTCTCTTGCCTGGCATAAAAGGCTATGAGTGCTAAAGCCCCTACTTATCTCTCAATCTCACCATCCTTTACCATCTGTGTACATCTTTACCCTAGCCAAATAAAATGTGGTGACTCTTTAGTTACTCAAAAAGATCTTGATGTCTCATGCTACTGAACTTCTGTCTTTGCTGATCCCTCTGCTGAAGTGTCATTTTTCTGTCCCTTTTCTACACAAATCCTATGTATATTTCAAAACTTGGATCAAGTATCTCTCCTGAGAATCTTTCTCATTATTTTAGCTTTGTTTAAATGACTTTTCTCTGCCTTCACAGCTTTCCCTGAGTCTATTGTACTTTTCACACCACATTTAATTATTGGTTTATTTCTTTATGTCATCCCACTAGTACACTTGCTTCTTTATGGCAAGTACCAGTCTTTTTTTATCTTTGTATCTCCATCATTTACCAATGGGCCAGGCACACAGTATTTAAGAAATGTTTCCTGAATAAATGACATCAAGTCTAATCAAATCAACATAAGAGTTAATTTTCTAGTGACATATATATTAGCAGCACAAGGCAATTAACTATGATCATCACTAGATAAGTCATACTAAAAAATTTGCAATAACTTTTTACACATTTGCCCCAGGAAGGGTAACAAGAAATATTGGGTAACACAAAAACTGCTCTTGAGGCCTCTCATAAATCACAGGTTCCAAAATATAATGGTATATGGGAGCTTCTTTCTTCTAACAAGAGATCCCCAAGGCTAGGTTTCTGACAAAAAGAGGATAGATAGAAAATTATATAGGAGATGAGCACAGAAAAGAAGGTATGTATCAATCAGAGAAAGATATAAAGTAAGACATTTTGTTAATGGCAAATGGAAAGTGTATTTGGAGGTACCTCTTTAAAACCATGTATCCATGTGTCTCCTAAGAGGTTCTGCTTTATCATTTTGTTTTATGTCCTATCCTCAGCACAAACTCTTTAAATTCTATCTACAAATCAACATAAAAAGGAAAAATTATATTCCAAAGTGATTTTCTTTTTCTTTTCCTATGCTGGAAAATGATTTTTAAACTATTAGATTGAACAATGAAATTGCAATTTTTGTAGGTCAAAATGGTAAAAAAACAAAACAACAACAACAAGCAATTTCACATGGTTCAGCAAAATATAGAAAGCGTAATTATCTTTACTAAAATAATTTTGCAACAGCTAAAGTGGACTAATTTTCAATTAATGATATAACAGACATAATGCTTTAGGGTCCCCTATTATTGCTGAGCAAGATGCATTCTCTACATGGATACAGAGATAATTTATTGTCATCAATTGAAATGTTTTATGGGAGTCGTGAGATATAGGTGAATACCAATGGGTAGATTCAGAGTAAGATATGTCACTTACTTTGGGGACTCTGGCACAAAGAAATAAAGAATTCACTTAATTCCTGATACTCAGAGTGTGGTCTGTGAACTGGTGGTGTCTGCATAATCTGAGAGCTTTTAGAAATGCAATGCCAAGGTTTGGGTTCTATCCTAAAACTACTATAGCAGAAAACACATTTTACTAGACTCCCTCTTCACCTAGTGATTCTGATGCTCCTTAATATTTATGAAGCATTGAATCAAAACACTTGTTCACAGGTCAACTTTACATGGGATCACCTGAAGGGTTAAAAAATATTGATGCCTAAATCCCCGCTCCAGAAGTTCAAATTTAATTGGTTTGAAGAACAGTCTGACCACTGGGGTTTTTATAAACTGGAATAATAAAGTTAGATGACAATAACCAGGTCATTCTAATGTACAAAAAAAGTTGGGATCCACTACTTTGGATGCAATTTTAGGAAAGAAACTCTTAATCCTAGGGGATATTCAAAATCACATTCTGCAGTATTAGACATTTTCACTATTATGGCACACATATACTTAGAATAGACTTAGTGCTACCATGAAAAGTAGCCAAACAAAGCAAAAGATAAAAACCAAATGTCAAGATACTTTACAGTTTTTAGAAACAGAAAGTGATAGATATTCAATAGCCCGTCAAAAGGAAATAACAGTTTCTCTTTCTTTACAAGACTATGATCTATGTGAAAGAAGTAGATGAAAAAAATAGCAAGGGAAGGTGGGGGAAAATGAAAGATATGTTACTTTGATGATTTATGTATTAAAGCCAAAAAACAATTCGACTGAATGATAAATGAAACACTAGACACTTGATCTGTCACTACGGACTAGGTAATAAAAATATAACCTTAGATGTATTCTAGTGAAAAAGTCAGAATAACGTTCTAACATTTTATCTTTGGATGAAAAGTCTCGGGATATGTTCAGAAACAAGAAACTAAACACAACAGAATCAGAATTTAGACCAGCCATTTCATAGTAGCTTATTCAAAGTATATCTATATTTTCTCCTGGAAATCAACCACTTTGCAGATTTGTATCTCAGAATTAACTCAATCATGTTCTGCACACTGCTTAATGTAGCTATTCCAGCATCTCTTTGATGGGAACACCACCTTCTGAGTCAAGAATGCAGCCTTTCAGAAACCAGGTGGAGCAAAAATCATAGCAATATGAATAAATGACAAGCACAGTGCCATCTGCATAATACATTAATGCTCTCTGGAATGCTGTTACATTTATTTTTTATTTTTTTATCATTTTTTTTAGAGAGGGGAAAGAGTGAAAGAGGGGCAGGGGGAAAGGGAGAGAGAGAATCCTATGCAGGCTCCATGCCCAGCAGAGAGCCTGACTTGGAGCTCAATCTCATAACCCAGAGAGCTCATGACTGGAGCTAAAATCAAAAGTTGAATGCTCAACTGACTGAGCCACCCAGGCACCCCTCAGTCAACACATTTTAAATAATAAAATCAAATCAGAAGATTTTAGAGCTTAAAATAATTTTAACATCTGCAGTGTAGCAGAATGGTACAATTCAATTTGCCCAACTGAGTTGAATCTGGTTGAAGATTTTACTTCTTAATTAAAGGACCCTGCCATTGATCCAACTTGCAAACTTCTTTTCAGCTGTAGATATAATTTTATCCAGCTAGCATCTTGAAGACATTTACATTTCTATTTAGGTGGTGAGTGTCATTTGGAAGCAACCTAATCAAATGCCAAAGAAGGAATTTAATAGTTATACCTACAATAATATATAGCTAGGTCATTCCTTAGAAATGTTACTCCTCTAATAAGTTTTTGCTAGGATTTGGAAACCCAAAGAAGTGATTTTTAAATGTTTGTAATCATTATTCACAGAAATACATATATTTAAAAAACACACTGTAGAAACCCCTTCATGGTAAATTAAACCTGAATTTCTAGAGAAACCTAGAAGCCTGAAAGAATTTTAAATTAGATTTGAACATAAACACAGAGTAGCGCTGTAGTTTGGAGAACATGGCTGTGATTCAGACCACTACTCAGTTACACAGGAGAATCAATGCGTTGTGATTTTGATAGAAATGATAAAATGGAAACTACTGCGTAATCACACAGGAAAACACTTCTAAACACTTATAAGTATCATCAGTTATTACAGATAAGGAAAAATAATATAGTAAGAGTAAGTAAAATCCTTTATGGTGGCATTTCCTTTTTTGGCAGCTTGATTTAAGAGATCTGTACTATAAGAGAACAGTAAGGGGATCCCTGGGTGGCGCAGTGGTTTAGCGCCTGCCTTTGGCCCAGGGTGCGATCCTGGAGACCCGGGATCGAATCCCACGTCGGGCTCCCGGTGCATGGAGCCTGCTTCTCCCTCTGCCTATGTCTCTGCCTCTCTCTCTCTCTCTGTGTGTGACTATCATAAATAAATAAAAATTAAAAAAAAAAAGAGAACAGTAATACTGAGAGGTTGTCAGGACTTGGAGTCTGTATTAAGGAATCTCTATTATTAAATAGAGTCACACCCCAGGTGTGCCACATTCTAGCCAGGTAACATAACCCTTCTGTACCTTCATTTCCTCAGCTATAAAGTGAGAATAATAATAGGATCAGCTCACAGGGGTGTTGCATGAATTAAATTAGGTAAATACATTACAGCATTTAGAACACTGCTAAGGAATATAGTAAACACTCAACACAGACTTCTTTTTCCTCCTCTTTTTCTTTTTATCCTCCTCTTCCTCCAACTATTTTTTTTTCTCCTCCAACTATTTGGAGATAGTTGTATAGCTGGAGATAAAATGCTATCTTTAAATTGGCTCTTCTTTTTTTTTAAGATTTATTTATTTATTCATGAGACACACACACATAGAGGCAGAGACATAGGCAGAGGGAGAAGCAGGCTCTATGCAGGGAGTCCGATGTGGGACTTGATCCTGGGACTCCAGGATCATGCCCTGAGCCAAAGGCAGACGCTTAACCACTGAGCCACCCAGAGGTCCCTAAATTGGCTCTTCTAAGTTTTTGTATTCCACCATCCACAATCAATCCATGCTATACCTCACCAAGGGGGGTGTGCACCCATTAGATACCATTCTCTTTGTTTAGGTTTTTTCACGTTCTTGTCTCCAAATTGTACATAGGTCTTAAAATTTCCACTCAACCCTTAAGCCTAATAAAACTTCCCCAACCCAAAAACTAGCCTGAAACTTCCAGAAGCTCTACCTTGTTCTACTCTAAAGGTAGCAGGAAACTCAATTCACAATTGAAGATTCATTATGAGTGATTTAGTAGACTGGAACTCAGTTTGGATGCTGTGAATGAGAAACTCTGTTGTGTGCCTTTGGTGACCAGCTGCTCAGAAGTGTTTTCTACTCTCATATCAAAGATGAATGAAAATCTCCTGGAAAGCGAATGTATAATCATGTCAGCTATGGATTTCACCAGAAAATCAACTATTTTAACCCAAAGAAATGTTCCAGAAAGACTGAGAGCCAAGGCAATCCAATATCTAAAAGCAGCATCATTAGCTTCTAGCTACATACTATTTTGAAAAATGTCATCCTTTTTTTTCCAGAAAAGTACAGACCCTTAAATTAAAATGCTTTTAGAAAAAAAAATGCTTTTACAAACAGCAAATTAAATTAAATCAAGAAATAAAATGTGCTAAATTTCTTTGCAACAATACATAGCAAATTACAAAAATTTATTAGCCTGCTTTTAAAAAAATTCTCAATAAATGTGAGAAAACATTTACATTAGGCATCCTTTTTCATTATTAGCTCCATCTTGCAAAAATGTTTACCTGGATGGGGAAAGGGAGGACAATTCCGAATTCTGTTTTCAACATGTTTAATCAACTAATCAAGTTAGATTTAAATTGGCAATTCTTCCTTGCATCTTCAAATTCCATAAGATAAAAACAATGAAAGCATGCAATCTTAATGAAGGTACTATAAAAAGTAATGTGTAATTTCCCTTAAGTACGGTTTTGAAAGAACTTTTTTTTTTTAAGATTTTATTTATTTACTTGAGAGATTGAGAGAGAGAGAGAGAGAGAGAGAGAGAATGGATCCCAGGACCCAGATATCATGACCTGGGCTGAAGACAAATGCTTAATAGACTGACCCACCGAGGTGCCCTGAAGGAACATTTATCTTAATTCTGGTTAGGTTGGTCTGCTCTAACTGTACTTTTAGAAAAAGTGCTTCATAAACAACCCTATACATGAAATGAGTTCCAGTATTTAGACACAGCTAAAGTCTTATTGCAATATTTTGGAATTCTGGGGGATACATGCTGCATGTTAATGATCTAATTATCATCTGAAAAGTCAACAGTCTATTTCTCTAGGATAACAAAAATGAAAAACGTCTTCCATTTACATCAGGAACTTACTTCACTTGACTTGTCAACATCATAAGGTAGTTCTAACGCACTGCATTAAGAAAATCTTCAAAGTTCTAGGATTCTTTGCTTTGCTGCACTAAACAAAACTAAGGATTTTCCTTGGAATAATTGGTAATATTTTAGGGAACGATTTCCCAAAGTGTATTTCACAAAACATTAAGTCCACAAGATGAAACTTATAGAAAGTTTTTATGACCAAATTGTCAAGAAATGCCAGATACTAAATCTTTATCATTATTTTGAAGTTTCTTTAGAATATATGCTCCTTTAAAGCAGGGGATTTGGCTAAGTTTTGTTCACTTATGATGGCTCCAAGCATGTAACAGTGTCCTGCACTTAGGCATTTGGCAGGAATTAATGAATGAATAAACAAACGAACATTAAAAGTTTTGAACAGGAAAGAAACTTCTTTAATTTCCTTTCATCCAGAGTATCTCATAGCTATTTATTCACATGAATCTTTTGAGTTTTCTGTAGCCATTACAGATTATTTATTCTAAATATTTAGAGAAAAGAGAAAAGAAAGCATAGAAATGAAACCACTACCCACCTTAAGAATTAAATGTAACAAATATAACAGAGGTCTCTTGGGAACCTCTCCTCCATTTCATTCATGTCATACTATTCTCCCTCAAATAAGGTAATATCTTACTTTGGTGTTTAAAACTTCTGTTCACATGAAGCTAAGTGCATGCTGCTCTGAGAAATTCTGAACTGGGGAACTGTTAAAGTGCTCTCAAGTGCTAAGATTTTAACTTATTTCTAGTTTGCATATATGTTGCAAATGGTCATCTGTAAACTTATCCATTTATACCATTAATAGAATAATAAGTAAGGAATCAATGAAATAAAACATTAAGAGACAGACCTAAGGCAATGGATAATTGATGTAATAATGATTATATGAAGAGGCTAAGCAGCTTATCTTTCAAATGGTTTGATATTAAATTTAAATATAGATATGGTATATATATCTTATCATACAGTCACCTAAGAAAACATCAAAGTTTTGAAGTATTTGTTACGTATCCCAGGCTGAGTAATTTAGAAAATATTCCCTACTGTTACTAAAAGAAAAAAAATCCCTTAAAAAAAAAATCTCATTTTGACTTACTTACAAAATCAGCTGGGGCTGCAAAAGTAAAACTGTGTCTAGATTAATGTCACAGTGTGGCCACATTTGCATAAAAGAGGTTGCTAAGAAGAGGATCACCTCGCCTTCTTGAGTTGAATAAACAATTAATGATAAAAAAATCTCTTTTATCAAGATCCAGGAAACTACGATAGAGAAGCACATATAAGCTAACATAGTTTAATAGAAAAAGAACTACTTTTAAAAGTTTAGGCAATATTTTATATTAGGCAATATTCACAGTCTTATTTCGGTAAAACTTTTCTTCCTCCAATTTTCAAGCACCATTATAGTTAGCTGTCAATTGTCTTAGAAAAATGTGAAGTATGTAACCACCTAAATGTTCTTTTTGCATATTTAATTTTTGTCCCTTGCTTCACATAAAAGATAAAAAGGCCTATGATGTATATTTCCATATTGTTCTATTTCTTAGTTTTATTTATAAAGAATATTGAGTATTCAACTAGAGGGAAAAAAAATCCATTTGAACCTGATACCTGTGCCGTGTAGGTACTCAAAATACAATTAAACTCAGCAATAGTGCAAAAAAGAAGAGCAACATGTGTGGATAAATTTTCACTTAATAATTGGTCATTGGTGTCCCGCAGTTTTACAGGCAAACACACAGATTCGAATTTCATTCCACCATTGAAACCATATCAATTTTCAAGGCAAGCATTAAATTCTTCCCATGTTATATATCAACGGAGATTGAAATACAACCTCACTCTATATTAGAAGCCCACAAATCCTTTTTCATATTTAAACAAATGAAATTAATTAGTATCTAAAGATATTAATAAAAGAAAAATATCAATTCCTACCTCCATTATCTTTTAGATGTAGTGCTATCTTGGTATCATCTGGAAGAGAAATTCAAAGTTATTGTAACAAAAATAATTTTTAATGGTGCATAAATCTGATGACTAATATAATTGTCTACTAATGCCTTTTTATAACAGGAATAGATTTCAATATCTTAGTTAATTTCCAGTGCAATGAGAGCAAAGTGCTAGTTTACATGAGGTAGTACTAAGATTTCTTACTAAGATTGTTAAGATCAAAACCTTAGTAAAGTATTATAAGATTTTTAAGATCTTGGGAAAAGTACAGTTATAATTTTAACTTAAAATGCACTATTTTTAATTTTCTAAAGTAACTTACTGTAATTAAACTCTAGTTATGGCCTTCTTTATTCATTTTAAAAAATCAAAATCAAGAGAATTCCAAATTAACTAGAATAGATCTTTCAATATTTACAAATTTAACTTCAAAAGTTAAATGCTTATTTATTGCTAATAAATATGACCAAAATCATATATGAAAAGACCACGCCCATAATGAACAAAAGGAACAAATCAGCATGCCTTTTTTTAAATTTTCAGTGATTATATTTTAGTCTAAAGAATAATATTCAAATTTAAGGGATATTTTCACAGGGTAGGATTCAACTACAGAAATATTTCACAGGCTATATAAACAACCCAAAATAATATGGATTAAAATATAATGTTGGTTTTAAAAGCAATAGAATGTATTTAGCAGCTGTCCTCATATCATTTTATAACTTTATTCCAGTTAACTTTTTTTCCAATATCCAATTAAATTTCAATTAAAAGCAAAACTTTCAAGTTTAATTTATTATTCAAATGAAAGCAAGGTTTATGACCCTAAATAAGTAAGACCATTTTTTCCCCTCAAAGCTTACTCTTGGCCAACTAGCCTCATTTTTCTCCTTAGGGGTACGACTCAGGATAAATGCCTATATTTTGGCTGATATACCTTCTTCCCCCAATGAGTTGTGCCTATGTATTCTCTAGTATTTTTGTCTTCCCTGGTAGAGGAAATGTTTTTCAAGACAATTTCTGTGACATACACAGTGCCCCTCTATAGATTATAGACAAACACATTTTATTGTCTGTATTAAGGTAAATATTAGAACTGTGTATAAATAGAATTACCTATTTTCTCCATATGCATTTTGCCTTTCTCTCCTATGACTGAAATGTTGAATGCAGTTACAATAAAATTTGGCAATACAAAAGGACATCTCTATTTCTTTTTTAGGGAGGACAAAGAGCCAGGATCATAGTAAAAGCTAAATCTTAAGAAAAGGCACTATACATTAAAAGAATCCCAACACATATTTTTATTCCATAATAATTTTGTCTTTTCCCCTTTAGAAATACAATTTGCCAAAGAATTACTTTCCTTCTAGAGAACTACTCCTGCACATGTCAACTTTTCTTCCCTCAGAAAAAGAGCAAAAATATCTAGAGCACCTTCTGTGGGCAGGCTGGTGGGCAGCTGGGATGTCACTGCTCTTCTGGTGGTCGTTAAGACCCTGAATTTTGTGGTTGTTGCTTGTACAGTTGTGGTGGTTTGAGAAGAACTTTCCATTGGCTCTGTGTTCTCACACATCTTCTCTTTGGACTAATAAGAGAAACAAATGAGAAAACAACTTAAGAGTGATTGTACATGCATTTAAAAAAGTCACATCAAAGAAGTTGGGTTGTGAAACACAAAAGGCTCTCAGATCAAGATGAGGAAGCAGTTATTTTTGTATAGGGCAGTACTTGTAGATTATAATAATTTACAAAGTATACAAAATAGATGAGGAAAAAACTGGATATAGCAAAGCATTTCCACCTTCAGATACTTGGATTTCATCATTCCTGCAGTTAACCTCTCACATTACTCTTTATCTTGCCCTGCATTTTATACCAATTTATTTATAAAAGACATGATGTCAAGAGGGAGAAGTTCATACAAGAAGAAAATGTGTGCATAAAGAGAAGATTGAAAACACGGTTAGGGATGTGGAGAAAGAATGCAATTCAAACCGGTAATGTTAAATATTAAAAGTTTGGTAAATGCTCCATATTACTTTATTCTGTCAAAAGGAATCCATCACAGGTTCAAAGAATATTTAAAAGTTTTGTTTTCTTTTATGAACTATTCAAAACCAGCCAAGCAAAAGATTGAATGGCTCTCCTGCAATCATTTAGCTTATTTCTCCCTAGTAGAGCTAGACTGAAGATACCAGGAAAAGATGCATATTTTATTTTTTATTTAGAGCCTGCAAAAATAAATACTCTGACCTTCAGCAGCAACGATCTCCAACACCCAAACTTTTACGGTTTAGAAGCTGCTGTTTGTCCTCACCTCTTTGTTCTTCAAAGGACTCTATCCTGTTGGTAGGTCTTAAGTGGAAGATAACTAGTCTGCACCTGGGCGGTACTCATCTCACTTTTGAAAATTATTAGTAAATAAATTCCTTTCTTTTAAATTAAAAACTTTATCTATTCATGAGAGACACACACACACAGACAGAGAGAGACACAGAGAGAGAGAGAGAGAGAGAGAGAGAGGCAGAGACATAGGCAGAGGGAGAAGCAGGCTCTCTGCGGGGAGACCAATGCAGGACTCAATCCCAAGATCTGGGGAGCATGCTCTGAGCGGAAGGCAGACTCAATCACTGAGCCACTGGGCATCCTTTAACCAATTCCGTTCTTAAACTTCTATTGTCCTTAATGAAGTACACTGCACTAATCACTAATTCAGCAAAAGTTCCCGAGATGGCTTCCTTTTTTACTAATGGGATATGATACAGGTTTCTTCCTTACTTCAGCTCCCAATATCCTAGGGGTCATTCAATTCTCCAAACATAGGTGCCCACATCTTTTCAGCCCCAGTGGCCGAATGGTCTCCTCGCTAACTCCACATCAGTTATCACCCCCACAGCTGGACCTCATCAGCAGATGGAGATAGTTTTGTTTGAGATCATAGATCCAATTGTCCTCTTTACAGTCTTCCCATATATCTTTTTGCTTCTCCTTTGAATAAACAGGAAGCCCAAGTGCAATGATTTTCACCCTTCAATCTCCTTCCCGCCTCACTTCAACCTCTCTTTTCAATTCCTTCAAATATCTTGCCCTGTTTTGCTTGTTTTTCCACAACACCTTTTCAGAAAATCCCCAATACCGAATGGAGTAAAAAAAAAAAAAAAAAAAAAAAAATCTGCCTTTTCCCTGCCTGTAACTAAGCCAGGAGCAGCTGGAGGACAATCACAGAGCCTCCCCCACCCCCACTCCGACCACCGGGAGCTCCGTAAATGTACCTCCTGGGCCTCAGTGGGCTTTCCGTGATGCTTGGCAACACTGCCCTGCTTTGCTGGTATCCTCTGCCATCACTGTATCAATTTATTTTTCTTTTCTTTTTTTTTTAAAGATTTTATTTATTCATGAGAGACACAGAGAGAGAGAGATGCAGAGACACAGGCAGAGGGAGAAGCAGGCTCCATGCAGAAAGCCTGATGTGGGACTCGATAGGGGACTCCGGGATCACACCCTGGGCAGAAGGGAGGTGTTCAACCACTGAGCCACCCAGGCGTCCCCCTGTCCTATCAATTTCAAACCCTCTCCACTCTACTGAAAACTATAATCCCATAATGCCTCTTCCAGTATTACCCCATGGGCTCACCTTTTATTTCCTTGATAAGAATCATCAGCAAGAACTCTACATTTCTTCACAAATCAGCATCCTTGCTTGAATCTACACCGACCTATCCCTCTTTCTTTCTGTAATAATGGATGGGTCTCAGTATTTTTAGCTATTCTCTCTACCTCTACTCTGGCCCAATTTAGCCCACTTACTCAGGTATGGTGAGTTTGCTCATTTAATATCATCCTTTCTCTTCAATGTTTTCAATCTTGAGTTTTCTACTGCCTTGTTCCCATTAGCACTTAAACACACTCAAGCATGCCCAATCTTATTTTAAAAACTCAGTCCTCCTCCTCCTCCACAATGCATCCTGACGTTCCTCTACTTTTCCTTCCATTCAGTCATACTTCCAGAGAGACTGGTCTGCCCTGGTCTTCACAGACTCTCATTTCCCCCACTTATGAAAATGTATCCAATACAACCTTATTAAAATTTCTTATGCTGGTGGTTCTAATATCTCCTTATGCACAAAATCGTCTTTATTCTTCATATCTCACAGCATGTGACACAGCTGTCCACTTTCTAGTTTTGGGTTCTGTGACACATATTCTCACCAGTTTTCTGATAGCTTTTTATAACTCCTTTATTTCCTTTTTATTTTTGTCTATTATGTGTTCGTAGTTCTTATAGATCTTTCTTGACTAATCTTTTTGCTATATGCATTCTCACTAGCAATTTTCACCCATCATTTCAATTCACATCTTTATGTTGATTTACATAAATCGATACCAACAATACACATCTCTCTTTTGGATTTCTGACCCAAATATTCATCTATTGACTTAACATATGCATGTGGGTGTCACAGACATCTCAAATTCAATACATCTCAAATGGAACTGGCCACATATTATTCTCCCCCTGTGTTTCTATTGTCAAAGACCAGTATTAGCAAACACTCTAATGTTTAAGGTAACATCCTGAACTTGTTTCACTTATAGCAGTAAAGGCAGATTAAAGACTCTAAATGGTCCTCCTTCTACAAAACAAGTAGATTCTGGATAAAATGAATTTATCATTACTAGGATTTGCAGGAAGCAAAGAAAATCTCCAATGGTACATTTTTATTGTCTCTCCCCCAAAACAAAGCAAAAGCTATGTGCTATATAGAGTAAGAGTCTGATACACATTAAGCAAGGTAAAAATGCAGGATTTGCCCAGAGGGCAAGAAATGTTAAAACCCAATAGTGCTTCAAGGAGATCAAGCCTTGTGCCAGCAGGAGATGGCTGAGATAAATCTAAACATCTCCTCTCTATATTAAATAGGGACATATGGTATCCCCTAAAACTCTCAGGTTCTCATCAAACATTCTTTGGTGGAAAATACAATCTATTTAGGTTCCAGGGATTACCATGGAATAAGATCAAATAAAAATGCAATCCTAATTAAAGGACACAAAAAGAACAAGAAAACTGACAAAGTTAGCAAAAACAATGAACAACATATTTAAAATACCCAAATCTTAAGATATTGTGGTCATCCAATATAAGATACATAAAAATTATATATTAAATATTTAAAGAAATAAAAATTCAAATTGAACTAGTAACATAGACTAGAAAAATGTCTTGGCAGATTTAATAAAGTATAAACTTTAAATTTTAGAAATGAAAAATACTCTTTTTGACATTATTACTTCAATGAATATGTTTAATAGTGGATTAAACAAGATGAAGACAGAATTAATAAACTGGCAAATTGATTCAGATATCTTGCCCTGTTTTGCTTGTTTTTCCACAACACCTTTTCAGAAAATCCCTACTGTTGATTTGTTTGATTTAAAGAAACTACCCAGGACAACACAGAGAAATAAGAAGATAGATGATATAAAAGAGGAGGTTAAAAGGAAGTGATAAGAAGGTCAAGGCTATCTCCAAAGAGTCCAAAAGGTGAAAATAAAGAGGATGGAGAAGTCTGATTAAATACTACGTTACTAAACTTGACACCCAATTGGTTAGAAAACACACATTCTTTTTGAGAACATGTAGATAATTTGCACAAATTGCCCATGTACTATTCCATGAACAAGTTCCAACGAATTTTGAAGATACATATACACAAAAACTAACCAGGAAATAAAAGATTGATTCGGTACCTTAGATTGATAATAGATGTCAACTAAATAAAGTCATGGAGAAAATGAAAAGAGAAGGCAAAATCTGGGGAAGATACATACAACTGGAGATACCAGCTAAGTAAGAATACAACAAAAATAAATAAAAAGGTATAAAGGATAGTAAGAATCAAAACTCTCATTTTATAAAAAGATTTATTTGTTTATTTGAGAGAGAGAGAGAGCAAAAGTGGGAGGGGGATGCCCCCCAAACTATTATTATTTCTAGATTATTACTTCCAAAACTCTCATTATTTCTAGGTGATAAGATTGCTTATGTAGAGAGCCACCAAGTATCTTGATACATATTTTTAAATTAGTAAGAGAGTTTTATAAGGTGGCTATATATCAGACCTATTATGTCTGTTACATACTATCAATGGATATTTACTGTCTGGAATAAAAAGAGAAAGATAATTACTCAATAGAAAAATCACAAAAAGATATGAAGAGGCATCTCACAGAAAAGGAAAGGCAGAAGGAGATACACAGAAGCCAAAAAGAATATGAAAATACATTCAATTTCTTTGATAATTGGTGAAATGCAAATGAAGTTCCTGATAAGATACCATTTTATACCCATTAGATTTGCAGAAATGAAGAAATCTGACAAAATCAGAGTTGTAGGGATCATGAAATAATGGGAGCCTGTTTGAGTTCCAGCATCGTGCTGGTAGTGGAACATGGATAAACTGGAAATAGTTTGACATTATCTTCCAAATTTGAGCATTTACCTAACTCACAATGACTAATTCCATTTTTAGGAATATTAGAGAAACTTGTGTCCATTTGATTCAGGAGATAAGCATAAGACACTTCTGTCAGAAGAAAAATCTTGAAACAAATGTCCATAAACCAAAGACTGAGTGAAGAAAATATGATTGTGAGAATGTAACCTCTAGTAAGGCAGAGTTTGGTAATTTGCTTTGAATTGTCAATTTTTTTCCCCTAACTATTCCATTCTAGTACCTAAAAAAATGCCTGTGACATCTTGGGCATACAATAAGTATTTGGTAAGTGAATGAATGGCATATTTTTAAAAAGATTAAAAAAAATTTTTTGAACCAGTTAGGGGAAGAGCAGAGCTCTGCTGCTGAGCCCAGAGCCTGAGGTGGGTCTCGATCTCACGATTCTGAGATCATGACCTGAGCCAAAATCAAGAGTCGGATGCTCAATGGACTGAGACATTCAGGTACCTCGTGAATTAATGGTACATTAATAGCATGGAATATATTGCTATGGAAATTAATAAATCACCATCATGGCACCAATACAGATAAGTGTTAAAAACAAAATTCTGAGTGATAAATTAAAAATTCAGAATAGTTTTGTTTGTTTTGAATAGGGAAGGGCACAGATGCAAAGGAGTAGGAGCTAATAGCCAGTTTCATAGTCCCTGGTAATCTCACTCATATATTGAGTAGCATGATCACAGGGCTTCATTTGCTCAATGTGTTTCAGAGTTACATTAATATTATACAGTGTTAAAAAGATTTTTTGAAAGAAAAGGATAAAGAGAATTTTAAAACACTTTCACAGTCTTCATTTCCATTCAGCTACCTAACTACTGATCCTTTCCTCCATCTCTTCTGTGGTCACCACTCCTTACCCACTGATTTAGGTGAGATCATCAGCATCTCTGGCCAGGGCTATTACTATAGTCAACTTACTGGCTTCTCGCCTCATAACCTATTATTCACCCATAGCTGGGTGATTCTTCCAAAAAGCCATGATTAAAATCCTTTCCTTGCTTTTATATTTCAAATTGAGATATAAGATATACATATAGCAATATATTAGTTTCAAGTGCATGACATAATGATATTTCTATACATTGCAAAATGATTACCGCGGTAAGTCTACTTTACATCTGTCATCATAATTACAAAAAGTTTTTTGTTGTTGTTGTGATGAGGATTTTTAGGGTTTACTCTCAGTAATTTTCAAATTATGTGACAAAGTATTATTAACTATAGTCACAATGTTATACATTAAATCCTTAGGACTTATTTATTTTATAACTGGAAGTTTGCACCTTTTGAGCCCCTCCTATAATTTCTACCCACTCTCACCACTCATCTGTTCTCTATCTATGAGTTTGGGTTTTTTAAAATTTTTTTTTGGTTTTTGTTTTGTTTAGATTCCACAAATAAATGAGATCATACAGTATTTGCCTTTTCTATCTGATTTATTTTATTTAGCATAATGCCCTCAAGATCGTTCCATATTGTGACAAATGGCAAGATTTCCTTCTTTTTATGGCTAAATAATATTCCATTGTATGTATATGTATTTGTGTACATTCATACACATACACTACACTTTCTTTACCCATTCATTCATCAATGGACACCTAGGTTATTTCCATATCTTGGCTATTATAAATAATGCTGCAATCAACATGGGGATGCTGTTATATTTTTGAGTTAGCGTTTCATTTTCTTCAGGTAAATACCTGGAAGTGGAATTGCTGGATGATACGATAGTACTATTTTTAGTTTTTGAGGAAACTCCATACTTCCCTTGTCTTTAGGGTAAAGTCCAAAGTCCTTCAGCTTGTCATAGTTGGGGCTCTGTTTACGTCACCCATCTCACTTCTCACCACTTCTCTTCTTAGGTCCAGTTATCCTTCATCTCAAATATCTCCTCTTCAAGCAAACCTTACCTTATGCTAGTTACCAACACCACATCCTTATAGTTACTCTCTGTCCATGTCCTTCTCTAAATATAGCCCTTTGTTCAGTGGTGTATCTACCTGGTAGACAAACTTCTTCCATTTTTACATTATTTATGCTTAGAACAGTTTATAGTAAGTGCTCATATTAGGATTTGCACTCACGGAGTAAATTCATCTCACTGGATCAGAAAGAAAATCTAACTCTAGTTTTAGGCACAGAAGATGGACTGGAGTCAGTGACTTTTAGAAGGACAGAATTGCTCAACACAAAGCCACTAATATTGACAATTTAATTACATAATTAAAAGGGAACACTGAATATTGAAAATACTTGACTCTGAGATCCTTGGGAATAGGGAGTGATTTTTTTTTCTTTGCAATTTTAGTGCTCGGCACATTCCACCAGATATAGTAAACTCTCCACAGATATATTTTGGACAGTCTAAAACATGATGGCTTCTTCTCTATTTCCTTGGTTCATGGTGGGCAAGAAAATTAGGATGTCTGAATTACACTCTCGATCTTTACCCAACTATAGCTATTCAATTTCAACATTTTCATTGAGGTAAATATGATTACATGAAAGAAACATCAATCTGAAAACACAACCATCGTTCCAGCAGTATATTTTCACTTTGAATGATGTTGTTCTATAAGTGAAGTGAAATAGATAGATTAGTGTGTATCACTGTAATCTCCCAAATGAATGTCAGAAAGTTGATTAAAGCTGCATTGGCAATACTGCACTTAAAAATCAAGTATATTCTCAAAGATGTTTTTCTAAAGATATTTATAGGACATCATAAATAAGAACTTAGTTTTTAAAAAAGGCTCTAATAACCATTGGTCTCCCAATAGTTTTAAAGAGAGCACTTTCACATGGTTTGCTTTTCCTGAATGAGAAAACTTGTGTAATTGTTAAGAGTTTGAGTTTTCATTGAAAATCCACACCCCAAAACTTAACACAGGCAGAAAAAAACAAATACTTTTCTTTGTGACCCTAATAGGATATGTTCATGGGACCTGAAATGACAGCGTAAATACAATTCACTAGAAAATTTTAAACAGGATAAAATTGCTTCTGCGATTGCATACACCTGCTTAAATCACGTCCTTGCATCACTGTCTCCATCACTTTTGTCTCAGGGTTATTGTATCCATGTTATACTATTTCTAACTTATTTTACATTAGTTTGCTGCAATCAGTCTTTTCCTCCATACCACTGGTTTTGTAACTCAAGCAAAAAGGCTTCTGAGATCTTAGAAAAGCAGTAAGTGTTTAAGAGAATTGCCCTTTGCTTGTAAAATTCAAATTCTGGTTCTATTTCCTAACCACACACCTAACTCTGATACCCTCAACGCCCCCGTCCCCACCATCTCCCCTCACCTCTCCCTCTTCTCTTAGTCATATGGAGGTGATAACAGCTCCCATGTCCAAGGAAGGGTCTGAGACTAAATCGAGATAAACGTGTGGCACATATTAAGGGCTCGATAATTGCTGGATAGCTTTGTTAAATTAGATGTCATCTTCATTAAGATGTAGCAACTCTATATTGCAGCTTGGTCCCAAGAATCTTGTCATGAGAAAGCACATGTACCTCTTCAGGGCATCCGCTGTCCACCCAGTCCTGCCGATGGCGATCGAATCCACTGGAACATCTTCAGAGATGACACATAGCAGTTCAGAAAAGACAGTAATAGGGTGCAGAGTTGGGGTCGGAGGAGGGTGAAATGAAAAGAAAAAAATTGGTAAGTAGCCAATTCTCAAATTTTCACTTTAGCACAACATAAACTTTCTTTTATAGAACTGTTAATGGGAGTGACAGTGAAATATTTACAATGTGGTGAGTAACAACTCACTCCTTAGGTAGTCATGCTATTAGGATCACTTAGAGCAACAAATTATTCCACTGATGCCCACTACACTGTGCAGAACACCTGGGTCCCCATGCAAACATAAGGCCAATTGTGATCCTATGAAGTTGGTTTTCTTTTTACTCATACTTTTTTTTCTCCTCATCAGAACAAATGGATATAGACAAATTTTTTGCAGGTATCATATTTTAGGATTTCAGATCTCTATTTGTTTTCCTTATTATTATTATTTTTTTAATTTAAGACCCGTAGTCATTCAAACTCTCTATTGTGAAGTAGAAGTTTAACTCAGCAGATTTGGGGTGTTCAAACCCTCACATTCCAAAGAAAAAACTGGATCTGTCTGGCTCCTGGGAGATAACCTCCAAGCCATTGGGATATCGCACCTGATAAGAGTGCCTTTGTAAATCTTGGGTTTGGGGCTTTGCAAGATAGTTTATGCTAACAAGATGCTTTATGCTGAATGGATGTTTTTATTCATCTGGAGATGGGCCAGGCTGAATCAGTTTGACCTCTTGGAGGGGCTGAAGATTAGTGATGAGAACAGTCATAGAGAAATTCATACTTAATCTGCCTGACCCTCAATAAAAACCCTGGACACCAAATCATGGGTAGGCTTCCCTGGTTGGCAACACTTGGTGTGTATTTTCACGAATTGCTGCTGGGGGACTTAAGTGCTGTCTGTATAACTCCACTGGGAGAAGACAACTGGAAGCTTGTGTTTGGTCTCTTGTGGACTCTACCGTACGTATGTATTTTTCACCTTTACTGATTTTAATCTGTATCCTTTTGCTATAACAAATGGCAACCTTGAGAATAACAGCTTTTGGGGAGTTCTGTGAGTCCTTCTGGTTAACCAGTATACCTGAATGTGTTCTTATGAACCCCTAACAGCACTATGCTTAGGTCATCCCTAAAAGGTCTAATTCAGCAAGCACTGGGTTAATAAGATTTTGTTTAGTTCTACTCTCTTCCTTGATTGGAAAAATTTTCTGCCCTCTTTCTCTACCCAGCTATAGTCCATTTATTATTTTAAGACCCAGCAATTATTATTGGAGTCCATCCTGATAATGCTTCATAATTGCTGTGATCACATCTTATTTTACTATTTAACTTCTCCCTTTTATATAAAACTTCATGTACTTATGTCTTATTTATGAAACTTGATTGTGAACATTTTAAAGTTAGGGCTGGTATCATATAAAATCATACTTAGTATATCTCACACATAATTTCTGTTTCATGTTGGAAATTCAAAATATGTTTGCTAGTCTGTTAAAATTAAGGATTTGTATAACTCCTGAATTTTACATCTAGGTATATATTTATATATGGTACATGAATCCATACTGATAAATATTAATATAAATACCTATATGTTTTTCACAATTAATGGAGGTCATTCAACTTTTGCCTTATGTTTTCGTATAGTCTTACTTTGCAACTTTTTAAAAAAATTTGTTTTGCAATGAACGAGTCTACATGATGACTTTTTCTAAGAATCCTTGCCAGAGATTATGTACCATGGCATGGATGAGCATAATTTAATTCAAGTGGAATGTGAAAACATCTCTACTGTCAACAAAGAAGACTGTATCTATCATTTTGCCTGAACATGATCCATTAGAGCTCTGCTGTTTTATGCCTACCATCTGTGTTGAATAAACTTAAGTGTGGAATAAACATCAGTGTGTGATCTGGCATCCCAAGTGTGAGAATCCTCAGTTGATCAAGGCCATCATCTCTGGTTACCCAGAAAGTCTGACATTTGAAGCCTGTTTAATTCCAGAGGAGTTAGATGGCTGTTCCCTCTTCTCCTTGTTTCCTTTCAATTTTGTTTAAATATTGAAAAATGTATTGACATTTCCTTTTGCCCTGAGGATATATCAATTTTCTAAAAAAGTATATTTTGGGAGTCACCTGATCACAAGTCATTTTGAGAGCTACAAGTAAATAAATGGAACAGATAATTTTTAAAGTGCAGTTTGTCTTCACTTACTCTATTCCAGATATATTCAGAGTCAGTGGGAATTAATAACCTTTATCTTATATTTAACAAGACAGTACCGTATCTTAAATTTACGGGTCAGTCAAAATTTCATCTTAACTAATTAGTCCTTTAAATTGTTAAATTAGGGCAGCTCAGGTGGCTCAGCGGTTTAGCGCCACCTTCAGCCCAGGGCCTGATCTTGGAGACCTAGGATTGAATCCCACATCAGGCTCCCTGCATGGAGCCTGCTTCTCCCTCTGCCTGTGTCTCTGCCTCTCTCTTTCTGTCTCTGTCTCTCTCTCTCATGAATAAATAAATAAAATCTTAAAAAAAATGTTAAATTAATCCCAGGAAAAATACAGAAAGTGCATTTTGCTTGATTTATTAAATAAGCCCACAGTTATATTGTGTGAAATTAGGTTCCACTGGAAATATGTGATTCAATTAAGTAATTCATCCATTTATTCACAATTGATTCCCTATTAACTGATTTGCAGTTTACTAATTGCTAGGGTACGAAGGATTGAGAATGGTAGAGCATGAAAACATTTGATTTGAAAAAGTAATGCATTTTGGTAACTTACAGTGCCTTAGAAAATTCACACGACCAGACACTTAATTTTTAGTTTTCTTTCTAACCTATGAAAGCAATTATAAACAAAAGGTTGTGTATTTGTGTGTGTGTTACAAAGACACAAGAAAGTGTTTCTTAGTGTTACTAAGAAAAATCACCTTTCTATTATCTCTGAATTTTAAAATACCCAAAAATCCCCTTTAAGAACACCTTCCTCTCTCCATTGAGCTGCTGCATTGTTTTTTCTAAAACCCAATGATATTAGCCATATCATGCTCCAGCATATTGATTTCCTGACATTCCTTTTCTTTTTAAGATTTTATTTATTTATTCATGAGAGACACACAGAGAGAGAGAGAGAGGCAGAGAGACACAGGCAGAGTCGTGGGACTCGATCTCGGGTCTTCAGGATCATGCCCTGGGCCGAAGGTGGCGCTAAACCGCTGGGCCACCCGGACTGCCCGATTTCCTGACATTCTTAACACTGTGAGCAGAGAGGCTCTCTCCTACACTGGAATCACCTAGTATTCCTGTTGAAAGCAAATTCATGAATGTAGCTGAATAAGATTCTCCGGCAGTTTGGGTCCAGCAATTTTCATTGTAAACAAGGCACCCCAGGTGATTCCTGAAGATTCACCACGGACTTCCTGTATGAAATGTCAACTTGGCAGTCCCCCTCCACTCCTCCTGTCCATCCTCTACAACCTGTTCTAATGCCCCTTTAGTGCCCATGCCTAAATGTGTTGTGCTCTTTCATCTCTGCCTTTGAACCTGCTGTTACTTATCTCTGGAATAGCTTCTTTGTTTCTAATTAGTAGATCCAATTCAACTCCAGCCTGTCTCTTCGACCAAGAGAGAGCAATCCTTTCTCAGTGCCTCCCCCAAACAAGTGCCAGCATCTATCATTACACTCTGATTGGTTGCTTTTAGCTTACTTTAGACGTCAGGAGTATAAGGCTCAAAATGGGGGTGGTGGGGGGTGGAGTCAAACTTTTGCTTGAGTTAGAATTCTGTTTTGGGCACAAAACAGGAATGAGATCTTAGGCAAGTTATTTTTCCTATCTAAGCTTGTTTCCTCATCTGTAAAATAGAGTAATGGAATTTATAAAGTATTAAACATTTAGTAAATATCAGCTGTTCTTAATACCTTTATATATATTTGTAATATATGTATAGCAAGTCAACAATTGCTGAAAATGAGTAAGTGAAATTTTCATTTTAGAGACAGCATTTTGGAAAATATTTAGGAATTGATTCTGTGTACCATATTAATGTGATATGTGCTCTACACTTAAAGTCCTCAGTCATCACATTTGGGAATTAGTATTATAGCATGTTATGAGAGGAAATCTATGTTGCTTTCGAACATAGGCCAAATCTTTATGCAGTATTTATAGAGATGACATTGTTTTGTTAATATTCCTCAAAATGAATTTCTTTTTTTTTAAGGTTTTTATTTATTTATTCATGAGACACAAAGAGAGAGAGAGAGAGAGAGAGGCAGAGACACAGGCAGAGGGAGAAGCAGGCTCCATGCAGGAAGCCTGATGTGGGACTCGATCCCGGGTCTCCAGGATCACTCCCTGGGCCAAAGGCAGCGCTAAGCCACTGAGACACCAGGGCTGCCCTCAAAATGAATTTCAATGAAGTGTGAACTCCTAACTATGATAGGTTCCCCATGTTTTTATTTTCAACTTCTTCCGTTCTTCTCAGCATTATCTAATTCCAAAACAAACTGATAGAGAGCTGTACTTCAAATTAATTGTACTATTCTCCACTGAGTTTCAATGGGTGTTAATTTCAAAGCCCGAAGGAATCATGTTAAGTGAACCCCACTTAATAAGGCAGCCTAGAAGACAATACCCTCCTAGCTTTCAGCATCTATCTAATCAAGGTATTAAAGTGTAAATATTATCTCTTCTCTAACTTATCTCAGTTCTATAGAAAGGGTTTCAGAATATGACTTATTTTGCCAGGATAATATATTCAGGTAAGTGTTAAAGTACATACATTAAGGGTTAAACATAAAAGGCATCTCTTACTGAACAATGAAACACATGTCATTTCACCAGTGAGATGAAACATCTGCAAAAGAGAATTTAGGAAAGAAACCACAGAATCTTAAGACTTGGTTAGGAATTAGTTTTTAGAGCAGGAATCAGTAAATGTTTTCTGAAAAAGGACTGGACAGTAAATATTTTAGACTTTGCAGGCTATCACTTCTGTTCTACTTATCTACCTCTGTCATTGTAGCTCAAAGGCAGCCACAAATTCCTAAGAAATCAGTGTGGCTGTGTTCCAATAACACTTTATTTACAAAAACAGGAAGTGGGTCAAATTTGGTCTACTTCCTGTAGTTTTCTGGCCTCTGTTCTAGATTATTATGTAAAAAATAAAGATCAGTAAAATTCTGAAGACTAGGGCAGATCCCTCATCAAGATGTCTCATGATTTAAATAGCCTTATGTGTATTTAACAGAGTATGTTATCTTATGGAAAAATCAATTTTTAATTTAGTACATTTTCTTGTCATAGTCTGCAAAAGTGTGAAAAATAATCCTGCAGTATCAAATAAATGGAAAGATGTTTTATAAAAGAATCAGAAATATTTTAGATGAGAAACAACTATAATGATAAATAATATAATTATAACTAATAACACATTTTATCATTGGGTAAAATAGCTGATAGTATGGAACTATAAGATAGGAGGAAACTATTTTGTTTTCAAATACTAAAACATTTAACTGAAAAATGGTCATAAAATTTAAAATATTGATTATAATAATTATTCTCAATAAAAAATTAGTAAAACAATCATATCTTATTTCCCATATAGGGCATTCTTGTTATTCCCAATTGGTCTCCAACATGAGATGGATAATTTCACTTCTAAAACCATTTCTTCTAAAATTGAGAAATCTGATCTTAAAATTTCCCAAGATTTTTCATACCTGAACTACTCATTACATAGAGGTCTGAGAATGACAGATGAGCCTAAGTACACAGTAATATATTATGGAGACAATATTGAAGGACAAATATGAATTTTACATCAATTTAATATGCAGGAATGTGAAGTTTGTTGTCTTTTTTTTTTTTTTTTTTAAACTAGGCTCCATGCCTAGTGGAGCCCAATGCAGGGCTTGAACTCATGCCCTTGAGATCCAAATCCGAGCTGACCCAACTGGCTCCGCCATCCAGGTGCCATGAGTCTGTTTTCTCTTAATAAAAGCTCTTGATGTTAGTTGTAGCTTGAGTCATAATCTAATGCCAATAAGAATGGCTATCTGCAAAATGTAGGAACTTTGCTTTGTAGATGACTTTCCAATATAAAATTGGGCTCAAGTCATCTGATATCTGAAATCCAGAATTTTGACTTTTATACATGTGGCAGAGTAGATATTATCCCAATGCTAAAATATCATTAATTTTATTTCCCAACCAGACTTTATTTAATATATATTTGCTTATACCATGTATTAATCAAATTGAATCATAACATGTGATAGCTTACTTTTCTACAGTTAATAATATAGTCTGAGCATTTTTCCACATCCATAAATATCCCTTGAGAGTTAATTTTTAATGATGGCATATACTCCATTATATGGCTGTAAAAAACATTTACTCAACCTATGTATAAGAATCCCACATAATTTTAATTCTTATAAAAATATTTATCCTTTTTGTAGTTTGGTGGATTAAAATGATATGTCTTACTTTAATGAGCATTTCTTCCATTACAGGTGAGGATAAACTTTAAAAACATGTTTACTGACTATTTTTATTTTTACATTTTTGAATAGTACATTTTCCAAATTTATTTTATTTTTTTTACAGGACTTCTTTGAACTAAGAGCAGGAAATTCTGTTAAATGTATTGCCGGTCTGTAATTTGCCATTCTATTCTAAATGTGATTTTTTTTTATCATACAACAGTTTGTATTTTTACATTATGATATTTGTTTTTCAAACTTACCTTGCAAGATTTCTTTCTTTGCCTTTATGCTCAGAAAGGCCTCCACTAATTTGGTATTATGTATTTGGCTTGCCATTCTCTCTTCTAGTTTGCCCATTATTTCATTCTTTACTTTTACTTCTCTAATCTATTCTACGTTTATTTTAGTATACGGTGTGAAGAACCAAATCTAAATATGCAAATTTCACCTAAAACAAATGGTTGCATCTCAGGATTAATTGCGAATAGATCTTATTTTCTTTTAAGATTTTATTTATTTATTTGAAAGAGAGAGAGAGAAAGAGATCATAAACAGGGGGAGCAGCAGAAGGAGAGGGAGAGAGGATGGCTCCCGACTGAGCAGGGGGCCAGACCTACCGACATGGGGCTTGAACCTTTGGACTCTGGGCTCCAGGGGCTTGATCCCAGGACCCTAGGATCATGACCTGAGTTAAAGGCAGCCACTTAACTGACTGGGCCACCCAGATGCCCATGCTGAATAGATCTTTATCCATTGTTTTAAACTGCCTGTTTTCTTACATAACAAACTCATATGCTAAGGTCTACTTCTGAAATCATATACTCTTCCACTGATTGCTTTGTTCCTTCTTGTATAATTCCTATAATGATTTCACCATTATAGTTTTATGAAATGATTCACTACCTAGTAGTTTAAGTCTTCCATCATTGATCTTATTTTAAATTTTCCCTTAAGTAGTATCACTCATTTATTCCTTTCTGTGATTTTTTTCCAATCACTTTCCGATGTTCCAAATAACCATCCTAGGGATTGGGGCAAGATGGTAGAAGAGTAGGGATCTTCAACTCACCTGATCCCAACTTAACACCTACCACCTATGGATTTGTCCTGAGATTTAAAGAGAGAACAGCCAGAATGCTACAGAGAGAAGTTTTTGCTTCTTCAAGAATCATCTAGACTGAAATTTACTTAGGTGGTGGTTGGTATTCTTGATTCAGCACACTCATACAGCCCCTTTGCACTGAGCAAAATGAACATAAGGAAGAACTCATCACAAAAGAAAGAATCAGAAACAGTACACAAAGTTACACACAGAGTTACAGAATTTGGATTACAATTCGATGTCAGAAAGCCAATTCAGAAGCACAATTATAAAGCTACTGGTGGCTCTGGAAAAAATCATAAAGGATTCAAGAGATTTCATGACTACAGAGTTTAGATCTAATCAGGCTGAAATTAAAGATCAATTAAATGAGATGTAATCCAAACTGGAGGTCCTAATGATGAGGGTTAATGAGGTGAAAGAAAGAGTGAGTGATATAGAAGACAAATTGATGGCAAGGAAGGAAGCTGAGGAAAAAAGAGAAAAATAATTAAAAGACCATGAGGAAAGGTTAAGGGAAATAAATGACAGCCTCAGGAGGAAAAATCTACGTATAATTGGGGTTCCAGAGGGCACCGAGAGGGCCAGAAAGCATATTTGAACAAATCATAGCTGAGAAATTCCCTAATTTGGGGAGGGAAACAGGCATTCAGATCTAGGAGATAGACAGGTCACCCCCCAAATCAATAAAAACCATACAACACCTCGACATTTAATAGTGAAACTTGCAAATTCCAAAGATAAAGAGAAAATCCTTTAAGCAGCAAGAGACAAGATTCTTAACTTATATGGGGAGAAATATTAGATTAGTAGCAGACCTCTCCACAGAGACCTGGCAGGCCAGAATGGGATGGCAGGATATATTCAGTGTCCTAAATGAGAAGAACATGCATCCAAGAATACTATATCCAGTGAGGTTCTCATTTGGCATAGACAGAGAGATAAGAGATTTCAGGATAGGCAGAAACTGGAAGAACATGTGACCACCAAACCAGCTCTGCAAGAAATATTAAGGGGGACCCTGTAAAAGAAAGAGGAAGCCCAAAGAAATAATCTACAAAAACAGGGACTGAATAGGTATTATGATGACACTAAATTCATATCTTTCAATAGTTACTCTGAACGTTAATGGGCTAAATGATACCATCAAAAGACGCAGGGTTTCAAACTGGATAAAAAGGCAAGACCCATCTATTTGCTGTCAACAAGAGACTCATTTGAGACCCAAGGACACCTCCCGCCTTACCATTCAAAGGGTCCTCAAAAGAAAGCTGGGATAGCAATCCTCATATCAGATAAATTAAAGTTTATCTCAAAGACTGTAATAAGAGATGAAGAAGGACACTATCATACTTAAAGGGTCTGTGCAACAAGAATACCTAACAATCATGAATATTTATGCCCCTAATGTGGGAGCTGCCAAGTATATCAATCAATTAATAACCAAAGTAAAGATATACTTAGATCATAATATACTAGTACTGGCAGACTTCAACACGGCACTTTCTGCAAATGACAGATTTTCTAAGCAAAACATCACCAAAGAAACTAGGGCTTTTTTTTTTTTTTTTTTTTTTTTTTAATAAGGGCTTTATATGATACACTGGACCAGATGGATTTCACAGATACATACAGAACTTTGCATCCAAACGCAACTGAATACACATTCTTTTCAAGTGCACATGGAACTTTCTCTAGAATAGACCTCATACTGGGTCACAAAACAGGTCTCAACCGATACCAAAAGATTGGGATTGTCCCCTGCATATTTTCAGACCACAATACTTCAAAACTAGAACTCAATCACAAGAAGAAATTTGGAAGAAACTCAAACACATGGAGGTTAAAGAGCATCCTGCTAAAAGATGAATGGGTCAACCAGGAAATTAGAGAAGAATTAAAAAGATTCATGGAAACTAATGAGAATGAAGATACAACCGTTCAAAATATTTGAGACAAAACAAAAGCAGTCCTAGGAGGGAAATACATCGCAATACAAGCCTCCCTAAACAATTGGAAAAAAAACTTAAATACACAAGCTAACCTCGCACCTAAAGGAATTGGAGAAAGAGAAGCAAATAAAACCTACACCAAGCAGAAGAAGAGATATGATAAAGATTTGAGCAGAACTCCATGAAATAGAGACCAGAATAACTGTAGAACAGATCAAAAAAATCAGGAATTGGTTCTTTGAAAGAATTCATAAGATAGATTCACCATTAGCCAGCCTTATTAAAAATAAAAGAAAAAAGACTCAAATTAATAAAATCATGAATGAAAGAGGAGAAATCACAAACAATACAAGGAAATATGAAAAATTTTAAAAATGTGTTATGAGCAGGTATATGACCACATATTAGGCAATCCAGAAGAAATGGATGCATTTCTGGACCACAAATTACCAAAACTGGAAGAGGAGGAAATAGAAAACCTGAATAGGCCAATAACCAGCAAGGAAATTGAAGCAGTCATCAAAAACCTCCCAAGATCCCTGGGTTGCTCAGCGGTTTGGCGCCTGCCTTTGGCCCAGGGCGCGATCCTGGAGACCCGGGATTGAATCCCACGTTGGGTTCCCGGTGCATGGAGCCTGCTTCTCCCTCTGCCTGTGTCTCTGCCTCATTCTCTCTCTCTCTCTCTGTGTGACTATCACAAAAAAAAAAAAAAAAAAAAATTAAAAAAAAAAAAAAAAAAAAAAAAACCTCCCAAGACACAAAAGTCCAGGGCCAGATGGCTTCCCAGGGGAATTCTAGCAAACATTAAAGAAGAAATAATACCTATTCTACTAATGCTGTTCCAAAGGATAGAAAAGGACAGAATACTTCCAAACTCATTTTATGAGGCCATCATCACCTTAAATCCAAAACCAGACAAAGACCCCACCAAAAAGAAGTATAGACCAATATCCCTAATGAACTTGAATGCAAAAATTCTCAACAAGGTACTAGCCAATAGGATCCAACAGTGCATCAAGAAGATTATTCACCATGACCAAGTGGGATTTATGCCCAGGATGCAAAGCTGGTTCAACACTCATAAAGCAATCAGTGTGATAGATCATATCAAGAAGAGAAAAAACAAGAGCCATATGATCCTCTCAATAGATGCAGAGAAAGCATTTGACAAAATACAGCATCCATTCCTGATCAAAACTCTCCAGGGTATAGGTATAGAGGGAACATTCCTCAGCATCTTAAAAGCCATCTATGAAAAGCCCACAGCAAATATCATTCTCAATGGGGAAACACTGAGAGCCTTTCCCCTAAGATCAGGAACACGACAGGGATGTCCACTCTCACCACTGCTTTTCAACATAGTACTAGAAGTCCTAGCCTCAGCAATCCGACAACAAAAAGAAATAAAAAAGCATCCAAATTGGCAAAGAAGTCAAACTCTCCTTCTTCACAGATGACAAGATACTGTACCTAGAAAACCCAAAAGACTCCACCCCAAGATTGCTAGAACTCATACAGCAATTCGAATGGCAGTGTGGCAGGATACAAAATCAATGCCCAGAAATCAGTGGCATTTCTATACATTAACAATGAGACTGAAGAAAGAGAAATTAAGGAGTCAATCCCATTTACAATTGCAACCCAAAGCATAAGGTATCTAGGAATAAATCTAACCAACAAATCTAGGAATAATCTAATATAACCTATAAAGGATCTATACCCTAAAAACTATAGAACACTTCTGAAAGAAATTGAGAAAGACACAAAGAGATGGAAAAATATTCCATGTTCATGGATTGGAAGAATTAATATTATGAAAATGTCAGTGCTACCCTGGGCAATTTACAGTTCAATGCAATTCCTGTCAAAATACCATGGACTTTCTTCAGAGAGTTGGAACAAATCATCTTAAGATTTGTGTGGAATCAGAAAAGATCCTGAATAGCCAGGGGAATATTGAAAAAGAAAACCAGAGCCGGGGGCATCACAATGCCAGATTTCAGGTTGTACTACAAAGCTGTGATAATCAAGACAGTGTGGTACTGGCACAAAAACAGACACATAGATCAATGGAACAGAATAGAGAACCCAGAAATGGGCCCTCAACTCTATGGCCAATTAATATTCAACAAAGGAGGAACAACTATCCACTGGAAAAAGGACAGTCTCTTTAATAAATGGTGCTGTGAAAATTGGACAGCCACGTGCAGAAGAATGAAACTAGACCACTTTCTTTCACCATACACAAAGATAAACGCAAAATGGATGAAAGATCTAAATGTGAGACAAGAGTCCATCAAAATCCTAGAGGAAAACACAGGCAACACTCTTTATGAACTTGGCCACAGCAACTTCTTGCAAGATACATCTATGAAGGCAAAAGAAACAAAAGCAAAAATGAACTATTTGGATTTCATCAAGATAAGAAGCTTCTGCACAGCGAAAGAAACAGTCAACAAAACTAAAAGACAACCTACAGAATGGGAGAAGATATTTGCAAATGACATATCAGATAAAGGGCTGGTATCCAAGATCTATAAAGAACTTATTAAACTCAACACCAAAGAAACAAACAATCCAATCATGAAATGGGCAAAAGACATGAAGAGAAATTTCAGCAAAGAAGACATAGGCATGGCCAACAGGCACATGAGAAATTGCTCGGCATCACTTGCCATCAGGGAAATACAAATCAAAATCACAGTGAGATACCACCTCACCCCAGTGAGAATGGTGAAAACTAACAAGACAGGAAACAACAAATATTGGAGAGGATGTGGAGACAGGGGAACCCTATTGCACTGTTGGTGGGAATGTGAACTGGTACAGTCCCTCTGGAAAACTGTGTGCAGGTTCCTCAAAGAGTTAAAAATAGAGCTACTCTCCAACCCAGCAATTGCACTGCTGGGGATTTACCCCAAAGATACAGATGCAGTGAAATGCCAGGACACCCGTACCCCAATGTTTATAGCAGCAGTGTCCCCTATAGCCAAACTGTGGAAAGAGCCTTGGTGTCCATCGAAAGAAGAATGGATGAAGAAGATGTGGTCTATGTATACAATGGAATATTACTCAGCCATTAGAAATGACAAATACCCACCATTTGCTCCAACGTGGATGGAACTGGAGGGTATGATGCTGAGTGAAGTAAGTCAATCGGAAAAGGACAATCATCATATGGTTTCACTCATATGGGGAATATAAAAAATAGTGAAAGGGATCATAGGGGAAAGGAAAGACAATGAGTGGGAAAAATCAGAGAGGGTGACAAAACATGAGAGACTCTTAACTTTGGGAAACGAACAAGTGGTAGTGGAAGGGGAGGTGGGCAGGGGAATGGGGTGACTAGGTTATGGGCACTGAGGGGGGCACTTAACAGGATGAGCTGTTAAGTTATACTATATGTGGACAAATCAAACTCCAATAAAAATACACAAAAAATTAATTAATTAATTAATTAATTAATTAATTAAAAAAACAAATAATAGTCCTATTGTGAATGTGGTAGAATTAATGTGGAAATAATTGACATATTGCTATAGTCTAGCTTTCCATCCATTAAAATGTTTTTTTCGGGCAGCCCGGGTGGCTCAGCAGTTTAGCGCCACCTTCAGTCCGGGTGTGATCCTGGAGACCTGGGATGGAGTCCTACCTCAGGCTCCCTGCATGGAGCCTGCTTCTCCCTCTGCCTGTGTCTCTGCCTCTCTCTCTCATCTTCTCTCTCTCTCTCTCTCTCTCTCTCTGTGTTTGTCTCTCATGAATAAATAAATAAAATCTTTAAAAAGTAAAATAAAATGTTTTTTTTTTTTCAGGTGTTCTTTTAAGTGCTTTATCAAACTTCAACTATCTACCTTGTATAGGGCTTACACATTAAGTTTGTTAGTAATTATTTTATCTATTTCTGTTATTGTTAAAGAGCTTTGATCACTCCATTTTCCAAATGGTTATTTCTGCCTGGAAAACTACTGATTTTTATGTAGTCATTTTGTAACTGGTACTTTTATTTACAAATAATAATGTTGCTTCTCTTTTCCAATAGTCATGCCTCATATTTAGTTTTCTTTTCTCTGTGCATTAACCAGAAATACAGAATTCTATTACATAATAGTAATAATTACATTCTTCCTTTCTTTAATTGGAATGTCTCCGGGGTTTCAACGTTCAGTATTTCTTTTTCCATTGTTATGAAATAATACTTATTATTGTGTATGTGTATTAACACATCCTTGTATCTCAATTTGCTTTTTTTACCTAGGAAAAAAATGTTAGATTTTATCAAATATTTTTTTCCATCTAACAAGATGAGAAAATGATCTTCACTACCAGTGTTATTCATTGCATTAATATATTTTATTAAACCATGGAATGAATTTATTATTTGGCCATGTTTTAATTATTTTAGTTCTGTGGGTTTTGATTCTTAACTATTGGGATTTTAACATTCTATATTCATAAATAATACAGGATATCTATGAGTAAACTACAATCAACATCACGCACAATGATGAAAGGAGTGAATGCTTTCTTCTCAAAATCAGAAACAAGACAAAATAACTACTCTTACCACTTCTAATTCTAGTCAACTATGTGCTATACAGTTGAAAAGGCAAAAAGTTAGAAATTAGAAAGTCAAGCTTTAGGATACTGTCAAATCATCAATTGCTTCCTGCCTTGTGTCTTTCCTATATGAGTGCAAAGTAAAATGAGAAGTCAACTCATAGCTTGATTAAATGGCAAAAATAAGGCAGCCATACCAGATTATAGAAGAATTAGTAAATAGCTGAGACTCATAACAACCCTTATTAGAGATACAAAGTAATATTCATTATGATTTTGGAAGCTTGAAAAGTAATGATTTTACTACTAGAATGACAAAGTCAGCTAAAACTCAAAGGATATCTTAGCATTAAATGTTGAGAGTTACATGGGTAAACTTTTTGAGTGGGTGGAAATTGCAGGCTACTAAAAAGATTAATGTTTAGGTATTTCTCTTTTTAAAACCCTGGGATTAGTACGTATTACCAAATGAAACCAAGCACCTATGGTCATAGAACATCTGCCAACATAATCTGCTCAAGGATTTGAAGAGGAGATAGCTGTTGGGGTTTCCTTGATGCTTTCCCTCTGTGAGCTCTAACTCATGCTGCCTTGTGAAGGAAGTGTCACGATGGGGGATTATCCTTCTCCCAAGGGTGACCTCCAATCAAGGTTACAGAACCTAGCCTGAGGACACAGCATTTGCTATATAGTTAGAGATGAAGTCTTCAAGTTTACCAGGGGCTATTAACATTTAAGATCAAACTTGTTATCCTAACATTATAAAGACAATATTTCTTCGTTGACTGATCTTAAATATGTCTTTGGCAACTAATCTGAGTCTGGCTGAAAACATGTTTTAGTAATTTGGCTGCTTATTTATGAAAGATTTCCAACTCTGTTAGAAACATCATAACTTTTATTTTTTTATTTTTTAAAAACCTCATAACTTTTAAAGAAGATAAATGATAATCTGAGGCTGAGGAACAGTAATTGAAGGAAGACTGCTAGGACAATAAATAGTTTTATTTTGTTTCTTCCAATTATATATACACGAATAAGTTGTCACATACTTTTTATTTTAGGAAAGGAAGATGATATTATTATAGGTAATTATTTCTAAGAGTGAAATTTATGATTTTATAGCTTTTATTTATTTATTTTTAAGAGATTTTTAAAATTTATTCATAAGAGACACAGAGAGAGGGGCAGAGACATAGGCAGAAGGAGAAGCAGGCCCTCTGTGTGGAGCCCAATGTGGGATTCCATCCAAGCACCCCAGGATCATGTCCTGAGCAAAGGGCAACCAACCATTGAGCCACCCAGGTGTCCTGATTTTATAGCTTTTAGAATGTATGGTTATAAAGTGAGTATTCCATTCAACAAGCGATGTTTTTACACCTAATTAAGTGTACAACTTTGGGGTCTTGAAACTGGGCATGTCCTGAAGAAACTGGAAGCACAGCACATTTTATTACATTAGAAAAGAGAACTTCCCTTGCCATACTCAACTCCCTTTCTGAATTCAGACACTAAGAGTAATGGAGTCTCTAGACTTGAATTAGTAATGAATAACTTGGTTAATAATTTCAACATGCCACTGGGGCAGTGCCAGAAAAACAAAATAAAACACTATCTCGTTTAATATGGAAATAATGGGGAAAAGAAAGGGAAGAAGTCAAGGTAACAGACATTGTTGGAACAAGTTAATTGTTGACATGTGATTAAAGATTGGCAATTATGTAATTCTCACCCCATTCTCACAATATTCCTCAAAATTATTTGCATTTGACTACTGCAAAAACTTAAGGCCATTGTATTTAGTGGGAAGAGGATGAGTTTTAGAATTGCATATATGAAACTGGGTTCAGGTCTTGACTCTGCCATTGACTATGAGCCATGGCAAGTTATTATTGGAGATTCAGTTTTTATAAAATGGAGATTGTAAAATCAACCTTCCCTGTGTTTTGGTGAGAATTAAACAGGGTAATATAGATGAAGCACTCTTTTGGTGTTTGACATAGTAGGTGCTCAATAAATGTGATCTATTTTTTTTTTTTTTGCTTTTTTACTTTCCATGGTACTTAGCACTGCTCAAAAGTGTTTATTGGAAAATCGTAACTTAGTCTATAACTGAAAATCTATATGATATTCTCCAAGTCCTGACCCAGCTTCTTTAGCCACAAAAGCAAAAGATCTTAAACAAAGAGGAGAAATCTTCTCTTTTTGGTGAATGAATTTTTTCAGAATCTAAAAATTTCTTGCCAAGCATTCAACTTTGCTATCTTGGTACAACAGAAGTGAGAGTTAAAGCTTGTGGAAAAGAAAAAAAAAAAATTACTCCTCATGGCTGTGAGCCATTGAAGCTAACAGTCACAAATAAAACTACTGGATATTTCAGGATTCCAATTTTTGACACCCTTTCTTAAAATTTCTTGACTTCATACCAAGTGTTGTACTTAAATAGTACCTTCGAAAGCATACAAAGTAGGCAGAAAGAGCAGTGACTTTTACTTTGTTGTTGGCTCAGAAAAAGGAACAAAAAACTTGTGGGTTTCGGTGTGCTGTGCCTCGGTAAAATGCTAGGCTTTCACCAATAAATTGTTATTTCATGGTACTCAGATTAATGGCTCCTGGTCTTTCAGAGTTGTCTGTCTTCCTGAGGAACATCAACAATGCATGAATCAAGTCACCTCTTTCTGCCAAGATAACAAAGTTACACCCTGGAGAGGGACTAGAAATTCCTTTGATGAGCCAATTGTCTCATCAACAAAAAGGTCTTTGCCCTAATTTAAGTTTTGATATATAAACAGCTTCAGAATTTTACTTAGAACACTAAAATGTGCAGAGAAATGGATGAAGTTGGTATTTCTAGTTTCTTAGAGAATCATAGCATGAACTTTACTTCTGTTCTGAACCAGAACATTTAGGGAAGGACTATAAGGGATACAAGAAGACCATTACATTTGTCAGCATCTCTTCAGGATGGGTAACCAGTAAACTGATCTGGACAAATGCATGTCTTTCTCCTTTTCTATCTCTCTCATTGCTTAAGAAATTAAGTGTCTCTAATCACAGTAGATATGGATCCTTGCAAACGACCTGCAGAAAGAATGGTTAGATTAGGAAGGTTTGTATTTCTAACTAGAAAAGCCTGCATTAATCACAGATTTTCAAGCTCTGCCCAGAGTTCGGGGGTTTGGTGTCGCAGAGGCCTTGGATGACTGATGTGGAGGAGAAGGAGATGGGAGGGCGTGGCTGTGAATCTCTGGCCAGATCTAATTTTATCTGTTTTGTATTTGGAGTTTCATTTTTCAAAAATGTTTCTCCTGTTTGAGAAGGAAAAGGTTGAAAATCATTTTATTAAATCATTTGTACACTTCACCCCATTAATGAATCTAGGCTTGTTATCACTATATTTTACAATGTAATTAAATCTTTCAGACAAGTACTATGAGCTCATTTAAAATATGATAATACAACATTGACAGGGACTCAGAGAAGAGAAGCATTTTTTTCTTCTTCTCTCTGTATGTCCCTAGAAGATATAACTTGAGGCATTATAATGTCAGATAATAGTGCTTGACCAACAGAACGCTGTTTCTTAAAAGATATTTGTTTAATGATTTTTTTGATAATGCACATTTTTCTTCAGAAGATATATTTGTGAAATAACTTTTATAGAATCTGGTTAAATCAGAATACCTTTTATACACATGTTGCAGTCCATATTCATTCACATTAATCATTCAACCTTGAAAGTGAGGCACTGTTCCCTTTCATCAATTTATTTTGATTAAAGAACATTATATTTCTCCACTTATATCTTCAGCTCATGGTAAATTCAGTGTCATCTTCTAAAGTCTTAAGAGTGATTACTCCAAGCAAAAAAGGTAAATTGATTTGGGTGGAAACACTTCTGAGACTTCTAGAGTTTGCTGCAAAGATATTATTTTAAAACTATATGTGAGACAATTTTGAAATATATCCATATACGTAGCTGAATTCATGTTGCCTTTAGAAATGTAAATTGTGATATCAATGCTTAAGAAAATACTATGTATATTTTTAGCAGTGGGTTTTAATATATAAAGCTTTGTTTTCGTTTTAAATTTTTGTTATTCTCTCTTCGTTATAGATCTGCAAGCTCACCTGGAAGGGTCTGTTTCTAAGATTGCATCAGATCCTTCCGTAGATTACCAACAATGTATTGGTAAATTCATTCCACTTTAGGGAATGATCCTGGTCATAAAATAGTGTTCTGCTTCCTATTTCCTTGCTTTATTCTACATCAGATTTGCCAGGCATATAAAATATCAAATTACTAAATGCTAATTCTATTAGAGTTTTATGCAGCTCATGTGTACAAATGTTCTATGCCTTATTAAAGGCAGCAAAAAAAAAAAAGAGAAGGATTTTAAGAATTTGGGTATGAAGCAATTTTCTGCTTCATAAAATACAGTTAGTGTCACCTTATGTTAACACAAACATTCTTGGATATGTGCTTTTTTTCTTCAGATTTGCTTTTAATGAAACTGACTTAGTGTTTCAGTGCACATCCCTTTAAGCCAGATTTAAAAAAATACTTATAGAAAAGCTCTATAAGCATATGCAGAATGATATCTAGGCCTGAATCTTCAAGTTATTTTCTCAGCTCACAAGATCCATCAATTCGATGTCTTCAGAATCTTTTTTAGTTATTTATTTTTAACCACTATGATGTTAGTTTGACCTGGTCCTTCATTTACTGTCTGCTGTTTCCTTAGGTGATAATCATTAGAGTTATCTGATTTATCCCCGTGTCATTGTTACTTCAGTGACATAACCAGATAGTCAATATTTGCTTCCGAGTTAATTTATTGAGAATACATATTTTAATTTTTTTTCATTACATGTATTTGTTATATGTCCTTCATCAATCCAGGCAAACTTTTCCTACAAAAGGCCAGATAGTAAATACTTCAGGCTCACAAGCCATATGGTCTCTGTCAAAGGAACTCCTTTATGGAGAATAACTGAACTAACGTAGGGATTCTAGGTCTGCCTCAGGTCCTGAATATACAAATGCAGTTGGAAGGATTCCCAGAGTGGTATTAGGTAGGATGACAGTATAACAGGGGGCAACCTATGCTTTTGAGAGAGGAAGGAGGCAGAAACGGGGCAGGAGGACAACAGGCTGAGGCCCACCTATGCCAAGAAAACTGGGCATGTGGATTTCGGGGGCATTATCTGATGCTCACACATCACAAGCACAAATAGTGTGTCTGACTACAGTCAGCCTTTTCTGTCAAGTTTTCATGTATGTCTTTCCTATCATGTGCACGTTCTTGCTAACTTTGTTGTTTTAGACAACCCAAGTTTAAGCTTGCATACTAAAATTTAAGTCTCTGAAGTATTTTATACCCATGCCTTTGAAATTCGACATCAAGAATTGCTGTCTCTTTCCATAGACTGAGTGTATGAATCTGAGGTGGTGCAGAGGTCTATTTATGCTTCATCTTTGATATATGAGTAGAGAACTTGACACAGAAAAAAACGACACAGGACTAATTTTCCTATGAGAAATAAACTCGACACCATTTCTGCTGTCTGCAAATTTTAATGGATTGCTTGCAAATCTTTTTTTCCCATTAGAACTCTATGTGCTATTTTTGTTACTTTTTATTTATTTATTTATTTATTTATTTATTTATTTATTTATTGGACTCTATCTTGCTAATTGTGCACTTTGCACAAATATAGCTTCCATTATTGCTAAAGGAAACTCTGTAGCTTTTATAACAAACTATTCAAATAAGTTTTGAAAGAGGTTACTGTAAATAAGCTAACAAGACCGTTTTGGTGGGCAAGGGAAAGGCCTCTTCCCCTTTCCCGATGGACGTTTGCTTTGGATTACTTAGCAAAACTACATGTGCTAACACTAGGCATTGAAGACTAAAGAAGAAAGTTCAACCTTGGCATTTATTTATTTATTTTTCCTCTGTCTCTCCAAACTTCCATCCTTAAAAACTTTTTATTTTTTAAATCCTGAATCTGCCAAGTTATAGTTTCAAAACCTGGGCTAAGCTTCTCAAACTTCCTAATTTCTTTTTTACTTAATCTATGAAACAGGGAACTAAACACTCTTGATGTGACTGCAGGATTGGATGAGATAAAAGAATTAAAAGACTTCAGTGGAAATGAAAGCTTTTGCGTGATGCCTGACACATAGTAAATACAGAATAAAAGGTAGCTGTTATAATCATGTTAAGCGCCTCCATATGTAAAGCATTCTCACCCTTTTTTAAAAATTTTTATTTATTTATGATAGTCACACACAGAGAGAGAGAGGGGCAGAGGGAGAAGCAAGCTCCATGTACCGGGAGCCCAATGTGGGATTCAATCCCCGGTCTCCAGGATCGTGCCCTGGGCCAAAGGCAGACGCTAAACCGCTGCGCCACCCAGGGATCCCCATTCTCATCCTTAAAACAAAGCCCCTGTCCTTTCTTTCAAAGCTCATGTGATTCAGCAGCAGCAGTGGTAGAAAATCTGGGCAAAGATAAAATAAACCTGTGTGCTAGTGAAGGACAGAGGAGGAAGAGATGAATTCTCATCAGGGCACAGGTCAATACAGAGGTCTTATCTGGTGGTTGGAGATGTTATTTTAGGAATAGAAAATCTGTGTATTTTTAGGACAGCCTATCATTAGAAAATGTTGCAGCCAAGGTCATGATTCATGGAGAGAATCATTCCCCCTTGACTGTGAATTGTCACTGAGGGAAATATTCTAGAGAGGAGAGGAAAGAAAAAGTGGCTCTCTAGGAAGGAGAAAAAAAGGAGTCTCACTAATCCAGAATTCGCAAATCCCCTTCATAGTATTCCGGAAAAAGAAAATTTGAATGCTAAACTTGTTCAACCAATAGATCTTATTTTCTTCCGAAACACTTTCTTTGTTTTCCCTAATAATGGATAACAGCTTAGTCAGATTGCCCTAAAATTATATAAAAAGATACATCTTTAGACTAGTACTACCTAGGTGTTTTTAGAACCAAAGAAAAAATAGGATTATTACACATATTGCTGAATTCCTGGATTTCCTGCACTTTTCCACCAATGACAGAAATCCTACCATAAAATTTCCCTCAAAACTCTGGGCAGCATAAGATGGATCTCTGACTTAGGACTTGACAGTAAATAAACTCTTTAGCATTGAGAAAATTTCATAAAAATCTTAAGTAGTATGTTTGTATCAAGGAACATGACATATTCAGATTTCAACTTTTCTGGAGGATATATTTTTACAGAAAGCAAAAAATCAGAAACTATCCCAAAGACATTGTAATCATTTCCTTACATATGTCTTCAAAGAGCTGGCTTGAGTACAAACATTGTATTTTGAATGTATTTTTTCACATTAGATTCCCAGCAAAACAAATAATTAAACCATAAACAACTTACTAAAATTTTTCTTTTTTACCATGTTAGTCTTTTCAATATGAGGCTCCCTGATACTCAGCAGTCATGTGTTTTTTTTTTTTTAACAGGAGGTAACTGTGAACTTTTTTTTTTTTTTTTTTGCTTTTAAATTTTTATTTCCTTTTCCTTTATGGATCATATTTTTTTCTTAATAATTTAGGACCTACTGTTTTTAAATTGAACAAAGTCAATCTCATTCTTGGACAATTAACTTTTAATTATTTCCAGAGGAACTCATTACTATATTAATGCAAGCAAGCTAAGGGAATGGAATATGTAATTTAGCACTAAAATGCTCCATTTTTGGATACTCCATATTTGTTTTTAAGTTGCATTTGTTGACATTTAGTTTTCTAAATTATAACCATATAAAATGCAGTCACCACAGGTGGTTAACACATAAGTAAAACTTTAAAATCACTTGGTTAATCTTGAAAAAGCAGCTATAAGCAGATGTGATACTAAATAATTCTACAGATTTTACTTCTAGCTTGCCAAATGGTGCTCAGATGGAAAGCAAACAGAGCATTCACTGACTGGAAAATCAAAGACAACTTAAAAGAATGCCTTGATATTTCAGGTGGGACTTGGTTATCGAGAGACTTGGCTCAAGCACCTATTGCTTTTGAATTTGGAAAAAAGGAAGCTGGTGCCTATTCTGTATTCACCACCATCTTCAGAGACTGGCAGATGGCCATTGGCAAAAAAGGAGACAGGCCAAAATGCAAGAGATGATTGATAGAAGAATAGATAGAAAAAAAAAAAACCCAGTTTAATTCTTTAAAAAAATAGAATTACAAGCATTTTATATTCAAAAGGATAATAAATCCAATGCCATCTCTCCAGAGGCAAGAAATACAGTCTCTATATTCAGAATTGCTAAGGAGTGCCTGGGTGGCTCGGTCCACTCTTGGTTCCACCTCACTTGGTGATCTCATGGGTCATGATCTTCATGCTCAGTGGGGAGCCTGCTTGAAGATTCCCACTCTCTGCCTACGCTCTCCCCCACCCCGTGCACGTCCATGGTGCTCTCTCTCTCTCAAAGTAAATAAATATATTTTTAAAAAACAAAAGAATTTATCATTTTTTGCTCTTGAAAGTTTATTTAACTTTAGAATTTTCTGAAAGAGTATCCAGAATTTCCTAACACATATATTTCCTTTCTTTGTTTTGAAAAATATATATTTGTTTGTTGATTCAGTATAGGTAATATGTACATGTGATAAAAATTCAAACTCTACAAAAGGAAATATGGATGAAATAGTAATAGTGTCTTTTTATGTCAATTTCCAATTCATGGCAGTTTCCTAAAAGGTCAGCTGTGTTACTAGCATCTTATAGATCTTTTCAAAATTATTCTCTATATCTCTATATATATTCATGTAACAGATAACATAAAATCATAGCTTATTACACTGTTATAACTAATTCACACAAAAAGAATTAGTACATTTTTTGTTTAAGCTAGGCTTGGAATGCTCAAAAGGAATAAATCAGACTTCAATTTTGTATTCTTTTTTTTTTTTTTTTATTTATTTATGATAGTCACAGAGAGAGAGAGAGAGAGGCAGAGACACAGGCAGAGGGAGAAGCAGGCTCCATGCACCAGGAGCCCGATGTGGGATTCGATCCCGGATCTCCAGGATCGTGCCCTGGGCCAAAGGCAGGCGCCAAACCGCTGCGCCACCCAGGGATCCCCAATTTTGTATTCTTAAAAGACAATTTTGTTTATGCTGTATTTCAGAATAAGCTAATTAACTTAAATGCTAAGATTCTTTAAATTTGAGAAGATTATAAATTACACTAAAATAAATTCAAATTCAATCTATCTCTTATGAAAATTGCTTATCTAAAACAATTATCTTAGCTATATGGAATTTCTAGAAGCACTTTAGTTCCTTTAGTAAATTTCTATTTTGGTAGCAGTGATTTAAAAAATTCAGAAATCAAAACTGTTCCAATGATTTTAACTACCAAGCAATGTTTCCAAATCTCCTGGTTTATTTATTACATACACTGTATTTATTCAAAAACTTCTTGCTCTCTTTTATCAACACCTATTCATTAACCTCTAGTAGATTTTAACAACAAATATTTTTATCTTCAGAACTTTGTTTTCTATATTTCTCTAACCCCAAGTAAGAATAAGTGATTCCATGCAACTTTGGCTTAATTACTGTGGGCTTACAAGACTTTCAGTTCATGTGTACAAGATCAGCATTTCCACCATGCTTGTCTCAGATTATCTCAGGATCTCCTGTAGAAGTTTATTAAAAAGTTCAATTCTTGGACTACACTCTGGAGTCCAATTTCTGAGATTCAGAGAAATCTGCATTTTAACAAGCTCCTGTGGCGATTCTTACCTGTACTATTATTTGAGAACCCCTGGACCTAGACCCACTCAGAATTAAAGAATACAAGAGTCAAATATATCTAGATGAAATATGTATTTTACATTTCAGGATATAAAGTCAAAGAGCTTTATTGATTTGTCCAAGATCAGTCAGCTAATTGTTGGCTAGGCCACTAGGTATTCAGACAACCAGTCTAATCCATGTGGGACAACTAAACATGACTACCCCTCTACTATGAATTTGAGGAATTTTGATTCTTTTTGAATAATGCAGGAGTGGTTCCTCACTTCTGGGCTCTTCCTGAACCTTGGCTGGCTAGTACTTCCTGACACAGAAAGCCTAATACACTTAATAAGCACTCACTAAAGAGAAAGAATCTCATTTGGTGTGGACTTGGGCTACTGAGCTCACTACTTTCAGAGCAGTTTTCAGACCTTTACAGACCTTATCCATTGTTGCTGAGTATATAAATTGAAGATTACTATTTCTCTGATGTCTTCAATCAGAAACGACAGCATTCTCTTCTTGTCTATCATGACTAGGCAGTAAGGCAATAAAGCGTTCCAATTAATTTTTCATCAATTAAATCATTTTGTTGGATCTGATATTTCAATAAGGACATAACTTTCTATCAAAGACAAAAAGAGATTATGCTTGCTAAAAATAACTTCATGTTTTGCATTTCAACCTAACATTCAGTTTATTGAAAATGGTAACATTTTCAGCTATCACAATATTACTAATCAGTAATTCTGATAAGCAGATGGAGGTGATTTCAACTTGGAAGAAAGTCAGCATATTGAAACATGGATCAATAAAAGTGTAGTTGAAATTCTTAAAGTTCTTAAATTCTTAAAGTTCTAAATATCCATCTGAAATTCTGTGCATTTCCAAGTAGAACTTTATTTTACCCCAGTCTATGGAAATAAGCCTACAGTTATAATTAATTTTTGGATCAGGGCTACTGGATTTCCCAAATAGCTACTATTTAATAGGCCTGAACTTCACATCTTAACACCGAAGCCAATGGGTTTTCTTATGTTAAAGAATCATGTAAATGTGTAGTCTACAAGTAGCCTCAAATATGAACTTAGACCATACTCTCAAAAGGGTTATAGGCTATGGCTTTGCCTAGGATATAAAAAGTATACTTAAACAAGTATAATGATACTCTATTGATTAATCTTAATTTTAAAAATTTCAGAGTGGGCCATATATTCCAAGAATACATGGAATGTCATTCAAAAATTGTGGATTTTAGGATCTTCTCATTTCTTAGACTAAATTAAGACTTTAAGGTAAACCCTAAAGTCATACTCAATCCTGCAAATGTGTCTATATGTTCAGGGGTAATAGAAATAAAACCATAGGAGATAGGCATATTCAAGTCTACTTGGTGCTCCTATTCAGAAGCATAAAATTACTGTATTGAATTTTCAAAAAAAAAATTACTGACTAGGGAAAGGTTGGATTGGCTGCATTATTTAAATTTGTTTTCTCCATCTCTCTCTCCTCCCATACCTAATTTCCATTAGCTAAATGAGCATATGATAATAAGCACATTCTATTTTCAAAAGCTTTGCTGTGTCTATATAAAAAGATTTTTATCTTTAATTAATTGAGGTTGACAACACATTTTAAATCATTAATGAATTATTAGCCACTATTTCTGACTTTATATATACTTAAAAATTTTTGAAATATATTACAGATGATACTTTTCTATTTCTCTTTTTGTAACAAGTAAAGAAATCCAGGGATGCCTGGGTGGCTCAGTGGTTTAGTGCCTGCTTCAGCCCAGGATGTGATCCTGGAGTCCCACATCGGACTCCCTGCATGGAGCCTGCTTCTCCCTCTGCCTATGTCTCTGCCTCTCTCTCTGTGTGTCTCTCATGAATCAATAATAATAATTAAAAAAAAAGAAATCCAGTTACGTCAGTGGAAAATAACAGCCAGTGCCATAGTATGTTCAAGGGATGCAACAAAAATAAGAGGTCAAAACAAATATAGAGCAGTTATTCAAAAACAGTTTTCCTTCATGTCATGCATCTTCCTAAGTAAATATGTGATACAAGTATTCAATAGCTACATGCCTTACCATTAGTAAAGATTTCCCTATTCTACTTATTCTTTTGATGGGTGGAATCATGGAAAGTATTTACTCCCAAATTTTTACCAGTAGTCTTATAACTTTGATCAGAGCTAAGGAAATAAAATGTGAAAAATTCTTTAAAAGTGAGACACCAAGAGACTAACTCCCCATTATTCAACATGGTGAATTATAAATGTTGACATTTTATGCTAAACATCAGCTTAGTCCTTTCTATAGTTACATGGTTGCTACTGACAAAGCCAATGGGTGGGAACAGCCAGAGTGACCAATTAGAATTTTCATGAAAGTGTACATTTCTGGCCTTGATCATCTGTATGATCAGTCCAAAGTATGTGTTGGAGTCCTAGTCTAGGCATGGTGTTAGGTGCTATGGAAGACATTAAAATGAGTAAGACTACATTTCTGCCCTTAAATATATATCTTCTTATCTCTCCTCTGTTGATTCCTCCTTTTGTCTTCAAATCTATGTGGCAAAAATTCAAATTATACACAAGAATACATAATAAACAGTAGTAGTCATTCTCATGCCTGCCTCTAGAGACAAATACTGTTTCCCCAGAGACAAAGACTGTTATCAATCTCTTATGTATCTTTTTAGAGGTATTCTCTGTCTATACAAACATGTATACAAATATATTTAAAAAATTCTTACATAATGAAAAATTAGCATCATACCTCATTATGCCATGCCAGAGGCTAGCTCCTGGAATCTCTTCTATTTTCAATTTACACTCTTTCTATAGCTGATCTCACTCAGCCCCATGAATTTAAATACTATCAATATGATAATGACCCTTCAATCTGAAAGTCCAGCCACAACCTTTTCCCGAAATTTCTGGCTTATATATTCCCACTATACTCAACATTTCCACTTGAAGTCTGATAGACATCTCAAACTAAACTTGTCCCCAACCAAGCTCTTTATTCCACCCCCTCTGACTCTATTTCTTGTGCCATCCTACCTATCTAAAAAAAAAAAAAATGAATGCCAGCATCTACCAAATTACTCAAATAAAAATCTAGAAAGCAGTCTTGGTTCCTATCTTCCCTTCTTCCTTCACTTCTAATCCATTTGTAAGTAATTTGTCCCCTGTCAAATATATTTCACATTCATTCATCTCTCCTGATCCCCATAATTATCATCCTTGTGCAAGAAGCTGTCCTCCCTCCTGTAGAATACTGCACACACTCTCTACTATTCTCTTCCTTTTCAATCTTAAATACACACACACACACACACACACACACACACACCTGTATATAAAACCAACTATTCTCCTTGGAATAGGCAGAGTTTCATTTTTAGTATTTTTGAAGTAAACTCTACACCATACAGGGGGCTCAAACTCATGACCCTAAATCAAATCAATGCTCTCCCCACTGAGCCAGCTAGGCACCCCCAGAGTTTCATTTTTAATATATAATGAAATCATATCACTCCTCTGCTTAAGTTCTCCTAGAATCTAAAGGCTTCTCATCACCCTAGAATAAATAAAACCCCTCCTGATGTGCAAGGCTTTCCATGTCTTGGTACTTTGCAACCTGCCTGACCTCATTTGATACCATTCTCTATTCATGTTCAACCCTCAATGCTCCCAAGTCACTGCACTTCTTCCTTTTGTCATCAGATCATGCTTGAACCCACTGCAGGGCCAATGTATTTGCCAGTTCCTTTGAACTGGAGGGTATTATGCTGAGTGAAGTAAGTCAGTCGGAGAAGGACAAACATTATATGTTCTCATTCATTTGGGGAATATAAATAATAGTGAAAGGGAAAATAAGGGAAGGGGGAAGAAATGTGTGGGAAATATCAGAAAGGGAGACAGAACATAAAGACTGCTAACTCTGGGAAACGAACTAGGGGTGGGAGAAGGGGAGGAGGGCGGGGGGTGGGAGTGAATGGGTGACGGGCACTGGGTGTTATTCTGTATGTTAGTAAATTGAACACCAATAAAAAAAAAAAAAAAAAAAAAAAAAAAGAAATACTCTTTGCCTTCTCCTTGGTAGATGTAGCTGGTTCCCAAACATTCAGCTCTAAGTATCACTTCCTCCAAAAGTCTTTCTTGGCCACCCAGTCCAGAGCAGCCACTGGCTTTTTCAAACTCAACAGATCACTCATCATCAACTCACTTTTTGCTTGGTTATCTATTTGTTTTCCAGCTTAATAAAGCTAAACTCTAAGATCCAACAGAACTTTGGCTTTAATACCTGGTTATTGTTTGAACTACCTCAGTATTTATACTAGTGCTTGGTATTTAGATTAGTGTAGAAAGAATTCAATAAATTTTTTAAATATATGAATGAGTAAATGGATATCTTAAGAGCCTATACATAGGCTCTCAATTTTCGAGAGAGACACACACACTCACACACACATACACACATACACATACATACTCCCCACAAGGTGGGGGCAGAGAGGTAGGGAAAAGGGAGGGGAAAAGAGAATCCTAAGCAGGCTCCATGGTCAGTGTGGAGCCCAACACAACTTGATCTCAAGACATTGAAATCATGACTTGAGCCAAAATCATGAGATGGGTGCTTAACTGACTGAGCCACCCAGGTGCCCTGAGCCAAAATATATTTTCAGTTAAAAAAAATAGGCTTTTGGAAGATGAAGGCTTGAAACCAAAGTCCCTTCAAAAAGGCTAGGTTGCTTAACATGATATCAACATATAAACTCCTGTTATTCTTACCAATTTTGCTATATTTTCCCTTATAATGTTCTATTTATTTCTTTTGCCATAGCACTCATCAGACTAACTCTATTTTCTGCATATCTATTTGCTTAAATTCTTTCTCTTCATACTAAAATGTAAGCTCCATGAGGGAAGTTCGTTCACCACTGAATTCATAATCTAGGATAGTAACTTGAACACAAAGACACTCAAAAATTTGTGTTGAATGGGTGAAGATAAAAGGTATGGTTGAAAGTGGCTGATTCAGGTTATCTCAATTTTCAGTGAAAAAACAAAAGCATTCTTCCCTAGAAGTAATGGGCCACCTATTCTAGTAAAATTTTTGATCATAGGTCTCATCAAATGTTCTTAATAACTCAAATTCCTTTAGACTTTAGATAGGCCATTGCAAACGTTTTGTCTTACTTTTTGCTTCCTGAAAAATAGGAATTAAAGGAAATAAACAAGCCAATTAAAATTATCTTATCTTTTTAGAGCAAGTCCAACTTGAGAGTTCAATAATCACCACCAACTGATTATCATTCAGGGGTAAATGAGCACAAAGGAGAAAGTAAAAAGGATGGAAGAAAAAAATCTGAGAGGCAATTTTTGTGCTGCTTAGTATAAGACTTCTCTTGTTTTATTGAACTTGTTAATAAGAGGTCTAAGGTCTGGGGAAATGCTTCCGGGCAGCAAAGCAAAGTTTTGAAACTCACAGGTCTAAGGAGAAATTAATAAAATGCAGTGGGGAAATTAAATTGAACAAAAGTGCAATGAGCCATAGTTAAACCAATTAATTAGGCAGGTTTTGATATGTATATAACGGAGTTGCTGAAGAATTAAAAATAAATCCAAAATTTTAAACCAGTGTTTGGTATTGAGCAAAACACCAAATGGTAACATGCAGAAAACTTGTAGTTTTTAAAGTGATGTTCTTTGATGAATTCCTTCCTTATTCAAATGCATCACCACTTTTCCTTTTTCAATTAATCTTTTAAAAACAACGCTTTCAATAAAAGTCTTACGCTTTGATTCTCTTCTGCATACGTTTTTTTTGCCAGTTTCAAAACCATGCAATTTTCTTGCAGTCTGAATTACAAAAATATTTATTTTTCAGTAGTATGTCTACTACTTTTAAGGAAGCTATGAAGATTAACTTGCTTAGTGCATCTGCAGCCTGGCAGGTGTGAGGCAGGATGGGTGAGGAGTCAAGACCACTGGCTGGGAGTCACATAGATCTAGTTTCAGTTCAAACTTATCACTAAAGAGCTATAATACCCTGCACAAACAACTTGGCTTCTGTAAGCCTCAATTTCCTCTACTGTACAAATTTTGTACTAGCTAAATATATTTGAAAATTCTTTGGCACAATGTCTGGCAGAGAAATCTCTGAATTAAATGGAAGCATTAATATAATGCAATTTGCAACTATGCAAAATTGCTTGTTTTGGAACTTTAAACATCTGTTAAAATATATATAATATATAATATTTATATATAAATATATAGTTATATGGCATTTATATAAATATATAATATATTTGTTTATATATTTTTTTCATCAAAAATATTTTTTAAATAATGAAATCGTTGGTAGAAGATAAGTTTAAATGTTTAAATATATATTTAAACATATGTATATATACACATATATATGTTTAAATATATATTTATAACATTTATATATATAAATATGTGAGTATTTATATATTTGGTGGAAGATAGGTTTCTAGACTACTGTCCTAAACTTTCATTTACAATAATCTCGACAATTTCAGTCGAGAATTGTCCTAATAGTAATCTGGCTAGGGTGGCTAACTCTACTGGTATTCCTTGACTCTCCTAGCTTCAGCACTGAAAGTCTCTCATCCTCAGAAACCATTCCCAGACAAATCTAATCACGATTCCTTCACTTGGAACCTAATGATCTTTCATTCATTCATCATTTTTCTGCATTATCAGGTACATTCTTAGGTTCTGGAGATATAAAGACCACTCACCTTCAATAAAGCCACAGCTAGCAAAGGAGACAGACACAAGAACAAGTGTCCATAAGACCTATGGTATCTGCTGATGCTGGAGTTTTGCCCAGGATGTTCAAGAAACACAGGGGTTGGGCACCTCACATAGACTTCACATAGTAGGTTTAGGGAGACTTCTCAAAGTAGGTGACCAGAACTTGAATTAGGTGCACACCTCAAGCCAGGGCCTTTCACTAATTTTTGGAAGGAGTTTTTCATGTGTGAGCTCAGTATTACTTAACTATACATATTAAAGTGTCATCTCCTGGGTGTATTTTGGCTGTTATCTAAACAGATTTTGAATAACTTCCAATATGCATGTAACTTTTATGGAATGTCAACAATATATGAATATAAACAAGCACAAACTATTAATTTTAAGGCAGTTCTTTCCATTCTGGAGATACAGTTAAGTTTAAATCTCCTTTTAAGAATGTTAATCTCCCGCTCACTTTTTCATTATTTGATATTCATTGCACAAAGGAAATGATTGGAACAGGTTGTACTGAAAACAGAACAAAGGTTATAATAAATAATATTGTTCTATCCACAATACTGTACTGGTTGCCACAAAGTTAGCAAGTTAAACATGTTTCCTAAAGCTTGTTATCAAGGTATTGGCATTCTATTCTTTATACTTCAATAACTTTTAAAGTATTCCCGAACATGCCTCTATCATCAGAGCAAATGCTGCAGCAAGATGATAAGACAGACGCTGCTTTTACAACAGGAAGCTCTGATGCAACATGCACAGATGAAAAGCCTGAAGACTCTGTTCTTTACCTGGGGGAAGAACTTTTCATAGACTCTGAAGGTGGAAGGGGACTTATTCCCAAGACACAGTAAATGCTATGGGGGGGGGGGGGCAGGAACCACATCTATATTATTTGCTGTTGCTTTCCCAGTGTTTGGCACATAATTGATGCACAAAATGGTTGAGTAAATAACAAAACACATGTAAAAGTCTTTGCTCCGTATTTCTAACAAATGTTCATTTATTCTCTGAAAATCTCTAGGGACTAAAAGCTCCTCTTTGCCATCTGTGAAAAATCAGACCATGCATTCTATTTACATGGGAGCCAGTTAGTATCACTTTATTTCCTAACTATAGACCACATCTCTAAATTTCACTAGTAATCTTTGAGATATCCACTGGAACTTACTAAGAATGTACATGTGATCATGGATAAACTGTCCTTATTATAGTGATGACATGTCATACCATGTTTTCTGAAGAATATAGACCAAGAGCTTCAATTTACAGACTCATCAATCACAGTCACCATCTAGTTTAAGCCTCATGGTGATCATACCTGTATATCAGATAATTAGTTTTTTGACTCTGAAGGTTCTTGATAATTTTGAGTGATCAAAGGAAAACACTAAAATACCTAAAAATCCTAAGCATTTTTTTTGCCTTTTGATCATGTTTTTTTTTCTTTTACATGTATACATTTGTTCATATATTTCTAATTGATAAACCTGACACCTCTAGAATTCAATGGAAAAATTAGAAGCAACAAGTCTCTGTAAGATTTTTAAATTTTCTGTATTACTCTTTTTTACCTTTGAAGTTTACTACACCAACTGCAGTTGAAGCCAATCTGAGAGGATACACAGGGGCCACAGCCATTAAACTGGAGACATGCTAGGAAACAAGACAGAATAGGTTTATCAAGACTCATTGGAAGCATGAAGAGAAATTTAAAAAAAAGAAAGACTCCTCAACCATAATTAAAAATCACCCACCTACCTCCATATACACACAGGATCAAGATACTTAGGTATCAACAGACCAGATCATTAGACTTTCCCACCTAGCTCTGTTCACAAGGTAACTTACTAGGTAATGGGGTCATCTCCACAGCTGAAATATTGGTAATTTTTGACATTTGTAGCTCTACTCGGTGGTATTCATAAATTGTTCTTCTTCGGACATCTGTAAAAACAAAAAGAAGAAAAAAACATCTTTCAAGATTTCTGCACCTATAAAACATCATCTGATAGTGATGTAGAATGATATACTTTTCACTTATGCTGGTTTTAAAATGAAGATTTAAAATAATCCCTGTGAAGAGATTGATCATTAAAAAAACCCTGAAAATCATGTGCTGATATACCCAGAAGGCTTTTTTTAATCAATGAAGTTGAAATGTTGATTATGGTCTCAGATATCGCACTTTGCTAGCAGGGCTCCAATCCATTGTTACCCAGGATATACTGAAGACATTTTCTTAACAGATGTATATGTTTTGAAAGAGTCTCACATAAAATAAAGAAGGTAAGATGACACCACTTCTTTAAAACTAAAGCTAAAGTGAGTCCTTTAAGAATGAGTAGCCATTAAAAATTTTTCACAGCCTAAAAAAAAAAATTCACAGCTTAGTAAATAAAGTTACTTTTTACCAGAATATGAGTTTGATTGCTTTAAAGATTTAGAATAAAATTTCTTTAATAAAAGAAAAACAGTACTTAAGCCATCTTAAAAATTTAGTACTGCTATTTATTAAATATACAGTATCATATCTGAGGAAGGTTTGATAATTAGTGCTTATATTACATGAACGAATTTATAATCATTCATCAGCAAATTCAACAGTATCCCTGAGGAATAGGCTAGGTGGGAGACTTTGACACAAACTTTAATAATTAAATATCAGATAAACATGGAAAAGATTTTATTATAATCAAGACTGTTGGGATCCCTGGGTGGCGCAGCGGTTTAGCGCCTGCCTTTGGCCCAGGGCGTGATCCTGGAGACCCGGAATCGAATCCCACGTAGGGCTCCCAGTGCATGGAGCCTGCTTCTCCCTCTGCCTGTGTCTCTGCCTCTCTCTCTCTCTCTGTGACTATCATAAATAAATAAAAAAATTAAAAAAAATTTTAAAAAAAGACTGTTGATGAAATATATTTAAAATTTCCTATTAAAGAAAGACTTGAGCCTTATGCTAATAAGCTTGCCTGAGTTTGGTGAATTGTAATGGAAAAGTAATGTTAGCAGCATTTTATTTAGCTCTTGAAATGTCTGTGATGACAGGAAGGCATTTCTTGAATATTATCATTTCTATCAGGAATTATTTGGGACGCTATATGTCTATTGAAAAAATATGTATCAAATATTGGGAAGTCCTATGTCATAGTGGTTGATAGTACATGCTCTTGAACAGTCTTGTGTGGTTCACACCGCAGTGTTGTTGCTTGATATCTGTGTGACCCTGGGCTCCTTTGTTAGCCTCTCTGTATATTGTTCCCTCATCCATAAAACAGAGATAATAGTATCTATACCATTGAGTTGTTTTGACAGCAATGGCCACGATAGCCAAACTGTGGAAGGAGCCTCGGTGTCCAACGAAAGATGAATGGATAAAGAAGATGTGGTCTATGTATACAATGGAATATTACTCAGCTATTAGAAATGACAAATACCCACCATTTGCTTCAACATGGATGGAACTGCAGGGTATTATGCTGAGTGAAGTAAGTCAGTCGGAGAAGGACAAACATTATATGTTCTCATTCATTTGGGGAATATAAATAATAGTGAAAGGGAATATAAGGGAAGGGAGAAGAAATGTGTGGGAAATATCAGAAAGGGAGACAGAACGTAAAGACTCCTAACTCTGGGAAACGAACTAGGGGTGGTAGAAGGGGAGGAGGGTGGGGGGTGGGAGTGAATGGGTGACGGGCACTGGGGGTTATTCTGTATGTTAGTAAATTGAACACCAATAAAAAATAAATTAAAAAAAAAGACAAAAAAAATGAGATAATAAATGTAAATTGGGACAGCCCCGGTGGCCCAGTGGTTTGTCGCCGCTTGCAGCCTGAGGTGTGATCCTGGAGACCCGGGATCGAGTCCCACATCGGGCTCCCTGCATGGAGCCTGCTTCTGTGTCTCTGCCCCTCTCTCTCTGTGTCTATGAATAAATAAATAAAATCTTTAAAAAAATGTAAATTGGTTAGAACAATCCCTTTCAAATGCAGGTGCTCAATACATGTTCAATATGGCAACTATACATCATGCTGGTTATATGCTGCATGTATTAGTCTATTTCTACAGGCCTAAACTCACTGAAATCACACTAAGACTCTGAAATCAGGCTTCCAGGAATATGTTTTCCACTTTTGCTTCAAGACAGTTAAATTTTGACTAAAATCAATTGACTCAACAGTGATCTTCTCTAGGACATGGCTCAGGAATATGGTGTCCAGGAGATAGTGAGCTGTCTTTTATTATAAGTGTTCAGGAAATGTAGATATATCTACATACCCAGGAGCAAAGTCAAACATTACTTATACGTATTTCTACTTTTATCCACTCATATCTTTTCACTCATTTCTGATTATTCACCATGAAATTCTACTGTGGAAGAGGAAGGAGAGGTAGCCCAAAATGAACTTTTTGGGGGCTCATAGAAATTCTAAAATCCATATGCTGAATGTACCTTCAGGTTTATCAGATTGGAAAAGACTGCTTAAGAACCATAATCCAACTCATTTCTTTTCGGTGTAAGGGAAAGATGCATATATAATTTTCAAGGTGTAAACGTTAGTAAATATTAGAGAAAATGCTAATTTCACCGTATTTATAAGGGTTCTTGAGGCATTTTTTTAAAGTTTTAATTTTAAAGCACATAAAAAGATTACCTGGCTTCTGCTTTGTCTAAATAATACATTTACCTATATACTGCTTTCCCTTGTATTTTACTAAATAATTTAGTTTTTGGAAATAAGTAAATAACATGGCTTTGCCATGAGATCACTGGTTTGGGGGTTTCTGAGTCTCTTTCATACTCAATTCACTCAGTATCTATCAGATTCAGAGGTGCTTAAAATACTAATTTTCTCTTCATATTATAAGTTCCTAATCTCAAACTATTGACATAATGACTGTGAGCCTCTGAAAGTGAATTATTGATTATGCATATGGGGTCAAAGGAAAGTGAACTTCCTTGCTATGCTAGTTCTATCACCTGCTCAAGACCCCTCTAACTATAGGGAGAAAATGAGTTTAGCAAAACTAAAATTAATGAGAAAGATTTTTGTTTGATGACCTGCCAATTAATGACAGCTTCCAAATGGTCATTTTTGTTGTATTTCAGAGATACCCTGTCAGAAACAAGTAATTAGGAATGTATTTACTGGTAGCTCCTGCCAATATTAGAAGCTTTCATTAGATTCCAGAAATGTATTTAGATCATGTGTCTTCTTTAGAAAGTCAGCCAAAATAATGCTGTACCAAACATTCAGTCTTAGTAGTGCTGAAACAGCTTTAACTGTTTTCTTACAACTTCACTAAACCAAGTTCAACTATAATACCCATTAGGGGCTTTTAAAAATAATAAAAAAAGAAACAAAATCTCTGAGTAGACTAATACATAGAGAATAAAGTTTAGTATCCAAAATCTTAAGGTGACATGATTCAAAGGATGACTAATGAATTGCATCTTTTAGAAATTCTGAGCAAAATTAACAGGAGGGAACAGAGTGATCATATGGAAACACCAGGAATCCTCTCCAATCAATATTCGCTCTGGCTGAAATGAACACAGTTTAATGAGTACCCTGTGGCATGATTAGCCATGATCTAGTTTATTTGCCTGTCTTTAAAGCTAACATTCACATAGAGAATGTATGAGTAATTTCCTAAATTGGCAGATTCTTCCATTTATATAAATATTGTAATATTGTCTAAACTGTCAAGTAAAAGATTTGCTAACATTGCCTCACCGATGCATTGCCAATGCTTAATGATTGGTCCCAAATGTTTTTTTTTTTTTTTCTGAGTTCCAATTGAGCCCACCACACACAGCACCATTCACTGAGAACTCTTTAATTAAATAGTAAATGTATTGCATAATTAAGAGTTCATATCTGGCATGAGGACATGAGAAAATAAGAGACCGAGCATTATAACAGTGAATTACAAACTGTAATTCATCAACAGAAATAGCTGGTTGGCATTGTTATATCAAGCACCTACCAACAGAAGATGCTTTTGTTTCAAACATTTTTTTATTCCTTCTGTATTCTAATCCTATTAAATAATAATGTAATTCATTTTGGATGAGGCAACAAAATTCAGAGAAAAATGAAGTACTAATATGAACCTCTTGATTTTCTTCTCATCATTCCCTCACTGCTTGTAAAGTTCCAGGAAACTACTAAAACCCCAATTGCAATGGTCAGATTTCATGAGTTATTTGAGCATGCCTAAAGAAAATCAGAAACGTCATCTAAAACCAATCTTCACTTTTCACCTCCATCCATGTATATTTACTAACAGCTTAAACAAAATGCATGTACTGATTTCCTTCAGTAAACCCTCTGCTCAAGAAGAGAACCAGAACGAACACTGGGACAGTAACTGGTCAAGCAGTATCTTAGTGGGCTGGTGTGACATGGGGACTTCAGGCCTAACATCAAGGTTCCCATTGATCTAGGGAATATTCCTCTGAAGATGGTGCTTCCCCCCAGGGGAATATACCACTTTATTTCTGTGACTTTTTGGGAGCATTTGTAATGTACATTGGCAATATCATGATTATCTCTGTTTTATTCTGAGAGAAAAGAAAATTGTGACTTTCTTAAAAAAATTGGGTGAGATGCAGTAAGATTTCTGTATTTTATTTTATTTTTTTTAATTTTTGTTTATTTATGATAGTCAGAGAGAGAGAGAGAGGCAGAGACACAGGCAGAGGGAGAAGCAGGCTCCATGCACCGGGAGCCCGACGTGGGATTCGATCCCGGGTCTCCAGGATCGCGCCCTGGGCCAAAGGCAGGTGCCAAACCGCTGCGCCACCCAGGGATCCCCTGATTTCTGTATTTTAAAATCAAGTTTTAAAAAAGCTTTTAGTGCTAAATCATGCAATTGTTTGGTACTTGTATAAGAAAAACTCCCAACATCTCCAAGAAACTAAACTTTCTATAAAAAATCCAACTGGAAAAATTAACATGTGGGTATGTTTGAAAAGGTATCCAATCAGTATTATTAAAAATAAAAATATTATCTGTGTAGTAGGGAAGTATAAATTAAAATAGAAATATTCATTGTGTAATAGGGAAAAATTAAGAAAAATTAAGGCAGAGGAAAGTATAAATTCAAAGGCAAAATTGAGAGAGAAAAGTGGAATATCGAATCTCTGAGGCTCTAATTTAAAATTAAAAAAGGCAGATAGGCTTTGATAGAAAAATTAGATTTCTACTTAGATTATTTTGGAGAACTGTTTTGGCTACTTTTCTGTGCTTTCCCCAGTAAGGTAAGCACTGCAAAGATGATTCACTATATTGGGTAAAATAAAAGTACATTAGGTTGGGTTTCTCTTCCTTAGATCAATAAAACCTAGCCTAATAGGTACTCAATAGATATTTATTAAACATATAAATATTAAAATGTCTTGAATTTTTAATATGTATTGAAGTCCTTTCTGTGACTTTTAGTATGTTATATTGAAATAAATTATTAAATAAGAGACACATTCTATATTGGTAAAATTTTACTTTATCTCATATTGGTATAGGATAAAAAGTCAATGAATAAAAAAAAGATTAAAAAAAGCAATTTAGTCATAGGTCCCAGAAGGAATTCTTTTTCGTTCATAGAAATTCTAAAAAAATATTCTGAAATATGTTAGATATAAGTCATCAGTGATCTGTAATATCCAGAAAAGTCTTAAACATTTGCTTCTTTTTAAAAAATCAAAATCATCAAATGGGGTATGTTTGAAATGTCTGTATTAAACAATAGAACATCATTTTGCATAATGCCTTCTATCCTGAAAGAGTTTTATGAGCGGATATTTTATGGGGAGAATGTCATGATTTCTATTTATTTTTGTTGTTGAGCCTTGAGTGGGCAAATGCATGTAGGAACTAAAGCATGTGAGGAAGCTAAGCTGGAAAGAGATGCAACTTTATCTTCTGTAAAATGAATAATTTTGAAGTGCTTTCCATTTTGAAGACCAAGAAGGTAAGGTGACCCAATTTACTAAAGGATTTGTAATGTGTGTCCTTAAATGAATGAAAAGACCCTGATAACTAAAATAACAGGAGAAGCTCAGTATTCTAAAAGAGCTTTAACTGGATTATGAAAGAAAAAAATACCTTCAGTTTTTCCAAGACTATTCATTTTCTCCATAGTTTGTCAAATTCTTTTTTGTTTGTTTGTTTTAAATTATTGTTTGCTACGTAATTATAATGGAGGTGTCCTACCAGTGAATCAAAATTACAAATTGCTTTATTTGGGGAGAATCAGTTATAATGGAATGCTTATATTAGAAAATGTATTATTTAATCACATCTAAAATTCTAAGGCTTTTTGAAAGGCAAAGAAGAAGAAAAATGTATGTTCTATAAATATTATACCTGAAATTTAATATTTATTTTATTTAAATATGCATATGTGGTCTATTCTTGCCCTTTCCAATATGGTAACCACTGGTCACATGTATATCTCTAACTTAAAATTAATTAATGAAATAAAAGTAAAAATTCAATTCCCAAATGTCACTAGCCACATTTCAAGGGCTACCAGCCACATGCAGCTAGTGAGACCAATACTAAACGGCTCAGATTTAGAATATTTTATCAGTGCAGAAAGTCCCATTAGACAGTACTGGCCTATGCTATTATGCTTTTTGAGAATTAAAGCTTAATACATTTAGCAGAGTAAAAAAAAAAATCTTTTTTGTTTGTTAAGGTTCTTCTTCTTTTTTTCAGTCTGTAAACATAAGTTTGGTTGAGTTCTTTGAAAAATTGCTGCCTGGTCTGTAAAGTTTCTAAGGACACCACATATGACAAACCATATATGACGTTCCTCAAAGAGTTCACTGAACCTCTAAGTATCTTTTAAAATATATTTACTCTCCAAATTAGTTGTGACTTTTATCTTTGAAAATTCTGACGTTTCTTATAATAATGACCAACAAATCCAGGGCAACAAATTGTTGTATTACGAACAATGTCAATAAACTGAAAACAGCAGATGTTGATGAGAAAGGAATTGATGTTAAGAAAGAAGCAGATAATGGACTGCTGGAGAGAAGAATAAGATGGAGTATTCTAAAGGGTTCAGAAATAGCTGTTATCGTTAATTTGTAGAAGAGCCATTTCAAGTTAGGTCAGCAGCTTTCCAGCTTGGTTTTTTTTGGACAAGAATTCTGCATGTGCGTAAAACTAACTTTCACATTGCTAAAATGGCCTTGCTTTGCATTTCCAGATAAAAGAACCATGAAGGCAAGAGTGGATTTTCTGGGTTTTCTTTGCTGGAAATGTTATGCTTTTTAAGCTCAGAAGGTGGAGAAAAGGCGAGGAGCGACGGAGAAGGTCAGCACCCTAGAGATTCAGATGGAAATACAGAGTGTTAAATTGGAGCAGAGAGAAACAAACAAGTATGAATGGTAGTAGTGAGAGCCATACATTTATCCGGGAAGACCTCTGCACACTGTGTAAAAGAACGTGGAAGGATGCAAGCCGAGGCTGAGAATTACTTAATAAAGCTATTTAGCGAGAAATTATGGAAATTACACATGACCTACAAATACATGACAATGTGAAGACTTTCTGGTAATCAAAAGAATATTAAAGCCACAATGAAATATCATGTTTTGCTTATCAAATTTACACGGTTTAAAAATGATAATAGTGTCTGGGAGCATCTGGCAAAATGGGATAACTAATAAAAAGCTGGTAGGGAAGTAAATTGGTACAACCTTTATAGACAGCAATTTGACAAAGTACATAAAAAAACTATTAACAGTCAATGGCCACATATTCATTTCTAAAGAGTTGTGTCAACATTTAAAACAAAGATGTTCAGCACTGTTTTAGGTAATTAATATGAAAAGCAACCAACATGACAAACCAGTGTTCAGACAGGTCGCATGAATTATGAAACAAAGGAATTTGTTGAAACTATTAATGGCCACATGCTAGGTATTTCCTGCAGTGCAGGAAAAAAAAAATGTGCTATCTTTGTTAAGAGAAAAATAGGTGACAAAAATATTGTCAGTTTTCTTAATGGGCACGTGTTTGCATACTATAAAGTACAAAAAGTATATATTTATACTTTATAGTATATCCTATAAACTAAAGCTTGGATGCACATAGGGGGAAACATTAATTGTTATCTCTCTGTGGTAGATTTACAAACCATTTAAATTTTCTTCTTTACATTCTATGTTATTTAACAAATTTCTCGGAATTGATAGGCACTATGCTTATAATCACAAGTATGTTTTTACATCTGGATTTCTGTAATGAATAACTGAAGTCATTGTACGTGGACTATCACATCTGTACCTGTGGAGGCTGGATCAGTAGATATCTGTGTTCTTTTTGTTTCTAAAATTCTACAAACTGTTTTATGAAAAACAGAAGGTAATACAGAGACATATGTACACATAGACAGACACACCGAGACACACAAAACACAAATGACAGAAAGAATAAGTTTCAGAGAAAGAGAGCATCGAGGTGTATTCTGGTAGAAATCTCCTGTGGACTCACTCTCATGAGCCCTTGTTCTGGGTGTACACATCTTAGCACCATTGTCTTTTTAAAGTGACAATGCTGATGATGAAGCAACAATTAATATGGACACAAACACGGTGCTTAATTGGTGCCATGCACTGCATGCTATATACCCATTGCATCTTTGGTATTAAGATGACCATTTTGTATGTAAAGTTATAGGAATTAAATAAAATTCTCAAGGTCTCATGATTAGTATCCCTACCATGGTATCCCTTATACTTTCTGGACTGCTAACTAATTTTTATCTTTTATTTTATTTTTTTAGATATAAGGGTTAATTTCATCAGGGTTTTTTTTCTTTTTCTTTTTTGGAAGGAGCAAAGGAATTTCCTTTGTAACCTTAGAACTGTTTATTAATTTACTAACAATACCGAATTCCCTTTGATATTTTAAACTCTCAGATCACCTGATCTCTTTTGAAAAGTAAAGACTAGAGTAATAAACTATGCTTGAAAGTTACATTGAACTCATTTGCTATCTGGAAGCCTTTAAAAAACTGAAGAGCAAGTTTTTTGTTGTTAATATTATAATGAAAGACAAGGGAGAAATCGTTACAATAAACAAATTAAACCTACCTATCAGCTTTTCAAGTGCTTTATCAACCCTTCACCAACTGATAAGAATAGTATAGCAACTATATAACGGTTCCACTGGGAAAAAATATTCTCAAGATTACAGTCTGCATTACCATTTGCCATGGGTAGATTAAGCTGAGGATCTAGGCTCTATAACTCGTGTAACCAAAATGATGAAAAGAACAGAAAGTTGATCTTATGAGAACAGGGTCCTATGTAATGTACCTTGCAATAGAGAAGAAATGAAACCACTCATTACTTAGGATAATGATCAGTTTTTCCCTAAATTCACTCCAGAGAAGAAAAAGGGGAAACAGAGATGAATGGCTTAAATTCCCTGTGAGGGTGACTCCTAATAATGAGGGTTGTTAAACAAGACAGCAGAATTTTGAAAATGATTTAAATATTTATCTAAATTCTGATTGCACAAATAGGTAACATACAGATCTCTAGGAATCTTTTTTTTTTCTTCTAGCAATCATCTTATATGTCTCAGGAAAAAGTAATAGTTGTATATAATTTATACCATGCTAATCTTGGGCTAGCTTAATCTCTGGCCTAAATAAGTATGCTTCCTTCCTTCCTTCTTTCTTTCTTTCTTTCTTTCTTTCTTTCTTTCTTTCTTTCTTTCTTTCTTTCTTCTTTCTTCTTTTTCTTTCTTTCTTTCTTTCTTTCTTTCTTTCTTTCTTTCTTTCTTTCTTTCTTTCTCTTTTTCTTTCTTTCTTTTAGGTTGAGAATACAATGGGACCATATCTCTCCTTCTATAGAGAAGCTCATGTAACAGATACTATTACTTATACCTTATAAATGTGGGAACAGATGTTTAAGGAGATTTAAATTTTTCTGTTCCCCAAAAGACTTTTTTTTTTTTCAAATTTTTATTTATTTATGATAGTTACAGAGAGAGAGAGAGGCAGAGACACAGGCAGAGAGAGAAGCAGGCTCCATGCACCGGGAGCCCGATGTGGGATTCGATCCCGAGTCTCCAGGATCACGCCCTGGGCCAAAGGCAGGCGCCAAACCGCTGCGCCACCCAGGGATCCCCCCAAAAGACTTTTAATAGAACACATCAATTCCAATTTTCTTGCTGAAATGTGGTTCCATTTAAAGGCAGGGATGAGTGGATTAGAAACTCAGAACTTCCATCCTTTCTTGGCTAATTTTCTCAGGACAGAACAGTGAGAGAAACAGGACATGGGAATGGGATTCTGGGATGCAGCTCGCCTGAGAAGCTTTTCCCTAAACTTGACTCTTGTGGAATTTTTGGAGATGCATGCTGAGTCTCAACGTTAGACACAATCTGTTCCCAAAATTCATATGGTATTTGCCAATTTACTTTATAAAATTTATATTTGGGAAAGTTATTTTTCCTCAGGACATAATAGTTACTCTACTGCATTATAACAAGGGATGCAAAATTGTAATTTGGGCTCTACAGACTAAGTACAATTTTACCATGCCTGGGTTCTGAGACAATACTTGCATATTAAAATACATTTGTAAAAATTTTTTTCTTTTGTACTTGGGTGGGTCTTTTTGTCCAAACAATAATATGGCAGAACATCAATGTAGATCAAGATGTCTTTTGAGGAAGCTGCAAATAATGTTCTTTCTCGGAAGAAAAGTACCCACAAATAAACTAAAACTTGAGTTTTACTTGCGTTATAATTGACTCAAGTCATGCTTGATTTTACATCCTGAAAGAAGGAATGTGAAAAATACTTGTCCTCAAACAGGAATCAACTTGGCTCTCCCAGGACACAGCCTCTTATTTAAGAGGATGTCATTATGTGCCTGCATACACTAGTACATCCTTGCTTTGTTCACTGTCTAATTTCATTTCTGGAAAATCTGCCTTGATTTAACAGTTCCCTTGAATATTACTTCCCAGTAATTCTCAGCTAATAAAGAGAAACTGCCGTGGAAGATTAACGGCCTTCACGAAGCATTACTACCACATAGAAGCATCATTCTAAATTGCCGTGGTAAGGTAACCCCTATTACATTTGCAGCCAATCCAAAAATTCTAACAATTTTAAAAGTCTAAATAATTTACACTCCATTTGCCTTCTGTATTTGAGAGATGGCATAATTAAATAGAATTAGTTCAAGGGAAGACCAAACATACACATGTGATAAATTAGGTCTACCCGTATAGTGAAATATAAGAAGGACTTTGAACGAAAAAGGGAAAGAGATGATCTAATCTTGAGATGTATTTTATTATCATCTCTTGCTTTAAATAAGCATGTCTAGGACACAAATGAACATCTTCAGTACTCACACACCCAAGTATCCCTCAGGACTCTTCTTGAGATAGAGGTTTAAAAAACAGAAATTTTCAAATGATGCCTGTATACATGATCAAAACTACTACTAACAGTGGTTTTTGAATTTCTAATATGATGAATTTTTAATATTCTGAATTTCTAATGTGACAAACAGCTGCCCAAGTAACACATATGCTTTTATTCCACAAATGCAAACTAGACTAGATAAGTAAAAATGCTTTAATAAAAAAATTATGTATCTTCTCTGGTAAAGTTCCACTGAAATTTTTATTTATTACTTCAATTTATACTTTCTCTTTCACCTTCCTGTAGAATCTTATACAAACACAATAGACATAAAAATGGCACAAAGCTGCTTTTCTTGCTAATAAATTTAATCTAAACAAATAAAATTCATGCACCTATCAGTTGAATAATCTGTCATTCCTTTATGTTCTTCTTATTAATGAAAGAAATACATCTGTGCAACCAAGCTAAGTATCCCAAAGAAACCCAAATTACACATTGTTGGCTTGGCTGTTTAATTTCTCTTTACCTAAATTATTAGTTGAGGAGTAACAGAGAGATAGCAAACATCAATAAGAGTTATAAACCAAATAATATAATTTACAAGCACCATTCAGTTAAGTGATTCTGTTGTTCAAACTATCACAACTGGCTGAAATCAATCACCTTTAAATTTACCCCCACAGCAGGCTCAGATTTTGCAATTACCCTTCTTCTACATACTGGGAATTTGCTGGATCCTGTGGACTACGACAAATGCATCAGACAGCCCCACTTTCACTGGGTGATTGGTTGAACTTATCTGTGTGACCAAGACGGGAATCTGAAAGAGAAAAAGCAGATTGTAATGTGTGAGATTTGAATTTCATTTAGGGTTGGGGGTGGGAAGCGTGATCATTCCATTGACTGAATAAAATCAGGTGATGGAGATGAAGAACCAGGGAGAGAGAGAGTGGGAAATACTAGAGAAGACAGACATACAATACCAAAACATTACATCTGTTTAGTGCTTCTGATGGGTTAAAGCAACAACAGAGTTCCCAGTCCTACAGACAGCTGTTTGAGGATGAAAGTAAACAGATTCTCAAAGAATCTAACTGATGCTGAATGCTGAAAACTCCTCACACATACAGGTACACCACGAATACATTTAGTCCTGGCTGTCATTTCAGGAATAGGGACTCTTCTTGTACCATTTGTTTCTGCAAAAAAAGTTTTTTTTTTTAAATCCTTGTTTACAATCCTTGTTTAGATCCTTACAGATCTAAAACCTAGAGAAAGACAAATAAGCACACTGCTAAATATATATTTAACAATACTGTCGTTGATTAGTAGATAGAGAAACTTGGCAAGTGTTAATGGATGCTGAGCTTCACTATTCTGGTGAAACCTATATGGAAAACTTATGAATTATTATGGTCATCTTCAGGTCACATCTCCTAAATTTAAGCCTCAGTGGAACCCAAATCTGAATATGACAAACATTTTTAACATTTACAGTTTACTTTATTCTTTAAAAGATTTTATTTATTTATTAATGAAAGACAGAGAGAGGCAAAGATATAGGCAGAGGGAGAAGCAGACTCCCCATAGGATCCAGATGTGGGACTCGATTCTAGGACTTCAGGATCGCAACCTAAGCCAAAGGTAGATGCTCAACCACTGAGCCACCCAGGTGCCCAACATTTACAGTTTAAAAAAACTAAAACACGTTGAGAATATATGAAATAGTTACAAATGAGACAAACTCTTAGAGCCAATTATTCTAGATTTCGAGAAGAAACACTGGAGATATGATTACCATCTTTATTACCATTTTTTATAGATATAAAAATGGGCATGAAACCATCTGCAATAAATAAAAGGACAAGAAACAACAAGGGAAAGATAAATGTACCAACAAATCTTAAGGTGAAATAAGCAGACTGTGGGCCATCTGTGGATAATTCATTAAAGAACATATTAGATTAGACCTTGTTGTATAAACCATAATAAACAGCATAGCAATGAGAAGCAAGGAGAATAACCGGGAGAGAAGTTATAACAAGGGCTGTATGACTTATTTTCGTCCATGACATCATGAAATTATGACAGGGCTATTTTGTTAAAATTAACCAATTAAGAGGAAATTTTAATGTATCTGAAACTTATGGAATTATCTCAAAACAAGTAAATGGGAGATGACATTTGTACTCCTTGTACTATATTAGTCAGGTCATAAACAATGTTAAGGTATTGCTGATTTTATATCAGCATATCCAGTTTTTAATCAGCGTTAAGAATTATTCTTATTGGTGGCCTGGGTGGCTCAGTCAGGTAAGCCTCTGACTCTTGATTTCTGCTCAGGTCATGATCTCAGGGTCGTGAAACTGAGCCCTGAGACTGGCTCACACTCAAAGAAGTATTCTGATATTTGTACAGCAGAAACAAAACAAAGCCAACATTTTTGTTCCTAAAAGTTATTTACTAAATGAAGCTCTGATATACTTTATTTAGTGATCACTAAGCCACACTCAGTATCGATATATGTAATTCCTTTTCTTAGTGGACATTACACTATTACCCAGTTTTATGCACAATGTTGAGGAAGAAATGCTAATATAAGTGTAATTTATAGTTAAGGCAGACTTATATGGGTGCCTGGGTGTGGCTCAGTTGGTTAAATACCTGCCTTTGGCTGGGGTCACGATCTTGGTGTCCTGGGATCCACCCCCCCCCCCCCCCACTTTCAGGCTTCCCTCTCAGCAGGGAGCCTACTTTTCCCTCTCCTTCTGCCCCTCTCCCCACTTGTGTTCTCTCTCTTGCAAATAAACAAAAATCTTTTTTTTTTTTAATTTGCCAGGGCTTGATTAGCCTCTTTTAAAAAAAATTTTTATTTAAACTCAATTTGCCAACATATATAGGCAAATTTATAATTACTATTATTTTTTTTTAAGATTTTATTTATTTATTCATGAGAGATCCACAGAGAGAAGCAGAGACATGGGCATAGGAAAATGTGAGCTCCTCCGAGGGAGGCCGATGCGGGACTCGATCCCCAGGCCCAGGATAATGCCCTGAGCTGAAGACAAGCGCTCATCTGCTGAGCCACTTGGGCATCCCAACAGATTTATAATTAAAGAAGACAAGAAATTAGAAAAAACATTAACAATATTTGCAGTTCTAGTTATATTTTATATATCCTAGTAAGACAAACTCACAATTGCTAAATAGCATTATTAATACATGCCTGATCAAGAGTAAGAAAGCTTTGCTAACTTGTATTTGTCACTTCCCTCATTCTCCAACATCTGTGACTGCAAATTTCCTCTGCAAGATGGAGAAATATTTTACTGATAATTCTGTAGTAAGCGATTGTGTTTCTTCTTTTCCCTTACCCAAAGCAGAACTTGAGTCTGCATTGCTATTAATTGGAAAAACCTCTTATACTGCCATGGATATTTTATTTTATTTTATTTTATTTTATTTTATTTATTTTATTTTATTATTTTTATTTTTTTAAGATTTAATTTATTTATTCACAAGAAACACACACACAGAGAGAGAGAGAGAGAGAGAAAGAGGCAGAGACACAGGCAGAGGGAGAAGCAGGCTCCATGCAGGGAGCCTGATCCCGGGACTCCAGGATCATGTCCTGGTCTGAAGGCAGGCGCTAAACCGCTGAGCCACCCAGGGATCCCAAATATTTTATTTTTATACAAGAGTTTATTTCTCAGGTCACATGTTTTTGTGCCTTCAGACCTTCCATGAGAATGTATGCTGTTGGTCTGCTGAAAATATAAGAGAGGCACAGGGAGAAATGTTTCCTTTCCAGCAGAGGTCATCTTTGACCAGCTAGCCTCTAGCCAATCCACCAGCTAACAGCTGGCACATGAATAAGCTCTGTTGAGATCAGCTGAGTCTAAATCAGATCAATAGAACTGGCAAGTTGATCCATAGATATCTTGTGAGACATAAGAAATAGAGTTGTTTTAAGGAACTGCATTTCGGGGTGATTCGTTACACAGCAATACGAACCAATACATTTTCTATCAGAGACCTAAGAGCAAATACAAACTTCTCTGGATATTTCTACATAAAATGAAGAATGATTCTTCCTCCTAGGTTTCATGGAATCAGATAAATATCTCTTTGCTTCTAGGTACAATTAAACTTGAAAGATAGGAACGTTCCAGCAGAAAAGTTTCGTTTTCTGCATCTTGCTTTCACTCTTCTATATCTCTTCATTTCCTAGTTGATTCTTTTTCCTCTGGATTCCAAAAAATGAAGACCAATGTGTCTATGTTACCTAGACACAGACTCATTTACCCAAAGGAAAATCCATCCAAAGCCAAAATGGGTAGGCTAACAATGTAGACAGTTTTCTGTCACTGAAAAAAAAATGCCATCATCAATTGGCCAGTCCTTTAGGAAGATAGTTGTAGATGATCCGTAAGGACTCTTTTAGGCCTCTGTTCAGTGGTTTCACTCTATAGAATGATCTTGACTTTTCTAAGCTTCAACAAGTAAACTGTTAGCAAGGGTGAAACACTCCATTTATAAAGAGAACTGAGGTAGGTAGACATCATTGTCTGCTTCTAAGAGAAACAGTTAACTTGCTGCCAGTTTTCTAAGTTATACTTATTCATAGGACAGTGACTTTTGAGGACTGTGTCTGACAAACCACTACTGCCATAAATATCTCTATTACAAATCTTGATATACTGTGGAAATATAAAGTAGAAAATAAATTTCTGAGACTATTATCTACTACATAAAAAGTACTTTCCCCAAAAGGCATATATACTCTCAATGCTATTGGATAAAATAGAATTCATTCGTCTATTAGATATTAACTAAATATTTTCCGTGTATTATTGTAGGGATTATAGAAGAGAACAGGACAAAGACCCTTCTCTCATTAACCCTATATTCTAGAGGGCAGAGATTGACATGAAAACAAGTACATGTAAAAAGCAGAATATGCTGGGAAGTGGTAAGTGCTAAGGAGGAAACTAATGTGTGGGAAAGAGAGAGAAGGGGGTCGGGGGGGTCTCCTTAAGAGAAGGAGTCACAGGAAATTTCTGTGATGAGAGGACTTTTCGGTAGTCATGAGCCTGCCATGTGGATATTTGAGGAGAACTCTGAGTTAGAAGGACTGGTACAGGCAAAGGCTTTGACTTAAATGCTTTCAGTATCTTTCAGAATTCAAAGGTTGTCACTGGAGCAGGAGGAGTAAATAAGATTGTCAAAGGAGATGAGGTGGTGGAAGCAGGGCATAGGGGGCAGGCATTCCCCACAAACCATGTCAATGACTCTGAATTTTATTTCATGTTGTACAGTGAAGGTTTAGAGGGTTTTGAACAGAGGAAGGATGTTCTCTTACATCAAAAAGATTGCACTGGCTCCTGTGTGATCAAGACTATAGGGGGCCAGGGGAGACAGGGAAACTAATTAGGAAGGTATCACAGTTGTCTGGATAAGAGATGAGTGGCTTGGACTGCATTAGGGTGATACATGCAGGAGGTGGAAGTGTTGGAAAGATGGATTCCAGATGAAATGGGAAGGCACTGCTATCAAGACATGCCGTGGATTTGAGGAGAGTGGGAGAAAGAGGAGTGTCAATGATATCACCACAGCCTTGGTCTGAGTAGAATGAATGGAGTTGAACTTTTCATCAAGGCCACTGTGTTGTACACCTGCAGGGGTGCTTTCACATTGCAGGCCATAGGAAAGGCGTTATCTGCTTGTGCAGAGGGCCATCCGGGCAACACCAAAGAAGAGCACTAAAATGTCCAGAGACGGACAAGATGAATAGTGGAATATTTGGAAAAGGATGATTTTATGGCAATACCCCTGGTGTCTAATGCTTTTAAAATTTTATAGAGTTCATAGATACAAGCACAGATTTTCTAAAACTATGGTCTTTTATCCAGATTAAATATTAAAATGAAAATGTGCGAGAAGATTTTAATCTCCTACATTTTCCTAGAAGGTCCCCAAGCCTTTTATGAAACAATTCTGTATCAGGTTTTGAAAACACTACTTTTGGCAGTTGAGTTAAATGCTTAATATTGTAAGACATTAATGAGGAAAACATGAACAATTCCAGGCTTTCTCATAGATTTCTTTCAGAGTCTGTCTCTTTCCACCTGATATTGTCACATCCTTTTCACCTTGCTTTCTTGGACTATAATCTTTATATTTCAAGACATCAAAGACGTGGGGCTATTCTCTGAAAGGATCATTCATCCTCTCACTTACTGCAGCCAACAAACTGGGCTGTGTAAGCTCTCTGTGAGCAAGTCAGACCAGTCTTCAGGGTTCCATGTCAAGACTGAATTAGAGACCATTAAGATGAATCAGGAGTACCATTAAAAGCCACATTTAACTTGAATTACTTTGACTAATAGCAACCAAGCATTTGTGTGTGTGGGGGGGTGTGCGTGCCTGTGTATAAAAAACTATCTAGACTTATAGCCAATATCATACAAAATTGGCACAAGAAAAGGTCTGTGCCATATTGCCACAATTATCTATTCCACAGAAGACTCTCTATGTACAAGGATCTGAAGTATCATCAGAGAAGCTACGGCCAATGATGATGTCCAAGCATGAAACCTCTAAACACTTAGCTTTATGGGAATCTATATTTTTTTATCCTTTCTACAAATTCACATTCTCAAAATATTTCCTAAGTTAGTTCCTGGCATTTTCAGGAAGCCATTCTGAAGCAGTACCAATTCTAAAACATAGAGGCTTTTTTTTTTTTTTTTTTTTAAAGAAAGAAACGTAGCTTCATTATTTTCAAGTGCCTATAATAGTTGCCTTTTTATGATTGAAGCAAGGCTAAATTTTCATTCGGCCTCTATATGATTTGTATTGAATCACAAATTTCGGAAAAATGAGTTTTACAATTACATTCATTCCAAAGGATAGTTATAGAAAAGGAACATTAGCGCCAGCTAAAATATGCTTCCATTTCAGCTTACGCAGGCATTTATAAATTATTTTTTTAGATGTTTTATTTTTATTTATTAATTTTTCTTTAAAGATTTTATTTATTTATTTGAGAGAGAGATGGAGACAGCACGAATGAGGGTGGGGGAGGGCAGAGGGAGACGGAGAAGCAGACTCCCACTGAGCAGGGAGCCCAACATGGTACTTGATCCCAGGACTGCAGGATCATGACCTGAGCCGAGGGCAGGCGTTTAACTGACTGAGTCATCACCCAGGTGCCCCATTATTAGGTGTTTTAATTTTCATTCCATTTTACAGGACACAGATACATTTATTATTTAAGTAGGTATAAGTTTTTCTGTAAGTGATATGGTGAAGCAAATGAAGTACAGATGCAGAAAGGAGTTGCAATAAACAGGCGAAATTAAGGCAGGAAAAAATATTAAGGAAGGGCCAAGGTAGGGCACAGCACACTGGTCTTTGGGGGAAGATTCAGAGACAAAAGCTGCTCTCTCTTGCATGCTGTGGTGTCATTCTCCAGGACTCAAGGGCCCAACACAACACATAAAACGTGAAGTTTTACGTCTGTCTCTAAAACAGGGAGATAACAGCATGCTGCTTGAGTTAGAGGTAATGGAACTTTCTTTTCCTCTCTCTTCTGCACTGCAAACCTCGCCAAAACATGCATTTGTTTCCATTATGGACCTAGCTATCTACCTAATAGGCGACACAGCATCTCAGCAAGGGCTTGATTGTGTAGTGTGTGTTCCAAAGTATGAATCACATGCCTATCACTGGAGAAGAATTACTCTAAACTCACTTTTGTTCACTTGTTAATCAGCAACATAATGTCAAGTAGGTTAATATATAGACATTTAAGAAAACCCAAAGCTTACTATTTTATCCATTTTCACCTGCATTCAACCTTCAACTTCCTACCTCATCATCTTTAAATGTTGGATCTGGCTTCTGTGTTACTCAGTAGGGCATCCAATTATAAGGAGTCATGCTTTCCTTTATTACTATCAAAGCAACACATAAAGTCTTCAGTATTAGTGCTTAATTCTCTGAAAACTGCATTCCAACAGAAAGGCTTTCAATTAAATTTGACAATATAAAAATCCATTTGCTTTCCTGAATATTGCTAACATTTTGCACAATTATTGTAATCTCTTTTTAGCGTACAGTTACTGAACTTTATTTCATATGCCAGATATTGAGCACTTGATGGTATGAAAGCAAAGAAGGAGCTAAAGCCATAAGCCAAAGGTATGTACTTAACATCCCTCCATCCCCATCTCCAATAATCACACATTATAGAAAATCTGGAAGCAGATAACAACATAAAGTTGATAAGTAAGGACAGCCTCTATATTAAAAGAGGGTTTTCAGACTTGATCTCTACATAAACCAATGCTAGCCTGAGGTAAGAAAGAAGAAATTGCTGTGGGAGAAATTGGAGGGGATATACCCTGAGTACGCTTCCCAGCCAACTGTTGCTATGTAGAAATGTAGATCAAGTGATCAAAGGTTTTTGATTTCTCAAGGGGCAATGCAAATCTGTATTTTTATTTAAAACCCTCTGGGGGATCCCTGGGTGGCTCAGAGGTTTAGTGCCTGTCTTCAGCCCAGGGTGTGATCCTGGAGTCCCGGGATCAAGTCCTGCGTCAGGCTCCCTGCATGGAGTTTGCTGCTCCCTCTGCCTGTGTCTCTGCCTCTCTCTCTCTCTCTCTCTCTCTGTCTCTTTCTCCTTCTCTTTGTGTCTCTCATGAATAAATAAATAAAATCTTTAAAAATAAATAAAACCCTCTGATATCTAAATGTTGGCAACATATCCATTCTACAAACACACACACACACACACACACACACACACACACACCAGTGTGACTTCTAATTTAAAGATTTCCCCCCACTGAATTAACAACTAGAGTTGGAGCTTCATATAAAATAATGAGGCTGATGTCTGTCTGGAGAACTCGGCTCAAGACAGTAAAACTATGGTGGGAACTTTATCTGGGCCTACAGCTGAGAATAAAAACATAAGGGGAAAAGAGAGGAGATTCAGAAACTCCTTGGGCTTGGAAAGACATGAAGAATGCACAAGCCTTTGACCTCAGGGAAAGACAAAAGAGCTCTTTGGTCACGGAACATCAGAACAGGGAAACGGGATGTGGCCTGATTGGGGCAAGAGAAACTTCCCAATGACATCTTAGGAGTGAGAGGGAAGAAGGGTTTCAAGGAGAAAGTGTACCCATAAAGATCAAATACATTGCCAAGACAACATAACAGCTAGGGACAGAGCCAGCATTAGAACAAGCTTCTCCCCCTCTCTCTTTCTTTCTTTTAAAGATTTACTTTAAGTAAATAAGTGGGGGGAGGGGCAGAGGGAGAGAGAGCCCTCAAGCAGACTCCACACTGAGCATGGAGCCCAGCTCAATCCCAGGACTCTGAGATCATGACCTGAGCTGAAATCAGGAGTTGGGCACTTAATCAACTGAGCCATCCAGGTGCTCCCAAGTTTCTGTTTCTGAAATTATTTATTCTAGGTAGCCCTTTCTCTCTTTCTTTCTTTCTTTCTTTCTTTCTTTCTTTCTTTCTTTCTTTCTTTCTTTCTTTCTTTTTCTTTCCTTTCTTTCCTTCTTTCTTTCTTTCTCTTTTTTTCTTTCTACCCATGGCATTTGTTATTAGAACATTATAAAGGGAAAACGGTTCAATTCGTCATTTTCTTAAACTGTGGAAAGTAAAAAGAAATGAAAACATCAGGAGCTTTTATATGTGACATAACTACAAAAATAAAATACATCCACAAATGCAAATGAATTAGATCCTAAAGGCATGCAGACACTATTTTATATTTCGTGTATTTAAAATAAAGAAACTATAATGTAAAATCATTAGTGTCTACAGCTTTTTTAGAATGATTTCTTGAGAGTTTATAATTAGCATTTTATGTCATCAGGGTTCTCTCAACCTTGTATCATAAATTTATGAAATAAATTTTATTTGAATAAAAATATAAAAATATATGAATATATAATGTATAGGTATATATTTCACATATACAAGTATTATCTATGTATATATGTAATTCTACTGGCACAACTATAAAGGTTTTTGGATGCATATATATTATATAAACACATGTTCAACATTCTCACACACCGAGCAACGGCCATAAAGGCAAATAACTTCGTATCAATGGCAAATGGTTCATTGCTCAGTTTTTCTTGGCTTTCTCTTATTCTCTTGAATTATTTTTTCCATAAATTCCACAAGCTCAGCAAGTGTTCATCTTTCAATACTTCTAGGAGGATCACCATGAATGAAGAATCATTACAGTTTAAATAAAAGAAATAGTCTTAAAAGAATTTTTAAAAATGCATTAAGGGTGCCATTTAAACCTACACCAAATTGCCAATGGTGATTTATTAACTATGCATTCTTACATAGAAACAGTGGATGTCACACTAAGGTATACTAAGTTTAAATACTTTTTTTAAGATTTATTTATTTATTCATGAAAGACACAGAGAAAGAGGGAGAGAGGCAGAGACACAGGTAGAGGGAGAAGCAAGCTCCATGCAGGGAGCCCTACGTGGGACTCGATCCCAGGTCTCCAGGATCACGCCCTGGGCTGAAGGTGGCGCTAAACCTCTGAGCAACTGGGGCTGCCCAAGTTTAAATACTTAAATGGTAAAATAGATTAGAAAGTGATTTTACTTAATAAACAATAAGGTTCGTCTATACCGACCTCCTCTAAAATTTGCTGAAGGAGATGGTAAGGTATTCAACCAAAAAAATGGATGGAATAGGCTGACTCCCAGGTAGGGTATACATTCTCTGTGATTTCCCCCTGCTGACCTATAGAAGGATTACATGACTTATTAAATTGCATTGTCTGAAATTGATGACTAGCCTGTCCCTCTCATGAGCTGGTTAAAAGAAAATAACCATTTAGCAAGAGAAACAAAAAGAATCACATCCTCCCCTACTTTGTATCTGAAGTAACAATTAATGCAACATATATTAGGAGAAATAATGCAATAAATTATTGGTATACTAGGAAAGACAGCATCAGGATTGTAAGAAACCTGATTTCAAATCCCTAATGTTTTGGAATGAAATCTGTGAATAGGTATGTTCCTTGTAACATTATGCATGGTCCCAAATTTTAGGTCTCTATCTACTGTAATCGAGCAAACAAGCATCATTATTCTATAGTAACTAAAAATAATAAAAAGAATATGGGTTCTAGGTCACAGCTGGATATTAACAGAATAGGAAATGGGAAAGTGATTTTCCAAATTCCATTGTCTAAAGCAGGGTGCATATTTTATTTTTATTTATTTATTTTTACCTGTGTACAGCCTCTTTCCATTTTTTAAAAGATTAATAAAATACATAAGATAAATGATATGGAAAGGCAAATCACTCTTACCTGTGCTCTCAAGGGGGTAGAGTTACAGTATAATAATGACTAGCCAGGAAAGACTTTCCAGAATATTGGAGTGAAGCAGTTTAGTCATTTCTTTTCTTACTTTTCTTTACTTCTTTTCTTTTCTTCTTTTCTTTTTTCTTTTCTTTTTTCTTTTTTTCTTTTCTTTTCTTTCTTTTCTTTTCTTTTTTTCTTTTCTTTCTTTTTAAGATTTATTTATTTATTTATTTATTTATTTATTTATTTATGAGACATTGAGCATGCATGAGAGAGAGACAATGAGGGTCAGGTGGGGGAGAAAGAGGTAGAGAAAAAATTAAGCAGACTCCATGCTGAGCACTATGCCTGACACAGGGTTCAACAGGGGCTCAATATCATAACACTGAGATCAGGATTCTGAGATCACAACCTGAGCCAAAACTGAGTCAGATGCTTAATGTACCTGAATGTACCATTCTGGTGCTCCAAGTTTAGTTATTTCTTGAAAAAGAAGTTTGGGGGGCACCTGGGTGCCTCAGTAATTGAGAGTCTGCCTTTGGCTTGAGTTGTGATTCCACGGTCCTGAGATGGGAGTCCCACATCAGGCTTCTTGCATAGAGCCCGTTTCTCCCTTTGCCTATGTCTCTCCATTTCTCTGTATGTCTCTCATGAATAAATAAATAAAATCTTAAAAAAGAAGAAGTTTGGAGGGAGGCAGTATGGTACAGTGATTATGAGACCTTAGGCACCGGAGTTATACTCCCTTGGATAAATCTTTGTTTAATAATTTTGGGAAAGTTACTGAACCTTTCTGGGTGTTTCAGGTTCTCTCCCTATGAATGATAAAAGCAACTACCTCTTTTCTTTTTGGTGAGAATTATGAGATAAATTTTAAGCACTTAGGTCACTGCATGGCATATATGAAGAGCTCAATAAATGCTAGATTGTACCAAATTAGGAGATGGTTATTAAAAGTGAAGGGATTTCTGGTTATGGCAGACAAACTTGTAAAAGACCAATTCTCCTACTGAGATCAAGCAGGAAAGATAAATAACATATGGAAAGCACCTGTTGAAGGCAGCAGGCACTATCAAAGAGCAAAGATTTGAAAAGCCAAGATTCCAGAGAAGGGAAATCACAGAAGTAAATGCAATACCACTTTCCTGTCAAGGCATTTGGCAATTTACAGGCAAGATTTAGAGACTAAGAAACTGAGCAGAATTTCAGTCTCATGGAGCTGAGGTGAAACAGGAGTTCAGGGCCATTAAGGCAACAGCTCCTATAGTAAAATCTGGGCTTGGGTGGAGATTCATGAAAGACTACTTTCTAAGAGTAAATGCTAACCAGTAATACACCAGTTTTTATAAGGACTGATGCTCAACTTTGAATGAGCTTAGCCCTCAGAGTATTAAAGTAACCTGTTCCATCCTACCTGCCAAACAGAAAAAGTAAACCCTCACTGGAGGAAGGAAATATCAACCACAGCCTCAAAGTATCTTTTTAGTAATTTGTAAATAATGCCCAACATTTGATCAAAAATTATCTGGCATGCAAAGAAACGTGAACAATGAATGAAAATCTAGAGGAAAAGAAAAAGACAGATGATACAAACAGATCCACAGGAAACCTAGATATTAGTTATCAGCTATAAACTTTAAAAGAACTGTTATTAATATAGTTAGGAAATAGATGGCAAGATGGTTAATTTTATCAGGTAATTAAATCTATAAACTTATGTCCAGGACACAAATGGATACTGTGAAATTGGAAAATACATTAAAGCAAACGGTGGGTAATCTGACAGAAAATTAAGAAAAAAACCAATATGCTTTTTGTGCTTTCACTTCATCCTAAGTAAACTGTAACTTTGAAGTGAACTGAGAGAAATAGCTGTGTAATAATAGGGAACCATAACTAAAATGGAATTTTAAAACTTTGGTTCAAGAATACAGAGCTACAACCTCAGGAGAGAGAACTTATTTATTTAGAGGAATCTGTGCCTCCACCGTTCCTCTCACCAGTATGGTTAGAAGAACACTGGGACTTTGGTGAAGGAACACTGAATGACACAAACAAATCTGTATTTATTCTTATTTTAAACAGCAGTAGTACTTTCCTATCTCAATCTTGTTACAAGCAAGATTGTTATAAGTGCAAATGTATGTTCTAGTTTATTGACCATTATTGATCTTGTTTACACTGCAAAAAATTATGCTGTTGGAGAACTGACTATATGAGGAACGTGATGGACTTGAAGGTATCTGAGTGGATGAGCAGTTTGACACATTAAGAGTTACTAAAAGAAACATAATTATCTACTGGAACAAATCACTTGAGGGAAGTAAATATGAAATCTGTGTCAATAAGTTTATTCAATGTATTACTACTTTTATTCTACAATTTAACCAAGTGCTCTATTGGTAGTTTCTGTATACTGCGGATTTTTTTCTTCTCACTCACATAAAATAAAATAAAACAAAGCTGTCATTAGCCAGTTAGAAGCAACTTGGCACAGGAAGAATTGTACTTAGTTCCCTATCTATAATGTTGGTTCTGTAAATTTAACCTGGGCAGGAAAACAAAATCACACTCTTTATTATGTCCTTATGATTTTGCTAGCTCTATAACTTAACCAGGAATACTTTGAATTTTATGAGATTATAATTGGGTAGTATATTAGAGTTAGATAAAAAGATTATTAAACACCAAACATTAACCAATATTTATTCTAAAAAATGAGAAATAGGGTTGTGAATTGTTATACACAACTCTAACAAGAAAGAAAAAAGTAATGTTGAGGTATCTTGGGATCACCAAATTAGAGCCTTTAGTCCTTGATTTGTCCTTAACTAGCTCCATGACCTCAAGCATGTCATTTAACCTTTCTGACACAATCTGCTTAGCTATAAAGATAATTTTGTATGATCTAATTCCATAATTAAGCCATATACAGTTATTAAATACCTTCATGTGCCAGTGCCTTTATGAATATTAAGAATATAGGATATCGCTGAAGAATTGAAAACTATACTGTATATGAAAGCGCTTTGCCAAGGATAATACATTATGCAAACTAACTTTTTAATGCTATTGTGATCATAAATGTTTTTCTAGAACTGTCAGAAGCCTCTAGCTTTCTCCTTAAATGCCAGGGAACCCTTATTGTGTCAAATTTTACAAATAGGAATCTGCATCAGCAAAATAAAACATATGACAATCATTGGGAAAAAATTAAGATAGAGTATGAAATTACAAAAACTGCTTTCTAACCAGAACAGAGAAAGAACAATAAGGCAAATAATACAGTAATGACTTCTTTAGAACTCTGAGTTCAGAAGGACTAATGCTCAATAGATAATAGTCTGGGAATATAAAGAAAGTGTTAGAATTGTCTATCAGTATAATATTCCCCATGACAAGACAGGAAAACCATAGTGGAAACTTTCTCTTTAATTAAAATAAAGACATTTTTTTTTTAAAATACCAAACCACTACAAAGAAGGAATAAGAAAAATGAACTGCTACTCTGCAATGTGAGACATCCACTGAGAACAGTATAAATAAAGATGATGACTTTGATAATAAGACTAGAGAGACCACAATAAAAACACAAACTTCTGTTTTGAAATAGCCTACAGTTAGTGAGATTTAAGACTCTAGACTTACTGACTCTACTTCTCTCCAGAAACTTCACCATTGCTGGTTAAAATAGCTGAAAACTAACATTCTATAATGACTTTGCAGTCCCAGGATTATACTGGACTATTATGAAAGCTAGAAATGAATGAGTCCCTTTGAACTATATTCCCCCAGCTGCCAAGTAAGGTGACATAAGAATATGATGGGCTATGATATCAAAACATAGCTCTGGATAAAGAAGCACCAAGCAGACCAGATTCTATATTATATTCTATTTATATTTTTGCCCCAAGTAAGTGAGTAATTCCACATAGAATAATTCTTCAAAGGAGTGGAAATATTTAAAATGATTGTAAGATTTCCAAAAGCTGACATAGTTAATTGAAATATAACTATCCCTCACTTTATAGAAAAGATGTATTTCAAAAGACTTGACCAAAGTGAATCATTTTAAATTGTCAACATCCTTTTAATAGTCAGGGATTCATTTGCTAACCAAAAATAACCCTTCAAATGAGATACTGAGTCTGTTTTATTATAAATACTCATTAACCCATGGGTTAGTAATGCCAATCATCATTCACATTGTCAAAATTTCTTTCATACCAATTGACTGCCTAAAATATCACATCTACCATTCTTGGAATTTTATTCTTATATTTGTTTTCTTCCTCAAAAGTTCAGGTTGTCTAATAGGCTGTTATTATATTGTCAATAGAGTTTTTAAACTAAACATGTTATTATTCTAATTTAGACATTCTGTAAATTTAAGGCTATAATTTAGTAAATTTCCATTCTTTGTGAATTTGGTAAAATGAAACAAACCATAAGTTTAAATTCCATTACTTTTTCTGCCACCTATAACACTAATTAATTTTGCCTATCAAGGGGCACCCAGTAGTTGAGCGTCTGCCTTTAGTTCAGCCTGTGATCCCGGGGACCTGGGATCAAGTCCCACATTAGGCTCCCTCTGGGAAGCCTGCTTCTCCTTCTGCCTATGTCACTGCCTCTCTCTGTGTCTCTCATGAATAAATAAATAAAATATTTTTTAAAATTTTTGCCTATCACATTGAAATAAACATTGGCCAAAGGGATTGTGGTTCCTGATTTGCTTTAGGTATTGGGTCACTGAGCCACACATGTTTTCTCATACACTAATACTTTTTTAATTAGAGTCAAAATATGTCACAGAAATTGACAAGGCAAAAACAAAAAGTAAATATAAATAATCAGATGTAGAAGAGAAATCCTTCCAAGTTGGAAATATTTTTTCTTAGAGACATTTCTTAGATAATACCATCACGATATAGTTGTCCAATAATTTTATGAATTCATCAGTCAGAATGCCAGTGATAGCAGAATACAAAACAAAACCCAAAGGATTAACAATCAGTGCTAGTAGATTAAAAACATTTTTTGTATGAAGTAAAAGAAACCAAGACATGAGAAAATGATTTAAGGTTCATGATTGTAGAATGTCCCTTTTTGACACTTGGAGAAAAAGACAGAGGTCAAGATCAAGGGGAAAGGAAATCATTAATACATTACTTACTTCTTTGTATCCAAAGATGATACGTCCATCCATGAGGAGGGTTGCCTGGAATGTGAAGCTTCCCAGGTTGTAATTATCCTGGAGATGTACGTGGTCCCACTGGACAACAAGTGCTGTGCCTATAAACCCCATTGAAACAGAAGAAATGCATTGTTAAAAATATATCCATCAATTCTGGTTAGAGATTTCACAAAACTATGGATATAGTCTTCAAATCTAGCAGTTGTGCCACTTGGATTTTATATGGTTAATTGGAATTCTGTTATTGAAATAGTATTTGAGATATTTTTAAACAATTGAGTATTCACTAAATACTTAGTAAAATCTAATCTCATACTGAGGTTAATATTGAGCCTAGTATGAGGGAATTTTGCCTTAGGAAGTCCATTAATGTTAATGGGTACTGTCTGTTTAAATTTCTATAAGCCACTTTCAAAATGCAGCCCAAGTGGATTGAATGAATTTCAAATACATTTGACAAATGCTAAGAAAGAAACGAACACATTTAGGAAAGATAGAATCACTTATAAAAGATCTGAAAATGTTTCTTCAATATGTGGAATTATACCCTTCCATGCTCAAAAAATTTTTTTCAACACTAATGAGAATTTTCTTCTCTGGTGCCTTCATTTCTGTCTTTGTTGTATCGCTTCAATGAGGCTGCAAGGCAGTTTAAAGGGCCCCAAGCAAAGATTTCTGAAGCCCCCTTGAAGTACATTGGGATGAATGAATCTTCAGTGCTCTGTATCGTATTCTGATGAGTTAATCTGCCAGAATTAACTATAAAACTATTAATATATAATGTGAACTGAAACCGTTTAATAGCCACCAATGAGAATTTTGTTTTAAATGACATTGTTTATATTCTTTTTTGTTTTTCCTGAAAGAAAAAAATGGAGCAGCTAAGACTTTTGCTTAGCTCTAAGTATTGGATTTTTTGGTTGGTTAAAAAAATCATGTTTACATTCTGTGAAAAATGTTTTACAGAAATGAAAAATGTTGTACAGAAAATGAAATTCAGAGAACTAAGAGATAAACATCTCCCAGGTCAGTAAACACCTGATCAAAAAAAGGAAAAAAGAGCTGAGACTGTACGACAGAGTTCTGGGTTAGTGAAGATGTGGAGTTGCTGGGAGCAGTGTGCCCAGGGAGGTCATGCATACTCCACACCTCTTCCCACATGTCTTGCCCTCTGCACTTCTTCCATCTGACTGCTCATGAAATAATCCTTGTACCTGATAATTGCTGTGAAACAGGATACTGGCTTCACTGTGTTTTTGAATTCAACATAATGGTGAGAACTTTTGACTAAGATGGTGACATAGGAGGCTTCAGATTTTCCCTCCTCCTCCCATGGACACACCCAATGTACACACAGAGCTACACACAAAGTAATTTCCTCTGAGAGAAATCTAATCTAATCTAATCTAGCCAAGTAACTGCTATAATTTGGCCAACTGAGAAAATATTCACATTGAAACTGCATGCATCTAGGTGCTATGACCCTCTCTGGAGCCCAAAAGAGCCAGAGGGCATTCCCCCACCTTCTTCCTTTTGTTCACTTTGACAATAAAAACAGGTCACCAATATCCTTCTGGAAAGGAGCTTGCACACTTCTAGCGCTTAGCCTTTGTTGCTGCCACCTGAGAGACAGGCCCCCAGGTTACCTGGTTCTTATAGACAACTGGATTTGCATTTACAAGTCCCTCAGGCCTGTAGCAGACAAGGAAGCAACAGGTATGCCCATGATACTTGCCATGGCTATGCCCTCAGGGCTCAGTAGAGAGTGAGCAGGCAAAAATGCCTATTTCCTAATCTTTCTCTGGAAGGGGAGTAACTACATACGTTTCATGAGGGTCTGGTTTCTAATTAGTTCATTTAGTTGCTGACTGTTATCCTTCCCAGAGCTCAAGAGACAATGACCCCTCCCACATCATCTCCCTCTGGCTAACCCCCAAAATAAAACGTTGCCAGTATCTACCTTGAAAAAAGCCTGTACACACAGCTAGTATCCCCACTTTTACAGCTGCCATCCAAGGTTTAGGCAGCCAAATCACTTTGCTCTGATAGTCAGTGAGGCTTGTATTTATAATAGAGAATTATAAGAAATAAACAGTTTCTATATGGGTGAAGGAGCACCCCTTCATGGCAGTAGTGCAGAGAGACCAGGCAAAAATGCCTATTTCCCAGTTTCTCCCCAGGAGCACTTGACTGTATATTTTCTTAGCTGCTGCCTGAGGGTCTGGCTCCAGATAAACCTACATGTAGGTGCTGAATATGATCATTCCCTTTGAAATACTGATGCGTCCTGGTACACTCTCAACTTCTGGGAACCACTAGGAGCAAAAACAGTGTCAAGGACAATCATAGAGATTTGAGAGATGACTAGGAGCTTGGGCTAGGCTGACTGATATAGTTTGTGTCAAGACTGGAGGAGGTGGCTATTTTATCTAATGTGCAGAAACTAACGGAGTCAAGAAAAATGAAAAAAGGAAACGGAAAATATGTTAAAAAAATAATAAGATAATGTCCAGAAACCAGTCTTAATGAAATAGCAGTAAATTAATTTACCTAAATGAGTTTAAAATAGCAGTCATAAAGATGCTCATTGAGGTTACAAGAGCAATATATGAACAAAGTGAGAATTTCAACAAAGAAATAGAAAACATTAAAAAGTATTACATACAAATTAAAGAGATGAAGAATACAATAGCTAACCTGGAAATTTTAATACAGTGGCTCAGCAACAGACTAGATCAAGTAGAAGAAAAGAGCAATGCACTGAAGACAGGGCAGTGGAATTCATCCAAGCAAAAGCGAAAAAAGGGTGAAGACAGATTAACAAATGTATGGGACACCATTAAGTGGACTGGTGTTCATATCATAGGAATCCTAGGAGTACAAGAAGAAGGAGAAGAGAGCAAGGAGAAATAGGGAAGAGGGAAAGGAGGGGGAGAAAGAAAGAAAGGGGGGGTAAACTTGATCAAAGGAATAATGGCTAAAAACTTCCCTAACCCAGAAAACATTCAGATATTCAGATCCAGGAAGCCATAAAATACCACATAAGATGAATTAAAGGAGACTAACCTTGATGACACTTTAATTAAACCATAACAAGTTGAAAACAAATAAAGAATCTTAAAACCAGAAAGAGAGGGCAGCCTGGGTGGCTCAGCAGTTTAGTGTTGCCTTTAGCCCAGGTGTGATCCTGGAGACCCGGGATCGAGTCCCACGTCAGGCTCCCTGCATGGAGCCTGCTTCTCCCTCTGCCTGTGTCTCTGCCTCTCTCTCTCTCTCTCTCTCTCTCTGTCTCTCTCTGTCTCTCACGAATAAATAAATAAAATCTTTAAATTAAAAAAAAAAGCAGCAAGATAAAAGCAACTTACTACTTACAAAGGAACCCCCATAAGACAATGAGAAGATTTTTCAGCAGAAACCTTGAAGGCCAGAGTGAATAGGATGAGATATTCAAAGTTTTGATAGAGAGGAAAAAACAGCCAACCAAGAATACTCTACCAAAAACAGCTGTCCTCCAGAATTGGCAGAGAAATGGAGTTTTTCACACAAGCAAAAACTAAAGGAATTCATCACCACTAGCCCAGTCTTATAAAAAAAAATATTAAAGGGAGTTCTTTAAGCTGAAATGAAAGGAAATGAGTAAGTAATATGAATTATAGGAATAGGAACTGTATGGATTTTGGAATTATATGAATAGGAATTATATGAAAATATAAAAGTCACTGGGGGTGACTATAGTTAAATTCAGAATACTCTAATATTGTAATGGCGATGGGTAAATCACTTATAACTGGCAGTAGTTAAAGTATATAAAGTAGTATAAAGGTTAAAAGAGAAAATTATAAAAAATAACTATAATAATTTGTTAATGGATAGTTAAAGTAGTAGTAGTTAAATTGTAGTAGTAGTTAAATTTGTTAATACTCTAATATTGTAATGGCGATGGGTAAATCACTTATAACTGGCAGTAGTTAAAGTATATAAAGTAGTATAAAGGTTAAAAGAGAAAATTATAAAAAATAACTATAATAATTTGTTAATGGATAGTTAAAGTAGTAGTAGTTAAATTGTTGTAGTAGTTAAATTTGTTAATGGATAGTTAAAGTAGTAGTAGTTAATTTGTTAATGGATAGTTAAAGTAGTAGTTAAAGTATATAAAGTAGTATAAAGGTTAAAAGAGAAAATTATAAAAAATAACTATAATAATTTGTTAATGGATACACTATATAAAAAGCTATAAATTGGGACATCAAAAACATAGAATGTGGTATAAAAATAGGGAGCTAACGTATGAGTTTGAGTTAGTTGTTGGCTTAAAAATAGATATAAACATGTTTTATATAAGGTTCATGGTAACCACAAAACAAAAAACCATAGTAAATACACAAAAGATAAAGTAGAAGGAATCTAAGCATTTAAGCATACAGCTACAGAAAATGATCAAGTCACAGAGGAAAAGAGCAAGAGAAGATAGGAAAAAAGGAAATACAAAATAGCCAGAAAACAACTACTAGAATAACAACTGTAAATCCATACCAATTTATAGTTACTTTAAATGTAGATGGATTTAAATTCTCCAATCAAAATCATAGAGTGTAAAAAAAAAAAGACACAGAGTGGGTGAAGAGATAAAGATAATAAAAAAGACTGTTTCATATGCTGGTTATAAGAGGACACACTTTAGTTTTAAGGACACATGTAGACTGAAAGTCAAATTATGGAAGACCATATTCCATGCAAATGGAAACCAAAAGAAAGCAGAGGTAGACAGAATTATATCAGACATTATAGACTTTAAGCTAAAACCTGTAACAAGAGACAAACTAGGTTATTATGTAATGATAAATGGGTCAATTCATCAAGAGGATATAACAATTATAAAAATTTATGCACCCATCAGAAAAGCAAAATATATAAAGCAAAGATTAACAGATGTGAAGGCAGAAATAAACAGCAATGCAGTAACAGTAGGGAACTTCATATCCCACTTTCAACAATGGACAGATCATCTGGTCAGAAAATGAATATGGAAACATTGGGATTAAGCTACCTGTTAGACTAGATAGACCTAACAGAAATACACAGAATATGTCATACAATACTAGGAGAATATGCATTCTACTCAAGTGCACATGGGACATTCTCCAGGACAGATCATATGTTTGTGCACAGGACAAGTTGTAACAAATGTACAAAAATTAAAATTATATCATGCACATTTTTGACCAAAGTGATATGAAACTAGAAGTTAAAAGCAGAAGGAAAATGAAAATTCACAAATATGTGGAGATTAAAAAACATTTTTCCTGAATAATCAATGAGCAAAGAAGAAATCAAAAGAGAATTCCAAAAATATCTTGAGACAAATGAAAATGGAAACACATCATATCAAAATTTATGGGATGCAGCAAAAGCAATTCTAAGAGGAAAATGTATAGTCATAAATGCTTTTACTAAGAAAAAAGATCTCAAAAAAAAAACCAAAAAACAACCTAACTTTACACCTTAAGGAACTAGAGAAAAGAAGAGCAAACTGAGTCCAAAGTTAGCAGAAAGAAATAACAAAGATCACAGCAGTAATAAATGAAATGGAGACTAAAAAGAAAATAGAAAAGATCAATGAAATAAAGAACTGCTTTTTTAATATAAAAAATTGATGAAATTTTAACTAGATTAAGAAAAAAAGACTCAAAATCAGAAATGAAAAAGGAGACATGACTACTGATAGCACAGAAGTACTAGAGGATTATCAGAAACTGCTGTGAACAATTATATGCCAACAAATTAGACAACTTATAAGAAATATATAAATTCCTAGAAACATACCACTAATCAAGACCGAATCATGATGAAATAGAAAACCTGAACAATTACTAGTAAGGAGATTGAATTAGTAATTAGGAAAAAGAGAAGTCCAGGATTAGATGGCCTCACTGGGGAGTTCTAGCAAACATTTAAAAAATGAATTAGTAGCAATCCTTTTTAAATTCTTTCAAAAAGTAGAAGGGAAACACTTCTAAATTTATTTCACAAGGTCAGTATTGATACCAAAGCAGATGAGGACATTACAAGAAAAGAAACTTACATAAAAATATTCCTGATGAACATAGATCTAAAAGTCCTCAACAAAGTATTAGCAAACCAAATTCAATAGTACATTAAAAGGATTATATACTATAATCAAGCTGGATTTATTCCCAGGTTGCAAAGATAATTCAACATACACATAACAAGCAATGTGATACAACACAGTAATAAAATGAAGGATAAAATTATATAATTATCCAAATAGATGCAGAAAGAGCATGTAACAAAATTCTATACCCTTTCATGAACAGAATGCTTAACAAATTATATATAGAATGTGTCTTAACATAACAAAGTCCGTGTATGACAAGCCTGTAGCTAACATTATTCTTTTTCTTTTTTAAAGATTTTATTTATTTATTTATTTGTTTATTTATTTATTCATTCATTCATTCATGAGAGAGAGAGAGAGAGAGAGAGAGAGAGAGATTGAGGCAGAGACTCAGGCAGAGGGAGAAGCAGGCTCCATGCAGGGAGCCTGATGTGGAACTCGATCCTGGGACTCCAGGATCACATACTGAGCAGAAGGCTGACGCTCAACCACTGAGCCACCCAGGCATCCCTGCTAACATTATTCTAAGAGTGAAAAGTGGAAAGATTTTCCCCTGAGATCAGGAAAAAGACAAGGATGTCCACTCTCACTATTTTTATTCAACATTGTATTGGAAGTACTAGCCACAGAAATTAGTCAAGAAAAAGAAATAAAAGAAATCCAAAGTGGAAAAAAAGAGGTAAAATTGCCTCTGTTTGCAGATGACATGAAATCATATACAGAAAACCCTAAAAACTCCACCAAAAAACTATTAGAAATAGTAAGCAAATTCAGTAAGTTGCAAGATACAAAATCAATATACAAAAATCAGTTGATTTTCTACAGACTAATAAAGAACCATCAATAAGAGAAATTAAGAAAAGAATGCTGCTTACAATGGGTTCAAAAACAAAAAGAAATATTTAGGAATAAATTAAACAAGAATATGAAAGATCTGTATGTTGAAAACTACAAGATATTGATGATAGAAATTGAGGAGACACAAATACTGTAAAAAATATTCCATATTCATTGACTGGAAGAATTAATATTGTTAAAATGTCATATCATCCAAAGCAATTTACAGATTCAATGGAATCCTTACAAAAATTCTAATAACATTTTTCATCTATATAAAACAGAATCCTAAAATTTGTATGGAAACCTGAAAGATTCCAAATAGCTAAGCAATTTTTAAAAAGAAAAACAAAACTGATACCATCACACTTCCTGATTTCAAAACTTTAGTAATCATGACAGTATGGTATTGGCATAACAAGACACCTAGATCAACAGAACATGATAGCCCAGAAATAAACCTGTTTTTAAGTGGTCAATTAATTTTAAATAAAGAAGCCAAGAATATAACAATGGGGAAAGGATAGTGTCTTCAATAAGTTGCGTTGGGAAAAGGGGATAGCCACATGCAAAAAAGTGAAACTGAATCCCTAAATCACTATACACAAAAATAAACTCAAAATAGATTTAAAACTTGATTGTAAGACCTGCAACCATAAAACTCCTAGAAAAAAAAAAAAAAAAAACAGAGGTTAAGCTCCTTGGTATGTATCAGTAATTATTATTTTTTTTTATTTGACACCAAAAGTAAGGCAACAAGAGCAAAAATAACATGTTGGACTATGTCAAACAAAAAGTCTGTACAACAAAGGAAACCAACAAAATGAAAAGGCAGCCTATGGAATGGGAAAAAGTATTTGCAGACCACATATCCAATAATATATTAATATTCAAAATATACAATGAGCTGATATAAGTAAGTAGTAAACAAAGAAAAAATGGGCAAAGGACCTAAGCAGCTATTTTTCTAAAGATGATAAAGAAATGGCCAACAGGTATGTGAGAAGGTGCTCAACAACACCAGTCATGAAGGGAATACAAATCAAAAGCACAATGAGATATCGCCTCACACCTGTTATGCTGTCTGTTGTCCAAAAGAGAAGAGATAATAAACGCTAGAGAGGATGTGGAGAACAGGAAAACCATGTAGTGTGCTGGAAATGTAAATCGGCATGGTCACTATGGAGGACAGTATGGAGGTTCCTCAAGAAACTAGAAATAGAACTACAGTAGGATCTAAGAATCCCACCACAGGGTATATACTGAAGGAAACAGAATCAATTCTCAAAGAGATCTCTGTACTTTCTTGTTCATTGCAGCATTACACGTACTAGCCAAATATGGAAACAACCTAATTGTTTATCTACAGATGAATAGATCACACACACACACACACACACACACACACACACAGGAATATCATTCAGCATTAAAAAGAGTGAAATTGTGCCTCTGTGACAACATAAATGAATCTGGGGAGCTTTATGCTAAGTGAAATAAGCCAAACAGAGAAAAAGAAAAACTGCGTAGCATCACTTATAAGTGGAACTTAAAACAAAACACAGTTGGTCTCATAGAAATAGATTTTAGAGTATTGGTTCCCAGGACCTAGGGGATGAAGAAAATAGGAAGAGGTTGGTGAAAGCGCACAAATTTTAATTTACACTACAAATAAGGTCTGAAGCTCCAATATATAACATGGTAACTATAGCTTCTAATCCTGAAATGTTCAGAGAGTAAAACAAATGTTCTAGCCAGGAAAAAAAAATAAAAAAGGTAAATATGTGAAATGATGAATGCGTTAATTAACTTCACAGTGGGAATCCTGTTGCAATGTATACATATGTCAAATTATTACCTTGTATGACTGACAACTCTACACCTTTTCTTTCACTGTCAGCACAAAATCTAGTGACTCTGTTCTTTACCTCAAAGATGAAGTTGTTATTTAAGCTCATATATCACATGCGTTCCTACACCATACTATGTGCTTATTGGAACTAAGCAGTTGGAACTGAGCATCCCTGTGGTGTTTATTGAACCATAATCAAGTTATCTGATCAGTAATGGATGCCGGTTTTCATTTCCAAAATAAAAACAGGCAAGTAGGATGAACTGGTGCCACTTTAGGTCACTGTCAATTCCAAATTTTCTGATTCTATGCCCAGACTTCTGATCATTAGCAAGATTTATACTTTCTAATTAGCTATTTATAAATCATCAAATTATTTTTCTATGACATTTTTTATAACTTTACTAGTTTTCATGCATTACTATTCTGTGGCTCACTTAGATTTCACTGATCATCTAGGCTGCCTATAACATCTGGAAGCATCACCTCGTTTTTAAAATCTAATGTCTTAATATTTATAGAAATATACTGGAAGCAGTTTTATGAACTGCTGCTGTCTCTTTTAGAGAAATTTTGCTTTCCTAAAATGTTGAATTTCCTGTCCTTAAGCATTCTTTCAGTGATACTAACTAATCAAAGTTGGAAATATTTCCATAAGTTGGTACTGTGTAAAAGGACGTTGTGAGTAGCCTTATAATATTTCAAAAGTGGGGATCCCTGGGTGACGCAGCAGTTTGGCGCCTGCCTTCGGCCCAGGGCGCGATCCTGGAGACCCGGGATCGAATCCCACGTCGGGCTCCCGGTGCATGGAGCCTGCTTCTCCCTCTGCCTGTGTCTCTGCCTCTCTCTCTCTCTCTCTCTCTCTCTCTCTCTCTGTGACTATCATACATAAATAAAAATTTAAAAAAAAATTTCAAAAGTGTTTCACTCACTTAATTAAATAAAAACAATAAACTACAGTTTTTACTGTCATATAGTGGGAACTCAATACTCCCATTAGTCATTAAACAGAAATATTTATTCAATAAAGTAAAATACATTAAGTCCTGAGTATTTTTACAGTTTTCAGAATTAAAAACTACCCTACATATTTAATATTTAAAAATTTATTCAAAAAAATTTATTCATTCACTGAATAATTATGGAAGACCTACTGTGTATTGAGTTCCTCTGTCAGGTACTGAAGATAAAATGATTTCTCATAGTCATAGTCCTTGTGTTCAGAGAATTTAGTGTCCAGTTGGAGTAGCATACATCAATTTAAAAAAGTCATTCATATTAAAGTAACATTCAAATGTTAAGAGCTACCTAGGAATGTGGTATATGAGAGAGTATATGGAGGGAGAGACAAGAGACTTATTTATTATGCTTTATGATTTTGATGCTAATATTATGAAATCTCTGTCATCAGAATCCTGTGCCCATGAGTGTTTGTCTCCAACATCACCTAGTAAGTGACAGCACTCAGAAAAGAATCCACTTTCATCACATCGCTTCCTATTTACCAAAGTGATTGCCAGGAAGGTTATGGGAATAAGCTTCAGGGAAGTTTCTGGCTGTAATTCTGTCTCAAGTACCCTTACAATCTATTCATACATCCTTGGCATTAGCATCTCATTAATTTTTTTAAGGAGGATAGAGTATAATAGTTCTTAAAATAATAGGAAAGGGTACTTACTATGGCTAACATTTGCAGTTACTTAATACTGGAACATACTCTAGTGTCATTCATGTTGTTTGGAATGTGTTTCTCTGAGTGTATATCTATGTTTATCTTCCTATTTCATTTGCTATTGTGACCTGTATAAGGGCTTCATCACACTGGTCAAAAGATTACTTTTAGCAAAATGATCACATTTCCCCAATGCTACTGAGACTATTAAGTCTATACCACCCACTACTGAATTTCTTTCTCGGTCTTTGAGGTAAGAGTAGAAATAACTGTTCACACCAAATAGTTCCATTATTTTAAAAGATGAAATTGTCATTTGGGCAAATAAATACTACTTCTGTATTATAGAGTACAGAAATTTTTCTCTTTATTTTTTCAAAACAAACTTTTCTTTGCCTATTTTCTCTACCAAAGTTACAGACTTTCATAAGGTACAGACATGAAAATACATTTATCTTCAGAACCTTAAAATTTTACTTAGATTTGAATAGCATTTTGTCATATAGTCCAGGTTTTCTCTATCTTATATGTCCCCAAAAGACATAACAGGGATATACTGTTGTCAGTATACTTGATAAACCTTGGTAGGCTCTATTTCCTATTTTAAAGTCGAAGAACTTGATTTTTGTAAGCGCATTTTAATCATCCACTACATTCTTTTTTTAAAAGGTGTATTTATCCTATGGTTTATATGGTTCCTAAGTTTTAGAAATTTAATTTCAGTGTATTATGCCTCTTACCTCTATTTGAAGATAACAAATTGTTCTTTTTAAATATTTTTAACACTAATGACTTACTGCAAATAGCATCAAATAAATGTATCAGCTTTGTTTGCGATGTCGTTTACAGCAACTCATTTATTATAATGCCTACCAGGTGTTAATAAACAATTGTTCAATGAACAAATGAGTGAATGAATAAACGAGTGACTTTTGACCATATATTTCAATATACATATTATAGTTACAGTGTAATATTTGTCATCACGAGGTATTTGCATTAAGCATTTTATAATCCAGTTTACCAAAAAAGGTTACAAAATATTAATGTGAATCTGATGATCAATGTTTAAAATTACACATTCAGTAAGGAATAGGCTAACCAATACATACCATTATCAAAATATCTGACTGTTGAATTTCTGGATACACTGGGATCAAAATTTGCCATTAAAGGTGCTATGTACTGTGTGGCTGTTAGCATTCGATGTACAACTTCTCCGGTGTATATGAAACCTGTCATTGCAAAAACAGGAAATACGTTAAGGAAAATCCCAGATAAAATTTTAATTATCAATCCTCCAACTTAATTGTAGTCACATTTTGAAAATAAATATATATAGTAGCTACAAAAAGGAACATAATTAATGTCTTAATGTCCAATCAACAATAGTCAGGTCTGGATTAAGTGACAAAAGTCTCATAATCCTGTAGTACTTCACAGACTGGTAAATCAGAAATCTAGAATGTGTACAATTTTAATTGTGGGAAAAGTGGCTATTTTCTGGAAGAGATTATTAGGCTAAAAACCCTACTAGGGTATGGTAAGTAATTCAAATATTCAATCTGCCATTATTAATCTCTTGTTATTTTAACACTTGCTGAATATGCAAGTCCTTTTTACAAATGAATGCATCTTCATGATGTTTAATTGCATTTTCATGGAGTTTAATTGCATTTCCCAAACTGTAATCTCAGTTTGGGTCACTTTAGAATCCGCACATGGATACCTTTAACACTAAAATGCAGAAAATGATCTGGACTTTACTTTCAAAATTGAAAGAATGTTAAAGACCCATGGGAAAAGCTTGTACATTTCTGAGTTTTAATAAAAGTAGCATTCTATCAAGAAGAAAAATGTTACATGTTGCAGATAAAATGGCAAAACATTGATAATGCACAAATGCCTCTCTGTTTAGAGCGTTATCAATTACAGCCTATTCTAGTGGTTGGATAACGAGAGAGAATTAACTATAAAGAACTTCATATTGAATTAACTTTCAATAGTTCCTATGTTACAACCCTATTCACTTCCAATTAGCTACACTGGCTTTATTTATTTTGTGGATTATCCATAGAAAATTGTTAATCCCGCACTGGCTTCTTGCCTCCAAAGTCTTTAGCTTTCTAAAAGGAGAGTCAGCTCAGAGAATGATAACTAATTTTAATATTAATCTAAGAAATGCAAAATTAGGGCAGCCCGGGTGGCTCAGCGGTTTAGCGCTGCCTTCAGCCCAGGGCCTGAACCTGGAGGCCTGGGATCGAGTCCCACGTTGGGCTCCCTGCATGGGGCCTGGTTCTCCCTCTGCCTGTGTCTCTGCCTCTCTCTCTCTCTCTCTCTCTCTCTGTGTGACTCTCATGAATAAATAAATAAATTCTTTAAAAAAATGCAAAATTAAGAACGTATATGTAAACAGGCACACACACATGCACACACACACTCAATATTATAAAATAAAACCCAAAACAAATTATTTGTGATAATACAATTGTAATGTAATGTTTAGGCAATCACAAGCTTACTAAACACCTAGGGCTACTATAGATCATTTTTCTATTTGCATAAGAATTAATGAATAAAAGAAGCAAGATTTTTAAAAACCACAAAATTGTGGTAAAGCTTCTGTGACCTTACTTTATGGTCTGAATAAAGCTTTCATTGGTGTATTGTTGTCTTATAATTTCAAATTTTCAGTTATAATTTCTAGGTAAGTTATTAGAAATTTAAATCTGCAGTTATTTACTTTGAAATGAATTTCTTTCTTTTTTTAGCAGTGTCTTCTTTCCCTTGATTTGCTTTTCATTTTTCATCAAGGGCATAATTGAATTTTACGTATTCACCTTTAAAAGTATATTTTTTAACTAGTGAAATCTTTACCATGTATTTTAATCATTGATTATATCTTGTTTCTTAAATGCCAAGTAATGTCTTTTAAGATAAATTCCCTATATCTTGGAGCAGAATTTTGTACATTTGCAATTTCACATAGCTCAGGTGTACTAAAAGATAGTAAGATCGGATGATAAAGTCACTGTTTTTATTTTATTTCCCTGTAAATTTTCAGAATCACCATCAATGTTCAAAGCCAATTATTACATCCTTAAAATTATCAAGATGAAGAATAACTACTTTTCAGGACCTACGATTTATTTTTCTTCTCTCATCAGCATGCCTTTATAATTTCACAATTAAGGTGGCTACAAAAATCCTGTAAGGAAAAGATTAAATTATACTCTGAGAATGTTCTGTAAGGGACCGTGGCTCTGGATAGTTATTTCTCTATTCTCCATGTACTAACAGAAGAAATTTCATTTGATTTAAAGAAGAATGGGGGGGGCAGTAATTCATGGCAGTATGATAACTGTGAATCAATATAAAATTAATTTTCCAAGGCAAGACTAAGAAAAGCAGCAGTAATTCCCAGGAAGACAGAGTTGCAAAATGCAGGACCACTAATGATTTCAGATACCTAATTCTTAACTCCTTAACTGCTGCTTCCTTTCATCAGGAAAAAGTTTTTCAGAATTATAATTTCCGAAATTTCAAAGATGAAGTCTCACATTGTTCCCATGGAAGTAAGTAAAAATAGGGAAGAATCTGTGAATATGTAAAAACTATAATTATAATTCTTGATTCTTCTATGATTGTGACATTAAAATAAATTATTATTGCTGTTACTGTAAGTAGTACAGTTGCTACAGCTACTATGAACAAAGAATAGCTACCATAGCTTCAAACATGGCTGCCCTGCTCTTGATCTATCACCACTATTACCACTGGCACCACCCAGAATAATGTGAAAAATAACCCAAGGATGAAAAAAAAAAAACTTATTCCACAATAGGAGTTTAATTTTGTGAATTCTGAGAACACTTGCTTGTTTTCCTTAGCCAATTTTGCAAGCCAACTCCTAGTTCTTGGTGACCCACGAGTGAAATGCCTCATGGGGATGGGTTCTACTTAGTCTCATCACATTTCTAAATTTCGAAAATGTCATTTCAGCAGTGGCTAATAATTGAGTGAGAGAGAAACCTCATAGGCCTGCTGAGGGCAGGGAAGTGTGATTAGGTGTTGAATAAGAACCAGCTGTGCAAATTTAAGAGTCCTTTTGTGACGCAAGACTTTTCCAAAGCTTCAAAGGCACTTAGAGCTGTCACCCCTATTTAGACATTTATCTTCTTTCTTGAGCTTTTTGGGGCATGCTCAATTGTAGAGAAAAACATGTATTTCGTTTTTCTGGTTGTTTACATTTTGGAGGAATTCAAACAAAATATAGATTTTTTATTTTTTTCAAACTTCTTTGTAGCCATGTGAAGGGCTAATCATAAAATATCTCCTTTGATCACTACATGCTTCTTATCGAAAATGAGTTCGAGGAAGGAACAAGCCATTTTCTCTGTGAAAATTCTAATACCTATACCCTAGAGCACAGTCATAGTGACCTCAAATCCTATTTTGGCCTCTGTTTAATCAGTAAATTCTACAGATAGGCTTACATTTGATTCCTCTATTGCAATTCACAAGTGAGACTTTAATCAGTAGGTGAGTGACATATGATTACAGAATTTATTTAATGATACAAGGAAATTACACCCTAGTGGTGTGACTTAATTACTTGACATCTTTGAGCCTCAGTTCTTTCATCTGTTAAATGGGGGGAGTAATCACTGGGCTGTTGTGACAGCTGAACAAGTTGACACATATGAAAAGCACTTAAAAACAGTGTTTAAGACAAAAATTTGCAGGAAATAGCAAACACTTAAATTTCCTCTACTTTTTACCTCTTGAAGTCTTTTGTGTCTAACGTATACTAGTTGATTGGATTGAAACTGGGAGCTTTATATGACTTCAAAATTGTGCTTCATACCCAAATGGTATGATATGAGTTTCTTTTTGTTATTCCAGTTTGGATTAAGGTATGCCATGGACTCTAACTACAGGGCAACATATAATTAAAAAACTTTAATGTCTAAAGTTCTGCATTTGAGATATCTTCCCTTCCCTGCCATTCTGATGGAGTAGGTGCCTTGTAAAAATAGTAACAACCTATTGGTTGCAAATGGTTGTTTCATTTAACTGGATGTGTCAGAGTAATAAAGGCTATAATTGCCTGTGAAACATTCTATGAAACTTTAATGTGTAAAAGGGCTACATAAAATATTTTATTTCCTCACTTTTCAGTTGATATTTTTGACCCCAGAGGAGAGGTTGGAGCTAATGTATATGCCTACAGGGCATTGAAAATTAATACTTAAATGCTCCCTTTAGAGTACAAATGACTGGTGTATGTCACTGTTGTCACCTGTGTGATGTGTCTACCATGATCCCTACATGCTAATCAAATAGCTCTGAAATTTATGGTCCTCGTTCCATGAGGATTTAGAGAACAGATTCCTCATACTGACCCCTTGCTAACTTTATATATGATCTGTTCCCTTTCTACTCATGAAAACCTGAGTTATTTCACTGGGTGGTGTTTGTGGGTATTGTTTTGCCAAATTGCTCAGTATTTGTGGCAGACAACTGGCTGGAAGCAACCAAGTGAAATCTGAGCATAATTCAACTTACATTATGCACAAATGGCATTTTATGAATCATGATACATTCTCCCATGCTATAAACTACCCCCTTTCAAACAAATACTTGTTTGTAGTTAAGTCAGCCTTTTAAACAAAGCCATATGTGGCAGCAATTGCTAATTTGAAAATTAACTTGTGGTAAGTTATCTGGTAATGTAACTGTCTGCCAGCTGCAACTGTACAATGACAGGTTTCATGTAACAGGCTCCCTCTGGACAAAATTGTTGCTCATAGACCTCAAGGTTCACTGTGAGGATACTGGTTTGTACATGCAACCTAGATGGTTAAAGAAAAAAAGAAAAAGATAAAACAGCATTTCTGAGGTTCATGTGAGCTTACTAACTACTGGCTCCTGGGAAGTAACCTATAATATTGTCACTCACCAAATATTTTCTCTTTACAATACCAACCAGCTGTGAAGGTGAAATATATCAGATGTATTTTCTATAATAAAAATTTTAAATATATATGTTAAAATATATCACATCTCCTAAACTCCTTTATTCCACTGGCTTAAGGCACCACAGGGAATTGCAGATCACAACGAAACCATCCATTGGGGGGAAAAAAAGCAACAAGGGACAATTTGATTATTGGCTGCAAATTATGTTCACAAAATTACCAACATAAAGCTTTATGTTGACTATATAAAGTGCCTCTCTCCAACTCCAGAAGGAAAGGGCAGGAGCCAGAATTGCACAGATGAGGAGGAAGAGAGACAAAAGTCTTTAATTTCTTTCATTTTCATTTTGAACTGCTAACAAAATGGTAGCCTATGGTTCTTGCTTTCTCCATATTGGTTCTCAAATAAATCAATGTGACTTATTCTTATCTCAGGTTAATTCCTAATGGTTATTGTCAACAGCCCTTCCTCCCCCTCCTCCAAATGCTTCTGATTATGTAGGATTTCGGAGATGAGTCCATGCACACTGCAGATGGTGAATGACACTCCCTTTTGTGTAGTGCATAGACTTCATGGCTTTTCATGGAAGCACTGATTGCTCTTGTTTGGTTGAGAATCAAGTTCATCCCCTCTATTCAGATTGATCCAGGTAATATTTCAAAAACCTTACTTCTATGTGGGGAAGAATGAGAGGATTGCTTTGTTTTTTATTTTATTTTATTTTTAATTTTCAAATTTTATTTAAATTCAATTAGCCAATATATAATACATCATTTGTTTCAGATATAGTGTTCAATAATTTATCAGTTGTGTATAACACCCAGTACTCATTACATCCCATGCTCTCCTTAATACCCATCACCCAGTTACCCCAACTCCCAAACTCCCCTCCATCAAACCTCAGTTTGTTTTCTATAGTTCAGAGTCTCTCATGGTTCTTCTCATTGCTTTGAATTATTTATGCTTCCAGACTGGGGATTGAGGGATCCTGCTGTCAAATGCTGGTCTCACATGTGACACCAAGTTATAGCTGGGAGTTAGTCCCTAGCACCTGAGGTTTGCTTAATATTGGGATATGCTGCTCCATGTTTGTAAAGCCTCTATCTTAAGTCCCACCTGGTCTCTTGGATCCTGCTCTCTGTGGGTAATCTTTCTAGAAAACAAAAACTTGGTTTCCTAACCTATGAATATCAGCTGCCCCTGGAATTTCTGCCCATTTACGGAGACCTAAGTAACCCCTTTGGGAAACTACCAAGGATGGCCCTAAGTTACCAGCTGGTCTTCCATCTGGGCTCCAACTTGCTCTAGAGAGGGGAGTTCATGCCCCGCTGTGGTTTTCACTTCATCCTCAGTATGTCCCATTACTATGGAGAATAGTAAAAACTGTCTCATCCTTTTCAAAGGACTGAACAACTATCCTTGAAATCCTTTTTTAAATGACAAGCAACAGCCCCGGAAGCAAGATGATCAAATGTAACAAGATGCCGTATTTGGGTAGGGAACTTTTTTCTTCCTGATCATACCATACTGTACTTACTGAGTAATCTGTAATACTTCCTATCTTACTTTAAAAATCAGGTAAATTTAAAGTAAAAATATCACATAAAGGAGTATATCTCCTTGGGATTCTCACCAAGAATTGTGGCCTATCCAGCCTACAGTTGACAAAACAAATTTTATTCCATGGTTTTGAAATTATAACTATGCTTTCCCACCTCCATACTTCCAAAGGTGATTTTGTTTCCCATCCTTGTTTAGACATTCCTAGGAGATATGGATACAGTTTTACCAGAATCGTTCCAAGTCATGTCATAAAAAGTCTTGAGTGTACTGATGATGTCTTCATTATCCTTCCCTTTTCAGTGCAAGAGAAATGCCATTCATCTAGACAAGAAAGAAGCTATAAAAGGGAGTAGAAGAGCTTTGCTTTCTCAAAGACCGCCATCTGCATTGTACCAAATCAAGGTTCTAAACCAAGGGCTTGCTCCTTTGTAGCATTAACTAAAGTATTGTTGCCAATTATTGCCTCAGATGGTTTTGATTTTAATGCCTTAGCATTTAACTTCTAGACCCAATCTAGTATCATATATACACTGTTTAGTTAGATGATACATAAATAGTTTATGTATATGGATATGTATATAATACACATGCAGTGTGAGTGTGTGTGTGTGTGTGTGTGTGTGTGTATTTCCCTCCATGAGGAGTCAAAGTGGACTGGACCAGCCTGGGTTTGAGTTCATCCTTTACAAGCTGTATGATCTCATGTCATCACTTATTCTCGCTGAGTTGCAATTTCTTCTGTAAAATTAGGTTAAAATCAATCCCTTCTAAAAAACACTGCTGTGTGCAGTGAAGAAAGACTATAGAAATGTAGCTGCAGTTCTACGACTCAAGATGTATATTTGGAGTATCTGTAATGCCTTGTGACATCCTTTCAAAATCAGAGTTCTGTGGAGGCTCCCTCTGCAGCTACGCTGATTACTTTCCTCATCCGCTCTTGATCTCTGCAGCCCTGTGGTCAGGTTCAAACTGTGATACTTCCAACCTCCTTGAGACATGTGCCCTTTTACAGCCTCAGAATTGTGATCACAACTACTTTTTCTCAGAAGTGTTAGTAGTCTGGTCCGTTAAGAAGATGAATTGTCAGTGAGAGGAACAAAATAACCTTAACAAAAGAGCACTGACCCAATTGTATATTCATATTATACTTCACACTTTGTAGTTTCAATACGTCCTACAGTTTTAACATTCAAAACATTAGATGTCCGAAGAAAAACTCACACATTTGAGAAAAGAAAGGAATTTATGCATTTGGTTTTGTTTTAAATTTTTATTTTGCTTTTTTACATACATATATATGTACACATATATATACATTTTATATTATATATTTATATTTTTATATATTTTATAATTATATATTATATTAAATTATGTTATACACGTAATGAGAGCTAGTGGAACTCAGCACTATAGTTAAGTATTTTACTTCTTGGTTGCTAAGAACTAACCTGATATATTGACAGGAATTGGCTTTCAACATGGCCAAGGAAAACGAGTGTGTATTCTCTGAATTAGCAAAATGAAACACAGAGTTTTTGCAACCTGGGTTTTTCTTATATTATTGTCTCTCTTGAGAGGGAGAGGTAATCTTAGAGTATGTAGATTTGTAAATCAATATAAAATGTATATTGAATATCTTAAAATCAGAGGCAGGATAAAATCCTTAATCCCAGTTAATAATCCAGTTAGTTTACCTCCTCTAAAAGCAATTCAGACATGTTTTTACTCATTTTTCTGATCCAGATGCACCCAACCCATCAATATCTTGGTTCATACCATCTAGATTTAGCTTTCCAAAAGTCCATTTTTTTCAAAGATATAATGTATTCTTCTATAAAATTTATCGGGCCTATTATAGGAAACACTCTAGTTACTGAAAGCAGTGAGAGACTGAAAGCAGCCCTCAGATCTTTCTACATCCATGCCTTACATTTCTTTTGCAATTCTCAGCCTTATGCTAAATGAATAAACAAACAGACAAAAAAAAAATAAGTTTATTCAGGGCCATCTCTTCCTAGTGTTGACTCAGGGGAGAGTTCATTAGAATATATATTCTTCTAGCACAGTTATTATACACAATTACTTGCATTCATTCATTTGGTACATGGTCATTGAGGCCAAAAAGAATAGGATGTGGTTAGTTACTACCATTTATCTCACAAATTAGATTATAATTCAAGTGTAAGAGATTCTACTTCCTATAATTTTACTGTGAAAAAATTTGAATAGATTTATTTTGATCAAAATATGAACAAAGTATTTTTCTTGACCTTGGGAATCTTTGCAAGGGCTATTTAGCTTTAAAAATTCTTAAATACATATTCAAATATTCATACACATTCAAATATGGATATTTTGTGATGTTCAACTAATTTCTACTTGTTTATATATGACAATGTATATTAATGGTTTAAAAAATAAATGTTAAAAGATAAAATTCAAATAATGCATATAATATATGCTTATGCATTTATGAATAATAAGCAATATGTGTCAGTTTATTTATCATGTAGACTAAAAGATACAGAACAAAGCACAAATATGATCTTTAAAATGTACTAACTACTTTCATACATTTTTTTACATATCATTTCCTTCTTTTGTTTTATCATTTTTATACTTTATGTATGCATCCCTAAAGATGATTAGTTTTGCATGTTTATACTTAACTGGCTTGTATTGTAAGTATTTTTCTGAAATCTTTTATTTTTGTTTAATCTACATCCTTAGGGAATCATCCCTGAAGTACATATAGCTGTATTTCATTCATTTTTCACTGCTGTATCATATTCCACCTTAAAAATCCCACAATTCATTTATCCAATCAACTTTTGAGGACATTCGCATTGTCTCAATTTTTTTGCCATTTTAAATTGTGTTATTGTTTAAAAATTCTACATGTGCCCTGGTTCACATATGGAAAGTTTTATTGTATAAACCTAGAAGCTATATGATTAGATCATAGGGCATACACATGTGGAAGTTTACAAGATAATGCTGAATTGTTTTTGGAAGTAATTACACCAATTGACACATCTATTTATATGACTTAATTAAAATTATTTGATTACATTGATTAATTACACTACTCAACCCTAAAGTTGGGTAGTAATGAAATTGAATATTCTTTTCAGAAGCTCATTTGCCATTGAAGTTTCCTTTCTGTGCAGTGTCTGAAAAATTCTTTGCCTTTTCATTATTGATTTCTAGGACTTGCTTTATAGCTTTCCAAAAAAAATTCTGGATATTACATATGGCTTCTGCTTTTTGTGCATTCTTAAAATGTTTCCTTAATCTTAAATTATTAAAATAGTCTTCCTTATTCTAATGATATATGTATCATATATATATATATTCTTCTTTATTGTTCTTTAAATATTTTATAAATTTACCTATCTCATTATTTCCTCCACTAATATTATTTTTGAAGGGATAAAACATGAGTCAATTGGTGTTTTTTTTTTCTCTACAGTGATAGCCCATCACCATATTTTAGAAATTTCATCCTTTCCTTACTGACCTGCAATTATCACTTTTTTAAAGATTTTATTTATTTATTCATGAGAGAGAGAGAGAGAGAGGCAGAGACACAGTCAGAGGGAGAAGCAGGCTCCATGCAGGGAGCCCAACGTGGGACTCGATCCCAGGATACCAGGATCATGCCCTGAGCCAAAGGCAGACACTCAACTGCTGATCCACCCAGGCATCCCTGAAGTTATCAACTTAATCATAAATCTAGTTTTTATAAATCTATGTGACTTCTCCCTGGGATCTGTATTCCAATCAACTGGTCTGTTTGTTAATCCCTGCGCAGATGCCACAATATTTTATTATTATGAGTTCACCATACATGGTGAATCAAGAACATGGAGAATCAACTATCTCTATTTTCCTTTAAGAATATGTGGCTATCAAAAAAAAATAGAATATGTGACTATCCTTGGTCTTTCACTCTTTCATATACATACTTCTGGGATTAGTTTATCAAGATACACACACCCACACACACACAAAAGTAAAATAGCAGTGTTGGATTTTGACTGAAATTGCAAATTTCAATTTCAATTTGAAATTTTAAGTAAGTTTAGGAGGAATTCATTCCCTTTGATTTTGAGTCTCCTAATCATTAAACATGGTATGTGTGTGTGTGTTTGTGTGTGTATGTGTATGTGTGTGTGTGTATAAATATATATGCATATATACTTGCAAGCATTCTAGATATCTTTCACTATTTTTAATTGATTTTAATTAATTTTTTCAAAAGTGTCATGCACATCATTTTTTTATATATTCCGATTTACTTAGTGTTTTCTGAAGATATTATTAAAAACTATTTTCAATCATATTTTCTAAAAGTTTGTGGTGGCATTCAGAAACACAATTGTCTTTGCATATTGAGTTTATATGCAGCCATCTTACTCAACTCCAGAACTAATACTCACAATTCTTCTGTACATTTTGGGGAGCTTTCATTTACTGACAATCATATCATTAGAAAATAATGTGAATGTTTTTTCTCTCCAATCCTTATATCTTATTTTCTTTTTCACTAGCTATTTATTGTATATTGTTTTAATGTAGGAGCAATAAACTTATTTTAAGATAGATATCTAAACGATAAATTGAAATCTGTAGAACATGGAAGAAATATAATTAAGAATCGAACTAAAACAGCTATCAGAAAGATATTTCATAAGACCGAAAAAATATTTTGTAAAACATTTAGATGAAATGTCACTGCTGAAGAATAACAATTCCAATTATTTCTCCTTTCTATTCCTTCTTCTTTCTAGAGAATTCCCTCAACACCTTAGATAGAAACAGATACATTTATCTCAAGCCATTAATCTGTAGGTATCTGAACACCTTACTTCTCTTGCTACTTCATTAGAGATGCCATTTTCTCCCATTTCTTTCTTAAGATTTTTACTTCAATTAAACCTTCACATCTGATTATCCAACCAAGGTAAAGTAGTAGGAAATGTTATTCATAAAAGTGGCTCATTTGTTTCCCAATTTACAGTGGCTTTGGCCAGAACAACCTTTACTGGGAACAGGCAGAAATGAGTATGTAGCAAACAAAGGCTGGCAACAGAACAACTCTGGGACTCTTAGGTTAACTGGCAGGACCAGCAGAAAAAGACCTTCCAAGTGCAGCTATAACATTTTATTGCCTCCCAGGGAAAATTAAAGAGATTTTTAGATACTTTTTTCCCCCAACACCTTCACATTTATATCTGACAAAAAGGCTCTGGGGGGCAAAACGAGCATATTTTAGGATGAAAAGAGGAGCTTCTCAAAGGGGGCTGTGGGAAAGCATGGAAGGTAGACTGTAATTGGTAACCTGGTTTTCTAACATATTAGCCTTTGTGAAGAGCAGTGAGAGCCAAGTATCTCAAATGCACTTTTGTAAAACTGCTTCAAACTAATCAGAACTGAAGGGATACATTTTTTTAAAATTTCACTTTATGTCTGCTAAGGCAGAGAATAGAAGGGTTGACCATGCTGGGAAGAATTCTTTCCCTGGACATTCATTTGCAGTTCCTGTTCGGTGTGAGTGGAGCAGTCGAGGTGGCTGCAGGTAGAATTTGGCCTCAGTGACATAACCCAGCCGTAACAGTGCCTCACATATATGTCCAAAGCTCAGTGAAACCAGGGCAAGCCTGTATTCCATCAGACACCTGTGCTAAAGCAGTACCTTTTTACATTTTTGAAAATAAAAACTAGTAACACGTTAAACTTCCCGCAAATTCGGGCTACAGAAGGCACGGGGAGACATAAAATTTAGTTGGTTGCATTGTTCAGGTTTCAACATTTCCTTTTTCATACATTGCCCTTGTCGGAGACCATATGCAGGTACTTGGTGACAATTAGCTCTCTCTCTCATACTTAAACCTCCCCTCAGGAAAAATCTGATGAGTTATTATGTACTATGGTACATAATACCATATGGAAAATAATCTTTACCATGTTATGGTAAAAATAGTCCCCTCTCAGGAGTATTTATATGTTATTAAGAAAGACCTAAAATAATGGTCCTCTCCTATTGTTACCCACAAAGGGATGAAATCCCCCCAGTAAGTGTCCACTTACTGATGACTTTAAGTAGAGGGTGAACACAGGTCCCCCCAACCCCATAGCATCTTGTGAAGGCTACGGGCTAAACTCATATGAACTTGGGTCCCCACGGCCCTTCAGGTGGCTGTTACCATCCTCCCTCAGCTCTGCTGTGGCCATTGGCTCTGGACCAATGGCTTTACAAAAAAATTAAAAAAAATTAAAAGATCCCAATTTCATTAGATAAAGTCATTCCAGAGACACTCCTGTATGACAAAAAGGTGCTAACATTTTTTTTTTTGCATTGTAGATTTGTTTTATCTCCTTATTAGATAAGCTGGGAAGGATAGGTGGGTCAATTTACTCATTTTTGTATATACTGCTTAGCTTGGCTTGGCAAATTGGTGGCCATATAAGTATTAAATTGTGTTTCGAGACTGGAAATAGTCCCCATACACAGCTCAATATATGAAGCCCTGCCTGTTTTGGCCACTGCACCCCATCCCCTGCATCTCCTCCACATAAACCCTGTGATTCAGTCACTCATGGCTCTCTGCGGGTGCCAGGCGTTTTTATGCACTTTCACATGCTGCATTTTTTCTGCCTGAAATACACTTTCTTCCTTCTGTGCCCTGAAAAATCCTATTCATTTTTCAAACTTCAATTTAAACATCTCCTCTTGTGTGAAGCCTTCTTTTATCCTCTCCAACCCCGGAAAATCTGATTACACCCTTTAGGCTTCCATCCCTGTGCTCATCCTGACTTCTATTACAGGTCTTACCAAAACCCATTTACAATTGTTTATTTTCTCATTCACCCCCTGGTCCATTCCCCCTCTCTTATCATCTGTTACAAACCCTAGAGTAAAGATCATAACTTTCCTGTGTTTGTGCCTCAACACAGAGTCTGGAGGTCATGCATGTACTTGTCTGATTTGCTAGCAATTACTGAGTGCTTTGTATGTTTGAGGGATTCCATGAGGCAGTGAGGCCAGAGGTGGGAGATGGCCTTCCCTGACCTCCCAGAGAGTGGTGTGTGATGAGGCTGGAGAGCAACAGATGGTGGGATGCCATGCCAGCCAGACCCTGGGTTTAAGAAGGTAAGGGAACACACCAAAGGGTTGAAGCAGGGGCTTCATGTGACAAGACTGACCGCACTCAAAGAACATTCTGGTACATGCCACATTCACAAGAGAGTTTATTTCCAGAGAAGAAGAGTGGAGAACTCATGGAGAAGGGTACATAGTAAAATTCAACTGTGTCTGTTTTACCCTCCAACTTCCAAATTGGCTAACGGGTACCCAGAGTTTTCTACATTATCTATCTATCTATCTATCTATCTATCTATCTATCTATCTATCATCTATCTATCTATCATCTATCTGTCTATCTATCTATCTATCATCATCATCATCATCTATCATCTATTATCTATCTGTCTATCTATCTATCTATCTATCTATCTATCTATCTATCTATCATCTATCTCTCTTTTTTTGGTATAGCTGCAATATTTCAAAACCATGTAAAGTTTATTCAGGCAGAGTGTAGACAAGCAACCAGGAGGACATACTTAAAATAGGGTGAAGAGTTAGCTGCCTATTTCAATAGTTTGTGGAAAGATGGAACAGGCTTACATGAAGAGTGAGGTGGCCAGAAGTAGACCCATCAGAGGGGTTTTCCAAAGTAAATTACTGTCCAGATGTTTTACTGGTGAGGAGGGAGTCAAATGGAAGATGATGGCGCCAGTTCCTAAGATGGGGAGACAGGTGGAGGAAAAGCCAAATCTCGGCTTCACAGCTGGTCTCAGAATACAAGTGTACAAACAGTCCAATGTCATATCTGTCACTCATACACAGCAGGAAGTACCACAACAAAAATCAGTCTTCTGGCTGATTCCCATCGCAGATCTTCCCCTGTTGAGTCACTTGTTTTTTAATTAAGCCCTGGGCACTGAAGCAGGAATGATGCAGATTCCTCTGATAGATCTGAGCCATTTCAAGGCTTGCAAATGGGAGGGATTACCTGCTAATTTAACCATGAAACTGGATTTGCAGCTCTACCCCAGATAAGGTGAGGCTGCATGGACACACATAGATAAAATATTCTCCAGGGAACTATAAAAGTCACTTCTAGGGTTACTTATTCCATTTGTAACTTGCCATCTGTGGTCCAAAGAAAACTTGAAGTATAGCCAGGTGTGTGTGTGTGTGTGTGTGTGTGTGTGTGTGTGTATCATATATGTATATATACATATATAACATCTATTATATATATATAACATATATTATGCATTATAAATGCATTATATTCCTGCTGATAATGTATTTGTCTGCAGCATTAGTATTTCACAAGTACTATGTAAGGATACATAGCAAATACATTCCATGATAAAGATTTTCTTTCCAACTTTCACGCAGACCTTTCTTTGGAATAAGCTAAGGCAGCATAAGTATTGACATAATGTTAAATAAATAACATTATGTTAAAACATAAATGTTAAAGGCAATGAAATCAGTATATTTAAAAAGCTATAAAATAGAACTATATAAATGTTATACTCTGATAGAGATCTTATTCTGAGGGCCCCCAACCTAAAACAGATGAACAAATATGAGAGCCTAAAAAACTAAAAAGGTCATTAAAGTTCCCCACAGGCTATTCTCCCACCAAATCGGGGGTAATGGAGAGAAAAACAGAGTCAAAATGCAGGAAGAATTACTTTTTCAATAAAAAAAATAATAAAGATTATTGGAAGAGCAGAGGAGTTATTTAAAATCCAAAATCAGGACAGGGGAATGGCGAACACTAAAAGAGAATCTGAACTTTTTTTTGTTTTCCTGAGTGAGCCATTTAAGTTTATATATCTCCATACTGTTCAGTAACTGAAAGACTCAGAGACTATCGAATAAGATTCAAGTGATGATCAGAATGTTGTGACGGGGTGTTAGAAAACATGTAAAGGTGTATGTGAGGATCTGTGAACTTTCTATATAGCAAATTCTTCTCAGATTCTTTGCCCTCTGGGAAAGTTAACTTTGTTATGAGAAAGGGTAACCATGAGATTGGCACTCTGGGATCTCATGGAAAGTTTACAAAAGCATTTGGTTGTTCATTCTTTTTTTTTAAAGAATTGTGGAAAGAACACCTAACACAAGATCTAGCCTCTTAAGTTTTTAAGTGCAGAATACAGTATTATTAACTGTAAGCATTTCATATAAGCAGATCTCTTGAGCTTATGTCCTTTGGACAGCAACTCCCCCAGTTCCTATCACCCAGTTCCCGGCAGCCACCATTCTACTCTCTACCGCTATGAGTTTGATTATTTGGATACCTCATATAAGTGGAATCATGCAATATCTGTCCTTCTATGACTAGCTTATTTGACCTGGCATAAAGTCCTTCGAGGTGCATCCATGTTGTTGCATATGGCAGGGCTTCCTCTTTTGAGGGCTAATACTCCCTCAAAGGGCTAAAACTCCCTCTTTTTCCTAAACTAAAAGTGACTTTTTCTTTATCCACTCATCTATTGACAAACACTTAGGTTGTTTCTAATCTTCGCTGTTGTGGATAATTCTGCAATGAACACGGGAGTGCAAATATATCCCTGAGATTCTAATTTCAACCCCTTTGGATAAACACTCAAAAGTGAGATTGCTGGACCATATGGTACTATTTTTGTTTGTTTGTTTGTTTGTTTGTTTTTTTGAGGAAACTTCACACCGTTTTCCATAGTAGTTGCACATTTTCATATTCTCACCAATAGTGTGCAAGGGTTCCAACTTTACTGCATTCTCTCCAACACTTGTTAGCTTTTATTTATTTATTTTTTTAATAAAAAGGAAGCCTAACAGATGTGAGATGATAGGTCATTGTGGTTTTGATTGGCATTTTTTCTGATGATTAGGACTCTGCAGCATTTTTTCATGTACCTGGCCATGCATGTGTCTTCTTTGGAGATATGTCTATTGAAGACCTTCGCCTATTTTTAAAATTGAGTTATTGTTATTTTGCTGTTGATTTGTATGAATTCCTTAGAGATTTTGGATTTTAACTCTTTACCAGATAGGCAGCTTGCAAATATTTTCTCCCATTCTGTAGGTTGTCTTTTCATATTAATGATGGTTTCAATTACTGCACAGAAGCTTTTTAGTTTGATGTATAGTTGACCCTTGAACAATGAGGAGGTGAGGGGCACTTACCCCACCAACCCGCCAATGCAGTTGAGAATCCACGTAACACTTGGATAGCTTAATTACTAATTGCCTACTGCTGACTAGAGGCCTTATTGATAATTGATAATATAAACAATTAACACATATCTTGTATGTTATATATATATATAGTATATACTATATTCTTAAAATAAAATTAGCTAGAGAAAGATATCATTAAGAATATCATAAGAGAAATTCTAAGCAGCTGGTTTCAAAGAGTACTGGTCAGACGTGGGGATACTATCAGGCCAACTCAGTTGGCTCATAAGAAAGAACACTGATGTAGCTCCATTGTCTAAGCAGAATCTAATGCTTGGGATGGCAGCCTTGATTCTCTGGTTATTTGTTACCTGGTTGCTCTTCATAGGAATGTTGAAATCCACTCTCAGGATGACCTGCTTCCCCTTCACATCTAGCTTGTCAGAATCAGCTTGCTAGAAAGCAACATCTTGGCAACACAGCAACAGTGAGGCTGAGAGCTCAAACAGCAAAGGAGAAGGTGGCCAGTATGTGCTAGAACTGCATGAGGAATGCAGAGAGCAGCTTGGGCTACTAGTATGAACATTTAAAAAATGTTAATTCTTCCAATCCATGAATGCATGATGTCTTTCCATTTATTTGTAGCTTCTTCATCTTCTTTAATCATTGTTTTGCAGTTTTTAGTATACAAGTCTTTTCACCTCATTGGTTACATTTATTCCTAAGTATTTTTTTTCTTTTCAGTGCTATTATAAATGGTATCATTTCTCTTTTCTTTTCAGATAATTTGTTTTTAGTGTATAGAAACACTTCTAGTATTTGTTTTTTTTTAATTTTTAAAGATTTTTTATTTATTCATTTGAAAGAGAGAGAAAGTGCAAGTGAGAGCACAATCAAGGGGCAGAGATAGGGAGAGAGAGAAGCAGACTCTCCACTGAGCAGGGAGGCTGATTCAGGGCTCCATTCTGGGACTCCAGGGATCATGATCTGAGCCAAAGGCGTATGCTTAGCCTACTGAGCCATGCAGGTGCCCCAACACTACTAGTGTTGGTATTTTGACTTTATATTCTGCAATTTGTTGATTAGTTCTAATAGGTTTTTTTGAGTGTGACATCCTTTAGGTTTTCAACGTATATAAAATTATGTCATCTTCAAACAGAGATAATTTTACTTCTGTCTTTCTAATTTGGAAACTTTTTATTTCTTTTTCTTGCTAAACAACCCTAGCTAGGAAATGTCACATTAATTGATTTTCATATATTGAACCATCCTTCCATCTCAGGGATAAATCCCATTTGGTAATGGCTTATGATTTTCTTAATGTGTTGTTGAATTTGGTTTGCTAGTATTATGTTGAGAATTTTTGCATCTATGTTAATCAGGAATCTTTTCTTGTAATAGCTTTGATATCATGGTAATGCTGGATTTATATAAATTTGGAAGTATTTCCTCCTTTTCCATATTTTGGGAGAGATTGAGAAGAATTGATTTTAATTCTTAATTTTTTGGTAGAATCCACCTATGAAGATATATGGCCTGGTTTTTTGTTTGTTTGTTTGTTTTGTACAGGGAGTTTTTTGATTACTGATTCAAAAATAGTCTATAAATCAAAAGTGATTTAATTATTAATTATAGATATGTTTAGATTTTCCATTTCTTCATGATTTAGTCTCGGTAGGGTTTATGTGTATAGGAATTTTTTCCTTTCTTCTAGGTTATCCAATTTGTTATCATATAATTGTTCACAGTAATATCTTATAATCCTCTTGAATTCTGTGACATAAGTTTTAGTGCCTTCTTTTTCATTTATGATTTTATTTATTTAAGTCATTTCTCTTTTTTTTCCTAGTTAGTCTAAGGGTTTCTCATTTTTGCTAATCTTTTTCAAAGGCCACCTCTTAGTTATGCTGATATCTCTATTGCTTTTATTTATTTTCTTTCTGCTCTAATTTTTATCATTTCCTTCCTTCTGCTAACTTTGAACTCAGCTTGTGATTTTTTCTAGTTCCTTGAGATGTAAAGTTAGTTTATTTGAGATCTTTTTAAAAGTACGTACTTCTACTGATAAACTTCCCTCTTAGTTTGCTTTTGCTACACCCCATTCCTTTGGTATGTTGTATTTTTGTTTTCGTTTGTCTCAAGATAATGTATAGTTTCCCTTTGATTTCTTGTCTGACTCATTAGTTGTCTGAGAATGTGTTTTTTAATTTCCACATATTGTGAATTTTCTGGTTTTCTTTTTTTTCTATTAATTTCTAGTTTCTTCTTATTGTAGATGGAAATTATGTTTGATACGATTTCAACCTTTTAAAATATATTAAGACTCCTTTTGTGGCCTAATATTTTATCTATCCTGGAGAATGTTCCATGTACACTTAAGAATATTGTGTGTTCTGCTGCTGTTGAGTAGGATATTCTGTATATGTCTGTTAGGCTCATTTGGTCTGTAGTGTTATTTAAGTATACTATTTCTTTATTGATTTTCTGTCTCCATGTTGTTTCCATTATTGAATGTGGGTATTAAAGTCTCTACTATTATTGTACTGCTGTCTATTTCTCTATTCAGTTTGTCAATGTTTGCTTTATATATTCAGGAGCTCTGATGTTGGGTCATATATATTTATACTGGTTTTATCTTCCTAATGTATTGACTCTTTTTATCATTATTTAATGTCCTTTGTCTCTTGTTACAGTTTTTGACTTACAGTGTATTTTGTCTGATATAAATATTGCTGCCCCTTTTCTCTTTTGGTTACCAATTATGTGGAATATATTCTTCCATTCCTTTGCTCTATATGTGTCCTTAAATCTAAAGCAAGTGTCTTGTAGATAGCAGGTAGTTGGATTTTTAAAATCTGTTCAGCCACTCTAAGCCTCTTGATTAGGGAATTTAACCTATTTACATTTAAAGTAATTATTGATAGAGAAGGACTTATTATTGATCTTGTTAATTATTTTCAGTTTTTCTTGTAGCTCTTTTGTTCATCTTCTCGTCTTGCTATCCACTTTGTATTTCATTGATTTTGTAATGATATGTTTTGTTTCCTTTCTCTTTTTCTTTTGTGTATCTTCTATTTTTGTGCTTTCCATGGAGTTTTCATAAAACATCCTAGAGTTTTAACAGTTGATTTCAAGATAACAACATCAATATTTAATCATTCTTAACCAGTTTTTAAAAATGAAATAAATATGTCTTTCTTGCAATGACTACAGCCTGATTCTTTACAATGTTTATTGACAAAACAAACATTTCACTTTAACATTTTTGGTTTAGCTTTTGAACTAAACTAAACCAGATGTTAGTTTATAAATGTGTATATTTTACTTGGAGAGCATCTATAGTACAAGTGAAATTTATTTTCTCTGAGTCTCAAGACAATTGTTTTCAAAGATCTAACACTGAATAAAGAAATTGACTTGTTTTTAAAATTACAAAATATCCTAACATTAGTTGCTGGTGTAGGTAAAATAATTAATTCAATTTTTTTATGTAATAGGATGATAAATTTCTTTTTAAAATGTCATAAGGAATTTACCATCAAGGTTTAAATGAATAAACTTATGTGAGAGAAATAGAAAACGATAGAAAGAATTATAAGGCATTTTATTTCTTATTCCATTGTGTGTAACTGAGGTTTACAAGTCTGTCACCCACACTAAACTGAACATTCCTTTGCAGAAGGGAATGCATTTGTCACTATAACTTTTTTGCCTACTGCTCTGTGTAGCATGTAACAGGTTCTCTGTAAATTTTGGCTGATATCTCTTGTGTAACTAAGCAGGTGGGATGTAGGAGTGCCAACAACATTGACTCCATATCTGGTCTTCCATTCTGTTCTGCCCACACAATGTCCTCAGGGCTATGTGTTCCAGGCCCTGTGGAGTTAATGTATGTCCTGACCAGAATGTAGGAAGGCTTGTTTTGATCTTCCTTAAAATGGTGCACAAAATATTCCCCTTTAGATAACTAGTAGAGATAGATGACTGTTGTACAGAAGGTCCCACTTTACTTTTTTAAAGTATTTTGTTTATTTATTTGGGAGAGAGAGAACAAGTGAGGGGAGGGGCAAAGGGAGAAGCAGACTCCCTTGATCCTAGGACCCCGGGACCATGACCTGAACCAAAGGCAGACACATAACAAACTGAACCACCCAAGTGCCCCTGGGAGGCCTCATTTTAGATAACTGGTAGAGATCTCCTGGTGTGCAGATGGTGCCACTTTAGATAACTACCGTGTGACCTCACCACCATACCCTTTGCTTTAGAAAACCTGGAGATTGAGATCCAGATTAGGTGGAGAATGGAGAATAACCATGCCTGGATCATCTGCCCACCTGGTTCCCCTTATCCACTCCACCCCCAACTCCCCGTGGTAAGTTACCCTGAGTAAAACCGTGTAAATGGTATGGAGGGACTTGCTTTTTTTTCAGTCTTGAAGTGCCTTCTCAGTCTGAAGGACACATTATGGACCCTCCTCCACTTTCTAAGAGGAGTCACTAATAAAAATATATTTCAGTTTAGTTTTGGTAGAATTACACTCCTTTGCCAGGGAGTGACAGCATACAGAGAGCCCAGTGAGCAGCCAGAGGTGCCTGGAACAACCAGATATGAAGTGATAGGGAACCTAACATTGGCACTGAGAATGGAAAGAAAGAGATGGGTAAAACAGAGTCTTTGGGGAAAAAAGTGAGCAGAGCTGATCAAAAAGAAAAAATAAAACCAAAGTAACTAAAAAATGTAGATTCTGCAAAACTGAAAGAAAAATGTAAATATTGATGCAAAAAGGAGCAAGGCTTAGGAGGAAAGACAATAATAATTCAATCTGGAAATTCCCAGGGGCCAGCCACCTGGAGGAACAGTGTGAAGGCAGGACCAAAGGCTGGGCATTCCAGTGGGCAGTGTGAAGAGGCAGGCTGGGGACAGGGATGCTGGGCCTTCATGGTAGATGAGGGTAAACATGGGAAGAAGCACAAGAGGCCAGAGAAAGAGGAAGTAAACCAGGGAAGATATTGTCATGGGAATCCAAAGTGATGATGATTTCAAATAAAGAGGGATTTATAGTAAGAATGCCACCACTGAGGTAAAGAAATAGAAAATTTCTGATCAGGCCATTCCCTGTTATTGCTTATGAAAGATCCCAGGAAAGAGAGCTGATTTACAGGACAAGATGATAGTTAAACAGCTCCAAGGGGCATGGTCTGTCATTCTACTGTCCTCCTTGACTCAGCACTAATTTATCTGTGTAGTTTTCTCCCCAGGGTAGGGAAGATTAGATCTTCTATCTTGCATTTTTTTTCAGTTCCTTTCTGGAAGATATTATCTCTGTTTCCCACTCCTGGGCAACTCTTCTCTGCATAAATGGTAACTGTCAAAATCACACCTTCTTCAGCTTTCTGTTAAACACTTCTTCCAGAGCAATCTCCATCCCTGGCAGGCAGACGTCTCTCATTCTTTTTTTTTTTTTTTTGGTATACTTTTTTATTGGAGTTCGATTTGCCAACATATAGCATAACACCCAGTGCTCATCCTGTCAAGTGCCCCCCTCAGTGCCCGTCACCCAGTCACCCCAAACCCCCACCTACCTCTTTCCATTACCCCTTGTTCATTTCCCAGAGTTAGGAGTCTCTCATGTTCTCTCACCCTCACTGATATTTCCCACTTATTTTCTCTCCTTTCCCCTTTAATCCCTTTCACTGTTTTTTATATTCCCCATGTGAGTGAAACCATACGTTTGTCCTGCTCCAATTGACTTACTTCACTCAGCATAATACCCTCCAGTTCTATCCACGTTGAAGCAAATGGTGGGTATTCGTCGTTTCTAATGGCTGAGTAATATTCCATTGTATATATAGACCACATCTTCTTTATCCATTCATCTTTTGATGGACACCGGGGCTTTTGAAATTTCATGTGAGCTTTCAACTTTCCCACAACGTTGAGAATTTATGTAGATAGATGATAGATAGATAGATAGATAGATAGATAGATAGATAGATAGATAGAGTGGGTTTTTTGTTTCCTTTGCTAGACATATTGATTTTTCTTTGAAGAGGGAAGGATCTGACTTAGCATTTACTACATCTCTATGATGCTTGGGAAAGAAAACTGCTTTGCATAGTTCATTCATCCCTCCCACCTCTTAGCAATCTGAGAGTTGACTCAGGTCAGATGCAGTTTCAGGGAATGGAAACAGCAATGGAAAGATGAAGAAACTCCTGTCCTTCTGGAGGCTACTTTCAGTGTTTTAGAATTGTATTGACTAGCTAAGAATCTTCCTAGTTCTAAAGATTTACTACTCTAGGGTCACCTCCTAATTATAGTAGTATTTAAAAAAATATACTTAAATATTCTCCATTGAGATGATCTCATAATTATTTTCCATCTGAAAGAAAATATCAGAAAGATGATTTTCAAATAGAAAATCACTGATGACAATCATCATTAAGAAACTTGTAGACAAGGAGATATTTTCTCAGAAAAAAAAATCAAAGTGATCTAATTCTTTAGAGCTAAGCTTACAAATACTGGGGCAGAACATCCTAGAAGAGGAAAGACTCTGGTATAATGAGCTTTTAATGTTTTCAGTGTATCACTGGAAATATAATTTAATATATCAGCCTAAGAGAGAAGCTGATTTTTCACTCAAGGAGTAACAACATGCAACATGCTCAAGTTGCCAATTTGTATGTAGTGATTTAAAATCAGGGATCCCTGGGTGGCGCAGCGGTTTAGCGCCTGCCTTTGGCCCAGGGCGTGATCCTGGAGACCCGGGATCGAATCCCACGTCAGGCTCCCGGTGCATGGAGCCTCCTTCTCCCTCTGCCTATGTCTCTGCCTCTCTCTCTCTCTCTCTCTGTGACTCATAAATAAATAAAAATTAAAAAAAAAATAAAAAATAAAATCACTATATGACAGTAACTCCTATTAAAGGCAGCAATGTGGTACCTTATAAAAACTGATGACATACTGTCATTGACAAAATGCCTCAAACTCAATAGCTATTGCTAAATACATCTGGAAAATAGGAAACTGAAATATAATAGTAAGATTAACTAGTGTAAGAAAAAAGTTTGGAGAATGTGATATTCTATTTCATAAAGACAAAGAAATACAAATATTGTAACATCCCTGAAGGTATGGGTTAGCATTTCAACTCATTGTGGATGGAAGTCCTCTTCTTTTTTTTTTTTTTTTTAAACTAGGCAATTTATTATCCCAGGATTAGGAAAGGTTCAAATTTCTCTCTTTCTCCTTCAGAAAATGATCAAGATATTCGTTGATCTCAGTTCTGATCTGATCTTTCCATTCTTTATATAAATAAACACAAAAGAAATTCTCAGTACACAGAACTTCCTCATGGTTGTCTTACAAAATCTTTAAAAAATCTCCAGCAATCTTTTTAGCCCTCAGCATTTTTTTTCCATCTATGATCTATCCATCTATGATCTAAGCATCTATCACAAACTTGATATCCAATGAATATTTCTAAAGACAAAACACAACAACAAAACAAAACACACACAAAACAGGTTCTGGGGATCTACTGTACAATGTAGGGCTTATAATTAAAATACTGTATTGTCTACACAGAAAAAACTGGTGGTTCCCAGAGGGGAGGTGGGTGTAGGGAATGGGCAAAATAGGTGAAGTGGATTAAAGGGTACAAACTTTCAGTCATAAAATAAATAACTCACAGAGATGAAAAGTGCAGCATAGGGAATATAATTAATATTGAATAATGTTGTATGGTGGCAGATGGTGACTACATTTATCATGTACACGCTGAGTAATGAATAGAATTGTCAAATCATTATGCTGTACACCCAAAATAAATGGGACACTATGTCAACTATACTTCCATAATACATATTTTTAAAAAGATAAATAAGGATTAGGGATGTAATGTAAAATATGACTCTAGTTATATACTGGTCTATGGTATATTTGAAAGGTGTTAAGAGTGTAATCCTAAGACTTCTTATCACTAGGAAAAAACTTTTTTTTCTTTTTATTTTACTTTATTTTTTATCCATATGAGATGATGGATATTAACTGAACTCATTGTGGCAGTCAGTTCACAATATATGTAAAGTAGAATCTTAAACATACACAGTGCCACATGCGAATTACATTTCAATAAAACTAGGGTAAAAAATACTGCACTGTAAACTTAAAAATTTGCTAATAGGGTAGATCTTCTGTTAAGTGTTTTTACCAAAACAGGAAGGAAAAAAACAATAAATGAATATGAGGAAATTTAGGTGATGGATATGTTTCTGGCTTTGATTGTGGTGATAATTTCATGGATGACTTTATTTTCCAACTCATCAAGTTACATTCATTCAATATCTATAGCTTTAGGGTGAGTCACATACTTGGAAGGTTCTAAAGGAAAAAAGATTAAAAGACTGGGAATGAATGATAATTTGGAAGTATATCAAATAACATAATTTGTTAATGAGGTTTCCTCCATTTTTAATATTGATACTACCCTAAATACACTCTTTTCAAACACTGATTAACTGGTATGACTACTTCCTTGCCATTATATGATTTTACTTGACCTATCATGCACAGATTTTCTTAACTGTCACTACTTGTCTCCTCTCCTTTGCATAATATGTATGAAGTCTGTATAGTGCACTGGAGAGAGGATGGGAGACACACAGGACCACTATTACACCTCTCCTTAGTGCCTTGGTTGTTTTTCCTAATGCTATTAGTTCAGTCTACAACAACTTTTCCTAAAAACTACAGGATGTCTTAGAGTTTTTATTTTTTTTTTTTTTTATTTTTTATTTTTTTGAGTTTTTAATCTGATTTAAATTCCCAAGAGGAAAATTTGGTAATGCTAATTCCTAAACTTATTTGAGTAGGGATCCAATTTTTTAAAATTGCTGTCTCTAAGTCCGACAGAATACAATGTGAGAAACATCACATTTCAGTGAAAAGGCAAGGGCAAAAGGATCCAGGAATACTCACTGTTACACTGACTGATTAACTTGTGGTATTGACCAATTTTGCATTCAATGGTTATTGGTAATAAGACATGATCCATCCATTTCATGAAAGATCAATCAGAGTATTTTGTGTAACAATCAGATTTGTTCTAAAGAGATTTGTCTATTCCCTGAATTATGCCCTCCTCTTGATTATGGTATAAGACCCCAAACTAAGTTATTTGAGCACACAGATGAAACACAGATGAGATAAAGATTTTCTTCAGTGAATTTCTAAGGATAATATTGAAAATTTATTTCAATTATTTCAAAGTGTGAGGAAGATATATAGATAGAGAATAGGAATCTAAGAAGTCTGATAGGGAGAATTATGAAGTATTTAACTTGTATCTAGAACAGTTTATGAAATCTAGCAAAAAAGATTAAAAGTATTACTAAAGATATTTCCTTAGGAAGAATCTCCCAGGTTAATTTGTTAAATTTTTCTTTCATTCATATTCCCTTATGAAACTGCTTTATTCCAGATAAATACACACAGTCTTACTCCTAAGAGGTAAATATCTTGAAGTAATTTCTATTCTGAGGATAGGAATCCAAATAGCAAAATCCAAAATACTCTGAAAAGAACAAACTCTAACACACAAAATACCCTACACTGAATGACCCTTTTCCTGTAGTGGCTTCTGTTCATCAAGAAGACTTTTGAAAAAAAAAAAAAAAGACTTTTGAATGTTAACTTTATAGTAACTCCCAGAGCAATTTCAGGACCTTGGCTATGACAGTGGAAGAAGGCCACAGCACATCATATTCTTAGGACAATGTTTCACAAAACTAGATTTAATCTTATACTGATTAAAATGAAAAACAAAACAGAAATTAAGATGTCATCTATTTTTTTTTAGATTTTGTTTATTTATTCATGAGAAACACAAACATACACACACACACACACACACAGAGGCACAGACAGGCTCCATACAGGGAGCCCAACGGGGGACTCGATCCCAGGTCTCCAAGATCATGCCCTTGGCTGAAGACGGCACTAAACCGCTGAGCCACCTGGGCTGCTAAGATGTCATCTATTAGGTGCTTATATCTGCCTTTATATTTCTGCTCAAACGATTACTTTCCCCAATTTTCCATCAACTCATACACTTTCCCTTCAGAAATCCCAAAATTGATTTCTTCCAAATGATCATTATGTATTATTCAACCTTTGAGAAATATTTATGGAGCAGCAGATATATAATGGAAAACAACAGAGATGTGGTTTCTAGTCTGCTAAAGCTTTAAAAAAATTTTGAGAGAAAGAGCAAGGGGAGGGGAGAGAGAGAAAATGAGCAAGGGAAGGGGGAGGAGTAGAGGGAGTGGGACAAGCAGACTCCTTGCTGAGCAAGGCACAGGGCTTGATCCCAGGATCCTGAGATCATAACCTGAGCTAAAGGTAGCTGCTCAACCAACTGAGCCATCCAGGTGCCCCTTGCTAGGGCTTTTTATTGGGGAAGAAATATATTTCACCAAATAACCAGAAACATTAATATATGCTAAGGAATAGTGATAAATAACATGCTATGAAGAAAATATATGGCATGCAATATATATGGTATAGTTTATAGTATGTAGTGTAGTAGTATAGTGTATAGTATATGGTATGTAGAATCAGTGAATAGCATATAGTATATACCATATATATAATATTTAGCACAGGGTGGCTAAATGAGTATCCTGAGAGGGCATGAGTTGAAGAGTGCTTAGGAATTAAGGATGGGTTGATGCTAGAGAGTTCCAGCCAGGGGAAACAGGCTATAACTGTACCTGATATAAGGAGCATGGCTCCTTTGAGAAACTGAAAGAATATCAATATTACTTGAAGCAAAGGAAGTGTGAAAGGAAGAGTAACTCCAAATGAGGTTTCCAACTTGTCTCTCCACCTATTGCACAACCCACTCCTTCCCCTCTGCATAATCCACTTCCATATGCCACCAAGACACTTGGTGAAGCATAGCAGAGATAAACAATTCTAAGGACCACTCTGAAGGACATCAATGCAAACTCTTGTACTGCAGCCACGTAGGGTGGCTCTTGTGATGCCAATACATCAGCCAGAATTATCTTTCAAATATCTATCCAGTTATGAAGGACTCCAAGGTCTCCCATGGTTCTTATGATAGCATCCAAAACCCTATCAGGCCTAGACCAACCTTTGTGGTCTGGCTCTCGGCTCAGGTTGTTCAGACTGTCATCTAATAAGGTTTCACTCTGATTTTTGTCTCTACTTGGGAAGAAAATCAACAAGCTTCATGCAGCAATTACCCTGTCCACTCAGAGACATTCTATTTTCTTCTAATTCAACCTATGAGTCATATGATCAACATGGCCAGACGTTAAGCTCATGTGGAGTCTTCAACTGGCAAATTAATTTTGCAGAAAACAAAACTAAAGAAAGTTCTTGGTGCCATGGAAGTGAAGTGGGTCAACAGAGTGATTGGTCATCTGGTTTCTGAATAGAGCCTTATGATTCCTTAAAGTCAGGAACTGTGCTTTATTTATCTGTGTCTGCTATTGAGTGTAGTGTCTGATACAAAATAAGCCCTCGATAAGGTTTGTGGAGTTAGTGAATATTTTAAACTATTCAAGGCCAACAATGCACTTTAAGTAATATTTTTCATGGTATTAATTGATCAATTATTGTATAATTTAATATCCTAGTATTGAAATGAGCAAATCAATCTGTGGAGATTAAGTAAATGATATTCTGGGTCACATCATTAAAGAGCAAGTCAAGGATCTGAGCTGAATCTGCCTCTGAATGCCATGATCTTACAGAGCACCAAGCTCTTTCTCAGAAGGTTCTTAATGATGATTAATGAGATGTCCATCCATGGTGATAGCCAAGATAATCAGATAGAAAAAGGATGGAGAATTGGGAGTTCTGACTGTTTGACTTTACCACTGCCTATACAGTTACGTTCCCTATTTCCTGATTTGTTCAAGGATGTCAGAAAGTGAAAAGTTGGTGGGGGCATGAGGGGCACTGCAGTCATGTTTTTGTTCTTGGTGATCTACCTTGTGAATTATTATAGTCCGGCTGTCCCTGCCACTTGGCGTCATTCCAGGTCCCCTCAGGCATCTCTGCCAATTGCTTGGAGAACACATGAACTGAATTGCACAATGCATTCTGAAGCTAAATATTTGATTTTAATGCATATTTCATTGATTCCTGACATTAGTGTGGATAATCATGTTTATCATAATATTCATTTGAAGTTAGCAGTGTTAAGATTACTTGTGAATCATCCCACCTGAGACTGAGAACATATTTTCCTATGGAAATGACAGTATACATTGTAGTTACTCTCTGCAGACCAATCTAAATGTAGGATATTGATTTATGTGGCACAAACATTTATTGCATGTGTAACATTTCTGGAACAGAATGAAGTAGCAATAGTACAGAAACAATGATTGTTTCTCCATATACCAATAAAAGGCTGGTGGAAACTAAGTGGAACATAAGGATCATCTTATTCTCAAAGGTCAAGTAGTGGGAGTGGTTGTGGTGCCACCCAGAGCCAGAATCAACAGGACCTGGAGGCTCTTATTATGGTGAGAAGGCAAATTTGCTCAAAGTAGAAGGCGATTGTTGAAAATGCATTCTGTTCTCCTACCAATTGACTATGCTTTTTAAACTTCATTTTTTTTTATTGCCTGTACGACCCTGATTTATTCACTTCCATGAGCCTCAGTTTCCTCCCATGCTTGTAGGCAACAGAACAACTACGCTGCTAGTTTGTAGTGAAGATTGGAGATAATACCCCTAAAACCCCTAACATAATGACTGGCATGAATAGGCATTCTATCACCACTTTTACTACTGCAACTATTACCATGATGACTACTGTTGCTCTCACCACCACGATTAATTTTACTACTCACTGGTTAAAAAAAATAAGCTGACCCTAGAGGATACAGCTTGATTTGTTTCCCACAACAGCCTTTAAATGCACTCTACTGGATCTCTTCCCTTTCTCATGACATTTCAGGAATATGCCATATCATTGCAGGTATTAATGAGTACCTCTCTCTAGTATGATTTTTTAGGTATTTGGGTGCAGGCTTAAGAAATGAAAGTTTCTTAAATGCCTGGGTGGCTCAGTCAGTGAAGCGTATGACTCATAGAATCTTGGTTTCAGCTCGGGGTCCTGAGATGGAGCCCTGCCCTGGGCTCCATATGCAGCGGGGAGTCGGCTTCTTTCTCTCCCTCTCCCTCCGCCCTTCCCCTGATTGGATGCACCCACTCTCTCTTTCTCTTTCAATAAATGAATAAGTTAATGAATTAATGAATTTAAAAAATCCTTAAAACCAAGAAATAACTATATGGGATCCCATCTGGTTTAAAACCAGTTTAAAGGAAATCCCCACTTCTCTATGCTTAGATTGGATCCATAGCTCAAGGAGCCGGAATGCTGGTGGTCTGCCCTCTTACTCCCAAGGCCTCTGACTCCTTGGCTTCTATCATCAACAGAAGGAAGACATGAAAGAAAAAGGGACTAAGCCCTTTTTGGAATTAGTGCTCTTCAGTCCTCTCTCTTGGGTATTAGATGGGCACAATGTCATGGCAGATATCAAAATCCATGAGGTGAATTTATGGATATCTCAGAAAGTGCCACCCCTTCCTCCTGGGCTTTCCACTGCCATTCTGACTTGAGTGAATCACTCTCATGTTGATACTCTCCTGCCACTTCCCCTCTTCCCCATGTCCAGTTCTCAGTGGTAAGCCCACAGACTTTTTGTGCTTAACTAATCTTGCTCCAGTAGGGGAGAGTGTTGACAAGTAACTCAACTGGGCTAGATTTTTTGGCATCTACTAAATGATGGGAACAATTCCTCAAAAAAAGCTGCAGTGCATTTGGAAGAAGGGCAATGAAAAATACATGTGGTTAAGGACAAGCTGGAGATTACATGGCTTGCAAGAAGAAAGCAGGCTTTGCCATATTACAAGAGAGGTGAAAGAAAACCTGTATGTCTATCCAGAAGATTCATATGTAAGACATTCGTGTAAACTGATTCATTAAAACTATAAAAAAAACCTGGGGTGCCTGGGTGGCTCAGTTGGTGAAGTGTGTGACTCATGGAGTCTTGGTTTCAGCTCAGGTTCCTGAGATGGAGCCCTGCAGTGGGCTCCACGTGTAGCAGGGGAGTCAGCTTCTCTCTCTCCCTCTCCCTCCGCCCCTCCCATGGCTGGCATGCACCCACTCTCTCTCTGTCTTTCTCAATAAATAAATAAGTTAATGAATTAATGAATTTAAAAAATCCTTAAAACCAAGAAATACCTATATAGGACCTAGTTGCCAGCAGTAAGGAGTTCATAGTTTCATTAGTAAAAGTATATATTTATACAGAAAGCATATAAAATAACATATAATAATGTATATAACAGAATACCATCGTACACTGAAGATTAACTCTTATGGGAATTTTAACAAGGAGCTGGAGTTGGTCTAGAAAAAACTCCTACAGAATTAGGCAAGATATAAGGGATAGGAAAACTGCTGAGTATTTATTATTATTTTTATTTTAAATATATTTTTTATTTGAGAGAGAGAGAGAGAAAGAGAGAGGGTGAGAGTTGGGGGTAAGGGGCAGAGGGAAAGGGAGAGAGACAATCTCCAGCAGACTCCCACCACCCCACCCCCCACTGCCCTGAGCTCAGGAATTGAAGTGGGCTTGATCTAATGACCTTAAGATCATGACCTGAACCTAAATCAAGAGTCAGACACTTAACCGACTGAGTCACTCTGGTGCTCCTATTATTATTTTTAATAGCTATTTAAAGCAATAAAAGAATTTCAATGTAAAACTTGGAAAACAAAATTATAAAAAAGTAAATAAAAATCACTTTTGATTCTACTACCCTGAGATAAATATTGCTGTTAACATTTTCAATTTTATTACATTTTTCTCTCCCTCAGAAATCCTATATTTCCCGAGATAATCCATTTTCTCAATATAAAGGTGACTATTGCATATTTTATCCTCTCCTCAAATTCCCCCATACCCTCATAACTTGTCACTCTCAGCTGGTGACTTCACTTTTTATTTCACTATGGGAACAGAAGCCATCAAGATGAACTTGCTCCTATCCAAGAGGCCAACCATTCCCATGGGGCACTAGATCCCATGTCCTTCCACCCCAAAGGGCTCTGCTCCTTCAGTTAGATCTTCTAAGATATGTCTTCCCATTTTTCATGTACACAGATGTCTGCATATACACATATACACAAATGCAAACACATGTACTTCCTCTAGCCTCATATCTCTTCCAGTTATTATTCTATTTTTCTGCACCCCGTAAAATTCTTTTAAAGGTTTGCTAAAAATGCTATCTCTTGTCTTCATATTCAAATTCTTCTCCAACTTGTTCTTGAATCCCTACCTATCAGGTTTCTGTTCCTAGGACTCCTTCAAAGCTGTCCTTATTAATGTGAGCAGTGACATTCACTCTGCCTAGCTAACACTCACCAGGGCCACGTCAAGACCTTCCAGGGCCCTTTTATCATAAAAATATTAACAATTGTTTTATGACTGTATTGTTATAAAAACCAATATAACCTAGGCCAGACTCAGTATTACATATTCATTGTTATTATATTCATTTTCTTCTAATCAAAAAAATGAAATTAAAAAGTTTTGTGTGCTCTACAATGTCATGGGACCTAGGCACTGTGCCTCTTGTACACAATGGATGAGTTGGTGACTTGTTAGCCCTCACCCTACCCAGACACTCAAAAGCATTCCACATAGTTGATAATCCCCATGGTGGTTTCCTTCTCACCTCCCTGTTTACTGTCCCTCCATCTCTTCTGAAGCATGCTCCTCCTTCCTGTCTTGTCAACACTGGCACATTCCATGCCTGAGTGTGGGGCCCCTTTTCTGTCTAGGGGAACAATGCTAGGGATTCTCAACCTGCTCTATGGCTTTAGAAAGTGATCCCTCCTAAACTTGTATCTCTAATCCCCCATTTTCCTTCTGAACTTTGGACTCAGAAATCTTAACTACTTATATGATATCTCCATTCAAATATTATATCTCAAAGATACGTAACCTAAAATGTAATCCCCTCAATCCTCCTCTCCCCTCATATTCTCCTGCACAATTACTAACACAGATATTCATTCAGTTGCTCAAGCCAAAATCCTTAAAATCACCTTGACTTTTCTTTTCCTCACATCCTTTACCCAGTTGTTCAGCAGATGTCATCAATAATTCCTTCAAAACACATGCAGAAACCTTCCATTAATGGCAACAGTACAGGACAGATGGAAAACCCATTTAATAAATAAAAGAATGATTAGCCTTATGAGTTGAAGGACAGGAGAAATGAACAATAATTCTACCTTGGAATAAGGACAGTGCTAGAGAGAAAGAGGAAATGTAGAGGGGACAGTATTCCGTCACTCTCAGAGAGGTAATGATGATTATCCAAATGTCTAGCATTTTAGGAAATGGTGAGTTATCCAAATCAAGGTAATAAATAGATGTAGGATAATGTCTAGGTTTTATGTTTAGTAACAATATGGAATGTAGACGGCAGATCTAGATATAGGGAGGAGCAACCAAGAACTTCTGAAATATAAAAGATGAGCAGGGGACAGCCTGGGTGGCCCAGCGGTTTAGCACTGCCTTCAGCACAGGGCGTGATCTTGGAGACCCGGGATTGAGTCCCACATGGGCTCCCTGCTTTAAAAAATAAATAAATAAAAATAAATAAATAAATAAATAGCAGCTTAGAGTCACCTCATGGGGCATGATTATGTATACAGATTTGCAGAAGGAGCAGTCACTAAAATGAGACAGACAAGGATCCCTTAGAAGGTTGTTGAAAAACCAAGATATTGTTATTTAGTAGAATCCAAGGGAAGGAAATGTTTCATGAAGAGGAGAGGGTCAGCAGGGGCCAATGCCACAAAAAGGTTCAGGAGAATGAAGGTCAGTCAATGATTGTGTAAGGTGTTGGAAACTACTTTAGCAGTTCAGTTTTGGTAATTATAAGCCTAGAAAGCAGAGTAAGAACATTAAGAACTTTTCAATGAAGGCATCAATCAAAACATTTTTCATTAGAAACAAAAAGGGAATAACAAAGTAGCTAAGGAAAGAAATTGAGTGAAACAAAGATTTTCACAATTTGAGAGATATGAAGTGCATGACAATGGTTGATAAGGAAGTGGGAAACTTTAGGAGGCTAGGAAAGAAAGGATTGATCCTGAGAGTAGGTTCTTCAGTATTCTAAAGCTGAAGAATAAAATGAATGATGATGACTGGCAGGAGTTTATTTTCAGACTTATAATTCAATTTTTCCTTTCTTCACTCAGAAATTACACAAAACTTCTGATACTGCCTTCTCTGAACTGAAATGCAAGCCACCCATTTCTACCATGCTTTGGAAGTGTGGCTGAGTAGATCATTACCCCATCTTATTAGGGATTCTCAGACCCAATTCAATGTAGGGGGATCCTTCCCCTCAACACCAAGCAATTCTCAACACCAGCAGAATGTCTGAGATTCAACACAATTCTGACCGATCTACCCAGAAAGAGGCTCCGAAGGTTAAGAGTTAAGAGTTCAGTCCCACAAGACCCACCTTCCCCATCACCTACTTCAGCTGCAATACCCAGGCTGCTACCTCTGCTCTGACGTATTGGCTACAGATTGAAGGTTCCAACAATCCCCTCTTTAGGTTTGATTAATTGGCTAGAGTGGCTTACAGAGCTCAGGGAAAACTTAACTTACATTAATCAGTTTCTTAATGGATATGATAAAGGATATGAATCAGTATCCAGATGAAGGGATGCACAAAGCAAGGTATGAAGAAAGGACATGGAGTTTCTATGTCCTCTGCAGGTGTACCACTTCCCTGTTTCTCCAACTATTCACCAACCCAGAAGCCATCTCTGACTAGGTTTTTTTTTTTTGTTTTTTTTTTTTTAATGGAGGCTTCATTACATTGTCATGATTGACTAAGTCATTGCCCATTGTCTAGTTCAACCTCCAACTACTCTCCCTCTCCTAGAGTTCTGGGGCTGGGATTGAAACTTCTAACCCTCTAACTCAGTTGGTCCTCCTGGCAACCAACCCACCATCCTTATCTAAAGGTTTTGAAAATTTGCCTCATTAATAGAAAAAAAGCTACTCTTATCTCTCTTATCATAGGATATTCCTAGGGTTTTCAGAGCTATAAGCCAGAAACCATGAATGAAGACCAAATACAAATGAGAAATATATATTTGGTCATTTCTTGTAAGTTACAATATTGCTCCCCATTCTCTCAGACCTTTACTCATATTATATTATTCCCATATACCATTTTTAGAAGTTACTAGATATTAATACTTTATCTCATCCTTTTTCCTTGTGCCTTACTTTCATCACTCTGCAGAAAAAAATTTTTAAATAAATAGATTGCAGCTGCTGGCCAGTCCCTTGAAATCTTAATGATAACAAGTTCAAATTGAATTTACTAAACGAGCAAGTGAGTACAACATGTAAGATGATATAGTGATTGCCGTGTAATTGCCAATACGATTCACAACTTGTTTATTTTTTTTTTGTCCTTTTAGCCTGTGTGGATATAATTTGGACTGCCATACATAGCGGACAATTTTAATCTCAGTATAGATGAGTGCCCAGGTTCTGGTGATGAATACTTTTGAGATCAACAGATAGAATCAAAAATCAAGATTTAAAACACATCAAATTACTGGAAAAATTATTTAACCCCTCAAAAGGCCCCTCTCCCTCCTTTTTGTCACCTGTGTTATTATCAATAACTAGGAGAAAGAGAGAAGAATAACAGGAATAACATGTTCTGAGCAACTGAGCTACAACTAACTCTGAATTAAATTGTCTTCTGAATTACGCAAAATGTCTGCACTTGGCTTATAACTACATAATGTTTATTGTGCATCCACCCCTCACTTTGGAGGAAGAAGTAGTTTATACCACATCACCTCCATGTTATGGATTGTCTGTTATGTTGCCATGGAAACCTGCTATTTCCTTTCACTATCACTTACCATTATGTAAATATATATGTGTATATTTATATTATGAATAGAAAATATGAGTGGGATTACAAATTTATAAAAACTTCATTATAAACTCCTAAATGTAGGCCAGGGATTTGGTAACAGACACAGTGAGAAAGAACGGTATTAGATTTTCTCTATGTGAATCATCGGTTTAACCAGAAATCCTTCAACTTTCTCCCACTGCTACTTATGGTTCTCCACAAGTGGCAATATTTCCATGGATAGTCAGCATTCTCTAGAATGATATTCTCTTACTCAGTGTGCCCTTATTGTCTACTTCTTGCCAGTGATAAGAAAGAGACAAGCTTTTTGTTTGTTTTCTTGAAGCTGCTGGCTCAAATTCCTCTTACACATTTTGTGATGGAGAATGAGTTGTCAGGCTCATATTTTAATTAATTCATTTTATGAATAGCTAATAAAAGAAATATTTTCTTTTTCTTTTGTATCAATATTACATATTGGTTTTATATTCCAAGGCTTATTATATCGGGTAACTATGCTATGTTACCTTTTCCGTAAAAGCTCTTTTGATTAAAAGAAATACTACACTTGAGAATGTACAACTAAACGAAAATAGTATAACAAAGGATAAGATTTCTATCAAACATAATTAAGAGAAATCTCCTTAGTAACATAATCACTCCCTCAGTCAATTCTAGATTTTCTCCTCCCAGACCTCTCCTCTCAGATCTCTTCAAGTGGGAGATGAAATACTGTGAAACTGGCAACATTTACCTATGGCTCAGAGGTCCTCACTCATTAGCATTTTTCCCCCTTATTTCGCCATCCATGTTCATTTTACATTTTATTGCTAAACAAAGAAACACTAAATAACAAACAACAATAATGAAAAGCAAGCCTTGAAACATTCTTCTGAGGGTCTGTGGGAAACAGACTAGAAATGACATACTTATATATTTCATTTTTAATTTTTAAATAAATTTCTGGTGAAGATTATTTAATTGTGGTTTATCAAAATGATGGACCACCACGCAGAAATTCGTTTTGCAAATTAATGTTTAATGACATGACAAAGTGGTCATAACATAACTAGACCACACAAAGCGATTTCTGAAAGTATGTACTGCAAGATCCCTTTAATATGGCTGGGAGAATATATTACAAAATGTAAACAGTGATAATTTCTGGATGCGAGTATTAATAGTTTTTTTTTTCCTTTTTCGTGCTCCTCCGTATTTTCCAAATATTTCAGAATGTATCAGCTAGGGATGCTTTTGCCTTCAATAACTGAATTCTGACTACCCATGGATCAAACAAATACTTTTCTATTTTATTTATGTATGTGTTTATTTTTACACTCTAACATAGCAAGAAGATTGGAATAAGCTGTTGTTGGCACCATTTCAACTGCTTAATAATGACTTTCTTTCAATTTTTTCATATTCCACTTTGCCACTTTTTTTTTTCCTTATTGGCTCTTTGCCTCATGATCGCAAACTGTTACCTTAGAAATAAGGAATCATGTCTGATTTCAAGGTGGAAAATGGGGTCAGAGAGGTTACTCAATGCCAGGTCCATGACTTCAGTGTCTTCACTGAAGCCCCTTTCTGAAAATGTATTCCCAAATCAATGTTTCCTTACATTTCATTTGCCAGACCTGTGTCACAGGGCCATCCAGAGCTGCACAGCAAGGAGACAGACTCTCATATCTGGTTTAGATTCATCTTTAGTCATTGCCTACACTTTATGGAAACCATGACATCTTCAACAAAAATCAGAATTCTGTTGGCAGGGAAAGAATGTGCAACAGTGTCATAGGCTGAAAAGTGCTTTCCCATCTGCCCAATATATCCATGTTCTAATCTCTGGAACATTTGAATGTTACCTTATGTGGCAATAAAGGGTCTCTGCAAATCCTTAGATGCTGAAGATCTTGAGGTGGAGAGATTATCTTGGCATTATCTAGGTAGGCCTAAATGCAATCCTGTGAATCCATGTAACAAGGAAGTGCCACAAGATTGTACACACACATACATATGAGAAAATGAACTGAGAATAGAACAGAGAGAGATTAGAATATACTGGTTTTGAAGACTGGAGTACTATGGTCACAAGCAAAGTACTTCTTCACACTGGAAGATGCAAGGAGAACACGCTCCTCTAGAGCCTGCCTAGGGAATGAGGCCCTGCTAACACTAAAATCAGCCTAGGGATACTAATTTCCAACTTCTGGCCTCCAGAGCAGAACTGTGTGAGAACATATTTATTTTGTTTTAAGCCACCTGGTCTGTGGTACTTTGTTACACTAGTCAAAGAACCTAATACAGATAGGATACAGGTTTTATGTCGGTCACCTTGACTATATTATGCCTATCTATCATCTATCTATCTATCTATCTATCTATCTATCTATCTATCCTCTAAATAATATAGTGCACTTTTATTTTTTTTAAAGATTTTATTTATTTATTCATGAGAGACATAGAGAGAGAGAGGCAAAGGGAGAAGCAGACTCCACGCAGGGAGCCCGATGTGGGACTTGATCCCCGGTCTCCAAGATCACACCCTGGGCAGAAGGCGGCGCTAAACCGTTGAGCCACCTGGGCTGCCCTATAGTGCACTTTTAAAATAATGTATTTATTACATTTAGAAGAATACTATTTAAAAAAATAATTTGTGGAAACAATGAATGAACTTTTCTCATATTTTCATTTCAAGGAAATAATGTATTTTCAGTGAGACACCACCCTAAATTTGAGAACATCTTTATATAATCCATAGGCCTCTATAACCAATTTCCACTGACTTCTGAAGGAATTGCCTGGGCATTTTCAAAAGTGGATTTAGCTACACAAGATAAATTGCCAATACTCCCCTGGCTCTAGATACCACATTTTTTTTTTCCTCTTCAATTACAATCTTAAGTTTGGGAAATGAAATTTATCAGCGAAAACAAATAGATTCATGCCAAATCCAAAATGCCTAATTGGGACAAGTTTTTAAGGAATAAATTAACGAAATGGAAAAGGAGCACTGCTCTTAATTTTCCTACAGCAATAAAGTTAAAATAGTAATAGTATCTTTAATCTGCCATGGAAAATAAGTGAAGGATGACAGCATATTGGTATTCACTTCAAAGCTAGTTATTAAATTTTTCCTTTTTTCCCTCCAGAACTCAACATGACACGGCTATTTTCAGACTATGATCTCTCTTTCATCAAAGTCAGTGCTAGCTGTGAAGACCACCTGCTCCACGTAATTACCTTAAGCACACTCTCAGTGTCTCCTGCTTCAAATGACCTATTTCTTGGTGAAATAAGATGTCTCTTAACTTTGGCTGTGTGAAATATGCTCTCAACTCTAAATTACTTATTCACGGGAGACAAATGCTCCTGGATCAATTCGGAACACTGATCTCTCTCAGTGGGCCCATGAGAACTATATTCCCAGGGCACAACAAGAAAGCAATCTGCAGATTACCAGATAGAAATGACTAGAGAGGTCTGAAAACCAGCCAAATGAAAAACCTGCAAAATTGTTCTTCTCAAAATATCACTCAGATAATTCTAAGAAGGAAATTAAATGCCTTTTTTTCATGTATGAAGCAAATATTTAGATCCTACCTTTAGAGAGCATGTTGTTTGTCCAATGCTTGTAATAATTTTATATTCATCAATTAACACTTTTTTCCTGACTCTCTTCCACAACAAGTGTGTCTGTAAATTTGTATGAACTTCCAAGTTTCAGAATTTTTTAAAAAAGGTCTCCATAATCAAACATACAAAACAATTACTGAGCCTCATAGATTAGTAATTCTTATAAAAATATAAGCATGAAGATTTCTCCTCTTGATTCTCTTCTACATCTGGCACTGCTGGTCACTCCCTTTGTCTTAAAACTATCTCCTCCCTTAAAATCTGGGTACTGTGCCTCCTTCTTCTCTTTCTCCTGACCACTGATTCTTTGTTTGCATTTGTTCTCTTCTTCTGCCACATAAACAATGGTGACCCTCTGCCTGTTCCTTCCTTTTTCTCTCTTCCTCTCCCTTTCTGTCCCCTTCTTTCCCAATTCCTCACTCCTGCCATACTGTTCTTCCTTCCTTCTTCCTCTCTCTCCCTTCCCTCTCCTGCATCTCTTCCCTTCCCCTTTCCCTCCTTTTATTTTCCTTTTTTTGGGGGGGATATGGTCATCTTTTTTCATCTCAGTTTCCCTCTATAATATCATTTCCTTTCATGGTGAGATTGTTACATTAGATAATAACTCCACAATTGATTTCTCTAGTTCTGATTAAAAAAAAGAGGGGTGTACAAAATCATTTAATCAAAATTGAAATATGCATGGAGGGATGTGTTACCCACAAGTCAGATCCTAATTAGGACAAGAAACAGAGTGGAGAGGCTTTTGAAATGTCACAGAGTGTCTTGCTTTTATTCCAGCTAAGACTCTGCTTAAATTAACATTTCCCAAGTTTTACAGAGAACACTGGTTGGGCAAGATGGTCCTTGAAACAAAGAGCCCAATGGTCAAATTAATTTGGGAAAAACCACATACTATATCTCCATTATGAATTTTAATAAACATTAATACCATAAGGACTGAAAAATCTTAGAAGAAATAAATTTATTTGTACTTAATCCAATATTATACAAACTGATTTGACCATGCCATCTTTTTCACAAGTGAATTAATCTTATGAATGTCTCATAACTCCTCTGCCTAACAATCCAGTGGTGCTAGATTGAGTGCCAGACAATGGCTATATTCCTGGATAGAACACAGAGGGATTTTTAGCAATTCTATCTGAAATCTACTTTTTATGCATTCTTTTGCTGCTGCCTCCTCTTTACCCTGCCTTCTCCCACTGTACTTAATACTTGAATAATCACCAAAGTATTCAAAATCTCGAACAGATCAACTTACGCCTGATTTTTTTTCTTTCTATTGCTAGTATGCTCTCATAATTTCATTTTTGGATTATTCACAGATCTGCAACTTTAAAAAAGATTTGTTTGATCATTTCCCCCTTTATTCAAGTGAATCATTTATTTCCCACACTGTTTGCATATCACTTTGTAAATATCTCCAGAAATATACAAATTTCACTGAATCGATTGCACCTAGTAAATTACAAACCTCTATTACCTGTTCAATAAAGTAAGATAAGCCACGCAATTTTACTTTTGAGCACATAAATGTGGCTGGTCTGAATTGAGATATGCCTTATGCAAAAAATAGACATTGGATTTTGAAGACTGAAAACCAAAAAAATGAAACAAATTCTTAATAATTTCAATATAATTATATATTAAAATAGTAATATTTTGGATATATTTGGTTAAATTGATGTTGCCTGTTTATTTTGCTTTTTATGCGACTACTAAAAATTTTTTAATTACATATATACTCACATTTGTGAGTGACACTGTTCCATTAGATGGCATTGTTCTACAGGGCGAGCACCCTTTCTTATCATCACAGCTCCTAGCTGTTACTTATAATTGTCACTTCCTAAATGTTTCTTGAATAAATGCAATTCATTAGCAAGGTAAACAAAGTTAGAGAAGGTCCTGAAATTCTGAAGTTGTAACATTTTCTTATGAATAATAAATGTAAATTTTCCATAAACATTGTATACATGTTGCACATTGAATACAATATGGCTTTGGTTGAAGCTATCATCTGTTACTTCGCTATTTTACTGAACACTTCAGAAAATGATTCCTTCAAAGAGTATATTCTAACCATCAAAGTTCACCACATGTTAATATTAGTTGAAAATATACCTTTAAACAGTATTAGGAGTATTATGAGTATGGTATCTCAATTGTACAATTTCTAATGTGAAAGATTTTTTTTCCTAGAATATTTAATCAAATGTCTACCCTTCAGACCTGGTATCCTTTTAGAGAGAAAAGGAACAGAAAGGAAAAGCTCAAGTTCATACTAACCCTTACAGATAAACCCTCTGCCGTTCTAAGTTAGTATGTACATAAAACCACATCAGAGTCTTTGCAACTTCCCATGGAAACAATGCTACTGTACTTTGATGAGGGCAGTAAAAGAATCGCAGTCATGAGGCAGCCCAAAGTCCTCCATCACTTCCAGGCATAGGATTTCTTGCATGAATCACTTTGAAGGCACAATCCGTGACAGAGATGCAATAGAAAACTCTGGTCTAAGACTGAACAGAAAATTAAACCCACGTGAGTTTTAGTCTTAGCGGAATCTCTGTGTGCAGCCTTGGGTAGGTTGCTTACTGTCTGTGTCTTCAGACATGCCAGAGTTAAAGAAGTAATTCATAAACCTTCTGTATTGTTCTGTAATTGGAACAATTTGATGCTGAGGATGATCTCAATCTTTTAGACTATATCCAAATTGTTTTCATGAATGCACAAGGTACTATGTTCCTTTTCTTCAGCTAAAAATCCAATGGTTAATTAAGCAACAGATGAAGACTTCATTTACAGATTTAAAGATAGAAAAATATTCTTTTTTTGCTTTGCTTCTAGGTTTTATCCCAGTACATCCATAGCTTCTCCATGTATAACAGAATATAAATTTCTGTCCATGCCATTTTTGCTGTTTCCAGTTAATTTGTGGAAATAAGCAGAATAAGCCAGTACATATAGAATGGCTTGACATTAATTTAAAAGCAGAGTTTTGGGCAGCCCGGGTGGCTCAGTGGTTTAGTGCCGCCTTCAGCCCAGGGCCTGATCCTGGAGACCCGAGATCGAGTTCCATGTCGGGCACCCTGCATGGAGCCTGCTTCTTCCTCTGCCTGTGTCTCTGCTTCTCTCTCTCTCTCTCTCTCTCTCTCTCTCTCTCTCTCTGTGTGTGTATCTCTCATGAATAAATAAATAAAAACTTAAAAAAAATAAAAGCAGAGTTTTTTTGTCCAATTGTTTTAACCTATGTTCTTTTATGTGCTTTAAAAATTTCATTTTATAATAATTATAAGATAAATGTAAAATAAAACTAGTTTATTTCCTTAACTAAACAAATAACATTCCTGCACATGGGGGATCATATGTGGATAACCAAAGATTCCTATGACTATGAATATCTGTGTCGAGGGAATCAAAGCTCATGAAGTTTAGCAAGGATGACAAATCCTCTATGAAAATCTAATTTGCCTATACAAAGTTTTTGGAAAAGAGACACAGAGTCAAAGAAACAGTATAGTTTCACATTCTGTAATCTATTGATATTCTCATACACTCTCCTCAATTATTGTCTAATACAAAGAATGAGGAAAGAGAAGAAAACCAGAATAAATATGATGATTTCTTTTTATTCATGAAGTTATTCTATAAAAGGAAGCTGAAGCCAATGAAGTATCTGTTTTATATTCCTAGATTCATTTGTTTCAGTCATGTAGTTACAAATTCAGGTTTATACATTATAAGAAGTGATCACATGGACATTGTATTGGTTTCCTAAAACTGGCTATAATAAATTTCCACAAACTCAATGGCTTAAAACAACAGAAATTTGTTCTTATACAGCTCCAGAGGCCCAACTCCTAAATCAATGCTGTTGGGCTGAATTCAGGTGCCAGCAGAGCTATGCTTCTTCTGGGGGCTCTTGAGGAGAACCTGTTCCTTGCCTCTTCCAGCTGCTGGTGACTCTAACATTCCTTAACTTGTGACCACATCACTCCAATCTCTGTTTCTGTGGTCATATTGCTGGCCTTTTCTGTCTATGAAATCTCCCTCTACTTTCCTCTTCTAAGACATTTGTGATTGTGTTTGGGGCTCATCCTGATAATGCAAGATAATCTTCCTATTAAGACTCTTTAACTTAATCACACCTGCAAAGACTTTTTCTTTCCTTATAAGGTAGCATTTGCTGGTTCTGAGGAATTAGAAACTGGTATTTGGGTGGTCATAATTCAGCCTACCATGGATATTGAATGTTTTTTTTTAAAAGCTGAGACTCACTTCCCAACCTTGTCAAAAATCAATTTCTGAAAAAAAAAATTCAATTTCTGTGAGGCTGTATATAAAAACCATATCCAGAATTTGAATATCTCATAAGCATTTTTAACATCTTTCTAAGTTTTTAATACTTTTCTGGTCATTTCCATCTAACCAGTATTTACTGAGCACTTACTATGCATCAAGCACTGTTAATACTAGAGAATTTATAAAAATACTTACCTAGGTAAATTGTAGTCTTTGTTTTAAAAGCCAGAGGCCAAAAAAGTAAGCATTAACTGAGCTGTTACAGATTATGAAAAATTGGCTTTTGGATAGAGCTTAAAGTAAAAAAATGTTTTGATTTTTTTATCATAGGATCAATTTGAGGCTTAATTTTAATGCTAAAAGCACTGCTCCTCAATTACATATACTGCATTCCATAGTATATTATAGAACTACAATCTGAAAAGACACCTATTCATAGAAAAGCACTCATAAAGTTATCCTTGTGTTAAATTCTCTAGAATATAATAGATGTTAAAAGGAAGTTTTACTTAGTATTTGTCTAATATTGTGGTTGAAGTTATAACACTAATTCATGCACTTATTCAGGAAATATTTAACAGTCTTTATTATAACAGGCACTGGCTAGACACTGGGCTGACAACCATACCCTCGGAGGCTTGGAGGTGAGTGGAAGAGAAGGAAGGCAGAGGACTGCAGTACAGAGGAATGAATGTTCCACAAACAGGAAGCAAAGACAGGTGTGGAGGGAATGGTGGAGGAACACACATCTCAGTCTTGGGAGGTGAGGGATGGCTTCTGTGAAGAAATGCACCAAGCTGAGACCTGAATGACCAGCATGGATAATGCAGGTAAGGAACTCGAGAAGGAGAAGCATGTAACAGGGTCTGAAATAAGGGGACCAGGTTATTGGAACCCAAAGGCATTTAAGAATGGCCAAAACTCAAGTGTGAGAGGGAAGGTTGAGGTTAAGCCATGAAAACAGAAAATATGTGGAAAAGTTGTTGCATTAGAGAAAGATTAAAAAGTACAATTGTCTGGGGCATCTGGGTGGTTCAGTTGGTTAAGCGTCTGCCTTCAGCTCAGGTCATGACCTCAGGGTCCTGGGATGGAGCCTGTGTCAGACTCCCTGCTCAGTGGGGAGTCTGCTTTTTCTTCATCCTCTGCTGCTACCCCCTGCTCATGCTCACACTCTCTCAGAAATAAATAATTAGAATCTTTAAAAAAAATACAACTGTCAAAAAAAAATACAACTGTCCAAGACTTGATAATTATTAGATGTAAGAGTGAGTTTGTGAGAAGAGAGAAGTCAAGAATGATAGAAATATTTCAGATCTGGACAAAATAGTAGGTGGTGCTCGGTTCCTGGAGGAAGGAACATAGATGAAGGGGTGATCTGGGGATGGTAGAGGAGGTATGGGGTGTTGAATTCAGTATTGGCTTTAAGGTTTCTGTGGGGACTCAACACAGAGATGCTCAGAATCCTGATGGATATGTGCATCAACAGAAGCCCTCGAAACTTCTGGGCTGGACATATCTGTACACAGATATTGTAAAACATAGAGGAGCTGGCAAAGATGAAGTTCACAAGTCCACATTCATCCTGACTGCAACCCACGTAGCAAAATGATTTATTACCTATTGCCTCAGGACACCATATATGAAGTTTTATTCATTAGACATTGAATATCTTTTTTGTTGTTGTTTTGTTTTGTTTTGTTTTGTTGATTGAATATCTTAGGAAAAAATTCTTCATATTAGAAATTGTACAAGTGGCATACCATACTCACAATACTCCTAATATTACTTAAGATATGCCTCATCAGCTCTTAACATGTGGTGAAACTTTACCTGTTAGAATATATCCTCTGATGGAATTATTTTGGGGGGTTCCAATAAAATAGCAAAATAATGACAGTTTACACCAAAGTCACTCAGTTTTCAATGTGTAACATGTACATAACATTTATGGGATATTCACATATATTCTAGAAGATCTAGAGCTCCAGAATTTCACCACCTTACTAACTCTGTTTACCTTGCTAATGGGTAGCTCTATCAAGGCATTAGTTATTGTTAAAATAGTACATTTCCTTAGTGTAAACAAGGAACAGTGAACCAGTGAGACGAATGAACAAAGATGGCATTGTCTCTAGGACATGGAAACAGAACTGCAAAATCCAACTTTCTGCATATTTTCCCTTCATCTACTTCATTAATTCTGTTCATTATCAGGGCTACTTCATGCTTGGATTTCTATGACTTCCTAAACCCTCCATTGTTTTTGCTAGCAAACCTGACAGTGATGTATTTTGCCTTTTGCTTTATTTCCTGTAAAACACAGCTCCTGTGACTTGATTTTGGTAGAAATTATGCCAGAACTTTAAACAGTAACCTGATGCCCAGAATACACATAGACACTTTTTTTCCTGTTTACTATTTAATTTTCCTGCCATAGTCCTAAAAAGTGGTATAAGCCTGGGAAATGAACCACCATTTACGTCTGTGGGCACCAGGGACCCAGCACTTAGGTCATCTGGCCTACCCAGTAGTGAAGGCTTGGCTTTGCTTGTGGTGAGCCAATTTCCCTAACACTCAGCTGTGCCCAAAGCAAGGCTACTACACAAATCTCACAGTTTACCAGGGTGTTCAAGTCAAGGTAACTGCAGGCTGCTCTCTTTACCCAAATGCAAAACGGTCTCGAAAAATACCCCCCCCAAAAAAAAAAACGAAATACAAAAAAACAAAACAAAAAACCCATGGTTATACGATCCAATGCTCATTTTCATCTTTACCAAGTCAAGGTGGAGGCCATTAAACATAAAGGTGGTACACATTCTCTCACAGAATGTATCAGACTGCTATTTATCCTGTTATTCTTCTATCACTTAACTGCAATTTTCTTCTGGGCTCTCTTTCACTCTCAATTAGCCACCATGTGTGACAGTCCTGACAAGGCACTATCCCCCTCATTTCCAGTCTTCTGTCTTGGGCCAATTTAGGTTCCATTGTATTTTAACCAGGAAATGATGACCTAGACCCATCCTTCACAATGTAAACAAAGAAACAACATAATCATTTCCTCCCTCAAACCTTCAGTGACCCCACCATACTGGTTACCAAGTTAAGTTCAACCTTCTAATACCAAAGACTTTCTTTTTTTTTTTTAAATTCACTTGAGTTGACATATACTGTATTATTAGTTTCAGAAGTAGAATTTAATGATTCATTAGTTGCATATAACACTCAGTACTCATCACATCAAGTGCCCTCCTTAATGCCCATCACCCACTTACCCCATTCCTCCACACACCTCCCCTTCAGCAACCTTTAGTGTGTTCCCTAGAGTCTCTTATGGTTTGCCTCCCTCTGTTTTCATCTTATTTTATTTTTCCTAATTCTTAAAAAAATTTTACATGTAATGTCTCTAACCTATCTTCTTGACCTTATCTCCATGTGTCTTATGCACAACCCACTGGACCACTCCTCACCCTCCATATGAGCCATAAACAGTATCTACATTTCTACTTCCTCTTCTCACAATTTATTCCCCCGGTCTTTCAGTTTACCCAAACCCTACTCTTGCTTCAAGATTCATATCAAATGCCACTTCCTAGGGGATCCCTGGGTGGCTCAGCGGTTTAGCGCCTGCCTTTGGCCCAGGGCACTATCATGGAGTCCTGGAATTGAGTCCCACATCAGGCTCCTGGCATGGAGCCTGCTTCTCCCTCCTCCTGTGTCTCTGCCTCTCTCTCTCTCTCTCTCTCTCTGTCTATCATAAAATAAATAAATAAATATCAAAAAAAAAACAATTGCCACTTCCTCCATAAGACCATTCATGATACATGCAGCAGAAATCATGTTTTAAAACCTGGGCTTTCATTGTATCTTTACAACGTATGGTGTGTGTGTGTGTGTGTGTGTGTGTGTGTGTAAATTTAGCAGGTAATCTTGGAATATAACTAATTTAACATTTCCTATTTTGACTATTTGTGAGAGGTTCTTGAAGGCCCATGACGTGTGTTATTTATGGTTTTGCTGTAGCACTAACTGAATCAGCCACTGCGGGCAGAACATGCTGGACTGGGTCCCATCATGTCCCAGCATCCCAGGGGTTACATGTTCCCCAGACAAGGTCAAATACAATTTGGTGGTGAAATTATACACGTTAGGAATATTTCTAAATTACAGAATAGATACATCCCCTAGCAAATATAAAAAGTAGCTAACCTTTAGAGTATTAAGCATTTGCTAAGGACTGTCCTATGCATTTTATATGTATCATTAAATTTAATTCTCATGACCATTTGTATGGTAGGTGCTACTGAAATAGCCAGTTTACAGATGAAAAAACTAAGAAAAGAAGGCACAAAACTTTTAATTGCAGTGGCAGGACTTGAACCGAAGGCATATCACTCTATAAAGCTTGCATCACTAATCAATGATGCCTATCAGGTGGTAAACATGAGCAGTCCACTTTAAGTGGACATAGTATATATATATATATAGTTTAAGTATACATAGTATACCTGTACAGGTATATTGTATATGTCCACCTCTCTTGGGGACAGAGATGATGCATTTTAGATAGTTTCATCAATAATGTCCAGCATTGCTCCTTGCTATTTACAAGGGAAATGAAAGCAAAAGAGGTAGGAAAAAATAGCTAGTATTAACAAGAGGCTCACTAAAATGTTGAACCTCGATATTTCTTTTCAACCCAGAAAAAGATTTCATTGACTCATAATTTCACTTTCTTCTTAAACCGAAGTCTATAAATTCTCATTTGCCTTGGGATTTCTGACTGAAAATGAATTTAATAAATATTGGAAACATTTGGCTCCTTCATTGCAGCTATATAAAGTAAGCCTTGGCTCAGGAAGTGCAGCAAAAGGAGAAATCCTTAATTTGCACTTAGGGACGACTTGTCAGAAACAGAGTTAAAGTAGATTTGAAACACTTCCAGACAGCTTAGGTCCTTAGTGCTAAAAAGTATTCAAATTTTCTGTCTTTGACCCATTGCTGTTTAGATATTTTTTTTAATTAAAAAAAAACAAATAATGATTTACAGAGCCTATACTATGTGGATTTATATATTCCATTTATTTCTTTTTTTTAATAATAAATTTATTTTTTATTGGTGTTCAATTTGCCAACATACAGAATAATACCCAGTGCTCATCCCGTCAAGTGCCCCCCTTAGCGCCCAACACCCATCCACCCCCACTCCCTGCCCTCCTCCCCTTCCACCACCCCTAGTTCGTTTCCCAGAGTTAGGAGTCTTTATTCCATTTCTTTCATTCTGTACAGGCTAATATGTGCTTCATTAGCATTCAAGTTAAGGCACAAGAAGTGTGGTATGAGGGCAGCCCAGGTGGCTCAGCGGTTTAGCGTCACCTTCAGCCCAGGGCCTGATCCTGGAGACTCGGGATCCAGTCCCACATCAGGTTCCCTGCATGGATCCTGCTTCTCCCTCTGCCTGTGTCTCTGCCTCTGTCTCTGTGTCTCTCATGAATGAATAAATTAAATCTTAAAAAAATAAAGAAGGGTGGTATGACCAAATGCCATAATTAACATATCCTTGATTAAAAGTTCAGGGGGGCACCTGGGTGGCTCAGTCGTTTAAACATCCAACTGTTAATTTCGGCTCAGGTCATGATTTCAGGGTTGCATGATTAAGCCCCACATTGGGCTCTGTGTTCAGTGGGGGAGTCTGCTTGAGATTCTCTCTCCCTCTGCCCATCACCCCAGTTAAATAAACAAACAAACAAACAAAAAAATAAATCTTAAAAAAAATACTGATTCAGGAATATGTCAGAGGTCGTAGAGAAATCATTAACATAAAGGTCTAATGAAACAAACACAGGTCATGGAAGCCAAGTCCAGTAACAGAAATGCTGCTTCTAGATGTAAACTACTTATTTTTGTTTTAAAGCACACTGCAAATATGCTGCCCTGAGTTTTAAATGATCTACTTTATTAGGTTAAGAAATTACTTTCTCATTGTTACCAAGTGGCTCTTCATCAGGGATAGTGTGTCCAACTGCCAAATGTCAAGGTCTAGACACTTAAACTGGATCTATTAGAGGAAGAAAAATCACTTACAGTTAGAAAGTCCCTGTGAAGGCATGATCATTCTAGGTTTTACATACAAGCTCAAAACACAAATATCTCACTGGATAATATCGATGTTTATCAGCTTGAAGCTACTCTCTGAGTAAGGCAAATGGAATGAAAATAATGGATTGTCTTTTACTACATGGAAACATTCACAAAAATTTTAAACATGATCCATCCGGCAAACCAAAACTTTTTGTGTTGTGTTTATTGTAAATAAGTTACCTCAAATATTCTCTGAGTAGGTTTTCAATATCTTCAAGCTCAATAGTATACATGGAAACATCTTTTTCAAATCAAAGCATGGGGGTTGGAGTGGAGACTACAATCTAATAGGTGGTTTCCAGATAGAATGCTGGGGTTCATGCTGGCCCAAATAGGCCAGGACAAAAGGAAGCAAGTTTGACTTGCATAGGAAAGGATGGACTATGCACATAAACCAACAGATTGGTATGTCATAAAATCACAATCCCCACAACAATATTTTTGATATTTTTTTGTTCTTATTTCTGCCTTTCCAAAACCGAGACCCACAAAATTCCTTCTTTGTTGTGAATTTATACCTTATCCTTTAAAAGTTAGAAGAAATGTTGTTTTTAGATGCCCTTTTGCCTTACACTTAGGGTACAAAAGCCTCTCTCATATAGAACACTTTAATCTTAGAAAAGCTATTGCTCGTAATTTAAGTCAAGTAGAAGTGGCACAACCGTTATTCAGACTAGCATTTACATCACTTCTCTGCCTACAGCATTGGTGTACTGCTAGCTCGATTTTTCAAGGAGATACTTGCAAATGTTGTTCACTTTCAGAATGAGTTATCTGAATGAGGTGGTTGTAACAGATACATTCTCATTGAATCCTATCCTTGAAAGAAGGGAAAGATAAAGTCTTCTCTGCTATCCCCTTTCTGAAATCTTCTCCACACAGCATATGAGTATAGTGCTAATTTGAAGAGGCCATCCAAAATTCTCATTTGCACCACACTCAGAGGAGACTGTCAACATATGCTTTGCTATGAGTTGGGCAAATGCTAATGAGACTACGCAGAAATACCTTATTTCCTAAAGAAAACAACTTGAAAAATAATGTGTAGGTGGGAATAAATCATATTATAGAGCACAGACTTTGGGAAAAGTGAATGAAAGACATCAGACTTTAACTATCTCTACATTCTACCAGACCACAAAAAAGGAAGAACAAGTACATGTCCCCAGTGAGAAACTCTGAAGGACAGACACAAAATAGAGGTGACATTGAAACTTGTAAGGGCAATTCTGTGCTCTGTAGTTTAAATCCTGACCTGTCAAACTATTTTAAGAAAGTAATTAGATCTGCTATCTAGGGATGAGTAGTGATTTTTTTTCCCCTCTGTTTATAGGCAGCTATAGTTGAATTTATGCCTAAAATCTCTAATTGCTTTCTCTATGGTGAAAATAGAAAGATTTTTATAAGTTTGTTTTTACTAGGGAGTCTCCACTGACCAGATGTTACATAAAGGCATTGAGTTTCTTAAAATGTGTTTTGTCCCCTTAGCAAGCACAATAAACACAAGAATCACCCTGAGGAATTCATGAAACTCAGACTCTGGGTCCTGCTGCCACAAAGTCTAATCTAGTAGCGAATATGGGTACCTAGAGGTGGGCCGAGATGGGGCTTTTATTCTCCAACACCCACAACAGCTTTGCCTTGTCTCCCCAGCAAAATGAGAATTAATTAAAATAAAAACCTTACATGCATTTTGAAATGTGAAATGTAATAAAATTTTTCTATTTTTTAATTAAAATGAAACAGAATCTGCAAAAACCGTGAGCATGCTCTGAAATCTCAGCTTAAAGGCCCTTTACTTGGTTCATTCCTCCCATAGGCAGGTAGCTGATGCTTCGCCCCTCCCACATAGGAATTCTGCATCGGCCCATGTAAGCAGGTCTGGTGCAGGGCCCAGATATCCACATTTATAAGAAACCTCCAGGTAATTCTGAGGCAGTCTGTTACTCATTCTAACGTTTTATCAGTTCAGTGGCAGCCACCTGCCAAGCATGAAATGTTGAAAAGCACTGTTGCAGTTCAGTTTATGAAAATAAGATTAAAAAAAAACAAAAAACAGAATTGGATAGCAGCTTCCCTCCCTCCCCCAATAGGTGAGAGCTTGGTACTAATGATGCCAAGCTGCATGAGAAATGTTGTAGGACCAACAATTGTACAAACAACCTATCATCTCTTGAGGAAAAAGAAATGTGTGCCTTTGTCTTTGACCATAAAGGTGTGCCATCTATATGTGTATAGAAAAGGCAAGTAATTTAAAGATTCTGTGTGTACATAGAACAGACAAGTTATTTCTTGGCCACTGAAATAAGGAAAGCCACTTGGACAATATTTAAAAAGCCATATATTTCTCAATAGTGATAGTTCCACAGACACAGAACTGATGTAATTCCTTACTTCTATCATTGTTTTTCTTAGCACCTTCGGTAGCCAGTCCTGAAATCTTCCCTTGTACACATTCTTTTTTTTTTTTTTTTTTGCTGATTCTTTCTTTCTTTCTTTCTTTCTTTCTTTCTTTCTTTCTTTCTTTCTTTCTTCATTCATTCATGAGAGACACAGAGAGAGAAGCAGGGAAGAGACACAGGCAGAGGGAGAAGCAGGCTCCTCATGGGGAGCCTGATGCAGGACTCGATCCCAGGACCCCAGGATCATGACCAGACCCAAGGCAGACGCTCAACCCTGAGTCACCCAGGTTCCCGCCTTGTACACATTCTTGACCACATACTAGATGGGGGTAGTTGCCAGCTATCCCATCAGGCCAGTCTTTCCTTCTGTGCAGCAGCGTATCTACTGAAGGCAGCCAACAGCTATCCACTGTCCTGTATGACTATCCTTTTTGAGAAATCTTGTGGTTTGGAACTCATCCCTTCTGGCCTGTAACTAGTCCCTGACCCTATGCCTTCACTGAGAAGCAGCCATCTACCCACCTTCCACAGTGTCTTGGTAAATCAGAATGACTCTCTGCTTTGGCTTCATGCACATATTACTGTCCCTTCTCATCCTGCCACCCTGAAGCAGCCAGTCCTGAAACTCAGCCAGGCTTCTGCCTCTCAGAGGCTGGCTCTCAATTCTTATAGTTTGGCTAAAAGACAGGTTACTCAGAATTAGGACACTGCCAAGAACTTAAGTATCACATTGTTCCAGAAAATCTGTATTTCTGGAGTTGGCTCCTACTAAGCTTGAAGCTCAAAGTCACTAAGCCCTTTGGACATCTGTATTAGTTGGCTCAGGCTGCCATAAAAAATACCATAGACTGGGTGGCTTATACAACAGAAATTAATTTTCTCATAGTTCTGGAGGCTGGAAAGTCCAAGATTAAGGTTCCAGCGGGTTTGATTTCTGTTGAGGGTTTTTTTCCTGGCTTGTGGACAGCCACTTTCTCACAAAGTCTTCACATAGTCTTTCCTCTGAATGTCCCCAGGGAGAGAATGAGCTTTCTGGTGTCTCTTCCTATAAGGGCACTAATGTCATTGGACCAGGACCCTCGGTAATGACCTCACTTAATTACTTCCTTAGGGACCCATCTCCATACAGAGCCACGGTGGGGGTTAGAGCTTCAACACAGAAATATGGGGGGACACAGATATTCAGTGCATAACAACATCCTGAAATAAAAATGTGCGGGGCCACAGAAAGAACTCCACCAGTTCTGGCCTTACTAATTTCCAATTCACTTCCCCTTCCTCATTGGTCTGCTCCCCAAACTCCAGTGCTTCTTGGTACCAAATCTGCAAGGCTTATGATAACAGATGCAAACTATTTACATTTACTTATTTCTTCTTAGAAAGTACACAGAATTTGTTTTCAGTTTCTAATTATTACAGTGTTAACCAAATAGTTGCTAATAACATAAAAATGCGTTGATTAGTTAGATTGAGATATCTAATAGTCTTAATATCACAATAACACATAAACCAAAAATCACTAAAATTCTTTCTGCTCTCCTTTCACTGCCATATTCAACAATTTGATATTAACTCAGGTTTATTCTGAGATATTAAAAGAGTTGTAGTTTCTATATTTTAGGATGGCATTGATAAATCCTTTAACAATGAAAAAATATTCTTAGCAAAATGGCAATTTCATGAATAATTACCACTACCTGAAACTCTAAAACATAAGAAATCTTGAATTAAAATAATGAAAAACACTTTACACTGTATACTCTTTAATTTTTCATTTTGTTTGAGAGATACATGATTATACTACATGAAAAGAAATACATGCCCTGCACAAATTTTTACCTATAATTTCTTACCAATAAGAATTTTAAATATCAGTGGTGTTTGAAAGGGTAATACGTGCACATAGTAATGATTTGAAATGCAAAATGATTGTGAAAATCATTCTCCTTTCGTATTCTTGGTCTCCAGCAATTCACTAATTCTCCTCTTTAAGGATAAGTACTATTAATAGTTTCTTGTATATCCTTCTAAATTTTCTACGCACTTTAAAGCATATATACGTTCTTCCAAATCATTTCAGTGGTAGTTTATGTTTGTAAATATATACATGCCTACACATACATATATTGTGTGACACTTCTGCACTTTGCTTTTTTCTCTAAGTCATGGAGAATGATCTCATTCTGTTTAAAAATCCCATGGTATGCCATTCAATCATTTAGTTCATCTGTCCCTAACATAAACATTTTTATTGATAGATACTTAGGTTGTTTCCAATCTTTGGCAATATATGTCTTTATACATTAGTCCATTATGTGGGAGTGGACCTCCCATGACACATTTTTAAAAGTAGAAATGACGTTTTATGTTTTAGTATTACGTATTTCATATACGTTTTAGTTAAACGTATTTTAGTTATACATTTTATATTTTAATAGATAACACCAGAAATGCTTAAGAGTACATTTTATCCATAGCCTAAGAAAACTTTTTGATTTATCTAACTTGATCTTTTAAAATCTTTTCAAGCCACATGAGTGGAAATAATATATCATTATAGTTTTAATTTGTATTTCTCTTACTTGAAGTAAGATTACATATTGTTCCTTGTTTAATAGCCACTTGTGATTCCTTTCTTCAAAATATTTTTTTATTTTGAAATAGGTTGTTTTTTAATTTTATTTATTTATTTGAGAGAGAGAGAGAGAGAGAGAGAGAGATGGAGAGGGAGAGGGAGAAGCAGGCTCCATGCAGGGAGCCTGACGTGGGACTCGATTCCGGGTCTCCAGGATCATGCCCTGGGCCAAAAGAAGGTGCCAAACCGCTGAGCCACCCAGGGATCCCCTAAAATAGGTTTCAATTTAGAGAAAAGTTGGCTGTCATGTATGCTGCAAATATTTTTCTAGGTTTTCATTTCCTTTTTCTTAATTTTTGATGTTTAAATGCCATGCATTTTCAATATATGCAAATTTTAACATGCAGTTTTATCGATATTTTCTTTTATGGTTTCTGGGTTTTGTATTATTATTTTTTTAAAGGGAGAGAGAGAGTGATAGTGCATGAATGAGGAGGAGGAACAGAAAGGAAGAAGCAGAGGGAGGGAGAAGGAGGAGGAAAGAATCTCAAGTTGACTGTGCCCTGAGTACAGAGCCCAAAGTGGGGCTTGACCTCACTACCCTGAGATCATAACCTGAGCTGAAACCAAGAGTTAGATGCTTAACCGACTGAGCCACCCACAAGCCCCAGGGGTTTGTATTATTCTTAGTAAAAATATTTCCAATTCCAGGATTACAAAGTAATTTTCTCTAGTTTTCTTCCAGTGTATTTTATATTTATGATAGAAGAAATTAGCTTAATCCACATAATGTACTTCATATCCTATGGAAAATAAAAGACTTTTGCAATAGCATTATATATCAGTGGGACAAATATAAAAAATAGTGTTAAAATAAATTGGTAGTCATCTGTATTGAAAAGAAGTCAGACTCCTATTTACTTTTTATAACAATAAATACAAGGATTGAAATATGATCTTAATTTTCAACTTAACATTTGGAAACTTGGAAATAGAAAAATAACCACCATTGCAAAAAAAAAAAAAAAAACCACCTAGCATTGCTTTACTTTCCATTTTATTTGCATTTATTTATTTAAAATAAATACTATTATACATAATTAAAATTTTATATCTTGATGATCATCATAAGCATTCTTTACATGTTAACACATCGTCATATAACGTTAATTTTTAGCTACATAATATCTTATAAGTCTTATTTTTTAAAGCTGTATACACATTAGGAGTACTCAATAATTTCCAAATTATACAATCAGTTTTATTAGATTTTATCTGATGCTAAAAAAATAGCTTTAAAAATTTCTCCAAGATAATCTCTAATTATTGAGAACCAGAAAAGTAAAAACAGAGAATAGTAAACACTGCTTACAAGAGCACACTAGTGTAAAGTTTTGGGGATCAGCTGTGTTTTGAATGCATTTTGGAGGAATCTGATAAGTTACTTAAAGAATCACCAATTTAAAGAAAAAAAAAAAAAGAAGAAGAACCAGGAGGAAAAATAAAGTCCGAGCTGAGCTCAAAGACTAAAACTTTATAAATAGCAAACCCATAAATGGTAAATCATATGCTATTTATATTTTACTACAATTAAAAATGTTTAAAGAGTTTTTACTCTTTAACACTTATGTAATACTTATTTTTTGCAAATTCTAGATGTTCCAAATTCTTCTAATTTTCTATTTTTTTCTAGAGCAATCTAAAAGTGCTATGGATTCTCTCTGCAAGTTATTAACTAAAATGATGCTTGCTTTTTAAAGTAGCTGTGGAAATTGGTAATGAACCAATTAAAAAGTGTTTTTTTATCTTCTTTGCCTTCAGCAGAAACCTCTCATTTGAACAATAATCCAAGCAGATTAAATGAAAATATCTCTATAGCCCTCTAGCTAGTCACACCAACAATGTAATCTTAACCCATCAAACTCCATTAGAAATAGCCAAAAAAACATTTAGAATTATTATTTTTTAATATTATGTTTCAGCCTCAGAGCTGTATCAGTTGAAGTGAGAACAACATTTTGAGCTGTTTTCACATTACACCTACCGGGTTTCTATGAAGTATTAAAAAACAAGAAAAGATCCTGAAAATAATGGTTAGCATTGAAATAATGGATACACATAAAGAAATCTGTCTCCTTATTCAAAGGCAAAACATCACACATAAACTTAAGAAGACATATATTTAGTTTTGCATTTGTGGTTGGGTCTTCAATACATTTTCAAGTTGGATTATTTGCAATTTAGTGAATCTCAAGTCTATAAAAGGCAATCTGGATGCTGCTGGGGGGAATGTCCACCTCCCATCCCCATCAGTTAGCCATAACTAACTTTATGTTTTGATGACTTGTCCTTAAAATTCTTGTCATACAAAGGGTAGAATAGGAAGCATGATATGTGTGGTCTGCTGATTATAATAATGCCTCTTATCCAGCTGTAGCCTATGATACCACAATTAGAGAAACATTTCATGATTCTTCTGCCGTGTGTTGCAAAATTGCTAAATTTTGTGAGACATTCAGACAGTCAGAGTCATAGAATGTCAGCATTGGGAGGTCTTTAGAGGAGTGTCTGCACAGTAGTTAAAGATGACAGATCTGCCTATGCTGACAAAGAGGACATCCCAAGTCATCTAGACCCTTTATACCTCCCACTCATAAATGGGTGAGCCAGCCTTTAAAAGAAGTGGTTAGAGATAATGACAAATTAAGTCCCCAAACATTCTCTGAGATATGGATAATGTCATCAAATAATAGACAAACTATTTTAATAAGCAAGCACAGCTTTATGAAGTATTTTTGAAAAGGATAAAAGAGAAAAATTACATATATATAGAAGTATAGTAATAATATATGCTATTAATTAGCATTTTCTATGAAATAGGTATCAATAACAGATTACTAGTTAATTTAATCTTGAACAAAAGTCTTTCTGAGCTAAATACTTTTAGTATGCTATTTTATAGATTGGAAAATTGAGGTGCATGAGAGAAAGAAATTTGCTAAAGATTACAACAGCTATGCCTAGTTTGACTTATGAACCTATATATTTTGATCAAACCCATATTTGATTTGATTTAAGATATTTATCTTAAGCTAGATGCTAGACGCTTCTCCAAAAAAACTGAATTTCAATTGCTGGCTTCAGTAGGAGTTAAGAGAGCTTTTCTGAATTTATTCTTGAAATGGCTGGGGTCCAAAGTCAATCCTGCAGTGCTTAGTATGTATTCCCCGTCTTTTCCAGGATCGGACAATGTTAGACCAGCTGCTGTGAACTGCTACTTTATTAATTAGTTACCTAGACTCCCTTTGTTTTCAACTGAGTGATGTATTTGAGCATCTGTGCAATATTGTTATTTTTCTGAATTATTGATGAAGTGACTAGGACAGGATGCAAGCAAATTACTTGTTGCCAATGTTTCAAATAAAGCCTGGATCCCCAAGGGGATAAATGGTGCTTTCCAGAGGCAAATGTTCCTAGGTGAATGTCTAAGCACTAGCAATGGGTAGACTCCTCTGTGGCTGTCATGGCAAAGGAAGGTCCTAAATCTGGAGAATGTGCTTTTTTGTCTAGACTCTTCCCAGCTGATAAACATTCCCCATTCCTGTCCCCAATCATTACTTAACTACCATGCATTAATGGTCCTCTCCATTTTGTTTTTCTAGAATTTTCTATCTTTGTTCTGCCCATATTTCTGCTTCTCATATTTTTCTTGCTCATTCCTATTGAATGGAGTCGATCTCCTGGATGGCCCCTCTCCCATTGTCTAATCTCTAACCACACTTACCCCCAGTCCCAAGGAGCCAGTGCTAAGGGAATGTGATGTGTCAATACACAAGAGAAATAAAGAGGCTTGTGAACATGCAGTTCCTAAAGGCACAATGAAAAGAAATGTAGCAATGTTGGTGAATCTGCTCAATTTACTTCTGGCCACTAGACAGTTTGGGGAATAGTCAATCATCTAGGAGGGCTGCTAAGAAAAACTCAGGTGTTCAGAGGTATTTCTCAGAGAATCATCTAGATATAACAAAGCAGATATCACAAAACAATATTATCTCTCTGTTCAGGAATCCTTGAGACCTTGTTTGTTACATTAAATTAGTGAACCAAATCAGGTGGCTTTACTTATGTCCAGCATCTATCCCGTCACTACCTTCCCTTCATGCATCAGATATCAAGACACTCACAACTTGTTTTGTCTTAATAGTAATAATAATAATAATAGTCAAAGTAATTCAGTTCATTTTTTCACTAGATTCAGACAGTTAATGGATGCATTCTGTTCTGTTCTATGAGGTTATACACTTGAAAGACAACGGGGTTGGTATTTATAAATCAATCATCATGAGTAATAACTAACTCTCTTCCACTGTTAAAAAGCCTTTTATAACTGTTATTAATCAAGTCTCTCTAAAGAGCATGAAATATTATTTGGGACTACAATTAAAACATTACTATTTGAAAGTGAGAACAAAAAAGAAGCTGGAAGATTTGCTAATATAATTCTGGAAAGTCCAATCAAAATAAAATGCACTACTTTTTTGTTTTAATCTCTCTTATTGGGGACTTAAAGTGAAAAAAAAAAACCCAAATGATTATAGACCAAATTTAGAGAATTACTCTAAATTTAAATTTAACCAAATTTAGCCAAAGAGTGATGGCTGTTTTTTTCTTGGGAGGGAAATGAGTGGATTAGAGACAGGGAAAGAAGGAAAACATATTTTACTTCTGTCTTTTGACTTTTCTAATGCCACACACTGATTTCTCGACCTTAAATACTGATTACCTAATGAACATTTTATATTTTATTAGTTACCATATGGCAAATGAAATAAAATAGATCTAAAATTCAACACCTTACATTTAATCAGTTCTATATGTCAATTATATAAAAAAAAACTAGAAAAAGAAAACAGAGATGTGTGAATAAAAGTGTTTTTATACTCTGAGAAAATATTCTAAACAGTTTTTTTTAATTAAACATCTAATTAGAAAATCATGTAGAAGGGAAGGAGGGCAAATCCTTCATACACTCAAGGTGAGTAATGCATGTTGATCATTATCTTTTTAATTTATGTCAACTTTGATTCCTAATCTCATGCACAACTGCCTGCAATTCTACACACAATTTTAATTACAAACCAGCATCTTCCATACTTAAATCTGGGGCCAGAATTATCTGGATATTGTCATCCTTTCTCTTCCTCATTATTTAAAGTATCACTTACCATCCCCACCTTTTCTCTCATTGTAGTTATATGTACTCATGATGGGTTCATGAAAAAATTAACATTATAAGTGATGGCCACAGGAATTAAAAATCAAATCCTCATGCTTAAATCTACTTTTTTGAAACATTTAAAAGATCACCTTAGCAGCCTAATAATGAAAAAGAACCAATTAGAGTATTCATATAGCAAGAAAATGAAGGTAGTGTGATATGCAAAGAACACAGCTTAGTGGTGCCATTAATGGAAATAGCTTTATGAGATGCACAGAGTACTAGTTTTTTTAATGCCTGGAATATTTGTATTCTGAAGTATCTTTTAAATAAAAAGATAAATGAATGTTCTCAGATTCTGTTACCAGTGAACCAGAAAATAAGATGGTATTTCCAATTCATTTTGTGCATTATTTGTATGGATGATTGAAGCTTTTGAAGATTAAAATGCTTAACAAACATTCGGTTTTTATAATTTATAAATAAATGGCCAAATATTTACATTTTTAACTATAAACTTAAGTGTATTCATAATACAATGTGTATATTTAAATACAAAATGGGTCACAATAAATTATGTAGATGTCTTTTTAAAAACTATTTTCTGTTTTGAAATGGTGTTGATCTTAGCAGTAACACAAGACATCTTTGAGGTCACTTCAGTCGTAAAGAAATTTGTATCTATAAAGAAAAAGAGAAGAGGGATGGAGGCTAGATTTTAAGGAGGCATGTGAAATGGAAAAACAGTGTGGTAGGAATGGAGATTGTGGTTTCAAATATCCACTTTCACATTTCACTTTCTTTTCCCTAAATCCAATGTAAAAACAAGTTCAAGACAAATCTGTAGACACAGTCGAAGAGAACTGACAGTCAATAGAATATTCATTTCCGTTTCCCAGACACTCATGTGTCCCTACTTAAAAATCCCAGTCTCCAGTCTATTTATAATAGACTGCAGTCAACTTGATTTAATCTCACTTGTGATTTCTACTTTTCTCCCAAGCCATTCATGGTTAGTAACATTTCAAGCTTTCTAATGTGATGAGCACTTGTCAGATGAGTCCATCTGCCTATCACACCTAGTCAATCACAGAAGAGATCCATCAAAAATCTGTTCCCAAGTCCCCTTTTAAGCTGTTCTTAGCTTTACTCACCACATCCTAACGGATCCTTTTGCCTAGAAACCTTTGCAACCACAATGATTGAAGAACTCAACAATGTGCTTTGCACTGGCTCCTTCTCTGTCTTCACTGTACCCAGCCTGGTTAAGATACTGCAGGCCATACGGAAACACTCAAAGCCTGGCTGCTAATGGCCTTCTTTGCATCCACTTCCCTCACCTTACCCCACCCTCCACTGCCAGCACAGGCCAGATCTGCTCTCTATTCAAAAACCCCTGATACCTGCTGGACATCATGCACATTTATAATGCTCAAGGTATTTTACATCACTCTTCCCATCTCCCCTCACTGGACTTTAACTCCAACCCTCCATTCTGAATAAACAGATGTACTTGAAAGCTCTCCAGATATGTTCACTATAGGTTCAGCCCTGTCCCTTAATTCAGCATCCAAAATCTCCTGTTCTTGATTGGCCCAACAGGAATGGTCTCCTCTTTCTGCTCCACCAGCATTTACAGTGAGCCTCTTACACTTGGTCATATACTCCTTCCTCTTCCTGGATTCTAAGCTCTAAAATAGGACCTATAATGTATTCTTCTTTGCATACAGAGAAATATCACATACTGTGCCTTTCACACAGTAGGGACTCACACTGATTGAATAAATGAATGATAAAAGTGCAATCAGGATATTTATTTAGTTGAAAACTTTTACAGGAGATTTTGGCTTCATTTTGATGGAGCTCAGGTAAATGTCTAAATTATCTCAGCTGTACCTCTCTAAACAGGCTAATGGATTTATATATGCAAGTTCCATGCTAGTATATTTTAAGTAGAGAAAAAAAGTTTCTTTATATTAGTGTTTTCTTCAAAGAAGATAGAGATCATTCAAGACCCCAGACTTTTCACTTATTTTGAGGATCTTTTCAAAGGAAAGTGGCACTTTGAAGCAGTAAGGATGGTATAGGTATTTGGGTTTTTTTCCTACCAACTCAGCTAAGTAAAATCTTAGTCATATTGGCTGAATCACTGACATGACTTTTAAGGATAAAACAATTTGAGAAGGTGAATATCAAAGGTGCTCATATTTTTACCACTCTATGTATAGATTTTGAACAAATGTGATTAATAATTCACTTTTTAAAATTCAGTGGAACACATAACCTAAATGTCAGAAAATATGCCTAATGTCCATATTATAAAAAAACATGGTTATAACATACTTTAAAGTTGCTAAGACACACAATGTAATTCATGGTGTCAGGGGCAATCTTTCAATTTTACCTTTTTCTTTTTTCTCTCAATCCTTCAACACATTAACCCAATGGTTATTAAATGCCATGTAATATACTAGCACAGAAATACACAGAACTCAAAAGACGTGGTCCTTGTTGTATGAATTTTGTTTATGGTTAGTCCCATAAAAAAAGGTTTTATATACTTATTTGATAGAAAGAGGGAAAGGAAAGGGTAGATGGGGAGGGAGAGGGACAAGCGGAATCCATGCAGAGCACAGAGCCCAACCCGGGGCCTTGATCTCACAAGCCTGAGATGAGGACCTGGGCTGAAACCAAGAGTCAGATGCTTAACCAGCTGAGCCACCCAGGTGCCCCATATTAAGTCCTTTCTTTACATAAAATTTAGTAGTTTCAGAACTGAAGCCATTGGCATTAAAACCACCTCTTCTGCTTGAGTTTATAATTTTGGCTGACAGCATCATTTCTCTGTTTGAAGCCACAGAACTGCCAGGGCCCTCCATATGTGTCACACAAATTATTGCAATATTCTTCCAATTATATGTACTAACCCTAGTCTTTTCATACTTGAAAGCATTACACAAATGTCTGGATTCAGTTTCTTAAACTCATCACTTAGCTAGTTAAGGACTAATGACTCAAACTGACTCTTGAGGCAGTATATAAGATTGTCTCAATCTACTTTTCTCATCTTATTATGACTTTTTTTTTTTTTTGTAAACCTACCTCCAGCTTCACTCAAACTCAATTATTTGCTATCCAAATATACCTTACCCTTTTCTCCTGTGTATCTACTCTAGAAATGACTCTTCCTTCTCTATACAACCACAGAAATTGAAATGTCCTTCAAGAAAGATCTTCAACAATAATTTCTCTATAAAGTCTTATAGGATTTTCACAGATGTCTGAGCTTTATAATCCCTGGAAATCCATACTTCATGATTTGTATTTTTTTTTACATTTTTGTAAATTTAAATCCAATTTGCCAACATATAACACCCAGTGCTCATCCCATCAAGTGCCCTCCTCATTGCCTGTCACCCAGTTACCCCATCCCCCCCACCCACCTTCCCTTCCATGCAACCTTTTGTTTGCTTCCCAGAGTTAGGAGTCTCTCCTGGTTTATCTCTCTCTCTGATTTTTCCCACTCAGTTTCCCTCCTTTCCCTTATAATCCCTTTCGCTATTTCTTATATTCCACATATGAGTAGAACCATATGATGACTGTCCTTCTCCAATTGACCTATTTCACTCAGTATAATACCCTCCAGTTCCATCCACATCGAAGCAAATGGTGGGTGTTCGTCTCTTTTGATGGCTGAGTAATATTCCATTGTGTGTATATGTATATATGTGTACATATATGTACATATATGCATACACATATGTATGTATATATATGTATACACACACTTTATATATATATATATATATATGACATCTTCTTTATCCATTCATTTGTATTTTCTAAGGAACTCTCACATTTTGCTTCATTCTAATATCAAGTAAGCTACATAATCCCAAGGCAGAGGTAGCTTTGTCATTCATTGCTCAGAGTAGGTACTCAAAAACTACTATTAGCTTATTGATATTTACCATTACAAATCTTATTCTGAATCCTACATATCTGCTAAGTCTCAGATTAAAATAGGAGCAGTAGTGATCCACATTACTCCCCAACCATTTGGAAGACCAATTAATAAAACTCAGTGAAGAAGGGGGACTCTGGTCTATGGTGCTTTAGGCATGGGCACTTTGTGGACTTCCTCCCACCTCTGGATTTCTTTTAACTTAATTCTTTACTTATGCTTCCATTTTTAAGTTTTTCTTTCAGAATACAGGGATATTCTTTGGCTTTTTGCTTATCGCTGGTAGTAGCACTCAAGGATTACCTTTATCTCACTTCTGGGATGTGGTATAAAGAACAATAATTGCCTTTCTAGGGTATTGCTAATCTTGAAACTAACCCCCAAAAGTTGTGCAGAAAAATAAAACCAAAAGATTCCAAACTGAATCTATTTATTTTTAAAATTCAAATGAGTTGCCAGTCAATGTAGGTAGCATTAAAGAGATGGGGGGAGAACCCAAGTAATTAAAGCTAATATACAGGACGTGGTTTGTGTCTATATATTCAAATCAATCAATTATATACATTAAAAGAAAAGAAAAATACCACAACAGCTTCCTTAAGCATATTTTTTGCTTTTTCTAGGTCCCTTCCCATTTACGAAGTCTTACCATGTTCCCAAAAATGAATTAAAGCATACAAGAAAAAAGAAGGAAAAAAAGTAGAAGGAAAACAGATGAATCTAAGCTGAAGATATTGAAACTACAATTTTTTTCTGCTGAAAATTTTTTCCAATAGCTATACTCTTTCTTAGGTTTTATTTACATCCATGACTTTGTGATAGAAGACAATGATTTTCTCAATAAATGTCCTTCCTGAATGTAAAGTAAATTAAAAATAATAGCTGTAGTGAAACTGTAGATTATTTAGGGTGAATGGGTAGAAAACCACTTACCCCCAGTTGCCACAGTGATTTCACGTAGGAAATGGCCATAAAATGGAAAATCAAAGGACAGATTCACTCTCTGCAAGGAACAACAACCAGAAAAGAAAATCAATAATGTGCATAACAGTAAATGTAAAATGAAAAGCTTTCCACTTAAAAAAATAATGATGCTTCTACTTGCACCATTGTTATTGCAGTTGCCTATTCAAACCTGAATCCTGGATGGTAATAAAGGATTTCTTGTTTTCTGGCAATTAAGTGTTTGAAGTATGTGAGAAGAAAAAAGTTGCACTGTTATGGTCTGTTGGTCTGTTCTTTGCTTACAAAAGGAAATCTGGAAGTTTCCACTCTGATTCAAGCTACTGTCTCTAACATCACTATTGCCTTTCAGTTGTCCACTGAGAATCAGTTCAGTCATCATGGTGACCCATTTATTTTATAGTTCCTTTTAGCTTGATTAGTTTTCTCCAAAATAGTAGAGCATGTTATCTGTCAAGTTTGCTGGATAGAACATCAAAAAAAAAATTTTATGCAATTATACATTTTTTTTTTGTCTTCTGTACATACCATAATGAAAGGCAGTTTCATGGAACAAGATACTTTGTACCGTGATCTAGACCTGCAGATATTTTTATTTTTGGTGTGATGAGTTCTCCAGATTTAGTATATTATGTTCACTTCCAAAAGCAGAGTTGAAGAATAAAAAATGCCGATTACTGGAGAAATACTTTTCCTTTGCATAGAAGAAAACTATGGAGAATTAAGAAGAAAGCTCATAAATTTCACCCCTCTTTTTTCTAGAAAAGGGGACTGCAGCTTTTTAATTTTATTTATATTTATTTTAATTCATTATATATTTATATTATTTATAAAATATATATTACTTATGCTTTTATGTATATTTATACATTAAATATATAATTTATACAATAAATATATATAATATACATAGTAAAATAAAAACAAAAGACATCAAAGCAAAACAAAAATCCTAGATTTTTCATAGTGAAGCAATATGAACCAGATATATTATTAGTCTAGAAGCAAGGAAAACAGTAAGTTATAACAAAGATGACCAACTGAAATAAAGGATCCTGAGGGAAACCAATTAGCTAGATTAGAGCCCCACAACACATACAAAATACCTACAGCAAAAGGGTTTTTTTTTTTTGTTAAAATTCAACAATCTCTATATTATAGCTCTCCCAATATACAAACTTAAAAAACTAAAGAAGTATACCTAGATTGAATTTTGCTCATTCCAATTTTGCAAATGATTGCTTTTTTTATATCCATCAGAGATTTCTACTGACTTATTTGGCATGAATTTAATGATTCAAAATTTACAGTAGCTTTCAATTAGTTTTGTGTTCCCTCCTTTTCAATGAAAGCTATATTTTCAGAAAGCGCTTATCACTATTTTTATTTTTTGCTGATTAATGGAAACAATAAAACCCTTTTCACTGCATTAACTGAAATGAGTGGTAACTAATAACCCTAAAATAAAAGGTTTGATGGCAAAATCACATATCTCACAAAATACATCAAAAGTAATTTTATAAAGGCCCTTGCTGTGTTGTGTTGCTATTCATCATTCTAATTTGTTTCCATATTCATGAGCAAATTGGTAAAATTTACCACCCTTTGGCATGCCAACTTCCAGAGTAGTTCAGTTGAAACATATATCACTAACAAACTTTATCAATTACTATCACAGATAAACCAGAAGAATATGACATTAGTTTCTCAGTCACCAAAAAAATTCAATATTTTTAGAAGACTGAGACACATAAATACATAAGTTAAAGACTTTTTTGAGACTTAAATAAGTTCTCAAAGAAAATTATTAGGAAGAGCAATATCAACAATTGAAAGGTTTTCCTGTGTAAATGACCAGTTTACCTTAGTTACCACCATGAACTGATTCATTGACACTCATAAGGAATAGCACAGAAATTTGGAAAGATGCTACCTTCTCATAACTCATGGAATTCACCCATTTTTCTGTGGGTAAGAGTTCCCAAATGTAGGTCTCTAATAACTTCTTCATAGTGTCTTGGCTCTATTTTCCCTAGAATTCCTTCTCCATACTATCTAGCATATCACCACCCCCCTACCCCCCCCACACACATACACACACACTTCAAATCATTCAATCTAGATTCCACGGTCTCTGGAATCATATTAAAATAGTTGCCATGAGTTCTAAGGCCCAACACTGACTGGCCTTTGGTACCTCACAGTTTTCCCTTCCCATGTCCTGTCCTAGCCAGTCTTATAGATCATCTTTTATTTCCTTGTAATTGCCACCATTAAGCCTTGGCTCTGGTACTGCTACATCATATCTTTTCTGTCACAGTCTCTAATCTTGGTTGGTCATGGCTTCCATATTCTCTCAGCCTTGGTTTACTTTGGTTGATACTCCAAACATCACTTATGACATAAAGATTTAGGGGCATAAGATTCAGATAATAACTGTATCAAATTGAAATTAACTCAGCATCAGAATGATTAAGAATGGCCCAAGAGGAAATCTAGAATTGGAACCCAGGTTTTATGGACAACAAAGGTAATGGTCTTAATTACTGAGATTAAAACAAAGCGATGAAAAGAGTAATACAGAAAGGCATAGTTTTGAAAATTATCATCCTTCCTTAAAACACATTCACACGACCAAAAAATATCAAAACAAAAACAAACATAAAAAGCACTAGAATTGCATGACATGCTTTGAAGGTAAATGGTTATATATTCAATATAATTACTCCTGGATAATTGGATCCTTATTTTGTCTCAGTACGGTATATAAAACAGGCATGGGGGGAGCTAAAGAAAAGTTTTATTTGTTCATTCATCCAGTTGACAATCATTTACTTAATACCTCATATGTGCCAGGCCCGAAGTCAGAGGCTGAGGATAAAACAGTCAAGAAGTCCTACCCAGTTCTCTGCACCTCAGTGGCTCAGTAGGTTAAATGTCTGCCTTTGGTTTAGGTCATGATCCCAGGATCCTCAGATCTAGTCCGGATTCCAGCTCCCTGCTCCAGTGGGAGTCAGCTTCTCCCTCCACTCCTACCCCCTGTTCCTGATCTCTCTTCCAAATAAATAAATAAAATCTTTAAAACTAACAAACAAAGAAGTCCTACCCAGTTCCTTCATTCAAGGAGTTCCCAAAGTGGTGCAAGGAAATGTCACATAGGGATAAATAATAGGACTAGGTAGAGGCAGAGTAGGGACCAAGAGAGGCCACCTAACTGAGCATATAGCACTAATACTGATTCTTTTAAAGGAACAACCGGAATTTAGCCAGATGGGACCTTAAGTCATGAGAGCACAAGTGATGGGTCAAAATATAGGTAGAAAGCAAAACCGAGAAGGACTTTGTGATTATTGGAAGGACACTTAAATTGGGAGAGAGGAAGGATCTAGAAAACAGGACAGTTTTCTTGCTGGGTGACTGGTAGACCACAGTGCCATCAACTGAGAAAAAGAGTATAAGACAAAGAGCTATTATGAGTAAGTGTGAAAAAACTAATTACTTAAGTATTCTTTAACTACAAAACAAAAAAAAAATAAATAAGGACGAACTTGAATTGTATATGCACTATGGGACTCTTCTGCAACCTGAAAGGCTAACAGAACCCTAGACTTTGTCACAAAAAGCCATGGTAAACAAAAGCTAACATAATATTGAAACAATGGTGTAATTACCATACTTTGTACATTATCTTGTCTGGGATCTCATCTCTTAAGCAGTATTTCATGTAAAAGGAGAAAAGGTTCAGGAAACTTGTCATGTGATTACTAATTAATAGTCTGGGAAAAATACAAAATAAAAGCTCAGAAGTGAAATTTTCAAGAGAATGCATGACATAAATAAAATCAACTGACTTTGCTCATTCCTTTATGCTCTGTGGAAAGGAGTGAATTATTTGAAAGGAGAAATGGTAATTTTAAGACAAGCAAGCAACATATGACTTCTTCATATGGGGGAGGATAAACTTATGAAACATTCTTTAACGAGTTTGTAGAAGGATATAAATAGATTCCAGGTGGTCTGGTGCAAATTTATGGCAGATACAGCCATATATGACTGTGACCTTTAAAACCACATCACATTCTCCCACAACATGCCCCATGAAATTACTGCTGGGAACAAACTATCAGACTCAATCAAGGCTATCCTCCCAGATTTCTTTCTTTTTTTTAAAAAAAATTTTATTTATTCATTAGACAGAGAGAGAGAGAGAGAGAGAGAGAGGCAGAGACATAGGTAGAGCCAGAAGCAGGCTCCCCATAGGGAGCCTGATGCAGCACTCAATCCTAGGACCCCAGGGTCACAACCTGAGCCAAAGGCACATGCTCAACCACTGAGCCACCCAGGTGCCCTGATCCTCCCAGATTTCTAAGTGTGTCTGCACCTCTTATTGCTTCTTCTACATATTTTTCTTATGCCTACTGCTATCTGTTTCAGACTAGTTATTATGATCTTTGCTAATTCTTTTTTAATAACACAGGAATTGTAATCCTAAGAAAACACTATTCCAGTTTAACTTGTTTGCCTATTTCTCAGTGGTATTATAATGATAAATTAATTTGCCAATGTCTGCAAGACATTGAAGACAGAAACTTCCTAATAAGAGGTAAGTATATGGAGTGGGCACATTTATCATCCTAAAAGCCATTTTTAAAAATGTCATTAATAAAAACTGTGGTTTTGTTTTGTTTTGTTTTGTTTTGTTTTAAGACAACTTCTCATGTACAGCAATAAAGCTATACTTTCCTGGTTCCCCCAAGTCTTTATTTGTATAAGACATAATCCTGGGGAAAAGCTTGGCAAGAAAATTAGTAGTAACACAATTTTAAGTAATTGCTGATTCTATGAGCTCATGATAGCAGAAGGTCCAAAGAATTTAGGGGTATTCATTTATTTGAGAATGAATTCATGAATCAATCATTAATTTGTATCTAATGTATTTTAACATTCTATTTTTAATCATTCAAATAATCTTACGTTTGAGGGGCACACATTTGTTTCTTGAGGCTGTCAAGTAGGTGGGATATTATTATTATTATTATTATTATTAGCAAAATGAGATCTGTATTATTTTTCCCCAAAACATTTCAAAAAGTAAATCAAATAAATCTTGAGATATTTAATTTTCTGGTTGTTTACTTATGTCAAAGTTTAGCTTTGACAGGTATTGTAAAATTTAAGAAAAACATATATTTTGCTCTATTTATATGGATATTTATAGTGATACTGGCTTTCATCTGGAATACCTGAGTAAATGATCTCATTTCCAATAAGACTTATATCTCCAGTAAATAAAAATGATTAAATAATCATTCTTGTTAGGATAACTTTTTGCAGATAACTATGAATAAGCTTAGTTTCTTAATTGTGATATGATACATTCTTCCACAATGCACAAAACAATTAAGTAATTTTCTTGAACCTGGATAAAGTACACATAAAACTCATTCACCTATAAATGCTTCGAGTAGATTATTGGAGACTTACTGCTTTACTAAGCACAAAACACACATTTTATAATCTTCTTTTAATGGAGCTAGATAAAGCTTTATTTTTCCATTTGCAATGGTTCTTTCCTAATTTTTAATGACCTACCATGGTTTTGGAGTCAGAGAGACTTGAAACTATGTCCCAACTTTGGTGCTTAGTAGCTGTGCATGATTTCATGATTTAACTTTTTTAAGCCACAGTTTGCTCATCTATAGTCAAGACATTTCTTCAAAGATTTATTATAGGGATCAAATGGCCAAAGAACATGTGGACCTTCATTACCATTGTCTCAATGATGGTGAATATTACATTACACAAATGAAGTTGTCTAGCATAGCAACAGTTCCTTGAGTCTAGTTTCCTAAACAAAAATAGCTCCCTATTTGATTCCTAACAAATAGCTGGAACTGATGTGATATATGTTGTCTATACATGTTGATATATCAATGAAGGTAAACTGTTTTACTGAGAGAATCAATCACAATTAGATATTACATTTCTGAGCAATGTTATGATATTTTCATTTTTGTTATATTGAAATAATCATAACTACTATATTTACTGGTGTTAGAGAAATGGAATTATAATATATATACGTAATATATATATATTATGCTAAGTATTTTGCCTGTATTTAGCAAGTACAAATGTCAAAATTAGAAGATGGAAGCAAGATAAGGAACAGGATATTTGCATAATCAGAGAGTATCTTGCAAAAGATACTTGATCATTATAAAAGGGAACGCAAATATCTTTACAGTGAAAGAGCAAAATCTAGGAGATATCACCTGAAGCAGGTGATCAAAGTTAAAATCACCAGTAATAAGACATATGACACCATGTATCTCTTGATATGGTGCACAGTGAAGGACAAAAAAACATTTCTGTGATACCACAAAAAGTGATTTTTGCCAAAAACTGATACCCGTGCTAAAACATGAAGAAACAGTAGACAAACCCCGCATCAGAGACACCGTATGAAATAACTGGCCAATATTCTTCAAAAGTGTCAAGTTCATGAAAGACAAAGACTAAGGAGCTATCATAGATTGGAAGAGGCAAGGAGATTGAACAAATACATGCAATGTAGGTCCTAGATTGGATTCTGAATAAGAAACACAGATGGTTTGGGGACAGTTAACAAATATGACCAAGGCCTACAGATAAATTAAGAGAATAGGACCAGTGCTGATGTTTTGGTATCAATAATTGTACCATGAGTATATAGGATGTTAACATTTGGGGAAGTTAGGTGAAAGCTATATGGCAATTCTTTCAATATTTCTTGAAAGTTTTTTTAATAATCCTGAAACTATTAAAAAAAATCTTTACCAAAAAAACAAGTAATAAATTCAAACCACCAGAAGTCATACAGCCAGGATTTCAATCCACATATGTTTGACTTCAAAACTCTTGAGTTTTGACCACTGTATTATTCTATCCTCCTTCTTTTATACCAGGTGCTTCTTTTCCTACCTGTTATCTGACCTTCCATCATTGTGTTTTCTACCTGGGACCCTTAGTCAGTCATTCATGTTTTCGTTCTTAGTACACATAACAATTTCCTCTAAAATGTAATAATAATAAGACATAGTCAGAAGGCTCCTAGATGCATGAGGCCAAAGCCATACCAAAAGAAAATCTGAAAAACACAATAGTATTCTTAGATGAAACTTGCAATCACAGGGCCTGGACTGACGGAGCTGTGCTGGTAGTGAGCATGCGCCACTGACACCTGAGGGCCACACACAGGTCCCTTCTCACCAGACATGTGCACAACCTGAATTCCTTTTTTTTTTTTTTTCCCCACAGTTGGGGTGTAGATGCTTCCCTAGTAGATTTTGTACCCTCCAAGGACAGATCCAGGGGCCTATTTTCTAAACTTATGGACATTTTTTTTAATTCTCTATGGTAATTGCCTGTCACTGGTTTATTCACCTAGTTCACTGAAATCGATCCCCTCACAAAAGTAACATAAACTGAGACAGTAGAGTGATGTAAAAGTAAGTATATACACATGTATGTATGTAGATGTAGAAATAGAAAAATTTAAATGGACAGGTTTTCCCAATAAGCAACTCTTAAAGAGAGAAAATGGGCAATGGAGAGGCATATACATGTAGGCAGCAGTGATACAAACTTCTTCTGGTATCCCCTAAGGTAAAATCCTGCTTCTAGGCCATAAACGAGCTAAGTGTATTCCAAAAATAAAATAGCAGCAGTGGGCAGTATAACTTACAACATTTTTACAATGTAGAATTTTTGTTTTTGTAAAAATGCAATGTTAACCAACTCACATGCTGGAAGAAGTGGACAGGGCATGGTTGTTAATCCAGCAACTAGAAATACTAGATACTTAATTAAAAGATCAAAATGTTCATGGAAAGGGACTAATCAATATGTAAATATACAGACCAGAGACTGGCTATTCCTTTTAGAAATAAATCCCATCAATTGAATTGATTTTCTGAGTTCGAAATTCTAACTGCTTCAGCACTTTTTTCATAAGAGAACTAAGAACTTAATTAACCCTGCATATTGAATGACACTCTGCATGGGACTACTCCTATTGTAGGAAACGAAATGTAAACATGGTGCATTTATCTGATACTTGTTCAAATGAACTAGAGATTAAGTGCACTATCACCGTGTCTTTTGACCTCTTGCATTTCATGGTTCTCAGCAAACATTTGGCTTGTGGTTGCTTCCTACATCTGCACTTTTTGAGAATTATTCAAAGTAGTTTGTGTGAATATTTACCATCCAGGCAGGGTGTACAGCAACGCTATTCAGGGGCACAGAGAAGAATAACAGGATGTTATAAAGAAGCCCTTGGAGGGTAGGTGGGAGGAGAGTGAGAACCAGAAACTACTGGATTTTTCACACTATTCTAGAAGCAAGACAACGGGTCCCTCCAGGCATCGCAAAATGAAGTGTACATGAGAATCACCTGGGGTTCTTGTTAAAATTCAGATTCTGATTCTGTAGGTCTGTGGAGAAAGGAGCTGAAATTCTGCATTTCTAACATGCTCCCAGGGCTGCTGATACTGCCTCCAGGACCCCACTTTGAGCAGCAAGGCTCTAAGTCACATAATGGTCTTTGAAACACTAAAAACATTGCTGTAAGGAAACTTTAGCAAGCGTGAAATGTGTTAAAAGGGTAAATAGACTACATTCTGGATAACATCGTTTTGCTTTGCCTGGTAACACTTACATGGCCTAAAATTTTCCATTTTAGGAATTGAAGCATAGAAGTACCTGCTAGCCAGGCTCCTAAGCAGTGATTTGTGGCAATGGTATACCAAGGGCAATGACACTCTTGTTATGTCCTTCAGTGGTGATCCTCAAACAAGGCAGGGCAGGGCAGGGCAGGAAAAATACTCCTATGGATTTATCTTCTGTGGTTTGAAAAGACCCTCTCTTGCCTCAGTTGATTACAATCTATCTTCCCTTCTTTCTTGTCAGCGGAAAATAGCTGTTCTAAAACAGCTAAATGTTTGCATGTTGATTGTCAGTATCAGTGTAACGGGCATCTCTAGCACTATGCCAGTCATGGAGTTAAGCACTGCATGGATGTTAAATCATTTACTACTAATGACAACCTTAGAAGATAAGTACTATTATCATTCCATTTTACAGGTGACAAAAGTGATGAACAGAAAAAAAATAATGCACTCAAATCACCCAGCAGTGGTTGGCAAAGTAGGATCTCAAATCCAGGCAGCCTGTTTCTAAGTCTATATATTTAAACATGATATCAAATCTTTTGACTAGCATGTTAGGATTTGGCATTCAATGAAGGCCAAGTTTATCAGAAGAGTAACTACATAATTCAAAATTTGATTACAGGTTAAAATTGAAATGTAAGCCAAGTTAAGTTTTACCTTTTCATCTTCCTCTGTTAACTTCTCTTTTTTAACTTTTTATTTGGAAATAATTTCAGGGGCACCTGAGTGACTCAGTGGTTGAGCGGTCTGCCTTCTGCTTAGGTTGTGATCCTGGGGTCCTGGAATCAGTCCTGCATCTGGCTCCCTGGAGGGAGCCTGCTTCTCTCCCTCTGCCTATGTCTCTGCCTCTCTCTCTCTCTCTGTGACTATCATAAATAAATAAAAAAAAAATTAAAAAAAAAATTAAAAAAAAAAATAAAAGGAAGTAACTTTGAAGTTACAAAAATAATACAAATAAGCCTCTATATCAATTTCACAGATTCACCAATTTTTTTAAAATTTATTTTTTATTGGTGTTCAATTTACTAACATACAGAATAACCCCCAGTGCCCGTCACCCATTCACTCCCACCCCCCGCCCTCCTCCCCTTCTACCACCCCTAGTTCATTTCCCAGAGTTAGCAGTCTTTACGTTCTGTCTCCCTTTCTGATATTTCCCACACATTTCTTCTCCCTTCCCTTATATTCCCTTTCACTATTATTTATATTCCCCAAATGAATGAGAACATATAATGTTTGTCCTTCTCCGACTGACTTACTTCACTCAGCACAATTCACCAATTTTTAACATTTTGCCATTTTTGGCAACTTCTGGATTTTTCAAAAGTTGTATACAAAATGATGACTCCCAACACAGCTTCTGGGAGCTGCTCCCTTAGGAAAACCTACCCATCTCTACAGTCTACCCTGCAGGGGAATAGGACTTGGGTGCCTAACCCTTGGTGCATTTATCAGCAATGAACCTTACTCAGCATTTCTTCTCAGATAGCTGCTGCATAAGAAATTCCTGGAATTCATCACCAACTTAGTGGCTATAGGTGGTTCACTTCTAGTCCTGTTGGCATTTTAACAGAGCACTTCGAGAAGAGAAAAAAAGAGACACTCACTTTCTGAAACCCAGACACAGCAGAAATTCTAATGGGTAGCCAATTTAGAAACAAACCATGTAAGATTTTGGCTATTTTCTGTAGGGTAAGCAATAGGTTATAATTTGGTAAGAAAAATAGAAAAAAATAAAGATAATGAAAATTAGTATAACCAATATGTATTTTTAAAGATTTATTTATTTATTTTAGTGTGGGGGGAGAGAACATGAGCAGAAGGGGCAGAGGGAAAGAATCTCAAGCAGACTCCATGCTGGGCATGGAGCCCAATGCGGCCTTGATCTCATGACCTTGAGATCACAACCTGAGCTGAAACCAAGAGTTGGATGCTTAACTGACTGTGTCACCCAGGTGCCCTGGTATAACCAATATTTTTTAAAAATTCTAAAATATAAGCTTGTTCAAGAAATCTCAGTCCCAAAAAGTCTTAAATCTTTTTATCTTTTATTAGTTCAGATTTTTCATAAGAATTAAGTCTATTTGTTTTTAGCAGTATTCACTCTTAAAGAATATTATATTTGATTTAGCTAACTTTTCTGTGTTATAAAACATTTCCCTGCAAAAGAGTCCTGTGAATGCCTTATCATTTTACAACTCCAGAATGAGAATCTGTTCTGTAGTCATCTTTTCTAAAATTAACTGTTATTAAATCTTCATGGGCTCATGGAGAGAACTCAGAAAAGATGATCAAAAATAGGTTGGAGAAGAGAATCTAGAAGGAAAGACAAGAGTAAATGGATTTACCTATTCATTTACACCTGAGACATGGCTGTAGGGTCCCATTTTAGTAGCTTTATAATTATGAAAGATTAATGCGAATGAAATCTTCCAAGAAGGCTTCACAGAAGACTCAAGTGTTTGCCTCACTTGTGACTTTGAAAGCTGGGCAGAGATTTATCTATCTAGAATTATTTTACAGCCATCACTGGTCACAGAGAATGAATGATGTTATCTCCTATGACTCTAATTTTACACAAATAATGGTAGCCATCCACTAAACATATAATATGGAGAAATAAGATTAAATTGAAATAACAATTGATGAACACAAGTATGATTTTTTTTAAAGTATGTTTTTGATTTGGAAAACTAAGACTTGTTACACGCATAAAAACTGATCACTGTGGGTTTCATAAAGTTATCTCTAAGACTCTCCAGAATCTGTTCTAGATCTCAAATGGTTCCTAGACTCAGGAAGGGTCTCAAGGCTCACTTAAATAATTACTAATATACATCTATTTAGATAATCATATCAGTAAAACAAGTATACTAAACTCAGAACGTTAGGTAAGCCTAAGGAATGTTTAATCTGTTTTATTAGAGCCTTCAGCAGGAGAAGGAATAGATCTTTTATAGCATGTGGACCAACTCATTTCCCTGGGATGCCGAAGAACAGGACTCGGCTATTCTAATCTCGTGTGAGTTTCATGGAATAGAACAAGGATATGCCTTTACTTTCCATAAAAGTCCCTCAAATAATACTTTCTTCAGGACAGAGAGAATTATTCTCAGAATAATAATAATAATAATAATAATAATAAATAGTAAAATGAACTAATTACACCAAAATTTAGTTAGAGAGACTCATGGAGACACAACTCATTCTAGTCTGTTATTAAAATAGAGGAAAATCCTAAAAACAAAGCAAATAAGACAACTATGAGGGTCTTGCTAGAAATGGAGCGACTCAAACAATGGAAAGCAGTAACTTTGTTCCACCAGCCAAAGCAAAAATAGATGAAAACAACTTACTGTTAGTGTGGATGGAACTCGGGCAAAATGTGTGGTCTAGATAGCAGCCTAATCATGATAGCAAATTAAATTGACTTTTGAGTTAATCATTTAGAAAAATGAAAAAACTCCTTTCAACAGATTTTCTGATGCACAGGAAAAAATAAACCTGGGCAGTGTAAGACAACAACTGATTCAGGCACCACAGACATCCAAATTTAACCCTGCCAACATCAACATTATACTAGTAATGAAAGATCCATGGAAATGCTAGTTGAAATGATGTTACTTTCCTGGACAAAAAAGAGAGAAAGAAAGAAAGAAAGAAAGAAAGAAAGAAAGAAAGAAAGAAAGAAAGAAAGAAAGAAAGAAAGAAAGAAAGAGAGAGAGAGAAAGAAAGAAAGAAAGAAAGAAAGAAAGAAAGAAAGAAAGAAAGAAAGAAAGAAAGAAAGAAAAAAGAAAGAAAGAAGAAAGAAAGAAAGAAAGAAAGAAAGAAAGAAAGAAAAAGAAAGAAAGAAAGAAAGAAAAAAAAGAAAGAAAAGAGAAAACTTAATTTATAAAAAGCAGGGGAGGGCAAAGTGTGAAGGAGAGAGACTCTCAAGCCGACTCCCTGATGAGCAGCGAGTTCAGTGCAGGGCTCCTTCTCAGGGTCCTGAGATCATGCATGACCTGGGCCAAATTCAAGAATCAGACACTTAACTGAGCCACCCAGGTGCCCCAACTTAACTTTTTTAAATGAAGGTTTCTGTTTATATTCATATAGTCTGAGGATCTTCATGGAGAACAGTCCAATTTTCAAATTTAAAAAAAATGGCCACGTCAAAGAACATACAAGTTCCATAGAAAACCTTACCTACATTATGACAGAGATAGAAGAATTTCATTTTGCTGGGGTTTCTTATATAAGGAATCAATCTTCCTACCAACAGATAGAAGATTTTTTAGTTAAGAGTGTGTTTTATGTTTGGCCAAGAGCACATTGGCATTTCCTTGGTCAAAAAAAAAATTATGGAGATACAATATAGATATACGATATAGATATAGATATAGATGCATATCTATCTATCTATCTATCTATCATCTATCTATCATCTATCTATCTATCTATCTATCATCTATTTATCTATTGGATACTCTTGGAAAGTACTTGGGAATTAACTTATTTGGGGGTTATTTTTGTTATAAAGAATGAGTACTCTCAAATAGCACTGCCTTACAATCTTATTTTTATTTGATATTTGCAGTGTCCTTTCATATCCATTTCATTTTTATTCTTAAAATAGCACTAGAAGGGAGTCAAGGAAGGCATTTTTCTCCTTTCTTTCAGGTTATAAGATTGAGGTACAGAGAGGCCAGAAACCAAGAAAATGAGTTTTGAGGCCAAGGTTTCATGACTTCTGTGACCTTGGATTCCTTCCACTAGGACAGTGGTACTTCTCTAGGAGTTGTGAATCAGAATTTCTTAAACTGTGGTTTCAGAAAACAAATAATTCTAATTTGTCTGGTTGTGGAATCAAACTTTGTACCCAGAAACAAATTAAATAACATGGATATAGAAATACAGAAGAAAATATCAAAACTGTGGAATCTGAAGGTCCACACAGGGAAAAAGAAACAAGTCAGACTGCTTCCTAGGTTTATGGTCAGAAACATCTAGATCTGTAATCTGACAACTGACTGACTTTGTATAAAGGAAAAAAAATCCAAATAATTACCAGTATTTGAATATAAAGTGTCTGGCTCATTGCTTGCCATATGGTAGGAGTTGATACAAATTTTCACTATCCTTTGTCTAGAAAACATGCTTCTTACTTTAATCTGTCAAAGTTAAAACTAAGTTTTAACATCTGCTTTTTTTTGCAATAATGATTTAAGAAATGTTATTCAAACCAAAAAGGACAATGGGGAGACTGTAATCAAATTATAGCATACATATGTAATATACATACTAATGAATATGGCTTATGTTCTAAAAGGAAAAAGAAATCAGTGTGTTTCAGCTTGTGAAGCACTTGAAGCAAATGATTTCTAAGTTGTTCTCTGCCCTCAAATTATAAGATATTATTGTAGATAGGAGAAAGGGGTATGCTCTTACTTCAATTTTACTCTCTTCTTACTAGAATATTAATCTAAGATTCCAAAATGCTGTTTAGACCCCATTTATAAATGATGGTGGTGGAGGAGAAAATACTTCTTTAAAAAATTATGCTGGGTGGCTCAGCAGGTTAAGCAGCTGACTCTTGATTTCAGCTCAGGTAATTACATTGGGGTCATGGGATCAAGCCCCCACCCAACCTGGCTCCATGTTCAGGGAGGAGTCTCTCTCGCTCTCTATCTCTGCCCCTTTCCCATTTTGTGTGCCTGTGTGTGCATGTGCTCTCTTGCTCTCTCAAAAAATAAAAAAAAATCTTTAAAAAAAATCATGCTTCCAATCAGACACTCCTTTACATTCCTCTGAGCCATTCTGAAGCAGCCTGGAAAGGGGAGGGAATCTACATCTTCAGGGATGCCCAATCCCTAGCTTTCTCATTTGCCAACGCTGGATTAGTTAGCCAAATGCTCCTGTGTCTGCCCCTGGATATATATTTCTTTTCTTTTTTTCTTTTTTGTCTAATTTGTTGACAGAATGTATGTTTTTGGTCATGGAAATTACACCATTTGGTGATAAGATCTGAGAAACTCCCCTCTTCTCTTGGGGCTTAAATTTAAATGATGTTTCCAGGTAAATTACCAGAGAGCTTTGCAGCGAGGATTATGACAATTATGACATCAACAAACCTAATTAATTAAGTGGATGTGTTGTTTCCCATTTGCCATTTTCCCTTGTGCTAAATAAAGCATCTTAGTAACATCACAGGGGAGAAGAGTGGCCTAGTGGTACTCAGGGTGTGTTTGTGTCCTGTGAGGGTAGGAGGGAGGGTGTTTATGGACACTATGGTGCCCTCTGCTCATAATATGCTACATTAATATCTTAACATTACAATTCTGTCATCATCTCTAAAAACCTGATTCTGCTCCCGGGAAGGCATAATAGAAATGAATAGACTGGAAAGGTGGGGAGGCCAACTGAGGATATTCTAAAACATGAATCACCCTTTACAACTTGGAAACCTCTTACTAATATTTAAGAATCACACTTTAAAAAGCAAGAATGTTAGTAGAAAAAAATTTAAAATATTCTATTAACTATATTTATAAGTTCTAAAATATGAAACCTACTTAAATGAAGGGCTCTAAATGACAATTTTTTCCAGGGGAAAAAAAAGAAACGAAGATATATCATCAATTCTATTATGGTAAATGACATGTGTACCTAGGTATGCATGTGTGTGTGTTCTGTTGATAGTGATAGGAAAATGGGTAAAGGATCAACTTCTAACTCTAAGAAATGTTCGATGATAGGCTAAAATTCTTGAATCGAAAAAAAAAAAACAAGTGATGACAATGACAGAGTAGCTAAAATAAAGGTTTCTACCATTGATAAGTATTTAAAATTCTATGCATGGAATACCAGATAAGTTACAAGCAAAAGCTCAAGCATTTGCATTTAGGCCAACTTTTGGTGTTGAAAGCAACAGTGTCATTCCCATGCTAACAGTAAGAAAAAAAGATGGTTCGTTATAGCATAATTTTTCTTGAGACTAATGAGAGAATTGGAGCCACATGACAACCAAGCAAACCCAAAGAGAAAAAGAAATATTCTTCAAGAAAAAACAAGACACATGAACTGCTGCACTTTGGGAGATCCCGGGAAACAATAAAGTGTGTAAGCAGAAATCCGCTAACAGTTTCACTGATAATCTTTCTTTGCCTAGAGATTTTATCCATAGTGGCTGCTGCAACAACTGGGTCAATTTATGGAAACTTCAGTTGGGTGCACTCAACATTTGAATTTCTACAAAGGGCATTTTACACGATTAAGTGCTGTAATATAGTAAGGAAATTGTCAAAAGCAAGAAATTTCTGGTAAATATTGTCCTAATCTAATCTTTCTCATTTTCTCTTCTTTTGAAAATCTATTCTAAATCCACAAGTGAATCATTTCTGAATCTGTCATCTTGCCTGGGATTCCCTGAATATGGAAAAGAAAAGGGATGATGGAATTCAGTAGGTGAGATGGCTCCTTTGTTTACTTCTCAGGCTCAGAAAACATGTGCCCCACACTGACAGTTCAAGGAATCATCTCATGGTGAGTTATAATTAATTTTCATTTTAACTATTAGGAGTTGATTTTCCGAAATAGTAGAATATATATATATATATATATATATATATATATATATATATATATACAATGAAGGTTGTTGGCTAAAAATTTTGGTATAAACATCAAATTGCTGCCTCTTGAAATCACATAAGCCATTGAGTCTATTAGCTCTAGTTTTATCTTTAATTCCATAATGGCAATCGCATTTGAAAGGCTCAAGTTGCTGTGTTTTTATTTTAAGTCATATTAAACTGCAAGGGCATGATTTCTTTTTTTTCTTTTCTTTTCTTTTCTTTTCTTTTCTTTTCTTTTCTTTTCTTTTCTTTTCTTTTCTTTTCTTTTCTTTTCTTCTTTTCTTTTCTTTCTTTTCTTTTCTTTTCTTTTCTTTCTTTCTTTTCTTTTCTTTTCTTTTCCTTTTCTTTTCTTTTTTCTTTTCTTTTCTTTTTTCTTTTCTTTCTTTTTTTTTCAAGATTTTACTTATTTACTCATGAGAGACACACAGAGAGAGAGGCAGAGACAGAGGCAGAGGGAGAAGCAGGCTCCACACAGGGAGCCGATGAGGGACTCAATCCCGGGTCTCCAGGATCAGGCCCCGGGCTGAAGGTGGCGCTAAACCGCTGAGCCACCCAGGCTGCCTGCAAGGACATGATTTTATTGATGGTAAGATCACAGGTATTATTCATGAGAGCAAAACTAAATAACTTTTGAAATGTTAAATCAGGCATTTATTAGAAAATGACTATCAAAAACTGCTGGAACCAAATGGGATACAGTTTACACACATATTTTGAGTGTGGGCTTGGGTGCCTATGCTAACATCTGAGTCTCATCACTAAAGGCTGGAGATCTTTAGGCAGGTTGACTTTTCCAACACTCAGTTCTCTCATCTGCAATACCTGGATGGCAATAATATTTAAATGATAGAGAATGCTGTGAAGATTGAAAAGCTAACCCATGTAAGCATGCAGCCTGACAGGTAGAGTAGGATACCAATGACCTGTAAGTTAAGTGAGGCCTATATTAATATCCTGTCATTCCCCACTATACCCAGACACAGAAACTACACCTCATTACATAGTTACATTTCTCATTTAAAGAACCAGATCTGGTATAAGATAAACTCAAGCTGAAAACATGTTCGGAGATTTCCAGATTTAATTTTTTTCCTTTATATCAAACTTCTGCCTGGAGATACACAATTTGACCTACATATGTTATTGGAATCATAAATGTTTCTGGTGAAATATTTTTCAGGCCAAGAAATTAATAAACCCCCATGTAAATGGGAGATACTGAATTCCTGTCTTTTTTTTTTTTTAAAAATGTTCTCTCGGGATCCCTGTGTAGCTCAGTGGTTTAGTGCCTGCCTTCAGCCCAGGGCGTGATCCTGGAGTCCCGGGATGGAGTCCCCCATCGGGCTTCCTGCATGGAGCCTGCTTCTCCCTCTGCCTGTGTCTCTGCCTCTCTTTCTCGTTCTTTGTCTCTCATGAATGAATAAAATCTTTAAAAATACTAAAATAAATAAAAATGTTCTCTCGATTCATAGATTACAAGAAAACTTAAAATTATCCAAGATCAATCTTGACTTTGAATATTCAACTCATTTTACTAGGGAAATTAATGGTTAATTTATTTAAGTAATTATTAGTTAAATGGATGGTGGCTTCTCAAAATAATTCTTACTCATTTTTTCGAGGATATTCTATGCAATCATTAATCTAAATTTCAACTGCAGAACTAAATAATAAAAAGTGATCACAACAAACAACACTGATATGCCAATTAAAGCAAAAAAAAAAAAATTTACAGCAGAAAAAGAAACTCAAAATGCCAAAGCACTTACTGCAGCTTGCCGATGAGTATTGGACAATATTCCGTGAATCTTCACTTTGTCCTTTTCCATTTGGTCTATGTTCACCCACAAACTCCGACTGGCAGAATCAGATGGACCATATATCCGAGATATATAGTAATTATGATCTGTGTCCTCCTATAATAAAAGAATAATGCATATCAAGAATAGAGAGCATGGGCGGGCCTTGAGGATATTATGCTAAGTGAAGTAAAGCAGACAGAAAAGACAAATAGTGTATATTCTTGCTTATACGTGGAATCTAAAAAAGCTGAATTCATAGAAAAACAGAGTAGAATGGTGGTACCAGGGGCTGTGGGGTGGGGCAAATGAGATGTTGGCTAAAGAATACAAATTGCCAGTTATAAGACAAATATGTTCTGGGGATCTAATCTACAGCATGGTGACTATAGTTAACAATACTATATTATACACTTGAAGGTAGCTAAGAGAATAGATCTCTCACCACAAAAAAAGACATGGTAATTATATGATGTGATGGAGGTATTAGCTAATGCTATGGTGGCAATCATTTTGCAGTATATAAGTATACCAAATCAACAGGATGTACAATTTAAAGTTACACAATGTTATATGTGAATTATATCTTAATAAGGCTGGGAAAAAAGGAAACATTTAAGTCACTATATACCTAATATATATAATTGACAGAGTTATATAAACAGAATTCCATTAAAAAAGAAAAAAAAAAAAAGTCCTCTCACAAGGAAAGAAAAAAAAACCCCTAGAGAGATTGTCCCTAAAATTCTTAAAACCAAACAAAAAGTGATATTATGAAGCTAGACATGTTACTATTCTTCAAAATAGCCAGAGGAGTTAAATAACCTCTAAGGAAAGTGAATTAGATTTAAATATATATAAAATAAGCCTCTTTAGAGGAAATTGTTAAATAAAGAAAACATAGAGGAAAATGTACATTCTGTTTACAATAGTCTTTTTACCATGGTAATTCTAGGGATTTAAATTGCTACCTAAACAAAATGTTACTTTTGGAACTATTTAGTGCAAACCTGAACTATAATTACTATTGAGTGACAACAAATTCAAACTTCTCTCCTTTAAAACTAGGGCCTGCTCTCAGTTTTAATGATCCTAAGAATGGAAATAATATATTTTTCCCTATAATTTGAGTTATTAAATTCTACTTTTATTTGAATTCTCACTATTGATTATTACCATGGTGCTTGTCACAAAACCTTTAATTTTTATGTTTCTCACTCAGTGAAGATATTTAAATGTTTTAAAAAGGAATATTGCTGAGGACCACCAAGAAAAGTCATATGATTCTTGCCTAACACAGATTGCAATGAAATTTTTTTTACCATAAAATGTAATTGTGCTTATCAATTTGAGTCTGTCAGATAAGGTATATTTAAAAACCTTCAGGTATACATAAGAATAATGTTTGGTAAATAGAGGGTATATGATTTTGGACTGTGAATTTCATCTGATGCATTTGTTACTGAAGTGTTAATTAAATAAAATATGATTATTCCTGAAATCTAGTCAAAACAGGAATTCCATGTACCTTTTTACAAGTCATCAGGCTAAAATATATGAAAATGATTGTATAAAGGAATTTTCTAAGCAGTATTCTAAATAGATTTTGTCCCATGACTAACAGAAAAAGTATGACCTTAAATATAAATCTTGAGGACAGTGATTAAATGTTAACAGTAAGATTAAAAAAATCTAGGTAAACCACCAACCTCTAATTAAACTCTAGATATCACATGCAAATTATAAGTGCAACCACGATGAAAGATAAAAAAGTTCTTTAGAGAAAGAAGAAAAAAGAAGATACAAAGAAAGAACAATGAGGCCAACGAAAGATGAATGGATAAAGAAGATGTGGTTTATGTATACAATGGAATATTACTCAGCTATTAGAAATGACAAATACCCACCATTTGCTTCAACGTGGATGGAACTGGAGGGTATTATGCTGAGTGAAGTAAGCCAGTCGGAGAAGGACAAACATTATATGTTCTCATTCATTTGGGGAATATAAATAATAGTGAAAGGGAATATAAGGGAAGGGGGAAGAAATGTGTGGGAAATATCAGAAAGGGAGACAGAACGTAAAGACTGCTAACTCTGGGAAACGAACTAGGGGTGTTGGAAGGGGAGGAGGGCGGGGGGTGGGAGTGAATGGGTGACGGGCACTGGGGGTTATTCTGTATGTTAGTAAATTGAACACCAATAAAAAATAAAAAAAAATAAAAAAAAAAGAAAGAAGCATGAACAAGATTCCAGGCAGTGCAAAAGAGATTTAATATCCTACTGGTTTTCTAGTACCTCCTTCCAGATCATTATGACACTGACTGCCTGGGTTCGAGGAAGGCAACAAGCATTTGGTTGTGTCTCCAACTTGTATTTGACTCCCTACTGTCTGATGCTTCACCATGGAAGTGTCAATGTGAGTACCTTCTTTGACATCAGGCACAAATCATTCTATACATGTCATTCTACTGGCTAGCATAGCTGGTGGGCATCAGAAGCACATAACCTAAAACAACCAATTATTGAGACATGTAAGAGTTTATATATAAAGGAGATAATTTCCCTTATTCTGATTGCTGAGATGTGTAGGCTTATGACTTGAAACTAGTGCCACCATTTTGCTACCATGAGGAAATTCCGCCTGAAGATAAACCAAACATAAAAAAAAAAAAAAAAAAAAAAAGTCATCATCTCTGCATACAAACAAGCAAAAACACCAGGTACCTGATCCAATGCATTCCATGCTTGCTCACTTACATGAACAATTAATTTTTTTTATTGTTAAAACCCTTCAATTGAGTTATCGTCAACCAAAAGACTACGGACATACAAGTTTCCCTAATTTCCAACCAAAAGAGACTTAACTTGAGCAATGTTGAGTAAGGCAATCTTCTCTATAGGTTTATAGATCTGGATAACAAACATCTATCCAAGTCTGGTATTCTAGCTAATTACACAGCAGGAATGGAAACTTGTATCTAAACTGCGTAAATTATCAAGTCTGAATTACAAATGATAATGATTCACTTAATTTTTCAATGAATCACATATAAGGGGGTTTTGAAAAAAAGAGTCTATAAGTTTAAATGAAAATTGTAGTTTTTCTCCCTATTGCTAGTATTACTAAAAAGAGTTCAGCAACACTGAGGTCAGAGATGTGATCTTTAGGTGAATTATGTAACAGAGTCTATTATGCTGCCAAATTACCATAAATGCCAAATAATATTATCTTTAAAATTACAGACCCTAAGTATAGAGTTCAATATAGTTGTTGCAATTGACATATCTAAAATCACTCTGGTATTTCCCTTAACCCTTAAATTCCTATAATTAATCAAAAAATAGTTTTGAAGTTAACATAAAGAATATCATTATGCTTAAATAATGGATTATCTGCAAAAATATAAATGACTTTTGTCCAGTTTCACTGAAATGTCTAATTGAAAATAATGTTCATTTTTACTTAAATCAGAGCTGCCCAAAATAATGTCACATCTTTGAAAATAGTGAGAAACTAAAGATTAGAGTTTGGTATTTGACTTCTAACAGCCCAAGCTTGCCAAGTTGTCATGACAACTTTTATTCAAAGAACAAGACAATTTATTGTTCACCGAGAATTTAGAGACACAAGTCGTTAAATTCCAGGGAGAGGTGTTTGTCTCAGTTTTTCAAGGAAAGCCATAAAATAGATGTCTCAAAAATGTGACATTTTAGCACTACTATATTATTCAAACCACATCTTGTCCTTTATAGGAGTAATGGTACTTAAAGAGTTGTCAAAAACCACTTCAGGCACAAAGATTTTCCTTTTCTGCTCAAAAGCAAACTATTTCTAACACCATAGAAAATAAAACAAAACACTACTGTGATGTGCCTACTTGCCAATTCATTTAGGAAACCAACTGTTACTGAAAGTAGATGGCACAGCAGGTAGCTATAAATCCTATAAATCCATGCTTCTCAAATATGTCTGCAAATGTGCAGCTATATACAGAGGACATATACCAAAAATACAGAGGGAAAAATCATCATAACTATACCTAACCATTCTGCAACAATCAGTTTATACAATTCCTAACCCATCTTCTATCATTGATGTTTCCTTGATTTTATGATAGGTAATTTTTATGGATGCCTCACACTGTCTTATGCAGTAATAGCATTTGAACTCTAAATTTATTTAACTGAGAACTAAAAAACAAAAACAAAAACCAGCATAGATTATATGAACACTACTGTGCTGCTCATTTGAAATATATAAATACATAAAAAAAAATCAAAGTTCTTAGCTAAAGGTATTTAGCATTGAATCAATTGGTTATCTCACAAAGACAGTTTCATAATGTATAAAGGAATATTATAATTTGAATGGTTCTTTATATTATATATGGTTCTCTCTATATATTACCTTCTCACATTCATGAATTCACAAGGACTAAATAATGCATATAAAGGTAAATGTTTAACAATAATATTTTAAAGTATTACTTGTGTGTTAAGTTCCTCAAAAACAGAGTTAAAATAGTTCTCTATGTTCTTAAAAAATAATATTGATAGAATATGATACAATCATAAAAGAAAAATAGTGAGCTGGTAGTAATCAGGGAAAAAATCAGGGAAAAAATTACAGAGATGAATTCATTAGTAGCAATAAGAAAATGTGCCCTTGGGTGGCATAATCAGTTAAGTGGCTGACTATTGATTCTGGCTCCGGTCATGATCTCAGGGTTGAGATCAAGCCCCAAATCTGGCTCAGTGGAACCTGTTTAAAATACTCTCTCCCTCTGCCTCCCCCCTCAAAAGAAGAGCAGAATAAAAAAACAAAAATTTATAAAAGTAATTTATAAAAGTTACTAGTTTAGGACATAGAAAACAGTCTTGAGAAATGCACATGAGATGAAATGGAAAAGAAAAAATAAATATCTAAGACAGATAATCATATAAATTATAGAAAAAATAGGTCCTATATATCATATATATGACATATGTAGTGGCATAGAAAAGTTTTTTTAATGTGTTAGAAGAACTATTTTTCTGACGTAAAGAAAGACTTGAATGTATATACTATGTCCCTAGAAAATTTGCAATAGAATTTTGAATATTAAGAAATTCCCTAGTGAGATTTCTCATAGGTTTAAAAAAGAAAAAAAGCAGCAGGGACTTCCACAAGATGGTCATGTAGGAAGAACCTCAACTTACCTCGCCCCATGGACACACAGGATCTACAACATATGGATCATTTCCCTCTGAAAAAGATCTGCAAACTGTAGTTAACTGCTTCTCCACAATGAAGGATAAAAAGACAACACTGAGAATGGGTTGGAGAAGCAGAGACATGGTTTCACCAAAATCCCACCACTGGTGTGGAGGCATACATTAAGGAGGGGAGTCTCACCTGCCTAGCGCCTCTCCCGAGGAGTGAGGAGCTGGTGATCCATGACAGGCACTCCAACCCTTGGGATCTGCACCAGAGAGATGAGCCCCTAAAATATCTGGCTTGGATATGTCCAAGGGACCCAAAGTGCTATGGGAATAGCACTATGCTATGCTACTGAGATTCTCTAAAAGTTTAAAGCAAAGTCTCATTTGCCTCCAGACCCAGTGGGGGGAAAAAGGCAGTTTGGAAAGCACCTGGACTGTATGTGAAATTCATTTCCTAATTTAAAAACATCTGCTTGGGGCAGCCCCGGTGGCTCAGTGGTTTAGCGCCACCTTCAGCCCAGGGTGTGATCCTGGAGACCCAGGATCGAGTCCCAAATCGGGTTCCCAGCATGGAGCCTGCTTCTCCCTCTGCCTGTGTCTCTGCCTCTCTCTCTCTCTCTCTCTCTCTCTCTCTCCCTCCCTCTCTGTGTGTGTGTGTGTCTCTCATGAATAAATAAATAAATAATCTAAAAAAATAAAATAAAAACATCTGCTGCAAACATATATAAACAAATAATAAATAAAAGCATCTGCTGCTGTAGAGGCAGGGGACAGCTGAAACTTTCCCTGGAGATGCAGGCACCAGTGAAGGCCATTTTCACATTCTCCACTTATACTGCTAGCACAGGTGGATGAGCTTCAACTGGGTATCGCCTTACCACCTTGCCAAGATATGTGGGGCTGAGTGATGATGGCACTATCTCACTGCCATGCTGAGGCTGGAGAGTGCAGGTGGTTGTAGTGCTCCTCTGCTCCCTGGTTGGGGCAGGTGAGTGCAAATGGTCACAGTGTTCTCCTGCTCCCTAACTAAAGTCTGTGAGAGCAGGTAATTACAACACTTTGCTCCCTATTCCCTGGCTAGGGCTGGTGAACGTGAGTGGCATTCTCTCACTCCTAGCCTAAAGCTGACATACACACAGGCAAGGAACTCTCCACTCTCCCACTGCATTCCTAAAGCCCACAGGTGTGGGAGTCAAGACATTTCTGCCACCATCACCACTACCATGATCCCCACCCCCTCCTCTGTCTTTCTGAAGCCAGTCAGCATGCCCTACCCCCTACCGCCTCTAGTTGCCTACCTGAAGCCAATGCAGGCATTCAATTCACACAGCAACCCTCTCCCCTCCTTTGAGGTAATAACCAGAGAGATAGTTCCTGGCAGGCCACCACAACCCAGTCTTCCTGTAAAGAAGACCAATTTACTTAGTCTGGAGCTTAAGCCAGAGAAATAGGCTTCAAGTTTCCACACTTTGGGAGGCCAAGGAGGTGCTTCCAAAGAATGTAAGCAGGGAGACACCATCCTTGCACAACCCCATTAGCCTCACTATAGCTTGACAAGACCTCTCAGAAAGGAGCTTATATATTCATCTGGAGCCCTGATTTTTACAAACAGAGGACACCACTAGATCTCCCAGTTTGGAGGCTGGCAGGGACTATGATAATGGCCCCACAGGACTCTATGTATTTGCACACTGTAAAAACTGCTACCTGAGGTTTTGGCTTCTTGTTTCCAGCCAGAAACTAAGTGCTCAATGAGGTTCCTCCCTTTGGAACACTGATGGCTCCTGGCATACTCTCAAAAACAGGGACATATCAGGAATAAATCAGAGGTTTAGACAATCACAAAGAATCAAGAGACGACCAAGAGCTAGGACCAGTTTGAACAAGAAGGTTCATCACCTACACAAGGCCACTTCTTCAGGCTGAGAGAGGTAGCTGTTTCACCTAATACACAGAAACAAACAGAGAGAGTCAAGGAAAATAGAGAAATATGTTACAAATGAAAGAAAAAGGCAAAACTCTCAGAAAAAGACCTTGATGATACAAAGGATTCTTTATCAGATAAACAAAGAATTCAAAGTAATGGTTGAAAAGTTGCTCACTGAGCTCAGGAGAGGAATGGATGAACATAATGGGAACTTCAACAAAAAGAGAATATAAGAAAATATCAAACAGTAGTCACAGAGTTGAATAATACAATAACTGAACTGAAAGATACACTAGAAGGGCTAGAGGGGCCTAAAAGCAGATTGAATAAAGCAGAAGAAGGGGTCCACAAGCTAGAAGACAAAACACTAGAACTCACCCAGACAAAGCAGTTCAAAGTAAAAACAAAACAAAACAAAGATGGCTTACGGGACTTATGGGACAATATTAAGTAGAATAACATTTGCAAGGAAAGACATTCAACATCACTAGTCATTAGGGAAATGCAAATGAAAACCACAATGAGATATCACCTTACACCTGCCTAATGGCTATTATATAAAAGACAAAAAAATAACAAGTGTTGGCAAGTATGTGGAAAAAAGAGAACATGTGTGAGCTGTAGATGGGAATGTAAATTGGTTCAGACACTATAAAAACAGTATGGGGTTCCTCAAAAAATTAAAAATACAACTTTGTAGTTGTATCATTTTTTAATGATACAGAAATTCCACTACTGAGTATCCATTTGATAAAAAACAACAACACTTATTTGAAAGATATGTGCACCTTTATGTTTACCATAGCATTATTTATAGTAGCCAAGATATGGAAGCAACCTAAGTATCCATTGTTGGATAAATGGATAAAGAAGATGTAGCATATAAACAATGTACTAGTACTCAGCCATAAAAAACAATGAAATCCTGCCATTTGTGACAGCATGGATGGACCTTGAAGGCATTATGCTAAGTGAAACAAGTTAAGCAGAGAAAGACAAATACCCCATGATTTCATTTATAAGTGGAATCTAAAAATCAAAACAAAATAAAACCCAGAGTCATATATAGAGAACAGACTGGTGGTTGCCAGAGGGTTGGGGTTGCAAAATGGGTGAAGGGGTTCCCAAAGTATCAAATTTCAGCTATAAAATAGAGAAGTCATGAAGATGTAATATTCAGCACAGAGAATACAATCCCATGAGTAATACTGCATTATGTTTATATGGCGACAGATGGTAACTAGACTTATTGTTGTGATCATTTCACAATGTATACACATATGCTGAATCACTATGTCATACATCTGAAACTAATATAATATTGTACCTCAATTATACCTCAATACATTTTTCTTAATTAAAAAATGAAGCAGAAGTCTTATAGGCATCTAGAAAGACAAACCAACTTATCCAGAGGGATTTCCTCCTCCATAAGAAGAAAAAACCTTTGGTAGTCTGATATTTCTCCATGATATCCAGTGAAAACAATGTCTACATAATCATTGTGTAGAAGAAAGTTACCATTTAAGAAATTTTTGCCCAACAAATTTGTAATCTAAGTATAAAGGCAACAAACATATTCTTTCTTTCTTCTTTTTTTAAAAGATGTGTCTGGAGTCTTGGAAGCTTGACTACTCTACATTCTCATACAAATGGACCTTGAGAGATTGATTGAAGGTTCTAGTAGGGCATCATAGCTTGTTGTATACCCTTGATTGAAATACAGTCCTCCTCTCTCAGGAAAGGTAGTCCTCTTCCACCTACCAGGCAGTTTCAAAAGAGACTCACATGGAGTATTGAGAGTGGAAGGAGACACCCACCTGGCCAGCCAGATCAGCCAAATCAATCCCAGTTATCAATTAGATGGCAGATGTCCAGCTAGATCATCTTCCCATTAACAAGCATATTTGTAATAAATACAAATACAGAGAGAAAATACCATAGATGAGACTTTCTTAAAATGTAGTACTAAATTATACATCCAAATTAACCAAGGAGTGAATCAAATATGGTCACTGGCCTGGAGAAGCTGTAGTAATCATTTTTTAAAAGATTTTCTTTATTTATTCATAAGAGACATACACAGAGAGAGAGAGGCAGAAACATAGGCAGAAGTAGAAGCAGCTCCCTGCAGGAAGCCTGATGTGGGACTTGATCCCAGGACACCGGGATCGTGACCTGAGCCAAAGGCAGACGCTCAACCGCTAAGCCACCCAAGCACCCCATAGTAAACATTTTGATGATGAGTACCCTCCATGGAAATTGTATTAAGGAAAATAAGACATTTAATTATTATGGTTGTAAGTCAGAATGTAGATGATATGAACCATGAAACTATAAAAATAGTCTAATATCATGTTTCATGCCAGGTATATATTAAGAAATACAGTTTTTTTAAAAAGTCCAAAAATTTTAAATTCTAAGAAAACCGTTTGATGTAAAAGTCTGAAACTAGTGGTCTACAGATGGCATGCATGTTGTCAAAAGACAGCAGATACAAAGTTAAATTCAGTATTTTCCTGAAATATAATACAGTGAAATCTCAATTTTATAAAATTATATCCACCTAAATATAAATGTGTATCTCTACTCTCCTATCTGTCTATCCTTTCTGATTTCACATACACACAAACACACGCACATACACACACAGGTATAAAAGGCACCAATCACTGGTTACTTCTAGGTGATAGGATTTGGGGGAGTTTCTTCTCTCTTAACTGTATTATTTGAAATTTTTATAATAAATGCTATATATAACCACTTTCCCTTCTCTTTTCTTTACATAAAGCATTAAAAACGTGAAGATGTTTAAAAGTACCAATTGTTGACTCCTGGAATTAAACCACCTACATTTATCAAGAAACACAAGGCCACGATGCTATATACAGTTAATATAGAATTACTATGATGGGTGCTTTGAAAAGTGCTTAAGAAAGATTCTTTTAACATACTATAAATCAGACTTTCACACTCAATGTAGGGCTTCAAGGTCAATAACTTAAAATGGCTTTGTGAAATAGCTGATATATAAATTTCTCTTAAACCTTTTCTTTGAAATACTAGCTTCGATAACTTAATTGATGTAGAGTGCAATCTTTTTCTCTACTTCCTGTAAATGAAAGCAGCACTAACGGAAACAAAAATCTTCATTTTTACTAAATTTTGAGTGAGAGGTACTTAGAGTTTGAATCTTTAAAAAGTGATTTTATGATGTAAGCACTTTATAGAAGCATGGCTTAAATCATCTCTCTTCTTTGTTCATTCATTTATTTATGCAGAAATAATTTGTTTTATGTGTATAACGTACAGCATATTCTTAGTGGGAAACATTGTGAGACAGAATGTATGGAAGATAATGTTGAGGAATTATTCAATAGCACGGCTAGATCTTGGCAATATCTATAATTCTACATAAATCTACAAATATAAATCCACAAGAGACATTTAAGGAGTCACTCATGTTTTCCTTTCAGGTATATCCTAGTGTAATCTGTAGGCTTATTTCTAGGACTTGTTTTCAAGGATTTCAGAAAGAGGCAGTGGGCTGGACACACAGCTACATTCTGACAAAATCATGGGTAGAGGAAGGAAGGCAGGGAAGGCTTAGGGCAAAGGGAAAGGTAGTGTGGTTTAAGACATTAAACCTGCTGCCAGGTGATCTAATCTCTGGTTCTCACCGGCTCAATTACTAGTGATTTCTGTCACTTCAGTGAAGGCTATTATGTGTTCAGTTCATTATAGTGGATTGAAACTGTGAACTTCTCTGGGCACATAATTCCTTTTTTTTTTTTTTCCAGAGGTAAAATTATAGAGAGTAAGGAAAGCATCCTGGACCTGAACCCCCATGTTTCCCAATTATATTAATAAGAAGGTGATCTATAGGGTATGTGGTATGGGCAGATACTTTGTCATAGGAGTATCTCTTACAAAAAATCAAATGATAATATTTCACTTTATTTCACTGGTTCTCAATCAAATTAGACCTATGTATTTAAACACAATTGAAAAACCTATGAACAGAGTTTTTAAAGGAGTATTAAATTAGCACCACATAATTTCAGCATGATAGGAACGATTACATATTACCTTCAAGGAGCGAGCCTTCAATATACATCAGCCAAAACTACAGTGATACCCTCTTCAGATACTAAGAACAATTACATGGAATACAATCCAATTTACTGTTATAGTGTCAGAGGAACAAAAACCAACTTCTGTATCTCGTGTAGATTTTATAAGATTTTGCCCCAATTCTCATTATGCCCATCTTTTGTGCAATAATTTCACCATTTCTGTAAAGACTTTTATCTACTTGGTCTCTTTGCAGCATGGTCTAGCTCCCTAGCAATCTCTTGTCTGTGACTCTTTATAGGCATGATTATTTTGATTATTTTATCAGTTCTTCACAAGAGTTTTGTTAACTGACTCCCAAAACTATAAGATTAATTAAGAGAAATGTGTGTTTGTGTGTGTGTGCGTGTGTGTGTGTGTGTGTGAGAGAGAGAGAGAGAGAGAGAGAGAGAGAGAGAATGTATTGTGAGGTCAGATTATTGTGCGAGACATAAAATATGGAATTCTGGCAATATTTCCATTATAAAGCAAACAGTTTCCATTTTCCCAGTAATAAGCTCTCACATACAGGGAATCATTTCTTGTGTTATGTAGAGAGAGGTAAATTGTATGGCCAAGGATACACAACACACTTATTTGTGATCTTTCAAAATAATAACATCAGGGGTCTATAATTCAATTAAGTGATTACCAAGATCTCCAGGCGTTTTGGGATGTAGTGGCATGTGTTTGTGTTGAATCATTTATTAAATGATGCAGAACACATTTTCCTCCTGAATATAGTATACTTTTATCCGGTTCTGATGAAAACCTTTAAACCTTTGCAGAATGGGCCTGGGAGACTATTCCTAAGGTTTAGAGTAGTCAGGAAGAAGACGCTAGAGAGGCAATATGGAGCAGTTTTGAGTAAATTATTAATATCTTTTATAAATACAAACAAGTGATCCCCAATCCAACAGTGGCCACTAAAGAGGTGATTCACCAACTTATAAGAAATCATCAAGGGCTCCAGATATTTAGCAAAAAATGTGTGATTGAAAAAAATATTTAAAACGTGTATGAGATTGCTATTCAAATACATAAAAATAGCATTAAAATAATGTAGCCCAAATGAGATTTCCGCTGAAGTACAGTTCCTGCCTCAAAATAAATACTAGAAGTTCTAGACTTTACTCTTTATAAGAAAAAGTTGAGGGGATCCCTGGGTGGCTCAGCGGTTTAGCGCCTGCATTCAGCCCAGGGTGTGATCCTGGAGTTGTGGGATCAAGTCCCACATCGGGCTCCCTGCATGGAGCCTCTTCTCCCTCTGCCTGTGTCTTTTCCTCTTTCTGTCACTCTCTCTCTCTCTGTCTCTCATGAATAAGTAAAATATTTAAAAAGAAAAAAAGAAAAGTTGAACTAGATGTCACTAAAAGTGCCTTTCAGGGGAACGCTCTTGCACTGTTAGTGGGCATACAAGCCAGTGCAGCCACTCTGGAAAACAGGATGGAGGCTGCTCAAGAAGTTGAAAATAGAGGTACCTTAAGACCCAGCAATTACACAACTGGGTATTTACCCCAAAGATACAGATGTAGTGAAACAATGGGATATCTGCACCCCGATGTTCATAGCAGCAATATCCACAATCGCCAAACTGTGGAAGGAGCCAAGATGTCTTTCGACAGATGAATGGATAAAGAAGATGTGGTCCATCTACATAATGGAATATGGCTCAGCCATCAGAAAGGATGGATACCTTACATTTACACTGACATGGCTGGAACTGGAGGGTATTATTCCAAGTGAAATTGATTAATTGGAGAAAGACAATTTTCATATGGTTTCACTCACGTGAAAAATATAAGAAATAGTGAAAGGGACCTTAAGGGAGAGGAGGGAAACTGAGTGCGGAAAAATTAGGGAGGAAGACAAATCGTGAGAGACTCTTGACTCTGGTAAACAAATGGAGGATTGCTGGAAGGGAGTGAGGTGGTGGGATGGGATAATTAGGTGATGGGCATTAGGGAGGGCACATGATGTGATGAGCACTGGATGTTATACTACATGTTGGCAAATGGACTTTAAATAATAATAAAAAAGAATAGTAGCTACGCTTGTATAGAGGAGAGGTATGCTCTAGAAAGAATAATGCCAACTGGACTTAGTATGGAATGCAAGTCTTAAAAATTCCATAAAATAGAGAAGGAAAGCAGGAATTTACTTACAGTCATTAAAAAGTATTTGCTTTCTCAGCAGGAAGTGCTCACATACTAAACTTGAGGTTTGGTTTGCCTATAGGTATGTTTATATCATTTTAACTATCAGTAAAATGTGAGTAACAACTTGAAAAAAAAAAGTGCCTTTCAACTTAGGTTCTAAGATCCTACAGCCAGAAGGCAAATAGGAAGCAATTGCTAGGTGTAGGTCAGAAGACTCTTTGCCTTATTTGATATTCATTAATAAAAAAGTATGCAGTTTGAAGAGCCGGTATAGGTAGCTAGTTATAGTTAGTACTAGTACCATTTCAATAGGGACTTAATCATACTTGTTGATGAGTTCTATTTGGCTCTAAGATTGAAGGCAAATTTGCATACTTGTTGCAGGAGATAGAAGAATCCTTGGGGACACTGTGCATCTCATCATCTGTATAAATTGAACAAATTACATGCACACTACTATTGCATATATGTGCATACCATTGCATACATGCACGCTGCTATTTTTCATATGTACAATATAACTGTGATGGGGAAAATGTGCGGTCATTTTATAGTGTTACTGAATACTATGTAATTCTTGGTATGGCATATTTTTTAAATCAGCTGTAAAGAACCAACAACAATGGTGTGGAGGGCCTCAGAATGTTCTAAAAATCAAAAAAGACCATAGTAACTTAAAAGGATGGAAATTTCCATTCTAGGCTTAGCATCTGTGACAGCGCCAGAACTAAGGTACTACATACATACTATCATAGTTTCGCCTGCCCTCACAGAATACACTGGGTAGCTTATATAGCAATATATATGTGTGTGTGTGTGTGTGTGTGTGTGTGTGTGTATCTCACAGCTCTGGAGGCTGACAAGAACAAGATCAATGTATCAATGTTCTGGCTGACTTGGGTTTTAGTGAAGGTTCTCTTCCTGGCTTATAGATGGCCACCTTCTCACTGTGTTCTTACATGGCAGAGATAGAAAGGTCTTGGTATCTCCATCTCTTTTAAGGACAATAATCCTGCTGAATTAGGACCCCACCTTTATGGTCTCATTTAATCTTTTTAAAAATTTAAATTCAATTTTTTTTAAATTTATTTTTTATTGGTGTTCAATTTACTAACATACAGAATAACCCCCAGTGCCCGTCACCCATTCACTCCCACCCCCCGCCCTCCTCCCCTTCTACCACCCCTAGTTCGTTTCCCAGAGTTAGCAGTCTTTACGTTCTGTCTCCCTTTCTGATATTTCCCACACATTCCTTCTCCCTTCCCTTATATTCCCTTTCACTATTATTTATATTCCCCAAATGAATGAGAACATATAATGTTTGTCCTCCGACTGGCTTACTTCACTCAGCATAATACCCTCCAGTTCCATCCACGTTGAAGCAAATGGTGGGTATTTGTCATTTCTAATAGCTGAGTAATATTACTCAATTATTTAATCTCAATTACCTCGTAAAGGTCCCATCTCTAAGTTCACATTGGGGGTTAGTGCTTCAACATATGAATTTGGGAAGGACATAATTCAGTTCATAGCACACACATATGATAGTTCCTTTATTAAGTTTGGATCTGTAAAACAGCCCTAGATTTATTACCTTGGAAAATTCATGTCATTTTCTAGTACTAATCAAAGATTGTCATTCAAGCTTTCTAATATAGGAGGACTTTAGAAAATCCACACAGTTCTCTGCTCTGGCTTATTTCTAGGGGAGACCAAAAAATCCCTAAGAAATAGTGGACTACTTATAATTCCAAAAGAATTATAGAAAAATGTACTCAGGAGCAACTTTCAAAAATTATAACTCAGTTGAGAATTTTCACATAACAACATTTGTGGAAAAATTGGATGGTTTCTTCCTACCAACTGGTAACCAGTTGGCCAATATTTTCATTTCTAAGGTAATTGTTTACTATCCCTGAACTATGCAGTCTGGTATCTCAAATGACAAATATTAATGTACTTGTTATTGGTCAGGGTTTTTTAATATTATTACTACTTTAATATCAACCATTGAAATCTTTCTCTAGTATTTTCTTTTTTCCCTGACTTCTTATGTCTTTTGTTGTTATAAATATCCCAGATAAAAACAACAAACATTAAACATTTCTACATTTTGATGCTAGTAACATTAATTGAAATATGAATTCTCGGGCAGCCGGGTGGCTCAGCGGTTTAGTGCTGCCTTCAGTCCAGGGACTGATCCTGGAGACCAGGGATCAAGTCTCACGTCGGGCTCCTTGCATGGAGCCTGCTTCTCCCTCTGCCTGTGTCTCTGCCACTCTCTCTCTCTCTCTCTTTCTCTCTCTCTCTCAAGAATAAATAAATAAATAAAATCTTTTCTAAAAAAGAAATATGAATTCTCCTCAAATATCAGATATCCTCTTATTGTCTGTAATTAGCAGTGAACAATGTTCCATAGCCTCTAATATTATAGAACAATTTTCACAAATAAGTTACATTTTGAACAAGAAAAAATCCCTCTCTTTCTACAGAATTTTGTAGAACTGGCTTGCATCTAAGCATACCATTACCATTATCAAAATATGTCTCCAAAAGAACCAGCATAGAAAGTATAGCAATCAAGAAAATTAATTTCAACATTAATAGCCTATATCTTGCTATGCTTGTAACGAGAAACACCGAGATATTTAACTTAACCAAATTTTGTGAGAATACTACTACTCATAATAGCAAATGTAGTCTCCTATTTTATTAGTTATCTAACTAAAGGGATTGACAACTACCTCTAAAATAAAATTACACATATGTCATTGGAATTTGGAAGTTGCATTTAAAAAAACCTAAGGAAGAATATATTCCTAAGGAAGAATGCATTTAAAAAAACCTAAGGAAGAATATAAGGTAAAAAGAATATATTATTTTTGGTAATTATTTTTGAACTTAGAAATGCTTATATAATTTACTGGTAAGTCTTGATGATGTCTCTATTTACCTACTTGCCAATATTTTTTGCAAATCGAACTTCAATTAAAAAAAATATATATATATACCCTCACCAAAAAGTTTTGCATCTTTCACAAGTAAAATGTCACTTTAAATAATTTATAATATGGTTCATATTATTTTATTTTTTTTCACTTCCAAAGATTATAGTATGGGTTTTATGAGAAAATTAATATGTGGGAAAAAGAACAGGAATTAGGAGAAAACATCACTTTAAAGCAAATTTTTTTTTAAAATACAAATCTATGCCTATTTGGCCTGTGGTAAACATACTTCATAAACATAATAAAACATGAAAAGAGGTGATGTTATTTAGTAAGCTATAAATGTATATACTCTTATACTTGGAATGTTAAAATGAAGGGAAAAAGAGTCCCTTTCTTTCAGGTGTTCCTTATGAAGAGATGTTTTCAGTAACTTCAACTAGTATCTAATATTGAATTAGATTTCTACATTTTCTTTCCACTGAATTCATTTGCTCTATGCTTACCATCTATCATTGGATTTTTCGTGGTTGGTCTCTTTGTTTATCCTTTACCTTAAAACTAAGTAAACAGTTAATCATATTGATGGGAACTGGTTGATATGTATAGCTAACGTATATGATATTCCAAGTTCTCCGATTGGCACATAATATACATTACATACTGAATCTTTATAATAACTTAATGAATTATAAAGAAACTAGAGTTCAGAAACACCAAGTAAGTTGGCAGGCATCACAAAAATCCCAGGGATATAAAAACAGTTCTCTATAACTTCAAATTCTACGTTTTTCCACTTCCATGATACATTTTAGATAATAAATTTTTTAGGAACTCAAAAAGAATACATTTGGTTGGGTTATGTGCCTGAAGCTCCTTCTCAGGCCTTTTGCAACAGCTCTCTCACTGGTCCCCTGAATCTCTCTATTCTCTCTAGAGGGGAGCAATCCTTTTTAAAGTAATCCTATTAAAGCAGAAATCTGATCAAATCACTCTCCTGCTCTAATGAGGCCTCTCATCATACTTAGAACTAAATTCGAAGTCCTTACCAGCACCCTGCTTTTGACACAGACATCTCTTCTACTTCATTTTCCCCATCATACCAATCACACTGGGTTTCTTGCCATCCCATGAATATACCAATATGCCCCCAAATCATACCATGCACTTGCTGTTTAATGCATCTGGAATGATTCTCTCCTATTCCATCATCCTTTATTTCTTAGTCTGCTTTAATTTCCTTTATACTTCTTTTTATCAGATTTTTTAAAAAAAATTATCATATCCTCCCACCCTTTAAGTCTCTCTCTCTGTCTCAGGTTCATTGCTATAGTCTAGGAATTAGACATTGCATGATACATGATAGACATTCAATACATATTTATTTATGTTAGACCTTCTTTGTATTTTATAAGGCTAGTGTCTTTGGCTTTATCACTCTTAGAAAAGATGTCACAGTTACAGGTTCTCCTTAACAGGAAAAAAGAAGTGGAAAATCATATGCATATCAATCCAATTTATTGAGAAATACATTTTATTTACTATTTAGTTTACTACTCTTGAAATCACCATACTCTTATAAAAACCCACAAGCCACCTCTATCAGGAGTCTTTTTTTTTTTTTTAAATATTTATTTATGATAGTCATACACACACACAGGGAGAGAGAGAGAGAGGCAGAGACACAGGCAGAGGGAGAAGCAGGCTCCCTGCACCGGGAGCCCGACGTGGGATTCGATCCCGGGTCTCCAGGATCGCGCCCTGGGCCAAAGGCAGGCGCCAAACTGCTGCGCCACCCAGGGATCCCTCTATCAGGAGTCTTATGCTGGATAACAAGCAGCCTCAAAACTTTATGGGTTGAAATAACTATCCATTTGCTTAGGATTCTGTTGGGATAGACTGGGCTCAGGTGAATATTGCTTCTGTTCTACACAGTGTCAGCTGGGTTCAGTGCTCGTTTGTGCCAGCTGGTATGTTGGCTAGGGGCTGCCTGGCTCCATATTGTGTTGTTAGTCACTTGTTCAGGGCCTCTATCTCCATGTGCTGACTCATTCTCAAGGAGGCTAGACTGGGTTTATTTAAAAGGTGACACAGAATCTAAGAGAATAAGAACAAGAGCTGCACAATTTTTGGATGCATTCCTTAAAAGTTGTATAACATTTGCATCCATCCTGTTCTTTTTTTAATAAAGATTTTATTTATTTATTCATGAAAGACAGAGAGAGAGAGAGAGAGAGAAGAGAGAGAGAGAGGCAGAGACATAGGCAGAGGGAGAAGCAGGCTCTCTTCTCTGCTGGGAGCCTGATGCAGGACTTGATCCCAGGACCCTGGGATCAGGACCTGAGCCAAAGGCAGATTTTCAACTACTGAGTCACCCAGGTGTCCCCATCCTATTCTTTTGATCAGAACAAGTCAAAAGACATGGTCTGGAATCAAGGGTTGAGAAGATAGATCCTGCCTTTTTTACAGGAGGAACTGTAGGAATTTGGGACATTTTTAGCTTACTATGCCATCACAATTTTCTGTTCCTGAATGGTTGAGCTGTTTGGCTAAGTGTACATATAGAGCTACTCTGCTCGCCAGGAGATAGTGCACCATATCTACTTTGTTGGGAGACGATTTTGACAATACCACTGGGTAGCTTCCATAAATAAATAAATAAATAAATAAATAAATAGGCAGAGAAGTACTTTTAATAATGTAAATATTCCAACTGGTTTCAAAGTAAGAATTTAAAAGCCCATTTCAAATGGTAAATTCCTCTAGGATTATATCTTAGAAGAAGGAAAATCTTGTTGCCAACTGACTTAACTTTGGGTAGCTGATGTAGAGGTCAAGCAAGGTTAGAGCAAAGGGAAACAGGTTGCACAGTTTCATGAGTCATTAAAAATAAAGAGGCAAAAAGAAAAAAGCACAGTCTGTTGAGTAGTTTTGCTTTTAAATTACCAATGCTAGATTCAAATATTTTCATAATTTGCTTTTGCTGACTTTGCAGAAAGATTCCCTTTCAGATCTACAAAGCTTGCATTTATATCTTGCAATAAAATTACAGGAGAGCTAGAAGAGACTTTATTTCAGTGCAGACTGAGCAGTGTGTTTTCCTTTTATTTTTATTATTTTTAATTCTGTCTTACAACATCACATGAGGGAAAATCAGTGTTACTAGCTTCTCACTTTCCTAAGAACTAACTGGTGAGACACCAAGAAAGATATATACAGGTCAAATATTCAAGAGAATATATAGTGTAATGTAGGAGAATGCTACAAAATGGCCTATTTATTTACAACCATTTCTTTTAGGTGTCACTCATTCAAGCTAACAAGTATTTATGATATACTGCTTATGTATAGAGGAGGCCTTGAGCCAAGTGCTGTGAAGGGAAAAAAAATGTTTATGATAAATCCTCATTCTCCAGAAACCTGCAACAGCATGAGAAAGTGCAGGTGCTCAAATTTCTTTATTTTAAGCCAACATAAGGTTAACAACTGTCTTACTACCATCAGCATTTTTCACAGAACTAGAACAAACAATTCTAAAATCTGTATGGAACCACAAAAGACCCTGAATAGTCAAAGCAGTCTTAAGAAACAAAAGCAAAGCTGGAGGCATCACAATTCCAAATTTAAAGCTCTATTACAAAGCTGTAGTCATCAAAACAGTATGATACTGGCACAAAAATAGACATATAGATCAACAGAAGAGAACGGAAAACCCAGAAATAAACCCACAACTTCATGATCAGTTAATCTTCAACAAAGTAGGAAAGAATATCCAATGGGAAAAGGACAGTCTTCAACAAATAGTGTTGGGGAAAGTGGATGGCAACATGCAAAAAAAAGAAGTAGACCATTTTATTATACCATAAACACAAACACGTACACACACACACACACACACACACACACAATGGATTAAGGACCTAAATATGAGACCTGAAACGATAAAAATCTCTGGAAGAGAAAACAGGCAGTAACCTCTTTGGTAAGGATGTGGAGAAAAAAGAAATCCTTTACACTATTGGTCGAAATGCAAACTAGTATAACCACTGTGGAAAACACTATGGCGGTTCCTCAAAAAATTAAAAATATAATTACCTTACTATCCAATAATTACACTACTGTGTATTTACCCAAAGAATACAAAAATACTAATTTAAGGTATATATGCATCCCTATGTTTATTGCAGAATTATTTACAATAGCCAAATTATGAAAGCAGCCCAAGTGTCCACCATAGATGAATGGAAAGGAAGGGCGTGTGTGTGTGTGTGTGTGTGTGTATTATATTCTAACATAAAAAAAAAAAAACATAAATAGGGGAGGGGCAAGATGGTGGAAGATTAGGGTCCCCAAATCACCTGTCCCCACCAAATTACCTAGATAACCTTCAAATCATCCTGAAAATCTACGAATTCGGCCTGAGATTTAAAGAGAGAACAGCTGGAAGGCTACAGTGAGAAGAGTTCGCGCTTCTATCAAGGTCAGAAGACGGGGAAAAAGAAATAAAGAAACAAAGGCCTCCAAGGGGGAGGGGCCCGCGAGGAGCCGGGCTGAGGCCGGGGCGAGTGTCCCCAGGACAGGAGAGCCCCGTCCCGGAGGAGCAGGAGCTGCACCGACCTTCCCGGGCGGAAAGGGGCTCGCAGGGAGTTGGAGCAGGACCCAGGAGGGCGGGGATGCCCTCGGGCTCCCGGGGACAGTAACAGACACCTGCGCCCCGGGAGAGTGCGCGGAGCTCCCTAAGGGCTGCAGCGCACGGCGGGACCCGGAGCAGCTCGGAGGGGCTCGGGGGCGGCTCCGCGGAGGGGGCTGCGGGGCAGGAGCGCAGAGATCTATAAAGAACTTATTAAACTCAACAGCAAAGAAACAAACAATCCAATCATGAAATGGGCAAAAGACATGAACAGAAATCTCACAGAGGAAGACATAGACATGGCCAACATGCACATGAGAAAATGCTCTGCATCACTTGCCATCAGGGAAATACAAATCAAAACCACAATGAGATACCACCTCACACCAGTGAGAATGGGGAAAATTAACAAGGCAGGAAACCACAAATGTTGGAGAGGATGCGGAGAAAAGGGAACCCTCTTGCACTGTTGGTGGGAATGTGAACTGGGGCAGCCACTCTGGAAAACTGTGTGGAGGTTCCTCAAAGAGTTAAAAATAGACCTGCCCTACGACCCAGCAATTGCACTGTTGGGGATTTACCCCAAAGATTCAGATCCAATGAAACACCGGGACACCTGCACCCCGATGTTTCTAGCAGCAATGTCCACAATAGCCAAACTGTGGAAGGAGCCTCGGTGTCCAACGAAAGATGAATGGATAAAGAAGATGTGGTCTATGTATACAATGGAATATTACTCAGCCTTTAGAAATGACAAATACCCACCATTTGCTTCAACGTGGATGGAACTGGAGGGTATTATGCTGAGTGAAGTAAGTCAGTCGGAGAAGGACAAACATTATATGTTCTCATTCATTTGGGGAATATAAATAACAGTGAAAAGGAATATAAGGGAAGGGAGAAGAAATGTGTGGGAAATATCAGAAAGGGAGACAGAACATAAAGACTGCTAACTCTGGGAAACGAACGAGGGGTGGTGGAAGGGGAGGAGGGCGGGAGGTGGGGGTGAGTGGGTGACAGGCACTGAGGGGGGCACTTGATGGGATGAGCACTGGGTGTTATTCTGTATGTTGGCAAATTGAACACCAATAAAAAATAAATTGATTATAAAAAACATAAATAACATAAATAAAAAGATTTTATGGCTTTTTCAGCCATAAAAACGAATGAAATCTTGCTATTTGGAATGATATGAATGGAGCTAGACAGCATAGTGCTCTGTGAAGTCAGTCAAAGAAGGACAAATACCACATGATTTCACTTATATGTGTAATTTAAGAAATAAAACAGACAAGCAGAGGCAAAAAAAAAGGTAAGAAAGATAAATCAAGAAACAGACTCATATTACAGAGAACAAACTGATGGTTAGCAGAGGGGAGTGGGAATTGGGTGAAACAGATGATGAGGATTAAAGAGTACACTTGTGATGAACATCAGGTGATGTATGGAAGTGTTGAATCACTATATTGCATGTTAGCTAACTGGAATTAAAATAAAAACTTAAAAGATTAATGTGAAAAAATAGAGGAAAATAAATGTCATTCATTTCCAAATACAGTGCATACCAAGAGTCACAGAAACAAGGCCTTAGGAGAGCAAGACTGAGAAATCTCCATATTCAAATAACACCTGTGTTTCTATCTTTCCCTCATGAGGTATTTGAATAGATGCTCATTCAATAGGAGTGAAATGATTCCATGAGCTAGCAAATATCTTTAAACTGTAGCAATGGTTCCCAAACTTGTCTGCATGTTAGAATCACCTGGACATCTTTTAAAAATAGCCTAGATCATATTCCATGCCAATTAAATCAGAATCTGCGCCGGGGTGCGGAGTGGGATCTCAATGTGCAGACAAATCTGTGAATCCCTGAACAAGAGCAAATATCACCAATTAGCTGAAATTTCCACTTTGCAATTGAACACATTCTGTATCTCCATGATCATGCCCAAATCAAGATCTTAGAAATATATAAAATTTCAACTTCTCTTAAAGAGATTATCAAAGTTTAAGAATTCACTTCTTAAAGTTTAAAAAATCTCACTTCTTTAAGCTCTAACGTTGAGCTTACTACATTCTGTACCACAAACAGCAAAGTGTATATTCCAGAGAACTGTAGGAATAATAAATAGTCCTTCATCTATTTTTGAAATGGTGACCCTTAGATTTCTGGTCATGTTGACATCAATCTCAATAAAGGAATCTGGGTCCAGATTTCTCTTTCTTAATGGATATCAGATCTGGAGAATTTCTGAAATGTTTTCTAAATGTTTCATAGGATGCATTCGTACATGCCCCAAATAATATAAATTTGGAATCCTCACATCATTATTTCTGCTGCATTAATTTGATGTAAAATTTTACATATTTTTCCCCCTAGGTATACCTGCTTTGAAACAAGTCAAGATCAAGCAACATCAAAAGTGCAGGGACATGTTACATCTTTCCATCAACACAACTGTAAAGATCATTAGTCTGCAAGTCTAATAATCAGGATCTGTATAAACATGCAGTGGAAAGAAACAATTATAAATTGCATGTGATTATATAAAATATAATACTAATTATAGTGATCTATAGAAAGAGGTTAGATTTAGCTATAGAACTAAGAGGTTAGTTCAACTTTGTGCACTTTTAATCATTATACTTGATCCACAAAAAAAGGTGAATTGAACCATTTTCCTGAAATATTTCATTTTTTTTTTATCTTTTCAAAAGATGAGTCAGGTGACTGACTTGACCAGTTCATTCTTGTTTTTGGCATTTGGTAGCCTGGGGTGGACACTTATAAAGAATAATCCTTCTGTTTCCAGGTGTTTGCAGTTCAAATATAAACCAGCTGCCTTTTTAGATTAAATAAGTTTCCCTTTGATATTAGGACATTGAACACAGTAATTCTGGAGAAATTCATTTTAAGAAAGTACAGTAAACAAAAAAGACACAGTCCCTGTTTATAATCTAGTGGGAGACATAGGCACTAAGTGATTGTATTAATAACATACCCTAGAGACACTTAATTTACTTGTATATCTCAAATGAAAAGTTCAAAAGAAACCAAGACAGGAACTCTCAACTGAATTTTCTGACATTATAATTCTATATATATTCAAATACTTGTATAAGCAGAGAATTTCCATTTGCTTGTGGATTTCCTCTGCTTCTCACTGATCTGCAATGTACATAAAAGCTGCTTAGAATAGTCACCACTTAATAAAATGAAACCAGCTGATTTATAGATAAAATTCAGAATATTGTGTAATGGTGAAAACATTTAAACACAACCTGGGTAAAAAATGAAGCTAGTGGGCGGCCCCGGTGGCCCAGAGGTTTAGCGCTGCCTGCAGCCCAGGGTGTGATCCTGGAGACCTGGGATAGAGTCCCACATCAGGCTCCTTCCATGGAGCCTGCTTCTCCCTCTGCCTGTGTCTCTGCCTCTCTCTCTCTCTCTCTCTGTCTCTCATGAATAAATCAAATCTTAAAAATAAATAAACAAATAAATAAAAGCTTTTAAAAAAATGAAGCTAGTGTATGTCAAAGTTAACCTTGGGTTTTCCCCTGGAAGTAACACTATTACCCAGAAACTAACGATGGAGATAGTGGGGGAAAAGATGAAGGGAAAAAATTGTATGTTCACTCTGAGCAAGGAATGTAATAAACATTCCTTAGAATCAGACAAGTGAGAACAGGCATGTAGGAACTGCATCAGTGTTCTGTTACAACTAAGTAAAATCCAAAGTTCAATCCAGGTCTTTGTGCTAGACTGTTTTGACTTGATGATTTATGAGTAATCAGTCCAATATGTATGACATAGTTTCCCAAATCCAACACATATTTGGTATCCTGATGTAGTGGAGATTTTATATAACTTATGATGGACTAGAGATCACAACTGCAAGAATAATGCCAACAATGGTTTGCAAATCACATAGAAGAATAACAGGCATAATTTTTAAAGCCAAGGAAGCAAAAAAAAAAAAAATCAGTCTGCCTTGAAAACTAAGTGATCATTTCTCCCAGAAAACCTTCTTCAACAGGTAAATCATTCACAGCTTAATCTTTTTTAATTTTTCATTTAAATTTTGAGTTTTTATTTCCAGTATAGTTAACATACAGTGCTACATTAGTTTCAGGTGTACAAAATAGTGATTCAACAATTCTATACATTACTCATTGTTCATCATGATAAGTGTACTCTTAATCCCCTTCATCTATTTCACCTATCCGTCCCCACCACTCCTCCGGTAACCATCAGTTTGTTCTTTATAATTAAGAGTCTGTTTTTTGGTTTATCTTTCTCACCTCTTTTTTCCCCTCTGCTAATCTGTTTTGTTTCTTAAATTCCATATATGAGTGAAATCATGTGGTATTTGTCTTTCTCTGACTATTTCACTTAGCATTATACTGACTAGCTCTATCCATGTCACTGTAAATGGCAAGATTTCATTCTTTTTTATGGCTGAATAATATTCCAACCCACATGTACACACCCTTCTTTATCCATTCATCTATCAGTGGACACTTGGGTTACTTTCATGATTTGGCTATTGTAAATAATGCTGCAATGAACACAGGCATGCATATATCCTTTGAAATTAGTGTTTTTGTATTCTTTGGCTAAATACTCGGTAGTGCAATTACTGGATAGTAAGGTAGTTATATTTTTAATTTTTGAGGAAACTCTATACTGTTTTCCACAGTGGCTGTACCAGTTTGCATCCCCACCAACAGTGCAAGAGGGTTCTATCCTTGCAAACACTTGTTTTTTGTGTTGTTGATTTTAGCCATTCTGAAAAGTCCGAGGTGATATCTCATTGTAGTTTTGGTTTGCATTTCCCTGCAAGTGGTAAGTGATGATGAACATCTTTTCATGTGTCTATTGGCCATCTGCAATGTCTTCTTGTGGAAATGTCTGTTTACATCTTTTGTCCCTTTTAAACTGGATTATTTGTTTTTTTGGTGTTGGGCTGTACAAGTTTTTTATAAATTTTGGATATTAACCCTTTATTAGACATGTCATTTGCAAATATCCTCTCCCATTCCATAAGTTGCCTTTTAGTTTTGTTGTTTCCTTCACTGTGCAGAAGCTTTTTATTTTGATGTAGTCCCAACTGTGTTTTGTATCTCCTTGCCTCAGGAGATTTATCTAGAAATAGGTTACTATGACTGATGTCAAAGAGATTACTACCAGGGCATCTGGGAGCTCAGTCAGTTATGTGTTCAACTCTTGATTTGGGCATGATCTCAGGGTCCTGAGATCAAGCCTTGAGTCAGGCTGTGCACTGAGCAATATGATGTATCACACTGATTGGCAGATACTGAACCACCCTTCCATCCAGGGAATATATCCTACTTGATTGTGGTAAATGATATTTTTAAATGAATTGTTGGATTTGGTTTACTAGTATTTTCTGAAGATTTTTGCATGTATGTTCATCAGAGATATTCACTATAGTTCTCTCTCTATATTTTTTTTTTTTTTTGTAGTGTCTTATTGGATTTTGGTATCAGGGTAATGCAGGCCATGTTAGAATGAATTTGGAAGTTTCCTACCTGTTTCATACTTTTGGAATAGTTTGGGAAGAATAAGTATTAACTTCTCTTTAAATGTTTGGTAGAATTCACGTGTAGAAGCTGTTTGGTCCTCAATTTTTGTTTGTTGGAATTTTTTTGATTACAGATTCAATCTCACTGCTGACAATTGCTCTGATCAAATATACTATTTCTCCCTGATTCAATTTTGGGAGGTTATGTGTTTCTAGAAATTCATCCATTTCTCCTAGAGAAATTCATCCATTTCTCTCCCTTGTCCTATTTGTTGGTATGTAGTTTTTCATGATATTCTCTTATATTCCTTTGTCTTTGTTGTATCTGTTGTTATTTCTCCTTTTTTAGAATAATTTCTGATTTTGTCCATTCGAGTCCCCCTTTTTTTTAATGAATCTGGCTAAAGCATTATTGCTTTTGTTAATCTTTCAAAGAATTAGCTCTTGGATCTAGTGATCTGTTCTAAGATTTTTTTGTGTGTTTTTTTGTTTTTTAGTTTCTATTTTTTTTATTCCTATCTAATCATTATTTTCTTCCTTTTACTGCTTTCGGGTTTTGTTTGTTCTTTTACTAACTTCTTTAGGTGTAAGGTTGGGTTATTTATTTGAGATTTTTCTTGCTTCTTAAGGTAGTCCTGGCATTGCTATAAACTTCCTTCTCAGAATGCTTTTGTTGCATCCCAAAGATTTCGGACTACTGTGGTTTCATTTTCATTTTGTCTCCATGTATTTTCTTATTTCCTTTTTTTTCCTGGATTCATGTGCCTTTATTTTTTTAATAATAAATTTATTTTTTATTGGTGTTCAATTTGCCAACATATAGAATAACACCCAGTGCTCATCCCGTCAAGTGCCCCCCTTCAGTGCCCGTCACCCATTCACCCCCAACCCCCGCCCAATTCTTGGTTGACTCATTCATTGTTTAGTAGCATGTTATTTAACCTCCATGTATTTGTATTCTTTCCAGATTTTGTCTTGGGGTTGATTTGTAGCTTCATAGCATTGTGGTCAGAAAAGATGCATGGAATAACTTTGATATTTTTGAATTTGTTGAGGCTTTTTTTGAAGCGTAATATATGAACTATCTAGAGGATATTTCATGTGTACTGGAAGAAAGTGTGTATCCTGCTGTTTTAGGATGCCATGCTCTGAATATATCTGTTAAATCCAACTGGTTCAATACGTCATTCAAAGCTATTTTTTCCTTCTTGATTTTCTGTTTACATGATCTGTCCATTTATGTAAATGGGCTGTTAAATCCCCCTATTATTGTATTACTATTGATTAGTTCCTTTATATTTATTATTGACTGCTTCATGTATTTGGGTGTTCCTAAATTGGGTGCATAAATATTTATAACTATAATGGATTATCCATTAATCCCATTATAATGGATTATCCCATTATAATGGATTATCCCAATGGATAATGTTGGATTATCCCCTTAATGATTATATAGTGTCCTTTGTGTCTTGTTACAGTCTTTGTTTTAAAGCCTACTTTGTGTAATGTAAGTATTGCTACCCTGGTTTTCTTTTCACATCCATTTATGTGATAAATATTTCTCCATCCTTTCATGCTCAATCTGCATGTGTCTGTAGGTCTGAAGTGAGTCTCCTATAGGCAGCATATAGATGGGCCTTGGTTTTTATTTTTATCCATTCTGTCATCCTGTGTCTTTTGATTGGAGCACTTAAGTCTATTTACATTCAAACTAATTATTGATAGGTATGCATTTATTGCTATTTTGTTACTTGTTTTATCATTGTTTTTATAGTTTTTCTTCATTCCTTTCTTCTCTTTCTCTCTTCTCTCATATTTGTTGGCTTTCTCTAGTGATATATTTGGATTCATTTCTCTTTATCTTTGTATATCTATTGCTGGTGTTTTATTTGTGGTTACCATTAGGTTTATATGTAATATCTTTAGTATATAATAGTCTATATTAAGTTGATACACTTAAGCTCAGTCTTTATTCTTCTCCTCCCCATATTTTGGTATATGGTTTCATACTACACATCCTTTTCTTCCGTCAGTTCCTTAACTTTTACAGATACACTTATTTTTACTGTCTTTGTGCTTCCTACTTTCCTTACTCTTGCCTTTCCTTACTCTTTTTCCATTCAAAGAGTCTCTGTTCACATTTCTTGTAAGGCTGGCTTGTGATCATGAATCCCGTATCTTTTGTTTGCCTGGAAAATTCTTTATCTCTTCTTTTATTTTGAATGATATTCTTGCTGATGGAATATTCTTGGTGCTCACTTTTTCCTTTAAGCACTTTGAATATATCATGCCACTCCCTTCTGGCCTGCAAAGTTTCTGCTAAAGAATTAGCTGATAGCCTTATGGGATTTCCCTAGTATATGATTGTTTTTTTCTCTTGCTGATTTTAAAATTCTCGCTTTATCACTACTCTTTTTGCCATCTTAATTACTACATGTCTTGGTGTGGACTCCTTGGATTGATTCTGGGCTTCCTGGATCTGGAGTTCTGTTTCCTTCCCCAGATTTGGGAAGCTTTGAGCTATTATTTCCTCAAATAAATGTTCTGCCCTCTTTTCTCTCTCTTCTCCTTCAGGGATCCCCATAATGTGAATGTTATTAAACTTGATGGTACCCTTGATGTCCCTTAGTCTATTCTCATTCCGTATAATTTTTTTCTCTCACATGTTCAGCTTGATTACTTTCTATTCTGTGTTCTTCAGGTCACTGATTCATTCTTCTGATTCATCTATGTACTATTTATTCCACCTAGTGTATTTTTTATTTTATTTATTGTGTTATTCATCTTTGATTGGTTCTTTTTCATATCATTGTTAAAGATTTCACTAATGTCTTCCACTCTTTTTAAAAATTTTTGTCTATTTATTTATTTGAGGCATGGGAGAGGCAGAAAGTGGGCGAGACAAACGCTAAGCAGACTCTGAGCTGAGTATACATCTCAATGTGAGGCTTGATCTCATGATCCTGAGATCATGACCTCAGCCAAAACCAAGAGCCAGATGCTTAACCCACTGCACCATTCTGGTGGCCCTTATTAAAATTAATTAATTAATTAATTAATTAATTAATGATGTCTTCCACTCTTTTCTCAAGTCCAATTAATATTTTTATGATCATTAGCTTAAATTCTCTATCAGGCATAGTATTTATCCACTTGTCTAACTCTGTGTTTTTCCTGTGTGTTAGGAAAGACAGCTACATCTCCTGCACTTGAAAATAATGAGTTATGGGGGATCCCTGGGTGGCTCAGTGGTTTAGCGCCTGCCTTTTGCCCAGGGCATGATCCTGAAGACCCAGGATGTAGTTGTCCCACATCAGGCTCCCTGCATGGAGCCTGCTTCTCCCTCTGCCTATGTCTCTGCCTCTCTCTCTCTCTCTCTCATGAATAAATTTAAGAAATCTTTAAAAAAAAGAAAATAATGGGTTATGAAGCAAAGATCTTATAGTGCTCTGAAGTGCAGTATTGCCTGTTCATCAAAACCTGGTGTTTCAGAGTTATCTCCTATGTGATGTGTATACCCTGCTGTTGTGGCTGAAGTGCGTTTTCCTTCAGTCCAGTTGTATGCAATGGCCCTCTTTGCCTGTTATAGGCAGTGTTCAGTCCCTGTGGTGTTAGTGGGCCAGTCTGGGGACAAGTTGGGCTTGAGTTAGAGCATTTGTCAGAGATGCAGCAACACTGAACTACAAGGCAATTTATCTGTGTTGTCCTCTCAGAATCTTTTGTTGGTAGGTGGGGCCTGTAATCAAACAAGTTGTCTATCTCTAACCCACTATTGGGTTTCCATCTGACTGGTGTGTGTGTATAGCTTTCCCTCTCTCTGGGGCAGGAGTCATTTTGGAATGGTGGTAGTCACTGAAGGTGCTGTTGCACACTGCCAGGCCTGTGGTACTGCCTTGTCTGGGTTTGGCCAACAGTGTGTTGGAGAGGGCAGATCCATTGAAGTACAGTATAGGGGGCAGGCAGTGTGGCAGGGCGGAGGCACTAGCAAGCTTTGAGTGCTGCCATTCTTCTGCATGAGGGGGCCTTAGAGTGCACAGACTGAGATGGGTTGTCCAGAGGCATGGGTTAGCAGAAGTATAGTTTGGTAGAGGAGGGCGAGGGGGCGGGTAGGTGGCAGTACTAGTAAGTTAGGTAGTGAGTCTGGCAGGTGGTCCTGTGCTTATGCAAGAGTGGGGGTGGGGGAGGGGGAGACAAGTGGAGCCTGCTAGTTCCTTTGATGCTGGAGGAGCTCCCTGCTGATTTCTGTTCTTCCTGGACATGCTCTGAGATTAGTAAATAACTCTCCCTCCCATATGCTCCAGACATCTTTCAAACTGTTGCCTCTATGCTGTACCTGAGGGAAGCTGTTTGTCGTGCTGTCTCTTTAAGGGCCAGGATTCATGTCTTCTCACCCACAGGCTTCTCAAAGCTGACCCTGCTGATTTTCTAAAATTCCAGATTTTAAGTCCTGCTGGTTGTAAGAACTTACAAAATTCAGCCCCTCTGGTTTTCAAAACCAAATGTTATGGGATTCATCTTCCCTATGCAGGCCCCCTGGTGTGGGGTTTGTTTTGCTCCCCTCTCTATGCTGTGACTTCCTTCCTGCCCACAGATAGTCCTGGCAGGACTGACTGCCTCTCTGCCCTTCACACCCTCTTAGTGGGGCCTCTTCTCTACAGCTAATTGGGGGTTTATTCTGCCTGTCCTTGGGGCATTTTCTGGGTTATCTACACTGATGTCAGTGTTACCTAGTTGCATCCACGGGGTGAGCCTGGGGCCCTCCTATTCCATCATCTGCCCCAGAAGTCTCTGCAGGCTACTCTTTTTTTTTTTTTTTTTAAGATTTTTATTTATTTATTCATGAGAGACACAGAGAGAAAGGCAGAGACACAGGAATAGAGAGAAGCAGGCTCCCTGTGGAGAGCCCGACATGGGACTCGATCCCGGGTCTCCAGGATCATGCCCTGGGCTGAAGTGGCCTTAAACCACTGAACCACCCAGGGATCCCCCAAAATGAAGAGTTTTAGAAAGTGCCCACCAGTTTTAGAAAGTGCCTTGTTTGCATAATTGTCAAGGCAATTATAATATAGACAGATATTTTAGATTCATAATAAAGAATTCATAATACCATAGTTTTCAAGGAGTAACAGAAAAAAATAAGGATAACTTGGTCAATTATTTTAAAAAATACATTCAGTTATTCAGCTATCCTTTACTCTAATGTCATGTTCTCTTCCTTTTTAAGGCTTTCTTTTTCTGAAAAGATAGGGATTTTAGACAATATGTATTTTTATTTTTATTTTATTTTTAAATTTGTTTAAGTTCAACTTAACAACATATAGTATAATAACCAGTGCTCATCATATCACGTGATGATATATATTTTTAAATGCCATTACTTTTTTTTCCATTTTGGTTTTATGATGATATCCAAACTCTAAAGGCCACTGCCACTGTATTTTTTAAGCCTTCTCCTTTTGAGTAGATTAGAATATCTTTAATCAAAACTATTGGTCATAAAATTGCTGAGCTAAAGCTTAGAGAATTTTTCATACTCTGATAAAATATGTTTTATTCACAAGGAAGTTGCATGTTTTCCATCTTCAAGTCAAAGCCCACCCCACCCCCCGCCACCATGGTAATAATGAATCTAGCAAATGAGTATGTGCATGTGCTTCCCATTTCTTCTTGGTACACAGGGCTCTGAGGAATTCCTAAGATCATGCTGGTTACCTATGAGTGCTGTCAGGCTATCCTGCAGGCATAGAGAGAGACCATTGTAAGCAACCTTAAGTAGGAGTACAGGGGTATCCAAGTTTGTTTGCATGTTTTTGATCCTCTAATCCTTATTCCAAGAAGCAGCCTCTGAGGGTCCCCTGGGGATCAAGCTATCCATAGAACAAATAATACCCAGGCAGTATATTAGGCCCCAAAGAAAAGCAAGCTACTTCACATGACTTTCAATGAGCTCTACTTCCAGCCTCATGCTCCTTTCTTCTTGTGACACTCTCTCTCTGCCCAACTTGGCATCATGGCCTTCCATCAGGTCCTGGAATCGGTCTACCTCCTACTTGCTCACCACCTTCTCAAAACGCTGCTTTCTCTACCCTGAATATTCTATACTGCTAGCTCCATCATTGATGTCTCAACATAAATTTCACCCCTCTGGGGACACCTGGGTGGCTCAGTGGTTGAGCGCCTGCCTTCAGCCCAGGTTGTGATCCTGGAGTTCCAAGATCGAGTCCCACATCAGGCTCCCTGCATGGAGCCTGCTTCTCTCTGCCTGTGTCTCTGTCTCTCTGTCTCTGTCTCTCTCTCTCTCTGTCTCGTGAATAAATAAATAAAATGTTTTTTAAAATTTCACTCCTTTGGAGATGTTTTCTCCAATTATCTTATCTTAGAAGGCCTTCACTCCCAACAAATAACTCTTATCTCTGCACCCACTTTGTTCCTTCATATTTATGACTCTCAACTTATTTATTACTTTACCCCACTAGACTGGAAGCTCTAAGAAGGCATGGCTCATTTCTGCTTTATTTACTAAAAAATACTAGCAGCTAACACTGATTAAATATTTGTTGAAAGAATATTTTTTTAATGGATGAATAAACCTAACCTTTTATTTTGTAAAAAGTGTATTCTGAATTCCTAAACATCAATCAATAAATAAATCTGTAGAGTATAAATACATTTATACTATTTACCCAATAATAATTTAAGGCACAGTTGCTAGTCTGCTACTTGATACACAATAGTTGTGTGATGAATTCTTGCTGAGTATAATTGTGATTTTAGCATTTTAATACATCAAATAAATAAAATGTGGCCAGAGGAGAAAGATCTAAATGACTGAGGTTTGTAGGTCAAGTCATGTGAGAAATGAATGGGGAAAAGAACCCTGGATAACAAAGAAATGGCCTTACTGGGATCCTTGGGTGGCACAGTGGTTTGGCGCCTGCCTTTGGCCCAGGGCGCGATCCTGGAGACCCGGGATCGAATCCCACATCGGGCTTCCGGTGCATGGAGCCTGCTTCTCCCTCTGCCTGTGTCTCTGCCTCTCTCTCTTTCTCTCTCTGTGACTATCATAAATAAATAAAAATTTAAAAAAAAAAAAAAAAAAAAAAAAGAAATGGCCTTACTGCATGTAGAGGTCAGAATGAAGATACGTGAGTGAATGTGTTAGGGATAAAACAGTGTTGGCTAAAGATGAAAAACCACTTTAATAAATTAAGATGTCAAAAATAAAAGTTTCTTTCTTAAGACAGGGTAAAATTCCCATTGGAAGACTTGAGCAAGGGCTATTGGGGATGTTATAGATAAGATTCATACCTCAGATTATTTTATCTATCATTAACTATATTTAAACTTCATTTAGTTCAGCTATATTAAAAAATACTTCTTGAGGTAATTGGTAACTAAATAAACAATTTGCTCTTTCGATAGGAAATAACCTGAAATCAATCTGAACTTGATAAAAAAGCTCTAGTTTTTTTTTTTTTTTTTTGTAATTACCACCTTTCCTTTCTATATCTTATCTCTGGCTTGTATTCATTTTATTTAGGTCAAACTCTTAGGACACTAATTACCATATGCAGCTTCTTCTTATTTCTTTTTAAGATTTATTTACTTTTTTTTTTTTTATTTTTTTTTATTTTTTTTATTTACTTATTTTAGAGAGAAACAGAGAGAGCAGAGGGAGGGGAAGTGGGAAAGGGAGAGAGGGTCTCAAGCTGATTTGCCACTGAGTGTGGAGCCCAGTTCTGGGCTCTATCCCACAACTCTGAGAGCATGACCTAAGCCAAAGCCAAGAATCAAACACTTAACCAACTAAACCATCCAGGTACCTCTGTAACACCTTATTCAAGATAGGGTTATCAAGGATACAAGAAGAAAAGCATCATTAACTAAGGTTTAATTTTCTCACCAGACATTAATGTTTATTGAAGGATGCATGCAGTTGTGAGTGGTCCCGTACACACATGGAAAATGTGGGAGGGGTGAGGAAGTAGCCATACAATTCCATTTCTGAAACCAAAATATTCAGACCATTAACCAAAACATTCAGACAATTAAGAAAATAAAACCGTGAATGGAAAGATACATACAAAAAAAGAAGTTAGGGAATCTCCCCAGTACCACAAACAGGAAATCTATATGAATGAAGAAGACAAAGCGGAGTTTGGCAAATTAAAGTGGCTACCTTTCTTCACAAGAGAAACTATCATGCTTTCACTAAGAAACATCTGGTGAGGAAACAGGTGGAAAGAAGATGTAATGTGAGGATCTGTGCAGCCTGTCACATAACAGAAAAGGAGTTAGGATTCTCCTTAGTAAAAAAGTAGCCAAGTTCAAATCAGAAGGTTAGTTGTTCAAATACTGGAAACTTCTTGAGGACATCTTCTATGACGTGTCATGTAATATGGTATTTCTTCCACATATACCAGGTGTCTTGTTCTACTTGGGCTGCCATAACTACATACCACAGACAATGGCTTAAATAACAGGTGTTTATTTTCTCAAGACTCCAGAGGCTGGAAGTCTGAGATGAGGGTGACAGCATGATTTTGTTCTGATGAGAACCTTCTCTCTGGTTTGCCAACTGCCACCTACCCACTGTGTCCTCATATAGGAGGACAACTTTCCTCAGTTGGCATGCTCTCTCCCTTTTCTTATAAGGCCAACAATACTATCAGACTAAGATTCCACCCTCATTTAACCTTAATTACCCCATCTCCAAGTACAGTCATATTGGGGATTAGGGCTCCAACACACAACTTTGGGTGCAAGGAGACACAATTTAGTCCATAGCACTAAGTATCAGGCACCAGGAATCAAGAGACAAAGCTGCAATGTGATGGTACATAGGAAAGGGGTGGCTGGCATCAGGAGCCAGAAGAAGGCGATGTGAGTTCTTATCTTGGTTCTGCCAATAATCTAGGCTGAACCCAGTTATTTCATTATATTTCTAAAGTGTGTATTTGTGTAAAGTACCACTTATACCTACAGAAGCTGTTATAAAATTTAAAAGAAATACAGTTCTCAGGCTAAAAGTTTGCTCCCAAAACAGTTATTTGGTTGAGTTTTACTCTTTTCTTTTCAAGTCTATGTGCAAATTAGAAATGTTTATGGCTGGGGTGCCTGGGTGGCTCAGTTGGTCAAGAGGCTGTCTTAGGTCATGATCCTAGGGTCCTGGGATGGAGCCCCGCACTGGGCTCCCTGCTAGCAGGGAGCCTGCTTCTCCCTCTCCCTCTGCTGCTCCCCCTGCTTATCTTCTCACTCTCACTCACTCTTTCTCAGATAAATAAATAAAATCTTTTAAAAAGACAAATGTGGGGATCCCTGGGTGGCTCAGCGGTTTGGCGCCTGCCTTTGGCCCAGGGTGCGATCCTGGAGTCCCGGGATTGGGTACCACGTCCGGCTCCTGGCATGGAGCCTGCTTCTCCCTCCTCCTGTGTCTCTGCCTCTCTCTCTCTCTCTATGTCTATCATAAATAAATAAATAAATCTTAAAAAAAAGACAAATGTTTATGGCTATTATATATATATAATATATATATTCAACAGTACTGAATAAATGGTAATCATATGATTGTACAGTTTAATCCATTTGTTCTTTATTATTTTTAGTAAGCTGATTAGAGATATAAACCAGACCACACTTCTGTCTTATTAAAAGTTGAACCTTTTGCCAATGTCTCAAATCACTTTGATTTTCAAAATTTGTTTTACTGGTGATTCTAAGAATGTCTCAGTCTTCTAAGGGAAACAATAAAATGTTTATTTGAAGAAATGTCATTGCTTAAAAACAATATTTATATGTAATTAATAGAGTATGTAGAAGTTGTTCTCATTATGTCTAAATGTTTTTGAAACAGAATATTGAATCAATCATAAACAAGCCAGATATTTCTCATGACAGTGATTTGATACACTATAATATTTTTAAGGAACAAGAAAATAATCTTAGAAATTCCCTTCAAAATAAACATTAAAGGTGAGACCCTTAACACTGTCCTCTACTCCTTGTTTTCAATAACTTGTTTCCAATGGAAGCAGTAGGGAGCTGTCCTCTTGGATTGTATTTACATAAAATAAGTGTAGAGGAAAAGGAAGATAGAAGAAGTCTGGAATACATAATCTAGAATCATACTATTTTTGACACAGAATTCAACTCAGCATAACGTCTCGGCCTATGAGACACACGTGAGGGCAGCTGGAGGATGCCTTCTGAGAGACAACATGGTAAGTCTGTGTCATTTAAAAATCTAATTAGTCATTTGTTTGGTACGCACTAGCAACAGGACCACTGGATAGATGGGCCATGTGGACATATTTTATTTTGACATCTTTGTATTAATCCACATGGGATTAAGAAAAACAATGAGAGAATAGCCAAGATTTAAGTGTTTTGATATCTCTTGAGAATCTAAAAGATCTGCCATCCTGTGCCGATGTTCCCACATGGCCCCAGTCTGCTGCTACTGGGTATCTGCCACCTCATTAGCTGAGTGTTCTTGTTCTGGTCTGCTATAGTCCCCATGTCGCATCATTTTCCTACACCCAGGAAGAAATTTCTTTGCAGTAAATCATGCTTTGATTTTTTTTTTTAAACTATTACTGGCATGACCCCAAGGACCAGAACCTGCCAACTGTATGTAAATCCAGTGATTATCTTTAAATATGGGACTCACGAATCAGAACACTCAGAACCCAAGCAAGGCAACTTTAGTAAAATCACAGGAAAACAAACTTGGAGTGTGTTAGTAATTTAGGAAGTGAAAGCTTTACTATATGGAATTTTCTTTGGAGGAAATCTGTGTGAACGAAAGGGAGTAATCAAACCAATAGAGTGGTTTATACAGACATTTCAACAATGTAATTCGATTACTTCATGTTCAAAGTAGGCAGATACAAAATCCATCAAGCAAATGGAAAGAGAAACTCCAGATTGATCACATCACAGGGGAACTTGGAAATCTGTCTTCCGATTCCCTACAGGAAGTTATGACATGGACTACCCTATGAAAGGAAGCCTAGGGCTGGGATCCCTGGGTGGCGCAGCGGTTTGGCGCCTGCCTTTGGCCCAGGGCGCGATCCTGGAGACCCGGGATCGAATCCCACGTCGGGCTCCTGGTGCATGGAGCCTGCTTCTCCTTCTGCCTATGTCTCTGCCTCTCTCTCTCTCTCTGTGTGACTATCATAAATAAATAAAAATTAAAATAAATAAAAAAAAAAAAGGAAGCCTAGGGCCATGGATGATTCACCAAGGAGTAAGTGGGAGCACAACCCTGGAAGGGTCCAGTGTTTTGATGAGCCTTACCTCCCTTTTTTCTAGTCAGATGCCCAATGGCCTCTGCCTATCCAGAGGCACTATTGATGTCTCCTGTCAAGTGAAAAAGCCCTGTTAGCCTTCAGGACAGGAAAAAATTCACAGCAGTGTGTTAGGGTTTTCTATTATCAGTGGCATGGACAGAAAGCAATAAAGCGCATCTTGTGCTCTGTCTCTGTTTCTCTGTCTCTGTCTTCAGGAATGTGTGTTTTTGCAGCATTCCAATTTGTGGTTGTTTGAGAGGGGAAGCGGATAGAAATCCAACAAAGTGGATAAAAACAGTCCCATTAGAAGCAAAATAACAAAAGAACAGAAGCTGCAGCAGCTTTCTCAAGCTAGGAGGATACTTTTCCTGCAAGGGCTTCCTTGCCTTTGAGGGTTGCTGGTGGCATCAGTTTGCTAGACTCCAGAACGCTGTAACTCTAAGGACTGACCCTGCAATACCAGCGCTGCTGTCTCATACTATGATTTTGGATGTGGACAGATTCAAATCGAAATCCCTCAAAAATACAGCTTCAGTACCAAGGGAAGAAAATCTGTGTAGGTAATAGGAGTTTCCATCAACACAAGTAGATGGGGGGCTCCAGAGGAAACAAGTGACATTTCTAAACAGGTACTTGAGGATATGTTCCCCTGCCTGTGCCTGAGGGCAGATGGGCTCCCACCATGGCCACGGGATACACACTTTCTCTGCACCTCTGTAACTGCCTTTCTTTCCCTCTTTCTTCCTCTCTTCTTCTGCAAAAGAAAACAGTACTCAGGCCATTTCAGTAAAAACAAATTTACTGCTACACAAGGAATCCCAGTGGACAAGCTGTAATTGCATATCCCCTTCACCACCATTTTAATGTGGAAATGGCCAACATAAATATCGGGCTTTTGCTGGTACTCTAGTCTTAGTCCTTGTCACATTCTGTTTTACTTGCAGTCCAAGCCACAAGGCAAGTCTTGGTTTTCTTGGTGAAAAAATAAGGAAAGTCTTTCTATCTTTTCTGGGTTTTATGTTTAACCCTCACTTAAATACCACTTCCTGCATCTAATAAAATCTTCTTCAGATCAGTGAATGCTTTATGGACACGAACAAAATATTCAGTCTTGTCTCCTCTTCTATAGAGTTTGTCATCTGAGTTAGACTTCCTTGGGTTGGGTCTTTTGAAATAGTCTGGTCATTTCATGGGCTTATGGTTTGGAGAAATATCCAGAGTTTTATTTGCCAAACCTTGCTTTAAATAGAGAGGTCCTTTCACTTCCTCTAGAAGGGAACTTACTTTCTATCGCTCCCATGGCCTTGCAGTAATGGAGACACGGGAGGATAGATTTAGATTACACAAGTTGTCAGTAGTAAGTGAGTTTCTAGTCAAGAGGAATACTTGGTGGAGATGGCAAATTTGCCACTAAGGAAGGAGAGGGATGACAGTGATCGAAACAGACCAGGAAACAAACATCATAGGCGTCTATGTATATGTGCTGAAAGGGGCCCATGAGGGAAGAGAGAACTGGAGAACCCCATTGGAGCTGCTCCATTATCCTAAGCCCACCATCATATCTCCTTTCCATTTTTCATAATTTCTGATGCCCATTATTTAGAAAAATTCATTATGCTTTGATTCCTTGTGCTGTCTCTCATCTTCCAGAGTCATAATCTAAAAAGCATTCACTGAAGCAAAAGAGAGTGTTGGCCAGTCCTCCAGATAGCTGTTTAATATTTCTTGTCCCCATGAAAAAAAAAAGGGGGCTGTTGTATTGCCCAGGAAAAGAAGACACTTAATTCAAGTATAAACTAAGTAGTGTTAAGGTAGAAGGGAGCTATTTAAGCCACCATTAATTTTCTCCCACAGAAGTAATTTATGTTTACCATGATTAGGAATGATGAATACACGTGTGTACATGTACTTATATACAATACATATACACACAAATATGCATAGATAAGACATATAAACATATTTTTACAAATTTCCGAAATTAACATTTACAGGCTCTGAAAGATAAAGTCTCTAGTATAAAGCAACCTTGCCTACACATATGGATTTTTTAAGTTACTATATACAATGCCAAATTCTTCAATTTAATTTTGCAACTGCAGACCAAAGAAAGACAATGATACATTGGCGTAGTGGATATTGAGCAGACAGGAGATCACGAGGTAGAAAGCACTGCTAGAATAAAAAGGAACAAAGTAAGAAAATTAATGTTTGTCCCAGATTCTGCTTCCACGCTGTCAAGTTGCTCATTGCTTTGTTTCAGGGACTGTTTCAAAGCAGGAAATAATTTCCTCTTTCCAGATTCTTTATTACCAACATTTAAAAAGTCAATAGGAAACCAGGAAGGACAGTCCCACAGTCATTTACCATTTATTCTAATTTGCATTCACAAGTGCTCACCAACTTAAAAAAAATAATTCCCTTTGAAGATGATTAAACATTTTTCTTAAGAACATAAAAATGCAGGAATTTTTTATTTTGTTCTTTTATGCAAATGACTGGTTGTATGTGGAATATATCACATTCTCTCTTTATTAACAAAGTAAGACATAAGCCTTTACAAAGCAAAATTAAAAAAAAAAAAATCCTTCAAGTGGCCATTACAACTGTTCAGCAACAAAAATGCTTGAACAAAGCATGTCAAATACATTCTAAATCTGCTCAGACCAAGCAAACCTCTTCAGTAAGGCAAAATAACATTTTAACTATCATGGCAAAAGTGATTGTGATTTCCAGTTCAGTTCTTTGTGGACCTTCTGAAGTCTTCTGTAAACAGGCTCATGTCAGATGGGCTGTTGGCAGGAGGGAAGGGAGGGCTTTTGAATATACAGATCATTTCCTTAAGTTTCTTTTTTTAAATATTTTATTTATTTATTCTTGAGAGACAGAGAGAGAGAAAGAGAGAGAGAAAGAGAGAGAGAGAGGCAGAGACACAGGCAGAGGGAGAAGCAGGCTCCATGCAGGGAGCCTGATGTGGGACGACTACATCCTGGGTCTTCAGGATCAGGCCCTGGGCTGAAGGCTGCACTAAACTGCTGAGCCACCCGGGCTGCCCATTTCCTTAGGTTTCTAGGGGAAAATACTACTTTCCATAAGGTTTTTGAGGAACAATGTATATACAAAGATTTGTCTAAATATTTTGTTTACCTTTAGAGACAACTTTACTATCACCAGATCCAGTTAGTAATGTGAAAAAAAATTTCTAATGATAATTATTATTTTGATCTGGCACATTTCTATATTTATTCATAAAATTGTTTTCTTATTCTTTGGATTTCATTTTTCCTATTTGAATATGACACCCTTCTATTTAGGTAGAGATGAATTCTGTTCACTTATAAAAATCATAGAGACATCTGATTACTCACTGGACAGAGAAAGATAACAAGTCACTTGTTCAATTGGTATTTAAGGAGAATAATTATTTATACCTTATTTTTAAAATAATGGGTCATTTTATAATACTATTTATAATGAACCAATTCACTGTCTTTTTAAGTTCTTTGGGAAGGTTTGTTAGTGTTCTTTGTAAACATTCCCAGACCATGAAATTTTAAATGATTTATTACTCTTTAGTAGTTTTGACAGAACAAGTAAAAATTGGCATTCAGTTATGAACACTGTGCAAAGTCTAACCTAAGATAATTGTAGAACATTATAACAAAATTTCCTTAAAGAAAAAAAATCTGACAATCACAAATTCTTGCATTTATCTTTGAAAATTATAAAGTTTTCCAGCCTAGAATTCATGAAACCATAAAAGGCTAGGAAGCATTACTAGCATGCTTTTTTAAGGCAGAAAATCCCATCACCAGATGAAATGCTTTGAGTTTGGGAAGTACCTAAAGACCTCCTTAATAAAATCTGCTATGAATAAGTGAAATTTTTTAATTTAAACAGAATTTTGATTTGTAAATTTTTCTTTCAAATACCTTTGGTCACAAGTGGGATTGGTACAGCGAATCCAAAATAATATAGATAGAGGTATTGTCTAAAAGGTGAATATTAGTGTTTTCTGTAGCTCTGTTCTTTGAGCTGGAGATTGGGTATAATAAATAAATATATGAGATTTACAAAAGAGCTAGAAATTACTTGTAAAAGAGAAGTAATTTCAGCAGTGTTTAATCCATTCATTCAATTCAGTGCCATGGAGTCCAAACTATTATTTCAGCTTAAGAGCTCAGGATTGAAATACCATATAGAAAATAGCTCAAAACGACTGTCCCCAAGGGCTACGGAGTTCAATCCCTCTCTTGTTTCTGGACAGATTCAGACGTCTATGCATTGCTGGGGCATGAACAGAAAGGTTTACTTTCAGGGATATACAAGAAGAAAATTAAGACAGTTTCTTTTCATTCTGAATGTTAACCACCCTTCCTTAAAAGGACCTTCATATATTTGTTGCCCTCCTTAATAGAGTATAGAGTGCCACATTACCAAACCTCTTTATGACAGATGCAAAAGCAATGACTATGAATATACATATGCATGCTTTGTTATAAAGAGACCCTTATCTGCCTTAAAACTGCTTCAGAAATACAAGGTGAAATGAAAGTCTCCTGAACACTTAGCAAAAGTATATTACACATCATTGCTTAAAAATCAAACTGCAATTTTTCATATCTTAAGTTTAAATCGTGAGAAAAGTTTTGTTGTCTCCTGTATTTGTAATGGGCAACTTAGCTATAATGTATGGATCTAATGATGTTTCCATCTAAGTCACATATTTGGCAAAGACCCATGAGATATCTGTGACAAAGGTACACAGAAACTTATGGGTGTCACATAAAATTTTAGAACATCACTGTTTATCAGAGGCCTGTAGTCTTTATTTACCCAATGTATTGGTGCTACATTACAGAGGGCACATTAATTTGTTAGACAGAATAAATGGCAAAGACTCAGTGTGATTTAGTGTACTCAACTCCTATTAGTATCTCTAAAAATTAAGTAAGGTTGCATCATAAGAGTTGGCAGATTCATTATGCTACAAATCTTCATGGGCATAAGCAGTGGCCCCAATACTCTCCCAGATATAGTAATAAAAATCATGCTATTGACATGCCTGTGCCAACTAGGACCTATTTAGTCTTTGAGCTACAATCACTTTATTACTCTGTTTATGATTCTGAAAAAAAATCACAGAAAAAGAAAAGAGTCTTAAGGCATAAGCCATTAATATAGAATGGGGCTATCCAGTGAATGACCCTAGAAGCTGTCTCTCTGTTGTCCAGAAACTACGTATCTGAGGATAAAGGTTATGCACCCCACAAGGAGATGGGGTCAGCAGGAACTCCATTTTCTGTGGCACCTGGTAACCAGAGCCCAGGTGCTGGCCCCTCCTTTTAAAGGGCTGGCAGGTAAGCATGAATGCTTGTACTTGATCCTTGAGTATTTTTTTAAAGATTTTATTTACTTAATTGACAGAGAGAGAGAGAACGTGAGTGAGAGAGAGAGAGAGAGTGAGCATGAGTAGGGAAAGGGGCAGAGGGAGAAGCAGACTCCCCACTGAGCAGGGACTCCATCCCGAGACCCTGAGATCATGACCTAAGCAGAGGCTTAACCAACTGAGCCACCGAGGCACTCTGGTCCCTGAGTATTTATTTCCCCTGTGCAATACCACTCTCATGTTTGTCCAATAAAGAGGAAAACCGAATGAGACACAGCCCTGCCTGGAGCGCTGTCCAGAGGCTGGACACCTTCCCATGAGCTGCCCAGAGAACAGGGAACTCAAGCACCTGCTGGCTTTTTTTGCTCCTGAATTCCAGCCCAGACTTAGTGGCCACTTGCCCCTTCACCCTGAGCCCTTTGCTCAGCATATACATACTGTACACATTCTGGACTACCAAAACAATGAATCTGTTTTTTCAGCATGATTTGAAAATATCAATCTAGATAAACATCTAGACCTAGGACATTAGGCAATACTATAATTTTTTATAGAGAGAATAACAATTTTCATAACAGTGTGCTTTAAATGTCCCATTGGAAGTTGGTCTGGACAAAGAAGAAAAATAAGATTGCAAGATGATACAATAAAAATTCAAATTATTATCAGTTACCTGCTCTATTAGGAGTTTTTGCTCGAAGCCCTAGTTAATACAAAGAAGGGCAGAAAATATAACAGGGTCTTCATGAATGGGTAGGAAATTAAGGTAGGAAAAACTGTGCAATATTCTTACAATTAATCAGAGGGATCTGGCAGGGAGAACTTAAATATGGTATTTCTCTTTGTACGTGAAGAACACAAGAATATTATTCACTCTAAAATATAGTTCTTGCTCTGAAAATAAATTCTATGACTAACACACTTAATTTTACAACCAGTATGTATCACTCTGAAGACGATTTCCACACCATTACTGCTAGTAAACTCAATTAGCTAACAGTGAAGCGTCATACAGATAATTCAGTTATTCTTTATGGAACTCTGTGAAGGACAGCTATGGATCTTTTTCCATTTTTGCTTCAAAAAAGAGCTGGCATGTCAAGCTAAGACTAATCTAAAATTGAGAAAGATATATGATACTCTATTTTAATCCTTATTATTCTTTTCGAGGATGAGCAGTAATTGCAGGTAGGTTCTGCCGGATTTACTATCACCTGGCATTTTCTTCTTTGAAGACTAAAAGTTATCATCAATATTCTGGAGGAAACTGAATGGGATTAAATCAGAAATCTAAAACTAAGTGTTTTACCAATTACCAAAACAGAAGGAGTTAAAATAGATTTTGAAAAAAAAAAAAAAAAGATTTTGTTGTCAGTTAACATATATAACCTTTGGCAATCCGGAATTGGAGTCATGAGGCCAGTTCCCAACCCATATGAGATAGGAGGGATCAAGGGTGTAAGAGGTCACTCTGCAGGGAAGGAAATGACGGGTGGCCACAACTGACTCTCAGCATCAAGCAAGCACCAGAAGATGGGGCAAGGCTTCAGTCACAGTGGCCGATAGAAGTTAATGAGTAGAAATCTGAGTATTTCTGAAATTCTTAGGTTCATCCATAATGTTCCTCTAACCACTATTTCATTTTACCTGACAACAATTCTTATCAAAATTTAATACATCTTTCCATCCCTCGGATTTGGGCTTTTGGATGCAGTTCCCCCCACTCAACCCTTCAAAGCAGTATTTTAGGAGCACCAATGCAATCCTGCTTATTAATCTATTTAAAATCTTTCAGTAGCTTCCAAGTACCTTTCTGATCAATTTCAAATACCTTAGCATAGTGTTATGGATTGAACATTTGTGTCCCCTCAAAATTCCTATGTTGAACCTAGTCCTCAAGTGATGGCATGTGGAGGTGTGGCCGTTGGGAGCTGATTAGGTTATGAAGGTGGAGTCCTCATGAATGAATGGGATTAGTGCCTTTATAAAAGAGACCTCAGAGAGCTTTCTAACCCTTTCAGCCATGTGAAGACACAGCAGAAAGACAGTCTTCCATGAACCAGGAAGTGGGCTCCCATCAGACACCAAACCTGCCAGCAGCTTGATTTTGGACTTTCCAGACTGTAGGACCATGAGAAAGAAATGTTTGTTGTGTAAGCTCCCCGGTCTATGGCAGTTTTGCTATAACAGCCTGAACAGATCAGAACACATAGTCTAAGAGGGAGTTTAAAGCCTTGCCCCTATCTGTGTAAAACTCTCTGTCTAGAAATACCTTAATGCTTGGCTACCCTCTAACTCTCTCTTCCTCACTTGGTTCAGATGACACCTTGTCTCTACATTAATCCTGGCTTTCTACAGAATAAGAGTCTTCCTGTGGGTGCTGATTAACTTAGGCGGATCTTCTCCTTTTCAATCACATACCCTCACCATGCTTGCTTTCTCATCTTCTGTGGAACGAAATCTGACACCTACATTGCATTTGGGAAATTTTAATTCACTCTTGAGTCAAACGAGTGTGCTTCTCCAAAATTAATCTTAGCACTCCCTTCACACGGCTTTCTGATTTTGCAAACCCCATACTGAAGTCTCTCTGCAAGATTAAGATCTCCTAAAATGGAAAAGCTTCATTAAAAGAAATCTACACCAGCTTTACACATTCATAATAAATATAGTAGCAGAACTATTCACTATCAAGTGGTACTCTTCTTTCTTTTGGAAAATGTCAAAAATCTGCACTATCACATTATTCTCATATGTAAGTATTATCCTCTATGGTTCACTGAGCAGAACAGTGGCCCGAAGAAAGAATCAGGATGGCAATATTTTGCTAATTTTCATTACTCTATTTCTGTGAAATGGGATGAGTGTCTTATTACTGCCCTATATTCATATTCATTATTTTGATTGTCAGGTCTCTGAAATTGAGAAAGCTTACTTAGACTTGAGACACACAAGCAATAAGATTTTCATTACCTAAGAATATTCTGATGTATTCTCTATGCTGCAAACATACCAGAAAGATTCTGCCCTCGTGGGGCATTACAGAATGTCTTTTTCTCTGTGAAATAATCATCAAAGCAATCATAATCTCTTTTAGATTAAGTACTTGCTAGTGACTTCTTCCCTTTCAAGTAAATGGTTTAATTATGGACTACAATAAAATATTAGAGTGTATATAATAACCTTATGTGCAGCAATTAACAATTGCTAACTTTTTAAAGAAATGTATTGCAAAATTTGTAAAAATAAGATGCAGACACAATTTTAAATGCGCTATAGCAGAAAATCAAAAGAATTTTTACATAAGCATTTAGAAGAAAACCAGTTGATTTCTGGATTTTAGCTATATTCAGCACACATATTTGCTGACCATTCTCAATTATACCCTCCTCAGATAAGAGCTTTAATGTGAACATAGATGACACAATTGCTGGGTATGCCTGCAATTTTTAATTTGGTACCAAATGAGAAATCCACAAGACATGTTGTTGGTAGGCAACTCAATTTAATCTAAGATATTCCAGAACATTTATATCTTCAAAATCAATAGCAAAATCTGCTTTGTGGCCTAACTCTCTACAACTCAGTGTGGCCTGTTGTCTGGCCACATATGCAACACCTGAGAGGCACTGGGCTCACTCACAATTTCTGAGTCAGTCTGGATCATGGAGCTACACTTATATGACCCATAAACACTATTAGAAAATATTCCTTTCTTCAAGTCATCCCGGTGCTTTTGAATCAAAGCAAAAAAATAAATAAAAATAAATAAATAAATAAATAAATAAATAAATAAATAAATAAATAAAAATAAAAATAAAAATAAAAATAAAATAAAAATAAAGGAAGAAAGAAAATCACAGTTGACGATCCTTTTCAGAAACATTTTCATTGTCCCAAGACAAGGAAAATGAAGCTCAAAATATCGCATGGGACTACGAGACAGAAACTCCATGTTTGGTTCAGTGTGTTAGGAAGGAATTTGTGACAGATTCCTAAGGCAAAGAACTGTAAGTTACTGACACTGTGACGAGTGGTCAGCTGGTGAAACTGATCTTCATGAGGATCAAGTATTTTCACCAAACGCTGCTCAGATTCTCCCCTTTCCATAAGGTGCCACTGATCCTGCAAGAGCTCTGTGCCAATGAAGAAAGGAACAGTTGGCAACAAGGTGAAGGTACGTGTGCTACTCATCCATGCATGTGTCCTGGGTCATGGGGTTCGCTGATACCTGCTCGAACACGGCTGAATCATGAATGAGATTCAGCCTTACATAAAAGTCTTGGAAGCCCTTGTATTCCTAAAGGAATTACAAGTGGTTACATGTCCACATGGACAGAAAAAATACAAGAACAAAGAAAGGTCTGGCATAAGTCAACATTCAGATCAACAGAGGCATTTGCCAACTATTGAGCCCCTACTTATTCATCAGGAAATACAAACATTTTCAAACATCTTTACATCTTCATGAGAAGAATATTAAAAAAACAAAACTAAAACAAAAACAAAAGAAGGCAATGACAACAACAACAAGAAACTTCAACTGGAAGAATTTTTCAGTTTTCCAGTCCTTCCATTATCTGTTCTTGTGTAGAGCCAGAAAAAATACTGTCACCAAGTTAAGAGAATAACAGCCTTTGTTTATGTCTGAATGAATTTGTGCCAAAATAGTAAATATGCTATTGTCTTTTGTTTTTGTCTTTGGTGAAAGTGGGGTATCAAGTCTAGACAATGGCAGAAGCAGAAGAGCACATGCACACAGGAATGCCATTCTGGGTGGCTGAAATCTCACTGGGATACAAATTATTTTCACAGCCACCACTATAGTCAGGACTCTGAGACAAAATAATTCTGATTCTTGACATCAACCCTGGAAGCATCTAAAGGAAAAAGCACACATAATCTTTCATGCTCATTGCTTATATTAAGCGATATAAATCAAAATGCTTATTCCTAAGAGATAAGAAAGACCTTGTCACAATGCCCGGCACAGAGTAGCCACTCTATAACGATTTGGTTCCTTTCTTCCTTATTTCTGTTTAACTCAATCAGGCAAAAATATTTTCCCCAAAAGAAACACAACAATGTTCAAAAATGCCATTTCAAGGGCCAGGATAAATAAACTTTGCAGAGAAGTTTCAGATGTAGGCTTTTGTTTTCAGAACTAGAGGTAGTGCCAAAGAGTGACTTATGGGACTTTAGTCCCCAATAATCTCCACCAATCCCCAGAACCCCATCAGAACAAATAAATTCTTCAAATAAAAGTGGCCATCTTGTTATGAAATCTAACCTCAAGAGAAGTCTCCTTCCAGCCAGACTGAAACTCTGGAGTTCCTCTCACATCAATATGCGGGTATTGCCATGGTCCACAATCATTACATAAGCAAAGTGTCATTTACTTATCTTTACATTAGAGGAAGCAAAATCAAGTAGAAAGAACAAATCTTGGGAGCTGGGCAGGCCTAGGTTTAAATACCAGCCCCTTTGTTCATTAATGGAAGAGCTTAGGGAAGAAATTGGCCTCATGTAGAAGTTACTGAGATTGCCCAGTGAACCTGGAGACACAAACCTCACTACGCTGACATAAGGGCCAGGCAAGATGATATCCATACAGTGCCTAGCAGATCTTAGCACCAATGGGTTACCCAGCACAGAGCTCCCTGTACCATCACCATCCTTCCTCTTTAATTTAACTGATTCAAAATCACTGACATTATGTGATCTCCTCTGTTAAGGTAGAAAAAGAGAAAAACTAGCTGAATAACAAGATCATGTCTATAATAACAACTGGGATTGTACTTTGAGGATTGTTAATACATCCCTGAGCAAAGGGATTTTCTATTTTATGAATGATGAGGAAAATTCAGCATCCTGCATAGAGATCACAGAGTTCTAGGAATGTGTGTTCTCCCCTTTCAATCTCAGTAAGCCATCAGTCCTGGGCAGAGATGTAAACACCTCTGCTTCTGTTCATCTCCTTTCTTTATGCTGCACCCCAGCTAAAGAGTACTCAGGGAAGAATTAGGTTGCCCTCTTCAAGTTGCTATAACAACACTGTTGCCAAAATAGCAGGCACTCTGCAGGAGTCAGAATAGCCTCTTACAGATATTATAGGACTTGTGCTCCTGGCACATCCTCTGTTGCCCGTTAAGGGACCTGGCTAGGGCAGCCAGGGACCACCAGAGTCACATACTAGCTAAGGGGATGGAGAGGGGTTTTGAAAATTGTTGGGCTTCTCACATACACAGAATCCCAATGGCCTGTGCTTCAGATCTTCTGAAGATTCCTCTTACTATGCAGGAACAAAATGATGCCTTGATACTATTTGGAGAACGATGTAGTGTCTGTTTCATGGAGTTGAGTTCTTTTCCTAAATAATGAGCACTTCAGAGCAGTAAAAAAGAATCTTGTCTCATTCTGAAAAAGTATAAACCTGTCACTTGGGAGAAAAGAGGAACTAAACCTTCAGATTGAGAAAGAATATTCAAACAGACAATGGCCAGACAGGCCAATGACAGGCCAATGACAACAGAACTCTGATCTCCAACCTCTACCAGTCCAGGGAGCCAAAACATAACCTCAGCGGCAATCAGCCCAGAATGGGCAGGACTTTCCTATATTTGGTCCCTAGGTCCAACTCAGTAAAAGCCAAATATGCTCCCCAAATCAATCACGTGAGATGCTCTGCCTCTAATTAGACCATCTCCAGCTTCTCTGTGCCAACAACTTCCAAGGAGAGCATACCTGAAGATTCTTGTTTTCTAAAGATGTATTTATTTACTTGAGAGAGAGAGAGAGCTCACACACACACACACATACACACGTGTGTGCATGTGCACGGTGGGGGAAGAAGCAGAGGGAGAGAATCTTTAAGCCGATTGCCCGCTGAGTGCTGAGCTCAGAGCCTGACAGGAGGGCTGGATTTCAGGACCCTGAGATCATGACCTGAGCCAAAACCAAAAGTGAGGTGCTTATTCAACTGAGCCAACCTGGTGCCCCATCCTTCTCTCCTTTTTTAAGTGAGAAACTTTCCCACTCCCCTGCCTGCTTTTGAGTTTCTGCCAGAGGGAAGTGATGGTAGTTGACTCTCTCTAGAGCAAACTGAATAAATGGCTTCTATTCTCATTTGGGTGGTTTTGCTTTTTTCCATAAGATTGACCTGTTTGTTTTCGTTAGATCTAGTAGACTAACAGGATCATGTTTTATGATTTGCAATGCTAAGGACTATGGAAATTTAAGCAATGCAATACCACCCTTGAGGCCTCTGGGCAACCCAACAGTCTGCCTAAAATGTGTCCTCAGCAAACTTCCATACTCCTCAAACCCATCTCCAACCCTCTGCCTTCCACTTCATAGCTCCAACCATAACAAAGAATTGTTTATAGTCACAGAGTGACTGACCATTACAGTTTGCCCAGAACTGCCTTGTTTTTAGGACTGAAAATGCTATACCCCAGAAAAACACTCCACCACCAGTAAACTGGGATAGGAGGTCACTCCATGAGACTCTCCAGGGTGCCCTAGCATTCTAAGATTTAGCCATTGCAGGTGCAATTCACTCTGCTAGCAATCTTTCTCACTACTGACAGGATATCAACCTGGTGAACTCCTCTCAATCTGCCAAGGCCCTGCCTAAAGGCCCACTCCCAGGACAAGAGTCTTTGACAATGTCCCACCCCCAATCCCAAGCAGGTCATCTCCCTCCTCCATGCCACACTACAGCTTGAATATATCCTTGTACATATCACATAGCATAAAGCTCATCTTGTTACACAGGGATTTCCTTGCAGGCAGGTGCTGTATCTTGTTCTGCTTTGAGTCTCCTCACTGTCATCACCACATCTAGCCAATGTTTGTCCATTTCATGAGTAAATGAACTCATGGGTGATTAAATGGCTTAGTTACTATGTATTTACTTATTTAATATAGTTATAATTATTGATTACTGAATTACTAAATATTAACTAATTATTTATTAATGAGTTAAATTGATCCTTATAAAAAATCATAAAGCTCTCAGTTGAGCTGAAGGTAGAGACTATACATAGATGGAAGCTGGGTGCCTCACAGAAAATAGATTCGTCAATCCATTTCAGTTACCCAGGTTATTTACCTACCTCAATCTGGGTGGTGTTGTCCTGCCCATCATCCAGTAGCAGGTCCGTGAAGCCTCTGGGCTCTGGGGAGTCTTGGCCCACGCTTGCACGGTTTGAGTCTACAGCTTTGAGAGAATCCAAGCTCCTTTTCCACCGGTGGCTGAAGGCATGTGTGTCCACTTCCACTTCCTCTTCTGTTTGTGGGAAGGCCTGAGCAACTTGATATTGCCAATCTGTTTGAACAAGAAATAAAATAATGAGTTACCACTTGTTATGAGTCATACACATTGCTTAGCTAATAGAGCAGAAAAATAATTTTGCCAGTCATGAAGATAGGAAACTAACTCCTAACAATGAAATCTGTTTAATTGTAATATTTTGAGTTGGTAAGAACATCTCTGTGTAGAATGAAATTTTAAAACATGCCATAAGTCGTGACAATGGTTAATGTGGAGATCCAGCAGAGTCCCTAAAACAGATGTGCAGCCCTAAAGCAATGCATTTTTATTCCCTTCCCTCCTCGTCCTCCACACACACCCTTCAAAAATATTCTCTAGTTGTTCTCAGAAAACAAGCTACAATCCAAACAAAGGAATGAAACCTAGAGACTCTTAGCACATATGAAAATAAAAGTCAGACAGTATTAACTTGCGAGTTTATATTCATTTCACACAAGTTCTGCTGGACAGCGAAAGACAACAATGTATTCGAATGGGTTAAATAATATATGGAATGATCTTTGTGTAAATGTGCTAACCTGCCTTGTAGCTCACAAGTCAGATTTGGTTCATTGCCTACCTCATTTAATAAGTAACACCCTCGGGAGGCATCACAAATGCTCTTGTTCATTTGTGCTGTTCTCACCTTGGACTCTTGTCAGGGTGGTAAAGGATGATAGTGATAGGCACTTAGAGAAAAGGATGGGAAAGCAAAGAGACCAAATCACAAAGGTATTTTAAAGCCATCTGCAGGGACTGGCCTTGCTGACCTAGCTCATCCTACTACTACAGGAGGGAAAATAAGATTTAATCATGACTCCTGGTCTTTCATTTCAGTAGGTCAAGCAGGGGAAGGTATATCTCATATCTCAACTGAATATGGGAAATTCAGTTTCTGACCAAGAAGAACAGCCTTCTTCTACGCAACTATTACCCAGAGATATGAATTGACAGGCTTTATAACTGGCATGATACAGGTTCAAAAAGGGCTAAGAGAGCAGTGATTTAATTATAGCTGTGATGTTGCCCTCAATAGAGGAACATTCCAAGAAATGAAAATGTATTTAATGAGACTTATAATACCATTGTATCAGCTACTTAGAACTCTGATAACTAAGTTAAGGCTACCACTACTAATCGCACACAAATGGTCTACAGTATTTCCCTTTCAACTCAGAAAGGTACTAAGAATTCTTCTAGACAGGAAGGATATTCTTTGGTTTCATCATGAGATTAAAAGATCTCCCAGTGCTTCATGTCTTGGTGGATACAGCCCAGAGAGAAAGTACCATCATAATGTTGGTCATCTAGACTTTTCCATGGGCTCACAAAATGGTAGAGCTGAAAAGAACCACAAAGACAGAATTGCCCAAGAGCTCCACAAAGAGAAATCCAAGAGCCTGAAAAATGTAGTACCATGCACGATTCAGAGTTGTTGTAAGGCTGAAAAATCTCTTGTATATAAAAGGTTGATTGTGGTCCCCTCCACTGACCCACACATAAATATTCACTAATCATGTCTAATGAGTATTGCCATCATCACTATAGAAAATGTTTTTTTCTTAAAGATTTTATTTATTTATTCATGAGAGACACAGGGAGATAGGCAGAGATATAGGCAGAGGGAGAAACAGGCTCCCCACACAATCCTAGGACCCTGGGATCACAACCTAAGCCGAAGGCAGATGCTCAACCACTGAGCCATCCAGGTGCCCTGAAAATATTTCTTTTTTTGACACTGTTGTGCCACTGGCCATTGAATGGTGCTGAATAAATGTCTGTTAACTGACTGATGGATAAATGAACTGTTGACAGTCTCTTTGGAGCAACAATGATTGGACCAGACAGAGTCAAGTAATGGAGGAAATACTGCATAAGGACTCAAAAGACCTGGGTGGAATTCTTTGTTAGGTTTCCTGGATAAGGGATCCAGCATAATTTACAAAACTCTGTGCTTTGGTTGCCCTATATTTAAATGGGAATGAAAATACCTTACTTGAGAAAGCAGACAGCTTTTCCTGAGGATGTGTCAGGCTTTAAGACCTATGATTCTAGGCAAAGCTACATAAAGCAATTTTATTTGTTTTATTTATATATTCTGCCTCATTACCAAAAATATATGAGGCAGCTTACAACAAAAGTAAGCAATAAAGTTTTTATAATACCCAGGTAAGACCTGCTAGCCCAGCACTTAGGTTAACTTTAGAGGTGTGCGTTTGTTTTGCACTGAGGGTGGTGGCTATCTGAATACAAATAATCAGAACAACTGAAAATCTATACAAAAATTTTGTTAGAATATCAATATAGATAAGATATAATGCAGTTAATAGATTAAATGCTCCTGGATTTATAAATGATTTTTTTTTTAAATCATACAAAGGGAACAACTCCAAACAGAGGTTTGTCATTCCTCTAAAATGTAAATCAGGAAGTCAACCTAGAACTTCAAAGAATTAATCTTTATTAAAATCTTCAAAACAGCATTTCAAAACAACTCTTGGTTTCTTTGGAATGGTGTTATTGTTGGATATTAACTGCCTGATATTAATGTTATTATTATCTTTCCAGAGATTTTTAACATAAGACAAAATAGGTTACCTTTCCCTGATGCCTATGGGCCAGTAACATCACACTAACCGTTGTGATCCCTGCACAGGGCAGGGAGAGTCAGATTAAGTAACACTGGAGGGGCTGTCTGCATAGAAAGTCTACTTCTCAACTTCTTGAGTTCCCTTTTTCATTTTTCTCCTGCCTTCTTACCCTAAAGAACAAATGAAAAAGAGCTTCAAAACTAAGGGGTGATAAAGCCCATATTCTCCACCGTTAAATTAAACAAAGAGACCATTAGATTGAGGGGGTTCTGATACCTCAGTAGCCTATGCAAGCAAGCCAAAACCTAGGCCTACAAATGCCTCCAGGTTAAGAAATCAAAACCAAAGGATAGCCAGTCTCACACAGCCAATGAGGCTTCTCTGAATCAGACAACTGCCTAAGCCAATCAGATAGTTTTTTTGCTCTGCTTCTGCCTTTTTTTCTATACAAGTCTCTCCCCTAGCTCCTGTTCTTGGAGCACCCTTGACTATTTCTAGCTCAGCCCTGCCAGATTGCAATCGATCTTTGCTCAGGTAAATTCTTGAAATATTTAATATGCCTCAGTTTATTTTATAACACCACTTAAGTTGAAATTTGGGATGTCTGATTAATGTGTCAAATTATTTTTGTAGTGAACATTCAAAATAACCCTTCAGCAGGATTACTGAGGAAGGTAAATTTCACATACAGGGAGGTCTTCTGCATAAGACAAGCATACATGCTTACTTTGGCACTTAATGAGGTAAGTCCCTAGATAGTTGTGGGGTTTTGGTGAGGATTTTTCTCCCCAATTTTTTGTAGTGTTTTATTTTTTATTTTTTCTTCTTTTTGTTCATGGTCACGTTAACAGCTATTACAGCTGTTGATTGGTTTGTCTCCATCATGGACATGCTTGCTCTTCCTAGAATTTGCTACCTTAAAATTTATAAACCTGTCTCTTGATTACTTGCTGGCTCTCATATTTACAAAGAGTAAACAGGATCTAAGGAAGGAACTGAGGAATTTTTTAATAAGAAAATTTGTGAGCTTTAGGGCTTGGGTTCTGTGAATTTTCTTTTGGTTGCTATTTTAGATCTAATTATTTTTCTCTGCTTATGTTGTGAACAATAAGAAACATTCCTATATGCTCATAATTCAGTACTCCATGGTTCATCAAGACTGGAGTATGAAATTGGCTAGATTTTGATCCCATTTAAGACTGATTTTTAGACAAGATAAAACAAGTCAAGAATGAATGTTTTACAGAAATAAAGACCGAGAAAAATTGGCAAAACCACGGCATGGTTATCTACATTGTAAATTATTCCTATGCACTTCATGTGCTTCCAAACTCATAAAAATATTTTAAATCTTTAAATCACTACCTAAACGAATTATTCAGAAACAAGCTAAAGGGATATATGTAATATAATTTTTCCCTTCCTAGCTGTAGTGAAAACAAAAGCAACAGGAGGGATCTTTGAGTAGTCTGGCTGAACAGATTGTTTGCTTTCTGTCCACTGTATGTTAATTAAACCACTGATGGAAAACTTTCAAAGATAATTTTTTCCAACATATTTTGCTGTAGTTGTTAATCACATAGCTCATGGAAATATCAAGTATATCTAAAGATTCCTGTTTGGATATGAGAGAAAGCTGAAAGATATATTTTTGTGTATAGATAATACATAAATTGTTCTTAACATATTCTTGAGACATTTTATTTGATTAAAATAGCAGATAAACTATTACTAGAGAAGGTACTTCATTACATTCCAAATAGAGCATTATTATGAAACCCAATAATGTCTAGTTAATCTGAGAGTAAAAACAAGAAATTCATGTATAGCCTCATATTACCTTTTGCAAACCTTCCAAGTCTCTCTTGTGCCATCATACACTGTAAAATAATTTAAAATAAAATAAAGGGATCCCTGGGTGGCGCAGCGGCTTGGCGCCTGCCTTTGGCCCAGGGCGCGATCCTGGAGACCCGGGATCGAATCCCACGTCGGGCTCCCGGTGCATGGAGCCTGCTTCTCCCTCTGCCTGTGTCTCTGCCTCTCTCTCTCTCTCTCTCTCTGTGACTATCATAAATAAATAAAAATTTATTAAAAAATAAAATAAAATAAAAACAAAAGGCAAGAAAACTCTGCTGGACTGGATATGTTTATTATGTTTATATTTGTGTCTTCACTGAATGAATTTACTAAAGTAGCTCACATTTAACCAGTAGCTATATGTTGAAACCATCTTTAACTATATATCTTGTGTCTTGCATATAAATCATACACACAATACATGCCCAACCACCAAGAAGTAACTACATAATTTGAAATGCATCTTATGTAATTGGGATCTAGCTGTATAGTTTTTTTTAAAAAAAATAATGTTTAATTTATTTATTCATGAAAGACACACACACAGAGAAGTAGAGACATAGATAGAGGGAGAAGCAGGCTCCTTGCAGGAAGCCCGATTTGGGACTTGATCCCCGGACCCCGGGATCATGCCCTGAGCCAAAGGCAGACACTCAACTGCTAAGCCACCCAGGCATCCCTATTTGTATAGCTTCTGACAGGCATTTTGGTCTATACAAGTGAACCAAATCACCCTTGTGAATCCTCTGCAGAAACATTAAGACTGTTCACTGCAAACAGATTTGCTGGCTAGATTCACCTGAGAATAGATGAGATGATCTGGCTGAGGTAGCCTCTTCCATATGGTTTTGCATTTCAATTTATTGAGGAAGTGAAGAAGAAATTCTATACAAATGCTTATATCCTTGCCTATGTCCAATGATGAACTAACTACACAGTGGATTTGAGGTTTTCATGGACAGCATCACAATATTAGACAACTACCAGAAGAGAAAGCATACTGATATTCTGTTGAGAGATATTAAAGTGTTCCAGTAGGCCCTAGGCATTCACAGTCTTTGTAAGCTTCCTGCATGATTTTTTGAGCCCCCTTGGTTCATGCTCTAGTCCCAACACACATGCCTTGGGACTTGTCCTCATCATCTCTTGTCTCCTATCTGATCTTACTGTCTTCAAACTCTTCCTTCTCCAATCTCTCCTCCATCTGCTACAAGAGACACCTTTCAGTTATTTGCTTCTCTCTTCTGATTAAAACTACTAATGGCTTTTTAGCATCCACATCTTTTACCACCTAGAAACACTCCATACTCTCGCTACAACTACTCTTCCCTCTCTTTACACTCCTGCCCTCATCATACCCTATGGTACCATCACATATAATTTCTCAATTATTTCTTTACTTGCAATGAGTATCGTTACCTTTGCATGGAGGAATACTTTTTCACCCCACGCTTCAGGAAATCTCACAATTTCTTAAAGATCCAACTCAAATAGTCTCTTGTTAAATGAAGCTTCTCTTGACTCCTTGACTCCTCCAGGGCAGAGTCTAGTTGAGGTTTCTATTATAACACAATTCTTCTTTTTACCTGACTCTTGAAACACTTTTCTATCCCCACTTGAATGTATGATTTTATCAGAAAAGAGTTAACTCAGAAGGCCTAAGACAGCTATCCTTAGAAAATGTCTTAGAAGTTTGGCCTTGGCTAAGTACCTAGAAACAAGATTTAGGGAGGGTTCCCGCTATTCTCTAACAGATAAGAATGGCTTACTATGGCTAAACTGTTCGGGCAAACACTATGGTTTATCCTGAACACCTGCCTTTCTTCTGGGAGTCTGGACTCTTGGTACATGCTAAACAGAAGGTGGTTATATGAACAGTTTCCAGTAAAAACACTGGGCATGGAGTTTTTAATGAACTTCCCTCATTGATAATATTTTACATGCATCATTATGGTTTGTTGCTGGAAAAATTAAATGTGTCATGTGTGCTCCTGCTGGAGAGTGCTCTTGGAAACTTTCCCTAGTTTCCCCTAGACACTGCCCCAAGTGTCTATCCCCTTTGCAGATTTTGGTTTGTATCTTTTTGCTGTAATAAATCATAGCCATGACCACAACTCTATGCTAAGTCACATGAGACCTCCTAGCGTATCACCAAATGTTGGGATGGCCTAGGAAGACTCCTAACACACAGATGTTTCAGATCAGAGACTCTATCTTAATTACATGTTTTGTCCCATCATTATAAGCATGGGCATTGACATATACTAAGTATCTAAAATCTTCGGAATAACAAGTGAATGAATAAGTAAATGAATGATTGACCAAGTTGCTGCTTACCTGAGACAATGTCTTAAAAGATTATGTGTGTAATCTTTTATCTAACTTAAGATTTTAACCACCTTTCTGAGTAGCCAGATAAAAGGGTGGAAGAAGGAGAAAATTACAGAAAACAAATCTACAACAGCTTTTATTTCTCTGACATGAGTTTGACTCAAAAATAGCTCACTGGCCTGTTGGGTGATGCTCAGCAACACTTATGGTTACAGTTTATCATCTCATTTCTTTTTGGTTAATGAACTCTGTAAGAAATTCAACAAATGTCTTTGAAGAATCAAGGCATGACCCAGAGAGATTGAAAAGTTATGATATAGATGAAACAAGGACAACTTTAATGTTGAAATAGGTGGAGAATTACTCTAGAATTTTGAAGTATTGATAGTTTTCTAATTTTACCATTAAATAAAATAATAAAACTTTAAAATTCTATACACAAAAATGGAATCCTATGGAAAGCATTCTTGGCTTCACAAAAATTTATCAATGAGATTTAAGGCACATTTAAGTTGTGCTACATATTTACTAAAGTATTAACAATAAGTACAAAGAATAAAACTTTGTTAACAGTTTAAAAGAGGTATTTATGCATGGCTTCTAATTTCGAATTAATAATAGACTGGGACGCCTAGGTGACTCAGCGGTTGAGTGTCTGCCTTTGGCTCCCGCAGTCCCAGGATCCAGTCCCACATCGGGCTCCCTGCAGGGAGTGTTTCTCCCTCTGCCTATGTCTCTGCCTCTCTCTCTGTGTCTCTCATGAATAAATAAATAAAATCTTAATAATAATAATAATATTGATAATAATAACTAACCTTAATTTAGGGTTAGTTAAATACAATGCACTGTTCTAAACATCTGCACACATTGATGTATTTGTCATGTACTGTTACTAATCTATCTTACCTAAGAGAAAATTGTTGCATATGTGGTAACTGATAGGCTAGGAAAGTAACCAGAGCTGGATCCAGAGGCTTGGTCTTAATCATCTATTTGGCCATTGATTAATCTTTTGGGGGGTCAATTTAGCTATCTGTCACCAGTGTTGACAACATGACACAAAGAAACAAACTAAGTGAAAAAAAATAAATTAGATAAAATGTGCTATTGAAAACAGCAAAAATCTGGAAAAAAATCTAGCATGTGAAAGCAAAAAAAGAATATATCTCATCAGGTTGACTGTCGATGGAAGGAAATTAAACATTGCTAGTATAAAAACAGAGAAGATAGTAGGAGCACATTAATATTGATTATATTTTTATTATAACTTGAAAGGCTGGGAAGTACTTGAAAATAAATGATAGATTTTTTTGTTAATTGAGGATTTTCTAATTAAATGCCTAGCAAAAATTTAAAAGAAAAATTAAATTCCTTCAAGTAGATTTCACATGTGTTTTACTGGGAAGATAACCTCCTGTTTCATAATAAAAAAGATGATTATCAAAGAACTCAGGCCATCTGCTGATTTTTCAGATAAATCTGTCAGATTTAGAGAATAAACTCATTTCCATAGGAACCATACTCTACAAATGATCTATAAACAGAGAAAATAGCATTTAATTAAATCTGAGAAGCTATCTTTTAATAAGGTCTTTGAGATCTTCTCTAGAAAACACTGCATCATAAGCCGAGAAACCAAATGGAAATTTTAGGTATGTGACCTCTTGTATCTATAAAATGAAAGGGAGCAGTTTTGTAGCTCTTTATGACCCCTCTTGCCTATAAAAGTCGATCATCTACTCACTGGCTAAATATCTTGTCAACATATTTTGGACTATTTTGGGTCCAATATTAAATACAATTATTTTCAGGTTTACTATTTAATTTGTGAAAATTCACATATTATGGGACTTGAGTGTCTCCATAGCACAATAAAAAAGTAAAACTATTTGGTAAAAATACCTTAATACTTCTATTTATCATTAGCTATCCTAAACTACCCTTGCTGCCTATATTCATAATGCCTGATTTTTTTAAAAGATATTATTTAAATTCAATTTAGTTAACATATAGCATTATATTGGTTTCAGGAGTAGAATTTTGTGATTAATCACTTGCATATAACACCCAGGGCTCCCAAATGGCCTGTTTTAAAATAAGGTCTCTGTCCTAAAAGCTAAGCCTGAATGCATGAAAAGTGTAACTCTGCCTGCCAAGGGAGGTGGAAAATTCTGTAAACAAGGACTAGTCATGGCCAATAGCTTCTCTTAAAAAAAAAAAAATGTTGAGTCTTTTGAGCCAGACCATGCCAGATGGAATCAATTGGTATAATGGTGCCCAGTGTCAAACATAATGTCCAAATGCCTAGGGCCCAAATCACTGAGGGTCTTATATTAAATTATGGCTGCCAGATGTCTGATATACTCAATCTCACCACATACTGTCATCAGACCATACTCAGTTTGTGGGGTCAGAATCCATAATGGCCCAATGTTGAGCCCAGGCTGACTTAGCCAATGATCACAGATGACAGCCAATGTATGCTTTTCTATCAGATTGTTTTATAAATTTTATCTGATTTAAATCAAGCCATACCATTATCAGAATGGTCCCAAATTTCTATAGGTTAAATGCCCACTAGAGATTTGTGTGGACTTGAACAAGTGGTCAATAACACCTGCAATTTCCTCATCACAAAATTATCTTTATTGTTTATGTTTTTTTTTTAAGTTATACCCCTAAGATTATAAATATAAGGTTATTCAGGGCCTGCATTTTTATTAAAAAATGACTTTAGTTAAAATAGCATTCCATATTCTAAGACTGAAATCCAGCAGTACTTTTCTGAAGTTTGACTGATTACAAAGTTCAACCCGAACAAATCAATAGTTTAACTGCACCTCCACTCCCTACTTGTCCCCAAATAATGTGCAATGCTTTCCATCTACTCCAACAGTTAAGGAATAAACACCTAGATCAACCCTAAGGTCTGTTCCCATTAGGACAAGCCGGATATCAGTTGTTAAATGTTGAATACCATTCCTAGATAAAAGTGAAAAATACAACCACAAAATCTATACTTTTGAGCTCCCTGCTTTGTGATAAGTTGAAAATACAGGGTAAACAAAATACAGTCTCTTAATATATTCAACTTTGAGACTCAGTCATTACACAAAACACACAAACATAATAGAAAGTCGTTTAAGAATGCCAGGCAGAAAAACAAAAAGTTCCATTTTAGTTTTATATAAATTTAGAAGACCAGCAGAAAAAAAATATCAATAGCACATATCAAGATTAATGCAATGTGCACTTCTAATTCAATGTTTTGATCAACAAAATGGCAGTCATGTATGGTTTATTTGTTTTTCTTTTTAAGATTTTATTTATTTGAGAGAGAGAGAGAGAGCATGAGAGAGAGTACAAATGGTGGAGAGAGGGAGAGGGAAAAGCAGACTCCTGGCTAAGGAGAGAGCCCAATGTGGGACTGGATCCCAGGACACTGAGATCATGACCTGAGCTGATGGCAAATACTTAGCTGACTGAGCCACCTCATGCACCCCATTTGGTTTACCTGAATATATACAAGTATGTCTAACCTAATAAATTTTTAAAGATCTGTCTTCAAAAAAAAAGACATGTCATAAATAGATAACTCAAAACAAAGTAAATATAAATACCGATTATGTTAAAATATTTAACATTATAAAAGAAAAAACGTAATTCTTTCATATACTAAGTTCACAAAGATTTTTTTGTTTTATTTTTAAGTTCACAAAGATTTATTCTAAAACTGTACTCATCAATGTTTGATAGAGATTTTTTTTTTGAAGCAAGAATTTTATTCTTTCATATTGGTAGCTAGATTCTAATTTTAATAAACATTTCATATTGGTAAATTTACAATCTGCAGCATAACTCAGATTTGATACTGTGGAAATATTTTGATATGCACAAAAAGACTTAATGTATAAGTATAAAACCTATATATAATATGATTTGAACTAGGTAAAATAAGAAATATATACATATATACAAATTCAGAAGAGCAAAAAAAGAAAAAGAAATACATTATAGTATTATCAGTGCTTCTTTCTGTGTTATACAGGATGGAAGCATCTAGGGTTTTGATTTGTTCTCATAGCATATCTTTATTTTATACATTTTCTATAATGCTTCACTTCTTTCTTTTCTAAAGATTTATTCACTTATTTTGAGAGAAAGAATGAGAGAGCATGTGTGCGTGCTCAAGTGGGGGGAGGGGTATAGAGGAGGAAAAGGAAGAGAATCTCAAGCTGACTGCCTGCTGAGCACAGAGCCCAAAACTGGTCTCAATTTCACAAAGCTGAGACCAGATTAGATTCTGAGTTGAAATCAAGAGTCAGACCCTTAACTTACCGAGCCATCCAGGCACCCCTACAATGTTTTAACTCTATACTGAGGGGGGTGAAAAACCTAAGTCTCTACTTTCTGAAGGTCAAATCCAAATATTCTGACTCGGTGAAATCTTTCATCACTACCACCATACAATTTTCCTACGGAGAGTTAATTTAAAGTGATCTCATAGAACTGTACTCAAACCTATTGCTGTGTTTTTCTTGTAAATATTGATTTAATGCCATTTCTCTACAAATGACTATGAGCTTGTCCAGGAGAGTTTGTGCTCCTTTCTGTTACTGTAATAAATGTTCACTAAAGCTGCTCAGGCTATCCAGTCTGTTTGTTCCCCTGGGGTATATCATGACATGGTTGGGGTGGTGACCTGGTGTTTTCTATCATGACAGCTATTGCTTACCATAATCTCACTTCTGTGCTTAAATTCTTATCTTGAATACTTAAGTATGTCGGGTTATATCTTGAGAAAACTGGAAGCATCCCTGCCAATTTCTGTGCAATTTCTAATACTTTTCTAACCTCTTTGTCTATATAAGAACTTCATCAAATAAACGATCAGTGTTGCAATACTGTAACTCCAAAATCCTTTAAAATGTTCAGATAGAGGGGCACCTGGGTGGCTCAGTGGTTGAGCATCTGCCTTTGGCTGAGGGTGTGATCCTGAGGTCCTGGGATGGAGTCCCGCATCAGGCTCCCCACAGGGAGCCTGCTTCTCCCTCTGCCTGTGTCTCTGCTTCTCTCTCTCTGTTTCTCTCACAAACAAATAAATAAAATCTTTTTTTAAAAAAGTGTTCAGATAGATTAATAGAGTAGAGAAAAATATTTCCCATTATTTTATTTCTCACATTTGATTCATATATTTATTGAAATATACCTTCATACTTCCTTATAACCACAAAGCAATGGGCAAAACTACTTAGCTTTGCTATCTCCAAATAACTTTGCAAAAAAATTCTTTCAAAAAAAGTCACAGGAAAAAGATTTATGCTTCTGAATATCAAAGGCATTGTGAAGCAAGGATTCATAAAAATTAGTTACAGCAGAAAGCATATAATTCTTCAAACAAAACTGACACTTTGTTATTTTAGTTAAATATGGAATACCTTATGTACAGAGATGTATTTCCTTCATTAAGTAGTTTTTGAGTATTTACTTGCATAATTCATCCACTTACTCAGGTTCCCTTATGATTAAATCAAACTAGTATTAGGGGTGAAATATCTTGACATAGAAAAAACTATATTTCTCTACATAAATTTACAGTTTTTAGTTACAAAAAAAATGTTCTAGACAGCCTCTATCATAAGAATGGGAAACTTTAAGCCAAAAATTGAGAAAATCATGGGAAATAGAAAGTTTGAACATTAGCATAAATTTAGTTAAAAACTTTTGGTCTTGGGATGCCTAGGTGGGTCAGTGGTTAAGCATCTGCTTTTGGCTCAGGGCGTGATCCTGGAGTCCTGGGATCAAGTCCCACATCGGGCTCCCTGCGTGGAGCCTTCTTTTCCCTCTGCCTATGTCTCTGCCTTTCTCTCTATGTCTCTCATGAATAAATAAATAAAATCTTTTAAAAAAAGAACTTTTGGTCTTTAGGGACATCTTGGTGGCTCAGTGGTGGAGCATCTGTCTGTCTTCAGCTCAGGTGGTGATCCCAGGGTCCTGGGATCCAGTTCTCCATAGGGCTCCTTGTGAGGAGTTTGCCTCTCTCTGCCTATGTCTCTGCCTCTCTCTCTGTGTCTCTCATGAATAAATAAATCTTAAAAAAGAAAAAAAGAACTTTTGGTCTTTCACAAACTGTACCCTACTTGTAATACTATTATTTTACTCTACTGAATTTGACAAGATGTTTTCACTTTATTTTTGAAAAAAAAAAAAAAAAGGACATACCTAAATTGGAATACCAACTGCCAGTCATTCAAATGGCAGTTTTAAAATAAAGTTCTCAAGAATTTCTGAAATGTTACAAATGTCTGGATTTAGTCATTACTTTCCTAAATAACATTCCCTAATTAAATTGTGTGATTGCATATATTTATGCTGATTATGCAATTGAACTAACATTGTAAATAAACCACAATCAACAAAATTACATTAGAAAGGAGAGTAAGACAGTGAAAACTGTACTAAAATTAGATTTAAATTTCTGTGCTATATTCCTAAAATATACAAACCACAGTTGAGGATTAAGCTACCAAAGCGAGACAGAATCAACAAGTAAACTTTCAGTCCCCTAGATGAGCAGCACTCTTGAGCCTTTTAGGATCCAATTGCTTCCCTCCCCTTCTTCTCTGGAATTTACCTTTTCATAGGTACTTTTTTTATCCATACAAACAAAATTGCAGATAAACGGGAAAAGTCTGTGCTTTAAGTACTTGCTACAATGTGCATTTAGGCAAAACCTCTCTTCTACAGGTATGCTGACTTTAGTACACAACCAAGTAATAGTCTGAATTTCATAAAATAATTACAAACCAAACACTTTTCATTGTTGGGCAACAACTGCGGGCCAGGGTACTGCCATTTCTCACATTTTATGTATTCACTAGGGCTCAGAACAATACTAATATAAGAATTATTTCCTTTACATACAAATAAGCAATATATGAAAACCTGGATTTAAGAAAACGTGTTCCAGTTTTAAAAAATCCATAAACGATAGATTTTACACAATTTCCTTAGAGTAAGTAACTCCCCATTTTACATAAAAAAAATCATTATTCATTTAAAAGAGCAAATAACCCAAAGGGCTTTAGAATATTATTAAATTAAAATATTACCTTTCATCTAATATGAAAAATTAAATCATTAAAGAGAAAATTTTAAAGACCTATTATTCTGTTCCAGGTGCAGGAGGCAGAATTATCAGCTTAGTGAATATACTTCCTGGATATTTCTCTGCATGTCTCCTCGTGTCTTTATTATTAAAAAAACTTTTTTTAAAGATTTATTTATTTATGAGAGACAGAGAGAGAGGCTGAGACACAGGCAGAGGGAGAGCAGGCTCCAGGCAGGGAGCCTGACGTGGGACTCAATCCCGGGTCTCCTGGATTACGCCCTGGGCAGAAGGCGGCCTTAAACCACTGAGCCACCCGGGCTGCCCTCCTCGCATCTTTATACAAAAAAGTGTGTATGCGAGTCCGTGCACATGCACATGCGCCTACATGCATATAGTTTATTTATTCTAGCACTACACACAATTTTTTTCCATGTTATTGGCTATACACTCAACAAACATGGTTTTCTATATCTCTATTTTTAGCATATGCCATTTGGAAATATATCTGCAAGTGGGGAAAAAAGCTTCTGTCCCTTGAGAAACTTTCTGTTAAAACATTATACTATGGTTCTCCTGCTGCTGTGAAAATATATCCACCTCTGTCAAACTATGCCAATTACATCATAATAGCCTAGTGAATCTTCTGGAGAAATTGTCTTATCTACAGAAAGAACTGTACGCATTCATTTATTCCTAACTGGGAGATTTTTGTTTAACAGGCAAAATCCTTATTAAAGTACAGTCAAATATTTTCTTTGATCCATATCATCATCTATATTGGGCTACGGGATAAAATGATAGCACATTACCCTTTGTTTATAAGTTTTTAAACTTTATAAACATTTTTATAAATTCTACATTCTGGGGGTGCCTTGGTGGGTCAGTTGGTTAAGAATCTGCCTTGGGCTCAGGTCATGACCCCAGGGTCCTGGGATGGAGCTCTGCATAGGTTCAGCGGGGAGTCTATTTCTCCCTCTGCCCCTCTCCCTGCTTGTACTCACTTTCTCTCTTTCTTATATAAGTAAAATCTTAAAAAAAAATAAATTCTACATTCTGATAAATATATCCTAGACTTTCTTGTTTAATCATTTGCATTCAGAGTAAGCCATAGAAAACTGTTTTTATATTCATAGGCATCTAAAAGTGGCATTAATAAGCCAAAACTAATTTGAAAATTGGTTAATATAAATATTTTAGACTTTATCAAAAGCGTTAAAAATTTTGGCTCAGAAAATAATAATACTAAAAGCATACAATTAACTTTAGCACTAAACAGGGAGAATATTAACATATCCTATCCTTTCCAAATTATATAATTTTGAGATGACTTCACATACTAAATATTTCTTTTTAATATCTCTGTAGTACAGGTTAAAGTGCACAATCCACTAGAAGGTAAATATTCATTTTTGACATTTTAGATGTAGCATTATGCATTATTTCAGTCAATTCTCATGTATTATAGGTAATAGTAGTAGAAGTATTATTTGGTTTTGACAGGAAAATTTAGCTGTGATTTCTACAATTTACAAGTGAAGAAATGTATGAATGATAGCACAAATGACAAAGGAAAGTGGACAAAATGCTAACATTTCAAATGTGGTTTAAAAGATATGGAAGACTTATCTGCATTTTCTTGCATCTTTTCTTAAAATCACTTTCAAATAAAAAGCAACCCCCCAAGCCCATGCTTGTATAGCAATGTTCATAGCAATACTACACTAGCCAAAAGGCAGAAAAATCCAAGTATTTGTTAGCTGAGTAGATAAATTATATATGTATATATGTGTATGTGTATATATGTATATGTGTATATATATACATACATATAAATATTATTTAGCTATAACAAGGAATGAAAGTCTGATAATCTGATATGTTACAACATGGATGAACCTTGATACTATGCTAAGTGAAATAAGCTTGACACAAAAAGTCAAATATTATTATGATTCCACATAAATCAGGTACTTAGAGTAATCAAATTTATGGAGACAGAAAGTAGAGTACAAGTTACCAGAAACTGGTAGAGAAAGTGATGAAGAACTATTCTTTTATGAGCACAGAGCTTCAATTTGGGAAAATAAAAATGTTCTGGTGAGGGCAGCCCGGGTGGCTCAGCGATTTAGCGCCTGCCTTCGGCTCAGGGAGTGATCCTGGAAACCCGGGATCGAGCCCCACGTCAGGCTCCCTGCATGGAGCCTGCTTCTCCCTCTGCCTGTGTCTCTGCCTCTCTCTATCTCTCTGTGTGTGTGTTTGTGTGTCTCATGAATAAATAAATAAAATCTTTGAAAAAAATGTTCTGGTGAACACAGTGGTGAGGATTGTGTTGCAACGCACTGTGAATGTACATAGTACCACTGAAGCCTATAATTAAAAATGGTTGAAATGGAAAATTTTATGTATATTTTACCATGTAAAAAGTGACACCCCCAAAATAGACCCATTGCTTAGATCTGCTCCTTTTGCTATATTCCGATTATTCATATATAATTATATTTGTACCTCAAAATACTGTATTTTATATATTTTTATACTTTAACTTCACAGAATAGAGACTAGTACATACTAAACTTTTATTTACCATTTCATGAATGAATGGACAGAATTCATTTTAAAAATAGTAGTAAGTTGTTGGTTAATACAGGGTAGGTTCTGAATTCTTAGAAATTATTGGAATATCATATCAGGTATTCTCAATTTGTCCTCCTTAGTTATCATTTAGACTTCCAAAGCTGTTCAAAAACATTGTCTCTAAAATCTAACAAACAGACGAGGCACCTGGGCGGCTCAGTAGGTTAAGGGTCTACCTTTGGCTCAGGTCATGATCCCTGGGTTCTGGGACCAAGTCCTGCATCAGGCTTCCTGCTCAGCGTGGAGTCTGCTTTTCCCTGTCTCTCTGCCCTTGCTTGCTGCCCTTGCTCTGTCTCTCTAGCTCATTCTCTCAAATAAATAAATAAAGTTTTTTAAAAATAAAATGAAATTCTAACAAATGGATAGTAAGCTCATATAACAGATAACCCCCAAAACAGCAGTTACATAAATGGTGATTCAGGTTCCAAACCAAGGAAAAAAGCAGTAAACTTGTTATTAATAAAGGTCATGAGGAGAAAAGTATAATTATTTGGTGATGGAAGTCTAAATTTTGAGCAAGACAGAGTAGAGGGAAAGGAATAAGATATAAAATGGAAGTTACAATTGAGTTCTTCCTCATATTTTCTGTTACCAAAAAAATAAATAAATAAAACTAATGCAATATCAAAACCCAGAGAATCAAGCTATAGTAAAGATGGATGACACATGTACCTTAATATTTAAATTTCATTCAAACTGAATTAAAAAATGCATTCATGATACTCTGGACACCAAAAGGAAGGAAGGAACTATAATTCTAAAGGTATTAAGCTGGCATAAAAATATATTTGGTGAAGTGGGATACACATCACATGGAAAGCCAGACAAGCCTTCTGACAAACTACAAAAGGAAAAGAGAAAGCAAAGAGGTTTTAATTGAAGGTATTTAGAAGAGTAGTGGCAAAGTTGCATAAAAATAATTCTGGGAATTGGTCAAAGTGGAGAGAACCTCTTTGGAGATAAAACAGCTGATCTGAACACATGGTTATTTATTCTGCTACAGTCTGATGCATGTCTGGGTCTAGGACCATCTTTCTATGCTCTCTTGCCAAAAGTCTTAACTTTAGCTGTCTTTCCCCTTCATATTGAAACCTTCGTAATGGCTTACTCCATTTATAGTTCAATTAATATAAACCAAAGAATGGCAGTACTTGAAAAGAGAAAATTGAGAAAGATATTTTTTCACCTTCAATCACATCCCACTTCAAAAATTGGCAATAACTAGCCATGAGCACTTACAGTGTTCATATACAGAAATCGCAATTTGACTTGAACTCCATCCAGTCCTACTCAAACATAAGACTCCTGCACGTTTACTAGAATAAATTAATGCACACTAACATGTTTTTATTCTACACAGATACTTTTCTTCCACGTTTCCCAGAGGAAAAGCAAAATGCTTTGAGGCGAACTTTCAAGTATATTACTTATAAAGAATGACATGTGAATAAAGAGAAGAAAACAGATCAGCTTGTTCTCCTTTTAACTTTACATAATGTCTCACATCTCAAAACATACTGCTCTAGAGTGAAGTGTTTTAACCTGCCTTTTGTTATGAATTACCTGGCTGGGTAACAGACAGGCAGTCTGGGATTATTTTTTTAAAGCCATCAATATCCTTCAATGCTATTTAGAATGCCAAGAGAATGCTTTCTTCCTTTCTCACTTATCAATCAAATACTTCATGAAGTTTAATTAAAATTAAGTCAAAAATAGTCTCTGTGTTTGTGTAAACCTTAAATTTGTTAACCTGTTATTGAATTTTCAAAAATACCTGTTTAGAAACCTGATTTAATTTTCTATTTAAATGTAAATTTCTATTTCTAAGCTTAAATTCAGGTCTGTACTGAGAATGCTAATCCCATGTCTACCATATTTAAACTCATTGTGGGTACAATTAGAAAGATTTTGCAACAGTCTGTAATACTTTTACCAATATTAGACCTTTAAAACATTTCAAAGCACTCTGCAAAACGCCTATCTAGATTCTTGTTTAATGAAAAAAAAATGTGCTTTCTCCTCAATTCATTGTAAATGCTTTCATTCATTCATTTATTCAAAATCAGATCATGTTACCTTCCAGCTTCAAACTATCCCAAGGCTTTCAGGTGGTATCTAGAAGCAGCAGCCAGAACAGAAGCCCAGGCAAGAATGGGGATCCTCCTGGAGAACTGGAAGGAGGACCAGTGGGTATGGAGTGGAGGGAGTCTAGGCAGGGCAGAGGGAGATGGGGTTGAGGAGTAATCCTTGCAAAAAACTTAAGGAAGTTGAATTTTACTCAGTTAGAAAGCCATTAGAAAGGTTTAACCAGGAAAGAGCATGATCTGACACGTTTTTAAAAGATCCCCTCCACTACTCTCTTCAGAATGGTTTGTAGGAGTCTAAGATATACGTTTTCATCCCCTTTGGCTAAACTGGTAATAGTAAAAAAAAAAAAAAAAAAAAAAGTGAATGCTTTTATTCTGAAGATGTTTAGTTATCGTATAAAAGACCAATATGTTCATTCATTAAAGGGCCGACCAATTCCCATGAGCTCTTAGTAAAAAAAAAAAAGTGAACTGTGAAAAGAAAACTTAGTAATAAGAATGACAGATGACTAACAATTCAAATGTCCAGGGTCATTAATTTCCCATTTCACATATTTAATAAGACACATAGATGTAAATTTTCTACATGTTTCATCATTAATAATTTCTCTATGTAAAATAGGAAAACAACCAATCTCCACTATAACTCACTTCAATAACCTTCACTATAGTAAAATATACAGTTGACTTTTGAATAATACAGGCCTGAACTGCATGGGTCTACTTCTATTTGGATTTTTCACAGTACAGTATTATAAGTGTATCTTCTCTTCCTTGTGACTTCCTTAACATTTTATTTTCTCTTGATTACTTTATTGTAAGAATACAGTACATACTATGTATAACATACAAAATATGTGTTAACCAACCATTTGTTTTGTGTAAGGCTTCCAGTCAACAAGAAGTTATTGGGAGTGTAATTTTGGGGGACTCAAAGCAATTCAGGAAATTTTTTACTGTTTTAACTCCTTATCTGCCTATACCACTTTGAAAAGTGCTTTCTGAACTACTTCTACTTTATTTTTCACAATAGCCTTTGAGTTATGTAAGGCACTATCACTGCTCCAGTTTTATAAGTGAAGAAATTCCATTGCAAGTGAATACAGTGCATTGTCTGAAATTCCACTGCTCATCATTAGCTGGCTGACACCTGGGCCTGGGTCTTCAGAAGTCAGGTTAACTTTCTGCTCCCTCACTAAAGGTAACTGAGCTGTTTAGGGTCCTTATCTTATTCACTGTCATGCTATTATTCATACCTTTTATAAGTATCCCCCCTTCAACACTAGACCTTTTACTGTGGTGTCCATATACCCCAAAACCAGCAACAACCAGGCTCAAGGTAAGCCTTGAGATAGGGATATATAACGGAAATTATGGATAATGGGGAACTTAATTATTTTTGGAACTTGAATTATAACTATATGAATCACAAAGTCATACCTTCCACTTTTTCCTGCCTTGTACTTTGTCATTCCACAAGAACATTCAGTCTTCTGGCAAATTGCTGGACCCACAACATTAACAAATTTGTACTAATTTTTTACCCTAATAATTGAAGACTGTCTTTTATATCATGAATATTGGGATTACTTATTGGAGTGATGGGAAAACAAGGTACTCAAGAAAATCTAGAACTCTGCTTCCCAAACAGGCACAAGATTCACCTACGGGTGGTTAAAATGGAGATCTTAACTCTGTCCAAGATAGGCCTGAGATTCTGTTCATTGGTCTTCTGGCCATATTTTGAACAACAGGACTCTGGAGAACTAGATTAAACTAAGGACTCCAAAAAATAATAGGAATCAAAGGAAAACCTGTATAGGGGTGGGAGGCAGAAAGAAATAGAGCTGCGTAAATATTCTAATACACTGGGTATTAGCTGTCCTTGGAATTGCTTGAAAGGGTAAGTTTTACATCAGAAAGACTTAATGTCTTTGCCCTGCCCACAGTACTTTGTACTAGTCCAGGCGCCAGTTCCTCCACCCAGTTTTGACCACCTAAAAGTCAAGTGGTCATTTATCCTCCAAAACCAAAACAAACAACAGTGAAGAACATTAGAAAGCCACACATACAGGCACATGCACATTTATGCAATTGAAGAAAACATCTCTCTCTTGTTGTTATTCACAAGATAAATAGTGTGTTGTCTTTCCCACTTTGACTAGATTCATTTAGAAAAAGGGATGGAACTCAACAATTACCCACCACAGGCTGGGATTGCTATTGATTCTACTACTGATACTCATATCAAGTGATTTGCTCAGTGAAGAATGAAGATTTGAAATTTTCTCACTATTGATTAAGTGGGGATTACATGAGACAGATATGTTGCATAGAAGAGAATTTAGATCATTAAATGCAATATAATTACATAATTCTAGATTTAAAAATATGCTACGGCACATCCAGATGAAATAAAAAAGCATGTGCTGATTGGAATTTTTTGTAATAACACATTTAAGTTTTAGCTGATCCCCTATTCAGAAAGATAAATCAATTTGCAGATCTATTGTGTTTTGTTCAATGGCATGAATAATAAAAATATTGTATAATGATTCAATATCCCCCAGCAATATGAATGACGTCCATGTGGAGTGAAGTTTATATAGCTTATTTCCTTACAATCCTTTATTTTGCCCCCACCAATACTAATAAAAAAGCTAATTTGTATTGCTTTTCTTTTTTTACATGTAAAGACTGCTACTAGATGCTGAATAGGCATCTAAAAAAAAAAATCAATAAACCAAGATGTCTTTCAAGAAGTGAATGGTAAGTGGTAATACATCCAGACAATGGAATGTTGTTCAGCACTAAAATGAAATGAGCTATTAAGCTCTGAAAAGACATGGAGAAAACTTAAATGCATATTACTAAGTAAAAGAAGCCAGTGTGAAAAGGCTGCATAGTACATAGTATGATGCCCCCATATTTAACATTCTTGAAAAGGCAAAACTATGGAGACAGCAAAAGGATCAGTGGTCGCCAGGGGTTAGAGGATGGGGAGGGATAAACAGGCAGAGCACAGGGGGGTTTTGGGGCAGTGCAATTACTCTGTTTGATACTACAATGATAGATTCATGTCATTGTATACTTGTCCAAGGCCATAGAATTACAACAGCAACAGTGAATCTTAATGTAAACTATGGACACTGGGTGATGTTGATGCATCAATGTAGGTTTGTCGATTTTAACAAATGTATCACTCTGGGAGGGGATGTTGACAGTAGGCTAGGCTATATATGTTTTGGGGCAAGAATATATAGGAAATCTCTGTGCCTTACACTCATTTTTTTCTGTGACCTTTCTTGCTCTTATTAATAAAAAATTAGTGATCAAGATTTTCATTTTTAAACGATAGAAGAAGTGTGTTTCCAATCCTATACAAACACAGATCAATTTTACTCTTTTAACATGGCATCAAAGTAATAAAATTAGAAAAGGGTTACTGTTGCATATATTACTGGACTGTGTTGCAAAGAGTAGTGTATCCTTTAGCTAAAATAAGGAACCTGTGGTACTCATGAAGAAAAACAGATGCAAGTGATGATGGAACCACCATACTGTGATATTGCCCTTATAAATGGCAAACAGAATAGAGGGATGATTCTGAATGTATCTATCACAAATCAATCACTAACAGCCATTCGGGACTCCAAGATTTAAATTAGTCATGTGAAGTGTCATTATTTCTTCAGAAAACAATTTTGAAATATTACCTTAGATGACCCCCTGGTTTTAAGAAGATTTTACATTAATGAGTTCCAGAAAAAAATGAATGCATGTACTCTGTTGGGGGAAAAGTCCTTTATCACTTGTACCACAAGTCAATTTGCAGTATCTTCTGCAAAGGCAGGAGTGGAGAATACCATGTATTTTGGACTAATGATAACACCACTCCAGATGTTTGTTTCACTCTTTGTCAAGAGCTGCAGGTGTTTTCACATGCATATTTTCATCCAACTCACCCTCTTCAAAGGTAAGGCGGGTGAGGAGTTTATGAACAGTTAATCGTTACAGGAGGGCTTTACAATGAGTCAAGGCTGGGGTTTTAACTCTAGAAAAGCCTAAAGAGCAACTCTGAACTCTTTCATTCTGTTGTGGGTCCTTACTATCAATGTCATGCTAATTTGAAATGATCCATTACTTTACGGATTGCATATAAAATTTTGTGTTTATATGCATAGATACCTCATACAGTGAGTTGGCTATAAACCAGCAAAAAGATGCATGCTCAATTAGCCACCATTGAGAAATGAAGTTGACACCCACCAGTTATTCTGTGAAACCCCACCTTGACCGATTAGGTTATACAAAGATGCTTCCAGATTCTGGGTGAATTTACTGAGAGAAGAGGTTTAACATCAGCTTGAGTCCCAGATTTCTCCTATTAGAGCTCTCTGACAAATCAGGTTTAGAATAATTTCACCTGTGAATTAATTCCAACTGAATGAGGTTTAAGTTTCAACCACATATCAAATTACATAAATTGACAAAAGGAAAAAGTGTGCACCACAGACTAATGTATCAGGACTCATATCTCTTTTCTCTTGCCATCAGTTTCTTTATCTGTAAGTGTCTACGCCAACTATCCCGTCTTTAAGGCCTAGAATGTGAAATAAGGATTGGAAAAGGCAAATGCTAAATTGTTCAAAATACATTGCCTCTTCAATAAACTAAAAAATAAAAGGTTTAAAACACTACTTAAAACACACACACACCTAAACATACTGAGAATCTTTGATTGAAGGTCAGTCACACTATATTTCAGTAAGTGAGAAACAGCTGAGATTTGGAGATGGCATACTATTCTTTCTTCATATAATATTCATTACCATCAAATAATTAGGTGCCCTTCCTCCCTATTCAAATCAGCAAAATAAACTGATTCTTTTCCTTGAAATCTTTAGAATTTAAGCTTTCATAAGTTTATCAAGACCAACTCAAAATGAGAAATACAACAAATTTCATAAAACCAGATGTTATGGACCGAACGTTTGTGTCCCTCCAAAATTCGTAAACCGAAGCCCTAAGTGCCAGCATGGCAATATTTGGAGAAGGAGCCTCTAAGGAAGTAGTTAAGGTTAAATGAGATCATCAGGGTAGGGACCTATGTGATAGGATTAGTGTCGTTATAGAAAGGGATCAGAGGAAAGGCCACATGAAGACATAGTAAGAGGGTGGTTGTCTACCAGCCAGGAACAGAGCTCTCACCAGAATCTCAATTTGCCAGCAATGTGATCATAGTCTTCTAGCCTCCAGAACTGTGAGAAAATAAATTTCCATGGTTTCAGCCATTCAGGCTGTGGTGTTTTGTTATACTAGCCCTGAGCAGACTAAGACACTAGACTTACAACAAATGTAACTCATCCTGCACCATGTGGTTAGCTGTTAGTTTCTTATACAGAGTATAAGGTGCATCTCATGTATAACTTGCTAAAATATGTCAGTACCTATAACTTTAAACTAGATAGATCCACTACAAAGATTCATTCATTTAAGCATAAAATAGATATAAAATAAAACAATCATTTTGGTATTAAAAAATGCAAAGACTGACCATCAAATTGACATTTAGTCTCCTTTCTCATGTGTCTTGTGTGTCTACTGTTTAGCACAATCTAATTGAAATAAAAAGCCTGAGGCACTACAAAAATGATGAAAGAGAATTTGAATCACACTTTAGATACTTTGATATTAGTTCACATATACCCAGCATATATAACTTAGCAAAAAGAGAAAAAAAATTAAGAGAGATTTTCAGTGATAAAGATTTGATTGAGAATTGAACCAAGCGCCAATCAAGGCTAAGCCTAGATCAATCTGGGTTGTCTAGGCTTAGCCATTTCTCTACTGTGAATATGTCAGGGGCAACTTCCTTTTAGGAGGTGGTAAGAGGCAATTCGCAGTGTCATATTTTTAAGAACTTAACTAACCCCTGGTTGTAGGGCAACCTTTGGAGAATCTAAACCAGGAGGAAAATAAAATCTCTAGTAACTCAAGATGATCATCTGAAGAACTTACTTAAAAAGTACTGCTGAAAGGGAAGAAGTATAGTTTATTAGAGTTGGCTCAGATTATTTTGAAACTACTTATTGAGTTTGTGCCAAATACTGAACTAGGGTTAGGAAATACAAAAATTGGCACTGTACAGAGGTATCACAAAATTGGTTTTACTATTCACCTTCCTTGTTTCTAAGGGAGCATTTGTTAAAATGTTTTAGAAGAAGGAGAAGAAGAAGAAAAGGAGGAGGAGAGGCAGGAGAAGAAGAGAAGAAAGAGAAGGAGAAGACGGAGAAGGAGGGGTAGGAGAAGGAAAAGTAGGAGTAGGAGGGGCAGGAGAAGGAGGAAGAGGAGGGGAAAGAGAAGAGGAAAAAGAGGAAAGGAAGAAGAGAAGGAAAGATAAGAACAAAAGAGAAAAAGTCTCCTAGCTAATAAGGTTTAGGAAGATTTGATTAAACCAAGTTAAACATATTACAACACTTGTATTCATTGCTATGTCAAAGTGTAGCAAGAACTTCCAGCCCAGAGGACTGTCAACCTGGAGAACTTCTGCCAAGAAACACTTCATTTTGTTCCTGTCCCACCTGCATTCATGCATTCATACTCACATATACATATGAAAAAATGCTTGTAAGTAATGCTAGTCAATATTACTAAGTTCTTGTTCAGTCATTTCCATAGCTATAAGATACAGTAGTTATGTAAACTTGTCTATTGTAATTGACACCTTGCAGAGTGGTCAGTGACCCACCACTGTGATAATTCACTTGCCTGCTTATCCAGCCTCCAATTGACATGACTACTCACCAAATAGTAGGTCCAAGTGTGGTCAGAATTTTTAAAGTGCTAAGTTTTATCTGGAATTATGATTGATTGATAGCCCTTTATTTAAATTTTTGTTCAAATAGTAAGTAACTACTGACAGGTAAAACTAGAAACAAAACACACATGAGGGCAGCCTGGGTGGCTCAGCGGTTTAGCACCGCCTTCAGCCCAGGGCGCGATCCTGGAGACCTGGGATCGAGTCCCACATCGGGCTCCCTGCATGGAGCCTGCTTCTCCCTCTGCCTGTCTCTCTCTCTCTCTCTCTCTGTCTATGAATAAATAAATAAAATCTTTAAAAAAAAAAAAACACACATGATGTTGCTTTGATTCTGAAACTCTGAGATGCTTAAGTACACTGAATTCTGATGGTGCTAACTGACTTTTAACTTTACTATTCAGGATTAAGTTGTGATTAAATTTAAGCACTAAGCCTCTTCTATAGATAAGTTTTTTCAAAAAGGATATATGAAGATTTCTACACAAATTAATCCTTTAAAAAAGATTTTATTCATTTATTTGAGAAAGAGAGAGAGAGAGTGAGCACAGGCAGGGGAAGGGCCAGAGGGGCAAGCAGACTCCCCTCTGATCGAGGAGTCTGATCCAAGGCTTGATCCCAGGACCCTGAGTTCATGACCAGAGCCAACGTCAGACGGTTAACTGACTTAGCCACCCAGGTGTCTTTTTAACATCCCACATTTTGTTGCTTATATGAACCAATTATAAATGAAAAAGTGCAGGTTTTTTAAATGGTGGGGTAAAGATGTTATAATGAAGCAAGTAAATGAACAAACACATCATAAGTGATATTTAGACCATAAATATAATAGAGAAATTGAGATATAGAATTGAGAACTAGAAGAACTTTAAAGATTAGTCCACTTTTGGTAAAAGATGGTGAATTGCATCTACACATCTGCTTTTGCTCTTACTGTAAAACCCACTAAAATCAAAGTGCTGGGATATTTTACTACCATAAACCCATAAAACAAGCAAAATGGAAAAGAAAGGAAGAACTGCAAAACTTGAATTGTCAGAAAAACAGAAGGCTGACTTACTCAGAAGTTGGATCTACCAGCTACATGAGGAGGTGGGGGTAAGGATGGGGCAGCAAATTGAAGATTAAGAAGTAGCTAGACAGCCAGATGATCTGCTCCTCTTAGCAAAGGCCGAAGGCTTACTGTCTGAAAAGGATAAAACAGAGGGGATACCAAGTGGTATGGACTGAATATCTGCTTTTCCCCAAGATTCACATGTTGAAGCCTTAATTCCAAACTTGATGTTATTTGGAGATAGGGCCTTCGGGAGGTACTTTAGTGTTAGTTTAGGTCAGGAGGGTAAGGCCTTTATAAATGGGATTAATGCCCTTATAAAAAGAGAAAGAGACATGAGATCTCTTTCCACCATGGCAAGAAGGTGGTTATCCTCAAACCAGAAGAGAGATGCTAAATCTGGCAGCACCTTGATCTGGAATTTCCCAGCCTCCAGAGCTATAGTAAACATTTTCTGTTTAAGTCATCCTGTCTACTGGTATTTTGTTATGGCAGTCCAAATTGAGTAGGACAACAGGCAATGATGAAAGCAGGGACACTACCCCATTACAAGGAGATTATTTAATCTGAAAGATTATAATCTGAATGTGGAAGTACCTGCCCTCTTTTCTGTCATCCACTGGCCTCCTAGAATGCTGATGTACAAGGTTTAGGTTCTTCAAGTAGATGAAAAGAGATTATTCTCCAAAGGATCTTGATAAAGACTAGATTCTGATCAACAGTTTTGGGGTAGGGGCTGGACATTCTAAAACTAACAAGCTTCCAAGTGATATGGATGCTGCTGCTCAAGGCTCACACTTTTAGTAGCAAGTGCTAGAATATGACCAACACAAATGACTGACAGAGACTGATATTGGAGATTTTTCACCAAAAAATTTCAACCAGATCAACCTATAGTAAATGCCAATCTTACGGTACCCATCCTATACTATGAGGCAGGGCTTTGAGATATCTGGGGAATGACTCTAATATAAAAGAGTGGAACAGATAAAGGCAATTTGAAGGAAAGCAATGAGGTGAACATTATCTTAATATTCTCAGGAAGATTTGGGGTTATATTTCACACACTTAACTCAGGAAGAATAGGTTTGTTGTTTGTTTTTTCTTTTCTTCCTTTTTTTTTCTTTAACCAGAAGAAAAGGAAGCTCTCAGAAATTCAAATTTTGATATTAGGAATTAAAGAAGGCTTTACAAGAAAATATTGAGGGGAAAAATGAGCAAATAAAAAACAGATATAAAAATAAGGAGAAGCACAATGAGAAAAAGGGAGAGAGAATATTATTCTAGAAGACCCCAAATCTCAATAACAAAACTCCAGAAAGAAATAACATACAAAATGGAGAGAGATTAAACAAATGAGTTAAGGAAACTAGTCAGAATTGATGAGTTTTCAGATTGATAGAACCCACTGGGTACCCTGCAATGGAAAAGAATATATGCACATCTAAACACATCATCTTGGGATCCCTGGGTGGCGCAGCGGTTTGGTGCCTGCCTTTGGCCCAGGGCGCGATCCTGGAGACCTGGGATCGAATCCCACATTGGGCTCCCGGTGCATGGAGCCTGCTTCTCCCTCTGCCTGTGTCTCTGCCTCTCTCTCTCTCTCTCTCTGTGACTATCATAAATAAATAAAAATTAAAAAAAATTAAAAAAAAAATAAACACATCATCTTGAAATCTTTGAACAATGGGGATATGACAAACTAGAGGACAAAAAAAAAAAATCAATGCCTTCAAAATTGTGAGGGAAAATGAATGCAATTTTAAATTCTAAACACAGTCAATTTTGCATGAGAGTAGAACAGTTAGGCTACATAAAGTCTCAAAAATCTACCTCCCCGGCATTCTTTTTCAGGAAACTACTGGAATATATACTTACCAAACTCAGGCAGTAAATCAAGGAAAAGTAAGATGAAGAATTTGTGAAACAAGAGATGTGACTCAAAAGAGAGATGAAGGGAATTCCAACAATATGATATATCTCAGTGCTGGAAAATGCTCTCATTGTTCTGAGCATCCTACTACCGGGAAGCTGGAGAGATGGTGTGTGATGGAGAATAGGGCTATTTGCACATCTGCTGTGTTTTAAGAGATGATGATAAAAGAGAAAAAATCAGAGCTAGCACTAGAAACATATGACTTTAGGTATGTGCAGATAAATATCAAGAGAAATAGTTAAAAAGAAGTGAAACAGCTGCCTCTGGAAAGTGGGAACTCACAAGGCAGTGAAATAAAAAAGAAGAAGGTTTTCCAATTCTTTAAACTGTGTGTCCATATTACTTTTTACAAAAATAGAGTCACAGTGATTCGTCTAACATACTCATTTTAATCATGAAGAACCTGAGGGATTCACAATTAGGGCTTTCTGCAGGTTCTCCAAGTTGCCTTTAAGAATCAGGACTAGAGCATTCCATTGTTTCATTATTTAAAGTGGCATTAATTATGTTTTAAACATAATCACAGTCACGAAAGGTTGGGTAATTGTTCACTCATTCATTTACCAAACATCTATTACGTGCCGACTAGGTTCTCCAAGGTATGACAGTGAGCAAAACCAGATCCAGACCCTGTCCTCATGAAGTTTACAAGTTGCTAAGAGACACTAATATGACATTTATAGCTAACTGGAAAACCGTAAGATTTGGAAATTAAGTACCCTCATTGTGCACTCATCTGTTTCTTTGCTACATTCCTTGTGAAAGTTTTTCTCTCCACATGCAATCTAACTCTCGACTTCACTTACTGACACTATAAATGCCAAGAAAATTTATTTTTCCTTTCTTTTTTCAAGTCATCAGCATGTGAAGTATGGCTTTTAAGTGACTTCATGTTTCCATGTTAATGTTGCTCGGTCGCCAACTTTTCAGCCCATAGACTGGCTGACAGCCCTCCCGGAGCCACAGAGACCACAGGCTGGTTGGGGAACTGACAATTTATATCTCATGGTACAATGAAGATCCAGTAAAAAGTTGATTTTGTTAAGAACTGTGGAACTACATGAGAAATTGGGCACTTATCTACTTCCTGATGAAAATGTGACATATGACATTCTACTTAAAGAAACAGTCCCATAATCTAGATATGTTGAACCATTCTCTGACTTCCCAAAAATAACTTCAAAAAGCAAACTGCAAATTACCTCACTAATACCCTTGTCAACCTTGCTTTCCTCCTTTTTAGATTCTTAAAAACTAAAATCTTTTAAAAATGCTATACATATTGTATATAAAATAGTATTTTAATATTTAAAATACTATACATAAAAATCACATCTTACTTTCTACAAGTTAATCAAAGTAACTATGATTCTTTTGTTTCACCCATAAAACTCCCTTGAAAAAATAAATTGTCTAATTTTAGTTCTTTATTCCAAATGAAGAGTTCCTCAATCCATTTTTTGGCAGTTTTTAGAATACTTTTTCATTCAATCTCTTACTGACTATTCTGCATGTCAGATGGAGGCAGAATGGCGCTCTCCCAGGGAACTCAGTCCCCATAATGATAGGTATTCAACCAAAGAGTGCTTATTAATGGTTGTTCTTGGGGTTTTCTGGCTAATAGGCCACCAATCCCAAACCACTTCCTCTCAGACTGGTAATTCATCATCACAGGGAAAATTCCATTATAACTTAATTCTGTACTGGCAAAACTGGTGTTTCTCCAAAGGTAAATCTGAAACCTATGCCCTTGGACTCAGATCTACGAAAGCAATGTGGTTGTATATTTCTACTCACTAATTTTAGGTTCTAAGTAGAAATCAGAAATTTATAATTAGAAATGGAGAAGCCAAACCATCTTTGCACAATATTCTTATTTGCCTAGAAAGTCCATTAACAATAATGAGGACATTAAGGTAATTATTGATTGCATTGGCAATATAATAAAATGGGCTGAGTTCCCTCTAAACAGAAAGGATCATGTACAAAGTAGTCCTCTTTTATCTGTGGGGAATGTGTTCCAAGAATCTCAGTGGATACCTGAAACCATGGATAGTTCTCAACCGTAGAATATATATATATATATATATATATATATATATATATATATATATATATAATGCATTTTCTTATGCATACATATCTATGTAAAGTTTAATTTGTAAATTAGACACAGTAAAAATTAACAATAACTGATAATAAAATAGAATTATAACAATATACTATATTAAAAGTTACATGAATGTGGTTTCTTTCTCCCTCAAAATATGTTTTTGCACTGTGGTCACCCTTCCTCTGATGATTATATGAGATGACAAAATACCTATGTGATGAGATGAAGTGAGTGAATGACATAGGCATTGTGACACAGGATTGTGCTACTATTACTATTGATCTTCTGACAATATGTCAGAAGGCGGATCATCTGCTTCTAAATCCTGGTGGCCTGGAGTAATTGAAACTACAGTAGGAAAAACTGAGGATAAGGGGGCACTACTGTATTCTCAAATCCAGAAGGATGTTACATAATTGAAATATCTTTATGAATTGAAAATGACAACATATCCACAAAAAGGTAGAAATTAACCATAGGCATAGCTTATTAAGAATAACATAGGGTACTTGGGTGGCTCAGGGGTTGAGATTCTGCCTTTGGCTCAGGTGATGATCCTGGGATCCTGGGATTAGGTCTCGCATCAGGCTCCCCGCAGGGAGCCTACTTCTCCCTCTGCCTGTGTTTCTGCCTCTCTCCCTGTGTCTCTCATGAATAAACAAATAAAAATCTTTTAAAAAAGAATAAAATAGTTAAAACTGAAAATTAAGGATTCAAGAGTCTGATATAAATTTTTTACCTTTGAACTGACAGAGTTCCTACACTGCCCGCATCACAGAAGTTAAAGAAATTGTACTTAGAAGTTTTTTCTTTAGCAAAAAGACTAATTTCTCTAACATTTTCAAAATTTTTTCTCAATTCTGATTTATCCATTCCAGGTGGATAGAAAGTAGAAATATCTTAAATGTATTTGTTTCACTAGTGCAAAAAAATTAATTAGTACAATTAGTACATTAATTAGTATAATTTCCTCCAATTTATCAATTAAGTGCTGCTCTTTTCTATTTTAATTTTAGTGCTATAATTCAGGCACTAAATACCTTTTTCTGTATCCTATTAGCTTAACTGTGTCCCTGTATTTATTCCCTCCCAATTCTAGGATCTGTTGTGCATTGTTGCCAGATATATCTTGATAGAGTCAGAGGACTTGATCAAAAATTTCCACTGGCTCTAAACTGTGAACAGAATAAAGGCTAGACCTATTAGTCTGATGCTCAAGGTCATTGTAAATGATGCCCCAATCCACCTTCTAGCCTTATACCTAAAATGAACTGTTCCCCCACTCCTCAAGTAATCCTTCGACCCTGCTACCTCTGCCTAGCTCATGCCACATTAGCTTAACTGTGTCCCTGTATTTATTCCCTCCCAATTCTAGGATCTGTTGTGCATTGTTGCCAGATATATCTTGATAGAGTCAGAGGACTTGATCAAAAATTTCCACTGGCTCTAAACTGTGAACAGAATAAAGGCTAGACCTATTAGTCTGATGCTCAAGGTCATTGTAAATGATGCCCCAATCCACCTTCTAGCCTTATACCTAAAATGAACTGTTCCCCCACTCCTCAAGTAATCCTTCGACCCTGCTACCTCTGCCTAGCTCATGCCACTCACTCTTCTTTGAATGTTTCCCTGCAAATGCATTGTTCTTTAAGCCCCAGTTCATGAAACCTTGCTTGGTTTCACATTTACAAGACCTTTCTCTGCTTGGTTATAGCAACTAACATATGCCAACTTACATCACAGGTAATGCCATCTTTTCTCCCTATGATCCCAGCATCAGACACACTGCTGCATTAAAAGGAGTTTGATAAATGTTTGCTGAGAGATAAATAAACAAGAAAAACACATGTCAAGCAGAAGTCTAGGACAACATACAGTTACCTAATAAATCATTGAATGTAGAAAAGCCCAAGTGTATTTCTTTTGTTCAGGGTCTGTTCATTTTCCTTCCTTCTAGAATTTTGAGAATACCAATCTTTACTTTTAAATTCAGGCCCTTAGCAGGCTGCCATCTCTCTGGGCTATGCAATTTGCTTCTCTTGCCTCAAAGAATATAGTCCCAGAACCTGAGCACTTTTATTTACTCCTTACCTCTGATTTAGGACACAGCAACCCCGATTGTCATGTTGAAACATTAACTAGTCTATAGCACTTTCACACTTATTAATTATACCAAGAAAATGAAACCATATGATGGACCCAAATACACCATTAATTGTAAAACTTGGTTGTAGCCAATGATTTTCACCTCTTAAAACAACTCCTTCATCATGCAATGATTAACATATTAAAATACTGGTTTATCCATTCTTCTCATTCTCTAATAGCTTCTTGGAAAATAGACATAACAAATAAGCAGCAGAATGCAAAAAGGATCAATTAATTTGCATAACTTAACAACTTTAAAATTTATAAAATAAAAAAAACAGCTCTACTATAAGTTAGCCTTATTTTGAAAAACTCATGTAAATTCAAAAAATCTTACTAAGGCAGAGAGAAAGGGGCAGTGAAGAACTTCAAGATAGTAGGAACAGCTGTTTGGTTTAATCCCAACACATTCAAGGGATTTTTATACTTTTTAGGTCCAAGGCAACTTCTGACAAATCCGTCTGTGATGTTGGAATGAAACTCAGAGTGAGACTCTCATGGTAGATCCATGTTTGGTTTAGATTTCTCAGGACCCCTTCAGGACTACTCAGGGGCACGAGTGATATACCAGGCTTGTTCACTTGGAGGTTCCTGCAGGTTATATGTTATTCCCTAGAAATCCCTTCCCGAACTATGGCAGTATCCCTGTGTGAAGGGCGGGGGCTGCAAAGCCATACTGGAGGATTTAAGAATCTCATAGTCAAGAGAGTCCAAAATATGTCTTCATGTTTGTACATTGTAACCAATGGGAAAATGCCATGACTGCCTTCTAAATCAAAAGAATAAGCCAAGGTAGTGTCTTCATTAAATGTAGAGAAGGTTACTACATTTGCTTTACAGTTAGCAATTGCTATGATAATCCTATCCTGAAGAATTGTGTGAGTAATCCAATAGAGTTTTTGCAATACACAGAAAGCTTAATTTCCCATTACACTTTTACCCAACACAAAGGCATTCACTATTCCTTGATTCTATTTGCCTCATATGAACTATCTTGGAAGCGTCACTGTAATCTGCCACGTGGCTTACCGTTGCTAAATTTTAACAAGAACCAGGCTTCTGATTAGGAAGACTATTGATGCATAAAGAGTATGAGGACCATTATGAGCAGAGAGTTGTTCCCAAACAATTAACTAGTCATTCATTCTCTGAATAAATTAATGAAATACAAACTAAGGCTTGACCAAAGTCAACGACACATCTTTCTCTCCTTTTGTGTAACAGATCAATGACTAGTAGGAAAGAATACAACTTGTGAAGACCAGATTTCTTCTGGGATGGGAAGAGAATGGGGACAGAGAGAGCCTAACATACAACTACAACAACTATAAGAATAAGATCTTGGGATCCCTGGGTGGCGCAGCGGTTTAGCGCCTGCCTTTGGCCCAGGGTGGGATCCTGGAGACCCGGGATCGAATCCCACGTCGGGCTCCTGGTGCATGGAGCCTGCTTCTCCCTCTGTCTCTGTCTCTGCCTCTCTCTCTCTCTGTGTGTGCCTATCATAAATAACTAAGATAAAAAAAAAAATAAGATCTGGATTCTATCAACTCCACCTACTACTTTGTTTAGATACAAAATTTAGTCACTTTCTGCAGCAGTCTTTGGCCTCATAGTTTTCCATATTACTATGGAGAAAACAGAAAAAGTGTGAGTAAATAAACTGCTGGATCATATGCAGTCCTTTGTCCTCTGACTACACATGTATTTATTTTTTAGAAACAGGGTATTTTAAAACATTCTGCTGTTTCCTTAGATTTATTTGTATCCTGCTCTATGGCCAGTCTCTGTTGTTAAACTCATCATTTCAACAAACCAAACGCTTTTCTGACAACTTATCCAGAGTATAAGCAGAAGAGAAATTATCTCACCTTTTTAACTGAAACACTGGCCAATGACCTACAGAGATCTACAGAAATGTTCCCAGGACATGCCTAAAGGACTCCAGGCTACTCACTTCTCTCCAAACTGAACAGTTTGGCCTTTTTCCCTAAATTCTCACTCTCTACCACATTTTCCAAAGAAGCTTTGAAGTATAAGACCCAATACTTGGAAAATACTAATTTTGGATGGTATTAGCAATTTAAGTTTTTATCCATTCTCCATCTGTCAATTTCCCCATTAATCAGCTTTAATTCACTTCCATATCCATTGGGGAGGGGCAGGAGGGCAGTGGGATATAATGTCAGGAAGGCTAGTAACATACTTAAAAATGAGCATTTCAGTTCAAACCATGGTTTGGTTTTTGTGGGATTTAATTTCCACTGAACAGAAACCAAGTACAGATGTATTTGATTTCTCTTTAAGAGTTGGTTATGGATGAGTAGAATAACCAGAGAAAATGCAACGGAAAAACACTGAAGCAGCGTAGACAAATAATTGTACCTTACTTTCTATCATGTGTTTATTACCCTTTTGCACTACAAAAATAAAGTATATGATATAGCAAAACTTAGGCTAATGAAGTAGAAGAGAACCAAACAATTGTCAAAGGTGATCAGCTACACGTATACGGTATATTATAATTCTAATTAAATAAAACTGTGAGGTCCTTCAGCTATTAAAAATGTCATCAGCAATGAAGCTAATTTGTGTCTGACCAGGGCTTTTACAGTAACTGATTACTTACAGATGCCAAGCGCCCCAGGGAACTTTTGCCACCTGTTTTCAATTTTTGGATTGGCAGCCTCACCCTGACAAGGCTTACTGGTCTAACACTGGATTGTGCCATCTGTTGCAATGATGTTGGTACTTAATCAATAGTTTCTATAGAATACCATCTACATTACTGAAAGGTAGTTATTTTAGCTTTTCCCTAGATACTGTCATTATTTGTAACACACAAAGATAAAATCCTTGAATGAACTGCATTGTTCAAATATTACAGCCCTACATAGTTGGTGAACAAGTCCTGAGTGATGCTCTCCTCCATACCAACCAGAATCTAAGAACCAAAGGAGGCAACGGGTTTGCCGCCAGAACACAGGTGTCGTGAAAACCACCGCTAAACCTAAACCAAAATGGGAAAGGAGAAGACTCACATCAACATCGTCGTCATTGGACACGTAGATTCGGGCAAGTCTACCACTACTGGCCATCTGATCTACAAATGTGGTGGGATCGACAAAAGAACAATCGAAAAATTTGAGAAGGAGGCTGCTGAGATGGGAAAAGGCTCCTTCAAGTATGCCTGGGTCTTGGATAAACTGAAAGCTGAACGTGAACGTGGTATCACCATTGATATCTCCCTGTGGAAATTCGAGACCAGCAAGTATTACGTGACCATCATTGATGCCCCAGGACACAGAGACTTTATCAAAAACATGATTACAGGCACATCTCAGGCTGACTGTGCTGTCCTGATTGTTGCTGCTGGTGTTGGTGAATTTGAAGCAGGTATCTCCAAGAATGGGCAGACCCGTGAGCATGCCCTTCTGGCTTACACACTGGGTGTAAAACAACTAATTGTTGGTGTTAACAAAATGGATTCCACTGAACCACCCTACAGCCAGAAGAGATACGAGGAAATCGTTAAAGAAGTCAGCACCTACATTAAGAAAATTGGCTACAACCCCGACACAGTAGCATTTGTGCCAATTTCTGGTTGGAATGGTGACAACATGCTGGAGCCAAGTGCTAACATGCCTTGGTTCAAGGGATGGAAAGTCACCCGTAAAGATGGGAATGCCAGCGGAACCACACTGCTTGAAGCCCTGGATTGCATTCTGCCACCAACTCGTCCAACTGATAAGCCCTTGCGTCTGCCTCTCCAAGACGTCTACAAAATTGGTGGTATTGGTACTGTCCCAGTGGGTCGAGTGGAGACTGGTGTTCTTAAGCCTGGTATGGTGGTCACCTTTGCTCCAGTCAATGTTACAACTGAAGTAAAGTCTGTTGAAATGCACCATGAAGCTTTGAGTGAGGCTCTTCCTGGGGACAATGTGGGCTTCAATGTCAAGAACGTATCTGTCAAAGATGTTCGTCGTGGCAATGTGGCTGGTGACAGCAAAAATGACCCACCAATGGAAGCAGCTGGCTTCACAGCTCAGGTGATTATCCTGAACCATCCAGGCCAAATCAGTGCTGGATATGCACCTGTGCTGGATTGTCACACAGCTCACATTGCTTGCAAGTTTGCTGAGCTGAAGGAAAAGATAGATCGTCGTTCTGGAAAGAAGCTGGAAGATGGTCCCAAGTTCTTGAAATCTGGGGATGCTGCCATTGTTGATATGGTTCCTGGCAAACCTATGTGTGTTGAGAGCTTCTCTGACTATCCTCCTCTGGGCCGTTTTGCTGTTCGTGACATGAGACAGACGGTTGCTGTGGGTGTCATCAAAGCAGTGGACAAGAAGGCAGCTGGAGCTGGCAAAGTCACCAAGTCTGCCCAGAAAGCTCAGAAGGCTAAATGAATATTATCCCTAATACCTGCCACCCCAGTCTTAATCAGTGGTGGAAGAACGGTCTCAGAACTGTTTGTGTCAATTGGCCATTTAAGTTTAATAGTAAAAGACTGGTTAATGATAACAATGCATCGTAAAACCTTCAGAAGGAAAGGAGAATGTTTTGTGGACCATTTGTTTTGTTTTTTTTTTTTTGTGCGTGTGTGGCAGTTTTAAGTTATTAGTTTTTAAAATCAGTACTTTTTAATGGAAACAACTTGACCAAAAATCTGTCACAGAATTTTGAGACCCATTAAAACAAAAGTTTAATGAGAAAAAAAAAAAAATAAAGGAGATATGAGGTCATCGTACTCAATCTCTCATCTAATGCAGGAATTCCTTCCATTATAAGTCCATTGACTTCACCTTCCATTTGAACATGCTTACTATCTCATAAAGCAGTCCATTTCTACTTTAAACAGTTTGGCAACCTTATAAAACCCTTCCTTACATTGAATGGAGACCTGTTTATTTATGACTTCAACTGGCTGATTGTTCTGCTACTGGAATGACATAGACGAATTCTACACCTTCACCTATGACAGCGTTTCAAATATTTGAACTAGCCATGGAATAAGATCAAGTCTCTTGTAGACTAAATATTGCAAGTTCTTTCAGCTAAGTCACAAAGTATTTGTTCCCTTTACTTCGTCACCTTAGTTGTTTATAATATAAATTAAATCTGTAACATCAATGCCAGTATAAAATCTTTCTCTTAAAATGAACATAATACCAAATAAACCAAATAACAGTTTTAACTGGGATGCAGTCTTTGATTTTTTTCTGAAACTTAAACTGTCAATATAACCTAATAGTATATTTACTTTTTTAAAATAAATTTATTTTTATTGGTGTTCAATTTGCCAACATATAGAATATCACCCGGTGCTCATGCCGTCAAGTGCCCACCTCGGTTTACTTTTGATGTATCTTGCTTCATGCTTGACTCTTATGGATTCCCCCCACCTTTTAAGACACGAAAGCAAGAACTTCTTTCTTTTTAAGTTGTATTATCAAAGCTGTGCTGCCTAACTACCTAAAATTAATTTGGTATTCTAGGCACACGAGTGAGGTGTTACCTGCAATTATTTACAGTGCACTGAAATGTGACTCATGTGCCTGGATTCGAACTAATTTTAAGCAGTTAAGTAAGCTTTCCACATAGTTTTCATATGTTTTATTTCTTATAATATGTTTATCATTACCATTATCATTGTTTTCTCCTAATATGCTTTTTCTACCTTTTCTAGTTTGAGCATGGAATTTCTTAATGGTAAGGAACAAAGAAGAAAAAACTAAATGGTTTTCATGGGTTAAAGCCCAAATAATTAAATACAGTGTTTTGAGCCCATTTTGTTCATTTATTTATTTGTCTTTTCAAACTCTCATAATTTTCTGAGTTCATCTAGATATAATTCAATTAACATTCTTTCTTTTCACTTATCTTTGGTACTATTTCCATCTTCCCATCTTCTGGATTCTGGACATGTCTTTTGAAAAGGTAGCTTAATATGGGAGACAATGTACACATACTGGTTCCCTAAGTTGCTAATCATTGCTCAATAAACCCAATTGCGATTTTGTTACCCAACAAAATCTAGAATGAAGCAGTTAATAGAAAAAGGGGATGTGATATACATTATACTAAAACATGTACGTAATTTTTTTTCTTTTTAAAGGTAAAGGATGTGATGGTGTCATTATGGTGATATTTAACACAAAGTTGGCTTATCCAACTGCATATAAAATTTGTGCCATAAAATAAGTCTTGCCATGAGGTTGCCATCTGTTAGCACTGATGAAGACAGGCTGGGATTTATGTCTGAACAGGCCATTCAGAGCTCTGGAATGTGGCTGTGGATACAGAGACCCCGGCACCAGCTGCCACAGTTGCACTGCTAGGCCCTCAGAGCCATTCACCCAATATTGTCTCCACATTCCAGGCCAGTCTATGCTGGGAAAAACGTGGATACCAATTGTTCCCTTCTCTGGGAGTCTGGCTCACCAAGTGTGGGCCTCAGCACAGCTGGGAAATCTTCAGGCCCATTGTGGCTTGACTCAAGTGCTAATGTCTTGCTTTTTAGTCCAATATATTTAAAAGACTAAGGGGAAGGGAAATGGAGGTGAGGGAAAGTTGACTAGTGATAAAATGCAAAACTGTAAACTGTATGGTAAACTCATGAAACAAGATAATGTAATAAGCTCATATTTCTCCTAAGTGTAAATGTAATACATAAACATAAAATAGAACAAGTCTGATAATTTCTTCTGTCTCTCCACCCAAAAAGGTACAACTGTACCTGCTGAATAATTACTGACATTTCACTTCCTGATTTACAGTGGCATCATTTAACCCAAATTATAATATTTATTTCTTTCAATATCATATACCTATATAGACCTAGCTATCATAATCTCTCTCTCTCTCTCCCTTTCTCTCTCACCTATCTATCTAGAGATAGCTATATTACTTAGCTCTGGCTTAATGTTTGTGTTCTTTTTAGTACTTGCAGTTCTATATATATTTATATTATATATTATATGCATTTCTCCGACTTGTTATCATGTTGATTACAATATGATCCTAACAGCCCACTCTAGTTTTCTTTACTTCAGGAAAATTATTGAAGGTCACTTGTTTCATTTTACTGATATCTGAAAGAAGCATCTTCTAGAATTGAGAATGGGATCATATTAGTAAGAAGGGCATTGCAAATCCATTTGAAGACTACTGGGATATAATTAAATAGGAACTTTATTCCAAAACTAGGGCACACAAACCCAGTGTTAATAATAGCTGTTCTGGGGCATGCTGAAGAATCTGAAGCTAATCATCATGATTTCTGAGATTCATACATTTAGACACTTCATTTAATTGTGTAATATATATATATATACATATATACATATATATATATATTTTGCAGAGAAATCTGTGCTCTTGGGAATCTGTGGAGTACAAGAATAAGCAATGTTAGGCTTCCTCACTCCTCTGTTTCACCAAAGCCAGGGGATTTGCTAGTACCAGAGACATGACTGTATCATTGAAGACAAAAACGTCACATTGTCTTGGTCATATGATACCCAGGACATGTAGAGACTGCTTATACTAAGGAATCCCAGGTGATGTACTATGGAATTAAGGTGATAAAAAAGTGAGTACAATATGCCTGACGTGAGACCAAAGGCACAAATATCTGCATTTTCAATGAAAGTACAAAAAAGTTGAACAACAGTCTGTGCCAATTTTATAGAATTGTCTAGGGGACTTGATGATTGTGGTAGAATTTCTTCTCAAAAAAGGTTGTATTCTACCTTGAAACTGTTGCACTAATCACAGCTAAGTCTAGTAATTTTTTATGTGAAGTGGTAGAAAAATTTTGAGGGAGTTAAATAATCTACTGGATCATCTAGTTTAATAGCACCCTCAAGCAAAATGTTTATTGTTTCTGAGTAAATGCAAATTGCTTAATGCTGCTCTGAAATGAACTATTGTAGAAGAGTGGCCAAATTTCCAAATTTTTCATTTGCAATATTCAAAAACTCACATATCTGAACAGGAGATTTGCATGCAGGAGGTTTGTTGTAGCATGCTCTCAGGAATAACAGTTGTCAAGGAGTGAGGGGAGCAGAATAAAGCAAAGGGAAAAATTCAATTGTAATGAAATTATAACAGAGGCCTGGGCAAATCCCAGGAGGAGCTCTAGAGCTACAAGGACCCTTGAGAGTTGTCTTCCATGGAAGCACAGAACCCACTTACAAGTCCCCTTTGTTGACTAAGCACTATGCTAAGGTTTGGAGATAATGAAAAAAAAAATGGTGCCTATCCTCAAGCAGCTCGAGTCTAGTGTCTAGTGAGGCAGAAAGACATGCAAGGAAATGATGACACAATGTCAGGTGACCGGTATTGAGATAATGGTGTGTCGCACCATGCTGGGGGAAATGCCTAGCATAAAACCCACAACTCAGAAGCTTTATTACAAAGGCATTGCCAGGACTCTGTGCATTTATTTATTTATTTATTTATCCCTTTAGTGATAAGTTTTGACTGCTTTTAGTGTATTGTTCCTTCAGACTTTCTGAGTTATCTCTATGGTGAAGAAAGATGAAGAGCCATTTAATTACATTATGTGGAAGTGGGATGCTAATAGTTTGGAAACAATCCAACCCTGAAACTTTTTGGCTCACATAAAGGACTGATATTGAAAACCTGAGGATCTTCTTCCTTCTTATTGCTATGCTCACTCACTTACAAACAAACAATAAAGCCATAAGCCTCTCCTGGTGTACTGACACCAGCTCCCAGGAATCAAATGGTTCTTGCCAGTTCCATTTTCAGTGTTGTCCAGTTGGTAGCTTAAAACTGGCCATGGTGGGAGTATTTACACCAAAGAAACAGGCAAATGCTAGAAATCAGGGCTATTTTTGTTCCTCAGAGAGCTGGCTGTTAAACATTTACTGGCACACCGTTGTTTGTAACTGATACTATTTTGGTAGTAAAGGTTTCCTAGTAGCCACATTCTCAATAACAAATGTACAGTTTTTGCATTTACACATGCCTCATTTTAGAATCACGGTAGGTGGAAAGTGAGAGACAACTGCCACCTTCCCAAAGAACCAGAAATCAAACCAGTTTTCTGACTTCAAACACAACCTAAAACCTAAAGAAACAGAAGCGTGCCTCTAATCAGTGACAATCAAAAGGGCTCTTCAGACATTTTCCATAATATACCCCAAAATCTGTGTCCTTGGGTCAACTACATCAGATGTCAGATGAAAATAACAGTAATGAAAAGTGATCATACCATCGTAGGGTGTAATGTGTTACTTCAGATTTCAGGGGAAAAGAATGTCCTATGAAATACCTTCCCTATAAAGTTTATTTCTGGAATGTTGTACACCTGCTGTATAAGGTGACTTACTAAAACAGAGTACAGAAGAATAGGTAGAAAAAAGTGCCACAGAGAAAGGCGCAGGGAGGGCTGAAAGCTATAAGCTATTATACAATCATAAGAGAGAAAACTTTTAAAACAATTCACAAGATGGCTGAAGATATTTCAGTTAAAAGAAGGACAAGAAAAGTTAAAAATGAATCCCCTAGAATATGAATAAATCATATAAGCAAATGACTTATTAACAGTCCATCAGAATCAAATATAAATTAAATGCTATACTTCTCAATATTTATTTATTTATTTATTTATTTATTTATTTATTTTTAAAGATTTTATTCATTTATTCATGAGAGACACACAGAGAGAGAGGCGCAGAGACACAGGCAGAGGGAGAAGCAGGCTCCGTGCAGGGAGCCCGACATGGGACTCAATCCCGAGTCTCCAGGATCATGCCCTGGCCCAAGGCAGGTGCCAAACCACTGAGCCACCCAGGGATCCCCTACTTCTCAACATTTAAAACTGTAGTGCTTAATCTATAGCTTGCATTCTTTACGTTCACGTACAAAAAAAAATTAAATATCTTACCAAGAACTGCCGAATTTGATTAATTCTTTTAGTTAAAGTACATTATAAAACTTGAATTAAAAATTTATAAGTGTTTTATTTGAATTGCAAAGTGACGCTGGGCACACAAAATAACACACTTTGCAAAGTTTACTTGAACAGTGACTCTTCTGCTATTGTATTTTATTCAGTGACTTATGTGACTTGTCATGTAATAGTCACACCTGCCATCATTCACAGTTCAGCAGTTTCTGACCTTCATTTAGGGCAGGGGTTCCTGAAGTGTGGTCCCAGACTAGCAGCATCACTTGGACACCTGTTAGAAATGCAAATTCTTGGGACTATAGTCGATAACTCTATTGAATAATCGAAACTTGCTAAGAGAAGATAATTTAAATGTTCTCAAAAAAAAGTAAATATGGGACGTGATGAATGTGTTAATTAACTCGATAGGGAAAGATCCTTTCACACTAATACACATATCAAATCATCATGTTGCACACTTTAAATATCTTACAATTTTACTTGCCAACTACACCTCACTCAATAAACCTAGAAAAATAAATATAATATATTGTATATATTATATAATATATATTAAAATATATATATAAATATATATAAATAAATATGTATAAATATATAAGTATATATAAGTATATATAAGTATATAATATATGCATAATATATTATATAATATATAAAAATAAATAAAATGCTTTATTAAAATAAAATATATAAAATCATATATATATAATATATATATATATTATATATATATATATAACTTAAGGCTAGAGTTCAGCAATCTGCAGTTTAAAAAGCCCTACAGATGATTCTGATCTCGATCCAGTTTGAGAACCACTGGTTTAGATATAAAATATATATTAGGGTAAAATCTAATTTCCACAAGGACAAACACACATGGCACCTGTAAGGGCACCGACTACATCTATGTTGGTCATGTCTGTAGCATTAGTATCTTCTACAGTGTTTGGTCTAGAGTCAGGGTTGGGAAACACTTCCTGAATGAAGAGTCATCCTTTGCTGTCTTTATCAGTTAAAGAAACAGTGCTAAGTGAGCTTTGTTGCCTTTAATGAAATTCAGATTTAGGCCTTGCCTCAAAATTCATTTTGGTCACATTTTCTCTGTTGTAAATAACCGAATCCTGGTTTCAGTCAAATGATCCTGAATCTATTCCTTTTCTCTGTAAGTTCTCCAGACAAAAATGGTTTGGCATGATAACAACCAAGTGCTTTAAATTCAGTACAATTTCACTTGCAGGGTTCATCCCTTTATTTCTAGAAACAAGCATTTCTAATACAAAAATGTTACCAAATTTCAGCTCCATGGCAGAAAAAAGTCCCTACGATTTATTTCTTTCCATATTTAAACAAACATATAAATATCTAGTTGCCAAAAGTCGCCTCATTTTCACAAAATGTTCAGTATCAATTGCTTTGAATGAAGGTGTAGCAGAGGTGATCATTAGAGCACGTTCTTTATTCAAGAATATAGCAATAGCCACAATAGAAATGAATCCTTTAAATTTGTAGGCAACTGCTTCATAGCAAGTACATCATACAACAGACAATATAGTATCATTTTGAGGGGCTTCCTAGCATAGTAAAGATATCACCAGTGCAAAGCAATCAAGTTTCAACTCACAAATCAAGTGAGACTCTAATGAGGCTAATCAAATTGACACCTTTCACAGGTCACTGCAAGCTTCCCAGAACAAACATTCCTCCAAGACCTCTCTGTCTTTAACATATCACCTAAACATCAACTGCTGGCCCCAGGCATCAATGACATTGACTCCTTTAAATAAACACCCTCATTGCCAGAGTTTGCTTTGATTTTTTCCATAACTTGCTGGAAGTTAATCTGACTGATCTTATGAATTCCAGAACTAATCATGTCATATGACAAAGATTCCTGAAGAACCTTCTTTTATGCCTTTGGTCTTAATGTAATTTTTGTCAGTTTTAATGTATAAGATTTTGCTAAGATTTTTTCTCTCATAAGGTTTCTTTAAGATTGCACATGCTTTGGACACTTAGCAGAATGCTAACAACAAGGGGTCATTAAGTTACATATATTCAAATGTGCTTAGAGCTCCACAACAGCCCAGTTGTAGCTAACGATTGAACATCAATGCAACACTATCCTATTTGGTTGGATTGCTATCATTCTTTTTGGTACATTCAATGAGAATGAATGGCTTGTATTTTGATCTTGAAAATAATGAGCTTACACAGTATACATTGCTGCTATTGAGTTTAACTATCTATATAGCTCAAACAAAGTAATCATTTCATTTAATGTTCTTCATCAGTGTGCAAGAAAATGTGGAAGTATTTTACATAAACACTGTATAACAAACAGGAAACATCCTGCTAATAATGGCTAAGTGAATTCAAACACAATGCTATGCTACAGTCATAACCAGGAGCTTCCAAAACTGCCTGGCAATATAGATGTACAATTTAAGATGAGATATCACAGCTCAAGGCGAGTAAGTTACTGCTGCTGTTTTCTAGGGCACTAAAATAACTGGCACACTTAAGTCTTCATAGATTTTATATTCTTTAGTCTTTACGGTCAATGAGCTATGTACATTGATGATTTGTTCTTCGATTGATTATGCAAAATGGCAGTTGAGGAGTATTAAGTTGGTCATGCCCCATGCAAACAGACCTTGTGTGGCTATCATAGCTTATTTATTTATTTATTTATTTATTTATTTATTTATTTATTGCTATCATAGTTTAATATAAACTTCCTTGGTCAAAAGGTAGAAGGGAATTATCTGTTTGGAAAATATCTTTTAAATGTTTGACGGTATGAGTGCAAGTTCATAGGAGTTGGATATCATCTAACATTATAGTATTAGAGAAGAAGTGTTGTATCTTCTTGAAGAAGAAAAGATTCAAGATATTAGGAACAGAATAGGAAAGGATAGGAGAGAGAAGCTAGCCAGATCATGAGGCTCTACCCTTAAAACAACTGTAGTTGGAGTAGTTGGAATACTCCAGAGACACTACAACAGCAGATATAACCTCTGTTCCACTGGTCATTTTTTGCTGCTGCTGTACAAATCTCTTGTTCAAAATTCCCCTTCTGTCACAAGTAGTAGGAGAATCATTAAGTTTTGTGTTAAGTGCTCTTTTGTTTGGGAGAGGTGGTACTCAAAGATGGTGCTGTCTTTTCTTATATATGCCAATAGCACAGCACACAGAAAATATGAAGGAATAGAAATCTAAAAGCTCAAGACACAGAAAATGTCTCAGAAATTTCTGTAGGTCCTATTCTATTTGTGTAGGTCCTAGAATTGGAGGTGAAGGTATTGACAAACTCTTCCTAGACCTTCAAGATATTCAGGTCCTTAAGATTCTATTTGGTTTACTGGATGTTTTCCATTTTAAAGAAATCTCGTACACCTCAGGACAGAATTTTGTAAGAGATACATAGGTCCCAGTTTATGTCTGATTTACAAAAGGTTTACAAAGTTTCATAGGTAAGCCAGGTTTACAATGACTGATTTAAATAAATATCTTTGTGATTCACTCTACACGGTGGTATAGTTCAGATATGAATATTACTAAATTTAATTTCAGTAAGTTCCAATGGTACAAGCTATTTCAAGATTTGTAAATTAAGATGTGAACTCTTAACTCACAGAGACCATATATTTAATGAAAACCTGGACAAGGTCCTCACTAAGAAAGGAGCCAAATAGACTTGGGGCTATAAAGAAATCACTCTAATGCTAGTTGGTTTCCTTTCAGTGATGAATCTGCTTTTAGTAGCTTTTTATCAAAAGACAAAGTTAGATAAGACTTATATTCAATTTCTGGTAACAAGTTCTTTGATTTCATTTTCCTTTTTTTTTAAATTAGAAATGTGTTTCTCAGCAACACTAAGATGATCATTTCAGAAATCTTTGTTATCCCTTTCTTAAAAATCATTCAACACCTTTATAAGAAAAAAAAAAGGTTTATAAGATGGATAGTGATTAATGACTTTTACGTAATGGATGTAATCCTGAGTAAACTGCTTGACATCTCGGGATTAATTTCTTCATTTGCAAAATGAGTGTTCGATGGGATCATAGGTAAGGTCCAAATTCAGGTTAATTTCTTACCTCTGTTCAGGTATCAGAAAGAAAAGTAACTTTTGCTTCTAGTTCCACTTCTAATCAGAATCTTATCTGAAACAAGCCACAAACAGTGGCTCAATGGTCCACACAGCACCTGCTGAGGACTCACAATTTCCTCTGTTGGCCACAAGATTATATGCCTTGATGACTTGGCAAACTGTCAAGGCACAAGGTCTAAGATAGTTTGGGAGCCTGACTTGAAAAACAACAAAAAATTTACATATTTGTCTGGTCTAGAGTTAAACACAATTTGGGGGGATGATTTACTCTTTACACCTAATTGAAAAAAAAAATCTCCCCTTCCCAGACTAAATTCTGGATGACAACATAAAAGGTAGCTGTGGAATTAACTTCCAGTCCTAGGCTACATCATAGTGTTGGAGAAGATATACTAAATCCGAAACGCCCTGGCCAATAATATTCCATATACAGTTCAAATTAAATTTAGAAAGAGAAGAGTCTGATGACAGACATAATTGGCCTTATCAGACACGTCACTGAATAACAAAAGAAGATATGTCAGTTTTCTGATTTAAGTGTTTAGATGTCAAAGGATGGTATATTTCACAGGTTATAATAATTTATTTTATATCTGTAGGTTTTATTTCCCATAGAAAAAAAGCACATGGTGAGTGATCAGGAATTTTATCTTGATTCAGAGAGTACCCAACTATCACTCTCCACAATAACATGGGGTAAGTGTGAATGATGCCATGGAAATAGTCATCTGTATCTGTCTTAGTAATTGTATAACAGGAGCCCTATTGCTATAAAATCAAGCTTGATTATACCTTTAGATGATAAAGAAACAGATGATTAAGCTCATCTGCTCTTCTCTATATGAAATACCAGCAATGTATACAGAAACAATAATTTTCATTTAAGAACATATGTTAATCCAAGATGTTAGATCTAATAGAAAATAAGTTAGACTTCTAGTTAAGAACTGAACTGATATGAGCTGAGTGCATCTAAGTCACACAATCTCTAAAAAAAAAAAAAAAAATAGTCTAAGTATTTGATCACCAGGAGACCACCATAAGAAAAGAGAATATATATTTGCTAGTCTTTCTGGTAGCACCTAATATATAGAACAGGTACTAAAATGACATATAGCTTAATCTCTAAAAGAAAATCTTGTTGTCCCACTAACTTTCATTGCAAAAATTAGATTTATATTGCTAGGGGACATATAAGCAGAATATAAATTGGTACAACTTTCCTGGAGACAGTTTGGTAAGATGTATTAATATTTGTATACCTCTGATCCAGTATGTCTATATGTAGAATTTTAACTAAAGATCAAAAAAGATGAATGCACAAAGATGAGTGCACAAGTGACTTCATTATCATGTCATTTATATCAAAAATTGGGGAATAATCTACATGTCCATTATTACAGGTGTAGTTACATATACACAGTAATTTCCTGTAACATGATACTGCCATAAAAGTGATAATTCCATATGTTGACATGGGAACAAGATTATTTTCAGCACGTTACTGAGTCAAAAAATTATGTAATTAATGCAATTTTGGAATACAACATAATCTAAATATATGTATGAAAAGCTGTTTGGAAATTTGAATATGAAAACATTAAAAGTGGCTACCTCTGGTTATCAAATATACAAGTCTTTTCACTTTCTATATTTCACATGTTCTTCCAATAAGCATTTACCATGACTATAGTCAACAAAAAATGACACGGAGATCAATATCCCTCTTAAAATGTGGTTTGTATAAGTAGTGGACCCTATCTACACTGAAATCAATTTCCATGTAGTCCTACTTAGAAGCCTAAAATCAAAGAACTCAATTGGCTTCAGTATGCTTGTGAGTTCTTTAAGCCTCAATTTTCAAATAAAGCATAGGTATCTTTTTCATGATTTGTAAAATTTCCACATTACTGAATTTCATACATTGAGTTGCCCTGTAAGATAGAAAGGCATTCATGCCTTACGGATCATTCAAGTGTCCAAAGAGTAGATAGATATCTAAAATTGCTCTTTAATTGGAAAGGATTATTCCCAATAGCTCCTCTTAATTACTAATATTAAGTTTTCACTATCTGCACTACAAAACAGGAGTAACCTTATGATAAAATTCTGAGTACTAATGAAATCATGTCACTCTAGGTCTCCTCAAAATGTGCTGTATGGGACAAGATCCTGCCATTACTAAGAAACATCACCACTTAAGGCACATACACACTTTTAAGAGCTGATTAGGTATTCCAGTCTAATTCTTTTCACCGTATTCATGACTGTAGAGTCCTTAGACTTTGAGCATTTTACAAATGCACACTTTCTCCTCTTGTTTACTCTGAGTTCTAATATTAAGTATGTTCTCAGAATAAAATTCAGAGGTTTGAAAGACAACCCAGGAGATCTGCATACTCCCATTTCTTTTCTGTAAGTGAAGTGGAGAGAAGGGGTGGGGGGCGTGTAATCTTCTACCCTGGCACAGCAATGTGACTTGGCTTCATTAAAGAGGGGACATTTCCTCAGCAGGAAAAAAGTTCATTACTGATCAGAGAAGACAGAAAAGTCAAGAGGAAAACTGCTGAAAGATACCTAACGGACATATTAAATGAGTGAGGCTTAATGACATCTAATTTATGCAACAAGGAGGAGCTATGCACAATACATTTTTATGTTGATTTGCTTTGTTTTTGAGAGTTTATGAAGGGTATATCAAATCCTTTCAGAAATAGGGACTTAGGAGCTGCTAGTTAGCTAACTTAACCTAATCACTGAAAACACAGTGTGACAATCAATTTGAAGCACACGCAGAAGCAGGGAAATCTGTTAGGAATAGCCAAGAAGACCTCTTCTGCATTTGGGGGCACTGCATCCTGGTAAGCTTTTCCCAATTTCCTTCATCCGTATCCACTGGGTCCCCACTGCATCTGGACCTCCAGCACATACTCATGTTATACTGCACCTAGTTTTTGATGGGCCCATTTCTTCGCAGGTCACTAACTGGCAGCCAGAGGAAGCATTAGAATTACAGATTTATTTGTTTGTCCAGGACAGTATTTTAATGATATGTATTTAAATGCCTTTGTATGGGGCACGCACTGCTTGTTTTCATCCTTTGTTGTTTTATGCCTGGACATCACACACAGTCCACTACCTTTTAGGAACCTAAAGGTCTTTGAACTAATTATAAGCTTGAAAGCAGGAACTCTATCTTCCTTACTCATATTTGGATTCCCATGACTTAGCATAGTAACCAACTCACATCAGAAATTTAACACATTTTGTAAATGAATACAAACTAAGAAATGGTAGATGGATCGCAGAAACAGATAGATGCTGCAGATTTGAAGAATAATGATGTTCCCTCTGCCTGTAATGCTCATTCTCTGAATAGCCACAGGTTGTGGCTTCTTTTAGAAGATTTGTACTTTCTTTCAGATTAAACTTAAATGCTAATCTTCCAATAAAGCCAGGCCAAACACACTATATAATACTGTACATTGGCCTCACCCTTGCTGTGGGCCTCCCCAGGCCTCATGCCCTTTTATTTCTAGCCTGTTTTTCTAAGGTGCATGTTTCTTATTGATCTGTAATGTTTAAAAACATTGACATGTTGCCTTTGTTATTTGTTGCCTGTTTCTCCTCAAACCTCCAGTCTCTACACTAGAAATGTAAACTCTAAAAAAGCAGGCATTTTCATCTCATCATTTTGCTGTCTTGCTCATCGTTGTGTTGTAGGGGACAAGAACCAGGCTGAGCAGTGGGTACCCAATGAATATTTTTTGTATTCAGTAACAGAGGCATAAATATTATACCATGGCTGGTGGTAGAGTTTCTTTCTAGGTCTTGAATACTTTTCTGGAGTCACTCAATCTAAGGCTGCCAGGAGGAAAAGTGAAAAAAGTGGACCATTCATTGTTTTTCCACAAACTTAAAGAAAATCACATCTAGACACTTGAGATAAATTGCTGAAAACCAAATATTAAAAATAAAAGCTTCAAAACAGAGATGAGAAAACAAAAGACACGATACTTACATGGGAACGATGGTAAGGATGAGTGGCACCATCAGAAACCATGCAAGTCAGAAGATGAGGCAGCAACGTCCACAATAGCCAAACTGTGGAAGGAGCCTCGGTGTCCATCGAAAGATGAATGGATAAAGAAGATGTGGTTTATGTATACAATGTAATATTACTCAGCCATTAGAAATGACAAATACCCACGATTTGCTTCAACGTGGATGGAACTGGAGGGTATTATGCTGAGTGAAGTAAGTCAATCGGAGAAGGACAAACAGTGTATGTTCTCATTCATTTGGGGAATATAAATAATAGTGAAAGGGAATATAAGGGAAGGGAGAAGAAATGTGTGGGAAATATCAGAAAGGGAGACAGAACATAAAGACTCCTAACTCTGGGAAACGAACTGGGGGTGGTGGAAGGGGAGGAGGGCGGGGGGTGGGGGTGAGTGGGTGGATGACGGGCACTGAGGGGGACACTTGACGGGATGAGCACTGGGTGTTATTCTGTATGTTGGTAAATAGAACACCAATAAAAAATTAATTTATTAAAAAAAAGAGGAAAACAAACCAAAACCAAAAACAAAAACAAAACAAAGTGGGGAAAATCAGCCAGAATACTCAACAGGGATACTATAGCAGAAGCCAAAGTTAAGCCAGATTAAAGGCATTTCAGATCAATGAAAGCTGAGAGAAACTGATACAAGCAGAACTGCAAAATGATACTAGATAGAAATTCAGATCTATTGGAAGGAAAGAAGAATGTGGAGAATGTCTGAAATGGTAAGAATGTGGGGGAACATAAAAATACACACACATATATATTTCCTCCTTCCTTAACTTTTTAAAAGACAAATTATAATTAAAGGGCAATAATAATGGATTATGAGTTTTATTAACATATTAAGAAATAAAATCTATGACTACAAAACACAAAGAATGGAGGGAAGGTAATAAAAAAAGCATGTAATTGTACGGTATTTATAGATGAGGTAACCTAATATTCATTCAAATAATTCTACATGGGCTTTGATAAGTTATGACTGTGCATTGCAATCCACACAACCACTAAAAGAATAAATAAAGGAGGATAGCTAAAAGTAAATAAAGAAAAATAGCTAAAAATCCAACATGCCAGAGCATGCAAAATAGAATATTAAAAAACAATATGAAAGAAGGCAGAAAGAAGATACATGGGAACATAGGGCAGAGGGGACAAGCAGAAAACTAGCAAGAAGTTAGACTTAAGCTAACCACATTAATAATTAAATTTAAACATACGAAAGTTCCAAGTTAAAAGGCAGATTGTCAGATCACATAAAAGAAGCAAGAGTCAAGTATATGATGTCTACAGGAGTCACACTTTATACCTATATAAGTGCAGATAACTGAAAAGGAGAAGGGTGTATAAGGATGTACTATATAAACTAATTTAGGGGAGTATATCACTGTCAGACAAAGCTGATTTCAGGACTTGGAGTATAATCAGGAATAGAGGCAACTGCTTAATGATAATATGACCAATTAATTAAGAAGACATAATAATCCTAAGTGCATACATTCCAAATAAACAAGCTTTAAAATATAGAAAGTAAAAAAAAAAAAAAAAAGATGATGGAAATAGGAGGAAAAAATCTAGAATCATAGGTAGAGTTTTTAACATCATTCTTTCAATATTTTTTTAGAACAGCCAGAAACACATTGATGTTATTGAATATGTAAATAACCTTATTAAACCAATTTAATTTCACTGGCATTTAAAGAACCCTACGATTAGCAACTGGAGAATATGTACTTTTCAAGCGTGCATGGGAGTATCAATAAGACATTCTATCTGCTGGCTATAAAACAAATCTTAATTTTTCAGAAATTAAATCATGCAGTATATATTCTTTGACTATAACTGAATTAATTTGGATTTCAAATATCTCATGGGTCGAAGAAAAAAATCCCATATGGAATTTGAAATGTTTTAAATGGAATGATAACAAAAACAGAATCCCTAAATTTATGGGATGCAGTTGACACAGAGGGAAATTTATAGCTTTAAATATTGATTTAGAAAAAAGAAAAGGTGAAATCAATGATGTGAACTTCATCTTAGAAAGCTAAGAAAAGAGAATTTAAAACAAGAGGAAAGTGAATAAAATAATCCTATCTCAGGAAAACCCTTTTTATTTCAATAGTCATATTTGAGAACTTGCCAATTTTTAGATATAAGTTTTGTGAAATAGTTAAGTGTATCTTTCTAGAGCTCAAATGATAATTTAGGGCTATTCAGAATGTGAATGGTAGAGTTGTAGTAAGTAAACATATCCAATTAGAAAATTATTGCAATTTTTGTTTACCTTCTAAATGTACCATAAAAAGGTAAAATGCCTGAGTTTTAAATATATTTGAATGACAAAAACTTAGCTTAGACTGAAATGCCAGTAGCTATTAAAAGAAAGACTATCATGTTAGAACAAGAAGGAATACTGTAGTTTTTAAATGGAATGCTCTAGTTATCTAATAATTTTATTAATATAAAAAAAGAGTTTATTCTGTGCTTTTCCACTAGAGTACATTACAAACCCATATGAATATATCCTTTGAAAAGATAAAAAATAAATCTAAGATTTGTGAGGGTAACACCATTCAAAAGAGACCTTAAAGTACAAATAAATATTGCCCTGGCAAACTCTTTCAATCTTGAACATGTTTAATGGATACCAACAAGTGGATGAAAGAAAGTCTCTGACATGCTCTTATGTGGTCACTTTATTTTAAAGAATTGCTTGCACTGGGAAGAAAATGACAACAAAATAGGGATGTATGCTATGTTTTTAGTCACAAACATTACAGAACTGAAGTAATTCTATGTATTAGGACGAAACTAATAAAAACTTGTAGGTTATTCTAGTTTGTAGAACGTAGGAATTCTGAACAGACAGAGAATGTGCTAGATGAGAGGAATATGTAAGTATCCCCAAGTAATATGTAAGTGTGTGAGGCAGATGTAATCTTTGATCTTTTATTCCATCTTTTTGTCCTTTTATCTGTACATTTGTTCATTTACCTATCAATCTACGTAATAAACTAGCTAATGTCATCAATCAGCAGTTCATAAATTCTCAAGTCAATGGGCTTGATTTCACAGTTTCACAGCTTCACTAAGTAATGTTAACAGAAATTCAAGAACAATATTGCATAAGAGAAATAAAATAGGAGCCGTACACAAAACTGCAAATTCTTTTAAAGGTACATTTAAAGGTAAAAAGAAACAAGGTGAATTAATTTCTTTTGGAAACAAGGTAAACTAATTTTAATAATACATTTTATTAGACCCAGCATATCCATAATGTTATCATTTTAACATGTAGTCAATATAAAAATGATTGAGATATTTTGTATTCTTTTAAAAAATACTTATTCAAGTGCTTAGAGCCCCTCTGATGGCATCAGACACCATCACTCACTTATCCTTCCAGTCAACAAATAATCATTTTCATGTAAAAATAATTTTTTTGGTGCAGTGGAGATTATGAAAACAAACAAGACCTTCATAGTTTCAAGAAATTTACAGCCCAATAGAGATAACATACCCAATAATGATTCTAACAGAAAATTGTAAAAATATTTTTTAAAAATTAAATAAATGCTTTGTCAGCTCAATCAAAGTGAAGTTATTTCCAGGATGGCAAGAGAAAACATTTGGGGGCAATTTTTTTTTAAAAAAGCAAGGGGAAGGATTCTTATTAGTCATCACCCATTGTATACCAGGCATTGTGTATGTGTTTTGTATTTTTATCTAATTTAGTCTCCCAAATAATCATATATTGTAAGTGTTGTAATTACCTTTTACAGATGTAGGAACTCTAGCTAAAAAGTAGTTAATGTTTCATTAAACCTGAAGGCAGTCCTAAGGCCAGAGTGTGTTAAGAATCCCAGATTTTTTTCTCCCTAACCCTGGACCCTGGTAGCAAGAGAAGCAAGGTATGAACTACAAAATGGGTAGGATCTATGAATTTCCTAGGGATGGGCTAGGGGTTGTTATTTTGGAGGGAATGTAGTTTGCTTTGCTATGAAATCAAGGAATGAGAAATCAAGGAGTGAGAAGCAGTTATAGAGTATCAGTGCAGAGAAGGCCCACCTTCAGCTTCATCTGGGCTTGATTAAGTTGACAACAGAGAATTAAATACTTTTGAGCAATAATGCAATCACACATTTGCTTTAGGAAAAATGTCCTGAAAGGACAGGAAAACAGAAGAGTCAGTGAAAGCATCCTTCAAGTGACCTACCCCTTCAGTGGGCCAAAATCTGTAGACCTAAGAATTTTCTGACTGCTTAAATTGTGACAGAAACATGTTTTTCAATTTTATATCTGATTTAATGTAAACAGTTTGAAACAACTTCATAATGTCTATGTGTTGCCTATGACAGCAATCTGTAATAAATAGCACACTGAAATTAAAGAAATCAATAAACCAGAAATAATCCCCAAGTAACAGTTTTTCAGTTATTCTAATTTCTTTAAATTAAAATTCAAAATAAATCCATGTAAATGAAGTCTTATTGTGAAAATTGAATTAAAGCTCATATTATGTTTTTGTTCTAAAGATGTCTTGCATGGACAATATAGAATACAAATGGACCATCAAAAATCCGATGTCAGATGTAAGTAATAAATTATTCCATTCTACAAGATGCAAATCTGAATGGATATGTATGGTATGTGACCTGCTTGCTCCTGGGTTTTCCCCTCAAATAGCATTTACAATAATTTTAGCTATCTATTGTTAAAGATTGGCTTAGAGGAGAATTCCATTCCAAATGTTAGTAAAAATAATAAAGGATAAAAACATACCAAGTTTTGTCTTCAGGTAATAGCGTAAAGGGGCTCATGGAGAAAATTGGTCAATATGCAAGGCTTGATATCTTTTTTATTAACTACCTTCAAAAACATTGCTTTAAAAGATAAGCCCATATATTTTGCTTAAACGAATCAATTGTGCTTTCTTAAAATTATTATACGCATAATCTCTTCATGTTCCAATGTCTACATATTCTGTCCATTTTTCATCAGAGTCAGCTGGATTTATATTTCTTGCTATAAATTACTAAGCTTCTAAAGACTCAAGTCAAGCTTTTAACATGATTTAAATGCATGCTTCTATCACCCCTCCTACACTTCTCAAAGTTACCAGCTTCCTTTTTCTAGACTGTTTGAAATTAAAGACAATCACCAAGGCTTGAAAGAACCTCATTTCATCAACAACACAAAGTGCATTTTCTTTCATATTTAAAAGAAAATAATAGGCAGCTTTGTTTTCATTCTATACCAACACTGACTTATGATAAAAATTTTAAATCACTCCTAGAGGTCATTTAGAGCATGATGATTATAAATTCCTTTAAGAAAATAATCTTAGTGTTCAAGAAAGATACAAGATTGACAGCTTTGAAATTGAAATCTGAAATATCTTTCCCCTTCCCATCTTTCCATTTTAAACCAAATCCAGAAGAATCCATTTGAATGGTAACACATTGAGACCACTGTACCTTTGAACTTAGGTCCCACTGTAAACGAGATAGGTATTTTTGATATACCTGCTTTTTGTTTTATTGTTTAAACCCAAAAGTAGAAATTATCTTTGATTTCTCCTGCTGCCTCTGCCTCCATTTCTCTGTACACCCTTTGCCCCTAACCTTCCAGGGTACTTGCACTCACACTCACACACCCACAAGCACACAACCCTAATGTTTCAGCAAGTTCCACTGGTTCTGTCCCCATTATCTCTCCCCAGTGCTTCCACTTCTCCCCCACTACATTCCACATCCCTTGTCCAAATCACCAACACCTTGGGCTGAGTTTCCACAATTTCCATGGTCACTCTGTTCTCACTGCTCTCTCCATAAAATTCATTTCCTGTACAGTAATCTAAATGTTTAAAAATGTTAACTCTGATACCATTATTCTGTCGTTTCCATTCACACGACATTTTTCAGTGGCTTCCCATTGGCTTCTAACGTCCTGACTAAATTGATCAATGACTCTCTGGCATGACCTAAGAGCACTCTCATCTCTCTATAAATAAGCTCCAGTGATGCTAGTGCTTCAGGTCCAGGGTCCTCTTCTGGCTCTACCTGTATGTTTCATATTGATTGTGCATTTCCCTTCAGCCCACTCCCATCAGGACAGACAAGAACAGGTTAATCTGTTTGAAATTTTGTCCCATGTCTCAGTCTTGATTCCCTCCTAGAAAATCTGAAGTTGGGCAGCCCCGGTAGCTCAGCGGCTTAGTGCCCAGGGTATGATCCTGGAGACTCTGGATCGAGTCCCACGTCACGCTCCCTGCATGGAGCCTGCTTCTCCCTCTGCCTCTCTCTCTGTGTGTCTCTCATGAATAAATAAATAAAATTTTAAAAAAAATCTGAAGCAACTGACAACTAGCCAATTACTCTATGGAACTTACTTACTGCTCATTATTTTTCCAAGATAGCTGCTTTTCTAATAGGTGCACACCTGCACAAGTCCTTTCAATCCCAGCAATCATAACACAAAGTCATATAGTGAACATCTCCCTCTATATTTCTCTGATCCAAACATGGAGGCGATGCTTTTAGTCTGGAATCCTCTGGGGTTTTGCCTGCTAAATGGAATTTCCTGTATTTCAACTCCCATTAGTTTCATATAGCCAAAGATTGTTTAATTTAAGCTGAACAATTTTTGGTTTGGTTTTGAGATCCTGTGGGAGAATCCATATTGTATTCATCAAATAAAGGTTGAGGAAATTTAGGCAGTTGATTATCATTACTTATGTGAGGGTCATAAGAAATCAGTGTCATTTTCTGGAAAATTTGCAGTCAGTAAGCTGGTGGAAAATCTGACTTAATAAATAACTCACTTTATGGTCTGAACAACAGCTGCTGTGAAGTACTCAAGCAGGCCAAGAGAGATCTGCTGGACACTCAGGTTTATAGACATGTCCACTTGTGACTTGTAAATTCTTTCATTTGAATCCGAATTTGATACTAAAGAAAATATCAAACGAACTAGGCTACAATCCTTAGCAGTGGGGTGACCATGAGGCAGAGGTTACTGAAAGCTGTAACAGAAACCTAGAGTCTGATTTTTTTTTGACAGAAGGGAAATAAAATTTTTAAATGACAAATATCATATATTATTGACTAGAATTTAAAATCACATGTATTTTAAAAGACATAAAGCTTCAATAAAAACTCAAGCTCATTAGTCAAAACTTATGTTATACTCATCAGTTGTGTTCAAACTCTTCATTCATTATGGATATTGCAGTGGAGACAAAATTCAAGCAAGTAAAAATTTAGGGGTACTTCCAGTACTGGCTCTCAAGATTGCTGAATTGGATAAGCCATTAAGAAACTGTGTGTGTGTGTTTGTCTTTATTTCAGTTTGAGTACAGTAGAGTGTAAAAGGAGCATAAATTATCACTCATCTCTCATATGGACAACAATTAGCCAAAACAGGAATTTCTAAATTTGGAGAAAACAAATATTACATAAATATTAAATTGTGACCTCTAAGCACTTGTGGGCAGGGTAAAGTTAAATCTTTACCTTAATCTCATACAACAGCAAATTCAGCACCCTAATGGCTAAGCCCTAATATAAAGGGGAATCACTGTAAGTTGCATATGTTTCTGAGAAATCTTAATAGGGCTTGTTTTAATGGGGCAGTAACCCACAGGTAAAGATTCTTATTTTGCTGTAAAGGTTGAAGGTCTTGTTAAAGAGTCATTCATTCAACAAAAATTTAATGGAGCATTTAATGTAAGCCGAGCACCAATACTATAGCCCCACAAGACATTTTTCAAATGAACTGGTTACAAATCTATGTGTTTTGTTCTTTGTGTGTGTGTGTGTGTGTGTTTTGTTCTTGATGAATATAGATGATTGTGAACATGGATCTGAGTCACTGAGTTAGTCTATCAACCAAGGTGAGGAAGCAGGCCAAGATGGTTTAACTAAACACTACCAAAGAGAGGCCCATGCTCACATATGAAGCATATATTCAGTATACATTCACATATATTCAGTTTTGAAGCAGTCACTTTATAGTCTGCATGTGGTAAAATTGTTTCAAACTGCAGATGTGTGGTATTCCAATAGAAACTGAACTGTGTACATGCCACAGCAATAATTCTTCTGTGTGAGTAGTGTTGCCAATGAGTTTTTAAAGAATTTACTTATTTATTTTTTGAGAAAGAGAGAGAGTGCTAACGGGGCGGGTGTGGTGGTGGGAGGAGCAGAGGTAGAGAGAGAGAATCTTAAACAGGCTCTGTGCCTAGCATGGAGACCAACATGCGGCTCAATCACAGGACCCTGAGATCACAACCTGAGCCAAAATCAAGAGTACAGCACTTAACCGACTGAGCCACTGAGTCACCCATAAAAGTATTTACTTATTATCCACAGGAAAGACTCCATTCAGTTTTCCAAATTCACAATGAAAATGTCGGAATGGCTCTACACCCATTTTCCCTGTTTAGGGTATCCAAGTGAATGGACACTGAATGCATAGAAGTGCATTCCATAATTTGCGATCAAAATTATTTGCAGGGACACATAGGACTCTAGAGCTATTGAGAAGCTTCTATAGAAGGGGTTAAATTCAAGATATTACTAATATCCAGACAAAAAGCTTTAGAAATTTGGCCTTTGCCTTCTAAGGAGTTCCTAGTTCAACTCATGTTTTCTTTTAACTTACCTTTAAGCTTATATTTGAATTTGGAGCAGCAAGTCTCCTAACCAGTTTCTTTGCTTTAAATTTTGTCTTTCATAAATTCTATTCTCAATATGTCACCAAAATGATCTGTGAAACAAACAAACATACAAAACTACAGTCCTTTATGTCACCCCTCTGCTCAAAGTCATCCAGGGGCTCTGGGCTCATTGGAAAACAAGTATTCTAAGAGTGTCCTCCAGGAGCCCCTGGGAGCTAGGCCAGCCTCTCCTGCTGGTAGCAGGTCTCCCGGCTGCTGTGTCCTGCATTCATTCTGCTCCAGGCACACCAGCTTCTTGCATTTCTCTTCCATAGTCTGGGCCCATTTTAATCCCTGAAGCATTCATACTTGCCATTTCCTGAAAATTTCTTCCTGAAATACATTTTCCCACATAGTCCAGTTTTCTTCAGGTCTTTCAAAGTCCCTTTTCTCTTGCTATTTGATCTAAAATTTCTACCTTCTGTTGATGTATTTCTGTTGCCTGCTTTCCTTGTTCCTTGCCTCGCCTTTAGGACAGATCACTCTCTCAGATACAATTTATTTTCTTTTTTTTTCTCATTTCTTATGTAGCTTTTATTTGTTTAATATTTTATCTTACAAGGTAAACTGCATGAGGGCAAAAACATTTGCCTGTTTTGATCACTGTATTTCCTCCTTGCTTAGCATATAGGAGGCTTTGAACAAAAATGTGTTATGTTAGGAGGAAGGACCACTTTAAAGAATTCTCCTTCAATTTCTCACTTTGGTCCCCAAAAGTTGGATTATAAAAAATGTTTCTGTCTACTGAACATGGTTAAAATGACCAATGCTTCTTCTATGACTCAGTTAATGGCCAACAGGACATATATACTTATATATACTAACTACTCCTTCATGTAACACGTGTTCAATAACTGCAGTAAATGAAATCTATCTATTTACCAAATTTCTATTTAGTACTCCAATGTGTATGTAGACCCACTTACAGAAAAACCTCCAATATCAAATTGAATTGTCATTTTCTATTAGTCACACAGTAAATCAGTATATGGTAAGAAATGAGGATTCTTTTCACATCCTAATGTAAGTACTATTCCTGTCATTTTTATCTCCATAATAGTACTGTGAAATGTTCATGTCACTTACCACATTTCAACTGAGGTTAAAGGTGCAACTCTGATTTACCCCCTACTGTTCCTATTAATTGTTTTAGTTTTTCTCTGCATCTCACCTTATGCGCTCATGAAGATATTCAGATATCTCTGCTCTGATGAGCACTGGAAAAATGATCACACAGAACAGCTGTTAATTCTTTCATTTCTGCATATCAAAAATTTTTCCCGGGATCCCTGGGTGGTGCAGCAGTTTGGCGCCTGCCTTTGGCCCAGGGCACGATCCTGGAGACCTGGGATCGAGTCCCACGTCGGGCTCCTGGTGCATGGAGCCTGCTTCTCCCTCTGCCTGTGTCTCTGCCTCTCTCTCTCTCTCTCTCTGTGTGACTATCATAAATAAATAAAAAATTTATAAAAAAAATTTTTTTCCCACTTGACTATTAAAGGTCATATTTTTAACTAGCCTTCACACACCCAAAGAACTCATATTTTAACAAATCAAATGCGTCTGCAGAAATTCACACTATTCAAGAATATAGTATGTTCTATACATCACACACAACCTTATAATGTATATATGTATATTATACTTTAATAATTAAGAACATAATGTTTTATTCTTTTAAAAATACAAAAGCAATAGGCAGCAGAATTTCTGGAATAATAATAACCATTTTTAAGGTCAATTATTTTATAATGAACATCTCTGCATTCAGAAATGAGAAGGTAGGAGAGGGTAAGCATAGCTCAAAGCCACAGAAAGTCCTTAACTGACAAAGCTGGAATGCACATTCAGGTCTGTCTTTCTCTAGAGCTAAGAGCATTAATTTAACCACCACACAATGACAGAATTTCTCTGATTCCAACCACAGTTTTCCATTGAAACGATCAAGCAAAATTTATAGAGAAAACTACAGGCCATAAATGGGGGAAGTGGAGCTGGCAATGGTTGGCCACAGGCTTTGAAGTAGAATAGGACATACAATTCATTCTTCATTGAGGGCATTGTGTTCTTTCTATTACTCTTGAGACAAAGACAATCATTTTGCAGCGCCATCTTCTACATGCCTGCTTCTAAGACCCTTGTTTATTTTTTTTCTCTTTTCCTTTCCTTGGAATTTTAGAAATGGCATCAGTAGAGGGCTGGGACAATAGAAGAGAGAACACATTTCTGTTCATTTTTTACCCTCACTCTGGGCCCTTATTAGTAACATGCTGAATATTTGAACCTTTCACTGTGTTACACACACAAAGGATGCTTTTGGGTGCTCACTGTATGAAAAAAATGTATCACCAATTGTCGATTGTGAACTTAAAATTCATCTCACAAGAAGTTTTTGAATAAGCTTATTTAACCATTTCTAACATTATCATTTTTAAGTGCCTGCAAAGGACACGATCTTATTTAATTATTAAAATGGGTAATACAAAAAAAAATGGGTAATACAGGCTCTGACTTAAAATACTTTACTGGAAGCTTAATTTCACAAGACTCCTGTAGATAGTTAAGTTCAAGGATTCCACAAAGATTTAGGGACTTCTATAATAAGCACTGTTCACTGTTCTTTTCTAGACCTTGAGAAATATAAGCAAATATATGAACAAATATGGCTAAAACCAATTCATCCTTTAGAGGAGCTTTTAATACTAATTGTGATAATAAAATAAATGCAACTCTTAACTACAGCACAAGTTACAACTTGATATAAAACAAACACTATAGTTGTACCGAGAAAGAGAAAGAGAGAGAGAGAGAGAGAGATTGCCTTGAAGGGATTGCAGAAAATTTCTGAGGAAGAGGCAACATTAGTGTAAGATTCAATAGGATAGTAGGTATTTTCCAGGAGGAATTACGTGCATAACATTAGCAAAGTGTGGCAGCAGTAAAGCAAAATGTTTTTGGAGAAGGCAGGTACTTGATTATTGGAAGCATCAGTGAGTACAGGAAGAAAGCCAACTCAAAGAAAACTTCAAGAAACTTGCCCAGGAACATGGAGCTAGTTCCTGGGTCAGGATTCAGGCCTAGAAATCTGGGTTCAGAGTCTGTCTTCCAAAGAGCTGCACCATACAACACCATATTCATCTTGTATTACTGCTGTGAGAGAGTACCACAAACTTAGTGGCTGAGACGGCACAGATTTATTTATTATTATACAGTTCTGGAGGTCAGAAGTTCAAAATGAGTGTCACTGGGCTACAAAGAAGGTTTCTGCAGGGGTGCATTCCTTCTGGAGGCTCCAGGGGATAATTCCCTTCTTTGCCTTTTCCAGCTTCTAGAGGTCACTTGCATTCCTTGGCTCAGAACCCCTTTCTCCATCTTCAAAGCCAGCAGTCTGGCTAGCATCTTCAAATCTCTCTTGACTCTCGCTCTCCTGCCTCCCTCTTTCACTCTCAAGCACCCTTGAGATTACACTGAGCATATCCCACTAATCCCAGATAATCTTCCCACCTCCAGGCTGCTGATCAGCAAACTTAATACTTAATTCCTTCTACAAATTTACTTCTCCCTAGCCACTTGGCATAAAGGAGCCACAGGTTCTGGGGAAAAGGGTGTGGACCTCTTGGAGGAGAGGAGTATTCTGCATACCCCAAATAAGATATTAAATTTGGCTAGAGCAAAGGGGTAGAATGGAAGCTGAAACTGGAAAGAAAAGTTCTAGAAAGCACTGGATATTTTTTTTTAAGTAAGCAATGCGAAGGCTCCTTCCCCCCAACCCCACATTATTAGAGCTACATTTAGCAGTTACCTCACTCAGGCAGTGGTATATAGAATTAATTGAAGAGTGAGGTGATTGGAAGCAGGAAATTCAGTTAGGAAGCAGCAGATTGAGCTGAGCTGCCTTGAGAAAATTCTCTTATATGCCACAACCAATTCATGATGATGTTGACAGTCTTTTCATCATGGAAAGCATTCAGTCTCATCCAATGCTTATCCTCAATCAATGGGTGGAATGAATTTGAGTGGTAGATAGTATTAGGTCCAATCTGAATGATTGTTCTCTTTCATTGGTCTTGTCCAAAAATTCTGACACTGGATTTCCAGTCCTCTGGAAACCTTGTTCAATTCAACAGCATACTATAAATCTTGCATATCTGATTGGAATGAACTACAAGCTTTGTCCCACTGACAGAGTGGTTTGCTGCAGTTAGATATGGGCTTCTCTCACTGTACAAGACTTTGCTAATTGAGTGATATCAATGGGCACCCAAATGTACTCTAAAGATCTGAGTGTTCTTGTGAAGCACAGGCGGGACCGACAGTCAGATGCTGTGGAGTCCTTTGCAAGTCAGATGACCTGAAGACAGTACAGATCACATAACAAACTGCTCACAGCCAAGGATTTCACTAGTATCGCAAGGCTAAAAGCCATCCTCCAGTTCCATCAGGGCTGCATAAGGAAGAATAAAAGACCAAGGCCAAAGGAACTGAATCCAGGCCAGCATGGCCTTGGCAAGGCTGATGGTCAGTGAGTGTTGCCAACATGGCATCCACTTCCAAACAAATTGAAGGTTTGCAGAATGGGGATAATGCCTAATCACCAGTGCAACTGCATGACTTCAGTCTGCTACAAGCACAGCAAGATTTTTTAAATAGTTTCATCAGATTCTCTTGTTAGCCACAGAGAACACTGACAGAAATACAGTCTCCCCAGTAATAAGCCTCGCAGTACAGTTCGTAGGTCAGCAGATGAAGCCCTGAAAGAGCAAACAGGACTACGAATACTCATGTATCTGACAAGCAATATTAATATAAAGTTCACTGCAACATACAACAATCTAAATATCTCTTTTTTAATGAAAATTTGCCAACCAGAAAAGTTAACAAGAAATATATATTTCAAGGTGCCTTGGTGGCTTAGTCAGTTAAGCATCTGGCTTCAGCTCAGGTCATGATCCCGGGGTCCTGGGATTGAGCACCCTGTCGGGTTCCTTGATCAGTGGGGAGCTTGCTTCTCCCTCTCCCTCTGGCTGTGCTCTCCCTCTATCTCAAATAATAAATAAAATCTTTTTAAAAAGGAAATATATATTTCAAATATATGATAGTTGACATGCCCATGTGCATTAATATATATTCTGAAGGTTTCATGTCAGAAGTTGGGGAGAAACAGATTCTTAATTAGACCTTATTTCCATGTCTTTAAAACACAGAAGAGGAATGTGATGGCTTTTTAGTGGAATTATATCATCATTTCTCTAGAGGATATTTATTACCTCTAGGCTATAAGAAAATCTCTCAAAGGAAATTTTAAATGGAAAAAAATTCTACATTTACTGGGAAGCATATCATACCAATACCAATTTCAGGTTTATGAAAATAATATTTATCTTAAAATTATAACCTAAAATCCTTCAAATCACTATCAAATTTCTGCATAACAGCTACCAGAAGGTTGAGAATAGGCCACAAGTTTTTAGAGGAAAATAGTAAGAGTTAACATCCAGCCATTATAATGGTGCAAAGGCTACATTCTATCAAGAATGGCAAATGATCCTTCTAATGAACAAGGCACAGCAGAAGTCTATCTCCTCCAGAAAGAAACACAAATCACCTTTATTACTACCTGCTCTTTCAAGTAAACAAATCACTAAAATAACTCATTTTCTGAAGATGGGTCGATTGGATTTCATAGTTCTAAAAGGACCAGATAATTTTCTTTTCATACTTAAAGAATTTCTTTTAGATGGTATGTACCAGGAAGTAGGGAAAATATTTGGCAAAGACTAGGAAGAAAGCCCAGTGACACAATGAATTTTGTTTGGTCTAATACTCTAGAAAGCATAGCAATCGTCTGCTTTAATAGATCTTGACCAATAAACTAAAGCTATGCCAATAGCATATGGCAATGATTATGCACTAAACCACCCTACAGAATAGATCTTGTGTAACGGCTGTGCCATTAAAGAATTTTTTTGTCTTGGCAGAGGGGAGAAGTGTGTTCTCTGTTGTCTTGAAAGAAAGACAAAGAAAGAGAATTCCTGAGCATGATAAGCTTACATTATTTGTCTAAGACCTAAAGTAGATTGTATAGAACGTTAGGGAAATGCTTAAATTCAACAGCCATTAGTGTAAAGATATATACTTGTATTTAAAAAGATCCTATTATTATAGAACACCTGTAAGTATAATAGGAAAAATGCCCTATTAAATAAACCAGCAGCAAAGCAGGACTAATTCTTTATTATTCCGTGGTTAAATATGTAATTGCAGAGTGACTGCATACTTTGGCTATAGCTCCCTCCTTTTCTTGAAGGTTTTCAAGCTTATACTCTGATCTTTGGTGACTCTTACTATCAAGTAAGTATATAAGGATAGAAAGGAAGCCAACTTTAAAATCATTATAGCATCTGTAAGTAACAACACAAAAAAAAGGAGGTTTTTTAAGGCAGAAAGATTGCAACTAATCACTAAACTACTGATTTTTTAATTAACTGGGAATGTAATTATTAATTAGGTGCATCTTCTGGTTATTACAATAAACACTGGTTGTCTTGACTTTTCTCTGATAAATATTGAATATTAATATTTAGTTAACTTAGGATGAAACTATATGATTTACATTGAACTGGATCTGGAAAAAAGTAAACTAGACTTTTCTTCATAGTATTTTTGGAGAATTTAATATTAAGTTAATGAGAAATGCTTTGAATCATGTAAACAGTACATAGAAAGTACGGAATTTGCCTATCATAAGGAAAATGTATGGACTCATTTCATTTGAATTCTGTAAGACAGTATTTAGAATTATTAGGAGAAACAACTACAAAATAGCAAACAGGAAAATATTCTGCTTTTTAAGGCACAGCAGAAGGTGTCCTATAATGCTACTCAGCACACCACATGATATTCAGCAGCTTTTACCATCTGGACAATCTTTCCTTTTCAACAGCATTGCTTTTCAACAGCACTTCTAATATTTCAGTTTGAGTCCATTTATTCTTTCTCTGGCCTTTGGAAAAGATAGAGAATGGTTGCAAAATTACTACCATCTTTACAAAACAGCGACTGTGGATAGTTATTAAATCTTCCCCTTCGTTCCAGATAAATAACACCAGGCCTTTATCCTTTCTGTATCCAACTCTTCAATCACTTTGAAAACTCTACTTTAAAACCAAAGTTCTTATTTTTCTAAATGTCAAAGGTTGGAAACAAACACAATACAAAAAGGGCCTGATTAGAGAATGGATGTACTTCATCTTATGAAAGATAATATATATATATATATATATATATATATATATATATATATATATATATTTGGTTGAAATGAAATAAGAAGACCTATGTCGCACACCGGGCATGGCACACCATGAATACTCAATAAATGTCAGGAGAATCTAGAGTTATGGACTTGGGGGTGGGGAAGAGAAAGAAAGGGAAGAGAAAATCTAAGATGATGAACTAATGGTTGCCACGTACATTTTCATGAACGATAGATAAAGCTCCATAATTTTCATAATCACGAAAGGCATTCTTTGTTCTGTAAAGATGTTATGGGTTAAGTAACATTTAATTTTAAGTAAGACTCCCATTTTAGCTAGCTTAAAAGATTTTTAAAAAATGAATTTCTAGGTGTACCTGGGTGGCTCAGTTGGTTAAAGTGTCTGCCTTGTCTGCCTTCTGCTCAGGGTCCTGGGATCAGAACCCCCGTATGAGGCTCCCTACTCTTTGGGGAGTCTGCTTCTCCCTCTGCCCCTCCCCACACTCATGCTCTCTCTCCCTTCCTCCCTCTTTCACTTTTCCTCTTTCAAATAAATAAAATCTTAACAAAATTTAAAAAATGAATTTCTAATAAAAGATTCAGTACTCTGCTATGTGACGCAATACAGCTAGTTCTCTGGAATGACTGGAACCCAGAACTAAGAATCCAGTAAGGCTCCAACAAAAGTCTTTGCTATTATATTCTTTCCATCCACAGAACAGCTTCCGCTTTGAGAACTACACAATACCACCCATGGCACCTGCGTTCACTGGGACAGTCTAATAATATGAAATGAACTTTCTGTCACAATTACCAATTCCAGGTGGAATGGCTCTGGTTGGCCTACCTCTGTCCAGGGTCTGACCCATGGTCCATGCAGTAGTGAGGGCAGGACTGTTGGATCAGTGTGCACTGCTGCAATTCAGGGGCAGACGCTTGCAGTGATCAGCACAGCACAGAGATAATACCCAATAAGCACACATTATCTCTACAAAGTGAAACTATAGGAGCAGATGCATGCAGTACGGCCTTTATAAATCCAGTTACTTTGAAACTTATATTCTCTGGAAAGTGTCTTTGGAAGTTCACATAACTAGGAATTAGCTGCATTTATTTTTGAAATAAAATAAAGCAGGGGCATAGGCATTCTACTAGGGATCAAGAGCCCTGTGATGTCACTGCATAGCTTTGTAAATTTGGTCACATCCTGTTTGATTTGGCTTTTATTAGTTTATTTGCCTATAAAATTAGAAAGCTGACCTCTTACTGCTCTGAAAGTCTTTAGGCCTATACATAAATAATATCAGCACTTTATTTCATAGTATGAAACCAGTTCCTGAATCCACAACAGGATAATTTTTAAGTGCTAAATATACTCCCCATCTCAGATATATCTCAGGTTAGAAATATTCAACATCTACAAGTATGAGAATTTAAAAAACTATTAACAACTACTGTTTGACAGAATTACTTCCTGTAAGGTTTTTAATCCTATTGCATCTCTGTCTCATAAATTCTTTTTAAATTTCAAAAGTACCAACATGTCTCAAATTCTTTGATTAAACTTTGAGAATAATAGACATGTTTATTTATTTATTATTCAAGGAGGCAATAATGATTTTTTTATCTTTCAAAGAACTCAAACTACTTCATAAATCTTGTTTAATGATGATATTATCCTATCTCCACAGATGACAAAATGCAGTGGAGTTAATTTATAGAATCAAAAAAGTAAGTTTGAGAATCAATTTAATTTCACAAACTTAAGAGGGCAATTATAGGGAGAGTAAGAGAGGATGAAGGAGGAGATTAAATCAATATAGGCACTCTTTCCTTTTTCCACACGTTTAAATACTAGTAAGACCTAAAAAAGAGAGAGAGAGAGAGATGCCTGGGTGGCTCAGCTGGTTAAGTGTCCAACTCTTGATTTTGACTCAAGTCACAATTTTGGGATTCTGAGATTGAGCCCTGCATTGGGTTCCTCTCTCTGTCTCTCTAGCTCTCCACCCCTCCCCCCACTCACACTCTCTAAATAAATAAATAAAAGACCCCCTGAAATTCAATTATATAGGCTAGAGAAAATTTAAAATATGAAAATGCAATTATTTTCAGAAAGCTATTTTAGAAATGGTTGAACATTTAAAGGACTTTTTTTTTTCACAATTAAGTAAGCTTTTATAAGTAAAGAAATGTATGTACCAAGCCAGGTAAAGTATACAATAAGGGAATTTTCTGCTTTAGAAAATCCAGACAAGAAAAAAAAAAAAAACTTATTCCATTACTATCCAATTAATTGGGCCAACATTCAAATATATTTTAAAGGGATGAATTATACAAATAATTTCTTTAAATCTATGTAATTTGGAATATTACTGTGCATTTAAAGCTCATTACCTCCCAGCATTTAAAAAATTTTACTAGAATGTATTTCCAGAGTCTAGGCATCTTAGTAGAAATAATCTTATAATATTCAAAGTTCCGCACTTCGTTTTACATGAAGTAGAGCCCCCAGAATATAGTTATTAGTATGATATCAAACCATGTTATTTTTTCAATCTCCCATTTTCAGAATATAATTAGTTTAAGGATAAAACCCTCTGCTCTTGAGAATCTTTTATATGACTCTATTAAATCACCTAAATCCTGGGGCACCTGGGTGGCTCAAATGGTTAAGCATCTGCCTTCAGCTCAGGTCACGATCTCAGGATCCTGGAATTGAACTCGGCATCAGGCTCCTGCTCAGCATGGAGCCTGCTTATTCCTCTCCCTCTGCCCTTCTCCTCTACTTGTGCACGCTCTCTCTTTCTCTCTCTCAAATAAATATAGTCTTTTACAAATTTTTTTAAATTCAAAATCACTAAATTATTTCCCACTACTGAAAATTATTAGAATTTAATTTTACTAAAGCAACCAACTCGAATACAATATGTGTAAGCTTATAAAATCAACCAAATTGAATGTATATGTATATATGTGTACATATTACATAAAATGTCAACTATAACAATGTAATTCTCTCCCTGCCTTAGCATTACAAGTCTAAATAAGCATCTTGCAGATTTTAGAAGTTACAGTTAGAAACAGAATTCCCTTCATGGCTCAAACACATACACATTTTCTGCCATTTGTGCCACATTTGTCACATTTTGCTCAACAGAATGTTCTAATAGAACCCTATAAATATTAGATCTTTTTCAGCCACTGTATTGCTTTATCTCTCCCACATGTGGCATTTTTTCAAAAAAAAAAAAAAAGGTGAGAAAAAATTTTTAAACTTTTTAACCCCTTTAACCCTAACTTTTTGTGAGCCTTCTTGGTTATAAAATCTCACACTTAAGTAGGAAATGAGTTTTATTAAAGTATCACTAGATAAATCCTGGAGGTGCAATATGTATATATTGCATCGTGGGAAAACCATGTCTCCAAATGCTAATCTGATGAAATTCAACTGTCATTGAGAAAACCCTTTAACCTGGAATTGCCGTTTATTAACAGATATGACTCTCTGGGACTCCTTCTTTTAAAATTTCTCTATGGGCACATGGGTGGCTCAGTGGTTGAGTGTCTGCCTTTAGCTCAGGTCGTGATCTCAGGGTCCTGGGTTTGAGTCCCTCGTCAAGTTCCTCATAGGAGCCTAATGTTTTATATATAATAATGTATATAATGTGTGTATATATATATATATACACACACACATTGTATATCATGTATATAATGTTATATTTATATATATAATATATAATATATATTATTATATATGTATATATATTTTTTTCTCTCTAGATGGTTTTTCCTTTCTGGATGGGGGAATTCTATTGCCCTAAACCTAACCTGGATCCCAGGTGACTGCCAATACTGCTTTACACTGTTCAAGTCTTATTCCATCTCAACTGAAAAATGACTGCTTCACCTCATTAATTTATAAAGTTTCCCACACAGATAATCCCAGAAGGGATGCTCAAATGCGCAAATTGGTTAATTTGTATTATTCAACAAATTTGCACCTTTTTAATCTTTAGTTCATTTCAAACTTCTCAGCCACTAAAGCGTGAAACCTTGAAATCTTTTGATTCCACTCTGAAGTATTTTTTCATTGCCACTTATACACAACTGGCTCTGAACTTCAGCAAAGTTTACCTCAGTGATATTGTTCATATCCATTCTCTCCTTGCTTCCCATTTTGTGATGGTTCATTTTATGTGTCAACTTGATAGGATAAGGGGTGCCCAGAGAGCTGGTAAAACATTGTTTCTGAGTGTGTCTTTGAGTATGCTTCTGGAAAACATTAGCATATGAATCACCAGACTGAGTAAAGAAGATATGCCCTCACCAATTTAGGTGGGACATTATTCAATCCATGAGGATCCAAATAGAACAAAAAGGCAGAGGAAACACAAATTCTCTTTCTCTTTTCTTGAGCTGGATGTTCATCAGAGCTCTTAGTTTTCAGGCTTTCAGACATCAGCTTTCCTGGAAGTCCAGCTTGCAGAGGGCAGATTATGGGACTTCTGGGCCACCACACTCATGTAAGCTAATTCCTTCAGTGAATCAATCTGTCAATCTCTTTCTCTGTCTCTGCATGGTTGCGCGCATGCGTGCATGAGTGTGTGTGTGTGTGTGTGTGTGTGTGTATTTCCTATCGGCTCTGTTTCTCTGGAGAACCCTGATGAATACACTGTTCTCCTTGCCACTGCTCTAGTTACGAACATCTTTACTTCCTATCAGGAAAATTGTAAAGGACTTCTCACAGGATGTCTGGATTCTGTTTTTTTTTTTTTTTTTTGGACCAATTTATTATGCACATAACTGCCAGTATAATCTTTCCTACTCAACTCTGTTACAACGCTCCCATCACTATCAACTTTCATTTACTTCTGCTTGCCTACCCTACAGAAGCCCGTCTCTAAAGCTTTACTTCGAGGCCATCCACAACCTGGTCTCACTTATCTCTCTTCCAGCTGCATCTCCTATAGTACCAGATAACTGCAATTCTTGCTTGTGACACATCACTCTCCTGCCCTGGAAACCTTTTAATGCCTTTGCGGTGAGTTAGAGCCTCAAGCTTCCCCACCGAGTGACTGGCATATGGCAACATAAGATAAGCAACATTTGCTACACATAATGTATTGCGATGTTGTAAGTATGGGTATGAGATTTGCAAATCAGGAAGGCTAGCTATGCCACCATGCAAATAGGGGATTTGAGTTTTTATGACCACTAAGCAGTCAAATGCAAAAGGGATCCAAGGCTGAAGGAAAATGTGTTAGCTACTGCTTACACTGTGCCTAAAGCCATAATTATAACTGGCATCCCACAAAACCAAAACCACACCACCACATAAGTGGGTTAAAAGCTCTCCCAAAGGTGTTCTGGAGATGGAACTATTACTAAAGATTGGGTTACTGCCTCTTTCTTATATGTCAACTTGACCAGGAGCCCTTTTCCATCCTGAGAGAAATTCTACCTAGATAAGCCTACCCAGAGATGGCAGATCATCCAAAGGAATTGTGGCAATAAAGCCATATCACTATCTTCTTTATGTTCCCCTGTTTTCCTGGCTTACATTTAAACAATCTACTGGTATCCTAGCTGAGTTATGGTAGGATGACACTACAATAAAAAATACAGCCTCTCTCCTCATGGAAGTTGCAACTTAATAGGAGAGATGGATATAAAAATAGCTGATTATAATGTGGTATGTGTTATAATAAATATTAGGTTCAAATAACCATGGGGACATAGGTGAGGAAACAATTCATTCTGCTGTAGGTGAGCTTGTGCAAGGATTAGAAAAGGTGGAGGATGAGGAGGCATCAGGGACACTGGCCCTTACAAGTCAGGTGGAGGTGGCATGGGGAGATGCCGTGCAGAGCCTTCAGCATGGCAAAAGGCCTTGGCATATTCTGAGTGCCAGAATGTTTGTAGATACAATGATGTAGGATTAGGACCATGAATGACTTGCTAAAGGGGGAATGTTTGATTTCTGGACACTGGTGATTATTAACTTGTCCCACAAGCAGATAAATGTCACACTTTGGAAAAGATAATCCTGATGAAGTTATGGAGGATGGAATGAAGGTGTGGAGAACCAGACTACATTAGGCTAAGTATGAAAAGCTGAGAGTCAGGTGTAAGTCTGAGTGTAATTGGAGAGCAGGGAGCAAGTGCTGGAGACATTTCCAAAGTCAATAGGAACACGAAGATCCAAAATTAAAAGGTAACAAAAATGCTAAGAAGAGCTCCCAAAATCTGCTAATATATGGAATACTCTAGAAGGTGATCATTGTGTTGGAATGGAATACGTACGTAACAGCGACCCTGCTAAATATGTTGTATACATTATCTGTGGGTGTTTCCATGTCCCCATTACAGATGAAGAAACAGTGGCTAGGAGACTCAAGCGAATTGCCATTGAGACCCAGTTGTGTCACATTCCAAGGCAAATGGGTTGGGGGAGCAAATGTATGAATGTAGCATTTGCCAATTTCCATGGTATAACTATTCCACTATGGAGAACTTCAAGTTACCACCAAGAAGTCACTGATTGCAGAGCTGGTAAGGGATGTGTGCAGTTGGTCCTCATGTGAGGGCCAGTGAGCCTGTCCCAATGCACTATCAGATAAATCTCACAAATATGTTATCAGGCATCATATAAAGCAAAGGTCAGCAAATTCAGCCAGCCATAGACCAAATTCAGTCAGCATCTGTTTTTGTAAATAAAGCTTTATTGGAACACGCCATGTCCATATGCTTCTGTATTATCTATGGTTACTTTGGCAAAGCAATGGCAGAGCTGAACGGTTGCAGCAGAGACTCTCTGACTGCCCCCTCCCCCAAGCCTAAGTATTTACCATTGGCACTTTATAGAAACTATTTGCCAACCCCTGATAAAAAGTATAAAACAGGCAAAACTGATCAATGCTATGCTACTGATGATGAAGAGAGGTGAGGTGGGGGAGAGTGATCAGCGAAAGCACAGAGGAGTTCTGTCTTCATCAAGACATTTGTTACCCTGTGAAAATTTCTCTTGCTTACAATTAGGATTTATACATTTTTCTATATGTAAATTACACATTAAAAAGTTTGTTAAAAGGAGATCAAGACATCTTGAGAGCAAGTTGTACAATTCTGTTTATCAGTGATTTAAACTTTGCCCTCATTTATATCAGAATCACACTAAAACACATCTGTCTGTTTGATTTACAACAAATGCTGATGAATTCCATAGATAAATATCAGTAAGAGCAGTGACAGGATCTATCTGTTGGGGGTGGTTCTTGCCAAAACTTTCCTTCTGATGATTTGTACTAATCTTTTCTTTACTGTGCTGGCAGAGTTTTCATGGGTGTAACTCCACTGTTCTAAAATGTGCTTTCGGAATACTAATTCCTTTGAATCTCACTTACGATCAAGCTGTTGATAGGTATACTGCACATCCCTGGTGGGGGTAGAAGGGTGGGGAAGAAGGCAATGGGGTGACTATCATGAACTGGACTCAAAAAAAATGGGAAGCAGGTCAAGCATATCAATTTTAGCATTCTGTTAAGTGACGGAGCTAAGACAAAAAAAGATGCTTGGCTGCTGCTAACCATCTATGGCAACAATCCAGATGTGTATACTGGGGACAACGAGGAAGCAACCATCACCAATCCTGAGCTCTGAGGTATGATTCCTGAATACATGCAACTCCTCTGACCAAATCTCAGAGCCTGTGTTTCTAAGATGAACTGAAAGGAGCTGGAGCTCACATTGCCTTGGGCTCTTCCATGTGCCAGGTCCCAGCATGGCAACTTTCCAGATTGGAAAGGATATTCCTCTATCTCCAGGCCCACACCACCTGTCAGCTGTCAGGACTGTGTGCAGCTCTGGCTCTAGCAGCTGGCCAGCCTGTTACCTAATGGTAATGCACAGGAGCATAGGAATGCTGGTAAAGCATGTGAGGAGGCTATCACTCTTGTCAGAGGGCATTAGGTTCCCACTGGTAGCATCTACCACCCGTGAACTCTGAGACAGGCCCAGACCATGCTGTGCATGTAGAAGATGAGTAAAGGCTAAAAGACTTGCACAGAGTCAATGATTTGTTGAGCATAATTGTGAATTATTTTTTTTAATCTTTCCACTAGATCTTCAATGGGAGTATATTTCCTCTTTCTGGAAAAGGGGCAGCCCTAGGGCATTTCTGAGGTCAATACTCAGTGATGCAGAAACTCTATTGGCTCTAATAGTCAACATATCTTTTCAGATACACAAGAGATATTTTCCTGGGATATTTTTTAATGAAGAAGTCATTAAACAGCCTGCTTCAGTTTAGTAAGGGAATCACAAAAGGGGCAGAGCACCATTTAGGTCTGGATGAAGACCTAAATTATACACAATGGCTCTTATATAAACTCTGGGAGCCCCTGAAGAAGTAGTCTAGAAAGCAAACTAGATACATGCTGTTTTGAATGGAAAATGCTGCTAAATCAGTACACTGCAATTTTCTTTTGTACCAATTATGCCCCAACATGGAAAAAGGAGTAGATATTTTGATGATAATTCTTCTTTTGCAGCCAAAACTACCCAGCAAATTGCAACTGAGTTTGAGTGGGGAAACAAAACACAGTGAGGTCATGACTCTGACTCAGGCATATCTTTGTTTTCCATCCAGGTGACCAACACCATTATCATGATCGGGAAGCTCACATTGTGAGTGCTTACTTTGGGCCAGAAGCTATGCTACTGATCACATGCATGTCAACCATATACAGCAGGCACCAGGTCACTTTTGTGGAAGAACTTGGATTTGACGTGGATTAACTCATTTTTCTAGGATCTCACAAATATTAAGTGGTTTAGACCGTATCAAACCCAAATCAAGCAAATTACAGTGTATGCTTGTTACTACCATTTACAGTGATTTTCTTCCTTTAATCTGCCATCATAATATTATCTAGCCTCTCTTTGGTAAAGGGAAGTTGTATGTGTGATAGCAAGGGTGTCCTAGATAAAAGGACAAATGCAAAAGGTAACCGAACATGCCAAAACCCTTCTCATGTGTCTCCAAATCACTTTCCAAAGTCGTGAACTTGATTTGGCATATCTCAGATGTGATGGATTACCTAAGCAGAGCACAATGAGTTCAGAAGAATATTTGGTTTGGAAAGGTTGGTATTGAAACAGGCTCAGAAAGAATACGTTCTTTTATTCCCATGACATTCTGGCTTCAAGCTTTGCAACTAAAACCTCCAATATGAGATATGGGAGTAATCTATCAAAATATTACAATATACTTAAAAGTCATTTCATGTCGAAAGCTATCTTTTGGTCTCCTTCAGTTGACAGTACATGTGGTCGGTGTCTCATTGTGCAGAAGAAAACATAATTGTAAAGCAGAGTACTAAAAATAAAAGGAAATCATAAAATGCCATACAGTGAGGCAAATATAAAAATAAATGGGAGTTGAAAACAACCCTTTGAAAGTGTATGTTTATTTTGGTATTAGTTAAAAGAGTTTTGGAACCTTGCCAGAAGAGCCTCTCTAACAACTCCAGTTGGCTGACTGCATGGTCTTGGATATGTTAAAGAAGGCTAGAAAGTCTACACCCATACTACCCTGAACATACCTGATCTCATCTGATCTCAGAAGCTAAGCAGGCAGGGTTGGGCCTGCTAGGACCTGGGTGGGAGAAAGAAAGACTAGAAAGTAAGAGAAGTTCAAAATCAGAAAAGATGCCTATGCACCACAAGAAGAAGAAAAGAAAAAAAAAAAACTAAGTGGGAAGAAAGATAAGAGAAAAAAATGAATGGAAAAAATAGACCCTGCGTAAAAATCTAGAGGAAAAGAAAAGTAAATTAGGAGTAAAGATAACACCAGCAATTGAGCTGGTATCTATTACTCTGTCAAAATTTTTTATTAAAATAGCAAAAATGGGGTACCTGGGTGACTCAGTTGGTTGAGCATTAGCCTTTGGCACAGGTCATGATCCCAGGGTCCTGGGATCAAGCCCCACATCAGTCTCCCTGTTCAGCGGGGAGTCTGCTTCTCCCTCTCTCCCCTCCTGCTTATGCTTGCTCTCTCTCTCTTTCTCTCTATTTCCAATAAATAAATAAAATAATAAATAAATAAATAAATAAATAAATAAATAGCAAAAATGGTGCTGCCATGATGCAAAGGAGCAGGGAGGGATGCTGACTGGAGCCCCACTGGGACTGCTAGGTTATTTGAAGAGCACACAATGCACAGTATCAAAAATCTGTTTGGACAGCCATGGAAGTTATTCAGGCAGGAAGTTTTTTTATTAGATTTCATTATTTAATTTAAATCAAATTCATCGACCAAAATGTCCCAAATTAGAAGGTATTTCCTGTTTTGAAATTAAACACATTAAGTATATTTCCTGAATTAGTCATCCTCAAAGCTTTAGTCATTTTCTTGATGTGTGTGGGACTTCATCAAGGTTCATTCAGCAAAAACAGAGAACATGCAGGGAACCCTGAAAGGGACCTGCATGGCAGGATAAAGAGTCAGAGGTATGACAGACAACCTGCCTTCTCCTCCTGCCAAGCATGTCTGCTCCTCCTAATGGGTGGGCAGCAACACAGTTGATAAACAAGCCGGCAACGTCCAATTTGGACCTCACTGGAGGTAACGGCCTAAAAATATAACTTAGCCCACTTTAAATCTATCATATAGATACAAAGCCAAAGCAGGGATGCTGGTAGACACTGACATCACAAAGAGATTCTTTCCCCCACCCCCTCCAAAAGAACTTGCTGTGAGCTTTCTTTAATGCATGGGCCCACCAGAGCATTTAAAATATATTTTTAAATGATTTAGTCACACCTCTTAAATAATATATTAACTGAGAATTGCTAAAGAAGGTGCACCTGTAAAACAGGTGTTTGGCTGAAGCTTAAGGACAGTCATAAAGGCAGCCTTGGCTCACAGCCTGGGCCTCAGGCACATCGAGGGCCATTCGCAGCATTTAGAGAGAGTGTGGAAGGGAAGCTTGCAGAGGTGAATGACGAAGGAAAGCCCAGGTTCAGATCCCAAAGGGGATTGGATCCCTGAGACCTTTCTACTTCTCTGCATCTGCACTTAGTCAACACAGAGGGAAGCTGGAGAAACCAGATAAGCTTCCTTCCCACGGGTTTCAACACTTGGGGAACACAACACTTGTTGCTACATCCCATCTTGCAGCAAATCATGGACCAATTCTTTTTTTTTCTGAAACACTTCTGTTTTCACGTGTTTAACAATCTTCTCAAATGAAGCCGATACATTTTATGAATCCAGTGTACACTTCTGCATATCATGAAGCAACTATTTTTTATCTCCTGTCATACTAAGTATTTGGCACAGGTCCACTGTGCTCAAAATGAAAAAAAAAATCTGAATACAAATATCAGCTTCATTGCATTTCATTGATAAGAGTCAACATATCCTCTAAGTTGGCAAATATTCCTCTTGAAAACCATGAATTATGCTAAGGTCACAGAGCTAAAGACCTTATCAGAGGTTTACAGAGAGCTCATGCAGAAAAAAAAAAATCCCAGATATTTGGGTTTTTTAAAGAAAAGTCTCTCCTTCTATAAATCAGTAAATGTTTGCTCCTCAGGTTCTATTCCAATTAAGATATATCATCCCCATATTAAAATTTGATTTCAGCCAGTTCCTTAATGAAATAGTCTTCCCAAATACAATTTTAAGATTTTAGTCTAACCAGAGTAAAATATCTAAAATGTGAAATGGCATTAAGGGAATTTTGGGGGGTGCCTGGGTGGCTCAGTTGGTTAAGGGACTGACTCTTGATTTCAGCTCAGGTCATGATCTGAGGATCTTGGGATTGAGCCCTGCGGGAGGCTCAGTGGGAAGTCTGCTTTTCTGTCTCTCACTCTGCACCTCCCTCCCTCAAATAAATAAATCTTAAAAAGGGGGGGGGGACTTAAATTTTACTGAAAAAACAAAGGAAAAAAAGTGCGCCGGTAAATAAAGTCCTGAGGGTAGGCAGGAAGAAACGAGAATGTGTTCTTTTATGAGCACTAACCAATGTCCAAAGAACACATCCTCCAGGTTACTGGAACAATTTTCCTTCTGTATTCTCCAAGCAGACCAACTAACTACCCAAAGAAACCTAGGCTGTAGTGATTTCAGAAGAACAGTTGCTCAAACTTTTCTACCTTAAGTGATTTTCCACAACTAGATATGAATAGCCCAGAGAATAGAATGAATCTGGAAGTCACTAACACAAAATTGCCATGGGAACTACTGTCTCTTTTTCCTCAGAACATGTGGCTACCAGGCAGTGTCTCAGATTTCCTGATGGAAAAGCAGATTTGTCCTAGAGTACTCTTCCTGACCCATAACCTTACGCTAGCCATCGCTTAATACCGATTCTGCCCAAGAGAAGAGAAGCTGATCTCAAGTTTGTATTTGTGTACAAATAGCTTCAAAGTCAGAAAGAAGGATATTTAGGGGAACTTTAAAACACGAATTTTAAAAGATTCCTCCTTAAAAATAATGCCGGTCAGCTGTTAAAAGTGAAAACAAATTTCTGCAAAGAAATATAGGATCCTTTGACAGTCTACTTAACATTTCATGTTGCTAAAACAGAACCTAATTATTGCATGTACAGAAGGTATTTCTAGAACCACTTAAAGCTTAGGCTAACTTTCCAAGATAGAAATCTGGGTTGGGTATATATCAAGGGCTCTGGCCCCTCACATTCTCTGGTAGAAAACTGTCACCCTCTAAGAGGGTGGGCACTTCATTGAAGGGAAAAAGCCTTTCTCTCCCATTCCAACCACCAAAGCAGACTCACTTCAGGATGAAAGGTAGAACATGGGTCATCTGTACAATAAAACCCGCCCAACCCCGTACTGCTCCCCTTTCTCCCTGTCACGGCAAGGTCAGCTGAACCAAGCCCCACCACAAACTTCATCCTAAGATGGTCTCCCAAGGACTCCCACACTGTTAATGAGTGTGAACGCTCTTTATTTTCTTCTGCTTACTCTCCTGTTTTTCTAAGTTTTATCAAACAGAGATTGTTTGCATAATGAAAAGCTATTTCTGTAAGAGTTTCAATTACATCAAGGTACTCATTCATTCCCTGATACCTTAAGCAAAAAAAAACATATAAATAGTATACCTCTTTGATGGGTATGCCCATTGTAAGCTCATCCCTACTTCCTCCTCCAAACTTAAAGTCCTTCACAACCTACAATGACACTGCACTATTCATTATTCTAGAAACGTATTTCTTTTCATGATTCTCTGCTATTGTAAACTTATCTCTCTACCTGAATTGCCTTTCTTATCCCCTTCATCAAAAAAATATCATCCTTCAAAAGCCAAGTCAAATATCAACTTGGTCTGGAAAGCCATCCCCAGCTCTTCTACGGGGTGGCATGCCTACTTCCCCACTGTGCGTGCACTGCGTGTGGTTCATATCTTACCCAGTTTTACTATAGTTTAGTGTCTTGTGTGTTCGTTTTCCAGGTGAGGTTTATCTTTCCTTTAATCCTTTTTACTTTCAGAATTCTAGCAGGGCACCTGGAATGTGTTAGGTACTCAAAACCAGTTGAATGACTACCAAATAAATAAATAAATAAACATGAGTGAATTTTGTCAGGAACATCAGCTTCGTGGAAAATTAGAGAAGGGGAGAGAGAGAGGAAAGGCTAATATGCCTGAGGCTTGAGCAGTAATAGAAAGGTGGATGAGGAAAGATGGAAGAGAGTCAGGACAATAATCATTATCCAAAATGCAGAGGATGGAATGCCTGGATGGCTCAGTGGTTGAGCGTCTGCCTTCTTCGGCTCAGGGTGTGATCCTGGAGTCCCCTGGATGGAGTCCCACATCGGGCTGTGGGGAGCCTGCTTCTCCCTCTGCCTGTGTCTCTGCCTCTCTCTCTTTGTCTCTCATGAATAAATATATAAAATCTTTAAAAAAAAAATTGCAGAAGACTCCTTAGGTCAGAAGCTACCTATAAACTTCTCAAGTCTATCTTAATAAATGACACAGTGATCAAAATGTCAAAGGCTCTTACTGGTGGGGATGGATATTCAAATAATCACCCTGTCTAACTGACATGCCACGTGACTTGTCTCATATCAGAAACTCTGAACAACTCTGCATACTACATGCTTCCTCATTTCATGGGAAGGTCTCCTCCCACAGGCCACATTTCTCACAAGCACTGCAGGGGATGGAGAAGAACATGCTTTAAGCAAGCCTGACATTTGGATTCCACTCTCATTATTCTCTCCCCCACAGTAGGACAACAACAGGAAAACACAAAAAGAAATTCTGCATTTGCTCATTTCCCCCATCTTCGATCATTGAGAAAGTGGTCCCCATCAGTCCCTTCCTGTTACTGCCTGTTGTTATTTCTTGGCCAAGAGACAGCAGTGCAGCACTCATGCAGATTTCCACATGGACACTTCTCTAGTGGACAACTGCTTCTCCTCTACTCCTTTCGGTGATTTTCTGGCATGGTAACACCACAGTTGATATAGTCCTGCAGGTGGGGTGTTTACTCTTCACAAAGTAAATATATAGTTAAAAAGGCAATTATATAAATTAATTATTTTTTCTTTTGCTGCCACTTTCTCAGTGCAAAATTGTAAATCCCATAAAACTAAGCTGGAATGGGGACACTGTCCCTTTAAATGGGGATATAATGTCGCCTGGATCTGGAGCTAAGCATGACTAAAAATCATGATTTTGGGTGCCTGGGCAGCTCAGTCGGTTAACCATCTGCCTTTGGTTCAGGTCATGATCCCAAGGTTGTGGGACTGAGCCCCACATCAGGCTCCCTGCTCAGTGGGCAGCCTGCTTCTCCCTCTCCACTGCTTATGCTCTCTCATTCTCTCTCAAATAAATAAAATCTTTAAAAAAATAAAATAAAAATCACTATTTTTCTTGCTTTTATTTGCTACTTTGGGATTAGTATTAAGTCACAGATCCATAATTTATGGAGAGTATTGTATGGGGCTTGAGCAGTAGTATAAAGGTAATTTTGCTCCTCCAAATTCAGTTCTGGTATAAACCTGCAGGCAGAGTTGCATTCTGTGTCATCTCTTTTACCCTCCAGGGTTTCTATACTTACTCATTATTTTCTCTATCTTGAAAAATAAGGGAGAACACCAATTCTACCCGTGTATTACAGATCACTCGTTCTGTTTAATGTACTCATGTGGATACATTAACTGCCCATACATAGGAACTCTCTAATTTCTGTAAATAGGTATAATGAGCATACTGTGTAGCTGATAAACTCTGGCACAAGACAGTCCCTGGAAAACCTCACAGGCTGCATGCCTTCTCATTTCACTGTGTGGAAAACAGCAGGCAACTCCAACTCAGAGAATGTTATTCCTCACCTAAGTACCATCCTACGGAGGCTGATGAAAGCCTGGTTTGAAACGGGCAGATCCTGAACAGAAAAGTTGACTCATCAGTCTGTGACTTTTAATTACCCACCTCCTCCACCCCATGCCACTGCAGTTTCTTGCTCCAGGTAGGGTAAAGGTTGGGCAAAATGCAGCTCAGTTAAGTAAAATATAGTTTTGCATAAAAACTCCATGATTGAATACTCAGATACTGTCCTTATTCTCGAAGATGCTAGTGCAAATTCCATTTGACTTAAAAACAACACATCAAAGTTCTTATGTGCCCTCTGTCATCGTATACATTGAAATGAATAATCACTCACAGCAACTTCCTTACTATTTTGCGAGTCTGTTATTATGTCTATCAGACAGTCCACATGAGGCCCACTCAAAAGACAATTGTTTGAGTGCTACAATGCACCACCAGGTTATATATTCACTGGTGGGCAGAGGCCACTTAAGCACTCTACATCTTCAGCTTCCTCGGGGTTCCAGCTGAGCTGCAATAAGTTTAGCAGACTTTCCTGCAGGACCCTGGTGACCTTCTCTGGTGCTTTTATGTTAAATACAGCTCACTGGTATCACTGCTGGAAGTTAAGTGAGTTAACTGTGCTGTCTAGAGCAGGTACACAAATTTATATTCTCTACAGTAGCAGTTTGCAGACCTTTAACTTGGCCTTGACTTTGAATCCATTTTCTGTCAACCTCCCAAAAAGCATAGAGAGGTACTAGATATGAAAGACAACTTCACTGTCATATGGAACAAGCAGTTATGGTATCTCTATAGATGGTAATAAAACGGGCACTAGGAAACCACATCTGCCATTTGAGAAGCACAGTACACTTTATTAGCGCCAACCCTTCACATGTTGTGCAAGTGGACGCTGAGACTGATACTATAAATGCAGAAATTAAACCATCAAGAAGTTGAATGTCATTACCAAAATCTGTTCCTCTGTGAGAAAAAGAAACGTGGACATGAGATTTCTGTTATCTTTTCATAGCGCCTCCAAATGATTTGCATAGACTACTTCAAGGTTAAAAACAGATTTGGTGGGGCACCTGGGTGGTGGTCAAGCAGTGAAGCATCTGCCTTCAGCTCAGATCATGATCCCAGGACCCCGGGATAGAGTCCCCCATCAGTCAGGCTCCCTGAGACTGCTTCTCCCTGTCCCTCTGTCTGCCACTCCCCCTATTTGTGGGTGTGTGAGCTCCCTCTTTCTCCTTCTGTCAAATAAATAAAAATCTTAAAAAAAAAGGTCTGATGATGAAAAGCCATTTAAAAAAGAAGTTATACTCAGAAGTACACTAATCACTTTGCTACTCTGAGGGATCATTTTCCGTTACTGTTTCAGGGTTTTCTCCTACAAATAGATAAGGGCATTATTGGCCAATATTACATGACCCCTACTAAGGAATCAGATGCCTCCATATATATGGAATGCATATGGAATATCAACATAGCTGTTTGCTTGTAGGGACAATTTGAGGGAAATTGATAAATTATGTATTGATAACTAGCAACGGCAGGATCAGCAGAATATTATCAATTTATTTTATACAAAACTAGAGTAGGGATCCCTGGGTGGCGCAGCGGTTTGGTGCCTGCCTTTGGCTCAGGGCGCGGTCCTGGAGACCCGGGATCGAATCCCACGTCGGGCTCCCGGTGCATGGAGCCTGCTTCTCCCTCTGCCTGTGTCTCTGCCTCTCTCTCTCTGTGTGTGTGTGTGTGTGTGTGTGTGTGACTATCGTAAAAAAAAAAAAAAAAAAAACTAGAGCAGTGCTCTCATTTTACTTTTTGCTAGGAAAAAAAAAATCTGGTTTTCAACTGAGGCAAAGATAAGGTTTGTTCAGTCTTTTTTCCCCCTCTCATCTTCCACTGACTGCTATGAATTTTTTACAAGTTACTTTTACTTGCTTTAAGTGTAGCACTTGGGTAAAACACTTTTTCTGCCTATACCAAATGAAAACTATTCAGTTTATTTTTTTTTTTTATTTATTTTTTTTTTGAAAACTATTCAGTTTAAAAAATACATACCATAATGCCAAGCCTTCAGAGTAACATTATAGCATCATAAAGAAAGATTTTTTTTAAAGCACAGATTATTATTTATTTTTTATTTTTTAAAATAAATTTATTTTTTATTGGTGTTCAATTTACCAACATACAGAATAACACCCAGTGCTCATCCCGTCAAGTGCCCCCCTCAGTGCCCGTCACCCATTCACCCCCACCCCCCGCCCTCCTCCCCTTCCACCACCCCTAGTTCGTTTCCCAGAGTTAGGAGTCTTTATGTTCTGTCTTCCTTTCTGATATTTCTCACACATTTCTTCTCCCTTCCCTTATATTCCCTTTCACTATTATTTATATTCCCCAAATGAATGAGAACATATAATGTTTGTCCTTCTCCGATTGACTTATTTCACTCAGCATAATACCCTCCAGTTCCATCCACATTGAAGCAAATGGTGGGTATAAAGATTATATACGCCCTTTAATTACTTTTTTTCACTTGTGGAACTCTCCTAGAAACTCCTCTGTTGTGTTGAATATGAATGTATTTCTATTTTGTTAAAGTGATTTGGATTGACACTGCTCTAAGTAGGCAAGACTTTTCTGACAGTACACCTAAGAGAAATTTCAACTGTTAAGTGATATTTGGGGGTGGGTTGTCAGTGAAATATATGTTAGCAAATTCATGAAACCTTTTTCTTTCTAAATAAAGCTAGCACTCAATAACACTTTCTATTTCATTCTGGCAATTGGAAACTTCCTGGCCTAAGAAGTAAAGCACTGAACAGCTTATAAAATGACTCAAAAGATTTCCCAAATATAAACACTCTTGCCCAGATAGCATTTGGATGAGTTACAAATAAACAACAACACAAACATGTATTAGTGATCATATTTCCTTTGAAATACCAGAGTCTCAAAATTAAGAGAGCTTTATGTTTAAGAGGCTCAAAGGATTTGAACAACAGTTCAGTTATTTTTCAACCCTCAAAAATGTTTGGTACCATGTATGTTAGTAAGGAAATAGTTCGATGAGTCAGTGTCTGAGCTCTCGTTGCCTTGAAGCCAGTCCAAAATGGGAATTTCTGGCACTTCAGACCAACTTTATGAGCTTTAAAAACATGTTTTAGTTTTAGAATCACTAGTACATTTTGCCACTCAAGTCTCTCAGCTAAGTCTCGTATATGCTCTCTGAAGTGTCAATTGTTTATACCCTCTTCTTCACTAAGACCTGTTCCCACACAATTAAGCCATAAAGTAGGTGTAATAGGACCCATTCTAAGTTGAGCACTCTTAAGTCAACTGGCGTAATGGCCAGGAGAGGGAAATCTCACTGCCAGTCACAGCTCTTTCCTCCTGATCCCAAGGACTAGGGCTTCAAAAAATGCCAAGTGAATAGTTACCACTGATGTATGCCTAATTACCTCTCCATTCTAGCATACATACATCAAGGAATAGCCCCATAAGAGAATGTTAGGATAAACTGTTAACCACATGGGCAAACTGTCCCTCCATTTGCAGTAGGCAGAGGTGCAAATCCAACTTTAGGGCTTTCCCCTTAGCCTGGAGAGCACTTTCACGAAGATTAGAATCTGGTGTCCTAAAAAAAAAAAAAAAAAAAAAAATATCAGGTGTCCTCTGGATGGGCACAGACAGAGACTCAGTTTCCTTGAGTGGCCCTGGAGTACTGGCCTTGGCATGGTCTTGACATACAGAATGCAGGCTGGGTTTTAGTCCCTTGCCTCCCTTGACTAGTGTCTCTGTGTATAGCACAGACCACACAAAAGTTGCACAGAAGCCTTGTCTAGCCACTTGACCCCATGAAGCTAGAACCACACCTTTAAAGAAGAGAGGAAAATAATAAAGCATAATGGAGACTTCACTGGGAAGAATAAACCTGAAATTAACATGTCAACCTTTTTTTTGTTGTTGTTGTTTACTTGCACATAATGCGTGGCTCAAGTCAACTAACCAGAATATACACTCTGTGAAAGCAAGAATCATGTCTTCTTGGAATATTCTCCATAACCCAAAGTCAGAGTCACAGCTTTCCAGCAGGGAGGCTCTCATTACAGAGTTATGAGGAGGATGATCAACAGGGACAAAACCGCCTCTCTGAAACATCCACAAAGTTATACATACTCTATCCTTGATCTGTTGCCTTTTACTGATGTACGGATCTGTTTCTATCATTCTAGCTCGTAAAAGTCAAGATGACTTTAGATGACTCTGTGTCCTAAATGATGCCTTTTAAGTTATGAAGCCAAAAAGCATTGTTTTTAAAAAATCATACAAATGTAAGTTAACTGAATGAAATATTCACTTAAACCAAATAAAATAAATAGAATATAGCTAGTCATTTTGAAGCATTAAGCATCATGATGCTATGTACTAGAAGGGACCTCAGAGGTCAGGAGGCAAAGTTCCAATGCCTGTGGGGACCTTAACAAGTGCCTTTTACCAGTATAGTATGCCTTTACCAATATAGTATGCTTTATGCCGTGTGTAATGAAACCAAGATGCATGCAAGGTGAAGAACCATGGACACTGGGCCTGGGCGATGCATATCAGCAAGGAGTAGAGGAAACAAGACATAAACATCCTATAGTTATGGACTGAATTTTATGTTCACCCAAAATTCATATGTTGAGACCTTAATTCCAATGTGACGGTATTTGTTAAGTGAAGTTTGGGGAGGTAACTAAGTCATGAAGGTGGATTAGTCCCCTTAGAAGAGGAGGCCAGAGAGCTAGTTAGCTCTCTTTCCATCACGCATGGATACAAGAAGATGGCCATCCAGGAGCCAGGCAACCACCTTTATCAGACACTGAATATGCCCATGCCTTGATCTTGGATTTCCCAGCCTCAAGAGCTATAGGAAGAAAGTTTGCTGTTTCAACCACTAGTTCACAGTATTTTTGTTATGGCAGTCTAAATGCACTAGGACAGCATCTAAAATTGTTGAAGCGATAGCAATTTTCAGTTGCAGTCACTTACTACTATGTGACGACATTATTGTTATAAAACCATTTAGGTGTTTGGGAGCTGGTAAAAATAGCAAGTTATTTTCTCCTTTTAATTTACTAGTCCTAAACTCAGCTTTTTATAATTACGCGATACCTCTCTGACTTTTAAAACCTAGCTTTTCAAATCCTAGAAGTCGGTAAGCATGTCTTTACCTAATCTCCTCTGCAGACTAATCATTGCTGGTTTTCACAATCCCCATCACCATGGACCTCACTACCCTAGTTGCCCACGTGTAGTGTGCTAATGTCAATATAAAAATGTAGTGTCTAGAATGGAATACAAAATCGAGTTTGAACACATAATAACTAAGGTGCAAGTTTTAGCATTAAAAGGCAGAAGAGAAAGGCCTTAAGAGCCCAAATCACCACTGATCAGTTCAAGTATATTTCAAAGAGAAAATTTATAAAACCAACCATCTCTCGAAGAAATGATAGCGGAAACAAGATACATCTCTTCCTTTTTCTGAATTCGTTTTGCTTCTTGTTTTTAATTGGGTAGATTAAGTAGCAGCTCAATTTGTTAATTGCTTTCCTTAAAACAATTAACTATTAATTATAGTCACTGTTATTAGCAGTCTCCAATAATTCCAAGCTGCAGATGTTTTTACAGCAGGCTCCCAATGAGATTGGCAGTTTAGAATATTCTCTGCCAGCAAGCTGCATTCCTTTTAGCAAGCATCTACATGCAAGATAATGTCCTTTTTTAATAAGGTTTTTGTGCAAATGAAAATGAGCATGGCATTGTAAATGCACATGCATTAGCAATTAAAAGTGAAGTGCCTATAAGATAGATTTTTATTTTCACTTTTTTGGATAAGAATCCTGCATATTGTATTGAAAAGCCATTTTCAAACCACACACTAGTAGGGATAATCAGAAGCCATTTAAAGAGAGTGAGACCCTCTATGCACATTTCTCCATGATTTATAGCCACAATGCTATATAGTAAATACATTATATTTATAAATGTACTAAGTTTATTTTTAAGTTCACATGATTGCCACTGCACTTCACATGGTCTGTATTAACACATCAACTGTGTTCATTAACTGTCCAGATTGTTTCCTATAAGAAATACTCAAGGGACCCTCAGATACAGGAATGCACATTTATACTTGAGTTAATTATGCTTATATGTCCTGTGACTCAACTTGCACCCCATACATGATCTAATAAATTCTTACTGATCTAGAAACGCTTAGCAGACCATTGTACTGAAAGGGAAGTCATCCTTATAGGCTCCTTAAGAAAGCTATATTTGTTGTTTGATGTAAGAACAGCTTTAATGACCATTTACTTGGTCTTTAGCCTCCTGGACTGTTGATGTTGGAATATGGGAAATCTATGCCTGTATTAATATATTACTTTTCTTTTTTTTTATTTTTATTTTTTTAAATTTTTATTTATTTATGATAGTCACACAGGGAGAGAGAGAGGCAGAGACACAGGCAGAGGGAGAAGCAGGCTCCATGCACCGGGAGCCCGACGTGGGATTCGATCCCGGGTCTCCAGGATCGCGCCCTGGGCCAAAGGCAGGCGCCAGACCGCTGCGCCACCCAGGGATCCCAATATATTACTTTTCTTTAATATGCTCTTTCCCACAATTTTTCAACCCTCCCAACCTCTACTCTGCCCAAGGCAAGCCTCTATATTTTGTTTTTAAACAAGTGATAGGTCAAAACTTAAATTTAAAAACCCAGCAATTTACAATTGCATCAATTTGCTCAATTTATGTTTAATATATTCAAGATCAGAAAAATATCAGTAGGTTGATGGTCCTCCAGGCTTATCTATGTTTCTCATCATTTCTGCTACCTCACTTTCCCAGATTTTCTTCCTACAGAGACTATGGGGACCTTGAACTCTACCTATCCATGTGTTTCTCATCTCTTAGGCTTAGAAAACCCACCTCCTCTGCAAAGTTTTTTTTCCTACCACTGCAACCCAGATTAATTATATTCTGTTCTGAAACCAGGATGGGACTTCCTGGCTCTGCCCAGAACTAGCTGTATGTGTGAAACAGCAGCTGTCTTGATCCTCATATACTAATCTCCTCTTTTGTAAAATGAAGGCCTACATGAAAGTGGCACTGCCTGGTGCAGTTCATCTAAACACAGGGTTTGACCTGCTTGACATTTCTGGCAAGAAGATAGTATCTGTATAGCTACCATGCACAAATTAACCAAAGGCTGAAATGGAGGCTGAGAGTACAGACAGAAATCTGAAAGGGCTGACTCTAGTGATGGAGCACCTGCAAAGGAAGGGGGAAAATATCTCACTAGTTCCTTTAAGCCCAAAGAGAAACATGGTGTGCCCAACTTGACATGGTTCACCAGGAGAGGGTGTGCTGTGAACTCAGCAAATCAGGTTCACTGCTTTAATCTAAGGGAAAAACTGATCAGGGCTGTCTGTTTCCTTTGTTATTCAGCTCTCTAGTTTATGAGCTATTCAGGGGAAGCTGAAGAAATTGAAGCAGAATATAGGCATTTAATTTATTTTATTGTAATGCATTCAGATGAGTAGGTTTTAAATACCCGTTAAAAAGTTTACTCAGCTGTTGACACAGATCAGGGACTTTGGAGAAATAAAGAGACCCAAATTGTCTGAATCTCTTTCTTACTGATGTGAGAAAACACCAACAGCCTAATCTTAAAAGGACAGTTATTGAAATTCAGATTGAACATGGGCATTTAGCAACTAAAGACTGCATTTGCTTCTCCACTGCTAGAAGGATAGGAGCTTGACTGAATCAGACATTTTAAAGAACTGAAAAACCATTTGAGAGGATTTATGTTCAAAACTCAAAGGAGATTCATCGAATTTGATGAGTAGGAAGTATGATTTAAGTTTCTATAATATTTTTGATGATAAATCTCAGAATGAATCGAAATTATAATGTAAATACACTTCAATTTATAAGTTTATAAGAATGCCTGGCTGACCTTAGAGCAAACTGCAGACCACCAAGATCATAAAATATCCCTAAATTTGTCACAGCACTATGTGAATCCCAGTTTCACACTGTTTCTCTGGCCAGATCCAGAGTAATGCTCAGGTCAGCTGGCTCTGTGAAAGCATTCTTTCTCACAGGGCACTGCTGGAACCAAAGCCTGTGTCACTCTCAGAAATATAAAGCTGGAGTCAAATTAAGTCAAGCCCTGACTGAATAGACTCCACAATTCTTGAGCAGAGTTGAGACATTTTAAATACCAGGGTTCTAACTCAGATAATGAAATCAGTCAACAGGCACTCCTGCAGGTAAGCCTTTCATAAAGAAGAAAGGTCTTCAGACTCTTTTAATGGAGCTTTTATTATTGCTAAATATCCCTGTTCTTGAAAGACTAAAAGGTTATATTTAACCACCGCTGCTAGAAAAATTTCTTGTGTTCCATACACACATGGGATTTTGCTCTTGAGCTTCACTCTTAGAAAATCAAGAATATGCTTAGATCATATAATTGTTTAAACTACAAAATAGGGGTGCCTGGGTAGCTTAGTCATTAAGCCTCCAACTCTTGGTTTTGGCTCACGTCATGATGTAGAGAATCCTGGGATGAGCCTCCCATCACATCAGTCTCCATGCTCAGTGGGGAGACTGCTTCTCTGTCTCTCTCCCTCTCCTTCTGCCTTCCCCTTCCCCTGATGGTGAATGTGCATGCGTGCTTTCTCTCTGTCTAACATAAATTTAAAAATCTTTAAAAAAATAAAAAATAAATTACACAATAATAATGATGACTATAATTCTCATTTTTTTAGCTACTTCACATATTTGTAATGTGTACCAGCTACTTCACATATTTCTTTCTAATCCACTGCTCTTCGAGGGGAAGCCTGAATTTTAAATCTTTTTTTTTTTTTTTTTTTTTTTTTTAATTTTTATTCATGATAGGCACACAGTGAGAGAGAGAGAGGCAGAGACACAGGCAGAGGGAGAAGCAGGCTCCATGCACCGGGAGCCTGATGTGGGATTCGATCCCGGATCTCCAGGATCGCGCCCTGGGCCAAAGGCAGGCGCCAAACCGCTGCGCCACCCAGGGATCCCGGGAAGCCTGAATTCATTGCAGCTCTATCACTGCATAGCTCTGTGAGATTTGTCTTTGAGTGTCAATCTCCAAGTCTCTCAAATGGAGAAAATGATAATAGTAACTTCAGAGAGCACCATGCAATTGCAATACTAAAAAACTGGGCATAGTGCCTGCAAATTATTGTTAGCTACTGTTTCTGTTGTAATATTTCCTTGAGTATTTTCCCAACTTCCCTCCCTCATCCACCCATAAATATTTTGAAAAGAAAACAAAGGAAAAAGCTCTTCCATGTAATTTCCCCCTCAACACTTTATTTTGACATAGCTCACACTCTTATCCATAGAGCACTGACAAGCAGGTGCACTTTCTTTCAGGGTGTGAGAGAGGTGAACACATATGGACCTGCTGGCCCCTGGACTCTAGACTCTGAGAGAAAGGAAAGAGGAAAATGAGCTCTCTGTTCTTATGCATGCTGCTGAGGCTACCAGCAGCCACTTTGTGATTTTTGCAGCATGCTGCATTTCAGTGAATATGGGGAGGACTTCTATTCTAGAAGCATGGAGAAGCACATCTCCCCTTTATCACATCTAAAACCCAACATGGAATCAATGAAACAAGCAGGAGAAAATCCCCAAGTGATTTCCCACTTTAAGTGGCAAAATACTAATATTAGATTATGAATAAGTTTCAGATGTCTAACAGAATTCCTAGAAAAAGCACTAAAAATACAAACGATATACATGAAAACACTATGAATAAAGCAAAATGAATACCAGAAAATGTTTAATAACCCATAGGAATGCAGGAAAAGGGAAACAAAGAAACTGTAACCAAATAAATCAAACAGAAAAAAAAAAATGTCAGACTTAAGTTCTAACAAAATATCAACAATTTCAATAAATGTAAGTGTTCTAAATATACCAATTAAAGAACAGGGATTTGCAGAGTGGCTCAACTATCTACAGTGTCTATGAGAAGCTCACTTCTATTACGATGATATAGGTAGGATGAAAGTAAAGATGTACAATGAAAATATCAATCAAAAGAGAGGTGTAATATCACATAAATTAGACTTCAGGCCAAAGAAAATTATCAGGAATAGAAAGCTACATTGTGTAATGATAAAATTGTCAATACAACAAGAAGTCATAAAAGAGTGTCTGATTTCAAGTCATAAAGATATGGTGATAGATTTTGACTATTGCACTTAATATCAATGACCTTGGACTTCATTAATCTATACTTTTCTCTAATCTTCAATGTTCCCATCTTAAAAAAAGTGAGATGCTGAAGGGGACTAATAATGCCATAGGGTTGTTCAAAGACATAAATAAGGCCATTACATTAAAGTACCAAGCTCTTTTCCCTCTACTAAACTATATTTTGGCCTGAAAGCTGAAAATGAACACAAGAAATCCTCAGTCATCTTGAATTTCAAGACTTCACATAATTATTTTTCCTCTTAATTGGTCATGAGTATTATTTGCAGATCATGACCTTTTGCTGTAAGCAATTATTTGCAAGGAAAAAAATATCCTGGCAAATTAATAAAGATCTTAGAAAAATAGATTCCAATTAACTTCAGAGCTCATTGTGTAATGACTGGTGAATCCATGGAAAATCTGTTGATACAGAATTTAATGGTTATATTTGGTAATGGGATGGAATCCAGATGCATACATATTTTCATCTGCTTCTTCTTTTCAGACTTAAAATAGTAAAGAAAGGTAAGGAATGGGAGAGGTAAATTAGACCATATATTATTATTTAATATTCCACAAAGTAAGAAAAATTGCAAAAAAAAGAGAAAAAAAGTGGTTACTCAAGTAATCTCATTTGATGTTTATCCTTCCTTCCATCCTTCCTCCCTTCTTTTCTTCCTTCCCTTCTTTCATTTCCTTTTATTTTTCTTTCAGGTTTCCACATTTGTATATTGCTTTTTGGTGGAGACTGGAAAACCCTATCTTTTCCTTTCAAGTATAATGCTCTTCACTGTGTGTGTGTGTGTGTGTGTGTTTTAACCACTCTAGCCCATGTGATTTCGATAGAATTAAAATAAAAATCTTTAGTTAAAATTAACTTCTCTATTTTCAGACTGAATGGTCCAGGCCAAATTTTAATACTCCAAAAGACACTAGAAAAGATTTACAAAGAAGAAAAAGAAAATAAATGTACTCTGCCAAAGATATACTACCACTTGCAACTGATGGGTGACCACACAGCTTCCCAAATAGCAGGTATCATTATTTTCATCCATCATAATTGATTAAAGGAATGGAGTGAAGCAGGGCACCTGGGTGGCTCAGTCAGTTAAGCTTAGATCTAACTCTTGGTTTTGGCTCAGGTCATGATCTCAGGGTCTTGAGATCAAGCCTCACATTGGGTTCAGTGTGGAGTTTGTTTGTCCCTCTCCCTCTGCTCTTATGTGTTCTCTCTCTTTCTGTCTCTGTCTCTCTCTAAAAGAAATAATTAAAACTTAGAAAAAATAGAGTGAAGCAAAGGAATTTATTAATTCACACTAACAAAATTTTAACTTAATTGTAGGATATGACTTAGCTGTCAAGTGAGTTACTAAATGATAACTAATAACAAATGAATCAAAATATAAAATTTCAAATAACCTAATATTAGGTTTGAAGTTATGATGAATTTATTAGTATGAATAAAACTGATGTTCATAGGTTTTTTATGGGGATTCAACTCATTGTGTATCACTGTATTCAAAAACATTCAGATACTTTGAAAACTTGCTAGACCTTTGATATCATTTTATTAAAGGTCATGCTCTCTCAGGTCAAAGCTTATGAAAACACAATTGTTAAAGCTGAATTTTATATAATTAAGCTGAGGAAGGAAAGTGTTCCATGGGAACACTACTCCGGTTTCTGGTGTTTTGTACTGTATAGTTGAAAGAACTAGTAATTTTTAAAAATGCAAGTAGGGCATCATATGCTTATCAAGAGGAAAACCCATTGTTTAGATAAAAATCTAATTAGTTCATAAATTTACTTTTTTCATCTTTGCTGTCATGTCTCTATTTTCAAGTTCTTAGACTTTATATACCACTAACTTCTAAAACAATTAGTGGCAGTTTTCATTAATCATAATGTTCAGTATTATTGTTCTAAAAATAAGTTGAATACCAGCCTTTAAAAGAAATAAGGAAACAGATGTAACTAATATTTGGTATCAATAGATATTAGTAATATCATTACTGCCATTGGCCACAGTCACTGAATTTGACTGAAAAAATGTTATATCAAAGTCATATGTATCATAAGATGACTAAGGCAGTAATTAGCTCTTTGCTCACATGCATCAGAAATTTTTGATAAATGTCTTATATTGAGCCCCAAAGTTTCATTCTCTGCATGTTATGCCAAAATTCCAGCTGTGACAAGGTTAGACAATTTACAAGAATGTTCAAAGGGGGAAAATCCAGATTGATTTCTGCCCATTTGATAAACCTGATTTCAAGATGAGCCTGTTAAAGGCATACTTATAGATAAAGGATAAAACAAGTTTTTGTCTATTTTTAAATCTCTGCTAGTTTATGGGAAAAAGGCAAAACTAAGACAAAGAAATCCGCATCTTAGCTCTACTGCCTCTGTACACTCAAACTGAAATCCTTGTAGAATGCCAAACAAGGGAAATGCTTCAGGGCCATTCATCTAAAGTCTTGAGATGCTGTGATTGAAAGTAACATGTGGAATCAGTTTGAGAAAAATAAACTTAAGTCAGGGGAAAATGACACAAGTAATAAACCTAGATAGAGTGGAGGCTGAAAAAAGGAAATAGCTTCAGGGAAATATTTTGAAATGCAGGAGACAGAAATTTCAAAGCCAGAGAGGCAGAATGAAACATACTACCCTGTATTTATTTATTCACTATATTTGCATGAAATTATTTTAAATACTGATCTGCAACCCAAAATATATTGTAATATATCTCATTGATTAAATACTTTTGTTTCTTAACGAACTAAAAATTGAGAAGATCAGATGTTTCTTGGCATGGTAGAAAAGCTCTCAACTGGAGACAAAGTACTGAATTCTTAGCCACAAATTGCCCTGGCTTCATTTGGGGACATCACTTCACTTCTCTGGATATCTGATTTTCTAACTCTAAAGGTGAAACAAGAAGACCTCAAAGATCCTCCAGGCTCTAACTCCCTGTGAATCCATAAATCTAACAAATCCCAATGCTTAGGATGTTTAACAAAGGCTTTACTGAAGCTGACATTACAGGTTTTTTTTAAAGATTTATTTATTCATGAGAGACACAGAGAAAGAGAGAGAGGCAGAGACACGGGCATAGGGAGAAGCAGGCTCCTCCCAGGGAGCCCGATGTGGGACTCAATCCTGGATCCTGTGATCATGCCCAGAGCCAAAGGCAGCCACTCAACTGCTGAGCCACCCAGGCATCCCAACATTACAGTTTTTATTGTCACAAGCAAATTCATTCAAATATGGCATAAGATATAAGGGAACTTTTAGAGGGCAAAACAATAACCTTAGAGAATTTGAATGAGATAGCTAGAATGGTCCTATTAGGGAAATGCAAATCAAACCAACAAGATACCACTTTACACCAGTTAGAATAGCTAAAATCAACAAGACAGGAAACAATAAATGTTGGCAAGGAAAGGGAGAAAGGGGAACCCTCTCACACTCTTGGTAGGAATGCAAGCTGGTACGCCTCTCTGGAAACAGTATGCAGGTTCCTCAAGAAGTTAAAAATAGAATTACCCTATAACCCAGCAATTGCACTACTGGGTATTTACCCTGAATATACAGATGCAGTGATCTGAAGGGGCACTTGCACCCCAATGTTCATAGCAGCAATGTCCACAATAGAAAAAAATGTGGAAAGAGCCAAGATGTCCTTCGACAGAGGAATGGATAAAGAAGAGGTGGTATATACATAATGGAATATTACTCAGCCATCAGAAAGGATAAATACCTACCATTTACACTGACATGGATGGAACTGGAAGATATTATGCTAAGTGAAATAAATCAATCAGTGAAAGACAATTATCATATGGTTTCACTCATACAAGGAATATAAGAAATAGTGCAGAGGGCCATAAGGGAAAGAGGAGAAACTGAATGGGAATAATTAAAGAGGGATACAAACCATGAGAGATTTTTAACTTTGGGAAAAAACTGAGGGTTGCTGAATGGGAGGTGGATGAGGGGGATGGGGTAATTGGGTGATGGGCATTAAGGAGGGCACGGGATATGATGAGCACTTGTTTACACAACTGATGAATCATTGAAAACTACATCTGAAACTAATGATGTACTATACATTGGCTAATTGAATTTAAATAAAAAATAAAATAATGCCAGAGCAAATTTTAAAATGTTTAGAGTTAGAGGAGGCATCATGTATTTAAAATTAAGTGATGGTAATTGAGAATGTGTGTCTTAAAATTTATATAGGAAAAATATATGTAGAAGTGTAATCTTTAGATGCTTATTCCATTCAGCAGGCACAATTTCAATTTTTACTATGTCAAAATGATCAAAAAGCTCACCAATTCCTCTCCTATCTTTGGTTTCGTCTTCAAGCAAGTACACTAGATAATCTGCACACATTCTCAGATATTGTGGTTCTGGGTTGATGAAGATTAACGCTGGGCCCTCCCAGCAGCCGGCTTCCTGAAAAGGAGGGTCAAGGTTTTGAGGAGTGCAGGCAGTTGCAGGTAGATCTGGGATGACACCACCGGGCAATGACAGAAGCTGGCTGTGCTGTCTCTTGCCTCTGGCTGCAGCCCCTCAGTTCTCCTGCACCCATTCCAACCACAACCTCTTCCTCCAAAGACAGAACAGTGGCCACTGTTATCACTGTCAAAATTTCAGGTGATGTGAAGGGAAAGGGTGGTTCTCAGTTCTTTTCTGCTAAGACCTGGTCCTTTATTATTTAGGAGAAGGCACCATAATCCATAACCTCACATTCTCTGTGACTCATTTGCCTCATTTGGACAATGGGTTTATTTTTTTAAGATTATTTATTTATTTATTTATTTATTTATTTATTTATTTAAGACACACAGAGAGCTTTTTATGTTTAATAACTGTTTATCATATGTATAATATACTTTTGACATTTTGATCAGTTAGGTAATCTTAACTACTGTAACGATAATTCAATTCAGAGAAATAGTTCAACATTTTAAAAATATTTTATTTATATATTCATGAGAGACACAGACAGAGAGAGGCAGAGACATAGGAAGAGGGAGAAGCAGGCTTCATGCAGGGAGCCCGATGTGGGACTCGACTCCAGGACCCCAGGATCACACCCTGAGCCGAAGGCAGATGCTCAACCCCTGAGCCACCCAGGTGTCCCTGGACAGTGGATTTCATAGTAATATCTACTTCATTGCACTGTCATAAAGATTAAATGAGATAATCCACTTAAAAGGCTTAGCAGACAGAGGCACACATACTACATGTCACATAAATGCCATTGTTTTTTTATCTTCATCCTCCTCCTCCTCCTCCTCATCATCATCACCATCATCATCATAATCACACCCTAAATAATATATAATTAATTTCCAAACGTAAAAGAAGTTGACAAGTACAAGTACATCAAACCTGCAGGCATATATACATATAAACAGAGAGTTTACTAGTTCTTTCATGTGCCAGGTGTTTTCCTGTGTCAAAAATATTGCCATTTCACAATTAGGACTACAAAGATGGTAATAACACTCTCTATTACTCAGGCCCTGTGAGTGTGTGTGGTTGATAAACATCAACACACACACACTTATTTTACCTTCTTCACTAAATATTTCCTAAAAATAGTGGGATTAGAATTCTCAGGTCCTAACTACAAATGATACCATAATGTGACATCCTGGCAACTTCCCTAGATACACTAAACATAGAAATTTTATATCACTTAAAGAATCTGAGCCTTAGAGGCTCAGGAACAGTGTGTGACTTAACAGTAAACCTTATAGAATTTGTCATCATCATCAACGTCATCATCACCACCATCCTTTTCGTAATGACTTATAGCTGTCTATTCTCTCTAACCATTAGAGATCACGTTTCCCAAGATAGGGATTCTTCTTGATAAATTTAGTATGTTGAATACTGCTTAACCCCAGAAGAGTTTATTAATGAATGAATAGTGGGTACATATGTAAATAAAATAATGATAAGTAATCAAGTAATTAAGAGCAAGTAAATCAGACCCAATAGATTTTTTGGTCATATTCTATTCTGTTGTGGCCATCTGGCCATTCCTCTAATTTCTTGCCAAGCTGCTGTCACGTTTGATTTGTAATTTTGGTAAAAATATATTCTGGCTTTTATAAGCTTTATTAATCTCTTTCTTCTTCCTAACTTGTGTTTGGAAATTATAATGCTGAGGTGGTAGGAGTCTGGGATAAAGGCTTATTTTTCTATGAATCAAAAGTAAAGACTAGTTTGGACTAAGTAAAAATGAATCTAAATGAAGAAATGAAATTAGCTTCATGACCTCATCCATGTGAGTTCTGCCGTACAACAGTGACCGACACTCTGGAGGTCTTGATGCAAGGATTTTCAGCTTTGTTGAGGCTGGTCGCATTATTCACAGGGCCAGCTTGAAACTAGGTTACTGAGCAGTAACTTACATTATGCAAATTTAGGAGAGGCTGATGTCCAAATCAGAATGCCAGTATTATGGTGGTAACATTATAATTGAAAAGTTGTTTAGTGATCAAAACTAAGAAAAAAAAAAAAAAAAGATGATCTTAAAGAACAATGTTCAGCAAAGAGAGATAGGGCTATCTTCCCCCATTGTGGAGGTAGTACTTTCAGTGTTCTCTCTTTAAAACACTCCCTTCAAAAAAAAAAAAATAAAAATAAATAAATAAATAAATAAAAATAAATAAATAAATAAAATACTCCCTTCTCAGAAAATGTGGGAAGACCTATGGTCAATATCTTGATGTAGTCTCAAGGACTAATGCAAGGAAGAAATGGATAATATATATAAAAGGCACTGCCAGGTTATTAGTAGTTACTTTATAACTTTATATCTGTATTCTTTAAATTGGTTCCTGTGTATCCCCCAGGGAACACAAATGCTTGACATCTTGAAACTAAACTTCCATATCTATTATGTATTATAACTGATCTCCTTGAAAATACCTTTCAGATATCAGGATCTTCCTATGGTGCATTTCTTAGTATTGTTAAAGCCTCATAAGCACCAAGCAAGGAACAATTACAAATACCTGGTCGGAAGAGCTTTTTCAGACAGGGCTCCTAACACCTCTTTTAGGGATGTATTTTCAACAGTAGTTTGCTTTTTATGCTTAATAACTGTTTGTCATATGTACAATATACTTATGACATTTTGATCAATTAGGTAATCTTAACTACTGTAATCATAATTCATTTCAGAGAAATAATTCAACATTTTTTAAATTCAACATTTTTTTAAAGATTTTATTTATTTATTCATAAGAGACACAAAGAAGGAGAGGCAGAGACACAGGCAAAGGGAGAAGCAGGCTCCCTATGGGGAGCCTGATGTGGGACTCAATTCCAGGACCCTGGGATCACGTTCTGACCCGAAGGCAGATACTCAACTGCTGAGTCACCTAGGCATCCCATAATTCAACATATTGAGAACTACGGTCATAGAAAAAATTTTAAAATGTTATTTCAATTTATGTAGGTATTTTTATTGCAAAAATTATAATAGATTCATTAAAGATTTTTAGGCATAAAATACATTAATTTGGGATAAATTTTGTGGGTGAATTATAATGGAAATATGATTCTGAGGATAAAAAAACTATGTAAAAAATCTGACTTCTAAAATCTTATGTCTTTAAAATAAATAATGGTGGATTACAGACTGTTAATGGTACTTTTGCTCATACTGGATTCATTTTAATGAGATGTCATACTTTCAGTAGTCAGAAATTGCTTCTTTTGCAATAGCATCTATTGAAACTTTTGATAAATTATTTTAAATGTCAACTTTAAAATGACAGAGGAAATGAATAGGTTTCCAAATTTCTTTTTTGAGGGATATAAAAAAAAAATTTGAAAATCACTGGGGCAATCTGATCACACATTTTCTTTTGTTCTTTTTTTTTTTTTTTTTTGGATCACCTGTTTTCTTTTGAAACATCTTGCATTAAAAATGTCAATGTCTCTGCCTAAGCCACAGCTTTCAGAAAGCTAATATAGTTAAGTATGCTATCTGTATTCTAGAGGCTATATTAACATTCCATGACCCCCCAATCTTACTTATATGTTGTTACTTAGGTTAGGTTATTTGTTATTGTTTTGTTTTGCAGATCACTGACCTCATTCATTTTCAGGCTGCCTTTTCATAATTTTATTGCCAGAAGAACCTCTCTCTCTATGTTCCTGTGTTATCTGTTGCTTCTCAGTGTACTGTGGAGATGCAGAAATGATGAGGATGTCATAAGAAAGGATGAAAATGTCTCGGAGAAAACAACGGTATGCCTTCTGAGAAGTAAAACATAGATGGATAAAGTTTCAATTTTTTTTTAAGTACCCATTGGAAGTAGAAACAGCTATATCCTTAAGGGAAATGATAATATAGACTTACCACTACCATTTAAAGTGGGACCTTCAGGCTCCCAGCTCCCATGAAAAATAAAATCTAGTTGTTAAAAATCTAAGGAAATTTTAAGAAACACATTTCCATGGTGGGGGAAATCTTTTTATGTTGCCATCTCTATGAAGTTGACCAACTTCAATTATTCAGTTGGATGCATACTTTCTTACTGAGAAAAAGAAAGAAGGGTGGAGGTGGAGAGAGAGAGAGAGAGAGAGAGAGAGAAAGAAAGGAAGGAAGGAAGGAAGGAAGGAAGGAAGGAAGGAAGGAAGGAAGGAAGGAAGGAAGGAAGGAATCCACTAATAGGTGATAGGCTACTATATATAACTGTGAAGTCTATTCACTGCCAAATATACTTTGCCAAGAAGCTCAAGTGAGCTTGGACTGAAATCCAACTCATGTACTTTCCATCAAACTATGATATCCAGGGTTGCAATGTCCATGAGGGAATATATTTTTATTTGCAAAAAGGTGCTCATAGCTAATAGTCTATTTCTCCCTGGCTCTGACTTCTCACATTTCATCTTATCTTCACATTGACTCTACCTTCAAAACAGACACTGAATCTGACCAACTTTCACAATTTTCGCTGGCACCAGCTGAGCCCAAGCCACCACAACTCACGTCTAGATTGTTGCAATCACCTCTTAAATAAGCTCCCTGCTGCCGACTTCCCCCAGTTGCAGTTTGTTCTCAATACAGCAGCCAGAATGATCCTGCTAAAATCTAAATTAGATCATATCGCTCCTATACTCAAAATACTCCAGTGGTCCCATCCCACCCAGAGTACAAGCCAAAATCCTTACAGTGGCCACCACGCCAATGTGCTCTCCTCTATTTGCCCTAGATTCCCGAATTCACATCTGACTTTTCCATTCACTGACTCTGCTCGAGCCACACAGGTCTCCGTATTGTTTCCCTGAAAGACCAGGAATTCCTATGGCTCAAGATATTTGTATTTATTGTTCTATCTGCCTGGAGCCCAAATATCTATGTGGTCCATTCTATAGTCTCTTTTGAGTCCTGGCCAAATGTCAATCTACCTGTGAAATTTTCTCTAACCATCCTATTTTAAAAAGCAGCAATATACACATGTACACTGTATTAAGCAAGTCTTTTATTTTCCATATTTTTGATGCTTTGACGTTTGGAGTTTTGCTGGCATTGGAGGAACTGCCCCTCCCAGGGGTAGCCCATTACAGAGAGAGTGAGCCACTGACCTGTGAGCACACCTTTCATATGGAAGCTAATCAATCTAGAGCTCATAACCCCGAGACCTCTCCTACCTGGCTCTGACACTCAGAATCATTATACACCTGTCTTAATTACACCCCAGGACTACATACCTGATAACCAGGGAGAGGTCCTATGCCCTACAGCCTTCTGAAATAATTCAAACTAGCCAATCCTAAACCCATTTACTCTGCACTACCTGTTTCTATCTCATGGAAACTGCAATAAAGGTTTTTGCTCATATTTCTCCTTCACTTGACATGCTTCCTGACTGAAACTGGTGCTTTTCCATGTAGCCTTATGTGACACAGCATGCTCCTTTCTCTTAGAATCTATAACAAACTATTTTTTTAATGGCAATTACCTCCAACCTTGTTGGCCTACCACACTTGAGTAATAATAAAACCTACATTAACACACACACATAATTTGGTCTCTTTCTCTGCTTTATTTTGCTCCATATCTGTTAAAATGGCTATTATCAAAAAGACAAATGACAGCGAGTGTTGGAAGAAAAGAAAATGTTGGAAAAAAAGGAACTGATGTATATTTTTTTGTGGGAATGTAAATTGGTGCAGCCACCATGAGGAACAGTATAGAGGTTCCTCAAAAAATTAAAAACAGAACTACTATATGATCCAGCAATTCTACTTCTGGGTAAAATATTCAAAGAAAATGAAAACAGAGTTTTGATGAGATGTGAGATGTCTGCACTTTCATGTTTATTACAGGTTTATTCAGAATAGGCAATATGGAAACAACCTAAGTATCCATCAATAGATGGATGGATAAAAAGAATATGTGTTTAAATACACTGTGGAATACTATTCAGACATGAGAAAAAAGGAAATCCTGCCATTTGCGACAATATGGATAAAGCTTGAGGGCAATACAGTAAGTGAAATAAGTCAGACAGAGAAAGATGAATATTACCTATTACTTATATGTAATCCAAAAAAGTCAAACTAATGGGAACAGAGAGTAGAATGGTGGTTACTAGGAGCTGAGGGTAGGTGAAATGGGGAGATGTTGCTCAAAGGGAATAAGCTTGTAACTATAAGATAAATAAGTTTTATTAATCTAAAATAAGCTTGTAACTATAAGATAAATAAGTTCTATTTATCATATGGATCTAATATGACAGTATAATGACTACAAGTAATACTATACTATATACTTAAAATCTGCTAAGAGAGTAGATCTTAAATGTTCTCACCATGCAAAAGAAATGGTAAGGATGTAATATGATAAAGGTGTTAGTGAATGCTATGGTGGTAATTGTCTTGCAATATATGTTCATCAAATCAACACCTATAACATTGACAGGTTATATGTCAATTATAGCTCAAGAAAGCTGAAAAGAGGAAAATAGACTATCTAATATACCTGATAGTAGGATGTTCCTATTCTACATGATACCAGCTGGAAGGGAATTTTGAGAGTTGGTCTATAGATTTCAAAGATGTTGTCTCAAATCTAGGATTCTTACTTCCTTAATTTTTAAAATATTTTTCTTAATGACACATATCCTTGGCTTACACTGACCAATCCTAACGTAGAAAGCCCCAAAGCACTCATTTTCCCTAATATACAGATGTTTTGGAGGATTTTGTTCTCTGCCCCCTTCCTAAAGACAATGGCACACCATTTGTTTTCTTTTAAAGAAATGTCATGCCTTTTCTTAATGGACATTGTGAATCATGTAACTTCTTGTTTCCCTTTTTGATTTAGTCATCAGAAAGGTCAGAACCAATTCTCAACTAAATGATTATTGAAAAATATGTAGTTCATCTACTGTCATTCCAGAGTATCACTTTGCACCATACACCTCCTAGTGTAAAATTTGATATTTGGTTCTCCATGTTTTCTCTAATTCTTATTTGTATCTATTTGTACTTTAATCTTATTGTGTTCTTTGAAAGCCCTCTGTGAAATGATACAGATATTTAAGTAAATAAGCCAGCTAATGAAATCTCATTTGCAATGTGCCTTTGGAAACAATCATCTAGGGATACTTGGGTGCCTTGAAGGCTGAGCATCTGCTTTTGGTCCAGGGCATGATCCTGGAATCCTGGGATCAAGTCCTACATCGGGCTCCCTGCATGGGGCCTGCTTCTCCCTCTGCCTATGTCTCTGCCTCTCTCTCTGTGTCTCTCATGAATAAATAAATAAAATCTTTTTTAAAAAAGGAAACAATCATCTAATCTCAGAGGGACACAGAAAAACCAATTTTTCCTGTGGCCAAATTGAAATCCCTATGAAGTGTGATATACTTCCTATAAATATTTTTATATCTATATCTTTTTTCCATCTTGATGTATCCAGAAGATTTTGAATAAAATTATGCTCTAACCATCTAAGAGAACATCTAAGAGTTCTCTTAGAACAATTCTGATTATTTGACAAAAAAAGTCAAATAATCAGAATTTCTTGGCTCAATAAATACATAAGAATTTTTAAATTTTTATTTATTCTTTTGAGAGAGAGAGAGAGAGAGAGAACACCAGTGGGGTGGGAGAAGGGGCAGAGGGAGAGAGAAAAGCAGGGAGCCCAATGTGGGGCTCTATCACAGGACCCCAGGATAATCACCTGGGTTGAAGACAGACACTTAACCAACTGAGCCACTCAGGTGCCCCTTGGCTCAATAAAGATGTAAAATTAAAATCAGAATAGGTAAACCACAGATTACAATAAAAATACTATAACTTTATTAAAATATTTTATATCATGAATGCAGGCTTTAAAGAAATCTAATATACTAATGAACACTGTGTTTTACATAGTATTAATTTAGTATCCTGCTATTTTGCATTTGTTAACTACATGAATTTAATTTTTGCAGATTAAAAAAAAAATGAACTTTTTTTCCCGATAATGAGTCTACTGATACTTTCATACCAAATATATTTATCTATTTACAACTACTAGCAAGGTCTTGCTTCTTTTTATACTTTGATTGTGGTGACCTGGCCTCACAAGGTTCTTTTTTGTCGCTACTTGTTATGGTTCATGAGTATTTATTCTCATATAACATGTGCAATCAAAAAATCATGCATTAATTCTGTAGAAATGATGTTTTAAGTAGGCAGCAGTTGGTACTTTAAAGGCCCGTATGTTTAAGTACCAGAACATCGCCAGCTCTAGAGCAGATGGAAGGCAAACAGGTTGTTTGATCTATATAATCTATCTGGTTGGAAAGGAAATTGGACATTATGCTAACTTACTGTTATCCCTTAAGTATTTAATGTATCAGTGAGGTGTGCAAATCTTCCACAAGCATAATACAAAAAACATGAGAAATAAGTTTTTAAGAACAAACTTCAGAGAAACGATTGGCCTGAGAGGTTTCAAGGGAGGCTAGGGGTAGCTGTCCGGGATGAGAAGGAAAAACAAAGGAGCAAGGGAAGGAGAGAAAGGTTAGGAGAACAAGGGAAGGAAAAATCCAAGTTCACTTCCTCCTTGTGAAGCTGAGTGAATTCTTCATGTGGTTAATAGAGCACCTTTTGAGTTTTCTTTCTGTTTCTTCCTGTTTTGTAGCACAGACAAGGCACTGAAAAAAGGAAGGTAAAATTCCGAGGGCAACGACTTTGTACAGAAGCTAGCATAGTGGCTATACCACAGATACTTGAGTACTTATTTGTTCACCTCAATCATTCAGGCTTCAACATAAGTTTAGGGAATACCTGCTATATGCAAGAAACTGTTCTAGGTCAAATGTCACTGAAGAGCAAATACTCTGGGGTTTGATAACCGCAGTGCTTGGACTTGGAATAGTTCTCAGCCTACACTGATAAGGAGACTTCCTTATCCTCTTCTGTCCCAGAGAAGACTCAGGAACATAGAGGCAAAGAGAGAAGGGATATAGGTTTGCAAGCCCTATGTACTAATCCTTAAGTTAAAGTCAGCTTTTCTCATTGCTGTTAAATTTTGTTATAGCCATTAATTTTCTACCATTTCTGTTTGCTAGACTACAGTTGGTTTTGATTGTTGTTGTTAATTCAAGTTAATTTTTGTTGTTGCTTCTGATTTTCTGCTAGTTGTGCTTGCAAGACATATGTATAAGTTTAGACCTGTTTTAATATTTCCAGGTGAGAAATTGTAGTCAAATTTGTGAGAAAGTAAAGAAGTGATATATGTATAACCATAACAAAAGTTGATAATTTTTATATCTAAACTTCTTGGTGTTTGAACTATCTATTATTCTCTGTACTTACTGAGTAAATGACTCAAGGCCAAGTTTCAAGTCATTGGTCTATATGGAAATAATGTTATTTGTTTTTATTTCTGAAAAAACAAATCATAAGTAAAACTTTAGAATATGCAGTCATCATGATAAAAATAATTTATTTAATGAGTTTGATGTTATGGACAGACAGGAATTTCTTCAATTTTCCTGATTACAGAAGAAGAAACACATAGTAAATGAGAACAGAATTTTCAGTTTTGCATAAGCAAAGCTCTTAGCTCATTCTTCTATTTGAAAATCATATTATTATATTATACATTATTTAATAATGAGTTATATTACATATATATTACTATATTTAAACATTATCATATATAGCCATACATATTCTAATTAGGAACATATAACCATTTTCGATTTAGGGATCTCTATTAGAGGCTCAATTTCAATTCCTAACTCTGCTAGCTGAGTAACTGCTAGCTGTGTAACTTTGGCCTAATCATTTAATTTTTCAGGGTATCAGTTTTTTCACCCATAAACATGATTGGAATGGGCTAGATGACTTCTAAAAAATGTCACAATGGAATATTCTGAAAAATAAACATGTTTAAAAATTTTAATACAATAATTAGGATATATTTATATTTATATTCCCTAAAGTACTTCTCAAATGTTCTCTTGACAATACTAAAAAAGAGATCTGTGAAAAAGATGTGATAAAAAGAAATAGTAGACTCATATCATTCTGAAATAAAGAGGATCTCTAAACAAGACAAGTCTTGCAATTATTGATAGAAGGAGGAATATCATTGTCCTTTTAAAAACAACATGAGGGATCCCTGGGTGGCGCAGCGGTTTAGCGCCTGCCTTTGGCCCAGGGAGTGATCCTGGAGACCCGGGATCGAATCCCACGTCGGGCTCCCGGTGCATGGAGCCTGCATCTCCCTCTGCCTGTGTCTCTGCCTCTCTTTCTCTCTGTATCTCTCATGAATAAATAAATAAAATCTTTTAAAAAAAATAAAAAATAAATAAAAACAACATGATTCCCCAGGTTCATGACTTTCCCCAGTTGTTAAGAAAAGTAATCTAATTAAGAGGTTCTGCAAGGAGATATGGACGAATGAATGCCTCGAACCATCCTCCTTCACTTTGCCCTCTAAGGAGTATATGAATTGTAGAAACTGGAAACTGGTTAATTTAAACAAATTCATGGGACAGTGACACATAGAAGAATTTTACATTCTGTTATGGAAAAGTTTGGGGAGTAAAATTAATTTCTTAGGATTGTACTATAAAATGGAAAGTAGGAGTCCTTTGGTTTCTCGGGGGTTCTTAGGATCTTGAACAGTTAAGGGATGCCTTAGAAATGACATTTTTCATTAAAAGGTAACTTTCCTCTTCCAAAAAATTTCTCAAGTCCTGGCTCCAGCTGTGGTGCTGTGTCCAATCTACTTTCTCCTAAAGATCAGGCTTTGACTCCCTGTGGAGTCCTGGGGGCTTCTTTGAGCTTATCTCACTTTCAGGAATGGAATCCCCCCAGGTCTGACCCCTGGGCACTGGTGTGTATTCAAAAGAGTTGACCTGTTAGCATGGTTGACCCCTGACCATTCAAGTTATTTACTAAATCCTACTCATAAATATTCAGGTTATTCTTTAAGATTCATATATGAGGCTTCAATAAAGGAAACATTTCTGGGAAGGACTGTGTGACTAGTTGATCAGACCATCTGCTCTTCTGACATGCTGATGAGAAAATAAAAAGATACTGAAGTATTGTTTTACTAAGTACAAAATTTCACTTACAGTGGATTTTGTCTCTAAGATTATTTTCAACTATTTATTCTATACACTTGTAAAGCATTGCTCTTAATTTTAAAAAGACTGCTTCTTTGCAAGGGAAGCCATTATTATGTGGGTCATAGATCATTTTGCACAAAATTTCCACTTGATTTAAAGCAAGACTCCATCAGATGGAGTTTATGGCATTCTTGAATAAAGGAGCACTTCCCTCAATTTATTTATATTAAATGGTTTTCTAGAGGCATTTAGGACTTTGAAGATGAGCATTATAAAAATGTAGGTATAGGCATTTGCTACATAAAATTTAAGTAGCCCACAGATCGTTCTATTACAAGCTACCAAATATTTCAACTGATCAAATAACAGGATATGGTACTTCTTTCCCCCCTCTAAATGCTATTTAATGCTTCCTACAACACACATCAAGGATATTACACATTTCTGATATATATTCAGTCTTAGAAATATTCAATGGGACTTAAGATTTAGCATAACAGTAGGCTATTATATGGATACATATGCGATTTTCAATCATAACCACACTGGACTCCTAGCAAAGTATGTGCTTGTCAAAACTGTAACCATTGTGAGTCCTGCATCAAATCAATTCCTCATAGCTGGGAGTCCCAATAGCCTGCGTAAACTGATTAGTGAAATATGAATATATAGGTTAGTCCCCTTGAAATAGGATTATTACCGTTCCTTGATAAAGGTCAAAGCCAAGCTCTGAGGATATAAGATAAAATAAACCTAGATCTCTAAGTATCCATAGAATCGACCTGCCTTTAGTGAATCTTCTTGTGAACAATAGTGAATCATAACAATGGCAAAGGGCATTTCAACTAAGTCAACAGTAAAGAAGAAAGTCTCCTCCTGCTGTCTGGCTTGGCTCTTAGCTTATTATATATACCAGGAGTTGTATTTGAAGTTAAGCAAATCCATACTGAGACTTACTGTTCTTGTAGGCACACCAGAGGACGTCAAAACTTTTTGCTGCATGGTGTGACCACCATCAAATGAGGAGGTAATTTGGGGGAACAGTGGAAATAATTTCAAAGTATAATTAGCCTTTCTTTATTTATAGAAGCTATTTTTCCTTTAGATCAAAGTCTTGCCAAAGGATTGAACTTTAATGGTCAAAGATAAAGTAACATGAATAACTTGAGTTATAAAATCATAGTAATGAATAATCCTGTATAGGACTAACTATGTACTACGGAATCCAGCAATTTTTATTGGAATCATGGTTGTAAGTTTACATCTGAAATTTCCATGAGTAGAATTATTTCAAAAAGCACCTTTGGCATACAATGTCATGAACAAGCCCTTTTTTTAAATCTGCACCCAGATAGCAAGGTACATAATGGGAGGAAGACCAAAACTTGGGTGCCAGACTGCCTCGGTTTGAATTCCAACTCAACTTTGTACTGGCTGAGGGACTATGGACAAGTCAAATCATTTAACCTCACCATACTCAGGTCTTCATCTGTAATTCAGAAACAATAACACATACCTGTATAGGTGGCTTTGAGGATTAATTTAGAGTGTGGCTGGCACAAATTAAAAGATATATTTATTAGTTATTATTATTATTTAATGAATATTTATCAAGTACCTAAAAGTATCAGGTGCATGTAACTTATTTACTAAATATTAATGTAAGCTGAGATTTCTTTGCACCATAAGTGTTGACATTCTATAGTTCTAAAATTACTTATTTTGTTTTAACAAAAGGAAGTGTCTCTTTGTAGGAGTTCCCTTTTTGCCCCTCAAAACAAGCAAATTCATTAAGAGAGAACAATCTAACATGAGAATAAGTCATACCACTTTTTTGTTTCAGTAAGGATCTCTTAACTTATTCTGTGAAAATAAAATCCATTTTTTTAAATCAAAGAAGCAATTTCAATTTCACATGTAATATCGCTCGGCGTTTACTTTGTTCAGAACTTAAAGGTAAAACCAATTCTTTGTGTTACTAGACTTGAGCTTTACTTCAAAAATAAATTATAATAGCTAAATGGAATTAATCTAGAAGCAAAAAAAAAAAAAGAGAGAGGTTTCCTTAATCATGCTTAGCCTTAAAATCACCCCAGAGGTGACTAGCCTCCCAAAGGCAGTGGGTCTAAAATTAGGCCTAATTTCTAGGTAGGGAAGATGCAGTGAGCTTTTAAGCAGGAGGCAGAGGTCGGGACCCTGTGGCTTTCATTTTACAATGCCTGCAGTAGGTACTTGAGTAGGGAGTACAGCTCAGAAAGTATTTCCCTTGTTAGACTCTGTGGCTATGTCATTCAAAAGACTATAAGGGAATTTAATAGGTGTGAATGGTAATTATGGGAGATTGTGGAAGGCACTCAGGAGAGAGGAGAAAGGAGAAAGGGAAAGAGAAGTTCACAGGAAGAAGTTGAAAAGCCAGGTGCAAGTATGCGTTAAGTCAGGACAAGAAAACCTGGAAGCTGACAAACGACGTGCTTTCATGCACATACAGTGACACACAAACCACTGTAACATTGCAATTTTATTACTACAAAGAGAACAGAAATACTAACTGCCCCATATTTTCCTTAAAGGAAGATAAGTGGGCAGCCACGGTGGCTCAGCGGTTTAGCGCTGCCTTCAGCCCAGGGGTGATCCTGAAGACCCGGGATCGAGTCCCACATCGGGTTCCCTGCATGAAGCCTGCTTCTCCCTCTGCCTTGTGTCTCTGTCTCTCTCTGTGTGTCTCCTGAATAAATAAATAAAATCTTTAATAAAAAATAAAGGAAGATAAGGCATATTGTGCTATATTCTAAGTCCCTTTAACTGGGAGAAGAAGGCATGGAGGAATGGCAAGAAAGAAATAAAAGAGGTTGGATCCTACAGATGCAGAAAAGAAAAAATAGTAGGAAAGTCAGAAAGAAAGAAAGCCAGCCAGCTAGCCAGCCCAAAGTAAAGCAGAAAAGAGGGAAAATATGAATTACCTGGAGTAAGATCTTTCCAAGTGGCTACCTGCATTTTAGACTTCTGGAAATATATATACACAAAACAAAACACAGTCTTCCATCATGATTATAAAGTTTAAAGGGTCTGGAGAAAAAGCTCAGTGCTGCTCAAAATTTGGAATAATAGACTCCCTGCCCTTCATTTTCACTAAGCTGTCGAAGTTGTCCCATACAAGAGGAGTGAATAAATGAACTAATGAATGAATGACAACTGGCTCTATTAGGAAGCCAGTTCTACCACTTGCTCTACCTGAGACTGCTCGAAGCCTTGACTGCTTCATTTATAAAATTCAAGCTAATATAAAATGTATAACCCATACTATTTTTGTGAGAATGCAGTGAGCACATGGAGATAAAGGCTTAGGTAGACCAATGCTATAGACAGTCAGCGCTGATCTGAATTATAGCAACTACCAACTCGCACTACCATGGAGCCCATCACAGAGCACAAGGTATAGGATCTGTCTTGGTCTATGATTGTCCTGCCTGTAGATGTCTAAAATTAAGGCCAAGATACGCATTAGGTCTTAAAATTTCAAAATTACAGGAATTTAGTGACATCAGTCTGTATTTGTAGGTGGTGCCTTAGCAAGATACATAGGAAAGGCCACAGAGAAAGGGACAGACAGCAACCAAAGAAAGTAATTCAATTCACTGGCATAGTTGTGGTCACTTAGTAAACTCCTTTTTCAAGAGTGGCTGAGTCATTAAATGAGGATATATTTTGAGGACACTAGGACACCATTTAATTGCAGGCTCCAGCAAGTTATTAAATAAGACCCCAGTGGTTTGAAAACAATTAATGAATCATTTAATGAATGGCACATCAGTATATTTGGAGGATCCCAAGAGGCTTGAATGAGTTAAAGTGTGGCTCTAAGTACATGATTATTAGCAAGAGTGTTATGGGCTTTAAGAGAAATAAAAATAACTGGCAATGAAAAGAATCAACAGAGTCTGTCACCATAATAACTCAAATATACCCTAAAGGGAGGGGCAGTACCACTTTCACAGTTTCAAATGGTTCTTAAGCATTTTACAGTTGTCTTTAAATAATAAAGTAGAAGAGAGATGAACATTAGCACTGAAGCATCTTTCCAGAAAAGCAATGAGTCAAAATTTGGGCTCTATTATATTTTCACAAAAATGTTGCCCAGAGGTAGATCGGATTTTTTTCCTTACTTATTTCTGCAGAATGTTAAGATCAAAGCATTGGTAAATTTGAATAAAGATTTATAGCAAATTACCCCCAAAGTATTTAATTAACTTTCATAAGAGCTGAATTCCTTTGGAGATGGCCTCCGAAGAATGCTGGTTGGCACCATCAAAACCACAACTTTTGTTCCACACACTTAGGTGATAGGGCATCTTGCCTGATTTGCAGCAGGTGTTCCTTTTTCATGGCATTTTTAGTACCTGAGATTTTCATTGATTTCACTACTCCTCACCATCTCCCCCAGGTATGGCCAGGCCTAGGGCAAACCCTGTTGTCTGACACACTTCTCAGATGCCTATAACTTGGCCACCTGGGTCCATGCAAGTATGGTATGCTCCAGCACTGTCTGAGCCTCTGTTCCATCTGCCTGATGTAATATGTCCCTCAGCCTGTACCCAACTTCCCCAACAGGGACTGTCTGTGCCCTACTGCCATGCTCTAGTTATAGTATCATCACCTGGCCTGCTCTTCTCCTGGTCCCTGTAGGCTTCCTCTACCTCAGCCGTCCTTCAGATACCTAGGTCTTACCCCAATCCACTGCCTCTTGCTGTAGGTAATCCACTCCTGTGTATTTATTTATTTTTTAATCATTATTTTGAAGGCTACCCTAGAGTTTGCTGGAGATCAATAACCAGAAGAAAAAAAGGCCTTGGCTTGAAAAATAAAATCCGCAATTTATGACAAATCCTAGATACAAGTGAATGATTTCCTGATAATTTTCATACTCCTAGAATTCTCAGGGAGTAAAATTCATATCCCGTTGGTCAATTTGGTTCAATAAATATTTATTAAACAATACATTCTTATTATTCTCTTGGCAAAACTGATAACTCAGTCTGCTAGGTTATTAAAACATTTACAGTAAAATAAAGGTAGGAAAAGAAACCTCCTCTGAGGTGAATGCTTGAATTATAGCAGACCCATGAACACTTTCTCATAGGTGGACACCAAAGCATCTTGCACTGGAAGAAGTAGGGTGATACATATGCTGCTCTACAGACTACATCACAAGTGCTATGTGACAATTTCTCAAGACAGAATGTGAGCTGTGGAGAAATAATTAAAAATCTTGTTTTCTTCCTTCTTTCAGCTAGCTCAGCACTCATGTCATCTTTAAATGTCTTACATCCAGCTGATGTTGTCTACGGAATTATAAAAAGTTGTCTATCCTATTTCAAGCAATAACACATTTTATTTTTCCTTTTGTATCAAATGAACTGAATAACTTTTAACACTTTTACATCTAAGACAAAGGCTAGTTCTGTCTTCGATATCATTGCTATATTTGAATGGTCTCTACTACTTCATTATCTACTGATTAACAAGGAACGCACTTGTATTTCACACGTACAGCATATACCCATGAACACACATGTGTGAGCACTGGCACATGCTCACACACACTTTCTGTACCCTCCTCACTCTTGAGCCAAACTTTCACTCACATAAATTATTTTTCAAGTTTCAGTCACTGGCTTTTCTGATGAGAAGAGTTTCACTGAATGCCCGACTAGAATGAACACATAACCACTGAAGAGACATAATTAAAAGATGAAAAACTATACACCTAATATCTAGAACGAACACGTTATCTGTAACCACCGAAGAGACATAATTAAAAGATGAAAAACTATACATCTAATATCTAAAGTAGTGCTTTTCCTAGTAGTATGATCTGGAGACCCATAGATGTTCCTGAGACCATTTCAGGGGGCCATGAGGTTAAAATTATTTTATGATATTGAAACCCTATTTGTCTTTTTCACCCTCATTTTTCTTATGAGTCCACAATGGAATTTTCCAGACACTATACATTTTTTGATAGCATAAGAAAATGAATGCAGAAAGAGATGTACAGACCTAGAAGAGATTTATAAAAATGGGAAATATATCACCTACCTATTCTGTTTTTGTTTTCAGAAATTTAGTATTTCTTCAGGGAAATAAAGTTCATTTATGTAAATAAGTAGTGGGTTTATTTATGATTTTAAAGTAAATTATTAGGTAAATATTTTTAATTAATTTTTAATTTCTAACACAGTAAATATCAAGAGATATAACTCACAATAAACAAATTACTAGGGACCTCAATGACTTTTACAAGCTTCAAGGGATTCTGAGACAGAAACATTTAAGCATCACTGGTCTAAATACATTAAAGATGAGTTTCTGCAGCATGAATATGTTTGAGGTGGGGAAGCTGGATGACTGAGAGGCATCGACGTTGAGGCCAAATGACTGAACTGCATTTTAATTTTCTTCATTCTCTCTCTGCATCTAGGACTGTTTTCAAGTCTGAAATTAAAAAAAGAAGGAAGGAAGGAAGGGGGGGGAGAGGGAGGTGGGGAGAGAGGAAGAGAAGATAGGAGAGAAGAGAAAAGGCGCTGTAGGAAGAGAAGCCACAATATTGATCCTAGGGAGCGTTATTTAAACTACTTCAATATTCCAGGAAAAAAAGGAAAGGAAAGGAAACATGAGTTCTCAGCATTCTTTTCTTCCTCCTCATTGGGACTGACCAGCCCTTTCAGGTAAACCATTATACATTCAAGTAAGATGTAGAGAAGTTACACATAAGTAAAATAGAAAAAAAAAAAAAAGATAATTTTTTATCTTTGAGTTGAGTTTCATGCTTTGGATTTTATTTTATTTTTTTTAAAAGATTTTATTTATTTATTCATGAGAGAGACAGAGAGAGAGAGAGGCAGAGACACAGGCAGAGGGAGAAGCAGGCTCCATGTAGGGAGCCCGATGTGGGACTAAATCCCAGGTCTCCAGGATCATGCCCTGGGCCGAAGGCAGGCGCCAAACCGCTGAGCCACCCAGGGATTTCCCCACATGCTTTGGATTTTAAATGTGAACAAAATATGTCTGACTGTAAACTGAGTGGGTCAGGTTCTGGTGCCATATATCATGCATTCTCATGGCCCACTTAAACATCTTCCACTTTTCTCATCATTCCTTATAAGCCATGCATTCTTTTTTTTTTTTTTTTAAGATTTTATTTATTTATTCATGAGAGACACAGAGAGAGAGGGAGAGAGAGAGAGAGAGAGAGGCAGAGACACAGGCAGGGGGAGAAGCAGGCCTCATGCAGGCAGCCCAAAGCGGGACTTGACCCCAGGACTCCAGGATCATGCCCTGGGCCAAAGGCAGGCGCTAAACTGCTGAGCCACCCAGGGATCCCTCTAAGCCATGCATTCTTAACTTTTTTATTGGTTTCTTAAAATTAATTTTAGTTCCCTTGAAGTATACAATGAACAAAGAAACCAAGTGGAGCTCAAGCAACCAATATAAAATGAGGCTTTCATTTTATTTGTTCTTAATTACGTACTTCTTTTAATGGCTGGTCAAAGCGTAATCTTGGCTGGCATTGTCAGGGTGTTGACTAATATTTGAACTTACTTTAAACAAATCTTGCTGACATATGCTACTGTTTATCTCAATCTCCTCCATTTGTTCACAGTTGTTTCTTTGAATCCACATGCAGAATTTCCTACTTGTCCTTATAAACCTTTCACACCATTATATTTGATTCATTGAGATGGCTCTCTCCCACATTGCTTCATGACATCTAGTTATGGAAGCAGGACAGCAGCACGGAAAAAGAACTGCCTGACTTTGGAGTCAGACAGAACTGGGTTTAAATCCCAGATCTGCTAGTTGGCTTGTCCAATTTCTCCAAAGCCCAACTAACCTCTTCCTCAATCTTTCCGTTATTAGCCTAAACATGGATTTTTAAAATCCTGATATTGACCTTTTAGGCTTGTTTTCCTTAATCAGAGGATACAAATTCCCTTATCCCTTTGTCTTTATTGCTATATTCACTGTTTACTGTGTGAAATTGTAGTGGAAATAAATGGAAATGAAAATTTTGAGATCTTGTGAGCAAAAGTAAGGAATTCTGAAATCTGTGTTTTCTCATATCTTTTTTTTCCTAAATCTTATTATAAACATTCAGATTGCTTCAGTATAGCAAGAGTTCCATGATTAGGTATCCATTAAAAGAAAGTCCATTAGTCACTTAATTAGGCACTTGGTAGGCACTCAGTATCAACTTTACTTGAAACATGTCAGATTTTAATAGATGAACTGGAACTGGAACCAGCAGTAAAAACCTTGCCAAAATAGATGTCTAACAGCATTACAGTGATTGTATAAAGAAGCAACATTAAGGAACATTAAGTTAAGCTAGGTATTTTTTCCATGAGAACAATGAAGAACAATGGAATTTGTAAAATGTTAATATTTAAATATGAGCTTTGTATAATAATAAGATACGTAAAATATATAAAACACAATGACTGAATAATTAAAAAGATCTAATAAATCACAATGCCTTCTGTAACATGTAACTGGAAAAGTTATCTGAACTTATTGACAGTTTCAATAATTGAGAAACATATAAACAATTTTATTTATCACTGTAATCAAATACAGAAGTTCTTTACCCTTTTCATGGTATGATTAATGCAGTGGATTTTTAAGATTTTTGTTGTCATAATTGCCTTTTCAAGTATTTCAGAACAGGCTTAAAGTATTAACTTTATATATGGGATGTTAAAACAAGTTGTCAAAAAGTAGAAATTTTAATTTCTGTTATCTGGCATCATATCATTGATGTTTAATCAGTAAATCTAGTGGATATTTAAAGTTGCCTCACAGTTACTAATTTGGTGAAACTATTTTTGTAATTAGCCTCAGCCTAATAGTTAAAAAAAAAAAAAAACTCACAATGTAAAGGAGACACTGGGGAAGAAAGAGAAAGAGAAAGTGTTATCTCATCTTAAAAGAAATGAACATCTTATATGTAAGGCCCAGAAGCAGGAGTAATGGGACTTATCTAGGATACTGGAAAAAACTACTCAATTCATTAAAAAACTTAGGCAGATTTGAGATTCATCTGAGCACAACTTCATGTTAAATTGTCCTCTGTTAATAAATGTCCTGGATATCATAAGACTGTTAAGAAAGTTATAATTAAAAAAAGAAAATTAAAATCAGGTCTTTGATAGAAACATATTTTGCAAACCACTAAAAACTATAAACATATAAAGTTATTTTTTAAAAAACACTTTTGCTGGGAATCCCTGGGTGGCTCAGCAGTTTAGCGCCTGCCTTTGGCCCAGGGCGTGATCCTGGAGTCCCGAGATCGAGTTCCACATCAGGCTCCCGGCATGGAGCCTGCTTCCATCCTCCTGTGTCTCTGCCTCTCTCTCTCTCTCTCTCTCTGTCTATCATAAATAAATGTACTTTTTTTTTAATTTTTTATTAATGATAGTCACAGAGAGAGAGAGAGAGAGAGAGAGAGAGAGAGAGGCAGAGGGAGAAGCAGGCTCCATGCACCGGGACCCCGATGTGGGATTCGATCCCGGGTCTCCAGGATCGCGCCCTGGGCCAAAGGCAGGAGCCAAACCGCTGCGCCACCCAGGGATCCCCTGTCTATCATAAATAAATAAATCTTTTAAAAAATCACTTTTGCTGATTTATATAGCATTTTAAATGGTTCTCGAAGAAGCAGAAATTAGGGGAAAAAACAGCATGTAACAATGTTCAAACATTAAAGTATAAATTCAGTATGGTTGGATGGGAGAAAGTCTAGAAAAAGAATAATGGGGGCACCTGGCTGGCACAGCCAGTTATGAGTCCAACTCTCAGTTTTGGCTCAGGTCATGATCTCAAGGTCATTAGAGGGAATCCCTCCTGGGATTGAGATTCTCTCCTTCTCCCTCCACCCCTCCTGCTTGTGCTCTCTTTCTCTCCCACAAATAAATAATCTTTAAAAAGAGAGAGAGAGAGAGAGAGAGAGAGAGAGAATAATGAAAGTCAAATAGAAGTTGAAAAAAGACAATTCATGAAAAGTGTTGGAAGCTTTACTCATAGAGATTTCCAAAATATCCCCTTCTCTGCCTAACACCTTGTATGCTACATTACTAATATTAATAACATTTTTAAAGATAAATATGATAGAATACCTTTATCACTTATTCTAAATAGAAAAGAGTTCTTTAAAAAGTCACCATTCAAATTGGTCACATAAGAGATCCCATAGAACACCAAACAAAATAACATAGTTCAAAAAATGGTCACCTAAATTTACTGATTATTACACTGCATTCTTAATGTTTTAAAACCACACCTACACACTATCTTTCAGCTATGGTTTAAAGTGTTATCTCATGCTGTGGTTTCTTATGCAGAATGTTTTTACTATTCCACAACAACTTCAGTCCTCATGAAGCAAAGCAGTTAAAATTTGTTTCAAAACCCTCATAAAAACATGTTTATTTCTTAACAGCATAACAGAAGGAAAGGAAAAGCTCCCAGATTAGGGGTTTCTAAACATTCAGAATGATCTAGTTTACTAAATCAATTCACTGGCAATGAAATCAGGTCTTGCATTATCTCTTGTCATCTGTATTACCCACAATAAGTTCTAATTGGTGTCCCACCTTTACTTTTTCATACCTTAACCTATCCTATTAAAGATAGCTAAATTAATCCTTATAAATTCATTCTTACTGCATATCCCTGATCTCATGCCTTCAACTGGTTCCAACCACCTACTAATGTTAAGCATAACCTTTTCAGATTGAAATGCAAGGTCTTTCACAACATGGAGCCACAGAGTGGCTCATCTTCCCAGAAGACCCCTTCTCCCTGTGTCTACCTTTTAGTCCAGCAACTCTGAACTGATTGTTACTTGTCAAATACACCTCCCAACTTCCCAGAACTATACTTTTGGTTCCTCCTACCACCCAAAACAAGCACCACACACTTCTTGCATTAGCATTTTCTTTACAGTTCTACGCATCTCATGTGCCATCTCTACCCAGGAGGCAGATATTCTTCTAGGGTGACCTTTCACTTGGCATCTCGACCATGAAGATGTTGTCACTTCTACAACCAAATGTGCTGACTCTGGCTCCCTCCTCTGCATTCCTAGAACACACTCCAGCTTCTAAAGTGTTTACTTTTTTATTCTATTCTATGGCTCCTATCCTTTATCTTCCTCTTCACCAGCATCCACAGATCAATGTGACTGCTCTGCTCTAAATATTTTTTTGAATATAGATGTGGTATAAGCAATTCAATAAATCTATAATTTGGTTATATTTTCTTTCAAGCAAAAGACCATGCTTTACTCACAGTTGAGTGAGTGTTTTTTAGGTGTATAAATAACATGATATCTAAACACTTTCACAGCAGCAGTGGCTTTTCAAATACCTAACAGACATTGTACAATACTAAAATAACTTAATGAAAAAAAGAAACTTCCATATAGTTATATGTTTCATATATATTAAGTCATTAAACGTCTATATATACATTTGTTAAGATGGAAGCACCTAGTGAAATGTGTAGCACATAATGGGTATTTAAATTTAACAAATAAATAACAGAACTGTGTGTGTATATATATGTTTATATATATATATAAAATATGAGATCTATATATACAATATCATACACATACATATAAAACTCACTGATTGTTTGAATTTATACAAAAGGCATCTAAATATTCTTGAAGAATAAGAAACTACCAATCAATCAGCAAACCTTTGCTGAGTGCATTCTAGAAGCCTAGTGTAATGATAACCACACAGTATTTTATAGGTCATCAATGCTAATGTGATAGTCTTTTAAATATCTCAAGTGTAATCATATTTACTTTGCATTTCATTTTTAATGGTATTCTGCAAAATCGTAATTCTCAGAGTTTTAATTACCTGTCCTCTCATCTTTTTTTTTTTTTTTCCATTACAGGTGCCTAAAAATTTTAGATCCACAGATTCTGCAATAATTCACTGGCTAATACTACTAGAGATAAGAATAGCTCACTCACTTTATTTTTTTTAATAATAAATTTATTTTTTATTGGTGTTCAATTTACCAACATACAGAATAACACCCAGTGCTCATCCTATCAAGTGCCCCCCTCAGTGCCCGTCACCCATTCACCCCCACTCCCCACCCTCCTCCCCTTCCACCACCCCTAGGTCGTTTCCCAGAGTTAGGAGTCTTTATGTTCTGTCTCCCTTTCTGATATTTCCTACCCATTTCTTCTCCCTTCCCTTCTATTCCCTTTCACTATTATTTATATTCCCCAAATGAATGAGACCATATAATGTTTGTCCTTCTCCGATTGACTCATTTCACTCAACATAATACCCTCCAGTTCCATCCACATTGAAGCAAATGGCTCACTCACTTTAAAGACCAGTCAGCACACATATGGCAGTGGTATCAATAAAAACTAAGGAAGTTTAAGATTAGATTGTAAGATAAAAGGAAACATCCTCTATATTTATGGGAGAGAAATCCTCTATTCTAGCTTCTCCACGCTGTGACTCAAGTTTGCTGTCAATTCTGAGAGAAAATAAAATGCCTAATGAGAGCCATTTCGAGGTAGTATGACACCCAGGAAAAAGCCAGAGTTCATTTTACTTATTCTCTATAGGAGATGAATGGATAATTTAAAGGTGAGAAACGTTAGCAGAAAAAACACACACACACACACAAAATAATTTGCTTTGGCAATAAAAACAAATTGAGCTGTGAAACTATGTAGTGCAATTAACAAATCAGAAATACCTTAAACCATTTGGTTTCAATTAACTATTGGGCATAAGGATAGCTATTGACCAATTAAATGATCCAACTGCCAATGAGTACAGTATATATTAAAGTAGCTTGCTAAATAAATAAATAAATAAATAAAGTAGCTTGCCTAGAATCAAGAACTGTAGTTATTTAAAGATTTTCTTTGGGAATTCAATCATTCTCAGAAAAAAATTATTCTACTTAAAATGGACTCAAGACAGTATTTATTGATTCATTATGCAATTCTCAAAGTTTTTAAATATTTGTACCCTTTCAAAGAAAAATACTTTTTTATCTGTAAGAGTGTGAAAATCATTTATAAAGTTAAATATTTTTTTAAGATTTTATTTATTTATTCATGACAGACATGGGGGAGGGGGGAGGCAGAGACACAGGCAGAGAGAGAAGCAGGCTCCATGCAAGGAGCCTGACATGGGACTCTATCCCGGGTCTCCAGGATCACATCCTGGGCTGAAGGCGGCGCTAAACCGCTGAGCCACTGGGGCTGCCCATAAAGTTAAATATTTTAAGTGAATTTAAAAATTATTTAACTTAGGATGTAAATAAAAATTCCAAAACATTTTTTAAGTGGGCAGTAGTATAATTCCAGTATTCTGCTCTGATATGAGACATGGTCATCAAGTATAAAATTTCAAGTGTGTGATGAAAAGCATATGAGATGCTCATATGATATTTTTCAAGTATTTATATTTATTTGTATATATCTTATAGTCAGTATTTTTAAGTACAACATTTATAACTTATAAAGTAGTAATTCTAAGTTATTTCAACCACTTGACAAGTTCTTTCTAGCTTGGCCCCACTCTAAATGTCTTTGCTGACCATGTTCTCCAACGCATCTTTCCAAAAGGTAAGGTTGATTTGAGTAGTGTCTGCTGTAGGCAGGTTACCCAGAGCTGTTTTAGGTCCCATCCTCCCATTACACAAGGTATTTGCTGGCAATTATGGTACGTAGAACACATTCTTCCATTGATACTAACCCATGCTAAAGATCCAGGAAGAGGAAGTAAAACATATCAAAGCTTTATAGAATATATTTTAATGTCTGTAACAGGGAATAAGCTAAGTTGTTATAACAAAGGCCGAAGTACACTGTTTCAATTGAGTTATGGGCTTATACGTGTTTCCAGAGGCAGGCAGCAGTCAAGCATGAGTAAGTGGTTTTGCTCCAGGACCTCATCTAGTGATCCAGATACCTTCTACTTTCTTGGTGCACTAGGGTCTGGTCCTTACATTTGTAGTTGAAGCTAGATTACCAGATTCCCATTTTTTCCCACAAGGAGGGGAAGCAATGTTCTCTCAGGTGATAATAATGCAGGTGTTGCAAATATCATTTCTACTCAATGACTTGAAAACCTAGTCACACAGCCATCCCTAGCTACATGGGTGTGTCAGAAAATAAAAATCACTAGCTATGTAGCTCTGTGCCCACCTAAAAATTGTATTCCTTTGGAAGAAATGGAGAATGGATTTTGCAGGAAAAGTGCAACCTATAGAGTTGGATTTGAGTACAATGTAATAAAAGTAGTGGTGACTCAGGAAAGTTTGGTCTAGTCTCAGTTCTGCTACTGATTATATGCATGCACTGGAGAAGACATTTCACCTGTCTCTCTCTGCCTTATTTCAAGCATCCTTAAAATAAAGAGTTTTAATCAGAATATCATTAATATAATTTTATCTTCACAAATTCAATGATCAGTTTATGTTTAGTGGGACTCAACTTTCAAGGCCATCTTCATATCCTTGACTGAATTTGCATTTTATATAGGATCACCTATTTATAAACCTATTTTTTAGGTTTCTATCAATTTGGGTAATCCATGATTAAAATTAATTTAATTATCAAAAGATCAGAAGTGCATTGTGTGAAAATAGCTGCTATGTTACACCCTTGAAGAAAAATCTGAGTTTAACAACTTCAACCTAGTCAAAAAATAATAATATTTAACCCAATATCAGTTAACAGTTGTTAGAAGTATAAACGTTTCTACCTACTATAAAACAATATGATAATCAAGAATTTGGAAAACACTGTGGAATTAAAAGAGAAAAAAAAAAAAACCCTGATATATGTTGTTGTTCTAACTAGAAACATTCATGAGTTATTCTGTCATTAACTGCTCAGATTTGGTGACGCTTTGTCTCCTATAAAGAATTGACATTTTAAGTCTTTTCCCTTTACAGAGAAAATATACCTATCACATAATGTTGGTTAAGAAATTAGAAATCAGAGTTTTGTATGCAGTTCACTACATTCAAGCTGAGGATCTAGTTTCTACAGAGATTTTCAAGTCTTGATGCACAAGTTTTTCTTGATGGTTTTCAAATAATATTCCAAAGTTAGCAAAACTCTCATTTTGCCACAATTGGAAAAAAGCCCTCTTACTCTATAATCCTAAATCCCTCCATCCTAACCCATGTTTTCTTTCTGATTCCTTTACCACTCTGCCAGAACCATGATGCAAATAAGACTTGAAATAAGAAATGCGGAAAGATAAATCATGAACCAGTGTTTGGACTTATAATCCCCACCACTGTCTATCTTCTAAATTTATAGAGTTCATTTGAAGAAAATGATCCAGGAAAATGTTAAGAGCCCCACCCCCCAAGGCAAAAGGTTACAAAAAAATTTCAGGAGCACATTTGCATTGAGTGTTTTTGCATGTATCAAGAAAATCAACATGCTGAGCTTTTCTCTCTAATTAAAATGTCCCATATCTTATATGACATTGAACTAGAGAGAGCTGACAAATCTCTCACCTCTCTGATTCTTAGACAAACTTGGATTTCATTTTATCTTGAAAGGAAATTATACCGTTGAAGTTCAACAGAAATTTTGCTGTTGATTTCTTAGAAAAGTTGAACTAATTACATTAGCTTGTATTTTCACCTTCCTTGTAAACCACACGTTCACAGCAAGATCTCTAAATCCTATTTGCACTCAGCTCAGCATTCTGAGAAAGGATTGAACATTCATCAGCTTGTGCATGCATGTCTGAGTGCACAATCCCCCCCAGACAGCACTTCATTGCACTTATTCTTCATTTCCTTGACAAATTTTGGACATTTTACTCCCCCTATGACTATTAATTACCAATGCTGTTAGCTGGCTTAAACTTAACTTGATTATTTAAATTTACTGCTTAAAGATATTTCTAAAAACTAACATTATTCCTTTTCATCTTTTTAGTCTCTCTGATTATTCCTTTTGAATAATAAAAAAAAGAACATTTTCTCTTTTTGCCTCCATGATGTTAAATACAACTTTCCATTATTTATTTTTCATGACACAATTAATGAGTAAAATTCAGAAAGGCCAGTGAGTACACCCCGCATTTCTTTTCTATATTTTTTCTATCAGTACCACACTTCCTCTAGTTCACTGAAGAACTAAAATGGCACACCCTCCTGCCTTTTGGGCAACTTGCCATGCTGAATCCCAGAAAAGAAGATCAGGCCTGAGCTTATAATATGGAGCACCTGGAAACAGCTCTAGCATTCTGATTTTATTTTTGGATGTTCAGTCTGAAATGTTTCATTAGAAAAATAGGATTGGCTCAAAGAGTGATACAGTTAGAAGGTGTCAGAGAAGTCATTTAGACCAATCATCCACCCCATGAGGCAATTTCCTCCACAGCATTTCTGACAGCTGTTTCCCCAGATCATACAAAGATTAAATTCCTTATCTTGGCTCAAGAACCTCTAAGAGCAGGTTCCAACAAACACTCCCAGCCTCACCTTTGACAAATCTCTAATTTCAGTCACCTTATAGCAAGCCTTCCCCACGTCCCCTTGACAAGTACTCAGCTTTTCTAGCCTTGTAATCCTTTAGCCTGGAATGCTTCTGGCTTCCAACTCAGCCTGCTTACATCACATTCACTCCTCTATGCTCAATCCAAAGGGTAGGTATTTCTTTGAACGAGCCTTGTCTAGTCTTTCCCCAGCTTCCCAAAAGGAAACTCCCTTTTCTGCACCTACACCTTTCTGCATGTTACCAGAGTCTTCATCTTGCACAGGTTCAAGGATCAGTGACTGTCTGAGGTTAAGGAAGGAGACCGTGATCAGGTAGGGAAGAGACCATGATCCATCTGTTCATGCTAAACACAGTAAGATTTCTTATATTTCTGAAAAACTGAGTTGCCCCCCTGGATACTAATGAGTAGGAGGAGATTCAACAGTTGAAAAGGAACTTGTTCGCTTGTTTCATGTTTACCTAATATAAAGTGTTTCTAAACAGAAAAGACTTTCTCTTAAATGCTCCCATGCTTTCTCCCTTATGTCACTTTCCAGTCAGTGTATCACCTCTCTTTCTTAAAACCCAGGACTAGTACTACACTTTTTACTGATTTCAGTAGCAGGGGTAAGCAGAGATAGTCAGCTGCACTCCTTGGTATGTTGACCCTTGCTGGCCAGCTATTTATTGAAATAAGCTTATACTTAGGTAAGAAAAGTTTTATACATGTGTCCTACCACTTGGTGGAATGGCTCTCCTCCTTCTCTGCATCTTCCTTGGCCACCCACAGGCAAGTCTGAAATTTTAAAAATATGGAAACCTGATACCATAATTAAGAAAAATACTGATAGATGTTTTATGATATGTCCTTGTAGGAACTGAAAATCAGTTCCATGTGTTGTTTCTAAAACCTTTCCTGACTCCCCGACACCATTTTAGGCAGTACTAAATACTGCTAGGCTCCCATATACCCACTTAATCACTTTGCAGTAGGAATAGAATATTGTGTGGTGCCTGGGTAGCTCAGTTGGTTGGGCCTCTGACTCTTAATTTTGGCTCTGGTCATGATCTTGGGGTCCTGGGATTGAACCTCACATCCAGCCTCATGCTCAGTGGGGAGTCTGCTTCGGATTCTTTCTTTCCCTCTCCCTTTGCCCCTTCCCCCTGCTCTCATTCCCTCTAAAATAAATAAATTAATCTTAAAAGAAAAATAAATAGAACTTCGTGATATCAAAGAAATGAAATGGAATTTCTTATGTTGTTTAATAAAAGCGTAAAAATTTGTATTGCTTATATTGAGTTTTTTAATAAATGTGTTTGGTCAATTTCAGAATCACTCTAAGTAACTGTGGGCCATATTTTGATTGGATTAAAAAGTGGTTCTCCACAGGGGGAAGTAGTATTAGATCCACATTACCTCCAAGTCTAGAAAAATTTTCTACAAAACAAAAAATGGATAAACATATACTCTACTAGGTGTGCAGGACAATGACTCTAGAGTCAGCAACATTTGATGGAACAGTCCCTTATTGTGCCTGATTTTCTCTAGGCTCACCCCATCCTAAACCACCAGAGCAAAGAACTCTGGGAACATCAAGGACAAACATCAGCACTCAACTGTCATGCACTCTGGCACACACGATAAGAACACTGCATGAACACCCTTGTTTTGAACCAGTACCCACCCTTCTGCTGTATTAGGAGGTTTTCTGTCAAAACAATTCTTCAGTGTCATGTAAACAGCCAAAATGTTCTGTGAGAAGTTTGTGCAATCATTTGAATCAGCATAAAGATTAGACATGTGGAAAAAGGGAGTTAACAAAACAGTCCTAGACTCTTTCCCGAATACTGGTGACCTTCTGGTAGACCCAGAGAAACTTTAAAAGCATTTCTCAGGGAGCAACAAAATGAAATTATTTGTATTTGAGTTGACTTAGACCAGAGAAAAATCTGTGTCCCATGACCACAGACCCTCATTGCTGGGGAACAGCCTGGGGGATGAGAAACATTTCCCCAATGCTATCTACCCCCACCTTGTTCCTAGCTCTCTTTCCAGCATCCCCTCACTCCACCCTGTTGCGCAGCTTAACAGCTGCCACCCCCTCCCTTCAGAGCATTTAGCACTCCAAACCACATTTGTCTAGGTGCGGCTGAGACACTTTTCTCATTAGTTGAGCTAAACCAATGTCAAAATTTTTCAGGGAGTTTTACTAGTTCCTTTAAGAGTAAAATACAAAAACAGAGAAATAAGCACAGGGTGTTCTTATGACAAGAGATCTAAGGACTGACACCAACTCTGCTGGGCTCTTTTTATGAGGCTACAAATTCCTGGTCCTGATTCGCATTCCCGCCAGGTTTAGATGTTCCTCTGGCTACTACATCCTCTAATAGAACAGTCACCATTGTTGGGGTTAGTGATATCTTTATCGCCTCCCAAACTTGCTTTTTCTGTTTTCTTTACATCCATGCACTCACCATTAAGGGATTGAACTTCACTTTGGGGATGAAGCTGCTACAACTTTTCCCCTACTTGATCTGAGCTGCCTTCCCAGATGCCTTCATTCAGTTTCTGGGCTATTTTCTGGCTAATGGTCCCAGAAATTCCTTCTTAATCCAACTGGATTTTCTGAAGAAAAATAACCCAACAATTTCTTCAATGGGGAAATAAGTCACCCACTATCCTAGATGAGCATTTTGGCCTAGATGTCCCTGAAAAGGTGACTGCTACTCATTCAACAAATATTTATTGAATGCCTAATAGGTACCAGGCATACATCCAGACCCTGGAGGTAAAGTAGTGAATAAAACAGACAGGAATTCCTGCCCTCATAGGACTTTAAAGGAAGGTAACATATAGTAAATAAGGCATATGTCCGTTTGCTAGGGGACAAGCATCATGGAGAGGAAAACAGAACAGAACGGAACAAGAATTGAGAGAGTGGCATACACAATCAAATGGAAAATGTTAAGATAATCCTCATTGATAAGATTATATTTGAATATTAGATTATTTTCATTCAAAGAGTCTAAGAAAGAATAAGCCATAATAAATAAAATATGTCACTCTGGTACATTTAACACTGCTATAATATTATAATCTGTCTTCTACTTGCTGATTCACTCTTTATTTATCATTGGAACTATTGGAAGTTTTCAAGCTGTGATATGTCCCCACATCAACATAATGTAGTTCAAAGAATGACAATGTCTTCATAATCCTTTAACCACATATGTGAACTATTTTCTGCATAAGGTCCTAATTCCTTAAAACAAAAAATAGTTCTATCATTACTCCTTGCTTTACTTATCCTTCCTTTCTTTAGAATTCTAAAAACTATGATGTTCCAGCTTCCAAGAGGATTTCCACCTGCCTTCTATCCTATTTCCAATTCTTCACTATGAGAAAACATTAAATCAATTCCTAATGGTGGTTAGCAGCCAGGCTGCCTGGGTTCAAATGCTAGCTCTCATCGTGGTCAATTCAAACTTTAAGTCTGTTTATCTAAGAGACAATAGAACTTGTCTGATACTGCATATATGGCCTAAAAAATGCATAAAGATATTTAAATGCATAAAGATATTTTTCCCTCCTCATAGAATCTAGTGTACAGTAAGCAGTAAACAAATTATGTACAACAGATTTTTCCCTCCTCATCTGACCTTAACACCAAACCAGTATGGCAGTCTAACATCATTGTAATAATAATAATAGAAGTAGAAGTTGAAGTAGTAGTAGTAATAGTAGTAGTAGTAGTAGTAGTAACAGCAGTAGTGATTATAGCAGATCTTCATTTAATACTTACTAATGCCAGGAAATGTCCTAAGAATTTTAGGTACAATATTTTGGTTAACTTTATCACCTTCAACCATATTTGGAGATAAGAGCCCCAATTTGTTTCCTTTGCTTCGTTTATGCAAAAACTCCATTGCACAATTTTTCCTCTCTCTCTGTGAGTCACAGATATTTCCCGTACCATTTCTCTGCTGGTAATGTCTCACCAGAAATCACTTTCCTTTAAAATCATGTGTATTTAATTTACTGTTGTTCACTTGATTTTTTGAGAGATGCCCCAAACCACTAAGAATGCTTTTATAAAACTTCACACCAAGTGGTATGTTAATGATGGCTCATTAAATATTTTGATGACTATTGCATTACCACATATTCCTCCATGATGAATTCTAAAATATATTTGCGGTTGTTTCTGAACAATATAGATATTATTTTAGCATAATCAGAAATATAATACATTGCTATTATATTAAATAAGAATTAAACATTACAATTAAATACAAATGAACACTAGTCATCATAATATTAATGCAATATTAAACATTTAAACTTAGCATTAAACATTCAAGTGTAATATAATAATAATTAACCATATTGTGTTTACTCTCATTTAATCCTCTCAAGCATCCTGTAGTAGAATAATTAAATTTTATACAAATGAGAGGAATGTAAGTTTAGGGAGATTAACTTGTTCATAGCTACTAAAGGTAGAAAGGGGCATGACCAAATCTCGAACCCTGAGTTCTGTGACTCAAATGCCTATATTAAGTTATTCTAATCTGTGTGTAATAATTTGTAGGATATGCCAAAGCTCGCATATATTTAATTAAAAATTATCAGAGTATAATCAAACATTGAAAGAGAAACAATTTTTAGAAAACAAAAATATTTTCAATGTTTTAATAAAGATTTAGTTTCTCATTCAAATTTTTGAATTCCTAAAATGTATGCTGGATCCTGGTGATTTCTACACAGCTGCTATGTTTTAAAATAATATTTGAAGAAGAATGCAGTGTCAGGTAACAAAGTAGGCTGATAAAATAAATAAAAATTTAATAAAGAATTTAATTAAAAAGTTAAAAAAACAAAAATTACTTCAATGATAATGAAAGTGTTTCACTAAATAAAAGGGATGCTTTTTCCATAAGTCAACAGAATTTGTATTAGCAGTACAATTTACCTACTCACTGGGCAATTACTTAAATAAATAGAACTGAAATAATAATAATGGCTGTGTATTTTCTTTTAATGGTATAGCTTGAAACTTCCTTTCGAAGCAAACTTTATAGTCAGAAAATGGATAGACTACATTATATACAGAACAAGCATAGTGTCTATAAGACGTTGCTTTTTATTTTTGAGAATGTGTCAATAGTTGGCAAAAAGTTGTGAGGAGACCTTCAGTACCACACATCTCTGTTAATTGTATACATATGAAGATAATTTAACTAAGATATCAAATCTACATATGAAACCACCAGTTAGGGCCGCCTGGGTGCCTCAGTTGGTTAAAGTCTGCCTTTGGCTCAGGTTATGATCCTGAGGTCCTGGGATTTAGCCCTGAATCTGGCTTCCTGCTCCGTCAGGGACCTGCTGCTGCTCCCTCTGCTTGTGTGCTCACACACTCTCTCTCTCTGTCAAATAAAGTCTTTAAAAAAATAAATAAGAATAAACAAATAAAGCCACCAGTTATACTTGTAAATATTCTCAAGCCCACAAATAACAATTTTAATTTCTAAATGTAGCACATTTACAGATGGTTAGTTTAAAACAAATTGAGACAATTAGTTTTTAATGCTGATGTTTACAGATTTTATTAAAATTCTGTTTGTTAATATTGGCAACAATCAACCAAATTTCATACAATCAATCCTTTTGGCTCCTCAGAGATAGATACTAACTTTCTGGGACCTTCCCTTTTTTTTTTTTTTTTTTTTTAAAGGTTTATTTATTTATTCATGAGAGAGAGAGAGGCAGAAACACAGGCAGAGGGAGAAGCAGGCTTCTCACAGAGGGCCCAACGCGGGACTTGATCCCGTATTCCGGGATCACGACCTGAGCTGAAGGCAGGCGCCCAACTGCTGTGCCACCCAAGCGTCTCTTTCTTGGACTTTCCTATCTCCATCCTGGTCATTATTCCCACAGTTTAGAATAACCTGAGCTTGCATTCATGATTATCTTTCTACCCATTTCATCCAGGAAATTTCATCTCATATCCTCTTATTTTAAACACCCAAAGAGCCAAGAAGACTACAAAGCTCAGGAAGATGATTTGTACAATGTGTTCACTGCAATGATTCCCTTTTTCACTGGCAATGAAGTATAAACAAGGATAAAGGTATGAACTCATGGAGCTGGCAGGGGAACATAAGCATAAGCATCTTTGTTCTGGTTGAACTAATAATAACCAGCAGGGTGGTAATAGACACCCTATGCCAGTTAGGAAACCAAGGGTGGGTTTGAGGGTTTCAACATGTAGGTGTTCATCATGTGTCCATTAGCTATAAGTTAAAACTGTGGGAGAGATCGCTTAAACAAATGTGTGAATCAGCTGTGAGAACCTGCTTTATGCTTACAACTGCCGTCATGGTTTGTTCTTTCTAAATGTTCCATTTTTTTCTAAGTTTTAATTCTTTATAGAGCTTCCTGAGATGATCAAGGCTGAAACTGAAAGTAACATCTGGGTGGCTCAGAGGTTTAGCACTGCCTTCAGCCCAGGGCCTGATCCTGAAGACCTGGAATCGAGTCCCGTGTCTGGCTCCTTGCATGGAGCTTGCTTCTCCCTCTGCCTGTGTCTCTGTCTCTCTCTATCTCTGTGTCTCTCATGAATAAATAAATAAATAAAATCGTTTAAAAAAAGAGAGAGAGAAAGTAACATCCCCCAGTTAGAACTTCCACAGCAATATTCTCATACTTGGAGGTATTTTAGAGGTGTTTTTCCTCCCCAACATATTTTGGGATGGTAAATGACAGGGCCATAGCCAAGTGAATGATAATGACGGAAGAAAGCCTTAAAAACATGAAACCAGAGGGTACATCTGTTGGCCCGTTCAGGCCAATAATGAAAAGACAGGACCTTCAGAGCACAGAAAGCCCCGGAGAGGACTCCTGGTTGTGTGGGTTTAACTTGGACCACAGGTTAAGAGCTCTGAGATTTCCAGACACAACTAGCTTTCAGAGAATTCCTGAAAAACTAGATACACTTTCTTCTCCTTCCATTATCCTCATTGTGTCCATGTGGAGTACAGAAAAGAGAGGATCCAAAAACAGCTACTCTGTTGGTAAAACAGCTAAAAATCTACTCTCATGCCTAGATTACCTGTCTACAATCCCCTCTGGCCATGCTGAACTATAGTCTTTTTCCTAGGCCCTCATCTTGTCCCCTGGGCATTAAATTAAAGCAGACCATCACTGCCAGGAATTCCTCTACTGGCTTCTCCAACTTTAATCCACCCTTTTGAAGGTGGTAGTAGTGTCCCCTCCTCCAGGAAGCCCCTCTTCACTTACCCTTCAAATCTATTTTAGGTGTCTTTCATATGTGAGGGCCTGGTGTGAATTCCTTTCAGAGCTCTCTTTCTACACTCCTGAAAAAAACCTATTTACTTGTTGGATCAATTCACTTATCTGTGCTCCCTTTAAAGTGTCTGCATCTTACTCATCATCGCATCTCCACTGCTTAGCACAATGAATATTAAAGCTGTTCAATGAATAATGATTGCATGTATAATCAAGTAAATTAGCTAATTCTCATGGAGAGTCCACTTTCCCCATTTTTCTAAAACTCAACATTTCATCAGTACTTTCACTATAGTGTTTAGCATTTATAGAAAAGCGATATTATTTGGATAAAAAGTACTCTTTAAAAGTGTTCTATTTTTGATTTTCAAATTATTTATACTTTAGATATTTTCATAAAGAATAGGAGGCTTAAGATAAAATGGCAAATGGCATACATGGTAAAGATCTTAAAGCAAAAATACAATTTTGTCTTTGGGGAAAATGTTATTGGTCTGGCCTACCCAACTTAGTTGAAATATAATTTTCTGCTAGAGTATAAGACATATGGGGACATCTAATCCTAAGCACCAGCCACATAACTAGTCAAGGTAACAATAAACATAAGGTCATATGACAGAGTTTACAGTCATGAAATAAAGTAAAAAAATCAAAACAATATCAAATCAAACCAATAAAATAGATAATATAGCCATAAACAATAAAACTTTACACTAAATTATAGCAACTAAAATATGTAATGATATTTACTTCAAATGGTCTTAAAACGAAGATGCATTTAAATCAGTAGACAAAATCAAAATCAAGATACTAAGAAGGCTTTGTGAGTGCTATTTTCAGATTTTAAGATTGCATGCCAGATAGGTGCTTGTTTTAACATGATTAATCAGATGAAGCCATTCATTCTTTCTCATATTCACATAAAAAAGATCTGTCCAGTTTTATCACAAATGGCATTTTGTTTCAGTTCATTTATTTTGGTCCCTCTCTTAGCAATATGAGGTGTTTTACTTGTGAATAATTAGTTTGAATTGGTCAGAAGTCCAACATGTATTTCATGACTTATCATATTTAAATCACATATTTAACAAGTTCAATATTCTTTCCTTCTGACATTAAAATATATATATATATATTTCAAAATATGTTTGGTCTATACCTTCCATAAAAATTAGTTTTTCCTTTCTCTATCATTCAATGTATGGCCTAGGACCTTGAGACAAATTTTTAAGTGCTTATTAATTTTTAATATAAAACTAAGTTAAACCATGGGACATATTTCTTCTTCTCTTCACATACTGAATCATTAATTCAGTCATATTTTGAAGGAAAAAAAAACAAAACAAAAATGCCTTTATTGACTTATCTGTAAAAACTAGTTTATAAACAAGTAACTGCTGCAAGATATGCTTGTTCTCCCCTGGGGATATTTTAGGCAGGGCAGTGGTGCTCATCTGCATCTAAGGATATCCTGCCTGATAAGCTGCTCCTCACAACATTAAATATAATTTCTAAGCAGCCCAGCTGTCAGTTCATAAGCAGCAAACGCAAAACGTATGTGCATGCAGTATACCAGCCCTGGAAACACTTCTATAATGTAATGTCAGCTGGCAGCTGTTTCTGAACAATTCCCAGAACTAAATATTGTTTTGAACTGGGGTCTGCACAGATGTCTTTGTCAATACAACTTTTCTATGAACATCAACCCAAGAACCAAGATTCATCTAAACAAAACCTGAGGGAGGGGGAAAGGGTCCACAACATAACAGCCTCACATTCACATCTTTAGCTTCTCAGACGCCATTAAAAATTGAAATATGACATGAAGACTCAAATGTGTGAGCAAGGTGGGTTCATTTTTAGATCTCAAAGATCAAAATTGCCTTCTCTTGTTCTCTAAAACCAGAAGTGGAAAAGAACGGCTCTATTTGTTACTTTGTTCATGTCACTTAAAAAGAAAACCAGAAGAGAATTAATATAAAACAGTCACCACTTTGGCGGATTATAGGAAAGGCTTCACATCTACTTCTGCTATCCCTCAAAGCAGATTTAAATAAAGTTGGAACTCATACAGCTCACGTCTTTCACTTCTAGATGCTGAAGAAATAATAGATGAGGGCCCCAGGGATTAATGGCAGCTAAAAAAGGGATGCAAACCTATAGTAAGTCTAAAAAACTTGGTTAACCCTTGGGAAGCTGAAAATAGATCCTACACCACTCCACTTGTCTCCATGTTCCCTGGTTGGGAAGGTCAATGTTAAAAAGAAAAGAAACATGAGTTACTACAAGGTAGGTGTTGTGTAGTGTAGGTATTATAAATGCCTTTCATAGCAATACATAAAGCAAGTAAACTTTCTCATTCATGACTGATAAGCCGATTCAAATTCTTGAACTTGAAGAAGACACAGATGAAAAAAACCCTTTGTTCTCCCTCTCCACCCTTCTATTGCTATCATTCATTAGTGCAACCTTTAGCTAACTACTGAATTTCCAGTGCTTGGAAAATAGTAAACAATTATAAACAATTAATAAGTAATATGGCTTCATGAATATTGGCTGCATGAAATCTTTGCTTCTGGACTGAAAGAAACTACCTGTGTAATCTCATATTTTACATAAAAGCACTATATCTGAGTTTGGCACTAAATTAAAACTAGATGTTAGTACACAATATAGTTCTATCTAAATATCTAAATCTTTTTTTAAAATATCTAAATCTATATGTATTATACATTTATGGATAATTACTATGTATTAAATACTAGAGAAATACTATATATATATATATATATATATACTATGTATAATATATATATAAGTCAAAAGAGAATCCCACAGCTTTGTAAAGAACACAAATAATTTAAGCTATTTAATTAAAACCAATTGAATTGTAATACTCTAGCTTTCAATCTTCTTAAGTTAGGCTATGTTCAGTATTATCATAGTCATTATTAATATCTAGCCACTATAAGTTCTATAAAGCAGTAGGTAGACATTTGGAACATTGTTAATACCATCTCCCATCTTTAGAGCTGCATGTCTTTAAATATCATAATTTAATATCATCTCCTATATCTAGAGTTGAAGAACATGGTCTAACATTTCCTTAGGAGTTTTTAAATAAATACCACTTACTAATCAACGTGAGCAACCTACTAATAAGATTTTCTGAGAAATACAAGACAATTTATGTAGCTTCCAAGTAGGTAAGGAAGAGTCTGTGCTGTCACGTCCGTCACCCAATGCAGATACTAGCACAAAGCCAATTATCTTAGAATTCAGAAGAGTTGCAGAGCATGTGCTCCAACTCTAACTGAGATGGAGCTGGGGGTCAGGAGACCTTAATGCTATAGTAAAAATAGATAAATAAATAAATGGACACTGAACTGAGCCTTAAAAGATAAGTAAGAAATTGCAAAGTAGAAAAGAGAGGCAGAAGGGCACCACAGACAAAAAGAACAGGGAGTGTACATGAGAGAGGACAGTGCTTCAGCTAACAGGTAATTTAGGGGTTTAAGCTTGGGTCAAGATCTCGAGTGGTGGGATCAAGTCCTACAGGGGGCTCCACTCTCAATGCAGAGTCTGCTTGAGATTCTCTCTTCCTCTCCTTCTCCCCCCTCCCCAACCCCCTGTGCACAGGTGCGGTCTCTCTCTCTCCTTCTAAAATAAATAAATAAATCTTTAAAAAAAGTGCTCTACTTAGGGTGTATATTGAGAGGTCAGAAAGAATGAAACAAATTTAACAGATAGCAAAAGGTAGAATGCTCACGCTTTGCCAAACAGGTGGTTGTGAAAAAATTAGATTAAACTGACTCATTTATTTTGGCACTGAAGAGTGTACGTATTGATGCCTCTAACCAATACTGGAAACATGGAAGGGAATGCATTTAGTTTCAAACACATTAGGTCACAGAGATGGAGGGATCTAGTGTATTCAACAAAAACATGGATCGAGCATCTGGTTTGTCCCACATACTCTTAAGCATGGAACATAGTGGGTATTAATAATAAACAAAATAGGCATGCTCCCTATCCTCCTGAAAGTTTTTTTCTTCCAATGGTAAGAGAGATTCTGAGTAGAGAGATGTCCTCAGAAAATGATAAAACATCACTTTTGATCATTTTTCCATTGGTTTATTTCCCAAGCACAGGCAATTCCCAAACTATTTTTAAAAGTAGCCAGAATACTAACCATATATTTAGATAACCTTTTAAACTCTAATTCTGTGCTCATTCATTCGCTTTTTTTCCCCTCTCATTCCACACTTATTTACTGTCTTGTCTTTGTCAGGCATTATGTTAGACATTGTGCCAGATGTCTGAATGCTGAAGAATCTTGGTGCCACACCAAGCACAGTGCATGGGGGAGACAGACATGGTCTGCTCTTATTTTGCCAAGTTTCTAAATGTCACTGGATTTCCTTCAGCAGTTAACCAGCACAAGTTATTAGACTAATGACTACAAATTGTATTGCAAGGCCCAAGATCTTAGTACAGCCCAGACCACCCAGGTGGAAAGAAGAGAGAGAGGAACAGTGCTAAATTGGTAGCATCCATCCCCAACTTTTAGCTATGTGACACACTTCACCTCAGAGTAAGATTTCCTTTAAAAAAAAAAAATTCTGAACCTAAAAGAAGTTAAAAAATCATTGAGATGTAAGATTTCTAAGATTCTTAAAATCCTGAAGAAACTCCTCTGCATTTTCCCAATAGAAATATTTTAATGGTTACAGGTCCCTAGGCCAGCCCACTATAATTTATTTGACCCATAATATGTCTAATGGTATGGTCTAAAATATGAGTCTTGGGAATAAGAAAAAAATAGCAATGAAAGGAAGAGATAGATGTAGAAGTATTTTATTATTGGGTACACTTGCAAGTTTCTCTTTGGTATTCTTCAGGACTCTCTTTCCTCTTCTTTCTTCCCCTCAATGTCTTGTATTTGTATTGATATTGTGATGCCTCTTTTTTTTTTTTTTTTTTTTTGGTCCTTTCCCCAGATGGACCACTTTATACTCCAAAATATACTCTATCCCCAAAACTACTCACTTTCCTTCTTCCCAAACTCTCCTCTGTACCCTCCACCCTCAATCTAAACTCACATTTCTTCATTACATCTAATTTCAACTAGATGGTAAGAAGAGAGAAATCTAAATTAATCTGTTACCAATTAACCTGAGAGCACCTGATCTTACCAAAGAGATTTATATTTTTACAAGGTAATGGTTGCTAATTTAGATAAATGTCTAATTTCATGTTACTAAGTACATTTGTACAGAAAAAAATGAGTGATTTTGAGAACTTATTCATTTATTCAACAAGTATTTGTTGATAATTTTTTCCTTGACACTACATCAAGCACTGTAGATTTCACGTGAACAAAAAAGAGAACCTGATCTAGCCTCAGGAGCCTATGGTTAAGTCGGAGACAGCAGATAAGCTGCATGGTACAGATTCCTATCAAATGAATTACCATGGGAAGAGTGAATGGCAAAGATGATTTGGAAGACCACAGCTACCACCAGGGAGGTGTTTGCTTGAAAACTGGCCTTGAGAAATAAGCAGCTGTAAGCTGTTCTTGATACTTACTCCTTCTATTCTTACGCCACTTTTGCTTCTATCCTCTAAGAGGCCAGTTGGTTAACTGACTTGTCTCAGGGTAGCTCCCAAGGCAAGAGTAATAAAGGCAAATGGAAAGAGAGACCAGTAATTTATACTTTCAAGGTCATGTTTATGTAAGTCAAAGAACGGGCAAGTCCAATAAGAAACGTACCCATCTGGGCACCTGGATGGCTCAGTAGGTTAAGTGTCCACCTTTGGCTCATGTCATGATTCCAGGGTTCTGAGTTTGAGCCACTCATTCTGCTCAGCGGGGAGCCTGCTTCCCCCTCTACCCCTTTACCTCTGCCTGTTGCTCCCCCTGCTTGTTCCTCCCTCTGCTTTTTGCATGCTCTTTCTCTGTCAAATAAGTAAACAAAACCTTTAAAAAATGCACCCAATAGCTGACTCCCCCCCAAAAAAATATATTTAAAATACCCAAATTCTGAATTCTGGAAGGAAAAAGGAAAAAAGAATATTTTAAGTATTCTAATAATGAATCCATTGGCCATGAATTCACTATTCATTAAAAATTAGATAAACACCGCTTTTCTACATCTATTCCTGTGAGTATTATTTAGCCTACATGAAAATACTTCAGAACATAAGCCTGCCTGACCAATGAAGGGAATGAGAACAAGCATGTATTTAAAGTACAACATGTCTAATATCTTGTTGGTTTGAAGCCTGGGTCATGATGCATCAAGCTGCTTCAAACTCTCTAGCCATGAATAAAAACTTTCCAAATTGGAAGAATGGTCTGAATATGAACCCTTCAAACAATTGTGACGAGAGAAGACAATTCTATTTCTACTAAAGAAAAGGAGAATTATCTGTCTATACACCATTTCCAGCTATCTTCTAAAGTGTTGAGATAAGAATATTTAAGTAAAGGAGTGATTCTTAGTAAAATGCACAAACGTAAGTGATTAACTCCCATTAAGTTCTAATTATGAACTATTTGATCCATTAAATTTCGTGCACTTTGCAATTTTAATATTAATGCAGATTTTAAGAGGTGGGCAGTTTCTAGGGCTAAAGAAGAGAGGTTGCCTGAAAGACACACACACTGAGACCTAACTAATCAATCTTTGTCCTCTCTCGTCGTTAAAATACAAGAATTGTGTAATTTTAATCACATTGCGGAAAACTGAAATAATGAAATACTGAACAAAGTCACTTCCTACTCCTATAACTTTGGGTTGTAGGAGTTTGGGCAAACTTAATTTCTGGATGCTTTAGTTCCTTCCATTGTAAATTAGGTAATTTGCAGCTTGTTGTGAGAGTTTAATGAAATAATCCTTGTAAAGTGCATGCCCTAATGTCTCTCATATAGTAAATTATTTAATAAATTGTAACTATTATTTTTGCCTCTTAAAAAAAAAGTATTGGCCACGGTAGAGATTCAGTTTGTATAGTTCTAGCTACTTTGTACATGTCTATTGTCCCTGATGATTTTTAATAAGGAAGTAATTTCAGCAATTAGCCTTTTCTTTATCCTTATCACTATAGTGTAATATATTTTGAAGGATGCAATTAAATAAGGTATTTAAGAATAATACTGAGATAAGAATTAAGGAAAAATAAGCAAAAACTTTTCAAAACTGTCAGAATTTCAATGACAAGATGTTCTGACTTCCCCTTTTCATTCAAGCCTACAAACAGTTCTCTTTTGGTAGGAGGAAAGCAGACAAAGCATGTGACTACCAGCGTTGAGCTGTCAGACAGCCTGGCGAGATTAGGATGTAAAGAGATGAAACGAGAATGAAAACTCAGCACAAAGTTCTAGCTCTCGGCAAGCCTACAGTGATTGACTAATGACAGTTCTCCAACAACATGTGAACTCTGGACAAAGCTGCCAATGCCCAAATCTGGTCCAAGTTCATCACAGATCCTCAAGTTGGTAGATAATGATATCTGTTGAACCCTGCTTAACTGTGAGAATATGTTGACAGACTGTGTGCGTGTGTGTGTGTATGATATCTATAATATCTTTTAGTGTATTAGTATATTTTATTACATTTTTTAGTATATAGCAATGTCATTCTAAAGTGTAAAGAGCCAAAAGTAAGTTCTGTATTAAAAGAGTTAAAGGCATATTTCTACAAAGGAAAAAAAATCAATAAAAGCATGTGAAACCCTTATAAAAAATAAATAGTTCACAAAAAAAGATAGTGTTACTTATGGTAAACTTAGTAAACTGACAAAATATCATTAAATAATAAAATCTGATATGCCCAATTTTTAAGTAGCATACAATGTTAATAATAGCTAACAATTTTGAGTCCATGGCTTGGTACAGGCACTAAAACTAAGCCCATTATATTAACTCATTTAATACTGTGGATTTTACAAAGGAAGAAGCTAAGTCTTAGAAAATTCAGGTAAACTACTTAAAGTTACACAGCTGTGAGAAGCAAAACCAGGACCCAAATTCAGGTCTGTTTGATTCCATAAGTATAAATATCTAAGAAGAAAAAAGAAGAGAACACTCATTTAAAGAACTTCAAAAGCCAGTAGTGGACAATAATTTGAAATGAAACCAGACTTTAATGAGCCTGTTAAGTCTATTAACTCAGACAAAAAGGGGAAAATATTTGGTATTTGAGTTTTAATTCTTTGTGTACTATTGTCATTTCCACTACTGCAAATGGAAACTTACATTCAGCAAATATTTGCTATATGAACTACACAATCCTAGGCTTGCTGGATATGTCTGTAAATAAAACAAAGATCCCTGTCCTTATACATTTTACATTTTAGCTCCATTTTAGTTGAATCTATTCATAGTAATAACAAAAGCAATTTTATTTAATTAATTTCTTTATTTTTTAAAGATTTTATTTATTCATGAGAGACACAGAGAGTCAGAGACATAGGCAGAGGGAGAAGCAGGCTCTCTGCAGGGAGCAGGATGCAGAACTTGATCCCAGTATTTTAAATGAATGCTAGACTGATAAAATTTTATTTTGTTTTATTTAATATTTTGTTTATTTCTTTGAGAGAGAGGGAGAAAGAGAGGGAGAGAGAGTGGGGGGAGAAGCAGAGTGGGAGGGATAAGCAGACTCCATGCTAACCGCAGAATTCAATGAGGACTTAATCTTGGTTTCTTTCTTTCTTTTTTTTTTTTTTTAAGATTTATTTATTTGTGAGAGACAGGGAGACAGAGACATAGGCAGAGGGAGAAGCCCCGAACTCTGGGATCACATCCTGAGCCGAAGGCAGATGCTCAACCACTGAGCCACCCAGGCGTCCTGAGGGGCTTGATCTTGTGATCCTGAGCTCATAACTTAAGATGAAGTCAAGGATCAGATGCTTAACCAACTGAGCCACTAAGGCGCCCTTATAAACTCATTTTACATGAATACTAAATTAATATTTTAAACTAACGTCTTAAGGCCTCAATGTATGTATTATGGGTAGTATTCCCATTGTACGTATATTTACAGCATAGCACACACTTTTCTTCTTAGTGGAAAACTGTTGTAAATGGTGGTTAGTCTCACAGATGTCTGTTTATACTACAAACTATCAGAACTCTAGAGACTTAAAAATTACAGTCCAAATTCTTGATCTTGAACACAGTGGTCATAAAAATGTACAACAGAATAAGAGGGAGTTAGAGATCATAGTTTAACCTCTTTTTACTGTGCAAAGTTGGCTAAAGATTAGTTTCTAAATAGGTGAAATTTGTCCCTGGCACTCCCCAGCAGCACTGTCTGGAGCTCCTGTGGCCCCTTTTGCCTGGGAACAGATTATACCTGAAGGTACTGGAGCTTCTGGAAGACTAGACTAGGCTAGAATTCCCAATCAGTACACAAGGGACAGGAACTGAGATTTTTACTTCAATTACTTAAAAATTACACATATTAAACTAGCCCTATAATTAAAAAAAACAACAAAACTAGGTCCTTTGCCTACATCAACATTTCTTAAGCAAGAAGCAAGACATTTTGGGCTGGATAATTCTCTGTTGTGGTACATAGTCCTAGGATGTTTAGCAGCATCCCTGGCTTCTACCCACTAGATGCCAGTAGTACCCCTTAAGTTATGACAACCCCAAGTATCTCTAGACATTGCCATAGGTCCCCTGGGAGACACAATTGCCCTGGGTTGATAACCATTGATTTATATTAAAAACAACATATCTAAGCCTTTGGCCACAGTATGTTAGGCCAGTTTGATTGTTGTGGAAAGACAAATGGGTATTTTCTTTTAAGATGCTATCATTTTAGTCAATTATGTAGAGACTGTACCCAACACAGTTTATGTGATGTCCACTTATTTCCCAGGCCTTGGCCACTTATCTGGACTCAGGCCAGAGCAGTCCCCAGTGATTCTTGCCAGTCTGGTGGGGTAAAGCACCCAGCTGTTGCAGCAGCAGCCCTGTCTTCTGTGATCATAGATAGACTCAGCTTCCTCAGGGATGTAGGGCCAGGCTTCTGCCCACTGTGCCCACCACGGAGGGAGTCACAGCATCTCCAGTGCACAAGTCAGACCCAGCCAGAACCGAGGAGATGCTGGCTCCTACAGAGGTTATCCAGCAGGGCCAAGTGCAGAGGAGTCAAAGTCCCTTGGGGCAAGTTTTAACCAATGAGAGAAGCCTAGACAAACTGATCCAGATAAAAATCTATTCAAGATGTTTCATATGACCTCTCAGGAGACAACGTGTAGTACCAAGTATCCAGCTATGTTTCCTTGTGAAACTGTGGCCAGTTCTATAAAGCACCTTTTATTGTCCCTCCTGCCCTCATCCTTCATGTTCCCTTTGCCCTCGCTCTTGTTTTCCAGGGATCACACATCCCCCTAAAAGCAATGAAAAAAACCTGCCTCCAGCTCAATGTTATAGACTCTGAAAAAAGACAGAAACTAAAAAGACAAAGGAAAAGAGAAGAGGAATAAGGAGGAGAAATAGAAGGTGAAGTTGTTATGGCAATGGGATAAAATCTAATTACTGCTAATGTCCATGCTCTTTGTAGTTCTTATTAATTAAACAATATAGGCATAACTAGTTTGCTTCTTGTGAAACATGACATATAACCTAAGAACCAAAGTAGTGTATTACCAATGTTAAATTCTACAGGTTCAGAGAACAAAGGGCTCTGCATTGGATAATTTGTGCATTCCTTAAGCCTTTAAGACTGATTGATTGATTGATTGATTGATTGATTGATTTATTCTGTATCTGTAGCCTTTATTGAACACTTGAAAGAATACATTAGTAGTTAAAGAATACAGAGTAGTTAAATAAATGGTTTTCTTGAATTGTGCCCAAGATTCAAATTACTCTGATTAGTTCCTATCTGTAAAATTAATAAAAAGTATTTTCACTCCCAGCCTAGTTTTAGTGTGCTAGCCTAAGAGTTAGAAACATCACAGTAATATGAGGAGGTCAAAAAATATTTTTAACAAATTTAATAACCTCAGGAGGGTCTTGTGATATGCATTTTTCTGTGGACTAAAAAAAATAACAATTTTCCCATAAAACACCCAGAGTTTCCTTACCTGGAGGGTACAAAGTTGGAATATTGTCCATTTTACTAAATATGCGTTCTGATGTCTTGATTACCCACCATTTGCATATTATATTTTCTATAATCAAGAAGCTTTAATGGACTATGAAACGTAACAGTATCAAGATTGCAAAAAAAAAAAAAAAAACTTTCATTTCAAATACAAAAACCATTTGTATTTCTCATTTTTCAAGATTTATCCTCTTTATCACTGGATCTAGATCAGTCCTTCTCAAAGTTTAATGTGCTGAGTAAGTACATGAGAACGTTTTTACAATGCAGATTCTGGTCCAGTAGGTCTGGGAAGGTTTTATATTTTTAAAAAGCTCCCAAGTGAACCTGATGCTCCTAGTTTATGAACCACACTCTAAGTAATAAGACTCTAGTTCCCCTCTTATAGCTGGATTCAATCCTTCATCTTTCACCTAAATTTAAGTAGATGGCTATTTCTTCACTGAAATCACCCCGGCGCATTGGTGCCATAGTCATCATCTGCCATTTCACCCATGTCTGACCAGCTTGGCCTCTTCAGGGAGTTGAATGGAAACATGGGCTATTTAAACGCTATCTTTTGGTCTCATGCACCATCAAAGACTGTTTTTCAGTCATAAATGGTATTAAGGAATAGGGACAAGCAGGGCACCAAGGCAGGTTACATGGGGTGGGTGGCAGTAAGTAAGACCTTCGTCAACAAGTATCAATTCCAAGTATAATCACTCCTAAAAACAACTAAACATTCCAAGAACTAGCAACAGTTTAATTCAGGTCAATGGAGCAACTGTATGCTGAGCTATTATTATAGGAAATGTCCTAGGCTGTGAATGTTAGATTACTCTTATGGATGATGACAAAAGAAGCAAGAGAAAACCAGTACTTCAGGGTATAACAATTCCTGGCAAGAGTAATTGCCCCCCAACTGACATCCCCAAACTGTGAAAATACCATTGTTCATTAACATCCTTATTGGTGCCATTAAAATATCTTGTTAATATGTCTATCATTCTCCATTTCTTGTGAAATCCTGTATTTTTATATACTTTCAAAAGTAAGAAATAGATCTTATTTTCTTTGAGTCTTTTGGGGTTATATATTTTAATGCTTGATATATTATAAGCACTCGCCAAATGTTGGTTAAACCAAGTTGAATGGAATGGAGGGTCTTCTACCCCTGAACAAGAAATTCCTCTTCTAGAGCCAGTAGGAAAGCACTGGGAGTTTTAGAGCAGAATCCAGTTTTCACTTAGCTCTAGGGTCTATACTTGTCATTGGAGAATTCTGAGTAAGCCATTATTTGCTTTCTTATCAGCCACTCAAATGTGCACTAAAATTCATATTTTTCCTAAAATGTGGTATAGAGGATATTTTATTTAAAATGGGTATTTTGATGGCTCTTATAGAGAATTTAACAGATAGTAATTCAAATGCAGATTATTTGCTTTAGAATCTCTCAGTATGGGGTGTGTAAGTAGTGGTTGTGTAGGAACAGATTAAACTGGTCTTTCATGATTAAATATCCATAAGATATTAATCTTTTCAGCAAATTTGCTTTGTATTTTGCTTCTTCATTATAATAACCCATAAAAGAGTAGAGGCTCAAAAGTTTTAGGACACCATCTATAAACAATTCAGCTGACTTCTCACTGAAAATGTAAAAGTAGAGAAACTTTCTAAAGGAAGAATTAATATCATGTACTCAAAATTACTGTGGGGGAAATGCATATTCAATTTTTCCTTATTCAAAGAGCATGTGTGTGTCTAAAAAAGTCTATCAGCTAGGCAGGTACAGTTTTCTTGTAGGTAAGTTAAGGGATGTTTCTAATTTAACTATACAGTGCAAGAAAATTGACAAGGAAAGCAATTATTGTCAGTGAGGTTAGCACCAAGTATAATCCTCCCCTGCTTGCTCTGTTTAGAGGCTGCAAAATACACTGATGAAAGTTGTGGAAGTAGGGTGGTGATTACTGACAATGACCATAGAACTATCAAATTACTGTAAAATAATTCAGGGAGTGACCAAGTGTGAGAGAACTATACTTGATACCCAAAGACTGCCCCATCTGGGTGGTCCCCAGGGCCCATACCACAAGAAAAACAGACCTCCTTTTAGGGAATAAATCTGAAAAAGTCCTATTTAATAATTAATTTGTTAATTATTTGTCAATAAAAATTTATTATTTTCTTCTGTACTTTCGCCTACTAGTAAGTGCATATTTCACCTTATATATCTTGACCTTCACAGTACCCTATTCGGCCTATGGAATAGAATAACAGCTGTAACAGGTAACAAATCCTATCAGACTTCATTTTGTAGAACTAGGTTTTCATTTAAAAACAACTGTGTGTGAGAAAGAGAAAGAGAAAAGGTAGAGAATACTTTTTTGTATACATGCAAGCTAATTTAACAATATGTATCAATACATGCCACATGGGAAAGAAAAACATACCTTGATGATTTCATTTATCTATGATGAACATGTTTCTTTTGTAATAACACCATTTTTCATTTAAAATACTATACATATGTGTGCATGGATTGAAAAACTATTAGTTATAAATTCCACAAATAACTACACTTAAATAAATGCATGCGTATATGGAAGGATCAAAAGGAATGTCAAGAGCTATTAATAGGTCATTAGTAGGGATTCCTTCTTCATATGACAAAATCTTAATTCCCACTTAAAGTTTAAAACCTCTCTACCATTGATTAAGATTATAGCAATGAAATGAAATTGTCTTTTCTGAAAGGTTCTTTTCAAGGAATGAAGAATGAGTTCATTAAAAAATCTGCCATCTTCTCATTCAAAAGCCTTTGACGCAAACAGAATCACTCCAGTAACTTCAAGTGCAGCTAAAAAGAAGAGCTTGTGGGGGCTGTGGTGAAAGGAAGGACAGAGGCAATCCTAGTGGGCACTTTATGGGAACATCTGAAATCCCTCCTAATCTGCACTGAAGATGTTTGGAAATTTAAGTTAAAAACAAAAGCAATTGTTTCTACTTCCAATACACTTACTTAGCACTTTTAATTTATTTTAGCCATTCCCCTTGCATGTTTCAGATGACCTTCTCTCCCATCCAACTGAAAATTTTAGTCAAGGACTAAGAAGAGATTTTATAAACATCCTTGTTATTCAACAAGCCTCACTGGTTGGCTACTGGGCACAGAGCCCTGCTGGGAAACCCAGAAAAGTCACCAATAAAAGATACAGTTCTTCTCTTGGATAAATGTACAATTTATTTGGGGTAATTCCAGGTAGTAGGCATGCAGACAGTGCAAAACCACCACTCCCCAGGAACAGAAGACGACAACAAAAAATGAGGGCAAATTCCTAAAGAAATGATCCATTCTGCAAGGAAAATCAGGGAATGCTTCCAAAGAGTAGGTGCGTCTTGAGTCTGATTTTAATTGCAGACCCAGAACTGGATTGAGGAGAAAGCAAGCACTATTTTCTAGATGACACAGCATGCACAGAAGAAGTTAATGAGGACAGATGAATTTCCAACATAAAATGGGATCCCACTGGGTCTGGGACTATTTTATTCTAATCCAAGTATCCAACTGCCTTGCATTCAGTAAATATATTAGAGGTATAGTTCTATGGTTAGGTGCACAGATTTAGGAGTTAAACAGTATGGATCCTAGCTACTGCTACTTACTAATTGCATAACCTTGGGAAAGTACATCCCTATAAGCATCCTTTAACCCATCTTTTTTTTCTTTTAAGATTTGATTTATTTGTATGAGAGACACAGAGAAAAAGGCAGAGACATAGGCAGAGGGAGAAGCAGGCTCCTCACAGGGAGCCCAATGTGGGACTCAATCCAGGGACCGTGGGATCACACCCTGAGCTGAAGGCAGAGCCTTAACTACTGAACCACCCAGGTGCCCCCCTTTACCCCATCTTTAAAGTGAAACTAATTATAGGATCTATGCTACAGAGTTGCTCCAAGAACATGATACTTGGCACAATCTGTGATGCAACTTAGAACACAATGTATGTTAGCTCTGGTTAGTGTCAGGCTGAATTAAATTGAGTTTGTGACTCTTAGAGAAATGAGAGTGGAGGTCACATAAAGGCAAAATCAGTTTAGGCAGCGATTCTCAAACTTTAGTGTCTCTAAAAATCCCCTGGAAGACTGGTTCATTCACAGACTGCCGGGTTCTGCCCCCAGAATTTGTGCCTCAGTGGATCTGGGGGTGGAACTGAGGCTCTGCACTTGAAACAAATCAAGTCCCCAGGTGCTGCTGCTGCTCCTCATTTTAAGCATAACAGAGGTAAGACCTGTTGGCCAGGCAGGCACTTTCCATCAGAGGAGATCACTTGATTCAGTGATTTTCAGATGTGCTGATTAGGCCTGTGTGGAGACCCACGATGGTCCTTCTGAATTTCTGGATTTGTGGTCTGTATATTTACAATGGTTACTCAGAATATATTTTGCCACTCAGGAAAATCTACTATTTGAAGTAATCTGGACTTTTCTACCTGCAGGCCAAATATAAAACATGCACATTCAAATATTTGGTGCAAAGTGCTATAAAACACTTTATTATTTACAGGAAGAGCCTGCACTAGAACGGAACGAAATAAACAAGAAATTCTTTTTGTCACACTTCTCAAATGGCCATTTGAGCACAGCCAGTTATGTGCCTGGAGGTCTCAGAGTTTTTCCACCACTTCCCTTTTCCTTATACTGTGTATGTCCACATTGGCTCCCTGAGGGGTAACCCGATTTTCAAACCCTCCAAGAAATGTATGGTGAGATAAAGTCTGTCATTCAGGGCTTATTACAAACCCAACCAAAAAAAAAAAAAAACAATTATATTTTTGTGGACAAAAATTGTTTATAGTAGGGCTTATCACCATAAAGAGAAGAAGGCTATTTTATGTGAAACAAAGATGAATGAATAGAATGTATCACAAATACTCTCCTTTCAAAAGTCAAAAGACTCAGGGGGAAGCTGATTCATAAACTCATCACTCAGACTTAACTTTCTTCTTGCCTTTCTAGATTCATTAACTTCATAAAGCCCCCAGTTCCCCTCTCCTCTCTTACCTTCTTTGGTAAAAATACCAAATCATAAGCAAATAAGAAAGATAATTAATGTTCCTTTCCTTCTTTTTTCTCCTCCTCCCTAAAAATAGGTTCCCTGCCACTACCCAGATCCAAATTACTCACCTTTGGCACAAGTATCAGGTTCATATTTACTCATTAGGGCAGCTGCTATGACTACACCCGAGGTACCAAGCAAGAAGGGAGAGGTCTGACTCATAAAATCTAGTACAGCTTTGTAAATTTTTGGCATGGCTGGGATAGTTTGGAAATAAGAGAATTGACTTCAGGGAATTAAATAAAAAAGCCTCCATAGATGGAGCTCTATTGATGTGGTCACCTTGACGTGTCCCTACTTACTGCAGATAACTGTTTACTGCAGGGTTTTGCTCAGTGATTGACACGCAGGAGTAGAGTTCCCACAGGTTCCAACAAACACCTGTTCTTCTCTTGGCATGGGCTTAAAATTACACTTTACCTCCTGCTTACAATAAATTGTCCCTACTCTACACAGCTCAGTTTAACATTTCATCTGACAGAAAGTCACCATAATTGCCTCTCCAAAGGTGTGGCAAAAAAATAAATAAATCCTACAAACTTATTACTGTTTGTCAGCACACCTGTGAGAGCTTTGTGCTATGGCACACCTGGTGGGAAATTCAGAACTGGTGTGAGGGCCTTCTTACACAGACAGGGAAGGTGATGAGCAGAGAAGTTAAGTGACTTGCCCCACATGTTGAGAGTGTAAGACTCAGCAGGAAAACCAATCTCAGATTCAGTCATCTCACTAAGAAATAAATTGTATTAGGTCACAGCAAGTACCTATCACATGTGAGCGATGAATAACCAGAATGAACCAAATCAAGACATTTTCTGGTACAATTAGATTCTGCAAATATTGAAAGAAAACAATTTGGCTTATGTTCCTAGTTCTGATGTCCATCTAAAACTCTGTGAAGTTGGGATAGAATACATGGCCTTCTATATGACATCAAACAGCTTTAGAAAATTTCAACCTTAGGGCCTTTGGGAAGCAAGATCTTCCTCTATCTGTGAGTGTCTGTAGCTTATTGGTTTTGTCTCTGGAGTGAGTTAAAGCCAGTCAATATCTACTATTAGTCATACACAGACTTTCTCTAGCACTCATGAAAATAAGGTTTAATTCATCTTTTCTGTTACTAATTTTGACTGGAATTCTCTATCCACAGGGGTAGAAAAAATTGATTCAAGAGAAATTTTAAACTATACCAAACTATGATGGTAAATCCAGTTTCACCACCAAGGATCAGACTTATTCCTGAACAAATTATGCTTTTGCTCTTCACAGTCATGTCATAGATAGCTCCAGAAGAGAGAAATGGAGGTAATTGATGTTGGGGCCATTGCCTTCTACATATACAAATGTACTGTTTTTCTGCTTTTCCATTCTTTAATTACTTTTTTCCCCAAGTTTTCCACTTTTGTTTCCTAATTTTTATCTTTCTCTCCTTGAACCTCTCTTCACCAGAAAATATCTTAAGAAGTTCCTGATGATACCCATGGATGGAGTTCTTATGGAGATATGCTGGACTAAATAGCAGTTGACACTTTGGGAATCTGGAGGAAATTTTGCAGATAAGGAACATGAAAATAAAGTATTGAAAATTATCAAATTAATACGCTTTAAATTAGGAAACATAAAAACAAACAAAACATAACAAATTATTAAAATTCATTTGTTATCCCTTTAAAAACAGCCAAGAAAATCATGTTTACCACATGAGCATTTTATTCTCAAACAATATCCATAAATAGTTTAATTGTGCTAAGTAGGATTTAACAACACTAGTGGGACATTAACACCTTCACTGCAGAAATAGTACATAATTGCATAGATATAAAAGTTTTATAAAACTTTTATAAGTTCGGTAACTTTTATAGAAAAAAGTAATATATAGAGAAAGCATTACTTGGAGCATATATAATACCAAATAAAAACATTTTTTTAAAAGGCAAGGTATTAGAGAAACTCCCTCTGCTAATAATCAATAGAAATATCTCAGCTCTGCCCTGCCCTATTAAAAAAAAAAAATACTTCTAATCAAGGATGCCTGGGGTGGCTCAGTGGTTGAATGTTTGCCTTTGGCTTAGGGCGTGATCACGGGTCTGGGGATCAAGTCCCGCATCGGGCTCCCTGCGAGGAGCCTGCTTCTCCCTCTGCCTATGTCTCTGCCTCTCTCTCTCTCTCTCTCTCTCTGTGTCTCTCATGAATAAATAAATAAAAACTTAAAATAACAACAACAACAACATGGTATCAGATGGCAAAAAGACTTTATCCAGCAAAAAATAAAGGGCATGTTTATGGCTTATGTTATGAAGAATGCATAACTGTAAGGAAGGTACTCATTTATCCATATACAAGGAAAAATCTTAGCTACAAGTTTGGGTCTACAAGTTTGGATCTATGCCCTTCCTTTAAATTTGTAACATATTTAGCTACCTTCAAATTCACCTTGCTTAACCAAGAGGAGTGCTTCTTATAAGTTAGACTTCACAGATCATCCCTAGGCTTTAGGTTTCAGTTAATTTGAGCTAAAGCCAGAATGAGTGTTATTTATTAAAGATGTTATTTATGCTGTGCTGTAGACATGGAGGAATAAGGAGTTGAATGGTCAAGGTTCAAGGAGGTCAAATAGCAGAGAAGTCAAGAGAAGGCAAAAATAATGGGGTCTGTAATTGTCAGGAAACTTTTTATTTTTTTAGAAAAGGAGAGAGGAAGGGGTAGGGTGGGGAGGGGCAGAGGGAGGAGAATCTTAAGCAGGCTCCAAGCCCAGTGCACAGCCCCACGTGGGGCTCAGTCTCACAACCCTGAGAACATGACCTGAGCCAAAATCAAGAGTTAGATGCTTAACTGACTGAGCCACCCAAGTGTCCTAGGAAACTTTTTATGAAGGAAGAAGCAGGGGTGGGTACATTTGGTTGAGCCCTAAAAAAATAATCCCAGTACTGTTACTATAAACCTGCTATTTTTTTTTTAATTTTTATTTATTTGTGATAGTCACAGAGAGAGAGAGAGAATGAGGCAGAGACACAGGCAGAGGGAGAAGCAGGCTCCATGCACCGGGAGCCTGACGTGGGATTCGATCCCGGGTCTCCAGGATCACGCCCTGGGCCAAAGGCAGGCGCCAAACCGCTGCGCCACCCAGGGATCCCTATAAACCTGTTATTATAAAATAACCTGTTACTATAAAAATAAAACTGGTGATTATTACACATGCTTCAAATTAAACATTAAGATACCCTGAAATCTTATCTCCATTCAGTTAAAAACACAGAAAGCCTTTATTTGTGAACCTTGGTACTCTCTAACTTTGGAGTCCTACTCCAGATTTAAAATCTCAAAGTAAATATGGTCATCTAAAGATACCTGTAAACATTTTTATAAATTTTCACTTCCTGGTCCAAGTGTTCCTCATTGGGGGACAAAGCAGACCATCTACTGGGGTGTCTTGTTCCTTGTACTTTCTATTTTGTTCCTCTTTTATAATGTAGACACTACTGCAAACAAGATATAAATAATCAGTGTGAAATACCACCAATTATTAGCATTTATTGAGACCTTTCTATATGCTAGGCCCTCTGCTAATCATGAATTAACTTTTTTTAATCCTCAAAATCACCCTATTAGATAGAAGTTGTTATTATTCTCATTTTATAAATGAGTAAAGCAAGGCACAGAAATCTAACTGCCTGCGGGTTATAGTTAGTAAGTGGTTGAACCAGAATAGATGGAATAAAGATGATAGAGACTTTTAAAAACAAAACTAGGGGCGCCTGGGTGGCAAAGTCGGTTCAGCATCCAACCCTTGGTTTCAGCTCAGGTCATGATCTCAGAGTCATTGGATCAGCCCCAGGTTGGGCTCTTTGCTCATTGGGGGTTCTGCTTGAAGATTCTTTCCCTCTGTCCCTCTCCCGACCTGCACTTGTGAACTCTCAATCTCTCTCTAAGTAAATAAATCTTTAAAAAAGAATTCTAATAATGGCCATTTCTGACCACTGAGTGATGGGCAAGATTGTTCTTCTGTATGCTCTTTGTATTTTCTAAAATATCTAGTAACTAACGGGAATTGCATTTATAACTTGGAAGAAATAAGGAAAAGCGCAAAATATTAATACAATATAATAAGAAAAGGTAGAAAGACAAAAGAGACTGCAAGTGGCAAGGTAGAACTTATGGAAGCTGAAAAATAAAGAACGAGCATGGACTTATTTCCTATCTTAATGCACACATTTCAAATGAGATAATGGTCAATCAAATATGAACAGATCTAAAAGTCTCTATCTCTGAAGCTAAGCTTTGAAAAATAATTAAATTACTTTGAAAAAGCTCTAATATTTAAAGAAGGATTCAAAAGCTGATGTTATGGAATACATCTAATCAAAAGTATTTGAATGCACTTTTTTTTTTTAATTGTGATGGGTAAGGGAAACAGATCATTGCCTATTCTACATAGCTGAGGAATGTTCTTCACTTCATAAGGATTCTAGACAGGCTTCTAGAATTAAATTGGCGGCAGTAATCATGTTGTTATTAGTGTACTTGCTTTCTGACATCTGTTTCCCTGTCATAATCAGTTCTTTGATAATAGCAATGACATGAATAGTATATATCTAATCAGTAATGTTCAATGCTTCACCAAAATAAAAATGAAATTATATGCCAATTATATATGCTCCTCACCAAATTCTCCTCAACCATGTAATATTATATTTATGATATAGGGTACAGTAATGAGGATATGCCACCTTTACCGTTTTATAGTAATTTATTTTCAATAATGTTTATGTTTCCATATAAATAAGAAGGTTCTTCATGAAATAGCAAGGGACAAAATATATATATTGTTGCTCAAGGCATAATGAAGTGCAATTTGTTAATAAATTGTGTTATTTACATTTATATTATCAAAGCTAACTATTCAGGATCGTCTGTCTTGGAGCTGTGAACTTGCTAAGCTGAAGTGAGCTAAGCTTACTTTTAATAGGCTAAGCTCAAATTTAACTTAATAACCATAAAATGGAAAGAGCATTCTAGGTCTGATCCTGTCACTACAACTAATGGTGACCTCTGAATGTCATATAAACTTCCTAGGTTTGTTTTCAATTATTCCTCTTACATCAAAAGTCATTTAAAGAAAACCAACCAACACACCAAACCCTTTACTACCTATCTTACTCAAACACTGAAATTTTAGACTTCTCGAAGATCTAAATGCTATTTTTACGTAAATGAAAACAGGTAAATACCAGTTCAACCTCTGTTACCATAAAATGCTAATGCATATTTAACTTGCCACAGGAAAGTAAATGGATGTATGCTCAAAGTCTACTTTTGGAAAAGTACACTAATATACACGAACACTCATTGAATATCTATAAAATTTATCATTAATGAGCACTTGCTATGCACCGGACTAGACTAGGTTCTAGGGGTTTTCTGTATTTTATATCTTAATCCTCACAAATAACCTAGTGAACATTATTATTATGATTTTAGAGAAGAGAAAATCAACAAATTAAGGGTGGAGCTACTTTACCAAGATCACAGAAGCAATAATTCATGGGACTGGCAATGAAACCCAGGCCAGACTTTTAAATGTAACTCTAATGGACCTTTTCAAGTGGGCTGCAACCACACTCTAATTCCAAAACAAAGCAATGAAAACAAAAGCATCACCAGGGTTAAATGCAATACATATAAAATTGAATTTTATAGTTAATAGTTAAAATAGAGTAATTGAAGGTTTTTGTATTTTCTAGAGTCATTTCTTTTTTGCTATCCACCTTAGACATGAAGAGTCACTGAAGCAACTACTAAATCTGTAACTGCTCAATTCATAAAGTAAAAATTGTACACCTACCTATCAATTAATTTTATTGAATACTAACCCAAAGACAATTGGTATTCTTAATGTATAATAATTTCAATTGGTGTCACAAGTAAATCTCTTTATTAGAAAACTCCTTTGGAAGAAAAAATACCCTTGCTCTTAAATGAAGGTTTTAGAATACATAGTATGAGCTATTGGTTTTACAAAACCAATACAGCATAAATTATAGAAGATTTACCTACATATATACAAAATCAAGAAAATTAGAATTTCTTGACTATGATCAAGACAGACATTTACGCAATAATTGGAAAAGGTTAAAAAGAAAGTTCACTACATAATTGTCTGTGCTATAGCAGGAGGCAGTTCATTATCTGCTCTCACTCTCTGTGTCATCTTAGACAAGTCTCTTCATTTCCTAAGTTTCTTTCTTTCACTGATAAAAGTCAGTGTTCACAGGAAGCATTATTTACAGCAGCATTAGCTAAAATGTGAGATCAAGTGAAGTGTCCACTGATGGATGAATGTTAGGGAAAATGTGAAATATATATACAGAAAGGAAGAAAATTCTAGCACATGCTACAATATGAAGGGATCTTGAGGACATCATGGTAAGAGAAATAAGCCAGTCATAAAAAGATGAACATAAACATTGTGTGATTCCACTTATATGAGGTATTTAGAGGAGTCAAAAGTATAGAGACAAAGTAGAATGGTAGTTGCTAGGCCTGGGAATTAGTTTTTAATTGGTACAGAGTTTCAGTTGTGAAATATGGTGAGTTAGACAGATGGATGGTCATGATAGGTGTGTATTACAAATATATTTAACACTACTGAACTGTTCACTTAAAATGATTAAGATGGTAAATTTTATGCATATTTTACCACAATAAAAAATGGGAAAAAGTCAATGGATGAGTATGGAGAGTAAATAAGGTATTACACGATAAAATGTTTTGTAGACATACAAATGTGTAGTGGCTGGGCAGCCCGGGTGGCCCAGCGGTTTAGCGCCGCCTTCAGCCCAGGGTGTGATTCTGGAGACCGGGGATCGAGTCCCATGTCGGGCTTCCTGCATGGAGCCTGCTTCTCCCTCTGCCTATGTCTCTGCCTCTCTCTCTGTGTGTCTATCATAAATAAATAAAATATTTTAAAAATGTGTAGTGGCCCCTTCATTTTGCCTACTCTTCCCACTTCTTTCCCTTTTGGAAAAGAGCTGTCTCTAATCCTAGACTACCTCCATCCACATGTTTGCAAGAAGAGAGCATTCCTAGGGACCCCTGGGTGGCTCAGCGGTTGAGCATCTGCCTTTGGCCCAGGGCGTGATCCCTGAGTCTCTGGATTGAGTCCCACATTGGGCTTCCTGCATGGAGCCTGCTTCTCCCTCTGTCTATGTCTCTGCCTCTCTCTTTCTCTGTGTCTCTCATGAATAAATAAAAATCTTAAAAAGAAGAAGAAGAAGAAAGAAGAAAGAAGAAGGAGGAGGAGGAGGAGGAGGAGGAGGAGGAGGAGGCGGAGAAGAAGAAGAGAGCATTCCCCTAACAAATAGTTCACAACCTCTGATGGTACCAAGCCATGGGCAGTGAGCAGGTCTCTGCCATCTAAAGGTAATGGAAGGATAGTATGTGGAAAAGATAAATGTTTTAAGGGTGAAGAAAAAGGTAATTTCAAATAGTGGCTACTATCTAGTGAGTAGTCAGCCTTTATGAAAAGATGCCATTTGAACTGAGACCTAAGTAACAAGGACAGAGAGGGAAGACAGGGCTAGGGAGCATATTCTGTGTAACAGGAAGTAAACAATACATAAACAAGGATTCTGATGATATCAAAGAGGTACACAGGTGCCTGTGCATACAGAGCCTTTCAGGCTATGGAAAAAAGAGATCAGAATTTAGACTTCTATTAATGGAAAGGCATTGGAAGTCTTTAAGCAAGAGTGCATCGTGATTGAATTTATACCATGTAAAGATAATGTTTCATGGAACTTGTCTCCTGGTCATGGTGCCATGGTTCTGAGGCAGATAGTACAGTCTTTTTCCAGAACTTTTGAACTCTAGACTAGGAATATATCAGGTCAAGCCATTTTGGAGTGGCTGGGGCCTGAAGAGGGCACTCACTGTGTGACCTGCCATGTGGCCAGCAAAGCTTAGGATACCTGCTTAGAGAGGCACAGATGAGTGCAGAAATAATAGATGGAGAGTCTCTGAGAGTCCCTGTCCCTGTGGCCTGGTCATATTGTTCTTCTTGGGCTCTGTGAGGCTTTCCCCTCATACTCTACTTTGATTAAGCTAGTTCAAGTTGAATTTCTCTCATTAAAGAATTAGATGTGATTATTATTGATGTTATTGTAATAGTGGGTTATATAAAAAATTAGCAGTCTGCATACATTATTCCAGTAAATCTTTGGTGCGTTATTTAAAGAAACGAAGAACAGTGAATCAGGTACTCAAATGTCAGCCCAAAGAAGTAATAAGGCTGATTTCAAACCCATGTTTGTCTGATTTCCCATTTGTTCAATACCACTCTGCACCACCAGTGCCTTCCATCTGTGGCCCAACCACCATGTGGCAGGATGGGACCCATTAGGCACAAAAGGAAGGGCTTACCACCAGTGGGCAGTTAACTGTTGCTCCCAAAATGGCTAGTGTTGAAAAAAGGAAGCATGCTGAGTTCCATATCTTCTAGGGTCAAAAAAAGGGAAATCTGTACACAAGTCTTGACTTGACCTCAATGCCTGTGATCTCTTCTTTTAAAATGGTGTGTAATTGCCACAGACAACACTTACAAAAATGGCAATTAAAAAACGAAATGTACAATTGATTACCAGATTAACAGGTTCTCACAATACATGCAGGAACTCAAAAAAAAAAAAAAAGGCAAAGAAATATGATACCTCATAGAGGGCTTTCTGGTAGTCATGGAAGCAACCAGATGAAAGGTACCACTTGAGTTGTTTTATATTAGTCCAATGTTTCAATCTTGGCTCTCTAAGATTAAACATTTGACTTAAATTTATCTTACACTTCGCAAAATTGTTTCAAAACTTCCATTAAGTTGAGACTAAAACTTGTATCTTCTTTATTGGGACATAAATACACTTAATCACAAGTTTCAAATGATGCATTTATTATTACATGCTAGAAAACACTACAGAGTTAACTTTAACAAATGATATGTGAAATATTAACAACTGGTGCTGTTATAATTCTTTTATACCTAAGTAAAGCATAACATAATGTATTCTAGACAAACAAGTGAGTATTGAGAGGCTGGAAGTTTTAGAGAGCCTAGCAGTTTTACTAAGAAAAAGTTACATAATTTTTTCAAGTTACATAAATTCACTGAATTATAACTTTGTTTTCTTCCGTTTCACCAAAATGGAAGTGATAGAAAAACTAAATGGTTTTATGATGGTGACTTTTTACTAATGCCTTAAATATTAAGGATTAATTAAGGGTCTTAATTGAATAAGAAATAAACCAAACAAAAACAAAAAGGAGAGTCCTGTGTTTCTGATTTACAGGAAAGCTTATGACGAAGCAATTTACATGGGCAAACAATGATAAATGACCTAACAAGCTTAGTTATAAGCTGAAGTATCGCTGTAGATGCATGCACATTTCCATGTTGCATTAGAATTTCTGCATGTCTAACAGAACAATTTTCATGAATTTTGGTGTTTTCGTCTTTGCAATGCATTACAAAATTAAAACAGGACAGATAATTTAAGAAAACACAAAGTAATTAACTACATTATGGTGCATCCATAAATGTCGATAAATTTTCAGAAACTGACCTAAATGATGTCATTTTTCAACTTTCCTCCCTACTCATTCATTTCCCATTTCCCTCATCTCCAAACACACACACACACACACACACACACACACACACATACACACACATACACACACTGAGGATATGGAGCAATGTTCCAATTACTAGAGAAACAAACTTATTTATAATCTTTCTGGAAAGACAGACTACAGATAAGAGTTTATTGGTTTTAACTTTTGTCCTCGTTTTTTTTTAATTTTTTTAATTTTTTTATTTCAAACTTGCATAAGCTTGACTTATTTTTTGTAACTTCAAGCTGGTCAGGAATGTCTTGCTGGGTAGCATGTTACAGATGATAATAATTAGTCCTCTTAAACTCTTCTAACAGTTTTATAAAGCAACTTACCTTGAAGGCAACTTTGGCAGGAAATAAATACCTCTTTTATAAGAGTTTGTCATTTCTTAGTGAGAAGAGAGTTCCAAAGTTTTTATGAAAAAAATATTTGACCCTTACTTCCTTGGTTTCTTATATACAAATAACTGTTATATGAGTTCACAAATATTTATTGAGCACCTACTATATGCCAAGCATGGTTTCAATCACTATAAAAATTTATCTTGAAAAAAAAATTTATCTTGAAAACAGCCACAGAAATTACAGTGAGAAAAACATCCTTCTTTCATAAATTTATGATTTGAATTCCTCATCTCCCTATAAGCAAAAGAACAATGAAGTCATTACACCTTTTTCTTCAGGGTGTGATATTGACTTAAAATTTTAAAAATGCCTGAAACTTAGACTGTTTTCAATACCCTTTTCAATACCCTTTTCTATAATACTTATAGAAAGTATTATTATTTCTATAATATTTATATTATGATAAATAATATCATGTTATGACCATTTTATAGCCCAGATTTAACTGATAAAGTAAATGAAACATTCATTTTTCCTCCTACTATATCTTAAGTTGAAATTCTCTTTCTCTTTATTTTATTTGGGAGATTTCATTGATTTAAAGGCCTCAAGTTACACAAATGTGATATTATCTAAGCCTTCATTAAATTTTTGTTAGATATCACAGCAACTTTCTTACATGTGATATAACAAAGGGTTCCTTGACTCAAGTTGCATTTTGGAAGAACTATGATCATCTTTCCAAAGACAACAATTCTAACATAGTATATTGTATTTATAGTACACTTATATTCTCAGTCTGCCCACCTGTCTACCAGCTGTTTCCCCCATCACTATGGGCAGGCTCAAATCCCCAACGCTAGCAAAGCTCTCTCATCCGTATGCTCCCCCCTGGCTACTTCCTTTCCATCATTTCTTTCCCAGCCACATTTTTTGCTTTTGTTTAAGATTTTAGTTTTGTCCACAACCTTACAGCCTCCACTCACCTTCACCACTTACCCTATTGAAATTTGGCACCAATTCATTCCCATTCATCCACTCAAACCGCTCTTAGTAAATTCCCAGATGACCCCTTCCTTGCCAACTCCAATGATTTTGCTTTTCTTCGCTCTCCATGTTGCCCTCCTCACTCTTCCTCCTGGGCTCTTCCTTCCATTCATCTTCCTAGAGAGTGGTCAGTGATCTTCACCCACTGCTCCTCTCTCTTTATGTTTCTTGTCTGGTTTCCAACACCACTAACACACTGGTGATTCAACATCTCAATTTCATTTAAGACCTCTACCCAGTAGAACTAATCTCTCCACTGAGATGCCCCATAAGCATTTCAATACTCAACACATTTAAAGCTGAACCCATTTTTCTAACCTCCAGACTAGAGGTTCCTGGGAATTTCTCCCTTCATTGGAAGCCTTCATCACTCTTCATTCTTACTAATCCAGGAGTTCCTAAATCCAGCAGTCTCCAGGTCTGTGTGTTCCCCTTCCTATGTGTTCTCCATACCAGTACTAGAGACACTTCTAAAAGACCCGAGTCTGTCATTCAGCTATCAAAAATCTGTCACTGGCCAGCTGTCACTTTCAGGAGTCAGTTCCACATCTGTCTAGAGTAGGTGAGCCCTTTCTTAGTCTTGCAACTATCTTTTCCCCACAGGCAACTGTATTTCCTCAAAAAGCACACGGTTTTCTAACTCCAGATTGTTCTCTCTGTTTAGAATGTGTACCCACATTTTCCACCCTCCTAATGCTCACATATACTTTAAAGCAATCTGAAACACACTTCTAGGAAACCTTCCCTGACCGTCTAGTCTAAGTTCTGTGTCCCACAGCTCTCTCTCTCTCTCTGTTTTTCTCTCTCTCTCACATACACACAGACACACACAGACACACACACACACACACACACACACACACACACACACACCCCTACCTTACTCTCTTAGAATTATCTGGTTAATTTCCTATTTTCTTTAATTTTTTTTTTTATTTATGATAGTCACACAGAGAGAGAAAGAGAGAGGCAGAGACATAGGCAGAGGGAGAAGCAGGCTCCATGCCGGGAGCCTGACGTGGGATTCGATCCTGGGTCTCCAGGATCGCGCCCTGGTCCAAAGGCAGGCGCTAAACCGCTGCGCCACCCAGGGATCCCTAATTTCCTATTTTCAATACTGTACTGTAACCCCTACCTGGCAAGGTCTATATATCTTTTTAATCTTTACAGCACAATGTTTGGCATATAGAGCACATCTAGCAAATGTTTGTCAAATGAATAAATAATTCTTCTGAGAACTAAACTTCACCATCAACACAGCCTATCTACTGCTCTCCTTATTGTCTTCCACCATGTCTTTGGTATTCCTGTTGTTCTGCCTCTGTAACCTCTCCACCTTCACACACACACACACACACACACACACACATATCCACACACATTCCTAGTGACTTCTTGCTATTCTTGGCCTAACCAGGGAGCATGCCTATCTCAGTCTGAACTTGAACATTATAACTATCTCTTTATCACACCTATTCTACATAGGTTTCAAAAAGAAAAGATGTGGGTAACCATGGCCTTTCCTTTTGATACCAACATTTCCCAAGATATACTACCTAAACACAAAACATGACTCTAAGTTAACAACGAACACAATAGTGTAGGAGATCCTAGTACATGAATGAGGAGTTGTTCTATTGCTCTCCAGTAATGCCATGAGTGCACGCACCTCTACAGGCCATATATCCCGGACTGGCCTGTCCCTAAAACACCAAAGGCCTCTGTATACTTGTAGGAAAAAATGCTAAATATGAAATATTCAGAGAACTCTAGATTTTTAAAGACTTCCATTCATTTCTTCTTTTGACATTTCTTATCTTCCATTCACTTATGAAATCTTAGAACAGTTGTCTTGCTCTTACAAATATATTGTTTGCCTTTTTGGATAAATCCACTCAGACATAGGTAGCATTTTGGATCTCTTTATAAAAGGGCACCATTATGCAAAAAAGTTAACCTGTCATCCAAGAGAATTGCATAATCCCATACAGCAGTTCATTTATCCCTGGAAGCAAGTGTATTACTAAGGTCAAAGGATTATTTTCTTGCTTTGATGTAGATGACACAGCAGAATTTTGTTTCATGTCCTGTCTAGGCCAAGAAAAGAAAACTGTTTTGAGGAGTTCCATCTCATTTTACACAACATGAGTTTGGTAAAAATAAATTCTTTCAGTGCTCTTTTAATGCATGTTTTATTGGAATAATGTTCTTCAAATCCAAATCTCGCCCTAGGCTATCGCTGAGTGAGGAGGAGGATTCTGAAAAATAGCAATGCTTTGCATTCCAAAACCTAGTCATGCAAGTCGAAGCCTGTTGGAGGTGCAGTCCGTGTGCCACTTAATGTGCACATGACTGTCCAAAGCATAACTGGCCTTATTTTTTCTGAAACCTACAACAATACTAGCGCACCTGATTGTTCATAAGCCAAAGGCAATATGGCATTATCTCTGGCAGCTTGAAATATGGATACCCCAATAATTAATATTTTTAAATTATTAGGGAAAGCATCCTTGGATTGTTCACTGTTCTGGGGAGAATTCTTTGCCTTGCTCTGCCTTACTTTTTTACACTTGTTTATTCCTCTCTCAATTTACTGTTTCCATACTCCTTTGTATTTCTATGGTAACATCACCAAACCTGTAAGGAACAGAAAGTTTTCACCACAGTTATTCTGGTGGGGTAGATGAAAAATCTTTTTTTTTTTAAGATTTTATTTATTTATTCATGAGAAACACAGAGAGAGAGGCAGAGACATAGACAGAGGGAAAAGCAGACTCCTCACAGGGAGCCAGATGCAGGACTTGATGCCCAGACATACCTTGAGCCTAAGACAGACAATCTCTCAGCCGCCTAGAAGTTCTCTGACAAATCTTATTCCCATATTACAGATGAAGAAGAAATGAGGCCTCAGGGGTTAATTTTCTTGCACAAAGTCACCCAAATGGTAAATGGCAAAACTATGGTTTGCACCCAAGCCTGTCTGACATCAGAAGCATCCTCTAAGGAGCACAAGGCAACTGAATGCTGTCTCCTGCAGAGCCTGTCCCCGACCTCCACTCTGCCAGCCTTCCTCTGGTTATGTTGCTCCTACAGGCACTGGTTTGTCCCTGCATTATGCTCATGCTTGTCACAGTTCTCCCACTAGACTCACACTACATTCGTGCTCGTTTTTCCCAGCAGATCACCTTCCTTAACTATAGAAACCATGTTTTACTGTCACCTAAAACAGTGAATTATGAAATTAAATTGACTGAATAAAAACGCCTTCCAACTGAAATTATCCTGTTGGACGAACAGCTGAACTAATATGAAAATTAGGCGATCTGAAGTTTATAAAGGGATTTCAAATTGTACTATGAAAATGTCATATATTTTAAGCACACGTCACACATCAGCATGGAACATATGGCAATTCCCAACTTACATATAAAGAATATGATTTAGAATGCCTAGGCTTCCAATTAACCTACAAGAGCCTATTTTACTTCTAATAAAGGCATTAATTTATTCCTCCATCCATTTAAAAACATATATTGATTACTTACTGGATAAATGAATGGATGGAGGAATGAATCAATGCCTTCATTAGAAGTAAACAGATAAGTTGAGGATATTTAAAATGAAAACCTACCATGCGCTGGGTGCTATATCTGAAATGTAGTTTTACTATTTTTGTTTTATTTTTAAATTCTTAGTGGTCTGGAGAATCCTGATTTAAAAAAGTAATAAGTGAAAGATTAAAAAAGTAATAAGTGAAAAATAGATAAGCATTGGTTGTGGATCAGCTTTTGATTGATTTATGTTTTTTCCCCCTCTTAATTCTGAATACAAATTAATGGACTAACAAAAGATATGATGTACCTACCCATCAAAGAGTTAAGTTTTCTCCTTTCAATTGCCTGGAAAGTTTATCTACACCCACAACAAAAATAAAATAGGAAGTACAGGGCAAATTAAAGAAAATCACAAAATTAAGCATGAAGAAAGATTAAAAAAATAAGAACCAGGTAAGAGAATTTAATGTGCAAAATGAGAAAGGAACAAAATATTACTTCTGAGATCTGTATTATTTAATAGTTACTGAGATGACACTCTACCAAATGAGCTTACACAGAAAATTTAACATATGTTTATTGTTTTTTAATTATATATCAAGCCATATGAAATTGGCTAATTTTGAGAAAATAAAGTAAAACATGCTTCCTACCCTCACAGAGCTTACAGTTGAGTGGAAGAAATATTCTCAAATACCTAATTCAAATAGTAATATAATAAAAATTATGTATTTGCCAAGACTTTTCAGTGGCAAGTATCAATCTCACCTCAGAAATTGGTATTTTCAGGTTTATGCTACTGGGAAGTCAAAGACTGCCTACACATAACTTTAGACTTGAATATTCCCAGTGCAGCAACCACTGACATATTTAAAAACAAAACAAAAACAAAAACATGAAGTGATGAATTTGAACCTGGAGAGGTAAGCCAGGACCCAATTACTAAAGGCCTTGACTAAAAGGGAAATGTTAATTGACCTGATGTCCATGACACAGGGGAATTATCAGTAGCCACCTGAACACATGCTGAACTGTCTTGGAGAAGCATGACAGGGTGACAGAAGGCCCAGGAGGATACCATTTGAGTCAGATAGAGAGGATAGTCCTAAACGCCAATCAGGCACTGTTTCTAGAGAAAAAGAGGTAAGACACTGAGCAAATAGTATCAGTTGTTCACACCACACAATAGTATGGAATATAGAAAGAACTTTGGTATGTTTCTAGAAAAACACTGAATTGACAAGGGTAATAAAAATGTGCCTGGAGAATAGCAAATTCTAGTTGGAGAGAACACAAAGGATGCTGACCCAAACCATGTAAACTTCAGCAAGTGGATCACATTCAGGACTCTAAAAGGAATCAACTCACATTAATGAGTGTATTATTAAGAGATACTTTAGATTCTTTTATTGAAAAAAAATATTTAAAAATCTGTCCAATGATTTGTATTTGGAAATCTTTTAAATGTCTAATCTTAAGACTATTTTCCAGTTTTCATCTTTAGCCTTGAAGATAACTAGAAACTATGCAAATAGCATGGTTCAATCTCTAATTATTTCATTCATTGTTTATCCATATGTCTTTTTAAACTATGGCATTCCCTCCAGTGAAGGAAATGAACCAATATTAATATTTTTTCAGACAAGTTGCTGGTTTACAAAACAATAAAGTATTAATTCATAAGTATAATTAACTCAAGTATGATCATTTGAGTTCCCTCCAGTGAAGCAAATGAACCAATATTAATATTTTTTCAGACAAGTTGCTGGTTTACAAAACAATAAAGTATTAATTCATAAGTATAATTAACTCAAGTATGATCATTTAAGTTCTTCCTAGCTTAGTAAATGACTTGATCATTCCTAAACCATTATTTCTAAATGAATTCTCAGTTTTTTCATGAAAGCATGAAAGTTCCCTTACTCTGAAGTCACTCAATCTCTGGTTTGCCTATACATGTGACTCATTGATATTTAAATCTGATATTTAATCTGAGATTTAAATCATCCAAATTATGATTTAGAAATTCTGCCCAGAGAAATATGTAGAAATAAGGTACAAACAAAATTCTGCCTGGGTAATAAATCTGAACAAATACAGTCTATCATACAAGTGGAACCCTAACAAGATTCCTTTGTTGAACACATTTTCAAAGAAGACTTCCTTGGAACCAGTGATTCAATGGTGATCAGTCACATATGGCCTCTAACTTTGGGCAGCTCTACATTACTGATGATGTTAAGTGAAACGATGAGGACACGCAGAGTGCACTTTGGTAAAGCATTCATCTAGAACTTGGAGCTGGCAAACAAACACTAAAAAAATTATTCGATATGCCAAAAATCATATCAAAGCTGAGCTCTGAAGGACAAATAGCCGAAGAGAGGAGAAAAGCAGCATGCTCCAAGAAGGAGGAATGGCGTGTACAATTTTCAGAGGAGAGATAGTGTGGGACCAGGAAACTGGAGAGCAGGAGGGAGGAAGTGATGATTTTTAATCCAGGGAGGTGAGCCAGGACAGAATTACTGAAGGCCTTGGCTTTGGTGTAAGAGCAAGAGGAAGGCAGAAAAGCATTTTCAAGAGAGGAGTGACATCGCTAGATTTACATTTTAGAAAGAACTTTCAGGCTGTGGAGTGAAGAATGGCTTCCAGCAGGACAGTTACAGAGGCTAAGTGTGAAACTATTGAAGTAGGCTAGAAAAAATATGGGAGGAAGGATGGAGAAATGCAGTCTGGAGTCAAACTTAAGTCCTTGGTTTTAAAAAAATCGGCTTCATATTGGCTGTGCCTATTTTACAAACCTCTCTCCTAAAAACAGCTTAACAAAACTGACATTGCACAAGTCTGGCTTCCTGCATAAAGCTGTTTTGCAATGTCCAGACAATGAGACTATACTCTGCAGAATGACTTTGAATCACACTTGTTTTTAAAAATATCTAAAATGAACAACAGATGTTAAAAAGATAATGAAGGCTAAATAACAAAGAAATAAAACAGACTGCCTGGCTTGTCAGTTTACTCCTGATTAAAAAATATCCAGATCAGTACACATGAGTGCAGAGCAATAGCCAGTCATAAACTGTGTTGAGGCAGAGATGAGGTTTGAATTTTCAACTCAAGCAAATGATAGCCTTTTAATTTATAAATGCCTATAGTCTAAATAAAATCATAAATCTATTATCTTCAAATGGATGTAATTTGTAAAGTGTGCTTTCTTTCAATGTAAATCTCCCATGAAATTGATACTAATTAGCTAAGGAACAAACATTAAGGAGAATCCTAAATCCAGGGGCTTTTACCTTTCTCACCAGAACTGTTTCTTTCTTTCTTCTTCTTCTTTTTTTTTTTTTTTTTTTTTTAAGATGTTATTTATGTGAGGTAGGACAGAGAAAGTGAAAGAGAGCATGAGTGGAGGGGAGGGACAGAATGAGAAGGAAAAACAGACACCCCGCTGAGTAGGAAGCCCCATACAGGGCTCCATCCCAGGACCCTGGGATCATGACCTGAGCCAAAGACAGACACTTAATGGACTGAGACACCCAGGCACCCCATCAGAGCTGTTTCTCATGGAGCAAACCTATAATCTTGCCTGGAACTGCTATGCTGGTCCAGAGATGGGTCACTAAAAGGGACAAGTGTCACCATTTCCATGTATTATTTGCCTAGTGCTTACCCCTCATTTGTAGCGTTTCCAAGAAGTTAGAAATTAACATTCTTTCCCTCAGTTGAGTTGCTCCTTTTAATTTATCTATGGTTTCCACCTATATTTCCTAAGAAACAATTAGATGTACCATTAGCTTCATGATGTGATCACGAAAACAACACTAGTCCTCAATCTAAGGACATTGTTTCAACTAAAAAAGATCATTGCCAAATAGTCGTTATTAACAATTTATCATGAAGTGCCATGGTGCTTGCTCTGGCTTTTAGATGTTGTAGAAAAGAAATTACAACTTCTCCATGTTGCTTAGAAACAGAGACCTTTACTTAATGACCTTGAGATTTAATGTGACTTCAAACAAAGTCCAACACAGTTTTTAGCAAAACCTGAAAAGTTTATTATAAGTAGATAATGGAAAAGCAAAGAGTCTTCTAGAATAGCCAGGACACTTCTGGAGATCAAAAACAAGAAGGGTAGGTTTGCCCAACCGGATATACTTATTATAAAGCTAAAGTAATTAAGATTGTGTGATATCCACAGAGAGATAATTATCAGGGTTTTCTCCCCCTCCCCCTACCTTTATCTTTGAAGTACTTTATCTAGGAAGATCTAGCAGGGCAACTTGTCCCAGGCATTATCTTTCCTAGCAGAACATTCATAAACTCCATAACCCATGAATTCTACCTTTGAATATAAGCTGAGCAACCCTTGCATGTGGACGTGAAGACACATAATGCACATAAGACACACAAATGCCAATATAGTGACATGCCTCTTTGTTGTTTTTGTTTCTTAGTTTTTCATAGTTCAAATATGTCCTTATAGTACACATTATCTATTTTTTAAACATGAAACTATGGAGTAGCAAAAAAATTAGGAGGTTGATTTTTTTTAATCAAAAGTTCAATTTTGAACTTTTGACAGTGGGAATCCACATGAACTGGGAATGTGATTCGGTATGCCAAAACCACTCCACATAAATTTTTTCATGAATATTTTGAAGTGCAGATTACAGCGATGTATTGAAGGGAATGGATAGCAGAAGGAGAAGCCAAAAGAAGTCAGAGTCAACACTGGACATGCTCTCTGCTACGCCTGCAGTAAGGTCAGTGGGCTGTTTTGACCAAACAAATGAACAAAAGTATACCAAGTAAGCAATCAGATCCATTGTGCTAGTGATGGCTATAGTCTATGTTGGTTTCTGGAGAGAAATAAATTAATATGCCTAATATAAATACACCCTAGAAGACTACTTCACATCTTAAATATCATTATTATTTGTGAATTTCATATTCTAAAGTGACAGATTCTATCTTGTTTCTTTTTTAGGGTTTAGGGAAATAAGTATTTTATTGGATGCTGAGATAACGGTTTCAGAGAGAAAAAGTTGAGAGCTCATGCTACAGATACACATACACAATTGACAAGTGTGTTACCCAAAAACCACTACCAAAAAACATCATTGCATGCTGAATGCTCCATATTCCAACTGGACCAAAGAAAATATTATCCTGATCAAAATAAATTAAGAGTGTAGTTACTACCTCTTGCTTAAAGAAAATTATGTCAGCTGTATTTACACTTCTCCTATCAATGAACACTCCAAGGAGAAATGTGACGTTTAAAAATCCTGATTTTTATGCAGTTTATCCACAGGGTACATTCTTTACATTCGCTATATTCTCAAAGCCTCAATGAGCTAAGCACCTTACTTACAAGATGAGACTTTGAGCACTACAAATTCTATGAAAATTTTCCAATTAATTAGTGAAAAATAGTAGGTGAGGAGAGGAAGAAACTAAGCAAAGACTCCAGATGGGCAGCCCCGGTGGCCCAGCGGTTTAGCGCCGCCTTCAGCCCTGGGTGTGATCCTAGAGTCCCAGGATCGAGTCCCATATCGGGCTCCCTGTATGGAGCTTCTCCCTCTGCCTGTGTCTCTGCCTCTCTCTCTCTCTCTCTCTCTCTCTCTCTGTCTCTCATGAATAAATATATAAAATCTTTAAAGAGAAAAGAAAAAGACTCCAGACAAGTAAAATGGAAGTCATTCTGCAACCCTTGCCTTTATGATCCTCTCAACAAAACCACAAACCGCTCTCCACTACAACATCTGAAGCAGAAACAGTGACTATCACTTTTAATTTAGAAGAGTAGGAGAACAGTGCTTACATCTGTTTGGATGACCTCGGGAGGGAGGGATTAAAACTCTGGATTTCAAGGAAGGCCACACAGTTTCTGACTTCGTAGTTGTATCTGCAATCTTTAACTGGCTATCCTCATTCCAAACATGTCCCTGACAGGACCTCAACTTCTATTTAAATGCCCTACTCTGTACCACCATTCCACATCTTGCCACCTTTTTAATGAAAGAGGCCAAAAAAAAAAAAAAAAAAAAGAAAAAAAAAGCCGAAGAACAAATATTAAAAAAAAGAGTGCAATGTCTGGTTACAACACAATGTAGAATATTTTATATTCTGTTCTTCCTTCAGATATTATTGTGTTAATTTGACCAGGCAATAGGGGACACGATAAATAGTGAGAGAAACTCTTTTTTTTTTTTTTTTTTTTTTTTTTTGAGAGAAACTCTTAATAAAAGCATCTCTACTTTGTCTGTCAGTCTTCAATAACTTCCTCAGTTGAACAGAATCATTGTCTGAAGGATAGAGAGAGGAGACATCCTGTATGAACCTTTAGTGAAGAAGAAAGACTTCTCACAGTGCAGTACTGTAAAGAGATAATTAAAGCTTTGAGAAAATGCATTCAGAATAAAGGCAAAGGACTGGAATTAGATTAAAAGAAAGCTGAAAAGCAATTTAGTAATCTATAACCTTACATATTATGGTGATTACTTTTTATTTACTTACTTCCCACCTCTAAAACAAATACAAGATTTTTAAGTGTGGAAAGTTAGACAAAAATCAGTAAGAGTGGGAAGGAGAAGATGAAGCAACAGGTAAGTTAGTCCCCATAAATAGAAAAATAAATAAATAGCGAAGGTTTATATACTTGTTGGAAGTGGGCTACAAATTATGCTCCCAGCTTTCAAGAAATCAAATATTAAGAGGTAATGTATCTGGTCACTAGTCACCATGCCCAGAAGACAGAAATAAACTAATTCAGGAAAACAACTCTGTTTTCAAGATACAAGATTTCTCTTTCTTTTTTTCTCTTTTCCTGCCCTCAGCTGCTCAGGGAGCAGACATATTGCATAGTACCACCAATTCCTTCCCCCAAAAGAACTACCGTAACAAATTTTATAAGGCTGATTTTGTTTTATTTTATTTTATTTTGTTTTGTTTTATTTTATTTTTTTACTTCTTTTTAAAGCCTCCTTCAGTGTAGGTTAATGGCATGAGGCCTGAGCACAATTCAATTCAAAAGTAATTTCACAAAGAACTAAACTGAACTAAACTAAACAATTAAACTAAACTACTTAATGGTGTTAATCTCCACTGAAAACACATTATCACTATATATATGCATACATATATATGTATATATGTATATATATATATATATATATATATATACCCACAAATATACACACATGTTGTACTTGAAAGTGTTAGAAGAACATGAGTGAAAATTCATTCAGAAACCAGAAGTATAGTTGAGCAATAGAATGAACTTTTCAAAAGTTCTACCTGTTGATAGAAGGTTTAAGGTAAATATTATCCATTGGAAGCATGATTGTTCAGAAGACCTCTGGATCCTATTCTCTTGTTTTAAATGATTAATTCTATAAACCTCGCTGTATATTCATTTCCAACCTGTTGATGGAAAAAGTCACCAATAGAGTAAAAAGTATTTTAAAAAGTCTCCTAAGGTGACATTCAAGGCAATAACCCAGCTTGAACTATAATTCCATTGGTCAGTCCAACAGCTCTTTATTGCACGCCGGTGTGGTAGATGCCATGGGGGATTCAGAAATGAACAGTAGTGGACCGTGGCCTGGAGAACATGATATACAGTCTAAGTGCATGAAAGAGACACAGAAATGGGAAGGGGGAAGAAAGGCAACAGCAACATGTCTTCCTAAATCAAGCAGAGTCAAAAATGCACAGAGTCCCAGAGGGTTCTGGGTGTCACCTGAGATAAACCTGTAAGGAAAAGTAGAAGATGGACAGATAGGGATGGATTAAGGAAGGAGGAGAGAGAGAAAGGAGGGAGGATTAGGAAAGGAGGACAGGTGGTAACACACCCTATATACTCAGGGAACATCAGGGAGCCTCAATGGGTTCTTAGAGTGTTCAATAATGGGAAGAGGAGTGAGAAGTGACACAATAGGTCTAGGCCACATGGCAAAGGTCTGGAAGGCCATGATGAAGAGCCTGTTTATTGTCGTAGGAAACAGCTCAAGACTTCAGATCTCACGATTACAGCTGCTGATCAATTCATTAATCTTCATAAACATGCTGCTTCTATGATAGGAAATACCTTTTAGGAAGCAAAAAAGCAGAGACAAATTGAAAAGAATCTATGTTGTCTATATCTCTGCAGGAAAGTATCTGATTCTTGCAGAGAAGAAAGCTGTTTGGAGCAAATTAGCATCTTCTATTACTACGTTTTGCTCAAGTATATTCTACTTGATAAAAACCTGTTTCTGAAGATCAAACTTAACAAACACACAACCTGTCCTACTTAAAATAATTTTAAATTTCTATGTGGACATCCATGAACTAAAAATCTTACCCAACCTTAGGCTTCAACTTGTATCAATTCTCTAGAGGAAAAAGACTTTCACATTTCGTGTTTTAAAAATTTTATATGCAATCATGAGTCATTGATTGATTGAAAATCAACCTGCCATGTGTTCATTAATCTGGCTCACATGTACTTTATAGAGAATATTCACTTGGATTAACTTTCTATTATAATTTTCTGTTCTATTTATATATGCAAACAAAAAAATTATAGTAATGATGGTATGTCTAACAGAGATACTCTCCTACACGTTAGTAATAGTTCAAATTAAGCCTTTTAACTCCAATGAAAGCAGAAATTAGAAAAATATGCCACTAGAGAAACAGCGACAATAAATGTATATGATCTTCTAAAAATAAACTATTTCTTTCTAGTACACAGCAATATTAGAAAATTTAAATAGTGGAAATTCCATGGAGTCCTAAACTATTTTTACTCTCTATATAGCAGTACTGAACTTCCTTACTGCATTAAGTCACATTTAAGAGTAAAAACAAGGCTAAAATAATTACATGATTTTAGCCCCCTTGTCCATATTTAAATCTTAGAATTCTCTGAGCCATTAATACATGGTTCTCTTTGACACTGTTACTAGATTTTTTCAATCAATTTAGAATATACAAATGAGTATATAACAATACAAAGATGATTCCAGATTTACAGAACCTAGAATTAGTCTAAGCTTATTTTTATCTAAATACTGGTGTTGAGAAAAACTATTTAGGATGGCAAATACTTCTGAGGTATGTAGACTATCCTAAAAATAAATTCATTATGATAATGAACTTTTAATCCTAAGAGAAACATTTTAAAGCCACATTCTTGAGAATTCGACAATAATTTGTTTAAAAAAATCTCCAGCAATGCTGCAAAAAAGGGTACTTGGTTTTTTCCATCATACAAGTACACCACAAGAATATATTCAAAGTTTACACCTTTACAAGTAGGAGGTGCTTTATAAATGTTGAATGAATCGTTAATTTCAATAAACATGGGAAATAAACACTCCTTATTACAAACTTCCACTCATTTATAAATGGTAAGTTGAATATCAAAAAAATATTGCCCTTAGGAAAAACAAAGTATTGAAGATCATTAATCTGAGACATTTGGAAAGAAAGGAACAGGAGAAAATAGTTTCTCTGCCCTCTGGTGGCAATAAAATCAACTGCAGCAGTTCTAAAGCAATACATAATTAAAATGTCCCTGTTATGAAATCAGATATTTTCCCCTGTGCCAAAATGTCTGTGATAAAAATCCTGATTGCTACATGGTGAATTTCAAGACAGCTGGACTTTTTAAAAATTTCCCCATGTTGAACTTCTACCTAGACTACTTACAAAAGAAATTATTTTTTCTCTTCTTTCTTTATATTTTATATATTCAGTAGGCTAACCATTTAACTCCAAGACTATTCAAAAACTACAAGCAGATTGATATTGAGTAAAGAAGCTGCTTCAGTTTTCAATAAATCTCCAGAACATTTACCAAGAAATTTAAAACCTTTTTTTTTTTTTTTTTTTACTCAATCCTATAAACATACGGGTTTCTAAAGTAATTTTCCACCGTGGACACTAGTTTATAATGAGTTTGTAACACCTGTACATTTATGTTGAACAACTTAGGTATTTTCTAATTCACAAAGCTTTGAATTATCTGGCCAATTTTAGAATGGAATGTTTACTTCATCCTCAATTTGAGAACTTAGAATAGAAAATGTATACATATTCTTTTCTCAATAATATATCATTAATGAAAGAAGCTCAGAAAAAATAAATATTTGCTGACATTTATTCATTTATTATTTACTGTAAATGCATTACTTACAACCAGTGCCAAAGAAGTTTTGAAATAAACAACTTGGGATGCATTTTGGCACATATCTCTCTCTAACCTCTCTTGGCATGTAGAAAATTGTTTTCTTTAAGCATCTACTTATTCCATAAATGTGGTGATGAGGTATCAATACCATGGGGTAAAAGTCGTATGTTTTTAAATCAATGAAAGATAAACAAAAATGGATAATCTATTGATATGACACCCAGTAAATAACAACCTATATCCATTCATGCAGAAGAAAATTATATGGGACAAAGACAAATCAATTATCAGGAAAATTGGAGTTTTAAAGCATTTCACAGTTTTAGAAGTGTTGTCATGATGTTGCCCCCTCCACACACCCCTCCAACCATAATTTGGAGCGCAGAGTCAGAATCTGTGTTTTCTCTGTACGAATTCCCACCAGGGGCAGTGTTTTAGCCGATTTCTAGGTCTCAGATTGGTAAAATTCATTCAAGGACTTTCTCCGAGATTCATCTCACCTGGAATCCCCAGGTGACCTCACTAGGCTTCCATCTGCGACTTTCGTGTTGACATTTGGAGGATACATGTATGCTTTCTGAGGGAAGCGCTTACCACAACTCCCACCTTCCGAATTAAAAGAAAACAAAACCTTGATCATCCTAATCAGAAAGTTTTTTTCTTTTTTTTTTTTTCTTTTTTTTTTTTTTTTTCCTCCAAGTGTTTTTGTTCATTTCACCTCCTCTCGAACTCTAACCTGAGTTCACAAATCTCTGCCACGGTCGCTTTCTCTGCCTGTTTCTTCCCTTTCTTCCTGAGGGGCAGAAATGGTGAGCAGGCACCCAGTTCTCGGGAGGTACCTGGACCCCGGCTCCGCAGCGCCCAGCCTCAGAGAGCCAGCGGGCCGCGGGTGGAGGCTCCCGACCAGACGCGCACCTGGCTGGCATCCGCCCGAGCAGAGGACACTGCCCCTGGGAGGATGCAAAGACCAGGTCTCCGCGTGGGGGCATCGCCAGGGCACTTGGACAAACCCCGGACACGTTCAGGCCTGTCTGCGAAGCCGGTCGGCCGAGGACAATGGTGGCAGGGATTGGTCTCCCGAGGCGCGCCCACCACAGTCCGGTCGCCTCCTCCCCTCCCCTGCGCCCCGCCGCACCTACCCCGCCCCACTTCCAGAGCCCGGCGGGCCCCAGACCTCGAAAGGGAGCTAAGGTGGGGATCGCCTGGGGATGGAAGGTGCGGCCACAGTAAATTTTTCCTCCAGCCAAGGGGGGGGGGGGGGCTGCAATCTCCGGCTGCCACCACGTCTCCCACCCACAGCCCCCATCACGCACTCTCTTAGTCTATCGCAGCAGCAGGGTGGCAGCAGGAGCCAGAGGGGAGAGTGCCCAGGGATGCCAGCTACCGGGAGAGGAATCTACACAAGGTTTGCTCTCACACACCAGAGCCCTCTCTGGGAGACTTGGGGAGACGGTACCACCCCCTGTCGCTCAGGTGAAGGAAGCCCGAAATCCTCCAGACCCCCCCCCCCCCGCCAGTGCCCTTCTCTAAACCGACCATCTTCTCCCCATTCGGAAAGCCCAAGTTTACCCGAAAAGCAATTGCAGTAACTTTCCCAAGGGCAGACAGATGAAGTGGGGGTGGGCTGAGAATGGGGGAGGTGGGGGGGGGGTGTTAGCGAGGTCTTCAGCTGCGCACAAAATCAACAAGCGAAAGTGCATCTTACCATTGATTTGGTTTCCAGGCTCCCCTTCGGTGAACTGAAACCGGTCCATTAAAAAGTGGCAAAGTAACACAACTCCTGCAGCGGCCAGGTCGGCCCTCGGGAACCTCGCCATGCCGCCGCCGCCGCCGCGACCTCCCTCCCCCGCCCCGCCAGTCCTTCCCAGGCGCGCTGGGCTCCGGGGCTCCGGGTGGGGACGGGGGCGACCGGGACGACGGGGTTAGAGCTCTGCGGACCGGCCTCCGCGGAACCTGGAGGCCTTTGTAAAATCTCGATGGGATTTCACACTCAGGAGCTGGGAAGAGGAGCAAGGGAGGAGGGCGAGGGGAGTGCAGTTCTCTCCGGACCTCCGGGTCTCTCTTCGCAACTTGCCACAGCACCCAGACACAGGACAACTGCGGGGAGGGAAGGCCACTTGCAGCCGGGGCTCGCGAACTCTCGGTTCCGCACGGGCAGCGCCACCCGGGTGCCCGCAGACAGGCACTTCCGAGCCCCCGCGGTACGCTCCACTGGGTTCAAAACAGATCTAATTCCACAGCCGGCGCGGCTGCCTTCTGCAAATCCAAGAGGGCTTCGGCTCAGAAGGAACTTTCCCCAGTGTTGGGACGGCCCCCGCGGGAGCTGTGGGTTTGCGGGAAGGGGGTTACTGTGGGCTGGCGAAACCCCTCCGACAAGTTTTTCTTCTTTTCTTCGCCCAACGCAGGGCGCGCGTCCTTTCTCGCAGCCCGAGGGATGGGCAGCCCTAAAGAGCTGAGCCCAGGGAAGGCTCGGGCTGCAGCAATCTAAGGTCCGAAGCCGGGGGTGGGGGGGTGGGGGGGTGGGAATATGTGTGTGTTAAAAGAAAAAAAAAGAAGAAAGAAAAAGAAAGAAAGAAAGAAAGAAAAAGAAGGGGGGGAAAGGGAAGAGGAAGAAAGAAATGAGGGGGAGGGAGCGGGGGCGGGGGGAGTCAGGCCGAAACCTATCGGGAGAGGGCTCCTTCTGGCTTAGGAAGAGGTGGCCACAAGCCCTGCCGAGCTCGGGAGTTTGGTGGCGGAGGAGGCGCCGCCGCCGCCGAGCTCCCCCGCGCTTCTGCTCCACACTTTGGGGAGGGAAGGCAGCTCGCAATTTGCCAGATCGGCCGCTGCACCCTCCTCCCTCCTCCCTCCCCCTCGCTCCTTCAGGCTTCTCCCACCTTCCTCCCCGAAACCGGCAGCTAGCACCGACCTGTCCAATGGCTGCGCTCTCCTCGGGGCTGGCAGAGGAGTCGCCGAGAGACTGAGCCGGAGGAGCGAAGCCAGGGGGAGTGGGAGTGCAGCCCCCGCCCCGCGCGCCCCCGGCAGCCCGCCGCCCCGAGAGCCGGGAGAGGCGGCGAGGAGGGCGAGCTCGGAGCGGAGCGCCGGGCTGCACCTCCGCGCCGCCCGCGCGCCATCCTGCACCCAGCTCCGGCCTCTGCCGCCCGGCCCGCGGCGCCCTCGCCCGCCTGGCCCCCGGCCGCCTCCGCGCACCGCCCGGGCCACCCGCGGCCCCTCACCGCCTCTCCAAACCGCCAGCCGCTGGCGGGGGTTCCCGGGCGCTAAGGGGTTAATTACAGTTCGCCATTCCCGGGAGGGCGTGTGCTGCAGTGGTTGGGGGTGAAGAAAGCGAACCCGAGCTAGTTCGGCCACCGACCCCGAGAAACCCCCTGGAGGGTCGGACCCGGGACCCTCAAGCTGGGAGGAGGAAGGAGGTGCGCGGGAGCGCGGTCCCGCCGCCGCCGAGGCTTTGTAAAGTGTCCGCCCCGGGGGGAAAGCGGGAGTTTAAAGGAACAGGAGGCCCATTGAATTTCCTACGGGGGCTTTAACTGGCAGTCGCTGGCTAGTTTGTTTTTGTTTTTTTCCTGCTCCGGGATGTGCCTCGGAGTTAACCCTTCCCAGTCCTCTCACTAGTTTACATCTTTTGTTTAGTGAACCTCATTTTAAAGGGACAAATACAAAGAAAGGTAGCAAAGCATATTGGTTAAAAATATTAATTCTAGAAACAGACTGCCCGGGGCTAGAATTCCACCTTCCCCCACTAACTAGCTATATGACTTTGAGCAGTTAATCTCAAAGTGCCTCAATTCCTCATCCATCAAATGCGGAGAATGGTAGTAATGCCCTTATAAGGTTGTATTGAATTCAATGAGTTATTACTGTATACTTAAAGAATTGAAAACAGTGCCTGTGCAAAGTACAAGAGTTTATGTTTCCCAAGACACAGGAGAGGGAGAGTCCTAAATCAATGAAGAGTTTTCTTCACTGTTCTTAAATTCAAAAGCTCCTATTAGTCTCTTCTTGCCCACTCTACTTCATGCTCTGAAGATGCTATTGATGAGCACCTACGAAAATGAACAAAATTAACCTAATTCAAAATGTAGTCAGAGGCAATGGCAGCTTACTTTACATACCCCAACAAGCAGCAGCTTACTTTACCGACCCTAGGAAGAAGAAGGAAAAAGATTTTCTCCTTGCTCAGTCATTAACCTAGAAGAGAAACTGCCACAACTCAGCCAATGAGAAGCTGCTACCCAGAACTCTTCCTTTTCTCCAATAAACCTTTCCTGAAAACAACCAAATCCCTCCTGCCCTCTATAAAAGCAAGCCCCTCTCCTTGTTCTTCAGACTTGCCTATGCTTTTGGCATAGCTTGCAGGTCCTAAATTGCAATTCCTCTACTACTCCCAAATCAGTTTTTCTTTGCTGGCTAAATGACTGGAAATTTTATTTTTAAGGTTGGCAGACCTTAATTTTGTCACAAAACCCCACAGGTAATGGATCCAATAATCAAACTACTAGGCTAATTTGATGCAGAAAGGATGCCTCTCTCATGGTGACTTAGCTGGTGAGAAGGGAAACAGGAAGTGCAACATGTCTTCCACAATACAATATTTATATCAGAAATATATATGTATACACACACACATATATATATGTGTGTCTGTGTATATATATATACATATATATATATATATATATATATATATATATCAATGTTATACATACACATTTGATTATCCCAAGACCTTTGCTCTCTCCTGAGCTTTCTTGCAACTGGTTGATTTCCTCCTCACCATACTTAAGAAATCTGGTTCTTTTATTTCTGCTCATCTGAGAGTTGTTTTTGTTTTTTGTTTTTTGTTAAGATTTTATTTATTCATGAGAGACACACAGAAAGAGAGGCAGAGACACAGGCAGAAGGAGAAGCAGGCTCCATGCGGGGAGCCCCCCATGTAGGTCTTGATCCTGAGACTTGATCCCGGGACTGGATCCTGGGACTCCAGGATCATGCCCTGGGCCTGAAGGCAGGCGCTAAACCACTGAGCCTGCCAGGGATCCCCCTCAACTGAGAGTTTTTAAGTTCAATGTAACATCGCAAACAAATTGGAGTACCTAAGATACTTATCTGTTTAACATTACCTTGGAAAACAATTTTCTCATCAAAATTTGCTTGTTGTAGTGGATGTTGAGCTTTTCATCTGCATCCCTACTGAGGTCACTACTTCATGAATCCATGTGGAAAGCTTCTTAAAATGTTTTGTACAACTCCAATTCCCATTATATGCAAAATTATAAGGAACCCAGTAGGAGTCATCTCAAGAAAGCATTACTTCTTTTAGTTTGGGATATTTCCCCCTACTTTCACAGTAGGAAAACAAGGGGCGCGGGGTGGTTCCTCTTTTTTTTTTCTTTTGAAGAGAAGAGAACCAAGTTCCTAGTATCATTTTCTTTTCTTTTCATTGTTATATGCAAATTACGAATATTTTTCTTGTTTGTTATAAGTAATCTTTGCCCTCCTGATTGAAGCTATATACCTTAAATGGAAATTTGATGTCAAACACTGAAAGGAACCCCAGTTGTAATTAATGGTGACTTTGGAGGGTTTTTTATGTTTTGTCTATCATTGGTGCTATTCAGTTGTTTCATTTTACTCACAGGATATTCTGAAGAGTCACCCTCATAGAAAATACTTAGGTATGGGAGAAGAGAGAGGTAAACAAAAATCAGTGATGCATGATATTTTAATGCCCAGAACTAAGAACATAATAAATGTAGGTTTTAATGTTTTGCCTTAGATATCAATTGATAATCATTTATATAAAAATATATACAGTATAACAAGCAACAAGTACATAAAGTATATGTAGGATAGTATGTTCAGAGTGAAATGGAAGGGGCTAATTACTCATGTGATCCTGGCTAATTAAAAGCAGTGAATTTGTGGCCTAAGTGATTTCAGTTTGTGGTACATATACACTGTACCACAGTATTACTGTTTACTTCAATTTCATGGAGACAAAATACGGCGTCTCAGTGAAAAAAATTTCATCTTCCATGTGACTTGAAAGAAGAGTTATAATAAGTGAGGCTCATTTCTATTTACTATAGATATGATAACTGAATTGCTGGGTTTTTAAGCACTAGCTTAACTTTACTAATTAAAATTGGTACAAGGAACCAATTAATCAGAACAAGGAACAAATTAATCAGAAATTTCAACAGAGTAATACTTGAGTTCTCTGTCTAATACAGAGATCTGGAATTCACAGAACATTCTCTTCTAAGATCTTAAGATCATATATCAGAATCACTGTCAACAACGTAGAACTTTAAGCAGACCCAAGCTAATATCTATGGTATTCCAATCTGTTTGCAACTTTTATTTACACCACCCTTCAGGAAGATTTCTCCACATTCCAAGTGCAATACTATCTGTCTAAAGGCAAATACAATGACTTATCACATCCTACTTCCAACTCTAAGTATAGGTTCCAAGGACCTATCCTGAATTCAAAGTTGTCTAGCAGGATACTCAAGAAAACACCATGCTTACTCAAAAAAACAGAATGTAATACAGGCTGTGGAGTAGCATTTAACATTCTTTTTTGCTATTATTTCAAGAAATAGTTTCTGGTCTGTTTTACCGAGATTTGTTAAAATTTTCCACAATTTGGTCAAATAAAGGGACATTGCTATTACTGGATTGCTTTTACTCAGTCCTCAGCTAATATTATGACCTTTCCCTCTGGGTCTCTGGCATTTCCTGTCCCTCCTCATTTGATAGGCATAATTTTTTTGATCTCTGATACAAAATTATAAGACTCATTTGTTCATCTGGGCTGACTTCTGCTCTCAGAATCAACCAGGATTTCATTATACTGCTGATGGATATTCTACCTTTTACCTCTTTTATAGTTTTATGTAAAAATCTTATGAATTGAGTGTTTTGAATCAAATATTTTTAAAAATCACCTAATAGCTAACATCACTTTTTTTTATACAGAAACAGTTAACATGAAAGAATACTTAATGCCTTTTCTCCTCATATCAATACATTTACTATTTAAATGAAATTAACAACATAATTATTATATTTAATTACATTTTAGTCATTCATAATGAAATATATTGCATTAAAATTGTATTCATGTTTATATTATCTTCCTTCTAAATCTTAATAAGCTAAAGTTTAATCAGTAAATAACAAAGTACAAAACTGTGCAAATTTAAGTAATAGAAAAGAAACTATTAAAATGGGATTAGCAGCACACCATCAACACTGTCTGCCTGAAGCTCTTACACCAACCCCACCCCCTTGAGCTCTACAGGTGTTGCTTTTCTCAGGCCAGTATATCTGAGAACCAGAGCAGTGGGCCCATCCCAAGAAGACCAGCACAAACCCCTGCACATACCATGTCTACTGAGCATAGGGTCCTGCAAGCTTCAGTTCTTAGGTCTCTTTTAACAAGCAGACCAGTGCACACGTAGTTAAAACTTGCCATGCTCTGGCCAAGGTCCAAACACTCCCCACTGCAGGCAAGGAGAAAATAATTATTAAAAAGATTAGGTGCATTATCTTACATTTCTCCTTAAGTAGCAATAATGTGTAACAGAAACAGAAACATAAACCTTATGTATCCCTCAATTATAATCAAAGAGAAGTTAAAATCCTGCATTTTTCAAAAAAAAAAAAAAGGAAAATGGGCAGGTGCTCAGCAAGTACTTAGTGAATTAACAAATGAAATAAACATGTGAAAGAATATTCTGCACAATGCCTAATAATGGAGCACATGGAAAGGTTCTGAAAATGTTAACTGCTGTGGACATCCTTGTTAGACTTATATCCTATCCAGATTTTTTTGAACCGATAAAAGTGTCTGAAGTACGGGAAATATGTAACCCAAGTGTCTGCCCCAGCAGCAATCATGCTTCTGTAGAGCCTCTGGTGGAAGGGATTGCTCCTGGCACAGATCACAGGTGCTCTGCACCACACATTGCTACCACTGCTGATCTTCAGTCTTGATGCTTTGTTCTGCATTTCCTTTACTCACCTTGCATCCATCTTCTCTTCTTGTCCTATAAATTATTTTATTTTCATCTTGCTATATGAATTTTATTGATATATAATTCACATAATTTAAGATTAACCCTTTTAAAGTGTCTAATACAGTGGTTGTTAGTATATTCACAACACTGAAATCAAAGCAACCATCTAATTCTAGAACATTTTCATCATTTGAAAAGAAAGCCCATACCCATTAGCCTATTCCCCTTCCACTCAATCCGTGGCAACCACTAATATACTCTCTCTGTCTCTATGGATTTTCCTATTCTGGACATTTCACATGAATGAAATCAATAATATGTGGCCTCTGATGTGTCACTTCTTTCACTTCACATGTTTTCAAGTTTCGTCCATGTTGTAGCTATTTTACTGTCACATATTCCATTGAAGGGATCTACTACTTTTTTTTTTTTTGATCTACTACTTTTTTATATCCATCAGCTGATGAACATTTGAGTTGTTCCTACTTTTTGGCTATTATGAATAATGATGCTATGACCATCCATGTACTATTATTATAATTTGTAGGGACATATGGTGATAATGGTGACACTGTGTAACATTGACAAACTGATTTCCACAGTGGCTACATCTTTTTTACATTCTCAGCAATGTATGAGGACTCCAATTTCTCCTTATTCTCACAGACACTCGTTATTTCCTATTTAAAAAAAATATAGCCATCTCAGTTGGCATGAAGTGGTATCTCATTACCATTTTGATTTACATTTCCCTAGTAACTATTCATATTAAGCCTCTTTTCATGTGCTTATTGAGCATTTGTTTTTCTTCTTTGGAGAGCTGTCTAACCAAACCTTTGCCCCCCTTTTAAATGGGCTGTTTGTTTTCATTGTTGAGTTGTAAAAGTTCTTTATACATTCTGGATATTAGGCTCTTATTAGATATCTGAAATGCAAATATCTTCCCCTATTCTGTGAATTGCTGTTTCACTTTTTTTAGTATTCTTTGATGCATTTTTTTATGAAACCTAATTATATATTCCATTGGTTATTTTTGCTTTTGGTGTCATGTATCAGAAATGCATGCCTAATCCATTGTCATGAAGAGCTACACCTCTGTTTTCTTCTAAGAGTTCTCTTGTTCCAGCTTTTACATTAAGGTCTTTTATCCATTTTGTTTAAATATTTATATACAGTATAAGGTAGGGAACTAAATTATTCTTTTGAATATGGATTAAAAATTGTCTCAGTCATTTGTTGATAAGACTATTGTTTTCTCATTGAATGAACTTGGCATCATTGTTGAAAATAGATTGGCAAAAAGTAAATGGAGTTGTATCATCTCAATTCTATCCCGTTGGTCTATATGTCTAGCCTAGTGCCAGTACCAAACTATTTTGGTTACTGTGCAAAAATGGTAGTTGGTATTTTGGTAGGGATTACATTTAATCTGTAAATTATTTTGGAGACTAATGGTATTTGACAATATCTAATCTTGCAGCCCATGTATGTGGGATGCTTTCCCCCTTACTTCTCAGTCTTCTTTACCTTCTTTAAAATTGTTCTGCAGTTTCAGTGTACTAGCCTTGCAGTTACTTGCCATATTTATTCCTAAGTGTTTTATTATTTCTGATGTTATTGTAGATGGCATTGTTTTCTTAATTTCATTTCTGGATTGTTCATGGCTAGTATATTAGTTTGCCAGGGCAGCTAAAACAAATTGCCACAGACTGGGTGGCTCAGACAACATAAATTTATTTCCTCACAGCTCTAGAGATCAGAAGTCCAAGACTAGGCTGTCAGTGGGTTTCATTTCTTCTCAGGGCTCTCTCCTTGGTTTGCAGCTTGCCACTTTCTCTCTATATCCTCATCTGGTGCAGCTACATCCCTGGTGACCCTCTGTGTGTCCAAATTTCCTCTTTTTATGAGGATACTAGTCGGATTGGATAAGGGCCAGAGATGCCTGGCTGGCTCAGTTGGTAGAACATGAGACTTTTGATCTCAGGATTAGAAATTCAAGCCCTGTTGGGTATAGAGGTAACTTAAAAATAAAATGTTAAAAAAATAGTGGATAAGGGCCTACCCTACAGGCATTATTTTAACATAATATCCTTTTTAAGGGACCTATTTCCAAATATAGTCACATTCTGAAATACTAGGATTAGGATTGCAACATATGAATTTGTGCCTGTGTGTTGGGGTGGGGGAATAGAATTCAGCCAGTGACAGCTAGTATATGGCAACAGTATTGATATTTGCTTATTGTTTTTGTATTCTGCAGTCAACCTTGCTGAATTCATTCATTAGAACTCTAAATAGTTCTTGATGTGTACATATTTTTTCTTCTTGGGAAAAATGTCTACTCAAATCCTTTGCTTATTTTTAATCTCATTATTTTTTGTTTTGTTTTTTTGCTAATAAATTGTATGACTCCCTTATATAATTTGGATATTAACCCCTTATCAGACAAATGGTTTGCAAATATTTTCTCCCATTACATAGGTTGCCTTTTCGTTTTGTTAGGATCATTTCTTTTGCTACACAGATTTTTCATTTTATGTAGTCCCACTTGTCATTGTTTTATTTCTTTGCTTGTGCTTTAAGTATAGTATCCAAGACCAATATCAAAATTTTCCCCTATGTTTTCTTGGAATTTTACAGTTTCAGGTCTTATATTTAATCCATATTGAGTTAATTTTTGTAAGATAGGTATCTAGTTTCATTCTTTATGTGTGAATATCCAGTTTTCCCATCACCATTCACTAAAGAGACTGCCATTTTTCCATTAATTAATCTTGAATAATTTATCAAATACTAGTTGACCATACATGTACAGGTTTATTTCTGGGTTTCAGCTGTGTTCCATCAGTCTGCGTGTCTATTTTTATGCCAGTGTGATACTGTTTTGATTATCTTTGTAATATAGTTTAAAATCAGTAAGTGTGATACCTCCCTCCAGCTTTGTTCTTTTTCATGATTGCTGTGGCAATGTGGGGCCTTTTGTGGTTCCATATGAATTTTAGGATTGTTTTTTCTATTTCTGTGAAAAATGCCTTTGGAACTTTGCACTGAATCCATAGATGGCTTTGGGTAGTACAGACTTTTTAATAATGTGAATTCATCTGATCTATAAACACAGGGTATCTTTCCACTTATTTGCGGCTTCCTCAATTTCTTTCATTTATGTCATAGTTTTCAGTGTACAGACCGTTCACTTGATTTATTGCTAAGTATTTTATTGGTTTTGATCCTACTGTAAATGGATTACTTTCTAAACTTATCTTCTACAGATAGTTTGTCAGACGTATAATGTAGAAATACAACTTATTTTGCATCTTGATTTTGTATCCTAAAACTTTACTGAATTCATTTATTCATTCTAATACTTTTTGGTGGAGTCTTTAAATTTTTCTATATGCAAGATTATATCAGAGACACCCTTAATTACTCTTTTATGATTTGGATGGCTTTTCTTTCTTTTTCTTGCCTAATTTCTCTTAGGACTTCCAGTACAATGTTGAAGACAAGTTGCAAAAGTAGCACCATTGTCTTATTCCTGATCTTAGAGGAAAGGCTTTTTTTATTTTTATTTTTTATTTTTTTTTATTTTTTATTGGTGTTCAATTTACTAACATACAGAATAACCCCCAGTGCCCGTCACCCATTCACTCCCACCCCCCGCCCTCCTCCCCTTCTACTACCCCTAGTTCGTTTCCCAGAGTTAGCAATCTTTACGTTCTGTCTCCCTTTCTGATATTTCCCACACATTTCTTCTCCCTTCCCTTATTTTCCCTTTCACTATTATTTATATTCCCCAAATGAATGAGAACATATAATGTTTGTCCTTCTCCGACTGACTTACTTCACTCAGCATAATACCCTCCAGTTCCATCCACCTTGAAGCAAATGGTGGGTATTTGTCATTTCTAATAGCTGAGTAATATTCCATTGTATACATAAACCACATCTTCTTTATCCATTCATCTTTCGTTGGACACCGAGGCTCCTTCCACAGTTTGGCTATCGTGGCCATTGCTGCTAGAAACATCGGGGTGCAGGTGTCCCGGCGTTTCATTGCATTTGTATCTTTGGGGTAAATCCCCAACAGTGCAATTGCTGGGTCGTAGGGCAGGTATATTTTTAACTGTTTGAGGAACCTCCACACAGTTTTCCAGAGTGGCTGCACCAGTTCACATTCCCACCAACAGTGTAAGAGGGTTCCCTTTTCTAGAGGAAAGGCTTTTGATTTTTCACCACTGAGTATGAGGTAAGCTATGGGCTTGTATATGACCTTTATTATGATGAAGTATGTTCCTTCTATGTCCACTTGTTGAATTTTTATTATGAAAGGATTTTGAATTTTGTTAAACACTTTTCTGCATCTATTGAGATGATGCTGTATATCACATTTATTGATTTGTATATGGTAACCATCTTTGCATCTCAGGGATAAATCCCACTTGATCACAGTATATCTTCCTTTTAATATGCTGTTGAATTCAGTTTAGTAATAGTTTGTAGGGAATTTTTGAATGTATATTTATCTGGTATTTTGTCTATAGTTTTCTATTCTTGTAGTATCCTTATCTGGCTTTGTTATCAGGGTAATACAAGCCTCTTAACATGAGTTTGAGAATGTCCCCTATTTAATTTTTGAAGGAGTTTGATAGTTGGTGTCAGTTCTTATTTAAATGTTTGGTAGAATTCACTGGTGAAGCCATCTGGTTCTGGGTTTTTTTTGTTGTTGTTGTTGTCGGAAAATTCTTGATTATGGATTCAATCTCTTACTATTGATCTACTTGGACTTTTCTATCCCTTCATGATTTAGAATTGGTAGGTTGTAAATTTATAGGAATTTATCCATTTCTTGTAGACTGTTAGATTTCTTGGCACATAATTGTTCATAGTAGTCTAGTATGATCCTCTGTATTCCTGTGCTATCTATTGTAATGTCTCCTCCTTAATTTCTTTTTTTTAATAATAAATTTATTTTTTATTAGTGTTCAATTTGCCAACATACAGAATAACGCCCAGTGCTCATCCCATCAAGTGCCCCCCTCAGTGCCCGTCACCCATTCACCCCCTGCATCCTCCTCCCATTCCACCACCCCTAGTTTGTTTCCCAGAGTTAGGAGTCTTTATTTTCTGTCTCCCTTTCTGATATTTCCTACCCATTTCTTCTCCCTTCCCTTCTATTCCCTTTCACTATTATTTATATTCCCCAAATGATTGAGAACATATAATGTATGTCCTTCTCCGATTGACTCATTTCACTCAGCATAATACCCTCCAGTTCCAAACACGTTGAAGCAAAAGATGGGTATTTGTCATTTCTAATGGCTGAGTAATATTCCATTGTATACATAAACCACATCTTCTTTATCCATTCATCTTTTGATGGACACCGAGGCTCCTTCCACAGTTTGGTTATGTGGACATTGCTGCTAGAAACATTGGGGTGCAGGTGTCCCAGCGTTTCATTACATCTGTATCTTTGGGGTAAATCCCCAAAAGTGCAATTGCTGGGTCGTAGGGCAGTTGTATTTTTAACTCTTTGAGGAACCTCCACACCGTTTTTCAGAGTGGCTGCACCAGTTCACATTCCCACCAACAATGTAAGAGGGTTCCCCCTTTTCTCTGCATCCTCTCCAACATTTGTGGTTTCCTGCCTTGTTAATTTTCCCCATTCTCACTGGTGGGAGGTGGTATCTCATTTTGGTTTTGATTTGTATTTCCCTGATGGCAAGTGATGCAGAGCATTTTCTCATGTGCGTGATGGCCATGTCTATGTCCATGTCCATATGGACATGTCTGTGAGATTTCTCTTCCTGTCTTTTGCCCATTTCATGATTGGATTTTTTGTTTCTTTGGTGTTGAGTTTAATAAGTTCTTTGTAGATCTTTGAAACTAGCCCTTTATCTGATAGGTCATTTGCAAATATCTTCTCCCATTCTGAAGGTTGTCTTTAGTTTTGTTGACTGTATCCTTTGCTGTGCAAATGCTTCTTATCTTAATGAAGTCCCAATAGTTCATTTTTGCTTTTGTTTCTTTTGCCTTCCTGGATGTATCTTGCAAGAAGTTACTGTGGCCGAGTTCAAAAACGGTGTTGCCTGTGTTCTCCTCTAGGATTTTGATGGAATCTTGTCTCACATTTAGATCTTTCATCCATTTTGAATTTATCTTTGTGTATGGTGAAAGAGAGTGGTCTAGTTTCATTCTTTTGCATGTGGATGTCCAATTTTCCCAGCAACATTTATTGAAGAGACTATCTTTCTTCCAGTGGATAGTCTTTCCTCCTTTATTGAATATTAGCTGACCATAAAGTTGAGGGTCCACTTCTGGATTCTCTATTCTGTTCCATTGATCTATGTGTCTGTTTTTGTGCCAGTACCACATTGTCTTGATGACCACAGCTTTGTAGTACAACCTGAACTCTGGCATTGTGATGCCCCCAGTGATGGTTTTCTTTTTTAAAATTCCCCTATTCGGGGTCTTTTCTGATTCCACACAAATCTTAAAATAATTTGTTCCAATTCTCTGGAGAAAGTCCATGGTATTTTGATAGGGATTGCATTAAACGTGTAAATTGCCCTGGGTAACATTGACATTTTCACAATATTAATTCTGCCAATCCATGAGCATGGAATATTTTTCCGTCTCGTTGTGTCTTCCTCAATTTCTTTCAGAAGTGTTCTATAGTTTTTAGGGTATAGATCCTTTACCTCTTTGGTTAGGTTTATTCCTAGGTATCTTATGCTTTTGGGTGCAATTGTAAATGGGATGGACTCCTTAATATCTCTTTTTCAGTCTCATTGTTAGTGTATAGAAATGCCACTGACTTCTGGGCATTGATTTTGTATCCTGCCACGCTGCCAAATTGCTGTAAGTTCTAGCAATCTTGGGGTGGAGGCTTTTGGATTTTCTATGTAGAGTATCATGTCATCGGCGACGAGGGAGAGTTTGACTTCTTCCTTGCCAATTTGAATGCCTTTAATCTCTTTTTGTTGTCTGATTGCTGAGGCTAGGACTTCCAGTACTATGTTGAACAGCAGTGGTGAGAGTGGACATCCCTGTCTTGTTCCCAATCTTAGGGGAAAGGCTCCCAGTGCTTCCCCATTGAGAATAATATTTGTTGTGGGCTTTTCGTAGATGGCTTTTAAGATGTCGAGGATGTCTATCCCTACACTCTGAAGAGTTTTGATCAGGAATGGATGCTGTATTTTGTCAAATGCTTTCTCTGCATCTAATGAGAGGATCATATGGTTCTTGGTTTTTCTCTTGCTGATATGGTGAATCACACTGATTGTTTTACGAGTGTTGAACCAGCCTTGTGTCCCGGGAATAAATCGTACTTGGTCATGGTGAATAATTTTCTTAATGTACTCTCGGATCCTATTGGCTAGTATCTTGTTGAGAATTTTTGCATCCATGTTCATCAGGGATATTGGTCTATAATTCTCCTTTTTGGTGGGGTATTTGTCTGATTTTGGAATTAAGGTGATGCTGGCCTCATAGAACGAATTTGGAAGTACTCCATCTCTTTCTATCTTCCGAACAGCTTTAGTAGAATACATATGGTTTCTTCTTTAAACGTTTGATAGAATTCCCCTGGGAAGCCATCTGGCCCTGGGCTTTTGTGTCTTGGGAGGTTGTTGATGACTGCTTCAATTTCCTCTCTGGTTATTGGCCTGTTCAGGTTTTCTATTTCTTCCTGTTCCAGTTTTGGTAGTTTGTGGCTTTCCAGACATGCGTCCATTTCTTCTAGATTGCCTAATTTATTGGCATATAGCTGTTCATAATATGTTTTTAAAATCGTTTGTATTTCCTTGGTGTTGGTAGTGGTCTCTCCTTTCTCATTCATGATTTTAGTAATTTGAGTCTTCTCTCTCTTCTTTTTAATAAGGCTGGCTAATGGTTTATCTATCTTATTAATTCTTTCAAAGAACCAACTCCCGGTTCTGTTGATCTGTTCCACAGTTCTTCTGGTCTCGATTTTGTTGAGTTTTGCTCGAATCTTTATTAACTCTATTCTTCTGCCTGGTGTAGGATCTATTTGCTGTTTTTTCCCTAGCTCCTTTAGGTGTAAGGTTAGCTTTTGTATTTGAGTCTTTCTAGTTTTTGAATGGCTGCTTGTATTGCGATGTATTTCCCCCTCAGGACTGCTTTTGCAGCATCCCAAAGATTTTGAACGGTTGTATCTTCATTCTCATTAGTTTCCATGAATCTTTTTAATTCTTCCTTAATTTCCTGGTTGACCCTTTCATCTTTTAGCAGGATGGTCCTTAACCTTCACGTGTTTGAAGTCCTTCCAAACTTCTTGTTGTGATTTAGTTCTAATTTCAAGGCGTTATGGTCTGAGAATATGCAAGGGACGATCCCAATCTTTTGGTATTGGTTCAGACCCGATTTGTGACCCAGTATGTGGTCTATTCTGGAGAAAGTTCCATGTGCACTTGAGAAGAATGTGTATTCAGTTGAGTTTGGATGTAAAGTTCTGTAGATATCTGTGAAATCCATCTGGTCCAGTGTATCATTTAAAGCTCTCGTTTCTTTGGAGATGTTGTGCTTAGAAGACCTATCGAGTGTAGAAAGTGCTAGATTGAATTCACCAAGTATAAGTGTATTATTATCTAAGTATGTCTTAACTTTGGTTATTAATTGATATATTTGGCAGCTCCCACATTCGGGGCATATATATTGAGGATTGTTAAGTCCTCTTGTTGGATAGATCCTTTAAGTATGATATAGTGTCCCTCTTCATCTCTCACTACAGTCTTCGGGGTAAATTTTAGTTTATCTGATATAAGGATGGCTACTCCTGCTTTCTTTTGAGGACCATTTGAATGGTAAATGGTTCTCCAACCTTTTATTTTCAGGCTGTAGGTGTCCTTCTGTCTAAAATGAGTCTCTTGTAGACAGCAAATAGATGGGTCCTGCTTTTTTTATCCAGTCTGAAACCCTGCGCCTTTTGATGGGGTCATTAAGCCCATTGATGGTCAGAGTCACTACTGAAAGATATGAGTTTAGTGTCATCATGATATCTATTCAGTCCTTGTTTTTGTGGATTGTTCCACTGGACTTCTTCTTAAAGGGGGATTTTAAGAGTCTTCCTTAAAATTTCTTGCAGAGCTGGTTTGGAGGTCACATATTCTTTCAATTCCTGCCTGTCTTGGAAGCTCTTTATCTCTCCTTCCATTTTGAATGAGAGCCTTGCTGGATAAAGTATTCTTGTTGCATGTTCTTCTCATTTAGGACCCTGAATATATACTGCCTGCCCTTTCTGGCCTGCCAGGTCTCTGTGGAGAGGTCTGCTGTTACCCTAATATTCCTCCCTATAAAAGTCAGGGATTTCTTTTCTCTTGCTGCCTTAAGGATCTTCTCTTTATCTTTGGAATTTTCAAGCTTCACTATTAAATGTCGAGGTGTTGAACAGTTTTTATTGATTTTAGGGGGGGATCTCTCTATATCCTGGATCTGAATGCCTGTTTCCCTTCCCAGATTAGGAAAGTTTTCAGCTAAGATGTTTTCAAATACATATTCTGGCCCTCTGTCCCTTTCGGCACCCTTGTGAACCCCAATTAAACGTAGGTTTTTCTTCCTCAGGCTGTCATTTATTTCCCTTAATCTATCCTCATGGTCTTTTAATTGTTTGTCTCTTTTTTCCTCAGTTTCACTCTTTGCCATCATCTTGTCTTCTATTTCCCTCACTCGTTCTTCCACCTCGTTAATCCTCGTCGTTAGGACTTCTAGTTTGGATTGCATCTCATTCAATTGATTTTTAATTTCTGCCTGATTAGATCTAAATTCTGCAGTCATGAAGTCTCTTGAGTCCTTTATGCTTTTTTCTAGAGCCACCAGTAGCTGTATAATAGTGCTTCTGAATTGGCTTTGTGACATTGAATTGTAATCCAAATTTTGTAACTCTGTTGGAGAGAGGACTTTTTCTGATTCTTTCTTTTGAGGTGAGGTTTTCCTTCTAGTCATTTTGCTCAGTGCAGAGTGGCCAAAAACAAGTTGTATTGGGAAAAGGAGCAAAAGAGAGGAGAGAAAGAAGGAAAGAAAAGAGAAAAAGAAAAAAGAAAAAAGGAAGAAAAAAAGAAAAAAAAGGGAAGAAAAAGAGAAAGAAAAAAGGGTGGGGGAAACAAACAAATAAAAAATCAAAACAAAACAAAACAAACAAACAAACAAACAAAAAAAAAAAAAACAGGGGGGAGTATCTTCTGATTCTGTATACTTCAAGTCCCTTGACTTCTCCTGGAACTTGTCCGTCTAGCTGGTCTTCTGGGGAAGGGGCCTGTGGTGCTGATTTTCAGGTGTTAGCACTTGGGGGATCTGCTCTGCCCCCTGCCTGGTGCAGGGCTCAGTGGGGGTTGTTTACCCCGTGACGGGCCCCAGGAGGAACAACCCCAGTGGCAGCGGCCTGCTCTGGAGCCTTGGAGTCAGCTCCCGCAGTAACTCCTGAGCTCTCCCTCTGCAGGGCCTGGAGGCTCCGGGGCGGGGCCGCTGAACTGCTCAGCTTGGGGCAGGAGCGTCCTTGCTGTCCTGGGCCCTCCCGGCCTCTGCCTGTCCCAGGGGAGGCCGGATCCTGGGCTGTGTCCCGGTGCCCTGTGCTCCTGGCCTGCACTGTTGGATTTGCGCTCCCGCCCCGCCCCCCCTCCGTGGAGCCACTGCCCGAGCCCCTCCGAGCTGCTCCCGGGTCCAGCCGTGCAGCGATGCAGCCCTTAGGGAGATCGGCGCACTCTCCCCCGGCGGCAGTTCTTCTGTTAGTGTCCCAGGGAGCCTGAGGGCATCCCCGCCCTCCTGGGATCCTGCTCCAACTCCCTGCGAGCCCCTTTCCGCCCGGGAAGGTTGGTGCAGCTCCTGCGTCTCCGGGACGGGGCTCTCCTGTCCTGGGGACACTCGCCCCGGCCTCAGCCCGGCTCCTCGCGGGGCCCCTCCCCCTTGGAGGCCTTTGTTTCTTTACTTCTTTTTCCCCGTCTTCCTACCTTGATAGAAGCGCGAACTCTTCTCACTGTAGCCTTCCAGCTGTTCTCTCTTTAATTCTCAGGCCGAATTCGTAGATTTTCAGGATGATTTGAAGGTTATCTAGGTAATTTGGTGGGGACAGGTGATTTGGGGACCCTAATCTTCCACCATCTTGCCCCTCCCTCTCCTCTTTAATTTCTAATTTTTTTTGAGTCCTCACTATTTCTTGGTCAGTCTAGGTAACAGTTTGTCAGTTTTGTTATGTTTTAAAAACAACTCTTAAAAAAATAAAAAATAAAAATAAAATAAAATAAAACAACTCTTAGTTTCAATGCTCTCTTCAATTATTTTTCCTATTCTTTAGTCCATTTATTTTTGTTCTGCTCTTTGTTACCTTTTACATTTGGCTAACTTTGCTCTTAGTTAATTTTTCTTTTTATATTTTCTCAAGGCATACAGTAAGATTATTTGAAATCCTTCTCTTTTCTCCATGTAGGCAGTTATTGAAAACTTCCTTCTTAGAACTGTTTTTCTTCATCCCATAAGTCTTGATCTGTTGTTTCCATTTTTATTTATCTCAAGATATTTTTGAATTTTCTTTTTGATTTCTTATTTAACCTATTGGTTTTCAGCAAAAAATTGGTTGTTTAATTTCCTCATATTTGTTAATCTTCCAATTGTTTGGCTGTCGTTGATTTTTAGTGTTTTACCAATGAGGTTGGAAAAGATATTAGCATAATTTCAGTCTTTAAAAATTTGCTAAGACTTGTTTTGTGATCTAACATATGATCTATTCTGAAGAATGTTCCATGTGTGCTTGAGAGGAATGTATATTTTTCTGCTGTTTGATAAATTGTCCTACATATAACTGTTAGGTTCATTTGATCTACAGTATAGTTCAAGTCCAATGTTTATTTAGTAATTCTCTCTATATATGATCTATCTATTGTTGAAAGTGCAATACTGAAGTCCCCTACTACTATTGTATTACTATCTATTTCTTTCTTCAGATTTGTTAGTATTTGCTTAATATATTTAGGTGCTCTGATATTGTGTGCATATGAATTTATAATTGTTACATCCACTTGATGAATTTACTCCCCTACCATTATATTGTCTCTTATAATTTTTAATTTAAAAATATTTTGTATGATATAATGTATGCATCTTTGCTCTCTTTTGGTTTCCATTTCCATTTTTGAGCCTATATTTATCCTTAAATCTGAAGTGACTCTCTTTGCAGAGAGCAATATAGTTGGGTTCTGTGTTTACGCATTCAGCCATTCAATACCTCTTGACTGGAAAATTCAACCAATTCATTTACATTTAGAGTAAATAATGATATGTAAGGACTTATTATACCATCTTGATTGTTTTCTGGCTGATTTGTAGTTCCTTTCTTCTTTTCCTGCTGTCTTTGTGAATTGATGATTTCCTATAGTGGTAGACCTTGATTCATTTCTCTTTATTTTGTGTGTATCTACAATAGGTATTTACTTTGTGGTTACCCAGAGGCTTAAATAAAACAGCTTAAAGATATAACAGTGTGCTTTAAGGTGATAACAATTTAACTTAGATCATGTACAAAAACTGTTCTTTTACTCCTCCAACCACATTTTATGTTTTCATGTCACAAAATGTATATCTTTTTAAAATATTTTTTAAAGATTTTTCATTTATCTATTCAGAGAGAGAGAGAGAGAGAGAGAATGAGAGACACAGAGACAGAGAGACAGAGACACAGGCAGAGAGAGAAGCAGGCTCCATGCCCGGAACCTGATGTGGGACTCCAGGATCATGCCCTGGCCAAAGGCAGGTGCTCAACCACTGAGTCATCCAGGTGTCCTTTTACGTCTTTTTAAAATTGTATATCCATTAACAAATTACTGTAGATACTGATATTTTTAATACTTATGTCTTGTGATCTTTATGCTAGAGTTAAGTGATTAACACACTATCCTATTATAACATTGGAGCATTTTGAATTTGACTATATACTTTACCAGTATGTTTTCTATTTAGACTCATTTTCATGTTACTAATTAGTATTCTTTCATTTTAGCTTTAAGAATTCCTTTCAGTATTTCTTATTAGACAGGTCTAGTGGTGAAGAGCTCCTTTAGCTTATATTTGTCTGGGAAAGCTTTTATCTCACCTTCATTTCTGAAGGACAGCTTTTCCAATAACTTTAGTTGGCATATTTTTCCTTTTATCACTTTGAATATATTATTCCAGTCACTCCTGACCTCTAAGGTTTCTGCTGAGAAACACACTGATACTATTATGGAGGGTGTTCTCTTTTAAGTGACAAACTTCTGTTACTACATTTAAGATGCTCTCTTTCTTTTATCTTTGGCAGTTTTATTATGATGTGTTTTGGAGAAGATCTCTTTAATTTACTTGGGGACCTATGAACTTCATGGAATTGAATGTCCAAATCTCTCTCCTCAGATCTGTAAGTTCTCAGCCATTATTTTTTTAAATAAGCTTTCTGCTCTTTGTTTTCTTTCTCTTTTCTTCTTCTGGATCTCCAATAATGCATAGATTGTTTCTCTTATCGGTGTCCTATAGGTCCCAGAGGCTTACTTCATTCCTTTTCACTCTGTTGTCTTTTTGATCCTCAGATATAACAATTTCAAGTGATCTCTCTTCGAGTTCATGGATTCATCTGCTTGATCCAGTCTGTTGCTGAAGCTCTCTACTGAATTCATTAGTCATTGGATTCTTCATTTTTAAAATGTCTGCTTGATTCTTTGTTTTCTTTCTCTTTGTTGAACTTCTCACTTTGTTCTTGTATGATTTTCCTGATTTTGTTGTTTACATGTGTTCTCCTGTAGCACTCTGAACATCATTAGCATAATTATTTTGAATTATTTGTCAGGCAATTTGTATATCTCCACTTCTTTGTGATCAATCACTAGTTTATTCTATTCATTTGCTAGTGTTGTATTTCTAATTCTTTGGGATTCCACTAGCCTTGCTAGGTATCTTTGCATATGAAGAAGCAGTCACCTCTTTCAGATTTCATGGTAACTTTGGTAAAGAAATATTTTCACTTGTGGGTGAGTGGATGCTGGAGTATGCTGTGACCCTTGGCTTAGTGGTATAGAGCAGGGACATCTGATAGCTCTGGGTCCACAAGTGAGTGGGTGAAGACTTGTTGGCTCAAACCAATGTGGTCCACAGCAGTGACAAAAGCAGAATCCCACTGAGAGCTACGGAGGTCCTCATTGACAGAAAAGGATATTGATGTCCTCAGCAGCATCTCCAGTTCCAGTAATTGGGGACCAGCTGACAATAATGCTGGCTGGAGTTGGTGACATTCACCTGGTTGGCCTTGGGGCCAGCTGTGGAAGCCATTGTATTGTGGCAGAGACTGGCTAGAGATACAAAATTACTGGTGTTTATTTTTTCACTTGATTGCTCATTTGTTTTGTTTCTTAAATTCCATATTTGAGTAAAATCATGTGGTATTTGCCTTTCTCTGACCAACTTACTTCATTTAGCATTATATACTCAAGGACCATCCATGTTGTCACAAATGACAAAATTTCATTCTTCTTTATGGCTGAGCAGATTTCCATTGCATTTGTGTGCACACGCGCACGTGTGTGTGTGTGTGTGTATCTGTGTATCTCCCATCCTCTTTATCCATTCATCTATGGATGGACACCTAGGTTGTTTCCACATCTTATGTATTATAAATAATGCTGCAACACACATACTGGTGCACATATATTTTCAGATTACAGCTTTCATATTCTTTGGATAAAAATTCCAAAGTGGAATAGCTTAATCATATGGTATATCTGTTTTTAATTTGTTGAAGAATATCCATACTAGTTTCCAGAGTAGCTGCATCAATTTACATTCTTAAAACAAAAGTGTATGAAGGTTCACGTTTCTCCACATCCTCTCCAACATTTGTTATTTGTCTTTTTTGACAATAGCCATACTAAAAGGTTTAAGATGTTATCTCATTGTGGTTTTGATTTGCATTCTCCTAATAATTAATGATGTTGGACAACTTTTCATGTGCCTTTGGATGTCTGCATGCCTTCTTTGGAAACATCTTTATGCACATTTTTTAATTCTTTTTTATGAAGTTGTATGAATTATTTATATATTTTGGATATTAATCCTCTACTGGATATATCATTTGCAAAACCTTCTCTCATTCGCTAAGTTGCTTTTTCATTTTGATGAAGGTTTCCCTCACTGTGCATAAGATTTTTAGTTTGATGCAGTCCCATGCAGTTTATTTTTGCTTTGTTTCCATGCCTTTGGGTCGGATCCACAAAAACATCACTAAGAAAGAGTGATAATGACACTATCAAAGAGTATACCACCTATGTTTTCTTCTAGTAATTTTATGGTTTCAAGTATTAACTTCTTTAATACATTTTGTATTAATTGTTTTTTTATGGTTTAAGGGAATGGTGTACTTTCATTATTTTGCATATGGCTGTCCAGTTTTCCCAGAAGCATTTATTAAAGAAACTCTCTTTTCTCCATTGTATGTTCTTGGGATCCTCTGTTGTAAATTGTTTGTCCATACATATGTAGGTATATATATATATATATATATATATATATATATATATATACATATTTTCTGGGCTCTCAATTCTATTCTATTGCTCTGTATGTTGGTTTTTGAATTTCTTTTTTTAAATACATATTTTTTTCATTTATTCATGAGAGACACAGAGAGAAAGAGAGGCAGAGACACCGGCAGAGCGAGGAGCAGTATGTATGCACGTATACAGCCCGATGTGGAACTCGATCCAGGACTCCAGGATCATGCCCTGGGCTCAAGGCAGGCGCTAAATCACTGAGCCACCCACGGATCCCCAGTATGTTGGTTTTTATGCCAATATCACACTGTTTATAATTACTATACCTTTGTAATATAGTTTCATATTAGGGAGCATGATATTCCCAGTTTTTTTCTTCTTTCTCAAGCATAGTTTGGCTGTCCAGGGACTTCTGTGGTTCTATAGAAATTTCAGGATGATTTGTTCTAGTTTTGTAAAAAATGTTGTTGGACTTTTGATAGAATTGCCACTGAGTATCCAGATCGCTTTGGGTAGGATAGACATTTTAACAATATTAATTCTTCTAATCCATAAACATGGAATATATTTCCATTCATTTGTATCTAATTTCATCAGTGTCTTATAATTTTCAGTGTACAGGTCTTTCATTTCCTTGTTTAAATGATGCCTATGTAGTTCCTTTTTGATGCAAATGTGAATGGGATTGCTTCCTTAATTTCTGTCTGATAGTTCATTATTAGTGTACAGAAACACCACAAATTTCACATACTGATTTTATGGCATGCAGCTTTACTGAATATACTAATTTTAACAGGTTTGTTTTGGGTCTTTTTGGCAGAGACTTTAGGGTTTTCTAAATACAGTATCATGTCATCTGCAAATAGTGACAGTTACTTCTTCCTTTCCAACTTGGAAGCCTTTTATTTATTTTTCTTACCTTACTGTGGTGACTAAGACTTATAGTACCATGTTGGGGAAAAGTGGCAAGAGTGGACATCCTTGTTTTATTCCTGATCTTAGAGAAAAAGCTTTCAGTTTTTCATCATCCACTGTGATGTAAGCTGTAAGTCTGTCATTTATGGCCTTTATTATATTGAGATGCATTCCCTCTTTACTCACTTTGTTGAAAGTTTTTTATCATAAATGGATGTTGAATTTTGTCATATTTTCTGCATCTATTGAGATGATCTTTCAATTTTTAGCCTTCATTTTAATCATATGGCAGTTTATGTTGATTTGCAGATGTTGAACTATCTTTGCATCCCTGGAATGAATCCCAGTTGATCATGGTATATAATTCTTGTAAGGTATTGTTGAATTTTCTTTGCTAATATTTTGTTGAGGATTTTTACATCAATGCTAATAAATCATATTGGTCAGTATTTGTGTGTGTGTGTGAGTGGTCCCCTTGTCTGTTTTTATAACAGGGTAATGTTGGCCTTGCAAAATGAGTTTGGAAGCATTTCTTCCTCCTCAGATTTTTCTAAGAATTTGAGAAACATAAGAATTCAATCTTTAAATATTTGACAGATTTACTATTGAAATCATAGGATTCTGAACTTTTGTTTGTTGAGAGGCTTTTTATTACTGATTCAATCTGCTGAGTAGAAGCTGGCCTATTCAGATTTTCTTTTTCTTCATGATTCAACCCTGGAAGTTATATGTTTCTAGGAATGTAGCCATTTTTTCTAGATTGTACAATTTGTTGGCATATCATTATAATAGTTTCTAATGATTCTTTGTATTTCTTTGGTATGTTTTAACTTCTCTGTCATTTCTAATTTTATTTATTGAGTCCTCTCTTTATTTCTTGGTTAGTCTAGTATTAAGTTTGTCAACCTGACTTATATTTTCAAAGAACCAGTTCTTAGTTTCATTGATCTTTTCTATTTTCTTTTTAGTCTCTCCTTCATTTATTTCTGCTCTGATCTTTATTGTTTCCTTTATTCTTCTGACATTACGCTCTGTTCTTTTCGTAGTTCCTTTCAATATAAAGTAAAATGATCTATTTGTGATTTTGTTGTTGTTCCTGGAGGTAGGCCTGCATTGCTATGAACTTCCCCCTTAGAACCACTTTTGCTGCATCTTATAGATTTGGTGTGCCATATTTCTGTTTTCATTTGTCTGTATTTTTTTATTTCTCCTTTTATTTCTTCAATGACTCAGTAGCATATTGTTTAATCTCCACATTTCTGTGGATTTTTTCCCAGTTTTCTTGTAATGTATTTCTACTTTCTTACCATTGTGGTTGGAAAAGATGCTTGAAATGGTTTCAATCTTCTTGCATTTATGGAGACTTGTTTTGCAACCTAACATATGATCTTTCCTGGAGAATGTTCCATGTACACTTAAGAAGAATGTGCATTTTGCTCCTTTTGGATGGAAAGTTCTTTATGTATCTATTAAATCCATCTGGTTTAATGTGTTATTTAAGGCTGATTTTCTCCGCTGATTTTCCGTCTAGATGATCTATCCAATGATGCAAATGTGGTATTAAATTACCTTACTATTTTTCCTTATTCCTGCCAATTTTTCCCTTTAAGTCTGTTAGTATTTGTTATATATATTTTGGTGCTCCTATGTTGGGTACATATATATTTATAAATGTTATATCTTCTTGCTGGATCCTTTTATCATTCTGTAATGCTCTTCCTTATCTTTTATTACAGTGTTTGTTTTAAAGTCTATTTTATCTGATATAAGTATAGTTTTACTGTCTTTCTTTCCATTTTCATGGAATATATTTTTCCATCTCTTCACTTGCAGTGTATGTGTGTGTGTGTCCTTACTTCTAAAGGGAGTCTCTTATAAAGCAGTATATAGATAAGTCTATTGTGACAACTCTGTAAATTAAGATATCTCCCACTCTCCAGGGTTTGTTGTTCCCCTTTTTTATGTATCTATTGCTTATTTAGTAACTTTTGTGAATTAATTCCATAAAGTCTACATTCTTTGTCATGTGTGGCCACTCAAGTCTTTATTTAGTTAGCCTAGTGGTTGTTAATGATTGGACAGAGATTTACTTAAATGACTGGAACCCAAAATTCTCTCATTCTTTGCTGAGTGGATCTGTGTATATGTTGTATGCTTTCAAACCTAGTCAGACAGTTTACAACTCCACCTTAAGCCTTCATTTCCTGTTTGTGTATGGCCTCATGTTCAGCCAAAGGTGAGCAGTTATAACCTTGTAAGGTCTTTCTTCCGCAGGCACACAATTCTACATATGCATCAGACCTTCTAGATTTCCAGGAATATGTTGGAGTTTTACACAAAGCCAATTAGACATACCTTTTCTAGTTTTTCGTTTTAAGATTTTTGGTTAGTCTATTGTTTGCCCTAACATTTATCAATCTCCCCAGTTAACTGTCATGGTAAAACACTTGCCTATAATTCTTTTTATAAGTGCTCCTTTACTCACCCTCTACTGTGCCATATGGGAGAAGGCTTTTAGTATAGGGTGTGACCCAAGTTAGCCTTGTAAGTGGGCTTCCTAGGGGCCGTTTAGACAGGTAAGATATTAAGAGTTCTTTGGAAATAAGGCTTTGAAAGAGATTGTTATATTTGCTCATCCAGTGGCTGCCGTGGTATATCAGGAATGCAGACTGTTAATTTTCATGGCTACTACTGAGCTGGAGAACAGAGGACAGTACTAAAGCAGGATAAAATGCAAAAAAACCTTACTGGTCTTCTTGAGATTCAACCACTTTTTCTTGAATAAACACTCCCTAATTGATGTTAGCCTTTGGTTAACTTTCAGAATTGTAAAAAGATTCTTTCGATAATTGCGTAAGTTGCTATTATGGAAGAGTACATTTTTGGAGATTTTTACTCCACTGCTTCTGCTGACATCCACCCCTGAACATTTTTAAATAGTCTGAAAATGTTTGGGATTAAGAAGGGATATAAATAAATAAATCTGAATAAAAATGAAGCATAACAGACAGAAGAACATTATGTAAAGGCTAAAACACATGATTTAAGTAAGTTAGTTCTTTTAAAATGTGAGAAAGGTAGATAGGATTACATTTGTATATTGTTTTAAGAAAAAGTTTCAAGAAATTTACAAAATACATTGATTTTCTTTTATCTTTAATATGCATTGCTTTTAAAAATATAACATATGTAATAGTGCTAAATGTTCACTTTTTAAATTCATTAGCCTCGTGGACCCTACTCTAATACTATACAGCTATGCTATTCACTGCTTAGCCCCTGTTGCATAAGTTTTAATTATTCACTTTTAATCTTTAAAAGAGAAATAAACATACATACATGGAATTTAGCTTCTTTCTTATTAGAAATCTCAGCATATAATTGAACTAAATTTATGAATTTTATTTTTTCACTTGATTTCTTCTAAAGGTATCTTTGTAAGCAAAAAAAAAAGTTATTTATTTTCTTATTTATTTAAAGCATGAGCTGGGGAGAGGCAATGGGAGAAGGAGAGAGCATCTTTTTTTTTTTTTTAAAGATTTATTTCATAGAGAGTACACAAGAGGGGGGAGGGGCAGAGAATAAGAACCATCATGCAGACTCCCCAGTAAGCATGTAGCCAGCCTTGGGGCTCAATCCCACAACCCATGAGCTGAGCTGAGCCCAAACCTAGAGTCAGATATCCAAATGACTGGGTCAGCCAGGCAGCCAGCCAGCTAGGCAGCCTGGGAAAGACAGACTGGGAAGTAGGCTTCCCAGTCAGTGCAGTGCTCCATCTCACAACCCTGAGATCATGACTTGAGCCAAAATCAAGAGTCAGACATTGAGCTACCCAGGTACCCCAAAAATCTGTTATTAATAAGTCCAGTTTCAACAAGTGAACAGATAAAGAAAACAATATAGGATTCTTAAAGAGATAGAAATTTCCATATATGCAAATTTTCACTAAATGATCAATTTTATTTTAATATAAAAACTATTTTAATGCTAATTGTTGTGGACCTCAGCCCATTCTTTTGTGCTCTCCACATATTTTCTAGTGGGATTTTACTCTGTCCTTGAAATGGCTTTAAGATCTCAAATGAAATCAAGATGTTTCAAATTCTCTAGCTTCCTCTTAAAAATTGTGGTAAGATATATATCATAAAAGTTCCATCTTAACCATTTTTAAATGTATAAATCACTGACATTAAGTAATTCACATTGCTGTGCAGCCAACACTGCTATTCATATCCAGAACTTTTTCATCCATCCCAAACTGAAACTCTGTATCTATTAAATAATAATTCTCAATCTTCCTTCCTTACAACTCCTAGTAACCACTATTCTACTTTTTGTGTTATGAATTTGCCTGTTCTAGGTACCTCATTTAAGTGGAATCATACATTTTTCCTTTTGCATATGGATTATTTTACTTAGCAAGATATCTTGAAAGTTCATCCATGTTATAGCATGTGCTAGGATTTCATTCTTTTTCAACCTGAATAATAATACTGTTAATATAATAATATTATATTATATGTATATAACACCTTTTAATCTATTCATTTTTAACGTAATTTTTTTTTTTTTATTTTTTATTTTTTAAATAATAAATTTTTTTTATTGGTGTTCAATTTGCCAACATACAGAATAACACCCAGTCTCATCCCATCAAGTGCCTCCCTCAGTGCCCGTCACCCATTCATCCCCACCCCCTGCCCTCCTCCCCTTCCACCACCCCTAATCTATTCATTGCTCACATATATTGGACACTATTTTAACAAGAACATTTATAATAAGTCTACATACACAATCAAGAACTCCATTGGAAAAAAAGAATATTATATCAGCAACTGAAAAAAAATTACACTGAATACAAATCCCTTAGGACACAAGCATATATTATAATCCCACATCTACATGGCTAGTATGTAGATAAAAGTGAAATTTTATCTATTCTGCTGGATACAGACACAATCTGATTGCTAGCTGAAATGTAACTTTTACCTGTTTTTTGTTTGTTTCATATTAATATATTCTGTGTAAAAATATGTAATTATTCTTAACTTTAAGATCACAAAACACACACCAGAAGGACTAGTGACTGACAGCCGGGGTTGTCCAATGAGAAGCCCACCTGGCCTGTGCAGCGTGGAGCCTTGCTTCCCTCCGGGCCAATAGGAAGGGCTCAGGGGGGCGTTTTTTTTTTTTTTTTTTTTTTTTTCCAAATATTCAACAACTTTCACTCTTCCAGCAAAGTATTTTTAACGGCAATCAACTATATGTAAGGCTATGTGTTAGTTATGTATGGGCTGCCAAGAGGGACAATGCAAAATCTCTGGCTTTCTATAACAAGCAAGGAGGAGTGGTAGGGTCTCAAGAGAAAACTAAAGAAACCTTCTCTTTTATTCAAGAAATAGTTCTTCATGATACAGTTGAGGAAGCTGAAATTGCCAGAAGACTCTTATTCAAGCCCATCCGTGAATATGCTGTCCTTTTTTTGTATCTTCACTGAGGAAAGATGAGAGAAAGTGCTTCGGCTGGAACATGAGGTCCACTTGGAGACAAAGGGAAATCCAGATCAGATGCTTGAATCCTTGCAAGAGCCCTCCTTGCCTTATCAGCTGCTCCCCAAACCTCCACCGACTGGGAGGAGACTCCTAAAACATTCCAGGTTTTTGTGCAACATCTCCAGTGGCAGCTTTCCAAAGTTTTTACTTCATCGTTTCTTGTGGCTCTTTCTCATTTGGGGAAATGCGAATGCCTCCCCCTCAGCCGGTGGGACTACTTGATAATATATCCTGCTTGGCACTTATTTTGCAATAAGCATGTTTTGTTTTGTATCCTGTTAGTCTGGTTTTATATTTTATTCTAACCTACGTTTCTATTGACATGTTTCAGGATTTTCCTGGCAATCTGGTTTCCTTCCCCCTGAAGCTCTGCTTTGTTCCCTAAAATATTACTACCATTTTTTTCTTACTAGACATTTTATTTCCATATAGCTTCTCTCTTCTTTTATTCTCCAACAACAACAAAAAATACCATAGAGTTGACTTACTATATACATTTTATTACTATTAGGAAGGAAAATTAGTAACACAATTACCACTGTGCACTACTTAGATTTGAGAAATGTTAAATAGGTTATCACAACTACAAGCAACTTTTATTAAGGAATGAAGGCCAAACCTCATGAAGGGATTTGGATGATTAAAATCAACATGTGTAAGAGGTAGGATTGCTTATGCAATGTGATGTAAAAGCTTGAGAAGTCAAGAAAAGGGTGTGGTGAAAACTCTTTCAGCTGTATACGCAGTCAAGTGAAACTTGATGGCTCCAGCAAGTTTCTACACACCCACATAAAACAAGCTAATGTCAACCAGTAACTATGCTCCTTTTTTGGTCAGAAAGAAAAATAAACCCACAATTTTGTAAGAGAACATACTCAGTTCACATATGATCCTCAGCAGATCTGAACTAAAATTTCTAATGTTAAGGACAATATTTTTGTTCCTACCTGCTCTGTTAAAAAAACACTAGATTCTACTGTACTAGAAGAGGATTAGTAGACAAATATATATATGAAATTAGTTTAATTAATATAATGGGAAATCCCTATTTTAATAAAAATTAAGCTTAAAATAGCTTTCAAATAGAATTGATAGAGATGATATGGTCAAGTTGGATACAAGATTACTTTCACAATGGTTTAAAACCAGATAGATCTATCCAGCACCTTTCAAGAAAGGAAGATGCAAAATCCTGGTCAGAAGGCATTGTGTTCCAAAGGTCCAGGTATATCATTTGAAATTTTAATCTAGAAAAAATATTTCTATAACATATATATTGTAAAGTATGTTAATACTATAATAAATTACCAGGAGAGTATAAAATACCTTTTTATTTCACGATACTACTGAAATTGTATTCATTAAAAAGAAAAAAAAATTGTTAAAACAAAAACATTCAAGCATTAGCATTCTATATGGAATGTCTATATAAGAATAGACAATTAATAACCAGAACAGAAGAGTGAAAGATATATCAGAGTGATATATGGGATAATGATACATTGATCTAATAAATAATAAATAATACTATAACAATAAACCACAAGAACAACAAAAATAACCACATTATTCTCTACATTGAGCTTTCCTATAGATTTCTGTCAAGTTTGTCAGAGTAAGGTATTTTTAAAAAATGTAATTTTTTTGCCATTGTATTTTTGTGATAGAACATTAGTATTTATTTAGTTGTGGCTAATTCACTGAAATATACAGGGTTAATTGAAATTCAGCATAAAAAGAATGAAGGAACATTCAAATTCAGGTATTCTATGACCTACTTAAAATGACAGAGAAATCACAGTATAGTTTATGTATTACAAAGGCAAATCAAAGCTTTAGAATCTTAGAGCATCATTTTTTTTAAATAAATGGCAATGTTGTATTTTTAATGAATGCTTAATTGTACATAACTGGCAAAGTCTATTAGTTTCCTTTAATACTTAGAAGATTCCATTTATTATTAAAGAATCCAATAACCCATTTTTTTTCCAGCTCTACAGAATTTGGTCCGACATATTTTACTACCTGTGTGTGTTCTCTTCTTCTGATTTAATTCTAGTTGTCTTGATTAAATCATCAATCATTTTTAGGAAGATTTTTCTCCGTATTGGTTTTTTGGTACTGCCTCACTGGTTTTAGCTATTTGCTACTTTCTATTCCTGATATGTCACTTTGAAAATATTTCAGTGACTTTCTTATATTAAGTTTTCTAGTAGCATTTTAGTTTCAGTTCATTTTTCTATCTTTTTATCCTTCATTCTTTCTATATCTTTCCCTTAGGTGTTGAAATTTTGGATTTCTATTTCTATTTGGGACCTTCAGGGATCCCTGAGTGGCGCAGCGGTTTGGCGCCTGCCTTTGGCCCAGGGCCGATCCTGGAGACCCGGGATCGAATCCCACGTCGGGCTCCCGGTGCATGGAGCCTCCTTCTCCCTCTGCCTGTGTCTCTGCCTCTCTCTCTCTCTCTCTCTGTGTGACTATCATAAATAAATAAAGAAAAAAAAATCTATTTGGGACCTTCAAAAAATAAGTAGCTTCCCCACATAATAAATGCTACCTGATATTATCATTATGTAGTTTGTAAATATTCCATAACCCCTAAATCCTCTGACACTTACGGGTAAGAGCTTTCTAATGTATTGGATTTGGATGATTATAATAGCTGCTTACTTTTCCTTATTTTATGTACTAAGAAATGTTTTCTTTCTTTTTTTTTTTTTTGAAATGTTTTCTATTAACCCTGAAAAGACCATTTGAGCTTTGTGTTTTGTGCAACATGGCAAGTAAAGAGCTATACTTTATAGGGACTGAGGGCTAACTTTTCAATGTACCTGATGAAGGTCAACCAAGATCAAAGTCCAACCAGAAAGGTTTGTATCATAGTACAGAGGATATAATGATAGATAGGCTGGTGATGTCTGAACCTGGATGCAGAGAATGTACGGAGGTAGGAGGAACAGAAGAATCCTGCTGGAGTGAAGAGAAGTACCTTGAAAGGTAAAAAATCAAGAGGTTACATTTTAAAGACTCAGAAGATCTTCCGAAGCTATGAGGATGGAGCATGGTCTAGGTAGCCATAAACGCATTAGCAAGTGATGACCATGGATGACTGACACATGACATAGTGTGTAGCAAGTTTCTGGAGATAGCATAAAAGAATGATTTCAGATAAAGGACAGAAAGATATACAGAGAAAACTGTCATGAAGTTGCAATATGATGATCTCTTTCTCTGTTCCAAGTAATACCCCAAAGTCCTAGCATCATCAACTGACCTCATGACTTGTGGAGTCAATTCTGTAAGCCATAAAATTGGGTCTAAGATAAATAATGACAATTTGAATCAGTACCTGAATTTTTACTCTAAGCATGATTGTGTTTTATATAAATGCATTTCTCAACAGGATGAGTTCTTGTAAGACTCGGGGATAATTGGGGGAAAGGAGGCTATAATGACAAGAAAAAAATAATATTATAATTTTGTATTGGGGAAACAAAGAAAATCTACTTTTGAAAACACAAATTACAAAAAAAAAATCTTCTCAGCTAATGGGAATACAAAAATGGTCACATCCTTAACTGGAGTTGGGATGCAGCTGGCACACACTGGAAAGAGTCATATCAGAATTTTCATGATAAATGAGTAAGGTTTTGTTTATCAAAGGAGGACATGAAATAAAGAAGAATATCACTGTTGCATAATGACAAATCCAGTGTTGTCAGTCAAGTAAGTGTGTTCAACAGTCGACAACTAAGTAGCTTGGAATGGACTACAATCAAAGTAGGAATTGAGCTAATTTAGTGGTATTTAAAAACCTTAATTATTGTCATCATTATGGGCGGTTCCACAAAATGTCAATCATCAATCTAAACTTAGTACTTACAAAACACATGATAGGCATACATCTGACATTAGATGAATGTGTACTTTAAAGTCTATAGAATAAATCTTAGAAAAATGTGACATTAGCTCCTAAAGGAGGGTTGCTTTAATATCACTATTGAACTATCTCCAACAGTATTGCTAAGTATGCCTGTTTTATACACACGTTTCTCATCCACACCCCTGCCTGCTGAATTGATTCAACGAGTCTGAGTCGGGGTGGAATGTGGGAAACTCATTTTTAAGAAGGTCATTAGGACAAATCATGGGAGACTCTTAAATCTAGGAAACAAACTGAGGGTTGCTGGAGGGGAGGTGGGTGAGGGGATGCGGTTACTGGGTGACAGGCATTAAGGATGGTATGTGATATGATGAGACTTGGGTGTTTGCAAACTGAATTTGAATTAAAAAAAAGGGGGGGCAACTCCTTAGGTGATGAAGTGATACAAGTCATCCTAATACCCCACTTGGGGAACAGTATCCTAGGGTAAAGGCATGACAATAAAGATCCTTTCATCATATATGTGTATATAAATGGATTTTTTTTTTACTATCTCTCAAATGTTCATGGCAAACAGGAAGATTAAAAAAAGAAATTTTACCTTTATAAAATAATATTTTTTAACAAAAATCTTCTGTAGCATCTAAATTTCTGAAGTCAGTGTTATTAGATAAGAGAGTAAGAAGCATAAATTAAAAATTAACTATAAAGCACATTCCTCTAAGATTAAATTCATTTATATAATGAGGTGTTGTAATTCAGAATTTAGAAAGCAATAGCAAATTGAGGGCAAGCCCATCTTATTAAATAGCTCCTCCTTAGTTATGAGTTTACATATTTTCAGAGCTTAAATCCTTTTGATTCTAAAACCATTGTTTCACTTTCAGGGCTTTTTAGAGATATCTGTGGGATTTTTTTTTTCTCTTTGTTTTATTGATTAGGATAAGTAAAAAATATCTATATGGGACAGGCCATTATTCATATATTCTCATTATTTTAAAGAGAAATTAATTTCTACCTAGGAAAAAGATTAGCCTTTTAATTACAAATAAAACCTCTTGTGTGTAATACGGAGACAAACAGACATCTACTATTTAATTATTATTCATTTTAATTCTTAAAAAATCTTTTTATCAGTGAAGTTAATACACAAACCACACTGTCTATATCTTTATCTGAGAAGATAGTTTATTGGTTTTATTGTGAAATATAAGAAACAAAATAAATACTTTGTGTTTCAAGTATTGCACAAAAAGTTTTAGCCTCATTATTGTGTTTTTATTTGATATTTAATCCCTATAAAATTATAGGGATTAATTCAAAATGTGTATCTTTTCAGTGGTAGTATTTCATACTTTGTGGTTCTTACATAAATTCTATTATCTAGAAATTTAAGTATTACAATGTTTAGATTGACTAAGGTAAAAGAATTGCTTTTCCTAATAAATCAAAATGATTGTTTCAGTAAAAACTGACATTATACATACAGTTTGAGATATAAAAGCTATTAAAAAAGTTACAGATCTTGAGAAAGTCTTTTTACTTAAGACATTTTTTTTTTTTTTGGTGAGTCCATTAAGTCAAATTTCTAGTTTTGTGATATCCTACAATAAAAATGAATCTTCATCCTCATAACTGAGTTGTGTTCTGCTTAAGTAGAGGGTTTGCCCAAATTATGACCGAGCTTGACAAAGAGACCTATTCTCAAGCTAGATTGTAAAGTAGCCACTGTGACACCCTAACAAAACAGTAGAGTTACAGTATGGGAAACAATACCCTTTTCTTCCCAGTTCAAAACACAAGCCAATTTGACTAATTTGGGAACTGTGACAAAATTAGTAATAGCTTGTGAGTAATTTGAAGATTTCATATGTTTCACTTATATTTAATACTTTGGATATAAGACAAACAGAAAATCGAATGCACATTAGAAAAAAATAGCTACAATTAGTTCATTATTCATTTTAGCCTTTTTCTTTTTCTCCTTTCTCTTAATGCCTATATTTGCCTTTTCCTCTCAAGAAGATTTTACATATTTTTGAGTCTCAAAGTGTTATTGTCATAAATAAGCTATAACTTACAAAAAAACGGTGGCAATGTTTCTTCAAGTTTTTCTTAAAAGAAAACCCCAGTGCTTGCTTTGTCAATATATATGTGCATTCTAAAACTGGAACAGAACAGAGATTAACACAGCTCCTGTGCAAGGATGTTTCACACATTTGTGAATCATTCCATATTTGTCAGTCTTTGTCCTGGAAGAGATGGGGGTGGGGAAGCAGGATGGCAAGGGAGCTTAAAGAGTATTAATCTCTACCACTTATATTTTATTCATTTCATTATATAAAACACCAGTGGTAACAAAAATCTTGGTGTGTGAATGTAGTGTTGGATGATTCTCTCTACTTTCTCTGTATTTTAAATTAGAAAAATCTATCATCATAGTAGTCCTTCAATTTCCAAACCTATGAAAATTATCAGAGGTGTGTGCCAAGACTTATTCATAACAATATCCCCTTACACAATATTTATCATAGGGAAAATTGGAAACAATATAAAATTTGAATATAGGAACAGCTAAGTAAATTATAGTACAGTAACATGATTATTATGTATTTATTTGGGAATCTTGTTTATTGTATTAGTTTCCCACTGCTGCTGTAAAAAAATTACCACCGACTTCGTGGCTTAAAACAACACATATTTATTATTGTGTAATTTTATAGATCAGAAGTCTAAAATGGGCCTCACTGGGAAAAATCACAATGTCAGTAGGGCTGTATTCCCTCTGAGGAGAATATTTTTATTTTTTCAGGTTTTAGAAGCTATTGCATGTGCTGGGTCTCAGCCTCTTGCTCACATCATTCCAACCTTTTGTGTCCATCTTCATGTCTCTTACCACTGATTCTGACCCTCCTTCCTCTCTCCTATATAGACCCTTATGATGACACTTGCCTACTAGAATTATCCAGGAGAATGTATCCAACTCCAGATGTATTAAATTAACCAAATCTGCAAAGTCTGTTTTTCCATGTAAAGTAATATACTCACAGGTTCTGGGGATTATGATGTGGGCATGTTTGGGCAGAGGCAGGGACATTATTCAGCCTAGGACATTTTATAAGCAAATAAGAGCATATCAATATTTAAAGAGCTTAGGACAGTGCCATGAACAAAACGCCTTCCACCATGATCTGTAAAAAGAATAGGCTTGTGAACTTCTCACCGATTTCACAGCCTGATCTAAACCATCATCTCTTGCCTGGTTAATTCCAAGAGTCTCCTCACAGGCCTCCCTGCTTCTATCCTCACCTCCACCTAAGTCTCAGCACAGCAGCCAAAGTGATCTGCTTAAAACATAAACCAGATTTCTCCTCTGCTTAAAACCCTACACTGTTTCCCCCATTTAATTCAACTCTACACCATATGTTGCCCCTAATATGACCTATTTAAACAAACCTCATTTTTATTCGGCTCACTACACAGGCCTGTTATTGTTCCTACAAAACACTAGCCTCATCCCCACCTCAGGACCTTGTCACTTGTGATTTCTTCTGCCTGGAATATGCTCCTCCCAGATATTCATGTGGTTCACACCCTCATTTCTTCAGATTTGCTCACTGAGGCCTATCCTGATCACCCATTTAAAATCTCAGCTGATCCATTTCTATACTCCCAATCTTCCTATTTTTTCATAGCACAGCACCTTTTGGTATTCTAAGGGTATTTTTTTTTTAATGCTTATATTTCCTCATCCCCAACTGAAATATAAATTCCAAAGGACAAGAAATGCCATATGTTTTGTTCAACAAAATATATTTTTTCATTTCCTTGTAAATGCTTACACAGTATGCATTGTAAGTGCAAATGTGAGTGCTTACGTAAGCACTCAGTAAATAACTGTTGAATGAGTGGTAAGATCCTATTATGGGCCAGTTTCTGTCCTAGGTGCTGAGACCACATGAGAAAATTTGATAGAGAGTTTCTCCTTTATTGGAGCTTTCTTTTCTTTTCTTTTCTTTTTTTCCTTTTCTTTTTTTTTTTTTTTTTTTTAAGATTTTACTTATCTATTCACAAGAGACAGAGAGAGAGGCAGAGATAAAGGCAGAGGGAGAAGCAGCTCCCTGCGGGGAGCCCAATGTAGGACTGAATCCTTGGACCCTGGGATCATGACCTGAGCCAAAGACAGATGCTCAATCATTGAGCTACCCAGGCATCCCTGGAGATTGCTTAAAGATCTGCCTATCGAAATCCACTCTACCCAAGTCCCCAAGTTGACTGAGAAGAAAACACTTGATGAGAAGTGGTAAGGCTGGAGATTATTAATTAGCCTTGCTTTCTTTATAAACCATCCCCACCCTTACCACTCCTATATTTTTGTCTCAATTACCAGGTATTGTTTTACTGATGTTTTGGAGATTGATTCAAATGAATGTAGTTGTTAATTGATGGTGCCATGAAAAACAAACAAAAAACAACATGACAATCTGTCTAAGTGTTGTAGGAATAAACCAGTGGGAAAACAGTCTCTTTAAATTACATAATTTTACATATACATATATATAAGATATATTCACATATTCAGGTAGAATTGACTACAAAGTGAATTGGCCTTTTACAAAAATATTTTCTTATCGATGATCGTATTTAAACTGCATAAGTATAAACCTCTGTCTGAAGTGCATGCTTTAGTATGTTACATGAAGTTCTGACACAATTATCAGGTGACTTTAGGCTAGAATTTCTCCACTTGTTTTTCTGGAAATCACACAGATATCAGCCATCTTTAGAAAAGAAGCAAACCAGGGAAATCAATCATTAGTAAACAAAAGTTTTAGTCTAGCTGATTTATACTTTGCCATTTCCTTTTTATGGATCACATACTCCTTTTTTTTTTTAAAGATTTTATTTATTCATGAGACACAGAGGGAGAGCCAGAGACATAGGCAGAGGGAGAAGCAGGCTCCTCACAGGGAGCCCAATGTGGGACTTGATCCCCAGATCCAGCATCATGCCCTGAGCTGAAGGCAGATGCTCAACTGCTTAGCTACCCGGGTATCCGAGATCATGTACTCTTAAATTTTAGAAGAAACGTGCTGATGTTGCATTGTTTCAAATTTTCTTTAAATCAGAGAGTGCAGGGCTGGAACACACCAAATGACTGGCATTCAACTTTCAACTTTCTGATCTAAACAATCAGGCGTCCCACAAATGAGATTAACAAAGACCAAAGAACTGAATACACTGTTCTACTTGATTTTACTTTTTTCTATTGCAATGAATATTGTGTTGAAATCACCAAGTGTAACTATTAAAGAATATTATAGTTTAAAGATTAAAAATCAAAATTTGAAGAAATTCAACTATATGGTTACCATAGCCAACTATGTCCTCTTGGCTTAAGTCTCCCCAAGACTTTCCCTTCACATTTGGTGAGAAAATATAAGCAAGTCTCAATTTCTTCTCAAATATACATCAGACATTTGAAAACTAGGTAACCTTCTGAAAGGCATCCATTATTTTATGTATTTTTGCTCCATGACAATTATTCATTTTTTTTATTATTATTGAGGACTTCTAAAAAACAAGATTTGATGAGTGGGTGGTTGGCTCAGTCAGTTATGTGTCCTTAAGATTCTCTCTCTCTCCCTCTCTCTCTCCCTGCCCCTCCTCCCACTCTCTCTCTTAAAAAAAAAAAAAAGGAGAGAAGATTTGAGAAGGCACCTATATTTTCGAAATGTTGGTAAATTCTGATTTATGATATTATCAACTATAATTTTGGTATTTTAATATGTGGATAGTTTCTGATTATATTTCCAAGGCAATAACAATAGTATTAACTAAGGTACAGTTAAATACTCATCAGATAATTTTTTTTACTTAGGAATGTTTTATAGTTTTATATGGAAGTTGTATCTTGCTTGAAAACGGAAATGTTCAAGTCCACATTTTTTTAATCTCAATCATTGATACCTCTAAATAACTGATATGGCTATTTCCTTGTTATTATTTGTTTCTTGTTTCTAGTTTCAATCAAAAGATCTGAGACCTGAGAATAGTTTATCAGTTATGTGTTCTGGAAGAGGCCATCTAGTACTTCTGAGCATCACTTCATCTATGATATGTAGATAGTTATTTCTGTCCTACCTCACAGGAGGTTTGTAAAAATGAAACAATATAAAGGCATGCTGTAAGTGCTAAAACAACTAGAAATACAGTATTATTTTCTATCAGAGACAGTAAGTGCTTAGATAAGTATTCTCAGCATAAGTATAACTAAAGTGTCCCTCTGACATTTTGTCCAGATTACTTTTTTTTTTTTAGGAAATGGGGTGTCATGAAATAAAGACAACTATCACATGATTCCATTTATATGAGTTATCTAAAATAGTCAAATTCATAATATCAAAGACTGGGATGGCAGTTACCAGGGGTTAGGGGAAGGAAGAAATGGGGTTATTAAGCAAGAGATATAGTTTCAGTTAAGTAAGATGAATAAGCTCTTGCGGTACCTGGGTGGCTCAATCAGTTAAATGCCCAACTTTCAATTTCAGCTCAGGTCATGATCTCAGTGTCCTAGGATCAAGCCCCATGTTGGGCTCTGTGCTCAGTAGGGAGTCTGCTTGAGGAGTCCCTCTCTCCCTCTCCCTCTGTCCCTCCTCCTGATGTTCATACCCTTTCTCTCTTTCCCCCTCTAAAATAAATAAATCTTTAAAAAGAAAAAGAAAAAGAAAAAAAAGATGAATAAGCTCTAGAGATCTGTACTACACCATACCTATAGTCAACAATACTGCATTGTACCCACAAAAAAATTTGTTAGGAGGACAGAGCTCATGTTACGTATTCTTACCACAATGAGGTGAAAAGAAAATACCCTATCATGTGTTTATATGATTCCACTAATATGAAATATCCAGAACAGGCAAATCTATAGACACGGAAAGTAGATTAGAGGTTGTCAGGGGCTGGGGGAAGGGAAGAATGGGGAATTAATAAAGAGTTTCTGTATTATGAAAATGTTCTGGAAATAGTGATGATGGTACAATACTGTTATTATAATTAATGCCACTGAATTGTACATGTAAAAACGGTTAAAATGTTAAATTTTACATCATGTATATTTTACTATAATAAAAAAAAGAAAGAAATTCAGGGGCCATGAGATTCCTCTTTCTCCCCCTAGATTGATTATCAGACCTTAAAAAAACATGAACATACATACATTCACTCAACAAATATTTATTGGGTCCTCATTTTTAGTTGGCCTTCTTTAAAGATACCCTTTATAAACAGCCACTGTTTTCCTATGTGGGGAATATAAATGCTTTCAGTTAGAAGGTATTCAGAAATCCTTCTACTCAAGTGCTAAAGCAACAGTTTCTCACTTTGATGTTGACTCTGTATTTAATGATTTTTGATGATAAAGATTTATGCCCCTACCTATTTCTTGTTTCATTCTTGCCTTTATTGGGATCTTTACAATGGAGAAAACCATATTGACACTATGAAGCTCATGTTCACTACAAGGAAAATATAAGATTACATCCTAATTTTACCATAACTCTCCCAAGAACTATGGTACCATTTGGTTATTCTGACATTCCAGCACCAATATGACTCACCCTGCACTTGTCATGTCCTCTTCCCACCCCTAAACTCCCACTTCTGACTTCACTATCCCTTTTAATGCCAGTACCATTCCCTATGGCCCACTAGTTTGAGAAGTTTTTGTGTTTATGAACTCACATTTTTAATTTCACCTTCTTTCCATTCTATCACTAACATTGTTCCCCATTTTACAAATTTCCTATTTGGGCACCTAAAATCTTAGGCCTAGATTGTTTACAAGTATTCGTAATTATAGTTCTGCCTACAATCCTTCTCCTCTGTATTCCCAGAATAATTTATTGGAGATGTTATGCTCTTTCTGTTCTCAGAAACTCATGAGAGTTTACTTAGGCTGCATTCAAAGCTATCCTTAGTATTGTCCATCTTTCTAGGCTTTTCTCCCAGTAGCCCTGAAATTAAACTACTTGTTCTTTATGCCAAAATCTGTATTTTTTTTGTCTTTATTTGCTCATGCCATTAACTTTACCCAAAATGTACATTTAACCTCTTTTTAAAAAAGATTTATTTATTTGAGAGAGAGAATGAGAGAGAGTACATGTAGCTTGCATGAGTAGAGTGAGGGGCACAAACAATCTTCAAGCAGACTCCCCACTGAGCATGGAGCCTGATGTGGGGCTCCCTGAGATCACGACCTGAGACAAAACCAAAAGTCAGATGCCTAACTAACCAAGCCACCCAGGTGCCTCTACATCCAACCTCTTACTGCATCTTCACTTCTTACCCCATCCATCATTGAAGACCTAATCTTTCACCTTCATAAAAAAAAGAAAAACCAGAAAAAACAATGCAGATTGATTTTTTCTCTATCTGCCCATTGCTTTTAAATGACCAACAGTTTGCATGTACATGATTTGGTCTTCAGAGCTTGTATTTCATCTGTTTGGCAATGTTGTTACTAGGCTTAGGATGTTTTTGAATTGTCTTTATATCTTACAGTGTAGAACCAGCAGATTAACTACAAATGAAAAGAGAAAAATCACGAGGAAGGATAAAAAACAAAAGAGTTGAAAGAAGAGTTCTGAAATGTTGGGAAATAAGTCATTATCCATGACAGAAGAGGAAAAAAAACAATTTTGGGAAGAGAAAAGGAAATCAATTGAAGAAAGCAGTTAAGTTCATTTAAAGAAATGAAATGATCCATATTCTTCCATTGGCTGTTGGTTTTTAGTAGTTTTATGGTTACCCCATGCCTCCCCCTGGAATATTTAAAGGTTTTTTACAGTGCAAGGTAAATGAAAGAAGCAGACATTCAATACTTACCATTCTTCATTTTCAAATATAAATCCTTTGAATTCCAATCTTTCTGGGGAGTTTTCTTGTTTCACTAAGTACAGATAATGAGAGTGGTCATGCGTCAGTACCGTTTTGGTTTCTTTGGATAATAAGAACATTATTATTATTATTTTTAAATTTATTTAATTATTCATGAGAGACACAGAGAGAGAGGCAGAGACACAGGCAGAGGGAGAAGCAGGCTCCACGCAGGGAGCCTGAAGTGGGACTCGATCCCAGGTCTCCAGGATCACACCCTGGGCTGAAGGCGGCGCTAAACTGCTGAGCCACCCGGGCTGCCCAGATAATAAAAAGATTATAAACATCTTGTTCATTCTCTTATTTTTTTAAATTTTTATTTACATTCCAGGTAGTTAACATACACTGTAATATACATTGTCTTACTTTTAAGAAGGGATTTGCTTTGGGACGCATGGGAAGCTCAGCAGATGAGTGCCTGCCTTCAGCCCAGGGCGTGGTCCTAGGGTCCCTGGATCAAGTCCCACGTCGGGCTCCCTGCATTTAGCCTGCTTCTCCCTCTGCCTCTCTCTCTCTCTCTCTCTCATGAATAAATAAATAAAATCTAAAAAAAAAAAAAAAAAGAAGGGATTTGCTTTAACAATGAACTTATTCACTGTTTTAATTACTTTAGTATTTGTCCCTGACTCCCAAGACTCCATTGTTGAACATTTAGGAACTGATTAATGCTTTCTTCTTTTTTCAAGTTTATTTATTTATTTTGGAAAGACAGCATGAGAACGTGTGTGCAAGTAGGGGGAGGGGCTGAGTAGAAGGGAGAGGGACAAGCAGACTCCACACTGAGCATAAAGCCCGACATTGGGCTTGATCCCACGACCTTGAGGCCATGACCCCAGGTGAAATCAAGAGTCAGATGCTTAATTGACTGAACCACCCCGTTGGCCCTTGATTAATGCTTTCTTAAGGATCAGGTGAAAATATGGAAAGGCAATTATTTTCCTTTTAATTTTTAAGGTTTTTTGAAGAGAGAATACAGTCATTAAACTGTATCCATGCCTTAAACATAACAGTAATTTACTCCAACACAGTATAATTAGTGTAACAATATTTACTGAGTGCCTGCTATATGCCAGATGCTTCACATACATATGTCTTTGCAATCTACACAGTGATATTGAGTGATCATATACACATTTTATAAATGAGGAAACTGACTTTCTTTGTGGTTAAGGAACTAGCTCACAGTTATATGGATGAACAATGACAGAGCCAAGTTTTTAATTCAGTGCAAGCACACATATACATTTTTCAGTATGCTATGCTACACTAGTCAAGCTATCTAAGGTTAACAAATCTCCTCAAGTCTCTGGAGCTTTCTGAAAATGAGAGAAGTAGCATATAGGTTCCAGAACCTCTGAATATTTAAAATTCATGGCAGAGGCCAACCTACTCTAGGTTCTCTAGATCTATGCCCGGGTGTGTATTGCCTGTGGATACTTTTGGTATCACTAACAGGCCTAGTGTACACACACACACACACAGCACAGAGGAACAATAAAAGCGAGAAGAAAAAGAAAGGAAGAGATAAAGGGAGGGATACTTGCTTTTGGGGAGAAGCGAGCTACTACAACCAACTAGCTACCAGATACTCCCATTTATGGGTCTATTTTTATTTATACTTAGTACATTTCTGAAATCGTGTATGAATGCCTCACCTGCAGTAGTCAAATAATAGTCAAAAGATACAAAGAGTTTGTCTTCCCAGAGAGTTTAAAGAAGGAAAAATAGCTATCTCTTTTTTGTTAGATCCAGTTTTCAATGATAAAATTCCAATATTACATACATGTTAATATTTTTTGTTTTAATTTGACAATCAAATGCATGGTAGACTTGCTTAAATCTAATGAGAATCTTGATAGATATAATTTTTTAACTTAGAATGTTTTCCATTGTTATCTAAAACCTATTAATTAGATTTATGAGAGTAATACTTCTTGTCAGCTGAATCATCACATTTGTTCCTGGTTTTCATATTTTTCTTAAAGTGATAAGGACAAAATGCAATGATATTAAAATAGTTACAAAAACTGGTGCACATAAATGGTGATGTTACTGGAACTGAACCATACATAGCCTGAGAAGAATTTTTGTGACAGCTGGAAATGTTTCTCATCTGAATATGAAGGTCTGAAATCAGAGTACTGAAGGTTGTTTAGTGATGTTGGTGCATAATTTGTGAAAATGAAATTTTCCATAGAAGATGAACACATGAAAAAAAAAAAAAGAAATTGCTTATGATTACATACCTTTTGTCTCCTAGGTTTGATCTCTCTGGGTCCATCCAGTGTTCCTTTGATTATAATTCATCAGAGACAGGGCTGCTTTTTCAAACCTGAAGGGGTCAAAAGTTCACTTCATCATTCATTCATTCATTCAGTTCTACATTCATTAATGCATTTCCCTTAAAATATCAACAGAGTAAATGCCCTCCTTCAGGCCGTGAAAGAACATATAAATGAGGAGGCAGTCTTCCTTCAAGGGGTTACAAACCCTGAAGTCCATGAGAATTCAACAACTTGGTTATTCACTATTCTTATCTTTTTCCCTGCTGAATCCCAGTGAATGGAACAGTGGTTGGTAGCCTACCAGTGGGGGTTGAACGGATGAATATAATCCAAAAGAAGCAAGTGTGCTCATAGATACAGAAAGGAGGACGGAAAGGAAGAAGGAAGGGGGAGGGGTGGAGAGAGAGAGAGGGAGAGAGAGAAAGAGAGAGAAAAGGAGATGGAAGGAGGGAGGAGAGGGAAAGAAAGAAAGAGAGGAAGAAAGAGAGAAACGAAAAAAGAAAACTGAAGGATTTATAGCTGGGGGAAACCTTAGCAGTTATGTAGTCTATGAAAAACCAACCATGTTGTTCCATTTAATAAGTGAGAGTTAAGAATCATATTTTCACTTATAATTCCCAATACCGTTTTTTCTCAATATTACAGCAGAACAAATATGTACTAACTACTTAAGATGCAGACAGCCAGAATTAGGCTTTATAAAGGATATTGGAAAAATAAGATATTAACTATCTTTTAATCTTTGCACACTATAGTGTTTGCACAATAAATACTATCTATTATTATTAAGTAGTTTATATCTAGAATTCTGAGAATGCCTCATATTAATAAAACTATAGCTACAAATACCTTTCAAGGATTGGAAAAATAAAAAAGAATCATCAAAGCAAACTTAAAGTAACACTGTAACATTAAATTTTGCAATGCTTAATATGATATTAGTTTTGGTTCTTATAAATAAACAGCTTACTAAACACCTTTCAACATCATGAAGCATTTATTCTCTAAGATAAACTAAAGCTATTAAATGTTTCCCTTTTAAATTCACTTATACCTTATCTCTAGAGCACTTTGGAACCCTTAAAGTTTTTCTGCTTTGATTTTCTAATGGTGCCTTTTCCTGAGGCTGCTACCCTGTAAAAAGGCAGATTAATCAGCCTATATCACTTGCCATTCATTTCCTCTGATGTAAGCTAAGTAGCATTCCTAAGTTAGGCAGAGTATTGGAAAAGAACTTCCCCAATACCTGGATAGTAATAGAAATGCCTGGAAACTTGCTTCAGAGAGAGCGGTTTTCTTTATTAATTGTTTTGTTTGTTGGTTGGTTGGTTGGTTGGTTCTTTGGTTTTGTTTTTGAATTGCTTTTGGAGTAAATAATGACAAAAAAGGTGAATCAGGATGGAAGAAACTTCTTGGTGTAAGAAAAGGTGACTGCATGATTTTGTCTATACAGCAACTACATGGGAGGCCATGATTATATGTTATAATATACTAGTTGCATGAAGTGTGTGTGGGATTACATAGTGTATATATAGTAGCCATTCACATCTAATTTATATATCTTTGTTAATAATTACTAAAGTCTGGGTTAGAATATAGTTTTTTCTTACTTCCCATTTTGGATTATGAACTTGAGGTTATAATGAGTGCCTGATGTTTGCTCCCTGACAGTCCTAGTCCATATCTTACATAAGTGCTACTGCACAATATTAGTAGACTTTAACTAATTAGTTACCTTCGGACTTCATAATTATACACTACAAATTATTTAATGTTGTCACTAAATGGAAATTTTTTAACATTCAAAAGCAATCCATATTTAATGCAGAATATTCAGAATATTTAAAATGTAGTGTAAACTATCATAAAAAATAATAAAAACGCATAGCCTCATAAATAAGAAATGCATTTGTTTATTCAACAATACTGAGCACTACCAGGGTTTAGGCAGGTCCTGTTCCAGGACTGCGTGAAATGGGTGGAGAGTTCTAACAAGCCTCTGTCTTCATGCAACCTATGTTCCAGCAGTGGCTAGGAGACAGACGATAAAAACAAACAAACAAACAAGACATGAAACAGGTAGAAGTTGCTGGCACAAAGGTCTTAAGTGGAAAGAACTTGATGTGTTTGACGCTTCTGTGGCTAGAAAAGGTGAACAGAAGAAAAGTATAGTATAAGTAGATGCTTATGCAGGCTGGCTATTGTTAGGATAATAGTCAGTCAAACTTGGCAGAAAAGAAGCTGATGGGGCCATTGCAATAATACACCTACCCAAGAAATGAGGGTTTATATTAAGAGAACAGAAGAGGAAAAGGAGGAAAGTTGATAAACTCAAATGTTATTTTTGAAATAGAACTACGAGGACTATATGATGGATAAGATGTGGGAAGGAATCAAGAATGGCTCCAGAGCTTTTATTTGAATCAGTAGGCAGACAGTAGTTCTGTTTGCTGAGATGGCAAAGGCTTAAAGAGAAACAGTGAGTAAGAGACCTCTGCTTGCCGCAAAGCACCTATTTTCTCCTTCTTTCCTGGCAACACAATTCAAATCATAGTAAAGATGGAAGCAGGTCTAGCTAAAATCCATTTTTTGCATTCCCTTCCTTGCAGCTAGGTGTGTATCTTTTGGCCAAAGAGATATATTTGGAAATATCGTGTGAGATTTTTGGAAAGGTTGCTTCAATCTGAGTGATGTGCCCTTTTCACCCTGTTATCTTTCCTCTGTCTTCCCTGCGGAAGCCTAAGCAAGATGGGCGGCATGCCAAGACGACTGTGGATACTGAAGTGATGTGAAAAATGGAAGAACCTGCTAAGGCAGTGAATCAGGAAAAAAAAAAAAGAAACCTGATAACCAAGGAGTCTTCATAGTAGCTCTGAAGGCTGACCTTCAGACCTTTTTCGTATAAAAGAGAAACAAAAGTTGTATTTTTAAGCCACTGTTTTTATATATGTTTTTTTCTTTTCTTTGCAGCTGAATTCATTCCCATTAATATCAATCAAGTGGCTTGAGAAGAGGGATGTGGAAAATCAAGAACTCTGTTTTAAAATGCTAATTCAAGATGCCTGTTAGACAAGGAATAGACAAGATGCCTATTAGTCTAGTAGCAAATGGGTACAGAAATTTCATCCCAAAATGGAAACAAGGGCTGAAGATATAAACTTGGGAAACATGGGACCAATGTTAAAGCCATGGGACTGATGAGATCATGCAGGAAGGAAACGTATGTAGAAAAGAGAGCACTGAACCCTGGGGCCACTGAGGTTTCCGCACAAGAGAAGGAGTCAGGGAATGAGGCTAATAAAAGGAGTCCAGCAGAGTAGTAGGAGAATTTCAGAGATTGTGGTTTCATAGTAGCAAATAAAACACACCAAATACAGGAAGTTGTTATTTGCACTGAATGAATCAAGCAGAGAAAGGATCTGTAAGACTGGCTAGCATGGAAGACATTTTATCCTTGACAAGAACAGTTTCAGTGGAATAGAGGAAGGGGACTGGAGCTCTCAGTGGGGAGAGAGAGGGGAATGGGAGAGCTTCCACTCCCCGCAATGTGGAGAGATACAGATCTTAGAAAATCTCTCAACAACAACAGCAAAAACTTAGAAATGCTGGACAAAGCACAACACTTTCTTAAATAAGCTAAAAAGAAACTAAGGAGAATCCTAAAGGGCAGAGAAGGAAGAGAGATGAAGAAGGACTTAGTAGCCAGAGGGAGAAGGTGAAACTGTATTTGTATAGTTGTCCTCAGATAATTTGTCAATCGCTGTCCATTTTTTTCAAACTTACTAAATAGATACCAAGAACATTTATTAAGCATTTGCAATGTATGAAAGCAGTCATGATAAAATGAATACTTACAACAGCCTTTAAAGTCTTCTTTGTGCCCTAATACTATCCTTTCTTCTCCCTGCTCATAGTTAACCCAGTCCTGATTATTTTATTACTACCTTCACTTTCTTTATAGGTTCATCAAAGTTGTCACCCCAAACAAGTTGCTGCTCATCACTTATTCATAAGAAGCTTTAATCTGTATTTAAATGAATACAGTCTTTACATTCTTCTGCAACTCACTTTCTTGGGCTTAACAGTATTTTTCTAGTGTTTATCAATGTTGTTACATGAAGCTCTAAGTCAATAGCTAATGACAAATGTAACAATGCCCAGCTGTGGAAAAAAGTGGCTTTGTCAATAAACACAAAGGCCAACTGGAAAATAAAAATTTAACCCCTACTTCACTCATCTCACAAGAAAATAAAATGGTGGATTTAAGAGCTAAATATTAAAGGTAAAACAACAAGATTCTAAAAAATAACACAGGAGAAAATCTTCCTAACACTGAGGTACGAGTGTATTTCCCAAATGAGATGTAAAAAATCACTGGCCATAAATAAAAAAGATTGATAAAGAGGGACACATTAAAAATAGAAGTTTTTGTTCATCAAAAGACTACTAAGAGTGAGACAATGGAAGAAAGTTTTTGCAACATATATATTCAACCAAGGGTTTGTAAGGAAGAATATTCAGAGAATTTTTACAAACCAATAAGAGCCTGGCAATCCAAAATAAAAATTCATAATAAGTCTGATTAAGATCTGTAAAAGATTATAACTAAATGGCCAAACATTATAACCAAAGGTCTTGACCTCTTTATTCATTAGGCAAGTGCAAATTAAGACCTCATGAATTACAAAATAGAATGACTACAATTTCAGATGACCATTCCAAATGTGGGAGATGGTGTGGAACAACTGTTATGCTGGTGGGATAATAAATTAACACAGAAACTTTGGAATGCTTATTGGCAGTTTATATTAAAGTTAAGCATGCATTCATCCTAATACATGGTGTTTCTATTCTTTGGTACATACCTAGCAAAATATGTCCACCTAGAGGCATGTCCAAGAATGTTCAGAGCAGCATTACTCACATAACTCCAAACTAAAAATATCCAGGAACAAAATGGATAAATAATTTTTGATATATCCCTATAGCCAATACTTCACAATAATGAAAACATGAAGTGCCACAGAATGAATAAATTCGACAAATTTAACACTGAACAAAAACACACAAGAAGTCAAAAGAGTAGTTACCTTTGGGAAGAAGGCAAGGCTAATGATTGGAAGAAATCATGTTTCTAGGTGCTGGTGTTGTTTTAAGTTTTGATCTGAGTGCTATTTACATGGATTGTCTTATTCATTTCTACAGTTGTAACACTTAACATAGGGTCAAATATTGTAAGTATTCATTAAGTTTTTAAAATAAATTTTATTGAATTTAAGGTGAGGAGGAAAAGCATTATCAATGAGATCATTGCTGTATTATTAGCTGTATACTACTTCAGCACTCCATAATATTTCTCTCTACTGAAACCAAGAAACCCAATGTGGTTAGACTGTTCTTCACATATCTTTCTTAAAGCAAGAAGATATCTGTCAACCATATATATTTTTCAAATTCTAAATATTTAAGTTAGTAAACTTAAAATTTCTGGGAATTTTCTTATTTAGATTATTTTTTCTCTGACAATTCCAGATATATTAGGTCATAGAAGTGAAATCATATATACTTGTTCACTAAATTGGTTTCTACAGAGGATAACCAAGAATAAAAATAATTTTCACTGAATTTCAGGAATGCAGTGTTAAAATTAACTCTGGAAGGTTTAGGAGGTGTCAGGAGAGAAAAATAGGAAAGCTTAAAAACATCCATAACATAATAAGGCTGCCAACTTTACACTAATAAGTTCTAAAGAATAAATTAAAATGCTCAGGGACTGTTATAATAAATTGAAGTATTTTTTTTTCTTCTAAATGCTCTCAGAAAAACAAACAAAAAAGTAAGCACTTCCGCTAGAACTACCAAGCCATAAAATTCAGAACATTTCAAATTTATGAAATATGAAAGCCAGTATGTATTGCACATGAAAAAAAAAGTTTTCTATGATCTTTTGTCTCCATCATAAAGGATGAAGATGAAGTTCAAAGGGAAAGGGAAGGAAAAAAAACAAGTTTGCATTTTTATGTGAGTCTCCTTCCCTATAATTAAATGTCAGGTTTTCTACTTGCAGGTAAAGAGTGGATTCCTTTCCACAGTGTAAGGTCGAGGAAGAAAGAAAGCATTTGAACCTTCAGTTTTACTTTGGAATAGACTCAGATTGCAATACTACTGTATAAACATTCAAATATCTAAAGAGGCTGTTACTAGACAAATGCCTGAGATTTAACCAAAAAAAACCCTAATGCTCCATAGCTACAGACCATTCTTCAGCCCCAAGTAGCCACTTGCATGAGGGTGTTCCTATTCAGAGGAACCAAAGGAGAGAGTGTTTCACATTAAGTATTATGTATTTCAGTGCAGTAATTAAACTCACTTAAAAATAAGTCACAGCATGTGTCTTATCAATGGGTAACCTATGTTGTCATTTATTATCGCTAGTATTACTATGGAATGCACACCGTAGGAGACAGTTAAGCCTACGGCTCAGACTTCATTTTCTAGAGACAGACTGAGTTTGACCTGCCGTAAGGTGCCAAGATTAAATATTATTTCTGGGTGTGCCTGTGAGGATATTTCTGGGTGAGATTAGCACTGGGATTGGTAAATTTTCCTTCCCAGTGTGTGTAGGCATCATCCAGCCCACTGAGGGCCTGAACAGAATGAAAGGCAGAAGAAGGAAAGATTTGTCCCTTTTTTTCTTCCTCAGTGCTTTAGCTGAGACATGGCATCTCATCTTTTCCTGCCCTCAGACTGGGATTTATACATACCACCAGCTACCCTGTATCTTAGGCCTTTGGACTCAAACTGAATTATATCATTGATTTCTCTGGATCTCTAGCTGGCAGACAGCAAATCATAGAACTTCACAGCCTCCCTAGTCACGTGATTCAATTTCTTGTAATATACATACTATGAAACAGAACCAATAGGAGATATATACCTGGAGGACCCTAATACAGCGGTTGAGTTAAAGCATGTAAAAAATGTGCTTAGTATCTAGCATTAAGAAAGTCCTCAGTAAATATTAATTACCAACGTTATTTTTATTACTATTTCTGTGTAACCTAGACGGTAGGACCAGCTCAAAGACTTAAGGATGTTGTTCTAAGACAAAGGACAAGTTGTAACTACATGGGTTAAAGAAATCAAAACATATATTGGAAACCAGGGCTGCTGTGGGAGTTGAGTGTGAAAGAATCAGAATCCAAAAAGCCCTCCTCATTACTTCCTGGTCTTTAAGGTAGATATCCTACCACATATTCAAATTCTGGCATCCCTCTAACTACTTTAGTAAGTTTTAACATTTTGTCAAACTTCTACCATCTCATCTGCACACCCTCCCATACACTTCCCAAGTGATGGCAGATGCCTCAAGCCTTTGATTGGTAGCTATGGGATCAAGATCCAACCCAAGTACCTGCTTGAGCTTCTGACTCTTCCTATGCAACTTTTGCCAAAGACTTCAGTTTAATCTGAAGTCTTAATCTTATGGTAGGAAAAAAAAAAAAGCCTCATCAGGAAGGAACTGCAAAGTGTCTAGACTTTATGAAATTTGACTTTCACTAAAACTGGTGGCAAACAGTGGGAGTTTGGGCAATCTGGTCTCTACACTTGGGACGCAATACCCTCCTCATTTATGTATTACTGAAAGGACTTGGAACTGGTGGAGGATGAAGGGCAGGTGTGAGGGTAGAGGTCCTGGCCCTGGCTCAGCATCTGTTAAAGGTCTCCTTTTGGCTCAAAATGTCAGAACATCTTTTGAATATTGAAAAGGAAACCTTTTTTTTTTTTTCATATAGGTTCAAATAAATAATCTTGTTATAGAGCAGTGAACTCTTGGCCAGTATCTTCTTCCTCTCTCCTGTTTTCTGTATACTCAAGGTTCTTTTGTATGCATTTATCACATCACAGTTTTGAGTGTGTGCATCTCCAGTTCTTTTGCTGGGTGTGGTAGAGAGGGATGGCCTGGTGTAAAAAATTGTGCCTTTATCACTTTAAAAAATTGTAAATTATCTCAATTTTTTAGGCTTCTTGCCTCCTTTTCTATTTGTTTTGACATAGAACTTGTTTTATAAAATGTATCAGTTGTGGTGAGACTGTCAAAATATATGGATAGACTGTTGCCAAAGAGCCTTGAAAAAACACCTATGTGTTCACCATATGAAAGCACATTACCACAAATACCTATCAAATCATTGAGCAAATATTTTTAAAATCAATAGTGGGATGTATGTTTTATATCAAGTTTACAACAGAACAACAGCAAACCCAAAATTGTAATACGTACAAAACCACCATGCTTAGTATGTAGACATGAAGATATGCAAAGACCCAAATTTGCTAAGTATGCAATAATGATGGAGAAGGAATGGCAAACAAGATCTTTTCATTCTCACTATCATAAAACTGTGAATTTAGGCCATTTGCTTAATCCCTCTGGATGAGCCTCAGTTTCTACTTTCATACAAAATAAGATTGAAGTGACACACCTCTGTAGTTGTTTCTACTCTTGAAGTCAGAATGGTCTCTACCCAGAATGGTCAGGAGTATGCACAGAAAACTTTGCCAACAACGTCAAAATACAAAGAATGTTAAGTATGTGGTGAGTGTCATTACTATTCTGAAAGTTCAAAGGAAAGAGTTTGCTGCAGGCTGAGTGTTGAAGGGAAGGCTTCCTAGAAGAGGAAGGATTTCAGCTGGACATTAAAGACACGGTAGGAATTGGACTGCAGTAAAGACAACGTGGGAAGTTTTAATTGATGATCATGGTACTGTGATTGTGGGTGATAAAGTCCAGAAGCAATAACACCCAAAAAGGTTTTGCTGAGAGAAAGCACAAGAAAAGTTTGGGGAAATATGTTGCAGTTGGGTTATAACTTATCCATGCCTCATTTTTCTGTGAAAAGAAAAAAAATTCTCAAACTAAGAAACATACAGTGCTCTGAGGAATGTACTCATTCTGGCAATGGTATTAATTGCCTGTTTTTGTAATTTTCTACTTACATTGTTTCATAGAATATGAAACTGAAAAAAATCACTATAACATTTTCCATTTGGATTAATTTTATACAATAAACAAATGCTATCTCTGTATTAATAAAATGCCTAAAAGTACTGGATGATAATAAGTGTCAAACAAAACATAATTTTGTGATACATAATTTGTCTCTTGGCAAATATTCACTTGTACCTACCATGTGCTAGGCTGTATAGTGGATGCTTGGGCAGATCTAAATAATGAATAATTTGAGTGGAATAACAAACACTGGTTTTGGAAACAAGAATGACTCGGTCAATAAAATAACATAAATAGTCCAGTAACTGAACAGTGCTGCAATTTATTTCTACTTTATCACAAAGAAACCTGAAAAATATTTTTATACTGATTAACACAACCTTTCTTCTTACATTATTGTTAATTTCATTCAACAAATACATTTTTATAATTGCCAATCAGAATAAATTACGTTGATTATTCGTAGCTTACAGAGGTGACCGAAGTTATACCTCAATATGCTAATATTTCCTCATCTACAAAATAAAAAAGGTGGTAATGGGATTTGGACATTACTTCCTATGAGAAAATTTTACATTGTGCATAAACCCAATGCCATCAATTTTCAGAATGTTTTGTATTTTCCTTATTAAAAAAAAAACAACAACAGCAACAGACACACAGAACGTTAACTACAATAATTTCTTCTTAGAGAAGAATTCATTAAAGATAATGGTTTTAGGGGTGCCTGGGTGGCTCAGTGGGTTAAGCATCTGCCATAGGCTCAGGTCATGATCCTGGGATCAAGCCCCACATCTGGCTCCCTGCTCAGTGGGGAGTCTGCTTCTACTTCACCCTCTTGCTTTCTTTCTCTCAAATAAATAAATAAATAAATCTTTAAAAAAAAAAAAAAAAGTGATGGCTCTAACCAAGATATGGTCCTTGGATTTGTTCCACATCCCTTTCCTTCCTCTCTTTTCTAGGGACTGCTTCTGTAATTAATTTCTCTTAATTAATAAAAAGTACATCGGTTTTCTCCTGCAGGTCACTATACAAGTTCTGATTATTCAACCAAAATGTTTAATGTTGGCCTCAAAAGGTGGTGGCTTGTGTGTATGTGTGTTAGGAGGGAGTGGATGGGACTGGGAAGATGTGAGAAAGACGTGACTTGCCCCTTGGGGGTCAGAGATGGGAGAGAGACTTCTCACTATCATTTAATGCTTTTTGGTGCTTGAGGCACATAATTTGTAACCCCTTAAACTAGCGACAACAACAATAACGGTAAGTGCAGAAAACAGAACTGTTTTTCAGTTTCTTTTTTTTTTTTTGTTTTTCAGTTTCGATGGGATTTTTAGAGTGCGAGTTTGTAGGAGCTGCAACATGTAGCAAACGCTGCTGGTTATGTACATGTCAATTAGGCAAGATACTTCCACTGCAAAATATTTGGCTTACACAGTTAAAGTTTCTGTTCATCTTGTTTTTAGATATTTACTTATTCACCACATTAACAGCATTAACCATGTTCCGCCATGCTGAATTCCTCAGCCCATACTGCTGTCACTCTAGTTCCATGGAAAGCACCAACCCAATTTCTCAAAGCTTGGACAAAGCTTACGCATCGCATGGCATAGTTAACCGCCGACCGGACCCGGATGCCGGCTGGAGCGGAGCCAGTGGCGCTGAGGGGATCGGCTAGGGCGGGACTCAGGCCAGCCGGGGCAGGCTGTGGATGACGTGGGGCTCCCTGTGGCCATGGCAACAGGTGACCGACGCCACCTCCTCGGCTCCAGTGCACTGCTCTGACAGCCCCGCCTTCTGCAAAGGTAGGGAGGCTACCCACCTGGGCGCAGGGGACCACGTGGGATGGCCTGCGCCTCTCGGCCATCATCCTGGCCTAGGCCACACGGAGAGGCGGTTCCCTCTCCCGTTCTTCCATGAGGCAGCAGACTGGAGGACCTTACTGTCTCTCGGCTTTGGCTGCCCAGCACAAAAGCTGTTGCGGAGTCGTCCTCCCTGAAGCTCGCAGGGCCAAGCCGCCCTGGCCCCTCGCAGGCCGACTGAGGTAGCGGAAGCCGTGGCTGAGGGCGGCCGGCGTGCTGCGTGCACCGCGTGGTGCTTCCGGTTCCGCCCGCCGCTGGCGCCGCCGTGGCTGGCCGCGCCTGCGCAGTCCACCTCTGTCGCCACAGCCCGCTGAAGGCCGGGGGTCATGACCTTCTCCATCACCTACTTCCGGTCTTACACCTCTGGGCGCTGATCTCTGCCTTCTGCCGTTGGTGGCTGTTCTCCGAGTGGCGAAGGACCGCCGGAGAGCGTGTTGAAGAGCCGGGAGGGACCTGGCTGGCTCCTGCAAGAGCTTCTCGAACTCGCCACTTGGCCGCCGGACTCCCGAAGAAGGGCGGCCTGACAGGGGCAGAGGCAGCTGGTGAGACCCGGCCTTTGGACGGATGGAAACGGCCCTACCCCTCCTGCGTGGCCTTAACGCTCTTAGGGCCCAAAGAGGCCAAGCCGTGTCCAGTCTGCGGTCCCCTGAGAAGGTAGTTTCAGATTTCTTGGCACACGGTTGTACATGAACGATAGGTGTAGGCCTGGGCCTGTTTGAACGTCCCCCGGGGCCCTCCCAGCAGCTGTAGCCACAGGTGAGTTGATGGCATCCGTGGGCCGGGAGGCTCCAGGAGCTCCTTTGGCTTCTCTGCCCTGACAGGCTCGCTGTCCTGACGCCCTCCACCCTGGAAAGCAGCACTGCGTTTGTAAAACCCACTCAGAAGGAGAAAAAGAAGTCCCTGCTGCCCGCCCCCCCCCCCCAAATGTTCGAAGTCAGGAGCATCCAGACATTACTCAATATGATTTTACATGTGATAATTCACAAAGAAAATCAACATTTCCCAAGTATTTTACATTTAAAAAATTCAGGGAATTTTTTTTTAACTTTTTTTTTTATTGGAGTTCAATTGCATACATATGGCATATCACCCAGTGCTCATCCCGTCAAGTGCCCCCCTCAGTGCCCGTCACCCAGTCACCCCCCCACCCCCGACCTCTCTTTCCACTACCCCTTGATCGTTTCCCAGAGTTAGGAGTCTCTCATGTTCTCTTTCAGGGATTTCTTAAAAAGGGAGGAGTCCTTATCTTCTTGTTACAGGCTATTTTTCTAGAAAAGGTAACTTTTTTCTTTTTTTTAAGGTTTCATTTATTTATTCATGAGAGACGCACAGAGAGAGGCAGAGGGAGAAACAGGCTCCATGCAGAGAACCTGATGCTCGCAAGACTCGTCTCTAGGATTCTGGGATCAGGCCCTGAGCCCAAGTTAGCCATTCAACCACTGAGCTACCCAGGCATCCCTAGAAAAGGGTAATATTTTAAGAACGTTTGCCATTCCTGGGTTCAAAGAAGAATGCTAGATAAAAAGCCCTGGGTTATCGTGGCTGCTTATACTGCTTTACATCTCTAGAATCGTACTTATGAAACTTTAGATACTTCACTTTTATAGTATTGTAGTACTATCCTTATTTTATGAATACAGAGACAAAGGTTGAAGACTAGGGGACTCCTCCATGATCACAGACCATGGGATCACAGTAAGGAAATAAATTATCAGAGTCAACTCTCTTGGTGATTTTGCTGATGACATCTGATCACAGGATAGAGAGAATGACTTATGTGAGCATCATAATGAGTTTATCTACAAAGGGTTAATCAGTGATCTTATTTAAGAGATTTTCTAACTAGGGACATCTGGGTGGCTCAGTGGGTTAAGCCTCTGACTCTTGATTTGAGCTCAGGCAGGTCCTGGTTCTTTTGGGGTTGTGAGATCAAGCCCCAGCATCAGGCTTTGCCCTGGGCATGGGGCCTGCTTAAGAGTCGCTCTCTCTCCCTCTTCCTCTACCCCTCCCCTCCACCAAAAAGAGGTTTTTCTAACTCAAATACACATTTTCCTGGAACTGCTTTTCCCCAACAAACCCTGTGACTGGTAGGCATTTGCCCTAGTCATTATTTTTCATCTGGTACCACAGGAACAGTATTTGGAGACTAGGAGTTTTCCAAGAGTCTAGGAAAATGTTGGAGAAAGGGGACTTGTAATATGTGTTGTTAAATATATGAAAAAAAATCACAGAATTGAATTAATTAACATGTAATTCATGGTCTACAAAATGTAGCATTACAGTATTGTGGCAAATGCAGTCCAACTCTTATGATTATGTGTAAATTATAAAGTACACTTTAATATCTGATATAGGTACATTTTAAACATGTTTGATGTGACATTAAGCATTTCAAAGAATATCTAGAGCTTATGAAGGACCTCTTTCCCAGGCCTACCTGAAGACAACTATTCATCTATCAAATGCCAGCTCAAGTGCCACTTCCTCCGAGAGGCTGCTTATTATTCTTCATTTCTGCTTCCTCTAGGCTAAAGAGGTAAGCACTTATTTCTCTGTGTCCTGATGATGATTTGTTCAGATCACTATTTTTTTTTTATTTGAGGTTAAGATTATTTATTAATGAGAGAGACAGGCAGAGACACAGGCAGAGGGAGAAGCAGGCTCCATGCAGGGAGCCCGACGTGGGACTCGATCCCGGGTCTCCAGGGTCACGCCCTGGGCCGAAGGCAGCACCAAACCACTGAGCCACCCGGGCTGCCCTCAGATCACTATTGTAATAGTTTATTATAGTTTTTGATTGTTGGTTGGTATGCTTTAACATGCTGCGTGGATTCTTAGTTTATCAAGGGCAAGGACCACATATTTCTCATCTCTGTATTTCCAGTATTGAGAACAGTGCTGGTAATATGATAGGTGCTCCACAGTCGTTTAATAACTTAAATTCTTTTTCCATGTAGATACCCGAGCATCTGAAATTCTACCAATGTAGTTAAACTTCTGGAGGGGGGGGTGTCCAGATATATTTATAAAATGCACATAATCTTGGAACTTATATTGGATTATTTTCCCTGGATCTCTTTGCATCTGTAGTAGTTTTTCCCAGAACTGGATAAGCAAAGAATGATAGAATTATTTTTGATCATTTAACTTTCTTCAAAGGTTGGCCAGTGGGGGACCCCTGGGTGGCTCAGTGGTTTAGCGCCGCCTTTGGCCCAGGGCGTGATCCTGGAGACCCAGGATCGAGTCCCATGTTGGGCTCCCTGCATGGAGCCTGCTTCTTCCTCTGCTTGTGTCTCTGCCTCTCTCTCTCTGTGTCTCTCATGAATAAATAAATAAAATCTTAAAAACAACAACAACAAAAAGGTTGGCCAGTAGCCTAAAATTTCCCTGATGTGCCTCTCTCCTCCATTTTTTTTTTTTACTAATTTATTTTTTATTTATTTATGATAGTCACACACAGAGAGAGAGAGAGGCAGAGACATAGGCAGAGGGAGAAGCAGGCTCCATGCACCGGGAGCCCGATGTGGGATTCGATCCCGGGTCTCCAGGATCGCGCCCTGGGCCAAAGGCAGGCGCTAAACCACTGTGCCACCCAGGGATCCCCATCTCCTCCATTTTCTTATTCTATTTCTTCTTTCTGTCATTTATCTCCTCCACTTTGGAGAAAATTTTGGACCTATCAATAAAGGTTTTACTTAGAATCAGTTCTCTTGAGAGCTATTTATATATAAGAACTCTGAGGATTCAAGATTTTCCTTCCTTTAAATCTTTTCATAACTTACTCATTCTACCAGGCTGTTTGTTTTCTATTTAAATGGAGGGAGAGGGATCCCTGGGTGGCGCAGCGGTTTGGCACCTGCCTTTGGCCCAGGGCGCGATCCTGGAGACCTGGGATCGAATCCCACGTCAGGCTCCCGGTGCATGGAGCCTGCTTCTCCCTCTGCCTGTGTCTCTGCCTCTCTCTCTCTCTCTCTCTGTGACTATCATAAATAAATAAATAAAAAAAAAAGTTGAAAAAATAAATAAAAAATAAATGGAGGGAGAAAATGCAAGAGACAGAACATGCTTATCCTCTTAGTATTTTCACTTACCCACTTTTGATTAATTACAATGATACGCTGCAGATGTCCAGCATCATTTAATGTGTAATTACACCTTTTAGATGAATTCCACATCCTACTGCTGTTATTTTCCATGGCCCAGAGCGGTTATGTGCCTGAGCACATATCATGTCCATGATAATTTCATGGAAGATGAGAGTGAAATAGAAACTAGCTTGAGGATAAATTTTTCTTATGATAGAAAAAGTGGTACTTTGGGAATGCTTCAAGGTTCCTAAATGACAAGAGACTGCCAAATGTTACTATTAACTCATGTGAAAAAATAAACTCCATTTTTACAGATGGTGAAACTGACTAAGCACATGACTGAGTACTATTGTCACTAGAGGAATAGGTTTTTCAAGATATATCGTATCATGGAGTTGGTAACAAAATACTGCAAATATGCTCCAACTTTCTTCATATAGGAGAATATTTATCCTTTAAACCCAAGAAAAAATATTTAGTGTTCACTTGATAAAAGGGTTAAAAAATATAAAGCATAATTTTGGGGGCTTCATTTTAAACTTTATTTTTTCGAATTGGCATAGAGCTGACAAGATGGATGTGCATTTTTTTTTTTTTCCCTGAGCATAACTATTATTCAAGACAGCACTGATCATGTTTGGCTCAGTTTTTAGAAATAACAGTAACCTTTTAAAATTGATTGGTTTAATGTCATAGCAGCATCAGAGTTTTAACACCAACTCAAAAAAGTCAATATCAACTATATCTCCAAATTATTTAGTTGAATTGTAGACTCAAAAGTTTGATTTGATTGTAGGTTTTGAACATTTGTCTCCCTCTTGGAAATGTTTAACTACTCAGGTGATAAACTACTGTAAGTGCTTTCAAAGTCAAAAAACTGTGTATCAGAGTTCCTTCCATGTGCAGTATTTCATGGATCTATTTTATTGAATTCCAGGGTAAGTTCCAGAAAGAAGGATGAATGTGGAACCTCTGAACAGATTTGATATGGCAGACTTATAGACTGAGAGTCAGAAGCTAGACATGCAAGATCAGTTCTGGAACTATACATACTTTGTGACTGACCATGTTCAGACAAGTCATAAGCCTTATAAAATGAAGGTGATAATATCTGCTTCAAAGGATGGCTGTGAATTTGATCAGATGAGATGTGAGAACGGACTTTGAAAGTGCAAATATGAAACTCTATTTAGATATTTTTCTGCTCTGCTACCTCAAAGTATCAAACTTGACCTAAAGTTGAAGTATTTTGTTAACCCACAAAAACGTACCTTGAAGCACTTCTTTAGACTTAACTTCAAATATATTATATACTCTCTGTGGATTATTGAATTCATTTCTGTTAATCCAGATAACTTCAAAAATAGATAGCAACAAGCTGTCATTTTTTGAGTTGATGTGCATGCTATTTAGTCACCCACTGAAACTCTATGAGGTAGCTATTACTGTGTGCATTCTTATTACTTTTATCCAAGTATAATTAACATTGTTTATTGGATTCAGGTGTACAATATGGTTCAGCAATTCTATACATTTCTCAGTGCTTATCAACATAAGCTACTACTCTTAATCCCTTTTATATATTTCACCCATCCCCCTACTCGTCTCCCCTCTCATAACTACCGGTTATATATTGAGTCTGTTATTTTTTTTTGTCTTTTTTTCCCTTTGATTCTTAAGTTCCATAGATGAGTGAAATCATATGGTATTTGTCTTTCTCTGACTGAATGATTCATTTAGCTTTATACCCTTTAGGTCCATTCATGTTGTTGCAAATGGCAAGATTTCATTCTTTTTTATGGCTGAGTAATATTCTGTTTACATACACGTGTGTGTGTGTGTGTGTGTGTGTACACCACATTTTTTTTCTATCCATCTATGGATGGATACTTGGGTTGCTTCCACAATTTGGCTATTTAAATAATCCTGCAATAAACACAGGGGTGTATGTATCTTTTGGAAGTAGTGTTTCTGTATTCTTTGGTAAATATCCAGTAATGGGATTACTGGATCCTATGGCCATTCTATTTTTTTTTTTTTTTTTTGAGAAACGTACATGCTGTTTCCCCCAGTGGCTACATTACATGAGGGTCCCTTTTCTCCACATCCTGTCCAACATTTGTTATTTCTTGCGTTTTTTATTTTAGCCATTCTGACAAGTGTAAAGTGATACCTCTTTGTTGTTTTGATATGCATTTCCCTAATGATTAGTGATGTTGAACATCTTCTGTGTCTGTTGGCCATCTGTGTGTCTTTGAAAAAAATGTCATGACTTGACATTGAGGACCTGAATACTCAAGTCCTCTGCCCATTTTTAACCAGACTTTTTTGGGTGTTGAGTTATATAAGTTCTTTATATATTTTGGGTATTAACTCCTTGTCAGATAGTATCTTCTCCCATTCAGTAAGTTGCCTTTTTGTTTTGTTAATGATTTCTTTTCTGTGCAAAAGCTTGGTGTTTGGTGTAGTCTCAATAGCTTGATTATGTTTTTGTTTTCTTTGCTAGAGGAGACATTTCTTGTAAAAATGTTTCTATGGCCAATTATCTGCACTTTTAAAAAGAAGTTAAAATAATTTTCCAGGAAAACCAGGACATAAACTTTCTTGTCGTATAAGTTGGTAGAAGATTTTACCTGTGGATACATTTACCTACTGTTTATTATTTTTATTTTATTTTAATTTTTTTAGAGAGTATGAAAGTGGGGAGGGCCAGAGGGAGATGAAGAGCAAGAATCTGAAGCAGGCTCTATGCCCAGTGTGGAGCCTTATGCAGGGCTCAGTCTCACAACCTTGAGATCATGACCTAACTTGAAACCAAGAATTGGATGCTTAACTGACGGAGCCACCCAGGTGTTCCTACCTACTATTTATTAGAACCTTTACATTGGTATCACTACCACCAGCAGCTATTCCTTATCCAAAACCATCTATCACATTGAAACCAGTGATTTTGTAAAATAATAACTAAAAAATAAGTGGTCATTCTACTTCTGTGCTAAAATAACCACCATGGCTTTTCTGGTCAATATACTAGAATCAAAACTCCTTATCAAGACATAGTGTCCTTTTTCATTTGCCTTGACTTAACATTTCTGGTCTTATTTCCTGTCTCCATATCTTATATTTGTCTCACACTCATTAAAATCTTCTAGAAATTATCCAGTACTTCTCTGTTTCTGTGTTTTTGTTCAGATTTTATTTCACTGGACTTTCCCAATATTTCTTGCCATAAAAACTTTCATTCAGTCTTCAGACTAAGCTTATGATACCTCTTTATTGAATCTGTCTTCTTTTTTGTGGTTCTAAAAACTGTTTTTCTTTATTGTTATTTTACAGTGTACCATATACATCTTCTCCATGTACATGGGTGAAAATCCCCTACAGAAAGACAGAGACCACTGTAGTCAGATTCAAAGGCTGCTGGCAACAAGAGTGACACCTAAAGCAAAGTTATCAGTTTAAGGTTAAAGCACATAGCCTGGCAAATGCCTTCCAGGGAAAGCAGGGTCAACAATATTCTCTTCAGATAAATTAGAATTGAAGGCTCAGGTTATTAAATATATGAAATATCATGTAAGCCCCTTTGGCCCCTACCTCTGTCCTGCATTCCTCTGATACCTCGTTGCTTCCTTGGAGTGAATGGATCTTGTACATCTCCTTGCATCCAATGAAAACCACCCATTTTTCTGTTTTTTTTTTTTTTGTTTTTTTTTCTTAGCTCTTCCTGAGCCCTTGACATATCTCCGCATTCTTCATCATCTCCTCACTGCCCAAGTGCCTTTCCTCTAAATCCTCCTGATAGTCCTTGGGGGAATCATCCATCCCCCTATCTGTTTTTCTTTTTGCTTTCTTGGGTATGTAATCTTCATGTAGGCACTTGTTGGCAACTCACAACTCACTCTCAGCCTTTGACAGATTCTAGCTTGCCTTCATTTTGTGGTTTTCCCTTATTTTCAGACTTGCCCTACTTTCTTGCTTTTCCTCGTCTTCTGGATGTTTCTTATCATCTGGCTGTCCCTCATTGTGGAGCTTTCCATTATGCCCTGGCTTCCCCTCTACTTCACCTTTTCTTCCTCATCTGATTTTTCTTCGTCGTTAGGCTCTACTAAATCTTCTGGCTTTCCCTCAATTTCCAGCTTTATCTTCATTTTCATTGTAGAGTTTCTCTATGTTGAGATTTTCCCTTGTTTTCCTGTCCTGTAGAGATTCTGGACAGGCTCTTCCTCCTTATCCAGCCTTACAGAGTACTAGCGACAGACACACAGACCTGTGGGGCCCCGGGAAAGCGCTGCATCTCATCTAGCTCACTAAAGCCCACTGGCTGGAGGCCTGGGAAACTCATGAAACTGGTTTTGCTTGGGGAGTTGGAGTAGACCATGCAGGGACAGGATCACAGGATGGGTGAGTGGCTGTTGAATCTTTCTTTAGTTTTCTGTCTACATGTATTTCTTCTAGTAGACTATGATCTTCTGAAAGATAAGACTTAAGGTTTACTCCCTGACAACCGCAGCACAGAGTATCATATATAGAAATGTTTGCTAAATAAATAATTGAATTAATAATCTATTTCTGAACATACTAGAAATTCAAAGGATAATCAAAAACATAGCTTATTTAATAATGTCTGGGCATATTTGTACTCAAGAATATTGTTTAGATATAGAAAGCTTAGGATAGTTTTGTTATTTTCTTATTCTGCCTCCTAAACTGCACCCATTATAGTTTTACCATCTACAAAGTAGGAAAGCTAAATAAAATCTACTTAATATGAAAAATAAAAACAAATAACAACTTAGGATGTAGAAAGTAAAGAATGTATCACCCCAACCTAACCATGTAAAAAATCCGACAACCTACAATATCATGATTTGGGGTGAATCTGTTAGAAAGCTGGGGATACAAGGTAAAGCAAGTTGACTCAATTCCTTAGTTGTTTCTCAGAGAAAAAGAACAAAACAACTCTTCTATCCTGACAGAATGGAGGTGATGGAGGTGATAGAGGTGACTACCTTACAAGTAGGTAAGAGGAAATCCAGTGATAAACTTCCAAATGATAGCATGAGGAGCTATGCTGCCTGTTTTCCAGTGAAACTGGTGAAAACTGTTTTTAAAACAAACAAACACTTAACATCTCTGGAAATGGTCCCAAAGGTAAATAGTGAGTGAAGAAACATCTGTTCAAGAACGCCTCTGAAAATTTAGTAATAAAAGTGAGTTTTTCGTATTTGAACTAGTACTCTTTTGCTGCCCATTCCCAGGTTGGTGAAGCAGATGCTCTATTCCACACTACTGCCTTCAAGGACTTCAGATATTGTTCTCCTAGCTCCCAGAGGGAGACTTTCTTCCCAGGATGAGTAGAGAATCAGTGTTTCCTATTTCAGTGATCAGCTACCTGTTACTGAGGCTAAGTCCTGGATGAATACAGTTGAGAGGTAGAGGGTCTCTTCTTCTACTCAGCCCCTACAGAGAGTCTGCCTTCGGTGCAGCATGCTAAAATACTGGAGCCCTGGTCACTTTTGCCCTGACTTTGGAGCTGGTGCTTTCTTACTAAGATCGGCAAGTTAAGAGAACCCTATACTCTTGCCCCCACCTACAAAATGCTGGATTCCTAGAGCAGAGTGTCACTCAGAAGACTGCCATTGCCCCCACATCAACTCCAGAACTTTAGCTCAGAGATTTTGTCCAGGAGGAGAAACAGGCCAAAACAACAAAACAAAACAAAACCCACAAAAAAGCAAAACCAGTTTCCTACTAATTTCTTCCTAAGGAACTTAATTCATTTGCAACAGAGTGAAGAAATTTAAGCCTGAAGGCACTCTGAAGAATAGTGGAGATTGTGGTGAAGCCATATGGGAGGAGATTCAAGCTACAGGCTAAACTGTAGGTCAAGTAGTTTGAAGGAAAGAATTTAGGGAATAATGGAACAGAATAGAAGTCCTGGCATCAGAACAAAATGAAATGCTTATCAGAAACTGTTAACTTCAGAGAAGTCATGTTTGATTGGATTAGTTTGTAGAACAATTTATGCCCTGGGCATTATTAGAAACAATAGATCAGCTAGCTGGTAATTGGTACAGTTTAACTTTTAGAGGCGGTTAGGGAAATAGATGAAAAGAGTCCCACTAGTACCACTGTCATTTCAGTCTGAGTGTGGGTATACCTGATGTACTCCTTTGAGGAACAACATCAGAAGCTGATGCTGATGGTGAGGGGAGATCAACTTCATTAAAATAATGTAGTCACTAGATGACCAAGCAAATAATGATAATAACAAGCCCCATGGAAAGGGGTGGAATAATAGAGTTGCTACTCTGTATTATATAAAATTTTCAGTTTTGCCCCTCTCCCCCAATTATAAGAATATAAAGAAATGGGAGTATATTGATAAAAAGGTCAATATGTCAGGAGGGTATAGTGATTATAAACATGTATTCAGTAAATAATAGAGTACTGAAGTATGTGAAGCAAAAACAGGGAAGTAAATAATTCAACAATAATAGAGACTTGAATATCCCATTTTCAATAATGGGTAGAAAATCTGACAGGAGATCAGAAAATAGAAACTTAAACTGCTCTATAAAGCAACTAGAACCAACAGACATTTTTAGAACGTTCTACCCAACAAAAGCAGAATATGCATTCTTCTCAAGTGCACACAAAACATTCTCCAGAATAGACCATATGCTAGGTCATAAAAGAAATCTCAATTACATTTTTTCTTTTCTTTCTTTCTTTCTTTTTTTTTTTTTAGGATTTTACTTATTTATAGAGACAGAGATCATGAATGGGGGGAGGGGCAGAGTCAGAGGGAGAAGCAGACTCCCTGTTGAGCAGGGACTAGACGCAGGGTTGATCCCAGGACCCTGGGATCATGACCTGAGCCAAAGGCAGTCTACTAACCAACTGAGCCACCCATGTGCCCCAAATCTCAATGACTTTAAGGATAGAAATCATACAGAGTGTTTTCTGGTCACAATGGCATGAAATTAGAAACTCCTAGCTGGTTGGAGTGCCTGGGGTGGCTCAGTTGGTTAAGTGCCTGACTCTTGAGACTTAAGTTTGGCTTAGATCATGATCTCAGTGTCCAGACATCAAGCCCTATATTGGACTCCCTTCTCAGCAGGAGGCTACTTCTTTCTCCCTCTCCCTCTGCCCTTCTCCTTTTTTTTTTTTTGATTTTTTTTTTTTTTTTTTGCCGTTCTCCTTCTTGAGCGCATCTGTATGCACATGCTCTGTTTCTCTCTCTCTCTCTCTCAAATAAAAAAAGAAAAACAAAAAAACAAAAAGAAAAAAGAAAAAACAACCAAACATGATAGCTGGAAGAATTTGGAAACTCATAATTATTTGATAATTGAATGACACACTCCTAAATAACCAGTGAGTCAAAGAAGAAATCAAAAGGGAAATAAGAAAATATTATACAATAAATAAAAACAAAGATAACACACTAAAATTTATTGGATGAAACTAACCAGTAGTGGTAGATTTATAGTAGTAAATGCCTATATTAAAAAGAAAGGAAGCTTGAAAATTAACAACCTAAACTTTCACTTTTGAACACTGAAAAAAACTACACCTTTAAAACAAAGAGGAGAAATAAAGATTAGAGCAGAAATAAAAGAAATAGGGAATAGGCAAGCAATAGAGAAAATCAATGAAATCAAAAAGTTGGTTCTTTGAAAAAGTTGTTAAAATTAACAAAACTTTATCTAGATTGACAGGAGTAAAAAGGACTCAAATTATTGGAATCAAATGAAAGAGGGGAATTTATAGGGCTGACCCTGTAGGAGCAAAAAGGATTTAGGAAGAATCCTATATAAACTCGTATGCCAACAAATTAGGTAATTTAAACGAAATGGTAAAATTCCTAGAAATGCACAAACTACAGAAACTGACTCTGGGGGAAAAAAAAGAAATGAACATTCTCACTTGATCTATATAACTTGAAGACCTTAAGTAATTTTTTTAAAAATACACATTTAAAAAAATATATATATATAACTTCTTTGTTCATCAATTGATAGACACTTGGGTTGCTTCCATAATTTGGCCATTGTAAATAATGCTGCTATAAACATAAGAATATGTTATGCTTTCGAATTTGTGTTTTGGTACTCTTTGGGCAAATACCCTGTACTGTAATTACTGAGTTGTAGGGTGGTTCTACCTTTAAATTTTTGAGCAACCTCCATACTGTTTTCCACAGTGGCTGCCCCACTTTGCATTCCCACCAGCAGTGGAGGAGGGTTCCTTTTCTGCAACATCCTCACCAACACTTGTTATTTCTTGTGTTTTTGATTGTAGCCATTGTGACACGTATGAGATAATCTCCTTTTAGTTTTATTGTTCATTTCCCTAATGATTGGTGAGATTGAGCATCTTTTCCTTTGTTGACCATTTATATGTCTCCTTTAGAGAAATGTGTGTTCATGTTGTCTTCCTATTTGGTATTTGGGTTATTTGTAATTTTGGCGTTGAGTTGTATAAGTTCTTTATATATTTTGGATACTAACCCTCATCATATATATCATTTGAAAATATCTTCTTCCATTCAGTGGATTATCTCTTAGTTTTCTTAATTGCTTCCTTTCCTTTGCAGAAGCTTTTTATTTTGATGTAGTCCCAATGCTTTAGTTTTGCTTCTGTTTTCCTTCCCTTAGAAGACATTTCTAGAAAAATGTGATCATAGCAGATCTCAGAGAGATTACTGCCTATGTTCTCTTCTAGGATTTCTGTGTTTTCAGGTCTCACATTTAGGTCTTTAATCTGATTTGAATTTATTCTTTTGTATGGTGCAAGAAAGTGGTCCAGTTTCAGTCTTTTTGCATATAGTTGTCCAGTTTTCCCAGCACCATGTGTTGAAGAGACTTTTTTCCATTGCATATCCTTACCTCCTTTGTCATAGATTCATTGACTACATAACTGTAGGTTTATATCTGGGCTCACAGATCTATTTCATTGATCTGTGTGTCTGTTTTTGTGCCAGTACCATACTATTTTTATAACTACAGCTTTGTAGCCTATCTTGAAATTTGGGATTGTCATACTTCCAGTTTTGTTCTTCAAAAGATTGCTTTGGTTATTTGGAGCCTTTTGTGGTTCCATACAAATTTTAAGATTCTTTGTTCTAGTTCTGTGAAAAATGCTATTGGTATTTTCATAGAGATTACATTAAACATGTAGATTGCTTTGGATAATTTTGGGCATTTTAACAATATTTATTCTCCCAATCTATGAGTATGGAATATCTTTCTATTTGTGTCATTTTCATTTTGTGTTGTCAGTGTCTTATAGTTTTGAGAGTATAGGCCTTTTACCTGCTTGGTTATGTTTATTCTTAGGTATTTTATTATTTTTAGTGTAATTGTAAATAGGATTCTTAATTTCTTTTTCTGCTACTCATTATTAGTGTGTAGAAATACAACAGGTTTCTGTATATTAATTTTGCATCCTGTGACCTTACTGAATTAATGTATCAGTTCTAGTAGTTTATCGTTGGAGTCTTTAGCGTTTTCTATAGATAGATTCATGTCACCAGCAAATAGTGAAAGTTTGACCTCTTTGTTATGAATTTGGATGCCTTTTATTATATTTTTCTTGTCTGATTTCTGTGGCTGGGACTTTCAGTACTTTGTTGGTTAATAGTGGTGAGAGTGGACGTCCTTTTCCTTCTTCTCTTAGGGGAAAAGCTCTCAGTTTTTCACCATTGAGTGTGATGTTAGCTGTGGGTTTTTCATATATGGCCTTTATTATGTTGAGGTGTTTCTCTAAGTCTAATTTTTATTGTGTATGAAGATTAAAAACTTTTTTGATCATAGAATATCATCTAGAAAGTTAAAAGACAAAATCCAGAATGGCAAATTATTTGCAAATCTTACAGATATTGCTGATCATGAAGGTGAAGCTGGAATACTGAAAAAAACCTTAAGTACCTCAGGTCCCAATCTAAGAATAAGGTAACAATAGCTAATTGCTATAGGTATTTAAAGTCTGTGGCAAAGAGAAGGTTATGACATAAATAACAAAATCTACAGAAAGCCAAAAAACTCCTGTTTAGAATAGCAGTTCGTCATACTGGCAACATGACAAAAGAAAAGTTATACTGCTTTTAAACCATAACTGCTACCTTGCTTGGTCTCTATATTCCACATATGATACCCAGCACTTAGTAAAAAATTAATGAGATAAATAGGAAAACCAATCAATAATCAAGAGGTAAAGTAATAAAAAAATCTAGTTTCAAAATGACCCAGTTATTGAAATGATGTTAAATTTTTAAATAACTATAATTAACAACTATTGAAAAACTGAGCATCATATAGAAGCAGATGGGAGATTTCAGCAGGCTGAAAATAACTTTCTTAAATATCAAATAAGAACACTATAAATAAGGGGTGCCTGCATGGCTCAGGTGGTTAGGTGTCTAATTGTTGATTTCGGCTCAGGTTGTAGTTTCCCAAAAACACACACATCATAGTCAAATAGCTAAAACTCAGTGATTAAAAAAGAAAGTAAACAAAGAAAAAAACTACAAACAAAGGGGCAAAGGTAATAATTTCATCAGACTTTTACTTAGAAAATATACAGCCCAGAAAAAAATGAAATGATATCTTTAATGAAAGAAAAATCTTTCAATATAGACTTTGTTAGCTAGGAAATGTATCTTTAAAAATAAATGCAAAATAAAACTTTTGTTAGGTAAACAAATAAAAGCTGGAAGATTTACTGCCTCAGGCCAGTGCTAAAAGAATTTTTTAGGGAGTTCTTTTTAACAAAGGAAAATGGTAACAGAAATTGAGAACTAGTCAGAGAAATAGTACAGTGGAAAGGGTAAAAATCATGGTAAAATATGGGGCACCTGAGTGTCTCAGTTGGTTGGGCATTCAATTCTTGATTTTGACTCAGATCCTGGTCTAGGGGTTATAGGAACAAGCCTTGCAAGGGCTCCCTGCTCAGTGGGGAGTCTGCTTGGGATTCTCTTCCTCTGCCCCTCCCTCTGCACTCCCATGTGTGCACACTGTTCTCTCTCTCTCTCTCTCTCTCTAATATAAATCTTTAAAAAAATCATGGTAATATATAATAGATATTTTTCATAATCTTAATTGCTTTAAGAGATGATGCTAAAGTACTAACAATGCCTTGTAGAGTTCTGACATATATAGAGGTAAAAAGAATGACAAAGCATATAAAATTAAGAAGGAAATGGATACTATTTTAAGATTCTTACACTATATATGAAATGATACTTAAAGGTTAACTACGCTAGGTTAATGATATATACTGTGAGCTCTATAATAGTCACTTAAAAAATAGGATGACAGTGTTCCAGTATAATGTAGAAAATCTGTAGGAAAAACTACTATAGTCTAAAAAGTTATCAATTAAAACCTGTTATCTTAAAACGCATTTGTTATGCCTTGAAAATTAGTAAGTCTTTAATCCTAAAATCAGTAAACTTTGCCTTGAATAGTTATAATTAATATAGTAAAGAATTTAGTGGAAAACATGGACATTTTGTTCTGTTCATACAGCACTATCAAACCTACTAGTGGACGTTTAAAAATATTTTGTTCTAAAGAGCAAGCAATAAGATGAGATCTTTCCATTTTTTACTATGGTAGGAAAAATAGCAAACTTGCTTTATAAAATACCTTTCAGAGCATCACATTTCAAAATATACCATCAAAAATCTATAGACAGTATGAAGAGCCCCAGGCAATAAGAGGAATGTTAAATGTAGAGCCTTCCATGTGAAGAAATAACACTGGTCATTTTTTCCTAATACTTTCTATTTTATTTTTACTTACACTGATGTTTTAGATTCAAAAGGCATTGGGAAAATAGAATACTTGTTTTTTCAGTTGTCATACAACACATTTAGTTCTAATAAAGCAAAATAAAACAAAAAAATAAAGTTGATATTAGGATTAAAAATTCAACTTTTTAATTTTCAAATTATAGTTATTACTGTAATATGATTGATAGAAACACATCAAACACATTTTCTTGCATTAGTTGGACTACATTTTTTCTAAACTTTGGCTCGGTGATATTTTTATGCTCTGCATGGGAATGAGCAGTGACTGGTTTTCTGTAATCTCTTTCCATTCCCCTTTCTTTCTTTTCAGTTCTGCCTCTAGATGCTGCAGTAGATCAAAGCTTTTCAAAAGCAGTATCTTGCTCATTGTCTTTCGAGTCATGGTATGATAGTGACAAAGAGGAACAAGAATGTTTGGAACAACTATAATAGTATCTATTATGCATCAATCATAGAAGGATGAGCTGAATTGTGTAGAATTGATATGTGCCTATTGTCAAAGCTTTTTCTATAACATCAGATAGAAATAATCATTCTGAGGCAGGCTTTCCTGGGAAAGATATCCTCTGTCTTTCGGACGTGTGTTTTCAGTATAGTAGGTGGTTTTGCAGTTAATGTAAGGCACATCAAATGAGTAATTCAATTTGAAAGAATTGGTTTTAATTATTGTGGAAATACTAAATGATCAAGCATTAAAATATGTAATACTAAGCACTGAACTGGCAATCCTCTGAATTAGAAATTGTCTTTTTTCATATTTGTATCTGGCAAGTAGCTTAAGTGTGGAGAAATGCAAATGCTTCAGGGAACTGCAAATGGGTATCTGCCAAAAAAAGTACCCATTAAGAGTAAAATATCTGGTGCTCTTGAGAATCTTGAAATTTGTTTTCAGAAATCTGCAGATCACAAAAGTCTTACTTGGCATTTGTATAATTTGTCCTGTGTCCCTACTTATGGCACAGGTTACTTTGCACCATTTTCTTCTGTTAACATTTATAATTTAAATGAAAATGTTAAATGTTTTATTCTATTTACTTTTATAATAAAATATCTTTGATTATGGTATACTTCATTAAATGTCCTTCAAAAAATGAAATTCCAAGGTCTTTTTCTAACAGTTTCTCTGGGACTCATTTTGTGTTTTTTTCTAACTATTTTTCAGGGATACATTTTGTAGGAAAATATACAAATTTATTAAAAAGCAGATGGATCTTTATAGCTTTATAAGCACTAACAAAAACATAATTTTCCAAAAGACACGTTATTAAGAATGTAAATTGACAAATTTTAGATTAGAAAGGGAAAATAATCTATAAAAACTTTCCTATAAGTTCTTCAGTATTTTCCTCTTATAATATCTTCAGGGAAAATATCTGTCACTAGACTGTCACAATTGGTCCTTCTTAAGCAGCAGAGTTCTTGAACCTAAGAACTATGCAGACATAGAGAAGGTGACGTAAGAATTTGACTAAGAGCACTTTCTGTCTGGGCTCAGATAGGCAGGTTTGGAGAGGTGACTTCTCTCTATAATGCACAGTCAAGATTTAGGCCTCAATTTCAAGATATGACACAAGCCAAAATATGATCTCTCATTCTCTCTCTCTGGATCTATTTACTTATCAACCTACCTGCCTACATGCACATCCATACATAATCGGCATTGACAGAGTTCGATACCTATATCTATTTCTACAAATGTCTTTATTTTTAAATTTTTTTAAAAGATTTTATTTATTTATTCATGAGAGACAGAGAGAGATAGAGAGGGGCAGAGACACAGGTAGAGGGAGAAGCAGGCTCCACACAGGGAGCCCGACCTGGGACTCGGTCCCAGGTCTCCAGGATCACACCCTCGGCTAAACCGCCGAGACACCCAGGGATCCCAATATGTCTTTATTGTAGTTGAGAGTCTTGGACTTGAGGCAGTAGTTAGTACCATCACTACAAAGCTCTTTATTGAATTACATGTTGTTTGGACATAATGACTTTTCCTTTCCTTTTATATAATGTAGACATTGTAGACTGAATATAGACATAGTATAGAATTGCACATGGGCTTGAGTGTGCTACTTAACCTATGTGGACAAAACTAATGTCATTTAAATGAACATATTTCCTGCTAATCAAAGCTGGAAGATCATCACTAATTTGCAGGCACACATAAATTGTTATCATTCTTGATACTAATGTAATTATGTCAAATTCTAGCATTACCTAGCAATACGTATGCTTTAATATAGCAGTAAATACCCTTTGATTCTTGAAAATTATTCTCATGTACAGATTAATACTCAGGCCTTTATTTTATTTAGTTTCCAAGTTTAATACACTTCAGTAGTTTACACATTTGTATCTGAAACAAAAGCAACACCCTATAAATCAATTTCTGAGGAATACCATTTTTCCAAATCTTCACCATAGAATGTTTATTAAGACAGTGAATGTTAAGTGGAATTTTATTTGTTAGGAACAGAGTTTGGCAAAGTTAGATGGAATCTATATAAATCTATATAAATTTGGCAGATAAATATTATATGGTTCTTCATGCTTTATTTATTTTTTTAAGATTTTATTTGTTTATTCGAGAAACAGAGAGGGGCAGAGACACAGGCAGAGGGAGAAGCAGGCTCCATGTAGGAAGCCCGACGTAGGACTCGATCCCAGGACTCCAGGATCAGGCCTTGGGCTCAAGATGAAGCTAAACCGCTGAGCCACCCAGGCTGCCCTAAAGAAAATATTTTATATTATAATGATTTTTTAAAAACTTAATTTTTAATTACTATAATTAACACATAATAATGAATGGCATGCGGGATTTATCTGTAAAGAAGACTGAAGGAATTGTTAGAAACTTAAAGGAATAAATGTCTTAATTCATTCTTTTTTTTCAATAAATTTATTTTTTATTGGTGTTCAATTTACCAACATACAGAATAACACCCAGTGCTCATCCCGTCAAGTGCCCCCCTCAGTGCCCGTCACCCATTCACCCCCACTCCCCGCCCTCCTCCCCTTCCACCACCCATAGTTCTTTTCCCAGAGTTAGGAGTCTTTATGTTCTGTCTCCCTTTCTGATATTTCCCACACATTTCTTCTCCCTTCCCTTATATTCCCTTTCACTATTATTTATATTCCCCAAATGAATGAGAACATATAATGTTTGTCCTTCTCCGATTGACTTATTTCACTCAGCATAATACCCTCCAGTTCCATCCACCTTGAAGCAAATGGTGGCTATTTGTCGTTTCTAATGGCTGAGTAATATTCCATTGTAAACATAAACCACATCTTCTTTATCCATTCATCTTTCGAGGGACACCGAGGCTCCTTCCACAGTTTGGCTATTGTGGACATTGCTGCTATAAACATCGGGGTGCAGGTGTCCCGGCGTTTCATTGCATCTGAATCTTTGGTGTAAATCCCCAACAGTGCAATTGCTGGGTCATAGGGCAGGTCTATTTTTAACTCTTTGAGGAACCTCCACACAGTCTATGTCTTCGTCTGTGAGATTTCTGTTCATGTCTTTTGCCCATTTCATGATTGGATTGTTTGTTTCTTTGGTGTTGAGTTTAATCAGTTCTTTATAGATCTTGGAAACTGGCCCTTTATCTGATACGTCATTTGCAAATATCTTCTCCCTTCTGTAGGTTGTCTTTTAGTTTTGTTGACTGTATCCTTTGCTGTGCAAAAGCTTCTTATTTTGATGAAGAACTTCTGAAAGAAATTGAGGAAGACACAACGAGATGGAAAAATATTCCATGCTCATGGATTGGCAGAATTAATATTGTGAAAATGTCAATGTTACCCAGGGCAATTTACACGTTTAATGCAATCCCTATCAAAACACCATGGACTTTCTTCAGAGAGTTAGAACAAATTATTTTAAGATTTATGTGGAATCAGAAAAGACCCCGAATAGCCAGGGGAATTTTAAAAAAGAAAACCATAGCTGAGGGCATCACAATGCCAGATTTCAGGTTGTACTACAAATCTGTGGTCATCAAGACAGTGTGGTACTGGCACAAAAACAGACACATAGATCAATGGAACAGAATAGAGAACCCAGAAGTGGACCCTGAACTTTATGGTCAACTAATATTCGATAAAGGAGGAAAGACTATCCATTGGAAGAAAAACAGTCTCTTCAATAGATGGTGCTGGGAAAATTGGACATCCACATGCAGAAGAATGAAACTAGACCACTCTCTTTCACCATACACAAAGATAAACTTAAAATGCATGAAAGATCTAAATGTGAGACAAGATTCCATCAAAATCCTAGAGAACACAGGCAACACCCTTTTTGAACTCGGCCACAGTAACTTCTTGCAAGATACATCCACGAAGGCATAAGAAACAAAAGCAAAAATGAACTATTGGGACTTCATCAGAGAGAATTTAATTGGCCTGCTTGACTGTGGGTAAAATGTAATCCAGGATATTTGTGTCAATTTTTCTAAGTGACAGGAGTCAAAAACATATTTTTCTTTGCCATTTTTTGTTTTGTTAAGATTATTTTGCAGGTATTTAATTAGAAAGGGGAATATTGGTTTAGAATATCTTAAGTAGCATAGAAATCTGATCCTAGATTTTCCTAATTTCCTTGAAAGCCATTTGTGCTTTTGAGTTCTCAATTCTATTGTTAATACGTGATTGTCAGTCATCTGTTGAATCAATATTTTGTAATTGGAATTTTCCTAGAAAATCACTGATTTTATCCTGAATTTTCAAGTTCCTTACCATTCACTAATGCAAATTATGTTTTATAGTGAATTGTTTTTTTTCCAGATTTATTGAGACATAAGTGACCTATAATATTGTATTAAACTATATAACATAATGATTTGTTTTATGTATATATTTTGAAATGATCACCATGATAAGTTAACATTTGTCAGGTCCTGTAGTTACAGCTTTTTTTCTTGTAATGAAATCTCCTAATGTTTACTCTCTTAGGAATATATATATAATTTAATATTATATTAATATATAATATTTAATATATAATTTATTAAGTATATAAATAAATTTATTAATATATAATATTTAATATATAACTTAATAACATTTATGTATGCACGTATGTATGTCCCAGAGAGAGAAACAGGCTCCTCTCAGGGAGCCCAATGCAGGACTCAATCCGCGAGCCCAGGGTCACACCCTGAGCCGAAGGCAGATGCTTAACTGCTGAGCCACACAGACATCCCATCTCTTTGGGTATTATATATACCCTAAGAGGCATATTATATATACCTTAATATATAAGTTATAATTAACCAGGGTCAACATGCTGTGCACTTTCTCTCCAGAACGTATTCATCTTATAACTGGAAGTTCATACCTTTTTTCTTCTACTTTCATTAAAAATAAATAAATAGGGATCCCTGGGTGGCGCAGCGGTTTGGCGCCTGCCTTTGGCCCAGGGCGCGATCCTGGGGACCTGGGATCGAATCCCACGTCGGGCTCCCGGTGCATGGAGCCTGCTTCTCCCTCTGCCTGTGTCTCTGCCTCTCTCTCTCTCTCTCTCTGTGACTATGACTATCATAAATAAATAAATAAATAAAAATTTAAAAAAAGAAAAAGAAAAATAAATAAATAACATTTTAATTTTATTTCATTTTTTTTTAAGATTTATTAGAGAGTGTGCAAGAGAGAGCACAAGTGGAAGTGATGAGGGTTGGAGGGAAAGGGAGAAGCAGGCTCTCCACTGAGCAGGGACTGTCCCCCCTCCCCAACATGGACCCAATCCCAGGCCTCAGGTTCATGACCTGAGTGCAGGGCATACGCTTGACTGAACAAGCCACCTAGGCACCCAATTTTATTTCACTTTAAAGTGTAATTAACATAGTGTTATATTACTTTCAAGTGTACAATATAATGATTCAGCAATTCTATACATTTCTCAGTGCTCATCAACATGGTGTACACTTAATCACCTTTTTTTTTCAATCCCCCAACCACCTCCCTTTTGGTAGTAGCTACCAGTTCTCTGTATATGATAGTCTATTTCTTCTGACTCTTCTTTTCTTTGTTAAGGTTGTTTTGTTTCTTAAATTCCATGTATGAGTGAAATCATGTTGTATTTGTCTTTCTCTGGCTTTTCACTGTGCATTATACCCTCTAGGTCTATCCATGTTGTTGCAAATGGCAAGATTTCATTCCTTTTTATGGCACTTAAGCCAAATTCCATTATGAGTATATCTGTATATCTGTAACATCTTCTTTATCCATTCAACTATGGATGGATACTTGGGTTGCTGCCATATCTTGGGTATTGTAAGTAACATTGCAATAAATATAGGGGTGCGTCTGTCTTTTCAAATTAGTATTTTCTTTTTCTTTGGGTAAATGCACAGTAGTGGAATTATCAGATCCCAGGGCAATTCTTGTTATTTTTTGTTTCCTGCAGTGGCTGCACCAATATACATTCCCACCTGTCATGCACAAAATTTTCTTTTATTCCAGTTATTGTCAACACTTACTATTTTTTGTGTTTTTGATTTTAGTCATTCTGACAGGTTGAGTTGATACCTCATTATATTTTTGTTCATTTTCCTAATAATTACTGATACTGAGCATCTTTATATATATCTCTTGGTCATCTGTGCATCTTCCTTGGAAAAATATCTACTCAGGTCTTCCACTCATTTTTATTTTTTTTATTTTTTTATTTCTTTTTTGTTTTTTGTTTTTTTTCCACCCATTTTTAAATTGGATTATTTGTGTTTTGGGTATTGAGTTTTAGAAGTTCTTTATATATTTTGGATATTAACCCCTTATTGGATTTATCATTTGCAAGTATTTCCTCCTATTCAATAGGTTGCATTTTTGTTTTGTTGATGATTTCCTTCACTGTATAAAAGCTTTTTATTTTGATGTAGTCTCAGTAGTTTAATTTTACTTTTGTTTCCCATGCCAGAGAAAACATCTAGAAAAATGTTTCTGTGTTTCTCAAAGAAATTACTCAAAGAAATCTCAAAGAAATTACTACCTGTGTTTTCTTCTAGGAATTTGATGGTTTCAGATCTCACATTTAGATCCTTAATCTATTTTGAGTTTCTTTTTGTGTGTAGTGTGAGAAAGTGGTTCACTTTCATTCTTTACATGTAGCTGTCCAGGTTCCTCAGCACCACTGACTGAAGATGCTATCTTTCCCTCATTGTGTATTATTGTCTCCTTTCTTAGATTAATTGACCACGAACACAGGGATTTATTGCCACATTCTCTATTCTGTTGATCTATGTGTCTGTTTTTGTGCCAGTACCATACTGTTTTGACTGCTATGGCTTTGTTTATCTTGGCTTATGATACCTCCAGCTTTCTTGATCTTTCTTAAGATTGCTTTGGCCATTGAGGGTTTTTGTGGTTCCATACCAAATTAGGATTCTTTGTTCTAGTTCTATGAAAAATGCTGTTGGTATTTTCATGGGGATTGCGTTAAATCTGTAGATTGCTTTGGGTAGTATGGACATTTTAACACTGTTCTGCCAGTCCATGAACATGGAATATCTTTCCATTTGTGTCATCTTCAAATTCTTTCATCAGTGTTTTATAGTTTTCAGAATAGAAATCTTCCACCTCCTTGGTTAAGTTTATTCCTAAATATTTTATTATTTTTAGTATAATTATAAATGGAATTATTTTCTTAATTTTTTCCTGCTATTCCATTAGTAGTGTATAGAAATGCAACAGATTTCTGTATATTAATTTTGTATCCCATGACCTTACTGAATTCATGAATCCGTTCTAGTAGTTTTTTGGTGGAGTCTTCAGAGTTTTCTATAGACGGGTTAATGTCACCGGCAAATAGTGAAAGTTTTACTTCTTTGTTACAAATTTGGGTACCTTAAAAAAAATTGGTATGCCTTTTATTTCTTTTCCTTGTCTAATTGCTGTGACTAGGACTTCTGGTACTCTGTTGAATAAAAGTGGTGGGGATGGACATCTGGTCTTATTCCTAACCTGAGGATGCGCACTCAGTTTTTCACCATTGAGTTTGAGGTTAGCTGTGGTTTTTCCTATACAACCTTTTACTATGTTGAAGTATGTTTCCTCTAAACCCATTTCGTTAGGACTTTTAATCATGGTTGCATGCTATACTTTGCTAAATGCTTTATCTGCATTTATGGAGATGATCATGTGGTTTTTATCCTTTATCTTGTTAATGTGATATATCACATTGATTGATTTATGAATATGAGACCACACTTGCATCCCGGGAATAATTTTTACTGGTTTGTGGTGAATGATTTTTTTTAAAAATACATTGTTGGTTTCGGTTTGGGAATATTTTGTTGAAGATTTTTACATGTATATTCATCAGAGGTATTGGCCTATGTTTTCTTTTTATTTTTTGTCTCCCCTACCTCAGCCCCCTGTGTCTTTAACTGGTCTTAGTATCAGAGTGATGCTGGTTTTGTCCAATGAATTTGAAATTTTTCTTTTATCTGACACTTTTTGGAAAAGCTTGAGAAGAAGAGGTAGCAACTCTTTAAATATTTGGTAGAATTCACCTTTGAAGCCATCTGGTCCTGGACTTATGTTTGTTGAAAGTTTTTTGATTACTGATTCAATTTCATTGATAGTAATTGGTCTGTTCAAATTTTGTGTTTTTTCCTGATTCATATTTGAGGTTTATATTCCTAGGAATTTATCCATTTCTTTTAGATTGTTCAGTTTGTTAGCATATAATTTTTCATAAGCTCTATAATCCTTTATATTTCTGTGGTTTTGGTTGATGTTTCTCTTCTTCATTTCTGATTTTATACATTGAGTCCTCTGTCATTGGATAAATCTGGCTAAAGAAATATGAGTTTTGTTGACATTTTTTAAAAAAGTAGTTGGTTTCATTGATGTGTTGTTTCATTTTTTTCAGTCTCTATTTCATTTATTTCTGCCCTAATCTTTATTATTTTGTTCCTTCTACTGAGTTTGGGCTTTGTTTTTCTTTTTCTTGCTCCTTTAGGTGTAAGGTTTGGTTGCTTATTTGAGATTTTTCTTCTTGAGGTAGACCTCTATTGCAATAAGCTTCCATTATAGCTTTTGCTGCATCCCAGAGATTTTTGGACTGTTGTTTTCATTTTCATTTGTTTCAATGTATCTGTTGATTTTTCTTTGATTTATGAATTGGCCAATTTGGTGTTTAGTAGTATGTTATTTAGCCTCCATATATTTGTGTTCTTTCCAGATTTTTTCTTGTGATTGATTTACACCTACATACTATTGTGGTCGAAGAAGATGCATGATATGATTGCAGTCCTTGTGAATTTCTTGAGACTTGTGTTGTGCCCTAACATGTGATGTATTCTGGAGAGTGTCCCATGTGCCATTGAAAACAATGTGTATTCTGTTGTTTTTTGGATAGGATGTTCTGAATATATCTCTTAGATCCATCTTGGCCAAGGTGTCATTCAAAGCCATTGTTTCCTTGTTGATTTTCTGTCTGGATGATGTTGATGTAAGTGAGGTATATTAAAGTCCCCTATTTTTAGTATATTAATGTCAGTTTCTTCCCTTTTTTTTAATGGTATCTTTATATATCAGGTGCTTCCATGTTGGGTGCATAAATACTTACAATTCTTATATCCTCCTGTTGGATTGTTCCCTTTATCATTGGGTAGTGTCCTTATCTCATGTTAGTCTTCCTTCTCTATTTTATCTCATATTAAGTACTGCTACCCAGCTTGCTTTTTGCTTCCATTTGCATGGTAAATGTTTTTCCATCCCTTTGCTTTCAAGCTGCATGTATCTTTATATCTGAAGTGAGTCTTATAGGTAGCATATATATATATAGGCCTTGTCTCTCTCTCTCTCTCTCTCTTTCTTTCTTTCTTTCATTAATTCATTCATTTTTAAGATTGAGAGATAGAAACCAGAGGGAGGAACAGAGAGAAAAGGATAAGAAGATAAGCAATCTTTGTGCTGAGCATAGAGCCCGATGCAGTGCTTGATCTTACCATGACCTGAGGCAAAACCAAGAGTCAGATGCTTAACCAACTCAGCCACCAAGGTGCCCCTTCATCTTATTTATTATCTATTTAGTCACCCTGTGTCTTTTGATTGGAGTTTTTAGTTCATTCACAGTCAGTCATTACCAATAGGTATGTATTTACTGACATTTTGTTACTTTTTTTTATGGTTGTGTAGTTCTTCCCTGCTACTTTCTTGCTCTTTTCCCTTGTGGTTTGCTCTCTTTCTTTAGTAACATGCTTGGATTTCTTTTTCTCTACCGTTTGCATATCTGTTATAGATTTTTGATTTGTAATTATTATGAGATTCATATATAGCATCCTGTGTGTACAGTAGTCTACAGTGAGTTGATGGTCACTTAAGTTTGAACCCATTCTAAAAACACTAAGTGTTCACTCCCCTCCCACCCACCACCACTTTTTATACATACGATATTGTACCATATATCCTTTTTAGTTTTTGAGTCCATTGACCAATTTTATTTATAGAATTGATTTTACTGTGCTTGGGATTTAACATCTGTACTTGGTGTGTTTCTGTTATTGAGGTTTTTTTTTTTTTTTTTTTAATCTCTGTTTGGTTCTTTCTTGTTTTCTGTCTTTGTTCAGTGTCTCACTGAGATTTTCCACTCTTTTCTCTAGTCCACTAAGTATCTTTATGACCATTTGAGTTCTCTATCTGGTATATTGCTTATCTCCATTTCATTTAACTTTTTCATTGTTATTTTGTCCTATTTCATTTGGGACACATTCATTAGTCTCATTTGTCTAACTTTCTGTGTTTGTTACTATGTAGTAGGAAAGTCAATTTGTGTATTATCTTAAAATAGTGGCTTTATAAAGAAGAGTTCCTGTGGTGCTTTGTAGCACAGTATCCCCTGTTCACTAGAACTAGGTGCTTCAGGGGTGTCTCCTATATTAATTGTATGTCCTTTACTGTGGTGGCTGATCCTTGTTTACTTTTAGCCCAGTGAGCTGCAGTGGTTTACTTTGCCTATTTTGGGAAGAGTTTGGTTCTTGTCCTGTTAAGAGGCCAGTCTGGGGCCATTGTGGGCTTGTAGTTAGGCAATGTCAGCAGTCAGACCAGAGGTCTGCCTCTGTCTATCTGTTGGGGCTGCAGTAGCACTGGGCTGCAGGGTGTTCTCCCTGCCTTGTACTCTGAGAGGCATTTGTTGATAGATGGAACAAGAATTTAAGCCAGATGCTGGGCTGCAGATGCATGGATACATCTCTTGTACTGTCAATTATGAGTGGTGCTGTTTCTGACAGGGTTGCTTGCAGGAGTGAGATGTGCAGGAGCTGCTTTGGAAGGACTCCTGCTGAGTTGAACTGGTTGGATGGGTCAAATCTTCAGGAGAATGGGCAGGTAGGCTTGTGGGACTCAAGCCATTAGCAAATTAGGTGAATGACATTCTTGCTATTTCCAGCAAATGACTGGCTATCTACACTGCAGGGCAGGGGGCATGTGGAAATGGCGTTTGTGAGGTCTTTTGTTCTTGGAGAAGGCCCCTCCAGGATGAGTTCTGAGATTCTTAAATAAATCTACTTCTTGTATACTCCAGGTGCTGTTTAGATTGCTCTTACTGTGCTCTATCTTGGCAAGATTGCTATATGCTATTTGGAAGGGCTGGAACTCAGTTTCCTATTATCCTCCTGCTCTCTCAGGGCAAGCCTGCTGATTTTTAAAGTATCCAGGTGTAAGCCCTGCTGGTTATAAAGACTCACAGAGTTAAGCACAACTGGTTTTCAAAGCCATTTGTTATGGGAACTTGTCTTTCCAGTGCAGGGTCTTTTGTGTTTGAGATGCCTAGTGTTGAGTTTGCTCCTCTCCTTTTTTTGTGTGGTAGTATCCCTCCAGGTTATGATTAGTCTTTGAGGAATTCGGTTTCTGACTATGTCTCTGCTTTTTGTACCATTTTTGGTCTGTCCTCCTCTTTAGGATTAACTGTGGAAGGACTGTTGTGCCCGGAAAGTCTGTTCTTTGGTCATTTTCTGGGTTGGATGCACTGATGTGGCTGATATCTTAGTAGGTCTCTAGGGCCAGATGAGCTTAAGATACTTCTACTCTGCCATCTTTTCAGAGGTGGAATTTTGTACCTTTTGACAACCTTTACCTATTTGCCAACATCTCCAAATTCCCATCACCTCATTTCTGACAACCAATGATCTGTTCTTTGATTCTGTGAGGTTTTTTCTGTTTGTTCGTTCGTTTGTTTTTTCCACATGTAAGTGAGATCATGCAGTGTTTGTTTGTTTTTGTTTTTTTTTTTCCTCCTGTCTGGCTTATTTCACTTGGCTTAATACCCTCAAGATCCATCCATGTTGTTGCAAATGGCAGGATTTTCTTATTCTTATTTCTCATAGCTGAATAATAGTACTGTGTGTGTGTGGGAGGGCACATTGTCTTTATCAATTCATCCTTTGATGGACACTTGGAAAATTTCCATGTCTTGGCTATTGTAAATAATGCTGCAGTGAACATGGGTGTGCAGAAAGCTCTCTGAGATAGTGATTTTGTTTCCTTCAGTTTCCTTTGTTTCCTTCCTATACATCTGGCAGTGGATTTGCTGGATCATATACTTTTGTTTTTAACTTTTTGAGGAATCTCCATGCTGTTCTCCAGATGACTGCACCAATTTACATTCCCACCAACAGTGCACAAAGATTCCCTTTTCTTCACATTGTCACCAACACTTGTTATCTCTTGTCTTTTTTTTTTTTTTTTTTTTAGAGATTTTATTTATTTATTCATGAGAAACAGAGAGGAGAGAGAGAGAGGCAGAGACACAGGCAGAGGGAGAAGCAGGCTCCATACAGGGAGCCTGATGTGGGACTTGATCCCAGGTCTCCAGGATCATGCCCTGGGCTGAAGGCGGCACTAAACCGCTGAGCCACTTGGGCTGCCCTCTCTTGTCTTTTGATAATGACCATTCTAACAGGGGTTTATATCTTATTCTGGTTTTAATTTGTATTTCTCCTGTGATTAGTGATGTTAAGTACCTGTTCATATATTTTTGGTCATTTGTATGCCTTCTTTGACAAAAAAAAAAAAAACCAAAAAACAAACATATATATCTTTTAGTTCCTCTGCTCATTTTTTAATTTGATTGTTATTTTGCTGTTGAGTTGTATTAGTTCTTTATATATTTTAGACTTCAGTACCTTATCAGATATATGATTTGCAGTATTTTATCCCTTTCAGTAGATTGCCTTTTCATTTTGCTGATTGTTTCCTTTGCTGTGTGGAAGCTTTGTTTGATATAATCCCTCTACCTTAAATTTCAAAATCTGCCCAGTATTTGTGAAAGTTTTCCCTGACTCATTCTTCATGTTTTCATATTTATTTTCTTTATTTATTAGAATAGCTTTTGGCTTTTCTCTTATGTTGGTGTAGTGCATGAGTTTTTTGTCAGTTGTAATACATGTATATGTTATAATATTTTTAAATTTTCTATTTGGCCTTCATTAGACACATTTTTATGTAATTCATTTGTTCAGTTTGTTCTTTTGCCAACTTAAATTGAATATGTAAGTAGATTTGTATTTATTGGTAAAGAATAAAATAATAGAATTTCATGTGCATACAGCTTTGGTGATACCTCATACAATGATTAATCATTATGTTGTATGTGTGTTTGTGTGTATGTTTTCTCCTCTAAATATTACACAATTGAATAGTTATTTTTCCTCCTTTACCTGGTCTTCAATAGTGAAACAATTCTGCCCATCTGTACTACATGTCTTATGACCCTCCAATGGTGCTATTCTGTGGGATCAATAGAACACTGTAAAACTGGTACATTTCTTTATCCTTTGCCTCTTTACTGCATTGCTCCAATAAGTGAATAAAAATTTGATTGGTATTTTCATTTGGGCTTGTTATCCCAATTGACTGCCTTGACACCTAACAGCTTGACAGTAAGATTCAAAATGTCTTTTGATTATATCCAGATGTCCCATTTTCAATAACATTTATGAGGCATATAAGGAACAAGAAATTATAATACAAAATTGTATCTGACAAGGCTCAAATGTTGGACTTATTAAAGACAGAATGATTTAAACTATTTTAAAAGTATTAAAAGAAACAATGTGTAAATAATTAATATATGGGAATGAGGTCTTATAGACTATCAGAAAAATTATAAAATGCAACTAAATTGAAATTATGGAGATAAAAATATAGTAACATGAAAAATTCACACCCAAGGCTTACCAGCAGATTCAAGTATGCAGAAAATAGTAGGTAGGGCACTTAAAGATAGGACAATTTTCTACTGTAAGAGAAAGAAAAATGAAGACCTTATAAACCTATGAGATACCATTAGGTACACAAATACATGCATATGGGAAGTACAGAAGGAGTGGGAAAAGAGAAAAGGAACAGAAATACTGTATGAAGAAATACAGGCAAAAACCTCCTTAAATTTGATTAAAATGATTATTGAGGGATGCATGGGTGGCTCAGTGGTTGAGCATCTGCCTTTGGCTCAGGTTGTGATTGTAGGGTCCTGTGATTGAGTCCCATATCAGGCTCCCTGTGGAGAGTCTGCCTGTCCCTCTGCCTATGTCTCTGCCTTTCTCTCTGTGTCTCTCATGAATAAATAAATAAAATATTAAAAAAAAACATTGAACACATTTATGAAGCTCAAGAAACCATATATCTCTTAGTAGAAAACATTGATATAAAAATCTTGGCCTTCCTGTTGGCAATAATTTCTTAGCTTTTATACCTAAGGCATAAACAACTAAAGGGAAAAAAAAAAACAGATAAATTTGATTTAATCATATTAAAACATTTTCACATCAAATGACACTATTAAGACCATGAAAAGACAACCCAAACAATGGCAGAAAAATGTGTGTGAATCATTTGTCTAGTAAGAGTATAATATTCAGATTATATAAAGAATTCTTACAATTCAACAATAAGAAATGTCTATTAAAAATGGACAAAAGTATTTTAATAGACACTTCTCCAAAGAAAATACACAAATGTCTAAAATTACATAAAAAGAGGTTCAACATTATAAACTATTAAGGAAATTCAAGTTAAAAACAGAAGGTACCGCTTCATAACCACTGGGCTTGCTATTATAAAATATATGGACAATAACAAATGTTTGTGAGGGTGTTTGTTGGTACCTGAAAGAGTCAAACATAGAGGTACTATATGATCCAGCAGTTGCACTCTTTGGTAAATGCACAAAAGAAGTGAAAGCACATTTTCACACAAAAATTTGTACATGAATGTTTATAGAGGTTCTATTCAATAATAGCCAGAAAGTGGAAACAATCCTGATGTCTATCAATTGATGCATGGATAAACAGAGGTGGTATATCCATACAATGAAATTTTGTTCAACAATGAAAAGCAGTGAAATAATCATAAATGATACGTAATGGATAATCTTGAAAACATTATCCTAAGTAAAAGAACCTGACAGAAAAAGTCACATACAAATCAATTTATCTTAAGTGTCTAGAATTGGCAAATCAATAAAAAGTATATTAGTGATTGTCAAAGAATGTGAACGTACTAAAAATCTTTGAATTTTGCAGTTTAAAGTAGTGAATTTTATAATACATCAGTCATATCTCAAAAACATTTAAAAGCACCTAGTTAATTATTGCAGTTAATATTTGTGTAATAACACCTAAATAAAACAAGTTAGGGCACTGTCAATATTGCATCTCTTTTAATGTTTTTTTTTTTTTCATAGCTTTACCATCTGGATTTGCACACCCAAGTACTATATTCCTAATATATGATGTTTTTTCACATACTCTTTTTTTACTTTAAATTATGCTTGTGAGAGTCATCAGTGTTGTTGTAGGTAGTTACAGTTCACTTTCATTGCAGTATATTTTTTCTATTTTATTACTGTGCTACATTTGATTCTTTATATGCATATTCAATTGACAGAAATTTGAAATTTTTCATATTACAAATAATGCAGTAATAATTCTTGTATATGTTTCTCAATGCACATATGCATGCAGTTTTCTTGATTGCACATTTTCTTAGATGCACATGTGTATGTAATTCCTGAGAGGGTGAATTGTTGGACAATATACATATGCTCAGCTTTAAGAGATAATGACTGACAAATTTACACTATCACCATCCCAAGTATGAAGAGTCCATTTGCTTCATTTCCTTAGTGTTGTCAACACTTCCTGAATTCAGGATCCTTGGTATTAGTTCACTGTTTTAGTCAGCTCTTGCTGCCATGAGCAGGTGGCTTCTTTTAAAAAATGATTTTATTTATTCATGAGACACACACACACAGACACACACACACAGAGGCAGAGACACAGGCAGAGGGAGAAGCAGGCTCCATGCAGGGAGCCCGATGTGAGACTCAATCCCGGGACCCCAGGATCATGCCCTGAGCTGAAGGCAGACACTTAACACTGAGCCACCCAGACAGGTGGCTTAAACAACAGAAACTTATATCTCAGTTTTGGAAGCTGGAAGTCCAACATTAAGGTGCTTGGTTTCATTCTGAGGCTTCTTTGCTTGCAGGCAGCTACCATCTCACGGTGTGTTTACATGCTTTCCTTATGCTTATGAGAGAAGACAGAAAAGCAAATTCTCTGCTGTCCCTTCTCATAAGGGCGCTAATTCCCCACACTCATGACCTCATACCTAATGACCTCTCAAAGGTCTCATTTTAAAATACTATCATATTGAGGGTTGGAGTTTCTTTTTCTGTGTCTGTTGGCCATCTGTATGTCTTTTTTTTTAGGATATATCTGTTCATGTCTTCTGCCCATTTGTCATTTGGGTTATTTATGGTTTTGGTGTTGTATTGTATAAGTTCTTTATATATTTTGGGTACTAACCCTTTATCAAATATGTCATTTGCCCTTATCTTCTCCCATTCATTAGATTGTCTTTTATTTTTCTTCATCATTTCCTCTGCTTTGCAGAAGCTTTTTATTTTGAGGTAATCCCAATACTTTGCTTTTGTTTCCCGTGAGTTAGGAGACATATCTAGAAAAATGTTACTATGGCAGATGTCAAAAATGTTATTGCCTGTGCTCTCTTCTAGGGTTTTTATGGTTTCAAGTCTCACATTTAGGTCTTTAATACATTTTGAGTTTGTGTATGGTGAAAGAAAGTGGTCCAGTTTAATTCTTTTGCATGTAGTTGTCCAGTTTTGCCAACACTGTTTCTTTAAGAGACTTTTTACCATTACGTATTCTTGCCACCTTTGTTGAAATTTAAGTGACTATAAACACCTGGGCTAATTTCTGGGATCTCTACTCTGTTCCATTGATTTATGTATCTGTTTTTGTGCCAGTACAATACTGTTTTAACTACTATAGCTTTGGTAGTATATCTTGAAATCTGGAGTTGTGGTACCTCCGGTATTATTCTTATTTTAAAAGATTACTCTGGCTATTCAAGATCTTTTGTGATTCCATCCAGTTTTAGGACTCTTTTAATTCTGTGAAACATGCTCTTGGTATTTTCATAGGGATTGCATTAAATGTGTAGATTGCATTGGATAGTATGACATTTTAACAATATTCATGCTCCCAGTCCATAAACATGAAATGTCTGTTATCCTCCATTTCTTTCATCAGTGTTTTGTAGTTTTCAGAGTACAAACCTTTCACTTCCTTGGTTAAGTTTATTCCTAGGTATTTTATTTGGTATAATTGTGAATGGGATTGTTTTCTCAATTTCTTTTTCTGTTACTTCATTATTAGTGTGTAGAAATGCAACAGATTTCTGTGTATTTATTTTTTTATCCTGTGAGCTTACTGAGTTTATCAGTTCTAGTAGTTTTTGTTGGTGGAGTCTTTTAGGCTTTCCTATAGATAGTGTCATGTCATCAGTAATAATGAAAGTTTTACTTCTTCCTTACCAATTTGGATGCTTTTTTTTTTTTCCTTTTTGTTTGATTGCTATGCCTAGGAGTTCCAGTACTGTGTTTAATACAAGTGGTGAAAGTGGACATCCTTCCTCTTCTTGATCTTAGGGGAAAAGCTCTCGTTTTCCACTCTTGAGTTTGATGTCAGCTATGGTCTTTTCATATGTGGCCTTTATTATGCTTTTTGTTTGCGGGTTTTGTTTGTTCTTTTTTCCCTTTGGCCTTTATTATGTTGTAGTATGTTCTCTTTAAACCTACTTTGTTGAGAGTTTTTATCATGAGTATGTGTTGTATTTGGTCAGATGCTTTTTCTGTGTCTGTTGAAATGATTATTTTTAAATCTTTTTTTTTTCTTGTTAAAGTGATGTATTATGTTGATTTGTGAATATTGAACCGCCCTTGCCTCCCTGAAATAAATCCCTTTGGATCATTTTGAATGACTTTTTAAATGTGTTGTTGGATTTGGTTTGCTAATATTTTGTTGAGGATTTTACATCTATGTTCATCAGAGATATTGGCCAGTAGTTCTCTTTTTTAGTATTGTTTTTTATCTAGTTTTAGCATCAGGGAAATGGTGGCCTTCTATAAATAATTTGGAATACATTTTGGTTGCATATTTCTTATTGATTTGTAGGTTTTTAAAATACATTTGCTGTGTAAGTTGGTTTTATGTGTTGCAAATAACTTCTCCTACACTGTATTTCATTCTTTATTATCTTTCATTGATATATTTTATTGAGCAGATGTTTCTAAATTTAACATCTGGTTTATCAGTCTTTTATTCTTTTTTTAAAGATTTTATTTATTCATGACAGGCAGAGAGAGAAAGAGAGGCAGAGGCAGAGAGAGAAGCAGGCTGAGATCATGACCTGAACCAAAGGCAGGCACTTAACTGACTGAGCTGCCCAAATGCCCTTTTTTTTTCATTTTTACTTATTTGATTGTTTCAGAAGTCTCTCTCTTCATGGAGATAATTATCATATTTTTCATATCTTATATTCTAGGTCAGTATAGGGTGCTTATTATTGTTTGTGTTATTATTGTTCACCTTTATGTATACATAAAAATATACCTAGAATTGATTTCTATGTAAAATATATAGTAGGAGTCAAGTTTCACTCATTTTTCAAAATGCAAACAAAATTTTCAACCAATTGTTGAAATGCCTTTCTTTATGTACTGTTCTTCAGTGCCACATGGATAGATCAGATACCATATATGTTTGTATGTATTTCTGGGATCTGCAGTCTATCTCATTCTTCCATATGCATATTTTTATGCCAACAGCACTATCTTCAAATTATTCTAGCTTTATATATAGTATCCAGTAAGGAAATCCTCATGTTTTTTCAGTTTCTTGGCTACATTTGTCCCACTGTATTTCCATATACATTTTAGAATCAACTACTCAGGTCTTAAGCATCTGGTAGAAATTTGATAAGGATTTTCTTGACCTTACAGATAAATTTGGGAAAAAATGAATACTGCATCTCTATGTGTCTACTTTAGTATTGCAATATTTTAGATTATATATGTCTTTGGAAGATTTACTCCAGCATATTTACTTTTACATTTATTATAATTTCACTTAAAATAATTTTTTAGTTTGTTCAAGATACATAGGTATTCAATTGGACATTATATATTACTCTTCTATGTGACACATTTGTTAAAGTCAATAATTAGTGTTAATTAACCTAGAGATTGTTCTGAATTTTCTATATACACATCATGCAATCTGTAAATGATGACAGTATTATTTTTCTTTCCAATAACTCACTAAATTTTTTTAATATCTTATTTTCTCACTAGTATTACCAGTGAACAGTTCAAATATTTTGGAAGGTGTGGTAATAGCCGTTTAAAATGGCTCATTCCTAACATCAAACTGAAGGTAATGTTCCATCATTTAGTATAGTTATCAGTTTTTTTATAGTTGTCATTTATCACATTAGGAAAGTTTTTTTAGTTTTCTAAGATATTTTCGCTTTGTTTTAAGATTTTATTTATTTACTCACAAGAGACACACAGAGAGAGAAAGAGAGGCAGAGACACAGGCAAAGGGAGAATCAGGCTCCATGGAGGGAGCCCGACGTAGGACTCGATCCCAGGTCCCTAGGATCAGGCCCTGGGTTGAAGGCAGGCGCCAAACCGCTGAGCCACCCGGGCTGCCCTAGTTTTCTAAGATATTTTTATTACAAACAAATGTTGTATTGAGGTGCCTTGGCACTGCAGTTGGCTGAGAGTCCAACTCTTAGTTTTGGCTCAGGTTGTAATCTCAGGGTCCTGGGATTGATCCCCCATGTAGGGCTCTGCACTTAGCATGGAGTCTGGTTACGATTCTTTCTTTCTCTCCCTTTGCCCCTTCTGCTCATGCTTGCTCTCTTTTTCTCTCTTCCTCAAGTAAATAAATCTTTATAAACAAATGTTGTAATTTTACAATACTTTCAATGCACCTATTAAAACATGTGTGCTTTTTTGGTATTTTTTTAATGACTGATTTTTAAAGTTCAGCTTATATTCATGGAATAAATATGAAAATGGTAATGTCTTCATTGTATGTTTGTTTTTGTTTTGTTTTTAGTACTTCATATTTGTATTTATGAGTAAGAGTGACCTAAAATTTTCCTTTAGTGTGATATCTCTATCAGGGTTTGTATTAAAATTATGCTTTCCTCATAAAATATGTTGGGAAGTAGTACCTGTTGTCTTGTTGTTTTGAAGTGTTTTTATAAATTTGGCATTATTTCTTAAAGATATTATAATATCTGCTAGTGGATCTGATGAACTTAGAGCTTTGTTTGAAGGAAGATTATGAAGTATGGATCAATTACTTCGCTATAGGACTGCTTGTATTTTCTATTTCTTCTTATGTTTGCTTTAGAAAATTATATTTTCCAGGGATTTGTTTATTTTCTCTAAAGTTCAATATTTTTGTCACATTTTTTGTTGTTTTTTTTTACAGCATCTTTATTACCTTCTCACTGTTTGTAGACTCTGGTGATAATACTATTTCCATCTCTGACATAGGCTATTTATGCATAATCTTTCTTTGGTTCATTTTTTTTAGGTGTTTGTTAATCTTGTAATTTAGTTCACCAAATGTTTTTTTTTTTTTTAATTGTTGGTGGTGTTGTTTCATTAGGGGTTTATTATTCTTTTTAAAGAACCTGCATTTAGTTTTATTGATCCACTTCATATGTGTGTGTGTGTATATACATATATATACATATATATTTCATTTTATCAATTTTTTACTTTATATGCTTAAAGATATATGTTAGCACTGGATTGCTAACAAGGTAGAAAAAAGTTAAGTGGTTCCCATCTAGGGCAGAATAGAAGCCCCAGATGAGAAGAGGCCACATTATATATTTTATTTTTCACTCTCCTCTCACTGTCTCACTTATTTCAATGTAATATTTATGTACAAATATTTGTTGAACAAATTAATGGCAATTATAATTACCCCACAGTGACTATTTTTTGTCTTTAACCATTATTTTATGAGTAGCAATAGACTAAGTGATTACTTAATATCTGTTGGGGGAGAATCTAAGTAGAGAAACTAGGCCTGATTTCTTTTGCTGACTTTTTTTTTTTTTTTTTTAATTGACTCCAAATTATACTGACTGAAGAAAATTATGCTAATTTCCTGAGCTGATTTATTAGTAACGCAGCTCTGGACAAATATGTTATTTGTCATCTTGATAGAGCCCAGACCTAAATAAATAATGTATAAAAATTTAGAAAAGTTAAAAAGCTCTTTATTATTGCTTCCACATTCTAGAAAAGAAAATCTGCTCTTTAGAGCACTCCACTCTTGTAGAATGTTTAATGACGTGACTCAGTATAAATTTTTAAGTGTAGTTAAGTATTTTGTTTATTCACTTATTTATTTACCTATTTATTTTCGTGTATGCATAGTTATAGAATTTTTTTATTCAAGATATGACATGTATCTAGTTTCATCGAAATTTCATAAAGTATGTGCTCATACAAGTGTGGTGCCTTTCCACTTGTAATTATTTAAAGAGAGGACATTGAGTTTGATGACAACTTTAGATATTAACCCTTGGATTTGTTTTCTAGACACATTGGCAATGAAATGGAAAACATTTTGCAAGTTGATATGAAGAAAAGCAGAATAACATTAAGACTCACAAACCTGTCATTGGTTTGGCAGTGAAATACATTCTTGAAATATTTTTAAAAGGCATTTGGAGTTTAAAAAAGTCACAGCTTTTTTATAGATTTTCCTTGGTTTTTATCTTTAAGAATGAAATTTAAGACTACTTATTGCAAAAGACATTGCCACAAATACAATTGTTGGTTTACCTGAAACACATGCTTTTAATGTGCTAATAAACACAAGGCAGTTATTTAAAGGATTTGTGAATTTTGTTCTCAGTGTGACATATGTGAAAAATGATTGATGGTCAAGAAGATTAATAGAGAAAAGAAAATTCTTATACAATTTCTTCAAGGTACCACCTAAAGGAATAGGCAAAGATGGTATGATATAATAGAATGATATATGACATTTATGTCGAGAGCATTGTTAATATGTACTTGTTTATCACATATTTGTGAGTTTTCTTATAGATAAATACAGCTTATTTATAATTTATTATTATTCTAGAAATTGGCCAGTTCTAGTTAAAATACATATACTAGGCAATATTTTTAGTGCTTATTAAGTTTGTAGAGATTACTGTTGTGCTATTTATAGCAAAATATTTTAACACTGTTCTAAACAGTGCTGTCTGAGAGCATTTTATATGATAAAAATTTTTCCAGTATTTTCCATTACTGTGGCTACTGGTTACACATGGCTATTGAGTACTTAGAATGTGGCTACTGCAACTGAGGAGATGCATTTTTCAAATTTTATTTAATTTTAATTAATGTAAACTTCACATTAAATCTACACATGTGGCTGACCACCATAGTATATGGCATAATGTTTTCATTTATCTGTGTTAAAACATGTAAAATATTTAAACAGCATTTTTAGATAATCAGTACTTATTGTCATTTGTTATTATTATTGATATTATTATGTACTTATAGTATATTTTGGGAAATAGGTTGGCCACATGAATTCAGTTAACAACATGTTGTCTGAAGTATTTGTGCAGCAAAACTCTTAAGAATCAGCTATACTCATTAGACTCCATTCTCCTGACATCCACTTATCTAAAAAAAAAAAAAATTCTTTCGATGGGTTTTGTGTCCCATGTGACATTTAATATCTTTTCATGTTTTAAAGCTGAGTTATATAATTTGTGAACTCTCTATACCACTTGTTCTTCAATTCTGTATTTCTCTTCTTTTTATATTTTATAAATCATAATGGTATAGATTTGGACTTACATCAAAAAATTGTTAGAGGAAGAATGGTGCAAATAAATTTTTATTTCTGAATGTTACATTAAATTATGAAGCACATACCTCTTCTATCTACGGGATAAGAAAAAAAATCAGTTTCATCCTTTTAGTTTTATAGAATTGCCATAGGTACTTATAGATACCACAAAATGTTTGATTTAAACATTTTATGGAGCACATAACTTGTACCTAAAAAAATTTAGCTTTTGAAAACAAAACAAAACAAAAGACAAAAAAACAAAAAGAATTGCTCTATATCCCACTTTCTCGATTTTAGGGATAATAATTGCCATATTATTTAAACCATTGGAGTAGGGACTTTTCAGTTTTTTGAAGTTCAAAGCTTCTTAACTCATGTATCGGTATTACTTTTATACCTATATGAAGATATGTATTAAATAATTATTTGAATAAAGGCAAGTTTAGGATGACAATTTCACATTTTTTTCAAGATGCGGAAATAACTTTTACTCATGGTTATGTAGATTAGGTTTACTATGATTTGTCCATTCCTGTTAATTTGTATATTAACTTAGTTCACCTTTTTGTTTCTAAGCTCAATCTTATTTAAATAAACATTTTAAAACTTACTTATACTCAGGATATAAAACAATTTGATTTATAATTTAAAAAAATGACCACAGTAAAATCAAAGGAAAGCAAGAAACTCAAGTAGAAAATTTTATTAAACTACTCAGATATACAATAAAACTAAGGTCCTGATTCAGATTCCATGAAAACGTTTAATATATTCAGTAAGAAAATTTATCTGTGTATGTATAATAATTGCAGTAGTATTCTGAATCCCTTCTTTTTTTACTATTGCACAGGATGAGTTTCTGTCAGGTTTCAGCGTAGGATTTTCTATAAACTATATACCCTAGATCACACTTGATTTGGATGGTGCTATTTCAGATGATTAGATATGGTCTCCAGGCATCCTGATGTGCCATACAATGGATTTGAGAAGGAGTATACAGAACTCTAAAGAGAAACACATTGAGAAGATTAGGATTTTAGGCATTAAAGTCTTTCAAGATCATGCAGAATACAGTGAGTTTTAAATGGATTTCCACTGGAGTAATAACTAGAGCATTTCTGACTTTCCCTCGATCACCTGTAGTGCACACTGCCTACACTGCTGACAGGCCTAGGGCTGGTATGTGTCCACAGCCCTTGGGGCGTGGGAGTCACTGCCTTATCCTTACCCTTGGTGGAATGGGGAAGTACCGTGGGAGAATCTTAACTACATCTTTCTGTAGTGTTGGTTTCTCTAAGCCTGCTGTATTGATCATAGGTGAATTAAACAAACAAAAAGAAATACAAAACAAACAAACCAGACTTAATTGAGAGGGTAATATTTTGCAGAGTATATCAGAAAACCTGTAATGTGGAAAGTTCATAGTTCAAACACTTTGATTTCTTCAACAAATAAATTGCAAGGAAAACATGGGAGACAAAATAGAACCTAGAGACTAAAAGAGTCTTAGGAGACATGTCTATCCATTTGAATATATACACCTTATATCTCTTCTGACTAAAAACATAGCAACATCAATATATATAACCTCCCTTATTTATTTGTGAGATTATTAGGGTAGGTTGACTGCTGATTGAATATTTCATGGCATCAAATACTTATTAAATGTGTAGATATGACACTGTGTTTATATTTTTTAAAAGTCTTCATCCCTTAATGTTATAACTTAAGTCTTTACAGGTGAAATTAAATGATATCTGGAATTTGTTTAAAAATACCCTGGTTGACACCAACAGCGAACCCTAATATAAACTAGGACTCTCGATGATAGGTAGATATAGGTTTGTCAGTGTAACAAATGTACCACTCTGATGTAGAATATTGATAATGGGGGAGACTGTGTGTGTGTGTGTGTGTGTTGGCAGGGGGGATATAGGAGAACTCTGTGTATGTTCTGCTCAGTTTTGCTATAGACCTAAAGCAGCTCTAAACAAAACAGTCTTAAAAAAAAAAAATAGAAGAAAGAGAAATTAAGGAGTCAATCCCATTTACAATTGCACCCAAAAGCATAAGATACCTAGGAATAAATCTCACCAAAGAGGTAAAGGATCTATACTCTAAAAACTATAGAACGCTTCTGAAAGAAATTGAGGAAGACACAACAAGATGCAAAAATATTCCATGCTCATGGATTGGCAGAATTAATATTGTGAAAATGTCAATGTTACCCAGGGCAATTTACACGTTTAATGCAATCCCTATCAAAATACCATGGACTTTCTTCAGAGAGTTAGAATAAATTATTTTAAGATTTGTGTGGAATCAGAAAAGACCCCGAATAGCCAGGGGAATTTTAAAAAAGAAAACCAAAAAACAAAACAAAACAAAACAAAACAAAACAAAGAAAGAAAGAGAAAGAAAGAAAGAAAGAGAAAGAAAGAAAGAAAGAAAGAAAGAAAGAAAGAAAGAAAGAAAGAAAGAAAGAAAGAAAGAAAGAAAGAAAACCATAGCTGGGGGCATCACAATGCCAGATTTCAGGTTGTACTACAAAGCTGTGGTCATCAAGACAGTGTGGTACTGGCACAAAAACAGACACATAGATCAATGGAACAGAATAGAGAACCCAGAAGTGGACCCTGAACTTTATGGTCAACTAAAATTCGATAAAGGAGGAAAGACTATCCACTGGAAGAAAGACAGTCTCTTCAATAGATGGTGCTGGGAAAATTGGACATTCACATGCAGAAGAATGAAACTAGACCACTCTCTTTCACCATACACAAAGATAAACTCAAAACGGATGAAAGATCTAAATGTGAGACAAGATTCCATCAAAATCCTAGAGGAGAACACAGGCAACACCCTTTTTGAACTCGGCCACAGTAACTTCTTGCAAGATTCATCCACGAATGCAAAAGAAACAAAAGCAAAAATGAACTATTGGGACTTCATCAAGATAAGAAGCTTTTGCACAGCAAAGGATACAGTCAACAAAACTAAAAGACAACTTACAGAAGGGAGAAGATATTTGCAATGACATATCAGATAAAGGGCCAGTTTCCAAGATCTATAAAGAACTTCTTAAACTCAACACCAAAGAAACAAACAATCCAATCATGAAATTGGCAAAAGACATGAACAGAAATCTCACAGACGAAGACATAGACATGGCCAACATGCACACGAGAAAATGCTCTGCATCACTTGCCATCAGGGAAATACAAATCAAAACCACAATGAGATACCACCTCCCACCAGTGAGAATGGGGAAAATTAACAAGGCAGGAAACAACAAATGTTGGAGGGGATGCGGAGAAAAGGGAACCCTCCTGCACCGTTGGTGGGAATGTGAACTGGTGCAGCCACTCTGGAAAACTGTGTGGAGGTTCCTCCAAGAGTTAAAAATAGACCTGCCCTACGACCCAGCAATTGCACTGTTGGGGGTTTACCCCAAAGATACAGATGCAATGAAACGCCGGGACACCTGCACCCCGATGTTTCTAGCAGCAATGTCCACAATAGCCAAACTGTGGAAGGAGCCTCGGTGTCCATCGAAAGATGAATGGATAAAGAAGATGTGGTTTATGTATACAATGGAATATTACTCAGCCATTAGAAATGACAAATACCCACCATTTGCTTCAAGGTGGATGGAACTGGAGGGTATTATGCTGAGTGAAGTAAGTCAATTGGAGAAGGACAAACATTATATGTTCTCATTCATTTGGGGAATATAAATAACAGTGAAAGGGAATATAAGGGAAGGGAGAAGAAATGTGTGGGAAATATCAGAAAGGGAGACAGAACATAAAGACTCCTAACTCTGGGAAATGAACTAGGGGTGATGGAAGGGGAGGAGGGCGGGGGATGGGGGTGAATGGGTGACGGGCACTGAGGGGGGCACTTGACAGGATGAGCACTGGGTGTTATTCTGTATGTTGGTAAATTGAACACCAATAAAAAATAAACTTATTATTTAAAAAAAATAAAAAAATAAAGGGTTAAAAAATGAAAAAAAATAAAAATAAATAAACCAGCACCCCACTCTGATGTGTAGTGGGAATGGGTGGTAGTAGAGGTGAAAGTAGAATGACCATGAGTTGGATACATGGCAGTTCGTTAGACTGTTCTTACAATTTCTATGTCAGGACCTGAGAATTTTTACTAAGAGTTTTTAGAAGGGTATTTTGGAGAAGTCTATTTCTCTGACACAAAGTCAAGGAAGGCACACTTAGTTTAATACAAACTCATTGTTTCTGAAATAATAGAAATCAAGGCAGCAAGAAAGTTCAAGAACTGTGACAGAATTTCTTTTCTAGCCATTCTTAATGGAAGGGAAAAAATGTGAAAGAGGAATTGTTTTTTTATTTGGATAGAAAAAAAGAAATTGCTTCTAAGTTTCTCTAGAGTCATTGATTGCACTGCCATATGCATGCATAGTAGAGTCTTGAAAGCACCCTGAAGTGGGTCTTTGATAGGAACCCTCATCCATGTGCCAGAGAGGCCATTTTTTTTTTCAGTAGAAAGTAAAAGATATTTCTAGCAGCTCTTTAATTATTACAAGTTTAAAAGATATTAGGACGCCTGGGTGGCTCAGCAGTTGAGCATCTGCCTTTGGCTCTAGACGTGATCCCAGAGTTCCGGGATCGAGTTCCACATCAGGCTCCCTGCGTGGAACCTGCTTCTCTCTCTACCTGTGTGTCTGCCTCTCTGTGTGTCTCTCATGAATAAATAAATAAAGTATTAAAAAAAAAGAAAGAAAACTCCAGTTAAAAGAAGTTTAATAGATATTAATATAAAAATGTCAAATTTAAAGCAGTATATTTTCTTTCCTTATATCAAATTTAAAACATTATATTTTCTTTTCTTATATCATTTGTATCTTTCAGATACTAAATATTAAACTAAAGATCTAAAAAAAGATTGAATTTCCTTTCCTTTCCTACAATGAAAGTAGGTTTGCAAAAAAAAAAACAAAAAAACAAAAGAGAGAGAGAGAGAGAGAGAAAATAGGTTTGCATTACACCTACTTACTTTGCCAACAAGATACATTAGGCTTCTTAAGTATCCATTTATTTATTTATTATCCATTTGAAATGTGGGAGCTACATTTTAAGTTTTTCTCTGTGTCTTGATTGACTTGAAATTTCATCCAAATTAATTCTCTGCACCCTGGGAAAATTTTTGTTTTCATTCCTACCAAAACAGTAATAACCCAAAGCATGTATGTCATCATTATTGAATAAAAGCACATATAAAAATGTCAAGTGTTGTTTTAGCCTTCAGCCATATCAACCAAGGCTACCAAATTACTAGAAACCATCTAATCTTGCACCATAGTACTCATTTCAATAATGGTAACAGCTGTTGGTGGCCTATTTTTCATGTAAAAATAATGGGGCTATGAAAGTTTTAGCATTCTATATGCTCACTTACACAAGAGAATGAATCTGATGTAATATTTCTAAAATCAGATGTAAGGTTTTCATGGATAAGAAGTGATGTGTCATGGCTAATCCTATTTTATACCCAAGTGTATGCTCATATTATCTACTTAAGAAAGAGATGAGAAAGATTTTATTTCATTATCTGTCTAGTCTACTTTTTATTGCGCTGATAAGGAAATAGCCCTAAAAGGTCCCAAAAAAGATGTAATACACTTTAATTTCTCCTTTAGTCTTCTAAATGATCAGGTAATAGCCCTTTACTGCTCACATCTCAATTTAAAGCACAGCACAGAATGCTGTCCTTCTTTTGTCTTTGGGAATAGAATATAAAGAACAGTCAATAAAGAGTTACTATGGGTAGCTGACTAATACTCTGGGTTAAACTGATGTTTTCCAGAGTTGTCAGCTCTTGTTGAGTATGAACAGTGACCACAAAGCCACTTAAGAGTGAACTGACTTTACAAACAGATTGAATCTGTCCTGGAATGGAAAATTCTCATTGCATATTTAGAGAGACTAAAACTCCTTCCCATTTCCAATGAAATAATTCCGTTAAAACATTATTCTTAGCCATGATATGGAATCATGTCCAAATAACACCGTGTGTGTGTGTGTGTGTGTGTGTGTGTGTGTCTGTGTGTCTGTGTGTTTGTGTGTTTCTGCTTCTGAAACAATACAATTCACCATTACCACTTACCTCTCTTTTCTCTGGGTCACTCCAGTTGCCATAAACTGGATTAACAAATGCACAGTTCACACTTCCTTTAGTTTTCCTTAAAGCACACAAGGCCATAAAAAAAGTATAAGTATTGAAGTATAGCACAGTACATTTTTAGTTTATTATCTGGTAGACATCTTTGAGAGACATATTGTCTAGCCAGCATACTTATTTTTATGAATGTATTATCATAAGTAAGGCTATTACTTTTTTTTTCAGGACACAAAGGCAACTACATTCTTATAAGTAAATATAATTTGAATTCTGAATACTTAGATCCAAATAAACACAGACAAATAAGAAGTGGCATAAATTGGTCTTAAAATCGATTTCTTCAAATATCACTCAAGCGATACATAAGGTACAACATTATAAAGAGCTGGCTATATGGAAAGTCTACCATAGACTTCAAAAGTGCTAAACCACCAAATCCTGAGGACTATTTTTTCATGACAGTGTTGGTCATAAAGATCTATAGCAATGGGTCATTCCATAATGTTTTAAACAGCAAATTTAAATATGAGTGTTTTGAAGAGTTCTTAATGTTAGTGTTTCCTTTAAATGAATCAAAAAGAGATGTGTCCTTGATAATCTCACCTGTTGATCTAGATCTGCTTAATATATTCTGATTGACTAGACTCCTAAATGATCATTTCTTTTTGTGATTTACTTAATTACTCAAGTGTCAACAGATTTATTAGAAGACAACAAGCCCTGAAATAGTTGATCACAACTATGCCCACCACAGAAATACAAAAAAAATATAACCAGATAACTAAATATATCCCATTAAAGATTTATAGAATGATCCCATCATGCACACACACATTATAAGAATAATGGAGAATAGAAGACCAATTATAGGATGATTGCTAGTGTCTTGAGGGCAGCTCAGTTATGAGGAAAAAAATATGTAATACATGAATATTTTTGCCTAATCAGGGTATAATGACAGTAAGTCTGTCAATAACATACCCTTAGATCCTAAGGGAAAATGTAGTAAAGAGGGAAACTCTTACTGATTTGTTTTTTGGAAAGAAATCTTCAGTTATGACTTCTTTTTGTCACCTACCAAAATACGCAATGAGTCCAAGAGTCTAATCTGGGTAATTGTGTTTGGCTGGCCATATGTTCTTCCTATGGATTCAATCTTCAAAGTTTCCTAATCTCCACTATTTCTATACAATTGGCTTGAATATTCAGTAGCTTAACCGTTCGCCCTCATTGAATCTACATTTTGGGTATAATGTATATATATATATATCATGCATATATATATATATGGCATATATATATATATGGCAGCTATATTTGTGGGTTGTTATTTGAAAACAGTCATAGGTGCAAGAAATATCTGTTAATTCCTTAACTACGGTGAATGAATACTTATTTCCTATAGTTAGATTGAATAAGTGGTATTTGATTCTTTGCCTTTCCCTCCTCCAAGACTAGTCAACATAAAGTTCTCAGAGTGGTAAGCTCAGTAATGATACAGTTAGGTGCAGAAATAGGCAGGGCTGCTTTTACAGTTGAGACTGGATAGGGAATTGAAGGGAAATTTCAAAATGTGTCGAAATGCCAAAACAAAGCCTGGCACAGGAGAGACTGAACATTGAAGTAAGGAGTAACAAAACAAAATGGAAATTAGGAACTAGATAAAGATCAGACAAATGCCTCAGAAAAATTAATCTCAGCTGAAATCAGGCATGAAATCAGGAAGCAAGAGGAAATCCAAACCATAGGGCTAGATAGGACAGATGGTCCAAAGGCCAGGCAGGCAACCAGGAACTGAAGGGATAGGCTTGACAGTCAATTGGATAGAAGTGAAGTACAAGCAATACAAAAGATCTTGATATGAGACAATTATTTTTGGCTTTGGAGTTTGGACCCCAGATGACCTAGACCAAGGTTGGCAGGTAGAAGGCAGTAATTAAACAGTCTTCCAGCTCTGTTAAATTCAGCTATGGGAGCTACTTTTCTTCTGAGAAGATTTTAAGTCTTAAAAATTTTTTCTATTAAAGTGAAAAAAATAATAAAGACCTGTAGGTGGCTAGACTTTGGGGGTTGGGTGACTACAAAAAGGGTGACACTTAAGGATGTGGAGTTGTAGTAAAAGAGGAAAGGGTCACAGTATAAGTAGTAGAATGTGAGCAATGGTAAATTTACCCTCCTTTAAATTATGTTTATTAGCAGTCACAAACTACTACTATTTTTTCCATCAAAGGTGTGCCCCCCAATATTAGAAACCTCTGAATTGTTAGGCTTAATTTTCAATGTCTTTCCTATATATAGTGTAAAATATCACCCATCATCAAAAGATACTTCCATTAAGTAAATTTCTAGTGTCAACTCCATACGTTTACTCTTTCAGGACTATGATATATTTTCCATATGTATCAATTATATGTAAATTTGATATTAAAACATAATTCCACTTCATTTCCTCATTTCTATGAGGAAAATGAAACATCTGATTGTGAAGTTTTCTGTCAGTACATTACACTGTTATGTGCAATGATAAGCCTGTATTAGGCTAAAAAATGCTACATTTAGCTTATACTTTGTCAGTAGTCTGATGGGCCTAGAAGAGTTGAGGTGTCAAAGAATCTCACCACCTCCAGGATCAGCAAGGAACTGACTTAGAAGTTTGGAGTAGAGAGAAAAAGCAGCATGAATCACATGGGTTTTTCCATCCATAATTTAAATTCACTTAAATTATCCTTGAGGTCCCGCTATATCAGTATGTACAGAAACTGTAGAGGGTGGCATTTTGAATGGGCTGAAGAGAGAGATGTCAGTGCAGAACTGGGATAATTCTCATGAGAATTTGTAATTTAAACTTAGTGAGCATATGTATAACTCTAAAAGCATTCACTTCATGGCTTATTAATTAACAAAATTATTTTAGTGTTGATTAAAAACATGAAAGTGTAGGTATCTGAAATTACTGTAAATGATTAGTGAAGAAAAACAAAGATAAAACAAAATTCATCTATGTTATTTACATCCACTAAACATGACTTTGAGATAAGTGTTTATTATATGTATGTTTTAACAGCTTTCTTGAATTATCACACACCATATCAGTTTACTCATTTAAATAGATGGTTCAATTTTAGTAATATTAATTTTATTTTAATTTTATATAACATAAAACTTGACATTTTAACCACTGCCACTATATAGTTCAGTTGCTTTCATTATATACACAGTGTCACACAACCATCACTTCTATTTACAAAATGTTTTAATAACCAGAAATAGAAACTCAGTAGCTATTAAACCATAATTTCCCACTCTCCTATCTCTCCAGCTTCTGGTAACCTCTGGATTTACCTTCTGTTTCTCTGAATTTGCCTGTTCTAAATGCTTCACAAAAGTAGAATTGCACAATATTTATCATTTTCTGTCTGGCTTATTTCTCTTAGTGTAATGTTTCAAGTTTCATCCATATTGTAGCATGTATAAGAACTTCAGTAATTTTTATGGCTGAATAATACTCCATTGTGTGCATATGTTACACTTTGTTTACTCCTTCATCTGATGATAGACACTTGAGTTGCTTTCACCTTTTGGCTATTGTGAATGATTTATGAATGTTGTCCTAGAAGTATCTGAGTTCCTATTTCAATTATATATCTTTCATGGGTTTATTTGCCATTTGTATATCTTTAATAAAGAAATGTCTACAAAAGTCTGCTTTTAAGTGGGTTGTTTTTCTTTTTGAGTTGTAGGAATTTTTATATATTCTGGATATTAAACTCTAATCAGACGTATAATTTCAAATATTTTGTTCTATTCTGTAGGTTGTCCTTTGATTTTGCTAATGTCCTTTGATACATGAAAATTTTTGATGAAATCCAACTTATCTTTTTTGATTTGTTTCTTGGGCTTTTGGTGTCATATCTAAGAATGTCTTGTTATCTTTTCACATGTCTGTTGGTCATTTGTATGTATGTCTTCTTTGGAAAAATATCTCATGTCCTCTGCCCATTTTTTAATTGGATTGTTTTTTTGATGCTGAGTTGTATAATTCTTTGTATGTTTTGGATATTAACCCCTTTTCAGATTATATCATTTGCAAATATCTTCTTTGTTGATTATTTCCTTTACCAAGCAAAAGCTTTTTATTTTGGTGTAGTGCCAATAGCTTAATTTTGTTTTTGTTTCCCTTGCCAGAGGAGACACATCTAGAAAAAATATTTCTATGGTTGATGTCAAAGAAATTACTGCCTGTTTTCTTCTAGGACATTTATGGTTTCAGATCTCTATCACATAATCAGTGAAATGAAAATAAAAGCCACAGTGAGATATTACCTCAAAATAGTAAAAATAAAAGACACAAGAATTAGCAAGTGTTGGCAAGAATGTGGAGAAAAAAAGAACCTTTTGTGTACTGTTGATGAGAATGAAGATTGGTATAGTCAATCTAGAAAAATCTAGAAAAATCTAGATGTTCCTGAAAAACTGAAAAAAGAGAATTACTATATGATCCAGTAATTCTGCCACTGAGTACTTATCCAAAGAAAACAAAACCACTAATTTGAAAAGGTATATGTTTATTGCAGCATAATTTATAATAGCCAAGATATGGAAGCAACCTAAGTGTCCATCCATAGATGAATGAATAAAGAAGCGTGTGTGTGTGTGTGTATATATATATACATATATATATGGAATATATAATATATACATGGAATATATATATGGGATATATATATGGAATTACTCAGCCATAAAATAATAAAATAAAAAATAATGAAATCTTGCTATATGTAACAATGTGGGATCTGAGGGGTATAATGCTAAGTGAAATAAGTTAGGCAAAAACAAATACTATATAATTTCACTCATATGTGGAATTAAGAAAACAAATGAAAAAGAAAAGGAGACAGTAAAAACAGACTCTTAAATACAGAGAAAAGACTGGTGGTTGCCAGAGGGGTGGTAAGTGGGGGGGGGGGGGGGGGATAGATAAAAGGGGTTTAGGAATGCACTTATCTTGATGAGCGCTGAGAAGTATATCAAGTTATTGAATCATTATATTGTATACCAGAAACTAATATATCATTTTATGTTAATTATACTTGAAAACAAAAATAAAAATGCGCTGCTAAATACCAGTTCTTCAAGATGAGTCCTACAGTTTCCTCTAAATATTTTATGGTTTTAGTTCTTACATTCAGGTATTGTATCCATTTTGAGTTAATTTTTTCTGGGGTATGAGTAGGGGTTCAGCTGTATTCTTTTGCATGTGGAAATCTAACTGTCCCAGAACCATCTGTTGAAGAGACTGTTTTTCCCCATTGAATGGACTTGATCCTCTTGTCAAAAATCAGTTGGTCATATATGTATGGGTTTATATTTGGCTTTTAATTTTTAGTCCATCAATCTATATGTATATATTCATATGCCAATGCCACGGTGTTTTGTTTGCTGTAGCTTTGATTTTTTGTTAGCTTTGTGGTAAGTTTTGAAATCAAGAAGTGTTAGCTCTACACCTTTGTCCTTTGTCAAGATGGTTTTGGTTTTTTTGATGCCCTTATAATTCCACATGAATCTGAGGATTGGTTTTCTATTTCTGCAAAGAGCATTGTTGGAGTTTTAATAGGGATTATGTTGAATCTGTAGATCACTTTGGGTAGCACTGACATTTTGACAATATTAATTCTTTCTGTGAACTGGAGATGTCTTTCCATTTATTTAGGTTTTCTTTAATTTCTTTTGGTAATACTGTGTAATTTTAAGTATAGAAATCTTTTACTTCCCATGTATTTTATTATTTTCCATGCTATTGTCAGGTGACTGCTTTCTTAATTTCTTTTTTCTGATTATTCATTGCTGGTTTCAGAGCACAACTGATTTTGTGTTTTGAATTTGTATCTTGCAACGTTGCTGAATTCATTTATTAGCTTTAGTGGCTTTTGTGGATTCTTTAGAACCTTCTATGATCATGTCTTTTGTAAGTAGAAATAGTTATATTTTTTCCTTTCCAATTTTGATGGCTTTTATTTACTTACTTTGTCTAATTGCTTTGGTTAAGGTTTCTTATTTATAAACACATTTATCTCTAGCTTCTTGGGGCTAAAACCTTTACTAATATAAAACTAAATTGTGGGCTGCTTGGGTGGTGCAGTAGGTTAAATGTCCGATTCTTGGTTTTGGCTCAGATTATGATCTCAGGGTTCTGGGATCGAGCCCCAAGTCAAGCTCCATGCTTAGGATGGAGTCTGCTTGTGATTCTTTCTCCCTCTGCCTCTCTGCACCGCCCAACATGTGCTCACTCGTTTTCTGTCTCTCTCTAAAATAAATAAAATATTTTTAAAAAAATACACACACACACACACACACACACACACACACACAAAAAAAAACCTGAATTGTAATGATAGTGTATGAGGAAAATTATTATGTCAGTGTTTGGATAGTTTTAGGGTAGAATCTGCTTGTCACTTTGTGTGACCATCTTTAGACAAAATAAGTGAATAAACCTTTATTTAGGTTAAAGGAAAAGGTGACAGTGGGCGTCAGTATCACTGTGAATGTTGAAGAATGGCTATCAAGAAGATGATAGAAAAGAATGATAGTGCCTGAGTTGTTTCTACTGAGAATTCTGCACTCCAAAATGAACATGTTTTACATACATCTTAAGTTTATTAATTAGTAACTGTAATCTGCTTTTATAATTAGTTTTATTAGGAATGTCCTATTTTATTTACTAAATCAATTACTGTTTTTGGCTATCAATGAGTTGCTTGATTTCTTTTTGTCAACAGCCATGTTTTTCTCTAAGTTACTAGTATGTCATTTTGTGTGTCTGAGACTGGTCAGGTGCTTCTTAGTCTAATCTACCAAATACCTTAGTCCCCACTACTATCTTATGGGAACAAGCTGTTACAATTTTTTCTCCTATTTAAAAATAGTCTTAGAAAATGCTCAGAGAAAAATAAGCTTAAAACTTTAGTACAAATTATAAAAGTTAAGAGGAAATGACATTTGAAAGGGCAATGCATGATGATTCTAGGTGGACTGTATTATAAAACTCTATTGCAATAACCTGTATGCTAAAAAGTATAGAGAACTGTACTCTCTGAAATGGAGGAGGTGATCATAATGCAGCTATCAGGTGATTTGAAGGATAAGCATGTTACTTTATTTACCAAAAAATATTTGTTCCTGCATGTGTTTGTTTGTAGGGATCTGTTGTTCTCTTGCTTCCACTAATGAAATGATTTGTATATATTGTTTCTAAATGTTGAAGTACATTCTAAAAATATAAGAAATGATTGTTCTGAGTTGAGTGCCTGAAGGAAAATGGTGCTCTAGAAAGTGATGCTCTAGAAAGTGAGTGCTATTCTCTTTACCTTCTTTTCTTATTCTTTTCTCCGTTTGTCATTTGTATCTTTCTTTTAAACTTCCTACTTCTTTCTCCTGACTTCAAAGCCTGGGTTCAATGAAGGGATATTGGGATAAAGAAAAATAATAAGGAAGTGTCAAATTAGAAATGGTATTAACCGTAATAGTTTTTAAATATTAATTTACTAATTTAGAGCTAGATCTTTGCCATCATCTTGTTCATGGCCTACTTTACAGATGGGGCAACTGAGACCCTTCTTCTACTAAACCAGAAGTCTTCTGGAGGATAAAGACCTTGTCTGGTTATTCTCTCTATCACAGTACCTAATACAGCAGGAAACAACTGAATATTTATAGAAAAAATTAACAATTCATATAGTCCAAAGCATCTATGATGGAACAAAATCCACTAACCTGCTTTCTTTTCTGTTCCCTTATGCTCACTCCCACCAATATATTTCATCAATTCCCGGAGAGAAAAGATAATCATATTTACTGTTGTTATCACATTTCTATTTAGCTTTCTGTTCCACTTAGCACAAAACTTCAAGTAGGCCAGGAACCTCCTTTTGCCCTCTCTTTTCATTCTTTTTTCAGTGGATTAAGTGCCAGCCCAGATGAATACCTTGGTGGCTTCCCTGAAGATGAGAGGAAAGGATAGGGTGTGGCCCTTCTATCTTTTTCTATTCATTAGAAACTGAAAAAGTCATGTGACTGGAGAAAAAACAATTTAGTACAGATAACTCATTTTATAATATTTGAAAAATAAGGGTATGAGTTCTTCATATCTCATGTATCTCGAAAAATGAGAGGTATGAAACATCCATGTATAAATATAAGGATCTTGAAATAAATTTTCAGGCTATGAAGTACTTGTTATTGCTAGAGAAAAATGTTTTCTAACCATAAAAGTACATGTGACATGTTTTTAAAGGATACATCAAAATTATGAAATACAGTAATTTCAGTGGTTGAGAAAGAATTCATTTATTCTGAGAGCCATGCCTGTTACATTAAATTTTGCTTTGCTGATCACTGGTAAATCTGGTGTGTCCTAGAGAAGTAAATCTTAATTCTACTCTCCCGGTTTCCACCTGTCATTTAAAATTCTTCGATTTGTTTTTTTTCCAAATGTTTCTAATTTTAAGACTTTGTTAGTATGCCTCAGCCTTTCTGAGTGTGCTATTCTTTCAGATGAAAGGAAAATATAAAATTTTAATAAAAATAAAGTATTCCTGAGTTTCTACTTTTACTCATCTATTTCTAATGTCCACTAAACATATTTCTCTCTGTCAAGAAGAGATTTTTTAAAGAAATAATTGTGTCTTAACCAGGGTACTACTAATTTTTTTCTCTGTCCCATCATAAAGGTTAATGAATGAATTTTTTTTTGCTTCCCATTTTGAGTTTGATGCACTGTGTTTCCCATCCAGTTGTCAGTGCCATATGATTCACATGTATCATTTTTTTTTCTCTAAGCTTTAAACAAGCTTTATTTTACACCTGGTCTCTGTTCATTTCCAGACCAAATTTTAGCCTGTTTGAATAAGCTACTTTTAGGAGAATTATTACAGATTATGATATTTACACCTTATTTTGTTCTTTTTGTATCTTTCAGCTTGCAAAGATAAGTACAAGAGAAGAATATAAAATAAATAAATAGGTAGGAAATTAAAGAAAGGAATTCTGAGAACTGAAAAATAAAGTCAGATGTAGTGAAATAATATGTGAAATGAAAATCTATTTATTTACTAAATGAAGGATTCAACTTTAAGATTCTTAAATTTAAGCAAGATAATCAGTCACATAGGTAGTACATTCAAAGGTAAACAAAGCAGGTGCTTAGTAGCACCTCTCCAACTCAGGAGAGAAGACACATGCATATATGTGTGCATCCTCTTAATGTAATATAGGCTAAAAGAGCACCAGGTCCTCACAACATTATTTTAGAGAGAACACAATGGGTTTCACTAGGTTTCAATCAAGATTCCATCAAAATCCTAGAGGAGAACACAGGCAACACCCTTTTTGAACTCAGCCACAGTAACTTCTTGCATGATACATCCATGAAGGCAAGAGAAACAAAAGCAAAAATGAACTATTGGGACTTCATCAAGATAAGAAGCTTTTGCACAGCAAAAGATACAGTCAACAAAACTCAGAGACAACCTACAGAATGGGAGAAGATATTTGCAAATGATGTATCAGATAAAGTATCCAAGATCTATAAAGAACTGATTAAACTCAACAGCAAAGAAACAAACAATCCAATCATGAAATGGGCAAAAGACATGAACAGAAATCTCATAGAGGAAGACATAGACATGGCCAACAAGCACATGAGAAAATGCTCTCCATCACTTGCCATCAGGGAAGTACAAATCAAAGCCACAATGAGATACCACCTCACACCAGTGAGAATAGGGAAAATTAACAAGGCAGGAAACAACAAATGTTGGAGAGGATGAGGATAAAGGGGAACCCTCCTGCACTGTTGGTAGGAATGTGAACTGGTGCAGCCACTCTGGAAAACTGTGTGGAGGTTCCTCAAAGAGTTAAGAATAGACCTGCCCTACGACCCAGCAATTGCACTGTTGGGGGTTTACCCCAAAGATGCAGATGCAGTGAAACGCCGGGACACCTGCACCCCGATGTTTCTAGCAGCAATGTCCACAATAGCCAAACTGTGGAAGGAGCCTCGGTGTCCACCGAAAGATGAATGGATAAAGAAGATGTGGTTTATGTATACAATGGAATATTACTCAGCCATTAGAAACGACAAATACCCACCATTTGCTTCGACGTGGATGGAACTGGAGGGTATTATGCTGAGTGAAATAATACCTTGAGGAGAAGGACAAACATTATGTGGTCTCATTCATTTGGGGAATATAAAAAAAGTGAAAGGGAATAAAGGGGAAAGGAGAAAAAATGAGTGGGAAATATCAGAAAGGGAGACAGAACATAAAGACTCCTAACTCTGGGAAACGAACTAGGGGTGGTGGAAGGGGGAGGTGGGTGGGGGGTGAGGGCGACTGGGTGATGGGCATTGAGGGGGCACTTGATGGGATGAGTACTGGGTGTTATTCTATGTGTTGGCAAATTGAACACCAATAAAAAATAAATTTACAAAAATATATATATATAAAAAAAGAAAGAGTTTTCAAAATATCGGACTGAGTGACAAAGTGTGCTTCAATAAAAATTATCTAGAAGAAGGTGATAGCAAGGAGGGGAATGAATTTTATGGAACCCTTGAAGCACAACAGTGCCTCAGAGAATTTGATTTCAGGAGCATTTTCATCTGTTTTTGTTTATTGTAAAAAAAGTCAACGCTAAGATTACAATTTTTAGTTGGTAATTACAGAGCAGATATTAAATCTGTTATAAGAATCTATAGGTAGAATAAAATCACATAACATCATGAGGCATTATAAGAATAAATTGAGTCCATTAAATCAACTTTTCTCATTGAATGTATGCTCCTATAAAATACTGTATAATTTGACTAATGCTAAAGAAAAAAAAAGGAAAAAAATCATGAAGGGTTGCAATAGAAATATTCCAGGTCTATAATAGTCTCTATTTCTAGCAAATACTGGCTTTTTTTTTTTTTTTTTTTTTAAGAAGTAAATCTTGGAGGAAAAAAAAAGAACCAAGCCAATTTTAAAAATTGGGGATAAATTAGGGGGGAGTGTCCATGATCTCAAGTTTTCATTTTCAAGTCTTTAAGGACAAGCTGAACCAAATGTTTGGGTGAAAAAGTTCAGAAAGAATTGGGTTTGCAAACGTAACCAGAAATGCCACAAAAAGGGGAGGAAAGGATTAATCATCTGGGGTCACAGAACCAAACAACTGGGACACTGAATTTTGCTAAACTCATTCACATGACATAGCAACATATATTTCTTCTACTTTTTTCAGGCGGGAAATAAATACCACTGGCTACAAACCTGTCACTGTTTAATGCGATCTTGCTGTGGCAGAGTGCCTAAATAGGAACATGCCCTGGAATATGGATTCAATTAGTATGAATAAAGCTGACCCAAGTTCCTATAGCTTAACCTTCGGGAGACCCCATGCTGCCAATGTGAGCATAGTCTCTACTTGGCTTCTCATCTGAGTCCAGTGTTAGCACATTCACAACTGCCTAACAGGAACCAGATGCAGAACTGGAGTCCCTTTGGAAATATATTTGATAGCACACTTTGAAAATCTTTCTTGACCTAGTCAAATTACTAAGAGTCAATCTTTAGGAAATAATTAGAGAGGAAGACAAAGATTTATGTAGAAAGAGGTTCATCACAAATTATTGGTAATAATGAAAAATTAGATACAACTTAAATGTCTAATAATAGGGTAATGGTTAAATGATGATACATGTACTTGAGAGGACATTAAATAGCCCTTTCAAATAATGCTACTTTATATTTAGTGGTGTAAGGGCAGTGTTTCTCAAAGTGTGGTCTGTGGACTGCTGGAGGTCTTAGGGACCTCTTCAGGGGGCATACAAATTCAAAACTATTATAATAATAATAAAGGTCTATTGGTAAAAGATTCATTCAAATGCAAGCTAGATCAGTGAATTTTTATTTTCACAGACGTTTAAACTATGTTGATATTTGCACTGATAGTGCAAATATGGTGTTGGTTAAAACTTTCAGTGCCTTAGCAGGAGATAAGACAATGGTATGTACCAAGCTGTATGTTACATTCTTTACCACCAGGTATTTGCAGTAAATTTTTTGAAAAGTCAATTTCATTTCAAAATGACCTTGTTGAAGGAACAAAATTGATTAAATCTCAACTGTTCATGCAAGTTTCTTTTTTAATATTCTGAGAAATATGAAACAGAATTATATAATATAAAATATATAATTTTGTTTCATAATGTGTATTTTTTCTTAACATGTAATGGATTTTTTATTTTTTTATTTAAAAAATCTTTTTTAGATTTTATTTTATTTATTCATGAGAGAGAGAAAGGCAGTGACATAGGCAGAGGGAAAAGCAGGCCCGATGTGGGACTTGATCCTGCGACTCCAGGACCATGCCCTGTGCCAAAGGCAGACACTCAACAAGTGAGCCACCCAGGTGTCCCAGATTTATTATTATTTTAAAATAAACTAATACATATAATTTAATAAACTTCTCAATTTTAATTTTTAATATAAATTTTGATAGTTATAAACCACACAAAAATTTCTTTGGGGTTCTCAATAATGTTTAATGATGTAAAGGTACCTTGAGAGTAAAATATTTGAGAATGATCAGCATAAGGAAAAAAAATTGGCAGACAACACAGATTTCAAGATGCAAGCATGTATTCATGTGTTTGTGCATATTGATAAAAATTTAGAAGATACATCAAAACGATAATAGTATGGATTTCTTGATGGTGACACTAAAGTTAATCTTAAATTCTTTTCTTGCACTTTGTTGTATTTCAGTTGTGCATTAGAATCTTGGGGTGGGGAGTAGCGAGGTAAGATGGTTTTACAACTTGGAAACTATCAGGAGGCGTTTCCCCTGCTTGAGCTTCACACCATCCTGCTCCAACCCTGGTAAGTGATTTGCCTAAAAGATAAGATCTGCTTCCCTCACTAGTTTTTCCTGATTGGCCTCTTTTAGCATTTCTTCTCAAAGTCAACTCGTCAGCCTTGCTGCCCTGCTTAACAGTTTGGATAGGCTATGCTTTTTCATAAATCCCGTTTTTGCTCTTAAGTTCACTCTTCACTGGCCAGAATCTTTGCTAGATAAACTAGCCACATAAACTTCTGGAGCCAGATAAACTTCTCTTCTTTGTATTCCATTGTGCCTGGTACATTTTACTATCAGGACATATAGTACTTTTTAAATTGGAATGAAATATTTTTCCATGTAAATTGCTCTATATGAAAACTCTCTCTAATTTCCTTATTGAATTCTCTTAGACACATAATCTGTTTGATTGAAACTGATTGCAATGTTGAAGTTAATTATCAGTTTTCATGATTTCCCTTAGCAATCACCTAGTACTTGCTGCTTTCTAAATGTTTTTTAGGAACTTTAAAATTTACAACACTATATGAAAATCTGTTTAGAAAAAATTGACTTATTTTATTATGACTCACGAGTTTCTACAAATTTTAAAAATATACTCTTTGAGATTTATTAGTATATATAGTTAAAGCTCTCTTAGATCAGTGAATAAATTTAGCTTATAATATTTAAAAGTTTGAAAAAAAACAAAATTGCATTTTCCTATTTTAAAACAATCTCTTTTTAAAAAAACATATTTAGAAATTGTAAGCACCCAATCACACAAATTAGCATTATATGTAGATATCTTACAAATATTCATTCCTTATTCCTAGTGAATTTACCACATTTTAGTCACACTAACCATCCCATTCTCAAGCCTTTACACAAGTTGTTTTTTTGTGATGTTCTTCCTCCTTTTCATCTAGTGGGTTTCAGCCCATGAATTCAGACTTTACTGATGCTACACATCTTCAGGAAATCCTTCAACCTCTCTACCATATCCTTCTCACCTCTGAAGCAACTCTTTATCTGTTTCTCCACTGCTGTGCTGTTAAGTGTCTGTATGTGCTTAATATATACTTGTTGAAGAATTGGTATTCTTTGCTTTTCTGCTTTTCTATATGCCTTCTTCACCAGAGTATAACTTATTATTTATTTTTATATTCCCATCTTTAGCATGGTGCCTACCATGAAATAGGAACTTAATAAATGTTTGCTAACAAACACATGAATGGATTACTAAGAGTTTATAATTCATCGGTTTCTTTTTATAAAGATGAATATAAGCTGGTCTTTTAATTCTTTTGTCATTTGTCCTTTGATTCATTAGTGAGCTAGAAATTTTAACACAGTAAATAGATTGTTGAACTTGTAGGTGTATCGCTAAGGGTATTTTAAGGAGAAGTTGTGTGAAATATGATTCAAAAGCAAAAGAATCTCTCAGGAGGATAGCAAAGCAATTATTGAAGAAAAATTATGAAACTCATCCCATCCCCCCCCTCCGAATTTCCCACCCTTTAGTAACCCCTAACGAAGAAAAACATTTAGCATTCTCATTCTCCAAAGATGCTGAATGTGTTTGATGCATGCCGTGGTGGAGCTATATGATTTACTAATCGTAACTTTCCCCAGCTTACCTATACTACCTTCTTACCCTTTCTCATCTAAACAGGTTACCTCTTTCAAGGAGCAGCTCTGATTTCTTGACTATGAGAAAATAAATGTAACATAATGTTTTCTTGCTATATAAGATTTAAACAGAGACAAGATGCTGAAAAGATCCTGGGGATTATTTCTGCCAAATAGTTACTCTATTAATATGGCAAAATGTCTGTCTTCAGATCAAATAATTAGAACATGGAGCTGTTATATGGTAAAGTGCTCATTTTAAGTTTTATATAGATTTTACTTAAACTATTTGGAGTCTGTGTCCAATGACCATAGATTTGAAACAACTTGGGATAGCTAGTAACTAGTAACTACAACATATACACTCACACCAATGAAGTTTGTATTATTCAAGACTTGTATTTCTCACACATTATATATAAAATGGTTTTGTTTAGTCAGTATCTTAAATGATCAGAGAATTAGTTATTTAAAGAATGACTTAATATTTAGTAAAAATAGTGAATAATTTAGGTATTCATATGAAATTTCTAATTTTGTTCCTCTGGAAAGTATGAATATTACTTTCTTAAAAAGATTTCATCTGTACTCTAACTTAGAAATTCCTTCTCAAGAAAAGAGAATGAGAGATGTAATATAAGTAATTTTTAAAATATTTTATTTATTTATTTGAGAGAGAAAAATCAAGAGACAGAGCACGAGCAGAGGGGGAGGACCAAAGGAGAGGAAGAACCAGAGTCCCCATTGAGCAGGGAGCCTGATATGTTGCTCCATCCCAGGACTCTGGGATCATGACTTGAGCTAAAGGCTAATGCATAACCAACTGAGCCACACAGGCACCCTAATATAAGTAAAATTGTTAATCAGATTACCAGCCAGGCTGATTAGATTGTGTCAGATGCCAGGCAATGTTTTCAGAAATCAGGGCAAAATCTGTCATAAAGTTGGACATCAAATTAAATGGTCTGGTATGAGGACAGTATTGAGAGTAAAAACAATTACTCATTCAATTAAATTCAATTTCCTAAAATGCCCAGGTTTTTGGATGCTCAGTTTCTTCCATAGATTTTGAAAGCTTATACTTGTAGGTTTTTGGTATCCTCTAATGTTCATCATTAATATTCTAGGATTTAAGCTTCTGATTATGGATTGGTTTTGTAGCCCATCATTGGTCCCATTAATGGGTTTGAAAAGGGTCATACATGTAAGGCATCATTTTGTATTCCTTTATTTGCTTTCAGCCTCCACAGAATGAATGAAAATTGGTCAAGCTAGATAGAGATTTTCAGGAATACCCAACAATAATATCCCAACGTTTAGAGTCATGTGCAAGGATCCTAATATAAATAAATTCTGGAGCATAAGGCAAGTAAAATATTGCTTTGGAATATAAAATGTTCATTAGGTCCCAGTATCCTATTGTAGATAGCCTGAAAATTCAATTTAATAAAATATTTATTGAGATAAATTCCTACATGCTATTTGTTGAATTTAGGAATATAAATATAAATAGAGTAAAGATCCTGCCATCAAGAGGCTCAGAGTCTGTTATGGGAGACATCAAACCAAAAGTGAAAAGGCTGAGAACAATGTACTTTGGAAGCTCAGCGGTGGTTGCTTCTATCTAAGGTGATCTGGGAAGATTCACAGAGGACACCACTTTCGTGATTGGCCTTTGAAAGTCTTCTCTTTTTTTATATTTTATTTCTATGGTAAAAGAAGAAGTAAACTTAGCATTTCTGGAATTTGCCCTATATTTCCTTTGACCAGTAAGTTCTTGAACGTTATAGTCTGGAAAGATGGCAGTTGGAATCACCCATTCTATGTTTTGGGTATATTTAGTCCATAGAATCACAGTTCAAAGATTTTCATATATGATTGCAAATTTATAGATTCCGGCCATCTGCCTTTTCACCTGCCCTACATGTTATTTTTGAAATGCACAGTTTGTGTCAGGCAAGGTGCAAGAAAAACATTGCTGTCCCTGCTTTTCAGAGATATATCCACAAATGGAATTATGAGTGTGTTCCAGACATACCGTTTTTAATCATCAGATTGTTGTTTGGTCAAGACTACCATGCAGATAGATTTGCCAAGTGTCTATTATAATATTGAATTGTAATTTAGGAACTTTTTTGGGGGGAGGGGATAAGCATGAACTATCTCAGGGTATTGTAATGCAAATATAAAAGGCAGATTACTGCCCAGTCAGATTGAAGACACCCTAATATCTGAAGGTGTAATGCAGCTACATTATAACCAAGGGACTACTCAGGGCCTAAAGAATTAAGTTCAGTATTCTGTTTGAATCATGCAGTTTTGGAACTGGGAGAAAACTTTAAAATATTTTATCATTTCCCATGTAGAAGGGTATAGCATGGGTTTATAAGAAGGAGTAATTTAGGCAACTTAAACATCTTAACTTTGTAGTTATATTTTATATTAGAGGTAGAACAAAAACATGAATGGCACATCAAAACATACTTTAATGAATATGATTTTCTAGGAGAAGGCTAAGAAAGAGAAAAAAAAAGTCTATTTAAACATGAATATATAAATAAAGTGATAGTAAATGTAATACATAGACCCTAAATTGTGGGATTAGCCTGTAAGTGATAGAAGCTTGAGAAAGATTGATTGGGTTCAACTTCCTTATTTTATACATAATATAGACTATCAAAATAGTTTTCTTCCTATTGCCCAAAACCGTCTCTCTTCCTGGGTTTTTGATCTCTGTTAGTGTGGTAGTATTAACCATGCAGTTGCCTAAATACAATATCTCAAATCAACTTAGTTGTTTTTTTTCATCTCCTATATTAAGGCATTCAACCACTGTTCAGATTCAAGAATTCATAATCTCTTATCTAAACCTTTTGAGTAGGCTTATGTCCTAAACGATTAGATCTTTTCTAATCTATTCTCATGCTCTGCATTTTCATGTTTTGTTTTTATTTTTTTGTTAAACACAGATATGATCTTGTCATTCTTTTGATTAAAACACTTTCCTGGCTTGTATCAATTAAAGCCTGAGCAGGAAATAGCTGACATAGTCAAATTGGAAAATTGAATCTTTGATAAAGTGAAAGTTTGCAAAGGTATGGCCAGGATGTAGAGAAACAACACAGCTTTAGGAAATCCCTGGCCACAGGGAAGGGAGAGGAGCAGAAATGTGACTGTCTTAGGAAAATTGCTCTTTATCCTCTAAATACTTATGGGCCTTTTTTTGCCATTTTGGGAAAACAATTCTAGGATTAGGGGGGAAGTATCAGGGAATAAACAGCATAGGCCTCTCTTTAAAATAGAGAAGAGAGAGAAGAGGAAGTGGAGATATCACGTGTGGTCCAATACCCTTTTTAAGGAGAGGATTTTGAAATCCTGTTCTCAATTTCCCTTTTCCAGCAAAGCAGACATTCAGCAGCATTGGCAGAGCATGGCTCTGATATACACAGGGACTGAGACTGGGGAGTTAGGTTCCTACATTTTAACAGCTGTATTTCTTGTGGGCAAATGCACACGAATGGAGAGAGCCAGCATTATGAGATAGCCTGAGTTTTTGCCCCTAATGGTGGTTGTCTAAGGCTAAGTACTCAATTCTGGGATCAGGGCAGGCTCACTAGTGATGCTGTAGCTGTAAAAAGCAGCTGAATTCCTTGAGACACAGAGTAAGAGAGGTTCTGGTTTATGCTAAGGATAAATATTCATTGCTGGGCCCAAGTTAGGCCTGGATATCCAAGGATCTCGAAGTAGAAAAAGTAGCTATACTTCTGCCTCCAAAACTCCAAATTATCACACTAGTGGCAAAGGGTCTGGTTGAGAGAATATAGTATTATAGGGGTAAATAACTTTATTTGGGTGCCAGGGCCACTCATTCAAGCATCTCAAACAACAAGAACACCTATATCTCCCTGAGGTTAAAGGCAGCTGGCTCAGCTTTGGGGAGCTTAATCCCCTTTTTCTTATCAGAAATATGAACACCAGTCATTCTCTTTATTATCCTTTCCTTCCACTTTACCCCCAGAATATTCTGGTTCACATTTTTACTATTATAGTCATATTTAAACATATGCTATGAGTAAGAAAGCAAGGTATCATCATCATCTTATATATCTTCAAGCTCTCTCAACTAGCCCATAAGAAATCTTAATAAATGTTTGTGGAGTTGAATTATGAGGCATTCCCAAGATCACATTCAGGTCTTATAATTTCCAACTTAGCAATCTTTCCACTGTTGCACATATTTACAGTCCTATGAAATTATTTAGAAATTTCCAGATGCAAACTAAAACAAACAAAAATCCTCACATGGATGTATTTCATTTCTTAGCATAACTAAAAGAAATATGTTTATTTTTAACTTTTATTAAATTAACACAATACTTCAGGAGTAACTGCCACAGTGCAGCATAATAAAAAGTTATTTATTGCCATTTTTCCCCAGGTAAAGAAGATATAATCTAAAATACAAAAGCAATGGGTATTATGTAACTTCAGGTAAGGTAAGAATAAATAGTCCACTATTTATTTGAATCCTTTATTCTTCATTTCTGAGTATATGTTTGATTATAACATCTACTTTTGATTACTGAAACAACTCTAGAAGGCTGCCATATTTGTTACTTTCTCTAAAGTGTCATGAGTTAAGTTTTAGTGGCTTTTGGACCATGGGGAGAGGGATACTAGATACTTTTTGGAGACCTATCATGATGACTCCCAACTCCATAATACAGTGCCTTGCTTGTGAAGAGTCCTTGCAGCCATGTTTGTATATTGATCCTACCCCATATCTCTCTGATCTGGTTGATTTGACCAGCAATGGAATCTTGATCCCCAAGTGGGCTGATCAGAAGGGTTTCCTTTGGAATAAATAATTAGGCAAAAAGAGAAAAATCTAGTATCTCCACATGTCTGAAGACATTATGGGTAACTAACACCCACCTACAAGGCAGCACCATTTTGTTATAAAGATGGAAGCAGAGGAAATATATGTTCAGAGAGAGAGAATCACCAAACAAAGAAGCAAAAAGAAGCAGAGATGAGAGGCAGATGAAGAATACTACTGGGTCCAGCCCTTCTCAACCTCATTCATTATTATCTTTGAGCTATGGGAAAAGTACATTTTAATACTAAATATTCATTTTGATTAAGCTAAGCTTTGAGATGCTTTCTTCCCCTCACTAATATATTTGGTAGTAAATAGCTAGAAGAAGGGTCACAGAATATATAATAAAATATAGGAAACAGATCTCTAAAAGCAAGTTTAAGAAGCTTATTTCTGTGCTTAGAATTGTCTGAAGCATACAGTGCTCCATCCTTTTTTAAAAAATGGAAAATAATAAATTTTCTTTAAGTCGCTGAAAAGCTTCTTATGCTACAGATTCTTTTTACAAAATCTGAAAAGTCTTCAGTTTTATTTAAAGAGAATAACAAATTTCCTGCTTATATTAATTCCTGTATATTTCAATTTCAATATTATTTTCAGAATGAATCAAAAGATTTAAAATTTGATGTGAAAAAAAATTTTGATGTGCAGCATTTTTACATAAATATAATCAGTAGACAAGCTGTTTTTGGTGATGCTCAAAAACAATAATGATCAATAAAGTATAGAGAGTCTTCAGTAGTCATGTATCAGATACTAATTATTCATTCAGAGCTAGATACTGGGGACATAAGAAAAGGACTTTAATATGGAAATAGTAAGTAATAACACTACGTAATAGTGCCGTAACTGTCTTCCTGAGGACAACATTCTGACAGCTCAGTGACTAAACCTGAAGGGATGCCAGTTTTTGCTTAGTATCAAAAATATATGGATTTGGATAGCTCTGCCAGTAAGAGGGTGTGGGAAGCCATGTGTTTTGAGGAATGGTGAGACTTTTCCAAAGAGTAGGGGGTGGAAGGGTGAGGCTGGTGGAAAGTTAAACTTGGTGCAGTGGTCTCTGAATGTCATTTGAGTTTCCCTAAAATAATTTAGAAAAAAAAATAACTATGCATCTCCTTTTATATTTTTAACATCTAAAATTTTTATTGTTAAGTTTAGTGGTTGCAAAGGATATAATTTCTGAAATATTTTATGTGAGCTCCTTACAAATATTGGATTTGTCTGCCATTAAATCTAAATGAAAAAGTCAGTACTGCTCTCTACTCAAATCAAACTTAATTTTCAGAAAAAGACGGACTTCATTGTTCAACTCAAATAGAAATGTAAAATGTGTTTCAGGGCAATCATCTCAATTAATTGTGATTTCAAATCCTAAGTGGGAAAGGGCAGAGAGAAGGAGAGAGAAGTAACTTGGCAAAAGATTCTTTTCCTGCTGAATTCTCAGATCATGCCTCTATTTGGCACCCCCAGAGGGTATTTCTCTGCCCTTCTCCTTATAATGTATTTTGATGAGATTAAGAATAGGTGTGAGGTAAAGAGGACACCTATGAAAGAAGAAATGAGTAGAGAGAAGCAGTAGGACAGATGTACCTTTTTCAACCATAAGAGAGTATGTTAAATTTTAATGTCTCCTTGAAACTACTTACACTGCATACCTTCGAACAATGTCTGAGACCCTGAGCATCCTCTCATCAGGAGACCCCTGGTAGAGAGAACAGGGGCAGCTCCAGTTTTGGCCTATCTTGTTCCTTTGAGGGCCTCCTCTCTTCAGTCCCACAAATAAGAACTTCATTATTGTGGCCTCTGGGGCAGGATATGTAGCGAGCAATTCGGAGGTCATTCACAAGACTGAGAATACAGGCTTGGGTGTTAGTGTTGGGCAGTAATAGGGAATAAAAACCTTTTGAGATTTTAGAATTCAGAAGAGAAGGTACTATAGTGGACAGCAATGTAAATCAGACAGTCACAGAGAGAAATACTGTCTGGAACCTCAAGTGTTAGACTTTGTCTCTTCTAGGAAGTAAAGACTAAGTGTTGGGTATCTGATTCAATGAGCTATTTCAAGAAAATAATTTAAAAACATCTACGTACTTTTCTTCTTTTACAATCATTTATTTCTAACATGTTCTATTAATCATCCTTTGTTCTTGGTCCAGTTCACGTATCTTAAGCAAATTTCATAACTATATCATCACTTTTAATGATTAAAAGTTAGTTTTTTTAATGACTAAGAGGTAATTCAATCCACTTGAAAGGTGCCAAGTAATATCAGACTCTAACCTCAGTCTGTGTCCTGCTCCTTCCCCATTTCAGACTTGATATTTGACCATAACTACTGCTTAGAGTAAGGAAGAGGATGAGGGTCATGATCTAATTTAGAAATATTCCCTGCCCCCCCCCCCTTTTCTTGAGGCTTAACTCTGGTGTAGAAACTGTTCTCATTTCTGAGGAGGAAATGGAAGGCTGGAATATTCCTAATACGTAGTCAGCTAGCGTTAGTAGGGAACCCCTCCTCTCATCCCTCACCACTTGCACAATGCAAATGTAGTTCTGACTTTTTTGGTGGACTTCTCTCATGAACTTCATGGTGATAGCCTATGGATTTTGATGAGAGAGAGAGAGAGAGAGAGAGAGAGAGAATATGAATGTGTGTAAATCAGTTTCATTGGCCCCCTTCTATTATTAAATAAAAAAAAAAGAAAAGAAAGGCAACTATGTCAGCCTTCAGTTCAGCCTGGTCCCCAGTGCCCAGTCCAGGAGGGGCATCACCTCACCTAAACTGGCAGCTGCCTGAACAGCCCTACAACTCCATGTCCTCTGTGCTTCTTCAAATGGACAGAAGAAGGAAGCTCTAGGTTCTCTTCCATTCCTTTGGAGGATCATGCATAACTGGGATACAGTATAATCCCCGCCTCCCCTCTCCTGTCCTCTTATTGTTCCCAGGTATATTATACCACAGGCCTTTTAAGGCCAGTGAATGCAGAATATTCCCATAACTAACTATTTTCAGAACATTAAACCGAAAATAATCTTTCTGTCTGTCTGAAAGGGTGCAGGTGTCAGATACTCCTAAGAACTTTTCTTTGTCTATACTTGGCTCTAATGAGCATCAGGAAACAGATTTTATAGTTTTTTCACCTTTTTTTCTGGATATCACAAGTCTGAACTGTTGATTCCCTTGGGACCTTCTGATCATTGGTGTTGGGTAGTGCTGGTGGTGGCATATCCTTCCCCTCCTTCACTGGAAAGAGGTAAAACTTCATACCAAAAATATTTTACTACCCCAAAGATAATGAGTCCATGAATGCCTTTTACCTCTTTTCTTTCCAGTCCTTTCCTAGTGGTAGATGGGAGAAATGAGAGTTTGGGTGATGACAATATAAATGGTTCTGCTTCCATTAGTAAGCCTCAGTGAGTTGTGTCTGATAACCCCAATTATTGGTAGTCTTCGACAGCTCTTCAAAATGTGTGATACTTGGAGCCTCTTATTTGAGGAATGTAGCCAGTTTCACTCAATTTCTTATGAATCTTCGGCAAGAGGAGTTTTTGTCACCTGAGTCCTGGTGTTTTCAGAAAGGGTGATATAAGCAATTATGTCTAAGCTTTTCATCTTTAATAATGAAATTTCCCTTTATTTCTGGGACCTCAAAGGTAGGTTCTAGAATATGGAAATAAAATATACTAAACATATCTAGAAAAAAATCTATGTAGAAGAAATAATTGAAAGCAATAATATGAATCTGGAGCTTGGAGCAGAATTTCAGTAAGAGAAAGATGATTTGAAGCCATTAACATTTAGACAGCATAAAACCTTGGAGATGAATGACCTCTCCCATGGAGAATGTGTAGAATGGGGATGGAAGCAGATATGGAGGGGAACTTTAAAATTGAAGGACAGAAGTGAGAGAGAAAAAGGAGAAGTGGCTGCCAGGCTATGGTGTAATACCAACAGCATTTGCCTGAGAGATCTCTCCATAGTCCCTGTGGTATAGACTGTCCAACATGTATTTGCAGAAGTGAAATTGAGGGTTCTTTTTGTTTATTCTCACTGGTTGTGTTAATATGACAACTTGTTCACATATTGTGATGATTAATTTTATGTGTGATCTTGGCTGGGCTATAATACCTGTTTACCCAACACTAGTCTAGATGTTAACTTGAAGGTTTTTAAGGTATTATTAACATTTACAATCAGTCAGGTTTAAGTAAGGCAGATTCCCTCCATAATGTGGAGCCTTGTTCAATCATTTAGAGGCTTTAAGGACAAAGACTGAGGTTTCCAGAGGAAGAAGGAATTCTGCTCCAGCCATACAATATAGAAATCTTGCCTTTGTTTTTAGCCCAGTACACTTGCCTGGTGGATTTTAGACTCAACCCAGCACCATGAACTCTGAATTGAGTTGAATTTCCAGCTTAGCAGCCTGCCCTCCCAAGTTTGATGTTTGCCAGCCCCCACCATTATCTGAGCCAGTTCTTTAAAGTAAATCTGAAAATAAATAAATAAATAAATAAATAAAAATAAATAAAAAATAAAGTAAATCTGTATTTCAGTATATTACTATTTTAAATTATTAAAATGATTTCATTAATATTATGTGTAATTTGTGTAAGTATGATAAAACAATAATAGAATGAGTATGATAATGCAATATCTTAAGATATATCAAACGTGTTAATATGTAATTTGTCAATATTCTATATTATATGTGTTAATATATTTAGATATTTAAAGATACAAATATACACATAGACAAAGAGAAATTATACAATATCTAATAATTTCTGTTTTTCTAGAGAATCCTAATACATGTGTGCATTCTAGCACACAAGCTTTGTGTGTATCTTTCTCACTAAGTTACAAACTCCTTTAAGTCCAGACAGCTTCTCATTCATGTGTATATCCACTTGTCTGGATATTTTAGGCATATAAGAAATAATTAAAAAATTAATTAGATGAGTAAGATCTTCTTGATAATAATAGGTAGAAGATGTCATTTTTTTTTTCTGATGAACACAATAGTTCTATAAGAACTGCTTTAATTGATGATATCAAGATTGGTGTCTCCTAATTACCATGATTGCAGGCTAGAGATCTGAGAAGAATTCATAAAGTATAAAAAATTGGCACCAAAGAAAATGCAGTTATCCTACTGGATATCTCTGACACATTGATACTGGTGCAGCTCTAAATCTTTGATCACAAATTCTGGCATGCAAGGGATGATGCATTTCTTTAATTTCTTAAAATATTAAATCTTATTCTTAGCCCTTATCTTGCTCAGTTTGTGGAAAAGTCAATCACTTTTGTTAGTGGCGTGACCTGTATCCCATAGGGTGATAAGAAGATGTATATTGGGCAGGAAGCTCCCTGGATCCTGAATGGCAATGTAAAGTGAAGCTCTTACATATTGTTTTGGTTTTGGTTTTTAATCCAAATATGAAAAAATATACAGTGTTATATTAGATTTCAGGTATACAATATGATTAAAAAAATTCTACACATTTCGCATTGCTCATGAAGTGTACTCTTAATCCCCTTTATCAATTTCACCCATTCCCCACCCACCTTCCCACTTACCCATCAGTTCTCTATGTATGAGTCTGATTTTTTGGTCTCTTTTTTCTTTGTTTTGTTTAAAAAATTCTACATATGAGTGAAATCATATGGTATTTGTCTTTCTCTGATAGATTTCTGTCACTTAGCTTTATACCCTCTAGATCCACTTATTTCTAGTCTTTATTATTTTGTTCCTCCTATTGGCCTTGGGCTTTTTCTTTTTCTTGCTCCTTTAGGTATAATATTAGGTTGCTTATTTGAGATTTTTCTTCATGTATTGCTATAAACTTCCCTTTTAGAACAGCTTTTGCTGAATCCCAAAGATTTTTGGACTCATTTGCTGTTTAGTAGCATGTTATTTACCCTCCATGTATTTGTGTTATTTCCAGATTTTCTCATGTGATTGATTTGTACATTCATACTTTTGTGGCCAGAGAAAATGCTTGATATGATTTCAGTCCTTTTGAATTTGCTGAGACTTGATTTGTGTCCTGACAATGATCTGTTCTGGAGAATTTCCTGTGCGTCCTTGAACACAATGTGTATTCTGTTATTTTTGTATGAGACTATCTGAATATAGTTATTAGATCCATCTATTCCAATGTGTCATTCAAAGCCATTGTTTCCTTTTTAATTTTCTGCCTGGGTACTTTATCCATTGATGTAAGTGAGATGTTAAAGTCTCCTGCTATTGCAGGAGTCCTCCTGCAATATTGCTGTCAGTTTCAATTTTAATGCCTCTTAATAGTTCTTTTTTTTCCCCCTTTTTTAATGTATTAGGTGCTTCCGTGTTGGGTGTGTAAATATTTACAACTGTTATAGTCTCTTGCTGAATTGTTCCTTTATCATTGGGTGGTGTCTGTGTTTCTTGTTATAGTCTTCATTTAAGGTCTATTTTATCTGATATTAAGTACTGTTACCCAGCTTTCTTTTTACTTCCATTTGCAAGGCAAATGTTTTTCTATCCCTTCGCTTTCAACCTGCATGTGTCTTTAGATGTGAAGTTTATCTCTCGTAGGCAGCATATACATAGGTCTTCGTATTTTATCCATTCAGTTATAATGGATGTCTATGATTACACTATGTCTTTTGAAGATTTTATTTATTTATTTATTTATTCATTCATTCATTCATTCATTCACTCATGAGAGACGCAGAGACACAGGCAGAGGGAGAAGCAGGCTTCATGCAGGGAGCCCGACATGGGACTGGATCCCGGGTCCCCAGGATCACACCCTGGAGGCGCTAAACTGCTGAGCTACCTGGACTGCCCTGGAGTATGTCTTTTGATTAGAGGTTTTATTTCATTTACATTCAAAGTGATTAGCAATAGGTATGCACTTATTAACATTTTGTTACTTGTTTTATGGTTGTTTGGGTAGTTCTTCCCTTTGTTTTCCTGCTCTCTTCCCCTGTGGTTTGCTGGCTTTCTTTAGTGATATATTTGGATTCCTTTCTCTTGTTTTTTTGCATGTCTGTTGCAGGTTTTTGATTTGTGGTCAGCACTGGGTTGATGTATAATATCCTATGCATATAGAAATTTATATTAGTTAATGGTTGCTTAAATTGGAACCTATTCTAGGGATGCATGAGTGGCTCAGCCGCTGAATGTCTGCCTTTGGCTCAGGGTGTGACCCCAGGGTTGTGGGGTATCAGGTTCCTCTCAGGGAGCCTGCTTCTCTCTCTGCCTCTGTCTCTGTGCCTCTCATGAATAAATTAAATCATTCAAAAAAATTGGAACCCATTCTAAAAGCACAAAATCTTTAACCTCCCTCCATCTTTTATGTATATAATATCATACTTTACATCCTTTTATTTTTGAATTTCTTGACTGATATTCATTAATTGATCTTACTGCTTTTATGTTTTAACCGCTGTATTTGTGTTATAGGTGATTAATCTAGTATGTGTATATGTATGCATGTTTGTTTTAAAGTTTTTTTGTTTGTTTGTTTATTCTCTACACGCAACTTGGGGCTTGAACTCACAACCCAGAGGTCAAAAGTTGTTTGCTTTTTTGATTGAGTCAGCCAGTGCCCCAAATCTGCTACTTTTTATTTTGTTTGTTTTGCTTATGAAAACTCTCTTTTCAAATTTATCTTCCATTTATGGCCTTCTTTCCAGAGTCTATTTGAACATTTCTTGTGTGACTGATCTAGTGGTGATGAACACTTTTAACATGTTTGGAAACTCTTTGTCCTTGTATTGTGAATGGTAGTCTTGTTGGATAGAGTATTCTTGGTTGTAGTTTTTTTCCTTTCAGCATTTTGAATAGATTATGCCATTTTCTTCTGGCCTGCGAAGTTTCTGCTAAAAAAGTAGTTAATAAGCTTTTAAGGTTTCCCTTACAGGTACCTGTCTTCTGTTCTCTTGTTGTTTTTATATTTTCTTTTTATCACTACTTTTTGCCATTTTAATTATTATGTGTATTGGTGTGAACCTCCTTGGGTTTATTTTTGTTGGGGGCTCTCTCTGCCTCTTGGATCTCGATTTCTGCTTTCTTCCCCAGATTAAGGAAATTTTCATCTATTATTTCTTCAAATAAATTTTCTGCCTCCTTTTCTCTTTCTTCTTCTGGGATTCCCAAAATGTGAATATTGTTACACTTGATGATGTTGCTGAGTTCCTTTAACCTATTCTCAATTTTATTATTGTTTTTCTTTTTGCTGTCCCACTGGTTGTTTTCCATTATTATGTCCTCCAGGTCACTGATCTGTTCTTCTACTTCCTCTAATATACTGTTCATTTCATCTAGTGTATTTCTAACTTGTTATGTTTTCTGTCTCTTTGTTGAATGTCTCACTGAGATCCTCCACTCTTTTCTCTAGTCCAGTAAGTTCTTTATGATTGTTACTTTGAGTTCTCTATTAGGGATTATTGCTTATCTCCTTTTTCTTTAGCTCTTTTTCTGTGATTTTTGTCCTGTTCCTCATTTGTGATCCATTCCTCTATCTCCTCATTCTGTTTAAGTCTCTGTGTTTAGTACTATAGAGTAGAAAAGTCAGTTGTGTCTTCTGATTTAAAATTAGTGGCCTTACAAAGAAGAGTCCTGGGATGCCTGGGTGGCTCAGTGGTTGAGCACCTATCTTCAGCTCAGGGTGTGATCCCGGGGTCCCAGGATTGAGTCCCGCATTGGGCTCCCTGCATGGAGCCTTCTTCTCCTCTCTCTGCCTCTGTCTCTGTTTCTCTGTGTCTCTCATGAATAAATAAATAAAATCTTAAAGAATCCTGTGGTGCCTTATAGAACACTGCTCCCTATTCACCAGAGATAGTAGCTGCATAGTTGGTTTCCTTTACTTATTGCATGCGCCCCAGTGTTGTGCATTCTGTCCAATAGGCTACAGTGGCCCCCTTTCTCTGTTCTGGGTAGGATTTGGTCCTTGTGCTATTAAGAGGCTAATCTGTGGTTGCCTTGGGCTTTAAGTTGGTTCAGACCAGATGCCTGCCATCAGCCCATTTTCTGGGGCTCTGGTAGCACCAAATTGTAGGATGTTCTCCCTGTATTTTCCCTGAGAGGTTTTCATTGGTGAATGGGGTCTTTCATGAGACCAAATGTCTGCCTCCAGTCTGTTGAGGTTGAACTACAGCCCTGGACTACAGGGCTTTTTCCTTGTGCAGCTCCCTGTGAGTTTTTTTGTTGTTGGTGAGTGGTATTGGCAATCTGATGGGATGTCTGTCTGTAGTCCCCTGCTGGGAGCTGCAGTGGAACTGGTGTGTATGATTATTTTCCCCTCTCCCCAGGGTAGCAGTTACTTTGGAATGGTGCTTTTCACTATTGTAGTTGATTGCAGGATGATACTTGTCAGAAGCTGCTACGGAGGGACTCCTCCCCAGTGGAGCAGGTTGGATGGGATGAGTCTGCAGTAGAATGCAGGGCGTGTGCTGTTAGAAAAGTAGGTGGGGAATGATACTGGTTCCTAGCAGGGCTACTTGTAGAATGAGATTTGCCAGTTGCTGCTTTGGAATGATTCCTGCCTGGTTGGGTGGTTATGATGGGGGAGGATCCACAGGAGAATGCTGGGGCAGGATATACAGTGTCAGCAGGCTAGGTAAAAAGTATTCATGCTCATTCTTAAAGATGCCTGATTGTCTAAGCTGGCAGCAGGGAAACTGTCACCTGCCAGCTCTTATGTTCTTGGATAAGTCTCCTAAAGATCCTTGCCCTTGCAGAATACATTCTGAGATAAGTAAAGAAATCTAGGGCAGCCTGGGGGGCTCAGTGATTTAGCACCACCTTCAGCTCAGGGTGTGGTCCTAGAGACCAGAATCGAGTCCCACATCGGGCTCCCTGCATGGAGCCTGCTTCTCTCTCTGCCTGTGTTTCTGTCTGTCTCTCTCTCTTTCATAAATAAAAAATAAAATAAAATAAAATAAAATAAAATAAAATAAAATAAAATAAAATAAAATATAAATAAAATAAATAAAATAAAATATAAAATAAAATAAAAAAATAAATCTACTGTATGCCTACCCCAGATAATTTTCAGACTGCTTATGCTTTGCTGTATCTTAGCAGCATTGATTGTTATGTTCTATCTTTAAGGGTGGGGACTCAGTTTCCTATTGCCTTCCAGCTCTTCCAGAGTAAAGCCTACCGATTTTTAAAGTACACAGGTTTAAGCTCTGCTGGTTATAAAAACTCTGAAAGTTAAGCCCCACTGTTTTTCAGTGTGTAACAAACGTTACACAGTTTGTCTTTCCAGTGCAGGCCCCCCATGTTTGGAGTGCTTGGTGTGGGGTCTGTTCCTCTTCTTCATGATTGTGGTATCCTCCTGTTTGTGGTTAATCTTGTAGGAGTTTGGTTCTTGACTATTTCTCTGTCCCTCCTACCATTTTTGATGTGGCCACTGCTCTGGACTTAACTGAATGGAGCCTGTTCTGTCAGTCTTTGGGTCATTTTCTGGGTTAGTTGTACTGATGTGGCTATTATCTAGGTATATCCATGGGAGGAGGTGAGCTTGGGATCTTCCTACTCTGCTGTCTTTACAGGCTCTCTCCTTCCAGTAATTGGGTTCTTCTTAGTTTTGCATGAGTTCTTTAGGTTCAGCAGCTTCTGATCTCTGTTCTGTGTATTACCTAGAACCTGGGAGTCTAGGCTTGAAATACTGATGTTTAGAGCATACTCAGAGGGCCAAGAAAGCATCTCTTTTGCAGTTCTGCTGCCGTCCCCCAGGCATCACCAACCAGTGTGACACACTCACTCATCCCTTCATGTCTTTTAACCAACCTCTAGAGAATGCGGCATTCCCTTTCTTGTTGTCATCAAAACTGCTTTTAACATATGTGAAAAGTAAACTTAAGGCTTTTTACTGAAAAAAGAATGATTATTGTTAAGTAGCTTCTATGTTCTGCCCAGAAAGAAAGAAATCCATAAAGCATAGACACACTAAAGTTACCTGCATGTAAATGGAGTGAAAGAAAAATAGAGCAAATGAAGTGTTTCAGAAAATTGCTCTGCCACGGTATATTTTATTCAGCAATCAAAGGCATCACTTACCTGACTGGTACTTTTCTATTTGCAAGAAAACACTCGGCTGTGACTATAATATGAGTCATCAGGAAAGCTAATCCAATGCCCAGGAGAGTCCATATATCTGGAATTTCAAACCAATTAAAAAGATAAATATGCAGTGAAAAACATTAAAAACTCCAAAATCGAGCAATTATTTAGTCACAATGTCACCTACTATTCTGAGTGTTCATGAAATCTGTAGCGGAAGGGTTAACCTGGATGTGGCATTGATTTCCTTTCCATCCTTGTCCACATCTGAAAATGAGATAAAATGTGATAGCTAAATTAAGAAAAAAAGTTGGAACTTATTTTAGCAACATTATAATGGAATAAAATGATTAATGTCAATAGCTAATAATACAAGCAATGTGGATAACTTTGATAAGAAACCAAAAATATTAAACCAGAGCAAAAACAAAATTAAATTTTATTATTTTCATAATTGTATAAGATGATCTTAAAAAATATTTAGCACCGTTTGATTTTATCTCTAAGGTGAGAACTTAGTTTTCACATGTCCCTTTCTTATTTTCAGTATTGATTTGATTTATAGTAGTGTCCAATCCAATATTACTTTATTGATCATTTGTCTCAAAGCTAAAAGCTAGTACTTTTTTCACTAGTGAACAGATTTTTTTCAATATTGATGGAAATAGTAAAATTACTAGATTTACATAAATCAGTATATTTGTCACTACATCTCGATGATCCTTCAAGTGCATAGATTTGAAACCAGGTTAATAATGTCATTGGATATACCTGCAATACTACTATGATATAGTTAACTTTGCTTTATTTAGGAATATCATAATGAAACCTAAAACATAGGGAGTATTTTCTTTATAGTTGGCTTTCAGAACATTCAGAAATGGGGACTAGCTTATACTTCAAAGGGAAACCAGGTTTGTTTTTAAGCAGTAAATAGATTTTTTTTTCTGGCATAGTATGTGTTTCCATGTGAGTGTGAAAGCTTATAAATTCATAACTTTTTATCAAAACTAACAGGATACAAATTATTTTTATTTATGTTTGGTTGAATCTTCTATCAAGTTCATAATACATACCACAAAATCAGATTTAAAAATAGCTTTTAAATCTGTGTGCACTGAAACTGTGTTACAAGCAATGCTTTTTCAGCATATAGTTGTATTTTCCCTTTTTTAATTTGAAAATTTAAATGTTTAATGGCAATTTCTTCATTAAAAAATACTTCCATAAATATAAAAAGCTTAAAGTTTTCAAGAAGGTCCATAATAATGCCTTCCTTTCAGGGTGCCTGGGTGGCTTAGTCATTTGAGTGTCTGTCTCTTGGTTTTGGCTCAGGTCATGATCTCAGGGTCATAGGATCCAGCTCTGCACTGGGCTCTGTGCTCAACACCCAGAGTCTGCTTGTCCCTCTCCCTCTGCTCTCCACCCTGCTTGCACACTCTCTCTCTCAAATAAAATCTTTAAAAAAAAAGAAAAGAAAAGAAAAAGGAGTGAGAGAATGCCCCCTCACAGAACTAGAAGAAATAATAGTAAAATTTATATGAAACCACAAGAGACCCTGAATGGCCAAAGCGGTCTTAAAAAAGAACAATGCTTAAAGGTAAAATCCTGGATTTCAAGATGTACTGCAAAAAAAGTAGTGTTCAAAAGAGTATGGTACTGCCACAAAAATACATAGAACAAAATAGGCCGGAAAGAAGCCCATGCTTATATGGTCAATTAATTTATGAAAAAGAAGGCAAGAATACACAATGGAGAAAAGACAGTCTCTTCAATAAATGGTTCTGGGAAAACTAGTTTCATACAAAAGAGTGAAACTTGACCATACACAAAAATAAACTCAACACCATACACACCATACACAAAAATAAACTCAAAGTGGATTGAAGATCTAAGTGTGAGATTTGAAAATGTAAAACCCTGAGGAAAACATAAGCAGTAATTTCTTGCATTGGACTTAGTGACATTCTTTTAGGTAAATCTCAGACAAGGGAAATAAAAGCAAAATTAACTATTGGGACTACACCAAAATAAAAAAGCTTAATAAAAAATAGCCTTTGCCGAATGAAGGAAACCATTAGCAAAACAAAAAAGCAACCTAAGTAATGGGAGAAGATATTTGCAAATGATAAGGAATTAATATCCAAAATATATAAAAGCCTTATATAACAATACTCAAAAAACAGTCTGGTTGAAAATGGGCAGAGGACCTGACTATTCAGATCCTTACTGTCAAGTCATGACATTTTTCCAAAGGAGACATCCAGATGGCTGACAGACACATGAAAAGATGCTCAACGTCAACAAATCATCATTGAAATGCAAATCAACCACAATAAGATATCACATTGCTTCTGTCAGAAGGTCTGGAATCAAAAACACAAGAAATAACAAGAATCGGCCAAATGTGGAGAAAAAGGTACCCTTGTGCACTGCTGGTGGGAATGTAAATTGGTACAGCTACTATATAAAACAGAATGAAGTTCTCTCAAAAAATTAAAAATCTTATGTTCAGTAATTCCCTTACTTGGAATTTTCCCAAATAATACAAAAATACTCTTTTAAAAAAATAAATGAACCATTAAGTTTATTGCAGTGTTATTTAAAATAGCCAAGACATGGAAGAAATCTAAGTGTCCATCATAGATGAATAGATTTAGTACGTGTGTGTGTGTGTGTGTGTGTATTTTATATATATATATATGTATATATATATAAATTATATATATAAAAATTTTATGTATATAAATTATATTTATGCATATATATATAGTTGTTAGCCAAAAAAAATTAAGATTTGCTGTTTGCAGCAACATGGGTATACCTAGAGGGTATAATACTAAGTGAAATAAGTCAGACTGAGAAAGATAAATACCAAATTATTTCACTCATATGTGGAGTATAAGATGAAAAATGCATTAAGGGAAGAGGGAGGAAGGGAAAATTTTCCTTATGTTTTTAAAGTAAAAATGTAGGAAAATTTGATCGTTTTGATGTCTCTGAAACTGATTTTTTTTACTCTTGTCATTCATAAGATGTGTTCTTTTTCATTCCTTAGTTATTTTTGAATCTACATGCCAGTTTTCACATGTGTACACACTGATGTCATATAGATACGGGGGACACTTTTTCCTTCTGGGTTATTTCGTCTCCTTTAGATTTTGAAGTTCCATTTCACTGGCATCAGATTAGAACTCCAACAATATCTAAGCAAATTATAATTTTAGGCAAACTGTAGGTGTTTGAATGTGCCTATTAAATTCCAGTGGAAAGTATCTTGGAAAAAAATAATGGGAGAAACTTCCAGTTAAGCTGGCAGAGAAGAAGGATCCTAAGTTTTTATCATCCCATGGATGCAAATAGGTAATACTCATATAAGTATAAATAACCCAGAAAATGACCAAAGACTGACAGAACAGACTCTGCACAACTAAATATAGAGAAGAGACCATTTTGAAGAATAGCAAGGGCAGAGATCTGGCTGGGAGCCAAACTGACCCACAAATGTATATTTTGAGGAAGGATGTCACATGTGTGGAGAGTGGCACACTAGATACTCCAGGCATAGGGGAACCACACTGGAAAAACAGAGGCCCAAAACATTTGGTTTTGAAAATTTGGTTTCATGAGTTTTGATAATCACTGGGGCTTAACACCTGAAACTTTAAAAATCAGCCAGTTTAGCTGTGGGAGAATCAGAAGGCTATAGGAAACTGAGTCCCCACCCTTAAAGTGACAGTGTAACAGCTCCCCTAAGATATAGTATAGAAGCAGCAGTTTGAAAAACACCTAGGATTTATGGGAACATTTATGTTCTAATCACAGAACATATGCGGAGGAGCATGGATTTTTGGGAAACTACTCCAAGAACAAAAGAGATGGCACAATTTCCTTATACCATCCCCCAGCCTAGATACAGGGATACCTGCAGGAACCGGTGCAACCTACCTAGTGGCCCTAATGCCACCCTTTCAAACCATGCCTCAACAATTTTCCAAAGCAGCCACAGGAGGTCTTTTCCCACAGAAGACCAGTGCAAATGTTCTAACACCACTCAGCCTGCCTCTGTGTTTTCCTACAGACCTGCTTCCTCCAGCCTGGCTTTGGCAGAAGTTTTCCAAAGTAGCTACAAGTCTCCTCCTACAGTGGACTTGTGCAAACCTTGCTAACACGGAACCACAACCACTGTGTTCTCTTGTGGACCTACCCCATTCAACATGCCCTTGGCTAGAGTCCATCCAAAGCTGCACCAAGCATAGCAGTGTGCAAGCAACCCATATAGGCACTAGCATCATTTCAAAGTGATTCCTGCACGGTGGAGAGGGGAAAAAAGAAAAGAAAAACAAAACAAAAACAGTTCAAGTGTAGCCACAGCAGTGTAGTCACAGCAGTGGGCTGGGGGCAGACATCTGCTCTGAATACAGCTGTGCCCACCAATGAAAGCTCTGGGGATGGCACATGCTACTGTGGCCCAGTCTGATCCAGCTCAAGCTCAAGGTGGCCCCAGCCTGGCCCCTTAATAGAAGGACCAACCACTGCCCACAATAGGAAAAGAGAACCACAGAGCTGACTGAGATGAAGGCAGGTGTGGCTCAAACACAGTGGTAGAGTGTAGGCAAAACACATAGGATGCACCTCTGAAGTGTCAGGTTCTGGTGAATGGGGGACATTGTACTGCAAGGCCCTATAGGACCTCTTCTCATAAAGCTACTACTTTCAAGAAGAGGAGATGTAGCTGAATTTCCTAACACACAGAAACACTCAGAGTGATTTAGACAAAATAAGACAGAGGAATATGTCCCAAATGAAAGAAAAGAACAAGATCTCAGCAAGAAAGCCAAACAAAAATGAAGATAACATGCCTCATAGAGAACTTTAAGTAATAGTTATAAAGATACTCCCTCAACTTAAAGAAAGAGTAGAGGGTCTCAGTGACACCTTCAACAAAGAGATGTAAAACATAAAAAAGAACCAGTAAGGGGCACCTGGGTGGCTCAGTGGTTGAATGTCTGCTTTTGGTTCAGGTCATGATCCTGGGGTCCTGAGATCGAGTCCCACATCAAGTTCCCCACAGGGAGCCTGCTTCTCCCTCTGCCTGTGTCTCTGCCTTTCTTTCTTTGTCTCTCATGAATAAATAAATAAAATCTAAAAGAACCCAATGATATGAATAAATAAATGAAATTAAAAATACACTAGAGGGGGCAGCCTGGGTGGCTCAGCAGCTGAGTGCCACCTTTGGCCCAGGGCATGATCCTGGAGTCCTAGGATCGAGTCCTGCATCAGGCCCCCTGCATGGAGCCTGCTTCTCCGCCTCTCTCTCTCTCTCTGTTTCTCATGAATAAATAAATAAAATCTTAAAAAAAAATACACTAGAGGAAATAAGTAGTAGACTAGAGGAAGGAAAATAATGGATCACTGACCTAGAAGACAGAATAATGGAAAGAACTCAAGCTAAACAGGAGAAAAAATAAATGAAAAAATGAAAAAAGATGAAGGGAATCCAGCAACACCACCAAGTGTAATAACATTTAGATTACAGAAATCCCAGAAGATAAAAAAGAGAAAAGAGAGTGCAAAATTTATTTAAATAAATTATAGCTGAAAATTTCCTGAATCTGGGGAAAGAAACAGAAAACATATCCAGAGCCCACAATAAAACCAACCCAAGGAATTACACACCAAGAGACATAGTAATTTAAACTGCAAAAAGTAGTGATGGAATTTTAGAAGCAGCAAGAGAGGAGATTCCCTGGGTGGCTCAGTGGTTTAGTGCCTGCCTTCGGCCCAGGGCGTGATCCTGGAGTCTAGGGGTCGAATCCAGGGGTCGAGTCCCACATCGGGCTCCCTGCATGGAGCCTGCTTCTCCCTCTGCCTGTATCTCTGCTTCTCTCTCCCTCTTTCCCTCTCTCCCTCTCTCCCTCTCTCTATCTCTCATGAATAAATAAATAAAATCTTAAAAATAAAAGCAGCAAGAGAAAACAAAAACAAAAACAGAAGATACCTATAAGGGAAACCCCATAAGGCTGTCAGCTGATTTTTTTTTTTTTTTTTTAGCAGAAGTTTTGTAGGCCAGAAGAGAGTGGCATGATCTATTCAAAGTGCTGAAAGGAAAACCAAACAAAACCTAAAACCAAGAATACTTTATCCACCAAGGCTGTCAGAATAGAAAAGATTGAAGAGTTTTTCTGGCAAACAAAAGTTAAAAGAATTTATCACCATTAAATCAACCTTACAGGATATATTAAAATGAGACCCCTTGAAAGGAAAGACTATAAGCATCAGTAAGAAAAGTAAGAAGCACAAAAGCAGTAAAATTAAATATATCAGTAAAAATCAGTCAAGGGATTCACAAAATGAAAGAAGGTAAAGTATAGCATCATATACCTAAAATGTGGAGAGGAGAAAATTGTAGTGCTTTTAAAATGCTTTCAAATTTAAGTGACCGTTAACTTAATACAGACTACTATAAGCGTAAGTGTTACAGATAAACCTAATGGTAACCTCAAATCAAAACACAAATGTTGTGTAATAGATACACAACACAAGGGGCAGGGAGAAGGGAACAGAATCTTCATTGTGCTGAGCTCACAACCTGATGTGGGACTCAATTTCACCACTCTAAGATATCAGGACCTGAGCCAAAACCAGGAGTTAGATGCTTAACCACTGTGCCACCCAGGTACCCCCAAAATAGACTTTAAAACAAAAAGACTGTAATAAAAAACAAGGATAGTACATAATAATAAAGGGAAAAATCCAACAAGAAGATATAATTTTAAATATTTGTGCACCCAGCAGGGAGCACCTAGATATTTAAAGCAGCTTTTAACAAATGTAAAGGAAATAATCAATACTACAATGACAGTAGGAGACTTTAATACCCCATTTACACCAATGAACCCATCATCCGGACAGAAAAGCAAACAATAGCTTTGTTTGTTTATACAATATAATAGCATTTTTTAAAATTTATTTTTAATTTTTTAAAGATTTTTATTTATGAAAGACACACATATACACACAGAGGCAGAGACATAGCCAGAGGGAGAAGCAGTCTCTCTGTGAGGAGCCTCATGGGGGACTCAATCCCAGGACCCCAGGATCACAACCTGAGCCAAAGGGAGACACTCAACCACTGAGCCACCTAGGTGCCCCTAAAACAGTGGCTTTGAATGACATATTGGACTATACGGATTTATGTGGATCTAACTATATGGATCTAATAGATATATTCAGAACATATCATCCTAAAACATCAGAATACACATTCTTTCAAGAGCACATGGAATATTCTTCAGAATGGATCATATGTTAAACCACAAAAGAATTCTCAGCAGTGGGTGGGTAGAAGAGGAAAGAAACTTTCCAACTTCATTCTATGAGGCCAGCATTGCCCTGCTCCCAAAACCAGATAAAGACACTACAAAGACAGAGAATGAGAAGCCTGTATGTCCAATGAAACAGATGCAAAAGTACTCAACAAAATCTTTCCAAACTGAATACAATATTACATTAAAATCATTGACCATGACTTCACCAAGTGAGATTTATCAATGAGATGCAAGGGTGGTTCAGTATTCACCAATCAATGTAAAACATCATATCAACAAAAAGAAAGATAAAAAAGCATATGGGCATCTCAACGGAGGCAGAAAAAGCATTTGACCAAGCACAATATTCATCCATGATAAAAGGGCTCAACAGTGTATATCTAGAGGGAACATACCTCTAGATATATAAAAATACCACAACCAACATCATACTCAATGCTGAAAAACTCAGCACAGTCGTGGAATTCTTAAATAAAATAGCATTTAAATTGGTAGGAAAGATTCAAACCTTTCACTATTTGGAGATGACACAATACTATCTGTAGAAAATCCTGAGGATTCCACCAAAAAAAAAAAACAAACCAAACTAACCAACAGACAAAAAAGAAATGACAATTGAATTCTGTGTCATTAGATACAAAATCAACATACAGTAATCTGTTGCATTTCTGTACACTAAAAATGAAGTAGCAGGAAGAGAAATTAAGAAAACATTACCATTTACAATTACACCAAAAATAATAAAATACCTAGGAATAAACTTAACCAAGGAGGTGAAAGATTTGTACTTTTTATTGTTGTTGTTTAAGTAATCTCTACACTCAACGTGGGCTTGAATTTATAACCTTGAGATCCAGAGTCACATGTTCTACCAAGTGACCCAGCCACTGCCCCCCTATACTTTGCAAACTATAAAACTTTGATGAAAGAAATGGAAGATGACACAAACAAATGGATTCCATGTTCATGCAAGTGGGAGAACAAATATTGTGAAAGTGTCCATACTACCCAAAGCAATCTGTAGACTTAATGCAATTCCACTGAAAATACCCATAGCATTTTTCACAGAACTAGAACAACCTATCCTAAAATTGGTATGGACACACACACACACACACACACACACACACACAATAGCCAGTGATCTTGAAAACGAAAGAAAAAAAAACCCTGGAGGTATCACAATTCCGAATTTCCAGATATACTACAAAGGTGTAGTAATGAAAACAGTATGCTACTTGCACAAAAAAATAGATTAGTGGAACAGAATAGAGAGCCCAGAAATAAACCCATACTTATATGGTCAAGTAATCTCCAACAGAGGAGGCAATAATATGCAGTAGGAAAGAAGTCTTTCAACAAATGGTACTGGGAAATCTGGACATGTACATGGAAAAGAATGAATCTGGGGCACTTTCTTACATCATACACAAAAATAAAATCAAAATTGATTAAGGACCTAAATATGAGACCTGAAGTCATAAAATTCATAAAACATAGGCAGTAATTTCTTTGACATTGGCCATTGAATCTTTTCTAGATGAATCTCAACCAAGGGAAACAAAAGCAAAAGTAAACTATTGGGATTACATTAAAATAAAAAGCTTCTGCAAAGCAAAGGAAACCATCACCAAAACAAAAAGGCAACCAACTGAATGGAAGAAGATATTTTCAAATGATCTGACAAAGGGTTAGTATCCTAATATATAAATAATTTATATAATTCCATGCCAAAAACAAATAATCCAGTTTAAAAATGTGCAGAAGACATGAACAGACACTTATCTAAAAAAAGACATAGGAGGTCCATAAACAAAAAGATGCCAAATATCACTAATCATCAGGAAAATGTAAATCAAAACCATAGTGAGATACCATCTAACACCTGTGAGAATGGCTAAAATCAGAAGCACAAGAAACATGTTGGTGAGGATGTGGAGAAAAAGGAATATTTGTGCACTATTGGGAAATCAGGTTGGTTCAGCCACTGTCAAAAGATGCTATGGATTTTCCTCAAAAGATTAAAAATAGAATTACCATCTGATTCAATAATCTTAATACTGATTATATACCTAAAGAACATGAAAATACTCATTTGAAAAGCTATAGGCACCCTTTTGCTTATTGTGGCATTATTTACAATAGCTAAGTTATGGAAGCAATCCAAGTGTTCATCCATAGATGAATGGATAAACAAGATCCACACACACACACAGTAACTTTACTCAGCCTTAAGAAGAATGAAATCTTGGCATTTGGAACAATATGGATGTATCTAGATGATAGAATGCTAAGTGAAATAAGACAAAGACAAATATATGATTGTATTCATGTGACATTTAAGAAACAAAGGAACAAAGAAAAAGACAAACAAACCAAAAAAAACAGACTCTATGGAGAAGCAACTAACAGTTTGTGACCAGAGGGGAAGTGTGTTGAAGGGAGGGGGAAACAGGTGAAGGAGATTATGACTACCCTTAACATGAGAGGCACTGAGTAATGTATAGAACTGTTGAATCACTATGTTGTACAACTGAAACTAATACTGTACATTCATATACTGGGAATAAAAAAAAATGGGAAAAAATACTACACACACACACACACACACACACACGCACACATATACATATATCCCCCATTCAGGAGAATGGAGAACGGAACTGCATATGGGGATAAAGGGTTATGTTTTAACATATGTTTGTGCATAATTTCACTTAAGACTTGAAGCATATATTATTTTTAATCTGGTAAACATCAAATGATTGAGTAAAAAGTAATCATTTGAGAATCAGTTTGGTGTGAGGGTTAGTTTTTTACTTCCAGAAACCATTTATTCATTTATATTCAGATTTATTAGAATTTTAAAAATCTGATTTCATGATATAATTAAGTTTCTGGGTCAGTGGGACTGGCCAAGGACAAAATTTATGCTTCCTCCACTCCACAGTAAAAGTGCACACTGGAACAGGGTCAGCACACAATAACCAAGTTGTAGCTTCTAAACAAGTGTTGGGTTAACCCACAGCAGCTCTGGTCTGCTTGGGGCATGGGGGAAAAACTGGGTTTAAAAGAGTTACTGTATATAAAAGGGCCAGCCCTAGAATTCAATCAAGTGGTGAAGGAGCTGCTGAAATTCTCTCCGGGTGGGAGAGACTGATGGTCATAGTCTGTGTTCCCCACACACCTTAAAAGCATAGAACAGTATACAATCCAGGTGCCCTAACTGACCTGCCACCTTAGTGTACCCTACCCCACACCAGCTCCAGCTGTCCCACCTAAGAGGCCAAAAGGCAACATACAGTGGGATACCTCTGATTAAATGTGCTCAATACCACTCCAGCCTTTGTGCCAAGGTGAGACATGCACAAAGCACCCTGGAACACTCCAAGCCCATACCACTTCAGCTTTAGACAGCTTGCTAGGCACCCCCAGTTCAAAGTGCTCTGGAACCTTCTGGCTTCAGAACCAGGTGCCCTGTCAGGGTGTCCCAATGTTAAGCACCCTGAGAACCCCTGGTCCTTCCCTGCATTGGTTCCATTCATTCCTCCCCCACCCCCAGGGAGCACCCCTCCACCTCCTGTGTGGAGCACAAGAACACTCCCATCCACACTGGCCTCAGCTTCAGTCATGTGGTTAGGGCACCCCCAGTGCTGAGCACCCAGGGACTCCCTAGCTTTCACCACATTCAGCATCAGCTATCCTGTATGGGCAGCCCCAGTGTGGAGAGCCTGGGGATGACCCAGATTACAACTGCTTAGCTTCAGCTGCCCTGTCAGGACACATTTTACATAAAGAGCTCAGAGACCACACTGGCCCGCAAGTGCTTTAGATTTACCTGTCCTGCCAGGGTACCCCCTTGATCCCACTCCTTACCCCACCTCAGCTCTAACCACCTTTCCAGGGCACCCTCTCTGTGAAGCCCTGGAACATGGTGATTTACACTCACTTCAGTTTTACTTATCCTGCCAAAGCGCCTTCTGCTTGTAGAGCTTTGAGACAACCCAAGCTTACATCCAGGTTAGCTTTAACTACCTTGCCAGGGGATCCACTGTGTTCAGAGTCCAGGGACTACACTAATGCATGCTCACTTAAGCTTTACCTGCTGCACTAAAGCACTCACTTGATGTGGGGAGCCCTAGAAACCCCAGCCCAAGGCAGCCGCAGCCACAGCTCCAGCCAGCCAGGAAAAGTGACCAAGAACACATAGTATACATAGGGCATGACCATACACAAACCATTCCCTGAAGTTGAAAGGAAATTATGCCACATAATATATAGAAACACAATGTACAGCAAATCGGGACAGAGGAATATTCTTCAAAAGAACAAGACAAAATCTCAAACAACTAAATGAAATGGAGATAAGCAATATGTCTGATTTTTTTTAAATTAAAGTAGTGATTATAAAGATGATTACTTAGCAGGGAGAAGAATGGAAGAACCCAGACCTTCAACAAATAGATAAAGAAATAAAATAACCAATCACAGTTGAGAAATACAATGACTGAAAGTCCTCTAGAGGGAATCCTCTAGTGGATGCAGATGAACATATCAGTGGTCTGTGAGACAAGTGAATGGAAAGCACCCAAACTGAATAGCAAAGAGAGAAAGTAATTTTTAAAATTTAGGAAAGGTTAAAGGATATCTCGGATAGCATAGATGAACAAATATTTGCAGAGTAGGAGTCCCAGAGGGAGAGAGAAGGAGACAGAAAACTCATGTGAAGAAATAAGAACTGACTTGTTCTAACCTAGAGAAGGAAATAGACATCTATGTTCAGGAAGCACAGAGAATTCCAAATAGATGAACTCGAGGAACCCCAGGCTACAGCACATGACTATTAAAACATCAAAGGTTAAAGAGATAGAATTTTAAAAGCAGCAAGAGAGAAGCAAAAAGTTATGTATAAAGGAAACCCTGTAAAGTTATCAGCTGATTTTTCAGCAGAACTTTTGCAAAGAAGAAGGTGACAAGACATATTCAAGGAGCTGAAAGAAAAAAAAACCAAAGAAAAAAAAACCTGCAATGAAGAATACTGAATCCTGAAAGTCTTTCATTTACATTCGACAGAGAGATGAAGTTTCTCAGATAAAAGTGAAAAGAGTTTATTGTCATTAAAGAAGCCTTACAAGAAATGTGAAAGGGACTTCGATAAGTTGAAAAGAAATGGACATAATTAGACATAAGAAAATAAGGAATAAAAATATGTAAAATATAACAGCATATACATCAAATATGGAGAAGGGAGTAAAATGGCTTTCTTTTTTTATTTTTTCATAATGTATTTGAACTTACATGACCATAAATTTAACAGAATACTATATATACTTAGGATGTTATAGATGGACCTTATAATAACCACAAACCTTATGCCTGTAATAGATACACACACAAAATAAACAGGAAATCACACATAACACTACAGAAATTCATCAATGACAGAGGAAGAGGAAGGAACAGAGAACTATAAAAATAACCAGAAAACAAGTAACAAAGTAGCAATAAGTACATACCTATCAACAATTAATTTAAATGCCTGGAATATTCTAATAAAAAAAAGAGTGACAGAATGAATTAAAAAAAAAGACATCGATATGCTGCCTACAAGAAACTCACCTTGAACCCAAAGATACATATGGACTGAAAGTGAAGGGATAGAAAAACATTTATCATGCAAATGCAAGTGAAAAAAAGCCAGGATAGCAATACCTATATCAGGGAAAATAGACTTGAAACAGACTGGAATAAGGGACAGAGGCAATGCATATTGAGAAAAGAATCAATCCAACAAGAAGATATAACGGTTGTAAAGATCTATGCACCCAACAATGGAACACCTAAACATAAAGCAAATATTAATGGAATAAAGAGAGAAATTGATGGTAATATAATAAAGGACTTTACTACCCCACTTATATCAATAGATAGATTATCCTGGTAGAATGTCAGTAAAGAAAGTGTCCTTGAATGACACATTAGACCAAATGGACATAACAGTTATATGTACACAACATTCCATCCAAAACAACAGGATTTTTTCAAGGGTACATGGAACATTCTCCAGAATCGATCACATGTTAGGCCACAAAACAAGGCTCAATACAACTATATACTGACAAATTAGACAACCTAGAAGAAATGGGTGAATTTCTAGAAAATACAAACTTCCAAAGCTAAATCATGAAATAGAAAATCTGAGCAGACCAATTACTAGTAATGAAATTTAATCAGTAATCAAAAATTCTCAACAAACAAAAGTCTAGGACCAGGTGGCTTCAAAGGTGAATTCTACCAAACATTTAAAGAAGGGCTAATATCTAGTCTTCTCAAACTATTCAAAAAAAAAAATGTTAAGAGGAAGGAAAGCTTCTAAATACATTTTACAAGGCCAGCATTATCCTGGTAACCAAAACTAGACAAAGGCATTATAAAAAAAAAAAATCCTATAGGCCAATCTATCTGATGAACATAGATGCAAAGATCCTCAACAAAATATTACCAAACCTCATTTAAAAATACATTAAAATGGCTATTTGCCACAATCAAGTGGGATTTCTTCTGGGAATTCAGGAATGTTTCAGTATTCATAAATCAATCAATGTGATTTACCACATCAACAAAATAAAGGATAAAATTCATATCATCTCAATAGATGCAGAGTTTTGATAAAATTCCTGATCTATTCATGACAAAAAATCAACAAAGTAGAGTTGGGGAAACCTATTTCAAACTAATAAAGGCCATATATGAAAAACCACAGCTAACCTACTAAATGACAAAAAACTGAGCTTGTCCTCCAAGATCAGGAACAAGACAAGGATGCCTATTCTCACCAGTTTTATTCTACCTACAGCTGGAAGTAATAGCCACAGAAATCAGACAAGAAAAGGAAAGAGAAGGCATATTGGTAAAGAAGAAATAAAGCTTTCACAAGTAGACTACATGATATTCATAGACAGCCATAAGGACTCCACCAAAAAATTACTAGAAGTAATAAATGAAATCAATAAACTTGTACCATATGTAATACCCAGAAATCGGTAGTGCTTCCATACACTAATGATGTAGCAGAAAGATAAATTAAGAAAACAATCCCATTTACAGTTGCACCAAAAGTATTAAAATACCTAGAAATAAACTTAACCAAGGAAGTGAAAAACCTGTACTCTGAAAACTATAAAACATTTGTGAAAGAAATGAAGATAAAATAAATGGAAAGACATTCCATGATCATGGATTGGAAGAATTACTTTTGTTAAAATGCCCATACCCAAAGCAATCTATAGATTTAATGTAATCTCTGTCAAAATAGCAACAATATTTTTTCAGATAACTAGAACATATAGTCCTCAAATTTATATGGAACCACAAAAGACCGTGAATAGCCAGAGCAATCTTGAAAAAGAAGAACAAAGCTAGAGGTATCACAATCCCAGATTTCAACATACACTACAAAGCTGTATTAATCAAAACTTTATGGTATTGGCACAGAAAATAGATACATAGATCAATGAAACAGAGGGAGCTCAGAAATAAACCCACATTTACATAGTCAATTTATGACAAAGGAGGCAAGAAGGTACAATGGAAAAAAGTTTCTTCAATAAATTGTGCCGGGAAAACTGGACAGGTACATGAAAAAGAATGGAACTGGCCCACTTTTTTATACCATACAAAAAAAAATGGACTGAAGACCTAAATGTGAGACTTGAAGCCATAAAAACCCTAGAGAACAGAAGCATTAGGTTTTCTGAAACTGACTATAGCATTTTTCTAGGTAAGTCTCCTGAGGCAAAGGAAAAAAAATTAAACTGTTGAGACTATGTCCAAGAAAAAGCTTTTGCACAGTGAAGGAATCAATTAATGAAACAAAAAGGCAGCCTACTGAATGGGAGGAGATGTTTGCAAATGATATACTGTATAAGGGGTTAATATCAAAATATATCGAGAACTTACACAACACCGAAAAATATCCAATTAAAAATGGGCAGAGAACCTGAAGATACATTCTTCCAAAGAAGATACAGATCACCAAAAGACACATCAAATAATGTTTAATATCACTATCATCAAGGAAATGCAAACCAAAATCACAAATATCCCCTCATAGCTCTCAGAATGTCTAAAATTAAAAAGATAATAAGTGTTGGTAAAAAGATGTGGGGAAAAAAAAAAGGAACACTTGTGTATTGTTGGCAGGAATGTATGTTGGTACAGCTAAGGTGGAAAAGAGTGTGGAGGTTTTTAAAAAATAAATACAGAAATACTCTATGATCCAGTAATTTCATTACAGCGTATTTACGCAAAGAATATGAAAATAAAATTTTGAAAAGATATTTGTACCCCTCTTTTTAATGCAACATTCACAATATCAAAATTATGGACTCATTCTAAGTGCCCATCAATAGATGAATGGGTAAAATAGATGGGATGTATATACACACACGTGAGCATTATGCAGCCATATGGAAAGATGAAATCTTCCCATTGGAGACAACATGAATGGACCTAGAGTGTATTATGCTAAGTTCAATACCATATGTGGAGTCTAAAAAATGAAAATAAATAAGGAAACAAACAAAAAGCAAAATCAGACCTGTAAATACAGAGAATAAATACATGATTGATGGAGGTTAGGAAAGTAGGAGGGTGGGTAAAACAAATGAAGAGGGGTGACCATACAAGCTTCCAGTTACTTTTTTTTTTTTTTTTTTTTGTTTATTCCTGACAGAGAGAGAGACAGAGACACAGGAAGAGGGAGAGGGAGAGAAGCAGGCTCCATGCAGGGAGCCGATGCGGGACTCAATCCCAGGACCCCGGGATCACTCCCTGAACCAAAGAAGATACTCAACCGCTGAGCCACCCAGGCATCCAGTTATGGAGTGAATAAGTCATGGAATAAAAACCATAGAATAACAAATGTAGTCAATAATATTGTAATCGCATGGTAGGACGACAGATGGTAGCTGCACTTTTGGTGAACGTAGGATAACCTATAGAGAAGTTGAGTTATTATGCTGTACACCAGTTGCTAATACAACATTTTATGTCAGCTATACTAAAAAAATATGCAAAACAAACTAAAGATTCATGCAGAGACATGGAGATAAGTTTTTCCAGTATGCATTTTGTGAGGTATACATTCTTTGGATAATTAGTGGTAAAAGACATCCTCTCTCCAACTCTGATGTTAAAAGGAAGTATGTATCCCTATTAAGAAGTACTCTTTATCATTTTGGTACAAAAGCCAGCCTGAAGATAAAATAAACTAATAGGAATACAGAGCCTGCAGAATTACTGAAAAATGGAAGTACAACCTTAATGTCATTGCAGACATCTGTCAGTTCATCTTTTAAGACTGCTCTACATTTAGACTTTTTATTTACACACAGCAATATTTTTTTAAATCCTTTAAGTCAATTTGAGTTAGGTTTTCTATTACTAACACATATAGAACTTTAACTTTTTAACTCTCATTTTGATCTCCAAAGTTTTCTTCATTAAATCAATAATCCCTATTCATAAAATATTTATTGAATGTCTATTATGTGCAGGATTCTCTACTGGATACATATAGCATGGATGGAAAAGAAATATTTGAGAATTCATAGCAGCATAAGCTTAGGAAATTTAAACATTTGAAAATAAGACACAAAGTAGAAAATAAAATATATGAAATATAAGAAAGCTTTAAAAAAAAGTGCTGAAAGAGAGGATGAAAGTTTTGCTTAAAGAATATTTTTTTTCAGATCCAGAAAATTTTAATTTTTTTTATCTCAACTAGACTTTTATGGAACAAGTGATAATATTAAATCTATTCCAAAAAATGAAGCGCTTATATATGTATTATATAACTGTTTCAGAAAAACTAGTTATGTAGTATATACAGAAATCACATATAACTGATGAAATCGGGAGATACGTTCAAATTTTTTCAGATTGTAAAGGGGATCCTAGACAAACCTAGATTTTCCAATTGTTTCTGTAGTTATTTTTTTCAGCTATACTTCCTCTAATTTTACAGTTCTTAATAACGTAGAGGGAAAATTCCTTCAGGAGCCATGTGAATTTTGGATATATTCCAGATTAGATTTATATTTTGCTGTAATAGCAGACTTATTTTTCTTTGATCAGGCATTTCTGTTGTAACACTGAGTATTAAATTCATGTATATATTTTTTATTTATAGAACCTATGTTTTTCTACCTTTGCATTCCATGCTTCAGAAAATTCCAATGTAGAAAGCCCAATAGGAATTGAACACCTGCTGTGTGCTAAAAATTTTTTTCTAAATGCTCTAATATCTTACTTGTAATACAGAAATGTTAAAAGGTAGGAATTATTTCCCCATTCTATAGTTGGGAAAATAAAGGCACAGAGAGGTTGATCACGAAGTCACCCAGAGTTATATTCTGAGTAAGCTTTATATTATGTCTCTGGCTTCTCGCGAGATGCTCTGTTCACTAAATGGCTTTCCTTCCCATAATCTTCCTAAAGTTTATAATGGTATTTAACTTGAAATGTTTTTTCTGTTAGGACAGAATTAGGACAGAAATAAGAGGAGAAATATTTTGTCCTAATGGTCTGAGAAAGTCCATTAATCACATTAAGGCTCACCCTGGAAGCACCTCTAGGTAAGAGGGTTCTCAGAAGTGGCCCAGGGGAAAAAAAAATTAAGTAATAGTATCAGGGTAAATGGATTTGAGTCTACACTCTGCCACTTTCTACTTATGTGGCTTTGGAATAGTCAAATAATTTCAATTTTCTGTTATAAGTAATAAAAATTAGGACTCATCTTATAGAATGTAGCTGTAAATTAAACAGTGACATGAAAGCATACTGTTAACTGTAAAATGTTATTTATACCAAGCTGTTTGACACCCAGTCTTTTGCTTTCTGGTATAAATCATGGTGATGCCTGTTATGCTGACCTTATGCCTACATGCCCTAGGTCCTCAGATACCTGCCCTATTTCCCATTGTTTCCTGAACATCATTTAAGAATTAGGAATGAAAAAGACTTTGCCTCAGCTTCTGTTTTCATGGCTTATTAATTATGCCATTAAAAAACATTTTTCAATTCACAATTCAATTCACATATTCACATATGAATATGCCTGAGGGTTCTTCATCCTTTGCACACATACGGGAAGAAAAAGCAGGTGTTGAAGATGCTCACTGTCTGCCAAGCACATTCTTCTTCCTAACACCCCCTGGTGTTTTCTACCCACTAGAGTACTGCAAGCAGGGAGAAAGTAGTGCTGTCTCAACATAACATGAAAGCATCAGCTCAAACCAAGTGTTTTCTGGACCATGTGCTGAGCCTATGTCAGCAGAAAGGCAGTGGGACAACTGAGGTAAACCCTTAAGGAGCCATCCTTACTGTCATGGGTGAATTCATTTTAACAGAAAACAAAAAAGAAGGAAAAGCCACTAAATAATCCTGGAGCCACAAAGCTCTGAAATTTCACATTGAGTACCAGTGATTAATTTGCTTGAACTAATTTCCTGTTGATTAATTGGCTCCAACATAGTTTGTAACATTAAGTATTAGGTAGAGTCCACCTGAAAGAGAAAGATAAATGTCCCATTTCATCCATGCATAAGGGCTTGTTTTCTTCGTACAAACAGGAGAAAAGGAGAAATTATATGTAAGATGACTCTTGGAGCCAGAACCAACACCCTAATCTTTCCTAAATTCAAGCAGGTCTTCTGTTATTAATAGGTTATAACTGAAGAGTTATGAAACAATTTATTTCTCATTCTGCTTGGTAACACCCATTCATTACTCACTAATACCGAAAAAAAGCTCCTCCCATCCTTGTTGTCATTTGTGTGCCAGCCTTAGCTTAAATGTCAGGGAAAACAAATGAAGAGCTAACACATTTTCTAAGTATGTAGAATAACTTGGTCGGAACTGGCAGAGGGTTTACTCTGTTTTTTAAAGTAGTTAGATTTTTTTTTTTTTTTTTTTTTTATGATAGTCACAGAGAGAGACAGAGAGGCAGAGACACAGGCAGACGGAGAAGCAGGCTCCATGCACCGGGAGCCCGACGTGGGATTCGATCCCGGGTCTCCAGGATCACGCCCTGGGCCAAAGGCAGGCGCCAAACCGCTGCGCCACCCAGGGATCCCAGTTAGATTGTTTAGTAAGTCTAAAGTAATAAGACAAAAGTCAAGTGTTAATGTAGAGGCATGGTTATTTCATAAAATTTTTGATACTGCATATTCAAATTTAGAAGAAATTATAAATTAGCTGATATCCAATATTTTTCACTGATTCAGAATAATCAGGAAAATTGATTTGATTACATTTTTTCCTAACAATTATGAAATTAAAGGGAATCTTAATCCTATTCTGAAGTGGGACATTTCAAAGGATCAGAAAGATAAGAATTTTATGAGAAATATGTATAAATACAATTTCTGAAATTCGCATATCCATTCCTCTATTTTATCATCTCAGTCACAAAAATTCTATCAGATTACCTCCTAAACTTACCTAACATGGTCTCCTGCCCTATACTGCTCTGACCATGTAGCCAGAGTCACTCATTGCTGTATAGTAACAGGTTCCTAACTAGATGCCTTGCCTTCAGACTGATGTCACATTGTACAGCTTCCCTAATTTAAATCCTTTACCACTTTCTTACAGCTTTCAGAATCCTGTGCAGAAAAAGCAGTTTTACACAGAGGCTCTTATCTGATATTCTTGATAGCACAACTGTTATGTTCTTAATTCTGCCTTTGCTCATAAATCCTTTACTCTCATTTTTTAAAAGATTTATTTATTTTAGAAGGGGGAGGGAGACAGAGAGTGCAAATGGTAGGGTGGGGAGAGCAGGAAAGGGAGAGAGAATCTCAAGCAGACTCCCTGCTGATCACAGAGCCTGACATGGGGCTCGATTTCATGACCCTGAGACTGTGACCTGAGTTGAAACTGAGTCAGACACTCAACTGATGGGGCCACCCAGGTGCCCCAGTACTTTAATCTAATATGAAATTCCTTCATCTGAGAGATACAATCTTCCACACTTCAAGAACTTCCCATGATGTCTATTCTCATTGGCCAAAATATGGCTTCACTCCTTTTCAATCTAGCTAAGTCATTTTTACCATTAAGGACATAGACCAAATTATATTTGCCCCTGAGAAGCTTGATCAGTGCCCTATCTGACTTAAGTGTACCATCTTTGGTTCCATGGCACCCTGCAAACTCCTATTACAGTACTTACTACCCAGTACTGCAAATGTCACTTTCCTTATAAATACTAAGTTATTAAAGGAAGGTACTAGCTGTTATACTCTTCTATAGTTAGCATGATCCTGCTCATAGATATTTGCTGAAAATATTATAGTCATAGTAATGGGGGTAAACATGTGGATACTGTGTTACAGTGATCAAAGCACTTTTATTTTGTTATACACATTATCTTGTTTAAGCATTAGAAGTTATTTACAACTTTTGCATGCATCATTTACCTGGAACATTTGGTAAAACACAGATTGTTAGGTCCAACCTCAGAGTTTCTGATTCAGTAGGCATGGGGTAACCCAAGAATTTCATTTTTAATAATTTTTCAGATGATACTGACTCTTTGGGGCCATACTTTCAGAACTATTGCCTTAGATCATTCCTGTGTGGTTAAATGCTCTTATTCCCAATTTACAGAAGAAATTGAAGCTCAGAGAGCAATGACTTCATAAGTGCTGAAATCAGGTCCTAGGAACTGCTTAGTTTGTGGTCTTGTCATCGTTCCATATGAATATTTGTGAAATACTTACTATTTTCCATTCCCTCACAAAAAGCAGTGTATATATTATCAGATTCTGTCCTTAGGGGATAATAGTCTGAAAATGCAAATGACATGCCCCTGTGTGGCTTTTATTGTGATTCCATTTGAATTGATAGTTCAAGATGTAGAAGATTACAAATGTGGCAAGGAAACACATTCAAACATTATTTCGAATTATTATAGCACTATAGAAAAAACTGATTACTTCAGAGTAAATACCAAGTAGATTAAAAGTGCTCTTTTGTTTTACCTTTTGTTCAGACAGATTGGTGTGTGGTGGTGCAGGTGCTCTAATACCAAAATAATAATAATAATAATAATAATTAAAAAAATTTAAGTAATAATCCTAAGTTGATGTTTTGAGTTTTCCATTTCTACTGATTTTTTTGCAGATTTTATGAAATGATATTTCCCTAGAGTTGAATGGAAGAGGGGGAAAAGAAAGGAAGAAGAAATAAGGAAACTAACTTACAAACTGGGCAACTAAAAGTGCATTTCAAGTCAATAGAAAGTAGTCTAGTTCTGAAATGAAGAAAGTAAACACATTGTTTTTTTTTGTTTGTTTTTCCTGTGGAGTATATAGTATTAGCAAGAAATACGTTCTTGAAAATTTTCTCTGTCATCATATGAAGTTATGAAATAATTATTTTTAAAGATTTTATTTATTTGACAGAGAGCCGAAGCAGGGGGGAGGGGCAAAGGGAGAGGGAGAAGCAGACTCCTTGCTGAGCAGGGAGCCCAACACAGGGCCTCATCTCAGGACCCTGGGATCATGACCAGAGCCAAAGGCAGATGCTTAATGGAGTGAACCATGCAGGTGTTCCAAGAAGTATTTTTTTTTTTTTTAAATACAGATTCTGATAGAGGTCCAGTGAATCTTATTCATGTTTCCTCTCCTTCACATTGAAATACACATGAAAACACACATATAAGCACAAATGGAAAGGCTGAAAATCAGGAAGAACAGACAATGAATGGTTGGGCTCTGGAAGGAACTTCCACTAACACAGTGCCCTTAAAGGCCAGGTTTAGGATCCATGAGTGTTTAAGACTCACTTTGACCTTTTGATAAAGTAACAAGGTCCTTTACTTGCTTAGTACAAAACAAGAAATCCTCTAATGGCTTTCCACCAAATTGAGAGAAAAGACTAAACTCTATACTCTTTGTTCACTAAGCAATTATTCAGCATCTTCTTTTGGCTAGGCCTTATACTTATAAACAGCTTTACTGTCTATCAAATTGCATGCTTTCTGGCCTCCAAACTCACTCAGTCACAATATAGTAATGCTTTTCACTAAACATACTAAACTTGTTCTTGTATCAGAGACAATGTTTTCTGCTTCTTCTGATAGTTATGTAGTTTACCCAAATCTTGGACACTCATTTTCATGGAATTGTGATCTTGGTTCAAATTACACCCTCTCAGAAAGGCCTTAATCAACAAGCCTATCCAATATATACTACTGCTATCATTCCTTCTCCATGCCTTTCTCTTATTATCCCAGTTTTATGTGCATACACACATGTACACTGTATATTTAAATATATTTATAAGTATAAATATTAATTTGGAAATACAGATCATATATATGTGAAAAAATAAATTTATATATTGTGTATATACCTACATAGATGTTAATTATATGAACAGAAACTTAAAAATCTCAATGAATGGTTTTGCAATGACAATATAAATTATAAAATTGTTAGTAGAAATTCAGAGTAGTTCAGTAACACTTATTAATAACACATGATACTGAAAAAGCCTTAAAAACTGCTTCAAGATGAGGCTGTTTTGCTTTTTTGTTCATTCAGAGTTTCAGGAAAAGGTAATTCTCATGCTTTACATGCTGTTTCAGAAAATAAAAGTCTACCCTATTTACTACATGGAATACATGTTTGCCTGATAACAGAACCTCAAAAAATAATTTTGCTCTGAAGGAAACCAGAGAACAATGTCACTTATAGATGTCAAAATCCTAAGCAAAATCCCAGCAATCTGAATACATTATAATGTAAGATTGAGTAAAAACTCCCTCTTCCGTGGGTATACAGTTACAATCCATGAGGAAGAGGCAAAACAGTCTGTATAAGGAGCAAGAGGCCTTATAGGTTAGTAGTATAAATATAGTAGGAAACCTACTATTCCCTGTTACCAGCAGATTCCCTTCCACTAATATTTCCATCTTGAAATCACTATACTGAGGAATTTTCTTAGCTTCTAAATGAATAAATAATCCTAGTGTTATATAAACTCTCCTAAATATATAAAGTGGATAAGAGCAATAAAACTTATATTATTTTTTTAAAGATTTTATTTATTTATCAGAGACATAGAGAGAGGCAGAGACATAGGCAGAGGGAGAAACAGGCTCCCCAGGGGGAGCCTTATGTGGGACTCGATCTCTGGGCCCTGGGATCACAACCTGAGCCAAAGGAAGACATTCAACCATTGACCCACCCAAGTGCCCCAAACTGTTTTATTAATGAAAAATCATGGAATATATTTTTGGTCTAGTTCAGTTGATTTATGAATTCTCTCAAACTTCTTAACAGAAAATTTCCATAATAAATAAGCCCTTCTAAACATATGAAAAGATTCAAAGTTAATGAATTTGTTTCATAAAGCTACATATTCTCTGTTACATAAATCACATATAGCATATCCACAAAATCAGAGGTCAGTTTTACTCCAAGATGTGCAGAAGTCTAAAAGAGAGGGAAAAAAAGCCTATTAAGGAGTCTAAACAGCAGACAGTTGTGTATGTATATGTGTGTGTGTGTATAATTCCATTGTGTATATATCTGTTGTTAGAATACATGATCTTTTAAGAATTTACATTCTTGGACAAAATGAAGAATGATGGTCTTTAATGCTTAATCCTAGTAATGATAGAGCTCTAGGTGACTGGCTGGAGTTAGCACAGAGGCAGAATCTCTGAATAAGAGTAAGGTGGTGTGCCCAGCTAACAAAGTCCAGGACCAGATGGCTTCACAGGTGAATTCTATGAAACATCTAAAGAGTTAATATCTATTCTTCTCAAACTATTTGAAAAAAAAAAAAAAGAAGAGGAAGGAAAGTTTCCAAATTAATTCTATGAGGCCATCATTATCCTAATGCAAAAACTGGATAAAGACATCACTAAAAAAAGAGAACTACAGGCCAATATCCATGATGAATGTGAATGCAAAAATCCTCAATAAAGGGGGACCTGGGTGGCTCAGTGGTTGAGTGTCTGCCTTTAGCTCAGGTCGTGATCCTGGGGTCCTGGGATCTAGTTCCCACATCAGGCTCCCTGTGGGGAGCCTGCTTTCCCTCTTCTTATGTCTCTGCATCTCTCTGTGTCTCTCATGAATAAATAAATAAAATCTTTAAAAAAATAAATACTGGCAAACCAAATCCAACAATACATTAGCAAAATGATTCACCACAATCAAGTGGGATTTATTTCTGCAATACATGGGTGATTCACTATTCACAAATCAATAACATAATATATCACATCAATAAAAGGATAAAAACCATCTGATCATTTTGATAGCTGCAGAAGAAGCATTTGACAAAGCACAACATCCATTCGTGATAAAAACCCTCGACAAAGTAAGTCTAGAGAAAACATACCTCAACATAATAGAGCCTTATATGAAAAACCCACAGTTAACATTGTACTTGATGGGGAGAAACTGAAAAATTTTCCCCTAAAGTCAGAACAAGAAATCAATGTCCACTCTCAGCACTTTTATTCCACATACTACTTAGGTGGAAATTCTAGCCACAGCAATCAGACAACAAAAAGAAATAAAAGGCATCCAAAGAGATAAGGAAGAAGTAAAACTTTCAATATTTGGAGATGACATGATACTACCTATTGAAAACCCTAAAGACTACCAAAAAAAAAAAAAAAAAAAAAACTTCTAGAATTGTTAAGTGAATTCAGTAAGGTCATAGGATACAAAATCAAGATACAGAAATTCATTGCATTTCTATATGCTAATAATAAAACATGGAAATTAAGAAAACAATCCCATTTACACTTTCACAAAAAATAATAAAATACCTAGGGAATAAACTTAAGTAAAAATCTGAATGACCTATACTCTGAAAACTATAAAACACTGTTGAAAGAAATTGAAGAGGGCACAAACAAATGGAAAGATATTCCAAGCACATGGATTAGAACAACAAATGTTAAAACATCTTTACCATCCGAAGTAATCTACAGATTTAAAGAAATGTCTATCGTGATATCAACAGCATTTTTCACAGAACTGGAACAAGCCCAAAATTTGTATGGAACTGCAGAAGACCCCAAATAGCCAAAGCAACTTTGAGAAAGAAAAATAAAACTGGAGGTATCACAATTCCAGACTTCAGGTTATATTACAAAGCTGTAGTAATTATAATTAAAACAGTATAGTACTGACAAAAAAAAAAGATATATAGATCAGGGGATCAGAATAGAGCTCAGAAATAAACCCACAATTATATAGTCAATTAATCTTTGACAAAGGAGGCAAGAACATGCAATGGAAAAAAGTCTCTTCAACAAACGGTTGAAGGGAAACCTGTACAGCCCATGCAAAAGGATGAAACTGGGTCACTTTCTTACACCATACACAAAAATAAACTCAAAATGGACTAAGGACCTAAATATGAGACCTGAAACCATAAAAATCCTAGAAGAGAGAATAGGCAGTAAAACTGACATTTGCTGTAATGACATCTTTCTAGAAATGTCTCCTCAGGTAAGGGAAACAAAAGCAAAAAAAAACTGTTGAGACTACTACATCAAAAAGATTCTGCACAGCAAAAGAAATCATAAATAAAACTAAAAGACAACTTACTGCATAGGAGAAGATACTTCCACATGGCATATTTGATAAAAGGTTAGTATCCAAAAATAAAAAGAGCTTATACAACTCAACACCAAAATACAAAAATTCCAATTGAAAAATGGGCAGAAGATAAGAACAGACATTTCTCCAAAGAAGAAATACACTTGGCCAACAGACATATGAAAAATGCTCAATATCACTCATCATCAGAGAAATGCAAATCAAAAGCCACAGGGAGGTATTACCTCATACCTGTCAGAATGGCAAATATCAACAACACAAGAAATAACAAGTGTTGGTGAGGAAGTGGAGAAAAAGGAAACCTGTGCACTGTTTGTGGGAATGCAAACTGGTGCAGCTACTGTGAGAAAGTGTGTGGATATCCCTCAAAAACTAAAAATAGAACTACCATATGATTCAATAATCACACACCTGAGTATTTACCAAAATAAAAACAAAACACTAATTTGAAGTGATACATGCACCCCTGTGTTTATTGAAGCATTAATTACAATAGACATTATGGAAGCAGCCCAGCTATCCATTGATTGATGAATGGGTAAAGAAGTTATACACACACACAGAGGAATATTATTCAGCCATAACAAAGCATGAAATCTTGTCATTTGCAATGACATATATGGAGCTAGAGTGTATAATGCAAAGCAAAATAAGCCATTTGGAGAAAGACAAATACTATATGATTTCACTCATATGTAGAATTTAAGAAACAAAATAAATGAACAAAGGAGAAAAAAAAAAAAAAAGCCAGAAACAGACTCTTCACTACAGAGAACAGATGGTTGCCAGAGGGAAGATGGAGGGGAGGGATGGGTGAAGGGGGTGAAGGGGATTAAGAGTACACTTATATTGATGATCACTGAGTAATGTATGGAGCTATTGAATCACTATATTGTACAACTGAAACTGTACTATATTTTACATTGGAGTTAAAAAAAAAAAAGTGGTGTGGCTAGCAGTGGAAGAAAAATGACTCTGTTAGGGACTATTTCCTGTTGTAAAAATCTCATAAATCTTAAGGATAATAGGCCATTAACTACCTGGCCAGGAATATACTAGTTGCATTGGGTGAAAGAGAAATTGTAAAAAAAGAAAAGAGAAGAAAAAAAAAAAAAAAAGGCAGGGCAAGCACCAACTGATGATGATGCTGATGGATCTTCCCAAAGAAATGAGCACTGTATATGTTGGCATATTGAATTTAAATTTAAAAAAATTAAAAATAAATAAATTAAAAGCATGCTATTCATATCATAAAAAGAAATGTTATATTATGTTTTAGTTTCTGACACAATAAATCCTGTTAATAAACGATTTTGCCACACCCCATATGCACAGCAACAAGCATTTCCTGTTAAATTTGAAATGTTTTAATTATTTCTGAGCACTTGACTGCATTAGCAAGGAAACAAATATGGACTAAAAATAAAATTTCTAGCAATGAAAATTGACCTGCAGTATATGTTGTATGTATGTATGTATGTTATGTTACTAAATAGTTAGCTATTTTGTAGCATATTGTATATACATAAATACAGATTGGTGTAAAGAAATAATGAAATATATCTTTACATTTGATTTACATTATGAATTTATATAAATCCAGGGTTTTATACATATATTTAAATTTTTATTCAAGTAATTGTTGGATTATTTGTTCCATACTATGTACCGCACGTTATGTACTAAAACATCTTTTTTAAGGGACGCTTGGGTGGCTCAGGGATTGAAGGTCTGCCTTGGCCCAGGGCATGATCCTGGGGCCCTGGAATCAAGTTCTGCATCAGGTTTCCTGCAGGGAGCTTGCATCTCCCTCTGAGTCTGCCTCTCTGTGTCTCTCATGAATAAATAAATGAAATCTTTAAAAAATAATAAAATAAATAAAATATCTTTTTTAAAAGTCCATGTTTTGAAATAAGGTTTTGTACTTGATTCATTTGTTTGAAAATATAGCAGGCCAGGTGCTAAGTCCTAAGTTTTGGGGTAGCAGCAGAAAAGACAAAGTTCTAAACTCAAGATGTGAATGTTTTACTGAAGAAGGGACATATGGAGAAAGACAATAAGCAAATGTATAAGCAATTGTGGTGCTATCAGAGAGGTTGTAGTGCCAATGTGAGGACTGAGTTGAAGACAGTGAATGTGGATAGCTCTTTTGAGAATTTTTTTTAAAAGATTGCATTTGTTTTGTTTGAGAAAGAGAGAGAGAAAGAGGAGCAACAGAGGGAGAGGGAAGGGGAAAGAATCTCAAGTAGTCTCTGTGCTGAGCATGGAGCGTGATATGGGGCTCAATCCTGTGACTCTGAGATCATGACCTGAGCTGAAACTAAGAGTCCAACACTCAACTAAGCCAGCCAGATGCTCCTGAAAATTTATATTAAGAAGTGGAGAACACAACTTTTTTGAAAGCTAGAAAAGAAAGTGGGAACATGTGAGGGTTGTCTTGTCTTCTTTTTAAAAAGAGGATAGCTACAAGAGCATGTGTTGATAATTCAGTAAACGAGGAGAGACTAGTGTCTGAGGGAGAGAGAGGGGTGACACAGGAGAAATTCTTAGGATGAGTGGAAGGAATGGGTTCCAGAGCCCATGGGGTAATGGGTCTTTCCTGAAAGAAGATATGGAGCATAAGAACAGATCATTTGCTGATGGAACAATTTGAGAATTTCTTTTTTAAAGAAACTGGAGGTTAAGTAATTGACAAAGATGATGCAGTGAGATGGGGGCTTGAGAAGCAGGGGAGAAAGCCTAAAATTGGCATAATTTCTGACTTTCAGAAAGCACTCAATTTAGAAACACAGTGGCTTTTCATGCAGTGTTTAGTTATTTGAGGTCCAAATTGTGTGTGTGTGTGTGTGTGTGTGTGTGTGTGTGTGTGTGAGAGAGAGAGAGAGAGAAAGAGAGAGAATGAGAGAGAGAGAGAGAAAGAGAGTAGTGGGCATTTTGCTATATTTAGATTTTCATTAAATGATTATATACAAACTGTTCAGAAACTCAAGTTGCACTAAAACTCTTAGGCTCTTAAGACAAATACTTTCAATTTCCTTAACCATTTCTTCTAGTGTGAACTTCCATTTTTATTAATAATACACATATGTGGGGTTTTTATTTATTTATTTTACTGTTATGGTTAAAAATTTCACTGCATTATATAACCAGCAGTTTCTTATTGCCTCTTAGAGGCCTCCCTCCACCACTCAATAAAATTAAATCCATACTCAGAATTTTTAATATTATTACTAAACAAATATTGCTGCTCACCACTGAACCAATAGAATACAGAGATTAAACATCCATTTCTTTTTTTGCTTTCTGTAGTTAATTTTCCAATTTATTTAAATTTGTTTAGTCTTCTGTGCTTTGTGCATTCTTAAACCTTCCAACAATTTCTCAATATAATATTCCACCAGATTAAAATATCAGATAAACTATTAGTACTGTTTCTTTTGGAAACCTCCAAAGCCCCCTCTTCCTGTAAGCCAACCTGCACTGCTTACTGTCTAGGCTGCTTTTCAATAACTTGTAGGACTTCTGTTCATCATCAGCCCTGTGTCCTGGATCCCATTTGGTCCTCTTTGGTTTCCTCCCTCATTTTGCTAGGGCACAGTGTGTGTGGGATGTTTATTTTTAAAAATATGTTGTTTGGGAGCACCTGGATATATCAATCAGTTAAGCATCTGACTTTTAATTTCTGCTCAGGCCATGATCCAAGCTTGTGAGACCAAGCCTGGAGTCTGGCTCCGTGATCAGTTCAGAGTCTGTTTGGTATTCTCTCTCTCCTCCCTCTGCCTCTCACCCTGCACATACACTGTCTCTCCCTTAATAAATAAATATTTTAAAAATACCTGTTGTTTGAAATGCTACATTTACATTCAGTTTTTGGTTTGGTTGGCTTTGGCTCGCCAGTTTAAATATTATATAATCAGTCAGAAGATTTAGTGTCTTCTAGATATTTCCATCATTTTCTAGTTTCCAATATTTCTCTGATTATTCCTCATTTTTTGTATACAAACTTTTACATCACATATAGAGTTATCATCCCAGGTTTTTTTGAAATTTCCCCATGGAGAGTCCTAGTATATTTTTTCTTTACTCATTGTACCTGACACTGCATCAATCTGGAGATATTTTTTGCATTATTTCTTTGAAAATTCTTTATTTGCCTTATTTTCTCTTTTTGGAGCTCTTTGGTATTTGGATATTGAACATCCTGAACTGATCCTTAAATTTTCTTATTTTTGTCACATATTTCCTTGGCTTTTCATATCTTTATTTTAGGAGAATGCTCTGGTTTTTTCTTCCTGCATTTTTATTAATGTTTAAAAATTTTAAGAGTTATGTTTCCTAAGGCTGTTTTTTCTCTATTTTTCATAGATAACAGGCATAATATATTTCCTCACCCTGAGCACACTGAATAGAATTAAACATTTTCTTTAGATCTCTCTATATTGTTTGTTTCATAGGAGTTCGATTTTTCTAATTGAATCTATTATTAGCTCAATCTGTCTTTTATATTAGTGTCTTTCATATTAGTGTCTTTCCTCCATGTTGGTTATTGTCTAGTTTTTTAGGTGTATTTAAGAGTAAAGCCCTAAAAAAGATGATCACTAGGTCTCTGTCATGGACTGAACTGGTTCACTGATGGGCTAAAGTTTAAGACAACAAGCCTCCTTTTTTTTTTTTTTTTTTTTTTTTTTTTGGTGCTGCCCCATTATAGAATTTGTAGGTCTTTATTCTGGGGTCATTCAGCCTCTCAGTTGAGAGAGACTTCAGTGTCTCACTTTGTGGTGAGGGTGGGAATTTGGCATGGGGAAGATACAAGATTATCTGCTGCTGTTTTGGGATCTGTGAAGGAAAAGGAAAAGACGGTTTTCATCATTAAACATGTAAACAGACAATTCTTGGAATAGCACCTCATGAGGGCTCTCTGCTAAACCTGTGTCCGGAGTCTTTGGCACAATTTTTTCAGAGAATAGATCTGCAGAATGGGTGGGTACAATTGGGGTTTGGCTAAGAACTTATAAACTTTGAACACATTATTTTCTGAGTGTTTCATTCTGACATTAAGGTACTCAGTACCCCTAACTATTGGGCATATTAGGGTGTCTAAAGTGAATGCACTTGCAATTCATTGGAAGCTCCTTCTGCATGTGCTGGGGTTCAACTTCTTCCACTCTGATAACTCACCCTCCACCTATATATTGTGTCTGAAAATGTAATCAATTTTTCTTGTTCTTATCCATTCTTCATTGCCTACCCTTGTCAATTTATATGGCTTTATTTCCCTGTTGTTATTTTGATGGGTGTGGAAAGAAGACAGGGTAAATGCTTGACCTACCAGCTTTTATAATTTTTGTTCACCTACATTTAGTTGCTCTGGTGTATTCATAGAAAAGACACATTTGGGTTCATTGAAAAGTGAAGTTTCAAAAAAAAAAAAAAAAGTGAAGTTTCTCCCAACAAATGATTCAGAAAAAAACTGGGAAAGGAATTGAAAATATCACCAAGAAAATACTTTTAATAATGGACCATGGGATTTTAAGTTTGGTAAGAATGGAAATAAAGACATGAGGAAGATGATAACAATGTAAAAACTAGCTTGAGGTCCATAGTTTGGGAATCTGAATAAAAGTAGAGACTATTGCGGTGAATATACTATGTTAATTATGTCATCTGGAAGAATAAGGCACTAGCCCAAAAGAGTATTATTGTAATCTAAATAATGTAGCTGTAGGTCATTATGGTGTCCAGAATGTGACTGTGAAAAGGAATAGATCTGCAAGTGTAAAAGAAAAGCCAATTGGGGAAAAATCAGAGAATTGAAAGGATCAAGAGTATTTTGAACTCATATTCATTGATTTTTAGCTCACTAAGAATGAGTACGGGAATGGAAATGGATATGGCTGAAAGCCAAAACTCCTGCAGAGAGACAAATGCCAAGAACAATGAGGAGTGGCAAATGGTGGAGCCAGATAGCATAGTTCTCAAGGGACTCTGCTAAGTCTGTTTTCTGTTACAGCAGGGAGGTAAAGAAAATAACTAGAATATGTTGAGGCTATAGGAAAGTTTGTTGATCATGCATCTGGAGATGGGACAGAAGGAAAGAAATAGAGGTGGAGATTGATTTAGATTAGCAGATATATTTTCACAAAATGAGACTGAAAATCCTTGATCATAATAGATGGAAGAAAAAAATGTAGAAAAGTTAAAATTTAAACTAAGATCCTGAATGTCTAAGTTTTGGTAGGGTTCAAGGCAGCTGGTCTCTTCAGTAGTGTAAGGTCATTTCTTGTCTTAGTGAAGGAAGGGAATGAACATGGCCAATCCTAAATAAGTGCTCATTTATCTTTTGACAGTGGCCTTTTGATTAAAGTCTTGATGATATATGAAAAATTAATATTATTTAAAAATGTTTTTATTGCAACAAAATGCTTATGGTAAAATAAAAAGTAAAAAAAAAAAGAAAAAACACCCATATGCTTCAAATAGTACACAGACACTATGATCTTAATTTAAGAGTAAACATACATCAAGATACTAATTTTGATTATTTCCGAGGTTTTTCTCTTTGGTGCACTTCTAAATTTAAAAATTTTCTACAATAAATACATTAACATATAGCTTTTTAAATAATAAACAAACAACCAGAATCTTTAAAAATATATCACATGAGAATGGAATCTTTTATTTAGATATGGGCTTATTTAAAACAAAAAAATTCACTGTGTGAAACTTTCAGAGTAGTAAGCCAATCCACTCTGAGATATACAAAGGCCATGACACTTTCATCCTAAAACTGAAGGAGCACTTTAAATCAATGATTTCCAGGCTTCTCATCAGCATCTCTAAGAAAGCTATTTTAAAAAAAGAAAGAGAAAGAGATCCCGTGGTCCCACCTGAGAATTACTGAAGTGAGGCATCTTTCTGCTGATTAGACAACACTTTGGAACTGCTGTCATAAAGCAGTGTAAAATGAAAAAAGAATTATATAAAATGAAAATTATATTAGATCTAATGAATCATTAAATTAATGATCTAGTTAGCAGGTAAATTGAACTACTCATCAGGTGGGTGTTTTTTGTTTGTTTGTTTGTTTTTAATTTAAAACTATAATCTTAGATGGAGTAAAGCCATTCTATTTTACTAGGAAAAAAAAAAAAAAACAGTGGATGCATAATACTAAAATCATCTTTTTTCCTGAAAGGAAAAGAGTAAGAAGCTGGCTGGAGAGCTCAGGAATGGAGGAACCCCCGGGGGGATGAGTTTCATGTAGTTTTTATTTTTTCCTTGTCTCTGGTATATCTCTGCCTGAGTAGTAGAAAAGAGCACAGCCCATACACATCCATAGTTTTAACCAGTAAAGGTCCCCTGCAAAGTCTGTTTTCTCCCTACCCACAAAACTGGTCAAAGGTGCCCCAGCAGAACAGAGACCTTTCAACCATACTCATTATCTAGACCAATACCAGAGAAGAAATTATGCCATTTCCTCATCCTATGGGGGGAAGAATTCTTTTGAAATGATGTGAAAAAGCACCTGGCTTGAGAGTTGAGGAGCCAAGTGGGATAGGACTCACTCAGCCCAGCCATGATAACTTTGTTTTGTTTTGTTTTGTTTTCCACAAATGGTTGTTACACTGCATCTGTTTACATATTCCAAAGTTATTCAAAACCTCAAATTCTCTCATGAGAGCAAGTGAGACTGTTTTCCTTGGTTTTCTCTCTGCGATTACATTGTTATTAATATTAATATCATTTATTTTTCTTTCTACCAAAGAAAAATTGTTAAGTGTGTTAGGTATGATGGTATTGGAATAACTGAAGCATCTAACACCTCTCCCTGACAGAAAGACAGTTTAACAAGCAAAGCCAATTGTAATACAGTTCTTTAAAGAATGATGGTCACTGTTCCTAATTATGTTTCTCTTTAAAGAAAATGTAAAGAAGTAGGAAAATCCTTCTAGTATTAATGCCACTATTTTGATAGCCTGTTATTTTTGATTAAGGGCTTATGGGAGAAAATATTCAATGTTCTTAAGTGATTACAGTGCTTGGAGAAAAGGGAACCCTCTTGCACTGTTGGTGGGAATGTGAACTGGTGCAGCCACTCTGGAAAACTGTGTGGAGGTTCCTCAAAGAGTTAAGAATAGACCTGCCCTACGACCCAGCAATTGCACTGCTGGGGATTTACCCCAAAGATACAGATGCAGTGGAACACCGAGACACCTGCACCCCAATGTTTCTAGCAGCAATGTCACAATAGCCAAACTGTGGAAGGAGCCTCGGTGTCCATCGAAAGATGAATGGATAAAGAAGATGTGGTTTATGTATACAATGGAATATTACTCAGCCATTAGAAACGACAAATACCCACCATTTGCTTCAACGTGGATGGAACTGGAGGGTATTATGCTGAGTGAAATAAGTCAATCGGAGAAGGACAAACATTATGTGGTCTCATTCATTTGGGGAATATAAAAAATAGTGAAAGGGAATAGAGGGGAAGGGAGAAGAAATGAGTGGGAAATATCAGAAAGGGAGACAGACCATGAGAGACTCCTAACTCTGGGAAATGAACTAGGGGTGGTGAAAAGGGAGGTGGGCGGGGGGTATGGGTGACTGGGTGACAGTCACTGAGGGGGGGCACTTGATGGGATGAGCACTGGGTGTTATGCTATATGTTGGCAAACTGAACTCCAATTAAAAAAAAATGTAAATAAATAAATAAATAAAAAGAAAGAAAAAATAAAAAAAAAAAAAGCAAAGCAAACCAAAGAAAAACAAAACAAAACTTTTTCACATGGAGAAAGGTGAAGGTAGCTTATAAAACAATTTGGACATTTTGAAATAATATCTGACTACTGTAAATATGCCTAGTATCCTGTTCTTCCATTTTCATAGACTCATCATAGATACAACAACTTGTTAAGAGTGTTTTTCTCCTCCTAAACTCTAAGGCCCATGAAGGCAGCAGTAATGTCAATCTTGTTAACTGCTTTGTTCACCACAGCCTGGGACAGGGAACACTATGTGGTCATTCAGTATACTATTCTGAATGCTTATAACTTCTTGTATCGATATCTCTGATGACCCAGGAAAAGAAAACTCAGAAACCCCAAACTAAAATCAGTATCCCATCTATTGCCAGAGACTGGGAGAAATTTCTTCAAATAACAAATCAGGCAGATTAAGATGAACATACCCGGGCTTCACCATCTTGTATAAGCAGACTTTAACTATAAATTCTGGGTCTGTGCATAGCAAAAAACAAGGAGTCATTTTGTTACTGCCATGGTCTGCTTTTATCTCTCTCTGTCTTTTCACTGGATGACTCCCACCAGAAAGCAACATGACACAAAAATATTGATTAGGGCAAATTATGTCCTGTGAGGTAATGTCCCCACAGCTTAAGTCACTGAAGGTAGGGATGGAGCTGGGGAGAAAATCTTCAAAATAGCACAGGCTATGCGTTGTTTCTTACACAATTCAGTGTCTGTTATTCATCAATCCAGCAGATCCAGGGGCCAGCTGGCAAGGGTAGGAGATTCTCCAGTTTAGCAACTCAGAGTGGAGCCAGAAATAGGACTGCTTGTGCCCATCAACATGCTCACAATTTGATTTGTGATGGACTTCAGATCACCTGAGCAGAAATGGAGATGGGACATGGGTACCTTATATATATCTGTCTATTGTCCTCAATCCACAAGGAAAAATAAATACGCCACTTTAAAAATTATGTCAGGAAAAGCTGAAAGAACATTATCCTAAAGATCCAGAGAATGATCTATTGGAAGAAGACATGGCTTTTCTGAAGCAGACAATTGGTAAGAGAGAAGAAAATGAAATACATTTGAATAGGAATAAGAAGATTATGTGGAAATTTTTAAAAATGGTTAAAAAAATTAGAATTCATGTTGGAGGCAATGGATGTGGAAATCGGCACTTCACAAAATAGTTTATTGATAAAGAGGATAAACCTGAGAATCTCATCTAGTATGTAAAGATAAAGATAATTACATAATCTGTGCTTCAGTTTCTTCATCTGTAATATACATAAACATAATAATACCTATTCCTGGGGCTTCACTAATACATATCAAAGTGCTTATAATTGTACCTGGTACACATTAAGCACGAGATGAATATTAGCTCTTATTATAATAAAGATTTTAGTAAGCTCCTAATGTATGCAGTGTATGATGCTAATTATTGAAAATTTAAAGGCTAAAGTAACTGACATATTGACAAAAAGTGAATCAAGTGATTAGCAGAGTAAATACTAAAAAACTGAAATAGGTAGGGAAGAGCTCCCTGTCCTAAAAGAGTATCTATGGCTTAAGAGCAGAAAGTAGGAAAATACATAGACAAGTCATTTTTATGGTTGGTTTGGTAAACAGGCAACTTTGTACTTTGCCAGTTAAAACATAAGATATCAAATCATTTGTCTTCCAAAGTGAACATTTAGTTCTATTGATTTTTCATTTCTTCTTTAAAAACATCATAATTGTTTTTAATGCCATCCCTCTAATAAAATCAGGGCAGCAATATCATTATTTTGAGAGGTAAGCTACCAAGAGAGACCTGGAGTATTTTTCAATGGTGGCTAACATTACATTGAAAAATAAATTATATGAAACTAGAGGTCATGCCAAATACCATGGTAGTTAAATAGGAAAGGGAATAAAAATTCACATGAACACTCATGGTTCATTATATTTCTATCTCTCCGAATTAAGTGTCTGTAATGTTTGTACTCATAAATTTTGTTTTGAACTGACAAGAATATCAATGTTATCTAAAAGATCCTTAAAAACTGACCATACAGTTATAGTTCTGTTATTTTCATTGTACATAATTCTCAACTCTATTTTGATCTTTTGTGTTAAAAATTATTATCTTCTACTTTACCTGAGTACCAAAATGTGGCATACTATTAGTGTGAGCCTAATCGACAAATCAACAAATATTGGCTGAGCACCATACTGACTGGAAGAGATATCAAAAAGTATAAAAAATAGCTTCTTTCAGAGTTTATCGTCTTTTTTACATCTACATAATATAATTTTCAGAGAACTCCTGTACACATTATTTTATTCAGTTCTCAGAATAGCCCTATGAAGCAGCCAAGGCAAATACTGCCAACCCATTCTAAAGATAGAGAAGTCAAAATTTACAGAAGTGTCACAAACAATAATAGCAAAAGACAAGAATAATCACCTAAGCTCTTAAGGAGATCATGGAGGTTTTAAATGATTCATGGCTTGTGCATTTTGAAATTAGTGGTATATTTAACCAAATATGTATATAATATGTAATATTTGATTACTCTTTATACTTTTACTTCCAAAGTTGAGCAAACAAACAATAACTATACTGTCCTTGCAGTCATTTCATAGTGACTGGACAGGGCTCTTCCTTGACTAGGTCTGTCAGGCCACCAGAGGCTGCTGATGTGGACACTGGAAAATGCTTTCACTGGGTTCTTCAGGGGAAGCGGCTCTGAACTCTGCATTCTTAAAAGAGAGAAAAGCAAAGGCCCGAGGACCATTTAGAAGATTGTATATTGTTAGGATGTGGAAAATGGAATTCAGTGAAGAATAAAAATCCAATTAGTGTTAAGGCAATAGACAATAAAGCAAAGCCTGGACAGGTCAATAAGGAAAAGGATTAAATTTGATGACTAGGATAGTTGGATAGCTGTGACAATGTACCAAAATATAAAGGTAAAGTAGTGAAAAAATTGTAAGAGAATGGGGATAGCAGGTTTGATCTACAAATGGAGATATTTGGTGATAGACTGTAGTAGGCATACAAAAACACAACTAATAATTTTGCCCAGACATTATTTGATCCATAACTATACTGGCATAATATACTGATTCAGCAGCAACTATCCACTTAGATCTTACAAATGAAAAAATATATGTATCAAGATACTTAGTTTGCAATAGAACAGAGTATAGGCAGAGTGAGGAAAGCCAATTGAGCAAAAGAGATTGAGGATCTCATAAAGGGAAGAGTCCCAAAGGAAAATGTTTCATGAAGACAAGGTCAAGAGCAGTACGGGACAATCTGATGGACAACCCTAATGAAGAAACTGTTGCCTGTTGTAAAATCATCATGTTACTCATAAAGCAACTGTATAGCTTAAAAACATTTCTTAGAATGCCAATATTCTATCTACTTAGGAAGTTTTTATAAGACTACATGGAGGCTACAAACAAATGCATAGGGTTGAAGGTTAGTTTGGGTCAGACAGAAAAATCAAAGCTCGCTGTGTAAAATATTGCCAGAATTTTCAGGACCACAACACTAAAAGGAGTACTGAGAATGAATGTTGGCAATTTAGCATGATATAATTTAGAAAGAATTTAAAATAATATTCATAATATTTTAAAATTAAGCCAATTAATATTATTTTAAATTCTATTTAATAAAGAAAACCTATAGAATTAGTAAATTGGAAAATTCCAGTAAATATGTCTGATTATTGTTCTCACATATATTAATGATAACATCAATATATTGGCTATTGTGAACAAGATTAAAGCATTCTAAGATAATTGATCTTTCATAGATAGTTTTCAAATATGAGATAACTGATTAGCATAATTAAACATAAAAATGACCTGGAGCCTTTATATCCAGAATATATTAGATCTAATATATTTGGGTTAAGATATCAGATACAGTACTCTGTTTTGGTAAGCTCTGTAATATAGAACTTTTTCTTAATGCCACACCACCAAAATAATTATAATAGCTTCAAGAATTGATATGTGCTAGGCATTGTTTTAAGAGTTTTACCAACATTAACCCACTTAACTTTCACACGCACACTATGAGGTAGATTCTATTATAATCTTCAATTTTCACATGAGAATTTTAGAAAGAGTAATGAACTTGCCCAAGCTTATGCAGCTAGTTCATGAGAGCTAGAATATCAATTCAAACACCCTGAGTGAATTCTATACACTCAGTCATGATACTCTGTTGTCCTAAATCAAGATTTTATGCAATTAAGATCTGTGTGTAGCCCTCTAGTAAAGCAGAGATATGTGGAAATTTTAAGAAGATAAATAAAAAATGTGACAGGTCTAAGGTTACATCTGGTATTTTTTCAGCAATGCCTGTATCATATGTCTAGATATATCTCATATAGCAACCCTTACATCTCAGGTATAATGGGAATAATTTTGAATAACACCATTCATTGTCCTATCTCCACAAATATAATGACTTTCTGGATATCTGGCTTATTTAATATCAAGTGTATCTTCAAATCATCTAAATAGTTGACTTTGAACAACATGAGTTTGAACTGCTTGGGTCCACTAAAGGCAGATGGGTTATTTTTGGTTTGTTTTTTTGTGGGTTTTTTGATAAATACAGTATAGTACTGCAAGTATATTTTCTCTTCCTTTTGATTTTCTTTATAATATTTTTTCTCCAGCTTTCTTTATTGTAAGAATACAATATATAATACATATAACATTCAAAATGTTTTGTTTTGACTTTATGTTATCAGTAAGGCTTCTAGTCAATAGGCTATATTAGCTATATTAGTAGTCAAGATTTGGGGGAGTAAAAAATTATATATGGATTTTTGACTGTGTGTGAAGAGTTGGTACCCCTAACTCCTGTTTTGTTCAGGAGTCAACTGTAGTTAAATTTAATAAAGTCAGGTCTAGAGTAGTAAATAATACGGAGCTATTAGGGCCAGTGATGGTCTATAAAATCACTTTTTTCTGTCTGCATACAAATGGCATGTCCTAGAAAGATCTTTCTCTCCAATCTTACTGTAGAAATTTAAAGATTCTTCAACTTGCATTTTTAAAAATTAATTTAATTTGAACATAAGACTGTGGAAAAACAACCACACCAAAAAATCCCCAAACTGATGCGTAGGTTTCTTTTTTATCTCAAATGAAGTTTCTCCAACTTTTGTAGCTTTATTCTGTATACAAATTCCTATTATGTATGATTTTTTTATCCCATTAGAATAGCACAAAATATTGACCAACTGCATTATATGTCCTGTTCTCTAAAATGAATCTTTAGTTTTACATAAATTCTCTGATTAAAGTTATTTATCAGAGGAGAAGGACTATTCCTTTCTGTTAAATAAACAGGAAAAAAGTTACAGTTCTTTACTCTTTAAGCCAAATACCTCGAATCTTCATAAGAGTTTTATGTAGCAGGTGGGGCAGGAAGCTGCAACAATCCATAAATATTCAGGAACTCAGCCCCAGCACACACTGCTGTGTCTTTCACATTTCTTTTTTGCATCTGACTCTCTTGATACTCACTTCCTGATTTCCCCTCTGTATGTGGATATTTTCAGCTTCAATTTTCATGCTTTCTCATTTTCTTTTTTACTGTATTCAACGACAAAGTATTTTCTTATGGGAGCTTTGTTCCCTAGCCTCTTTTTACTTTAAGAACATTGAATTTTAGATTCATCTGAGTTATTTGTTTGTGATTGGGAGTAAGTGAATGCAAAGAAATCCAGCCATTTATTACATCACAGGTTTCCTTTCCAAAATATAGTGAGAACAAGAAACTGCACTATTTAATATGACTCTCCTTTTGAGTTTATCTATGTAGAAATATGAATAATGGTCATTTGTCCCAGCCAAATACAGCCTTTATATCTGTTTTCTTATATCTTTCTTAGTGATGCTTACCTTATAAATCAGCAGAACATTGATAAACAGGCCTTCACTTAAAGGCTTAAATTACAACTATGTTTGATGGAATGTGTTATACTACATATCTTGCTAATAAGATGCATTAAAAAACACACCATTTTTTGATAATTTTTTCTTTCCCTTCTCTTAATCTTGGTTTAGTCTTTTATCCATCAAAACTGTTTTTTTCCCATTGGAGGGAGCCTGCCAGGGGAAACATTATTCCTGCCAGGTGGATGGCAGTGCATATGGGAGGTGATAAATCATTTTGTCATTTCAAGAAAATCACAAATTCATCTGCTCCCATAGGAGACAATATTATGCTATAAAGTCTACAGCTGCCTATTCTTAATGCTGTGCATGTCAGGAAGGCACTCAGTATATCAATGATAACGCTACTCATTGTTAGCAAAAAGCTTAATTAAACTGTTAACATGTGATTACAGTTCCACTTGGATTTAACCCTCCGGGTGACTGCTGGAATCAGGGATTACTGCTCAGCAGCAGAGGAGTGCTCAAATCATCTCATCAAGGTTAAAAAAAAAAAAAAAAAAAAAAAACAGAGGAGGGAGCAAAAACCTAAATGATATTTAAAGTTCCTTTCTATCATCTATAGAAGTTTTTCTTTCTGCTTCTACTATCCTATTCCTCTCATTATAAAGTTAATTAGTTAGTTAATTATACCCTAAAATAAGTGTTAAGAGCTGTAATGGTGAAGAAGTCATATTTATCTTTATAGTTAGTACTTCAGTGGAACTAAAAGGCACAGGGGTTTTAAGAGAAGGATGTCCACAATTTATAGATTATCCAAAGGATGTGATGGGTAAACAGACTGGTTTAAAAGTCTTCAGACAACTGAAAACTTTATTTTGCAAGATAATGGTAATTATGAGCTACAAGCAATGATGTAGAATTCAGACATCTTTATTAATAGTGGAAAAACTATTAAAACGGATCACCAAAACAAAAAACAAAACAAAAAAAAAAACGGATCACCATGAGCCATCAAAGAATAACCAAGATATTATTCTGAAGTTTAGATAGACTATTTAGAAGTTGCCTTTGAATTATCTGAATAGAAGTAAAGAAGCCAGTCTTCTAAGAGCAATGAAAAAGTTGCAAAGAAAAACTGGAATAGAAGAGAGCAAATGTACTTTAAAGTCTTTTCCAAAGATTCCTCACTGTTTCCCCCCACCCCCACTTTTAAACCTATGAAAATGCAACTTTGATCTGAGGAAAAATAATATTCAGTAATTGTTTAGATTTATTCTTGCTAGGGATCTAGAGGATTCTTTGCATTTTTAAGCTGAAAGTAATTTCAGTACTCTCTTTTTAAAGAAATATCATTAGCTTCTCAGGTATACTCTGTATTTTTTGAAGTATTTATATTTATATCCCATGTACCTCCCCGATTCACTGAGACTGCTCTAAGGTTGCTGATAGCACTGTAGTGGTTCACAAGTGGACATCTTCCAGCATTACCTTTCTGGGCTCTTTTGATAATTAAGATGACTCTGGTTGAATCTTCCCTAGGGTTTCATGATACGAACTATCTCAGTTATCTTCCTTAGTCAGATTGTTCCTTAATTTTTTTTCTGCACTCAGCCCTTGCATTTATATTATTCTGACGATTCCAAAATTAAAACCTCTAGTTCTAAATGTTAAGAGCTATACATGCTTAGCAGGTATACATCCTGATTGATAAACGTTTCTTCATATATATGAAACCTATAAGTTCAAGTTATTCCCATTCTATAGTTGAAAAACTGAAATTCAGAGAGTTAGGTAACTTGCCCAGGTCACATCCTGTAAGTAGTAGAGTGGTGACTCAAACCAAAAACAGTCCAACCACAACCATCAGCCCCTGCCACCATATACACAGATTCTGATCAACAGTCTTATTTAAGCCCTGTTCATACTAAACTCTCCAGAAGATAGCTCCCTATGGATATTCTACAGGTGATTCAGGGTCAATATGTCCAAGGTTGAATTCAACAGCATCCTGCAAAACTGTCTAACGTATCTTCCTCACTTAGTTCAGAGGCTGTTATTCCATTTGCAACCTAGTTGTACAAACCTGAGTGTTATCTTAAGCCATGAGCTTTCACTCATGCCTATAGCTGATCAGTTTTCAAGTCTTGCTGATTTTTCTCTTGTGTATATATCTATATTTTCACCTTTGTTAGCTATAACCCATAGCTATAGCTAGAACCATCATCCAGGCCTTCATCTCCCCTCACCTTAATTTACTTCAGTAGCCTCATAATCGATCCTTCTTGCTTCTGTGTAGTACTGACCCAAACTCAGAGCATCATCCATTATGTATACAGAGTTTTAGAACATTAAAATCCAATGTGCCTCTTCATTTCTCTCAGGATAAGACTTATCTTTCTTATTGTGGCATACATGAACTTCCGTGGTCTGGATACTGGTTGCCTTTAAATTTTAGCTTCCATGCCTCTGGAAGGGCTACATACATGAGGAGCAAATTTAAGAGTAGTCTTTACACATTTGGTTCCTTTTTTGTAGAATATGTAACTCTTTGTCTGTTTGGTAAATATCTATTTATTTCTCAAGATTCACCCCAAAAGCACTTCCTGTCATAAGCCAGAGGCAGAGCCCACATCCCATTGGAGAAATTGAACAGTCCAGATACTTGTTTTCCCAGCTTCCATGGCAAGTAAGATGTCAGCAGATGCCTTTACTCTGCCAAAAAGAGGTTCACACTCTAGACTTTGACTTTGGAGCTCAGATGCATTACGTGCATCCTTGCTGGTATTATTGGTAATCTCATCACTTACTAGTTTCTGAGACAATATTGTACAACAGTGCTATAGGCTCAACACCAGTGTTGGGCAGCCACAATGATGCCCTTTCACCATCCGTTCTGGGGCGTGAATTTGGCCATTGTTCCTCACTTCATACTCCCCGAGCAGTGTTCTTCAGCCCTTCAAGTGTTGCTGCAGATTATGTGGTATTTTTAAAGTAAATTCCTTTCTACTTAAATCTACTGGAGTCATTTCTGTTGCTGGCAACTAAGAGCATTGATTGTCGTGCCCAGGCAAGATTAAGAAAGCTGTACTGTGATCTCATAGCATTCTTTTTGCAGGGTTGTTCTGCACATCTTTCATTATACTGTGTCTCTAATGCTTACCTGTCTTCCTCATTATTATTAATCATTCTGAAACTAGGATAATTGCCTTCTTTATGTTTCTGTCCACATCCTATCACAGCTCCTGATACATAATAGTGCTCAGTAAGTGTTTGTTTGTCCTGAATAGGGACACTATTTAACGAATAACTAAATAATTGTGATTCTGAAGTGGTCTGCTTTTCTATATTATGCTTTTTCTCCTTCAAAGAATGACCTTCTCTTAAACAATGAAGCCTAAGAAGGCTCAATCTGCCTATATTGAATGTGATGATTTAAAGTGTTTCCTAAAGATACATAGTTGAGAGACCAAACAACACACTGTTTATCTAGTAAAAAAAAAAAAAAAAAAATATATATATATATATATATATATATATATATCTGAAATTAAGTAAGATATAGGTGACCACAAGACATCTCAGCATATTCAAAGCTGTCCCAGTCCCAATCAGTTTTACTAACTAACCTTAACCAGAAATATCAATTTTCTAACCATGATAGTTACCTCCAAAGATTACTCTAATTAAAGCAATGCCTAAATTCTTTAGACTTGTGACCATTTAATTAACTTTTTTAACAACAACAACAAAAAAATGGTATTATGGGAAATATTCCATTACTGACTTCAGTTATTCTGTTTGGTTCAGAGACTACCCTTTGATATGGACAATGGTTCTAGAGAGGATGAGGAGACTGGTTTTCTACTGACCACTCTGTACACTTAGAAACAACACCAAGACTCTTAACTATAAAGAACAAACTAAGGGTTGCTGGAGAGGAGGTAAGTGGGAGGATGGGGTAATTTGTTGATGGGCATTAAGGAGGGCACTTAATGTAATGAGTACTCAGGGTTATATGCAACTGTTCAATCATTAGAGTCTATCCTTGAAGCTAATAATAATACAGTATATGTTAATTATAACAGTTATATATACTATATATCTATGTGTTTTTAAAATATATTTATAAATATATAACATATATTTAAAATTTATATATTTTAAATTATAAAAACAACAACAACAACACCTAATGCATTTTCTGATAGTCAATACAGTCTCCCAAATGTCGAAATTGGCTATCAGGCTGAAATGACACCAGTTCTCACTCTCAATAGGAACTGCAACTGCAGATTTAACCTAATGAGACACACAGGAAACAGTTAGTAGATACCTAGCTGACTTAAAAAGATGCATATGAATTGGTTGGAAACCTGGAATGTTAAGAAATACCAAAAGGCTACTATAAAGATATTATCTGAGGCTGAAATCTAATTTTATTGACCTTACAACTATATATTACAATTATAAATTGATGTGTCTCTCTGCCACAGTCTACCTTGGGTGTAAGAACTATGTTGGACTTTACCATTCATCTTCATATATCTAAAATAAGTACTGTGCTTGGCAAATTTTTAAAAGTGAGTAAGCCATGATAGGATAAAGCCTGTAAGCCAGTTCCCCTTAAAATAAAAGTTTAAAAGTTTATTATTTAAGAGTGTTATGACCAAATTGCTGTTGGCAATAAGGTGACAGAATCTAAATAGGAAAACAAAGACACTCACCATCTACTTACAATTTTTTTTTTTAAAGAAAAGCAAGTTAAATCTTTAGTTAGCCTGACTAGAGGCTTACTGATTTCATTGATCTTTACTAAGAACCAGCTTTTGGTTTCATCAATGTTCTCTATTGACTCCCTGTTTTCAAATTTATTGATTTTTGTCCTAATTCTTTACTACTTTTCTTCTTCTTACTTTGGATTTGATTTGCTATTCTTGGGACACCTGGGTGGCTCAGTGGTTGAGCATCTTTGGCTCAGGTTGTGATCCCAGGGTCCTGGGATCGAGTCCTGCATTGGGTTCCCTGCAGGGAGCCTGCTTCTTCCTCTCTATGTGTCTCTCATGAATAAATAAAAAAAAAAATCTTAAAAAAAATAATTTACTCTTCTTTTTCTGGTTTCCTAAATGGAAACTCAGTCTATTGATTTTAGATCTTTTTTCTAATATTCAAGTCTATAATTTTTCCTCTAAGTGCTGCTTTCAGTGCATCCCACAAATTTTTGTTATATTTTCATTTAGTTTAAAATATTTTTTTCAATTTCTTCTGAAATTCCTTCTTTGATCCATGTGTTATTTAGAAGTACATGGTTTAGGGATCCCTGGGTGGCGCAGCGGTTTGGCGCCTGCCTTTGGCCCAGGGCGCGATCCTGGAGACCCGGGATCGAATCCCACGTCGGGCTCCCGATGCATGGAGCCTGCTTCTCCCTCTGCCTGTGTCTCTGCCTCTCTCTCTCTCTCTCTCTCTCTCTGTGACTATCATAAATAAATTAAAAAAAAAAAAAAAGAAGTACATGGTTTAAATTCCATGAATTTTGATAATTTTTCCCGGTATCTTTGTATTGCTGATTTCCAGCTTAATTCTTCTGTGGTCTAAGCAGACATTGTATGATTTACATTCTTTTAAATTTTTTAAGGTGTGTTTCATGGTCCATGATATGGTTTGTCTTGTGAATGCTCCATGTGAGCTTGAGAATAATGTGTATTCTGCTGTTGTTGGATGAAGTAGTCTATAGATGTCAATTAAAGCAGTTGATGGTGTTACTGTGTTTATGTCTTTTGGATCTTCTGCTTGCTGGAACTGTCCATTTCTGACAGAGGGGGGTATTGAGGTTTCCAGCTATAATTGGACAGGTGGATTTACCTGTTTGTTTGTTTTTCTTGCAGCTCCATCAGTTTTTGCCACATATATGTCTTCTTGGAGTATTGACCCCTTTATCGATAAATGATTATGTTCTTTATCTCTTATAACTCTCTGCTCTGAAGGCTACGGTGTCAGAAATAAAGCCTTCTCTTGATTCATGTTAGCATTTTTTGTTTTGTTTTCTTTTGCCTTCTTTTGATTCATGTTAGAATGTTTTTTGGGTTTTTGTTGTTGTTGTTTTGAACATCCATTTACTTTTAATCTATATTTAAAGTTTGTTATAGATAAAATATAGTTGGGTCTTGTTTTTTTATCTACTCTGACAATTCCTAACTTTTAATTGATGTATTTAGATCTCTTGACATTCAGAATGATTATTGATATACTTGAAATAATATTTACCATATTTGTTAATGTTTTCTACTTGTTGCCCTTATTCTTCGCCTTATTTTTCTTTTCCACTTTTGCTCCCTTTTTGATTGAACATTTAAATAATTCAATTTTCTCTTTTCTTAGTATATTGGTTATGCTTCTTTTTAACTTTTTTTTTTCACTTTTAGTGGTTGCCCTAGAGTTTGCAGTATGCATTTAAAGCTAATCCAAGTCTACTTTCAAATAATATACCATTTCATAGGTAATGTGAATGCCTCATAATGACAAAATGATCCTGATTCTTTCCTCCTGTCCTGTGTCTTTGCTATCATTCATTTCACTTACATATAAATATACATAAGTGTGTGTATATGTAATTGAATAATTATTATTTTGAACAAACTATCATCAGTTAGAACAATTAGGAATAAGAAAGATAAGTTTTTATTTTAGCTCCACTTATTCCTTATTTGATGTTTTTTTAATATACATCCTAGTTTCTGACCTATAGTATTTTTCTTCTCTCTAAAGAACTTAAACACTTCTTACAAGGCATGTCAACTGGCGACAAATTCCCTTAATTTTTGTCTGAGAAAGTCTTTATTTCTCCTTCACTTTTGAAGGACAATTTCCCATGGTACAAAATTCTGCATTGGTGTCTTTTTTTCTTCCAATGTTCTAAATATTTCACTTCACTCTCTTTTTGCTTACAAGGTTGCTAACAAGAAGTCTGATGTAATTATGTTTTTCCTCTACAGTTATATTTTTTCTTTGGCTTATTCCAGAATCTTTATCTTTTATTTTTTGTAGTTTGAAAGTGATATGGCTAGGTATAGTTTTCTTTCTTTTTTCTTTTTTTTTTTTTTTTTTTGATATTTATTCTGCTTAGGTTCTCTGAGCTTCCTCAATCTTTGGTTTTGTATTTGACATTAACTTGGGGGAAATTCTCAGTCATTTTTTTTTCATATATTTCTTCTGTACCTTTCTTTCTTATCCTTTGCGTATTCCCATTATGCATATGTTATGCCTTTTATAGTTGTTCTATAGACCTTGGATATACTGTTCCTTTTTTTTTAGTCTTTGTTCTCTGCTTTTTCATTTTTTGAGGATTCTAATGGTATATCCTCCAGTTCAGAGACTGTTTCCTCAGTCATTTTCAGGTTGCTGATGAGCCAATCAAAGGCATTAATAATTTCTTTCTTTCTTTTTTAATTTCTAGCATTTCTTTTTGAGTCTTAGAATTTCCATCTCTCTATTTCCCTTCTGTTCTTGCATATTGTGTACTTCATGCATTAGAGCCCTTAGCAATTAATCATAATAGTTTTAAATTCCTAGTCTGATCATTTCAATATCCTTGTCCCATCTGGTTCTAATGCTTGCCATATCTCTTAAAACCGTGGTTTTTTGTTGTTGTTGTTGTTTTGTTTTTTTGTTTTGTTTTGTTTTTTTCCTTTTGGTATGCCTTGTAACTTTTTTTTCCTGATAGCTAGACATTATATACTGGGTAAAAAGAACTGATATAAATAGGACTTTAGTAATAAAGTGCTGAGGTATAGGGGAATGGGAAGCATTCTACAGCCTTATAATTAGACCTCAGTCTTACAGTGTCTGGATTTAGGAACTTTGCAAGTGTTTTTCAGGTTTTTTGTTTGTTTTTCTTCCCTCAGGTGGGGCAGGATGGCTAGAATGGACTGGAGTTAGGTATTTCTCTTTCCCCAGGTCAGCTAAGCTCTGATTAACTAGTTTTCCCTGAGGACAGTCCTTATTAAGAAGAATAGAATGTTTCTGGAGTAAAATAGTTCCCTTTTTCCTGCCTCTGCTGGAAGACTAAGGGATTTTTCTCTGATAGTCAATGTGGGAATCATGTCAAACTCCTGGAGGTAAATCTTAGAATACTATGGGAGTCCCTTATGACACTGTTTTCCTGGAGTTTTCAACTCTCAGCTATGTCCATATTGAGCCTCTAGCAATTTGTCAATTACAGATCAGGTTCTCCTCTCCCAGCATTGATTTCTGCAGTGGTTTCTGCTTTTGAGTCTCTGCTCTGCTAAGCCTAGACTTCCTGTATTTGCCTGACTCTCCAATATTGGGAGAAGCAGATTCCCTTTCACCCTACCTTCTCTTGTTAGTCCAAGAAGAGTTGTGAATTGTTCAGTCATTTTAGCATTCTGCTTTTTGTTATGATCTCATCCATCTCAGATTTTTAATTTAATTTAGATTCCAAATGTTTGTTCTGTAGTTGTTGAGTTCAGTGTTCTATGGATATCATTCGGGTCAATTTGGTTGATAGTGTTGTTCAAATAATCTTTATACTAATTTCGTTTACTTTTTATCATTTACTGTGTGATGGTGTTTAAAATCTTCAACTGTGATTATGAATTTATCTTTCACTTCAGCCACTGTTTGGTTAGTGGGTTCTGAAGTTCCGTTGTTATTTGTTTATTTTTATTTTTTTAAAGATTTACTTATTTATTCAGAGAAAGAGAGAGAGAGAGAGAGAGGCAGAAACACAGGCTGAGGGAGAAACAGGCTCCATGCAGGAAGACATATTTATGTCTTTAGAATTAGTAGACAGAATATAATTGAGTCTTGCTTTTTTATCCAATCTGAGAATCTTCCGAGTGTTTACACATGGAACAGTGGATATAGATATCTATCTTTATCTATCTATATAATTTCCCATTCATTCTTTCTTTTCTTGCTTTTTTGTTTTTGATTTTTGTAATGCTTCATTCCTACTTTTGGATTTTTTGATAGTCCATTTTAGTTCTTTTGAGTTCTTTAGTTATACCTTTTTTTAATTGTTTTAGTAATTGCCTTAGGGGTACAAATAATGCATCCTTAACTTAGCAATTTCTACTTAGAGATTTCACACTTCTATCTTTCTGCTTAACTTCCTATTCCCCACCTTGCAAATGTAATAAACTTTTATCAGTATAATTCCATTTATCCATTTTACCTGATCCTTTTGCTACTGTTATTTCTCTCACTTTACATTTTTTATTTCCTACCTTCCAGTCTCTTTTGCTCTAAAAATTCAGTTGTCCTTTAAGGAAAAAATGAAAAAAATTGTCTTTTTTATTTCCTACTTATTTGCCATACCTGATCCTCTTACTTTTCCCTTATTTTTCTGTCCCATTTCTCTTCAGCTGAATATTCTTTTGTGATTCTTATACTGCATGGCTGCTTGTGAAAAATGTTCTGAGTTTTTGTTTATCTGAAAATGAACTGTATTTCACCTCTTTTTTGAATGATATTTTTTACTGACCAGTTTCTTTTTCTTTAATCACTTTAGATTTTGGCTTTTTTTTTTTTTTTTTTTTTCTTCTATTGCTTCTGACAGGAAGTCAGCCTTCATTTGTTTTTTTTTTTGTTTTTTTTTTTGTTTTTTTTTTTTAATTTTTATTGATTTATGATAGGCACACAGTGAGAGAGAGAGAGGCAGAGACACAGGCAGAGGGAGAAGCAGGCTCCATGCACCGGGAGCCCGACGTGGGATTTGATCCTGGGTCTCCAGGATCGCGCCCTGGGCCAAAGGCAGGCACTAAACCGCTGCGCCACCCAGGGATCCCCCAGCCTTCATTTGTATTACAGTTTCTCATAGATAATGATTTTTTTTTTCTGAAGCAACTTTTAAGATTGTTTATCTTTAAATTTGGTTTTCAACACTTTTACTATGATGTGTCTAGATGTGGCTTTCTTCATATTTATCTTACTCGGGATTTGCTAGGTTACTTGAATCTGTAAATTGATAGTTTTCACTAAATTTGGTAATTGTGTTGGTCTTATGTCCTTAAATATTTTTATAGACAATTTCCATTCTTTTCATCTGAAATTATTATAAATATGTGATATAATAGGTCACATTACCTAGTAAGTCCCTAAGGCTCTGCTCATTTTCTTTGTTATATTTCTTTCTCCACGTTTTTCAGGTAGGATAATTTCTATCCTCAATGAAATTTTTTCTGCCACTTATAATCTTCTCTTAATCCTATTCAGGGAATTTTTCATTCCAATTATTGGAAATTTAAGTTCTAGATTTTTCATTTTTTTCTTTTTTATAGTTTCCATTTCTCTGAGATGCCAAGTCTTTTTTACAAATTAACCCCAGATTTTCCTTTAATTTCCTGAACATATTTATAATAGTTGCATTGTAGTCTTTGTTAAATGCAATAACTGGAGTATTTAGAAAATAGTTTCTATTGAGTATTTTTTTCTTTGACTGTGGGCTATTGTTTTCTTCATCTCTGCATATTGGATGATTGTTGATGATATATTGTAGAGACCTTGGTCATCTTCCTTTGAAGAGTGTTGATTTTTTTTTTTTTCCTAGAAGACAGCTCAATTATTGTTTGATTACTTTGAACTTGTGAAGTCTTGGTTCTAAGCTGTGTTGAAGCTGATTTGTTCCCCCAAAGAGTTTCCCAAGCTCCTCTAACTTGTCATGTCTCTACCTTCAAAATTTCTCCTTGACCTATTTGTTAAGGTGTGGTAGACTTTGTTAAAATGGTACAGATTAGGCTTTATTTTGGTCCTTATGTGGTCTTTAATCCTAAAATGAGGTTTTTATCTCACATCTGATTTTATGTGTTTCAGATGAATGCCAGTGGTGTTAATAGGTGTTAACAAGGTCTTTGTGGACAGCCCCGGTGGCTTAGTAGTTTAGTGCCACCTTCAGCCCAGGGCGTGATCCTGGAGACCTGGGATTGAGTCCCACATCAGGGTCCCTGCATGGAGCCTGCTTCTCCCTCTGCCTGTGTCTCTGCCTCTCTCTCTCTCTCTCTCTCAATCTCTCTCTTTCTGTCTCTAATAAATAAACAAATTCTTAAATAAAAAAAAAAAAAAAACAAGGTCTTTGTACTATGGCTGAATTGGACTTCCAACACTGCCCCCAACACTACTTGACTGATCTCCAGAATTTCTCTTCCATTTTTGATCCCATAACAGATGTTTTCTGGTAATCATTGAACAGTTTTGCATTGTGCATGTAAAGTACAACCTTCAGAGATTTCTGGGTCTTACCTCTTCACAGTTTTTTCTTAAGTGGTGCCCTACTTTGCAAATGCTAGTAGCTTCAAATGCCCTAAACATCATGTTCTGCTTAGACACCTCCTTTTTCTGTGCCACAGTTGGGAAATTATGTCCAGGCAGAGAGTATATGAAATCAGAGGCTTACCTCATAAATTTATTTACTTTAATGGATTGCAGACTTGTGCTACCTGTTAACCTAGTGTTGGAAAAATATTAGCATCATAATTTTTGCCCAGTTTTATTATTGTTTACAATAAGATGGCTAGTTTGGTATCAGTTCATACAGAATAGCTGAAAGTAAAGGTCTTAATATTTAATATTGTTGATTAAAATATTCCATGTAGTCTCTTTCCTGCCAGTCTTTTTGATATATTAGATGTCTACATTCCAGGCTAAATCTTCCTTGCTTAACCAGTTAAATTTAGATTACTATATATCCTGATGTGATATAGTAGGGAATATATATTTTGGTCTTTGTCCTCAGTTCATGACACAGAGTTTCTAAAACTCTTGGAAATTCCTGAGTAATAGAGGTGAAAAGGATTATCTTTTTGTATTCATAACCAGACCCTTGCAACCATAACTGAGCTTATGCTAATGAATTGACTCTAGGTAGGCTCCTAGATAGCTTCTGCCTAAAAATCGTTGCCCAAGAAGCCCTTCATGGAACTTTCAGCCCTATCCTTGGACCTGAGAGAACATGAGAAGGGCTCCAGATTGAGTTCAAACACCAATGGCCAATGATTTAATCAATTGTGCCTGTGTAATAAAAATTTGATTAAAAACAAACAAAACAGGGGGATCCCTGGGTGGCTTAGTGGTTTGGCGCCTGCCTTTGGCCGAGGGCGCAATCCTGGAGTCCTGGAATCGAGTCCCGGGTTGGGCTCCCAGCATGGAGCCTGCTTCTCCCTCCTCCTGTGTCTCTGCGTCTCTCTCCCTCTCTCTCTCTATAATAAATAAATAAATAAATAAATAAATAAATAAATAAATAAATATTTGAAAACAAAACAAAAACACTGAGGTTTAAATGATGAGGTTTCGAGAACTACTGAGTTGATGAACACATTCAGGTGCTGCAGGGTGCCATGCCAAGAGAAAGCATGAAAAGTTCTGTGCCTTTCTCCCATACCTTGTTCAATGCATATATTCCATTTGGTTGTTCCTGAGCTGTATCATTAATAATATATGGGTTATAGTAAGCAAACTGCTCTCCAGAGTTCTGTGAGCTATTCTAGATAATTACTGAAAATGAAGAGGGGGTTGTGGGAAGCCCCAATTTATAGCTGGTTGGTAAGAATTATGAGAGGCCCAGTACTTGTGCTTGTTGCCTGAAGTGGGGACCATCTTGTGGGACTGTGCCCTTTAACTTGTGGGATCTGATGCTAATTCTAGGTAGTGTTAGAACTGAACTAAATTGTTAGACACCCTGTTGGTGTCTGGAAAGTTAGAAAATTGGTTGGTGTGAGAAATATACCCACACAGTTGGTGTCATAAGTGTTTTGAGTAAAAACAGTTCAGACCTGGTTTATTTGAGACAGTCTTGTCTTGGCTAATTTATCCAGCCCAAGTATGCCCCCCTTTGATATTCAAACATGTTCCATTAGGAGAATAAATTATATCGTCACTTTTACTTAGCTATATAACTCTGCTCGGGTGCAGTTAATCCATAGTTGTGACTTTTTAATGTAAAATTCATTGCCATGTATGCCCAAGAAGACTGGACATGTGAAACCTCTCTAGGTTAGTTTTATTCAAACAGACATATAAAATTGGTATACTAAGGAGTATACAAAACATTATAGAAATGCTGTACCTAACTTTGGAGCATCAATTATACCTAAAGAGTTTTGAAAAACATTATAATATAATATACATTATATATTATATTAATTATAATAATATATATTATATATATATGAGAAAGAGAAACATATAATATGGTATTCACTGCAATTCTTGCTAACTTTTTAGATAAAGCAGCAGGCTATCAGGAAATGCCATACTTGGAATGAGCTGCTTCAAGCTGCACCCCTTAACTTCTCAAGGGATATGCATTTGTTTCTTTCTGTTACTACTGCTCTTTGGATGGAAAAAAAAGTTTCAGGATACTTACTTCTAGGTCATTTGAGGGCATTTTTCAAATCTTATCCAGCTTAAAAAATTTCCCCCTGTGCCTTTCCTGTTTGCCCATTCACCTCCATACATCTTTCATCACTCAATGCTTGGGACAGCTGTTATAACTTTTCTGTTAAAGACTACATATATATCCAACACATTTTATATTTTCCACAAAGCATTGCATACTCCTGTCCCTTATACTCCTGAATCAGAAAGAGTAAAAGGCTATCCATAGGTTATCTCATTCAACACAGAAAATAACTTTATGAAAAAATGTATTATTATGTGCTTTATTTTTTTTTAAAGCACATGTGCCAAACTCTGCCCTGAATGCCAGGGATATTGACATAAACATGTACTCAGCCCTGTAATTGTGAAACTGACAGAGGAAGCTTTAAAACCTACTTTAAACCTAAAATATTTTATGTTCTGCAAATATTTTGGGTCATTGGTTAACCAAAAGTTGGAAATAATGTAACAGATGAGACACTGGAATGAGTTCCCTTATTAATAATCCCAGCCAGCGGCTACATGCCAGCACTCTCTCTATCTAATGAACTGCTGAAAAAGGAAATACTAACCTTTGAATGTGTCTCAGAGAAAATAAAAGAAAAAACAGTGTCATGTTTTAGAAAGGAAAAGTGGGGGAAAACTTCATCCACATTCAACATAGCAAAATTTTGCTTTTCCTTATTTACATGAACTATAAAACTTGCATTTAGTCAACAAAGGAAACACAAATAAAGGAAAACCAGACTTTGTTTTTGTAGGAAAAAAGATATGCTGTTGTTTAGCATACTGTTTGGGAGTTAAGAAAATAATTTGATTCCTACCTATTTCTTATACGCTGATTTCAGAAATCATTGTCCAAGATTTTATGAGATCAATGAAACCACTAAACATGATAGAAATGATGAAAATTACTTGATAATGTCCTTATATAATGAATTAATATATAGTCCATTCCAAGTTCTAATCTGTACCAGAGAACTGACTGTATACTGCTACCAAAAACATAGCTAATATTTACAGGATCTGTACTTACCCAAATAGACAGTAAGTAGTTTTATGAACTATTGGTTTTCTACATATGCAGCAAAAGGCTAATTATGAGGTTGGTGGTTAAGAGAGTATTATTTATAGTCAAGCAGATTTCATTTATATTCCAATTTTGCTACTTGTTAGCTCCATGACTTTGAGAAACCTAATAAAATGTTTGATCCTCCGGTCCATCATCTGAGGACACCCTTGTGGAGTTTTTTTTTCTTAAATGAGACCGTGCTATCTGATTTACAGTATTAAAAAAATGATCATCATATTAGGTGAATACTGTCCATTAACAACAACTGTTTTGGTCTTGTCATGGGATCTTGTCATGAAGTAAGATCTTGGAAAATGCTAATTTTTAAGATCTTATAGCTTAGAATCTGAAGCTATCTTACATGTAAGCATAATATCATACAGGTATTATTTACAAAAGTATGAATGACCCCCCCCTCGTCACTGCACATGGCCCAAATGAATGAACTGCTTCCTTTTATCTGTCTCTGAAACCCACAAGCAGACTTCACTGTCTCTGTCAAATCAATAACAAGAGGGCTTCGTTAGCAGACAGGTATCTAAAATGAGCTCAGGAAGATACTATCAAACAGGATCTCTGGTTTCCATACCTAGGGGCCCTATAACCTTACAAAGCACTACCTTTAGTCTTTTTCACTCCTTTAAATCAGGGAGTGATTGGAGGGGAAGTATTCGGTCAGGGATCTGGCCAAACACAGAGGACACAGATAAATTTGGCTTATTGAAGAGTTTATTAAAGGGAATTTTTATAAAAGTGAAGGCAAAGCTTAGGCAAAGCAACAGGAAATGGTGCAGTATACCAGGACAAGTGCCCATGGGATGTTGAAGGAGCAAAAAGAGCTCTTTCCTGAGCTCAAAAATATAATTGTGGCAGGAAGGGCTCCCATTCAGAAGCAATGTCTCAGAAGAGTAGTCAGTCTGCAAGAGCCCAGAAGGGACTGGGCCAGGGAAAACACTCCTTATAACCCTTGGTCTCTACCAGTGTATCCCACTGGCTGAATTCATAAAAGCCATAGGGCAAGGGATGCGGTTCACAAAGGTCAGCATCCCAGGCACAGAGTATGGAAAAAGAGGGTGGAGAATACATTGAGGGGGATGGAATATGTGCTTCAAGGTGGGGGACAGAATATGCATATTTCTAATGTTGACACTACATAATAATAAATAACCCTCTTTTTGGAGCCAATGTTAACACTTTCATTTGCATAAGTCTAAGACTATTCCCTAAAGATGATTAAAAACACTTTCTCTCATGAGTTTCCTCTAACCTCATAATCCATACCCTTTAAAAGTAATACCTAGATGCCAGAAACCTTGAATTCCTTGACTTCATGCTCTCAAACTTGAGGCACCTAACATGGGATTTCAAATTTTAAGACTCATATCTTTAAAGAATGTTATCTAAATTGAACTTCAGAATTTCTACGTAGTTTATATTTTTGTTGTTGTTGTTCTTAGATCTTTCTAAATTATTCAGAGTATCATGCCTTAAAAATAAGCTTGTCCAGTTGGATTAGATGTTTATTAATTAATCATTAATAATTAATTTATTACTAATTATTATTATTAATGTGTATTAATTTTTCGGATTTCCCCTTCCATTCTGTTCAGTTTCTAGCTTGTTTTTGTTTATTTTTTTCTTTTTATCTTTCTCTTTTATGACAAATTGGAAGTAACAGTGTAAGAGGGTCAACTAAGCAGGTAGGTTGAGTTTTAATAAAGAAACTCACTATTATTTGTTGCTTAGGTTGGCATTTCATAAATATTTTGTGTATCTCTAAGTGGATTTCAAAAGCAGGAGAACATTCTGCCAAACCTGAAAATCATGGAGTCCCTTGATATATACCCTTATATATACCCTTATAGCAGAATGATAAGATTAACCACTAAGACAATTCAAGAGATTTCCTGGAACAATCTGTTATCTTGTTTCCACAATGAACCAAGACAATATAGGGAGACACATAAACAAACCAAAAAAAAAAAAAAAGGTTTGCTTGACACCTTAAAAACAAAGCAAAGTTTTTATAAAGTTAGTATATGGTTAAACTCAAAATATATCATTTGAAGATTTAAAAAATATGCCTTAAATGATCAAGATCAATTTTCATTTTGAGGGAAAGTACTCATTAATCTTTATTTCATTCAAAGATAATCTCTAATTCTGACCATTATAAGCTCATTTGTTATTACTCGAAATAGGACAGGTTTTAGATGTATGGACTGTAACACAATTTGGGTCATTTAACATCTATCAGTATTGAATTTACAGTTTAACTTTGAGAAAGCCAGGTCTAGTGACTAGTAAATATCTTGTAAAGTACACTTGTAATAAAACTTAGACTGCTTGTGACAGGCATTAAAAATCAACTAATGAGCTTGCATAAGAAAGGTAAATCCACACCAGATTGTAAGTAGAGGAACAAGCTGCAAAATTCATTCTCTCCTAACAAAAGCTTTCCACTCTAGGAATATAGCAGATGGCTTCTAAGATTCCTTGAAAGTCTGAGTGTTCCATTCTTTGTTTACTGGATCCTATAATCTATAATGGAGAACTAGAGCACCAAAAACAAAAATCCTAAGCAAAGCCTAATATTGTAATGGGAAAAATAATTTCTTCAGTAAGAAAACAAAACAAAATTATTAATATGTCTCAAAGTGATATCTTTGCTTATAAGAACCACACTTTTATAAAGTATTATATTTCCCTTTTTTTGCATTTTAGAATAAACCTTTTCCTCTTTCATATAGTTTTTTTCTGATGATAAAAGGGTAATGTATGTATACATATAATTATTGTTTGACACCTTGATATGTATAGTTTATTTATAATATTTTCAGTGTTATTCATTATTTCCTTTAACCATTTTATCTAATAATAAAATTTTGAATATTCTAAATGTTACTATGCATTATAGTTTATCAGATTCATCATACTATGTATGCTATCATATAAAAACATAATCCACCATTACAGAAACTATACTAAATATATCTTTGGGAGAACCAGGAAGCAGTTAACAAAATGACAATAAATATGCAGCTATCAGTAATTACTTTAAAAGTAAATGGACTAAAAGACCCAGTCAAAAGGTATAGAGTGGCTAAATGGAAAATAAAAAAAAAAAAAACAAGACCCATCTATATGCTGCCTACAAGGGACTCACTTCAGATCTAAAGACACACACAGATTGAAAGTGAAGGGATGGAAAAAGATATTCCACTTAAATGGAAACAAAAAGAAAACTGGAGTAGTAATACTCATATAAAACAAAATAAGAGTTTAAAACAAAGACTATGACAAAAGACAAGCCTATCACATAAAGAGGTCAATGGAATTTTCTCCAAGATGGATCACATGTTAGGCCACAATACAAGTTTCAATAAATTCAAAAAGACTGAAATCATATCAAGCATTTTTTCCAACCATAGGGTATGAAACGAGAAATCAATTTCAAGAAAACTGGAAAAATACAAACATGTGGAGACTAAAGAATATGCTATGAAACAACCAATAAGTCAACAAATTAAAGAAAAAATACCTTGAGACAAATGAAAATGGAAACACAACTTTTTAAAATTTATGAGATACAGCAAACAGTTTTAAGAGGGACTCTGATACTGATTCAGGCCATTTCAAGAAACAAGAAAATGCCCAAGAATCTAAATTTATAACTAAAACAAGAAAAAAGAGAGAGAGAGAGAGAGAGAGAAGAGGGAAAATAAAGCCTGAAGTTAGTAGAAGGAAGGGGATGATACAGATCAGAGTAGAAATAGAGACAAAAAAATAGGAAAGATCAATGAAAGTAAAAGATGGAGGTTATTTTTTTAAAGATAAATTCAATAAACCTCTAGCCAGATTTACAAAAGTGTGCCCAATACATAAAATTAGAAGTGAAAGAGAAGTTACTACTGACACTACATAAATATAAAGGAAGAAGCTACCAAAAACAATTACACACAAATTGGAAAACCTAGAAGAAGTGAATAAATTTCTAGAAACAGTCTTTCAAGACTGAGTCATAAAAAAAAAAAAAAAACAACATTTACAAGTGATTAAACTCAATCAGTAATTTAAAAACTCCCAAAAGTGATACCTGGGTGGCTCAGCAGTTGAACCTCTGGCTTCACCTCAGGGTGTGATCCCGGGATTCAGGATCCAGTTCCATATCAGGGATCCTTACAGGAAGCCTGCTTCTCCCTCTGCCTGTGTCTCTGCCCTCCCCTCCCCACTCTGTCTCTCATGAATAAATAAATAAAATCTTAAAAAAATAAATAAAAATAAATTAACTCTCCAAAAACAAAAGTCCAGAATCAGATGGTTCCATAGGTGAATACTACTAAACATTTAAAGAAGTGTTAGTACCTATTCTGCTCAACTTATTTCCAAAAAGCGAAGAATGAACACTTCCAAACTCATTTTTTAGGCCAGCATTACCCTGATACCAAAACCAGATAGTTACCACACACAAAAAGAAAATTACAGGCCAGTATTCCTTATGAACATAGTTGCAAAAATCCTCAACAAAATATTAGCAAACCAAAATTCAATAATACATTAAAAGAATCATACACCATGATCAAGTGGTATTTATTTCACTGATTCAAGGATTGTTCAACATCAGCAAATCAGGGGTGCCGTCTAAGTGCCTCAGTCACTTAAGTGTCTGACTCTTGATCTCAGTTCAAATCCTGATCTCAGGGTAGGATTTAAGCCCTGCATTGGGCTCCACACTGGGTGTGTAGCCTACTTTAAAACAAAATAAAATACAACATCTGCAAATCAATCAACACGATATACTCCATTAGCAAAATGAAGGATAAAAATTATATGATCTTAATCTATGCAGAAGAAAGTAATTAGCAAAATTCAACATCTATTTAAGGTTTAAAAAAAAAAAAACAAAAAAACAAAAAAAACCACTTGGGCAGCCTGGGTGGCTCAGCAGTTTAGCGCCGCCTTCAGCCCAGGTCATGATCCTGGAGATGCGGGATCGAGTCCCACATCGGGCTCCCTGCATGGAGCCTGCTTCTCCCTCTGCCTGTGTCTCTGCCTCTCTCTCTCTCTCTCTCTCTCTCTCTGTGTTTCTCATAAATAAATATTAAAAAAAAGACTCTCAACAAAGTGGGTATAGAAGGAATATACCTTAACATAACAGAGGCTATATAAGACAAATCCACATCTAACATCCTATTCAATGTTGAAAAACTGAGAATTTGTTCTCTAAGATCAGTAATAAGACAAGGATGCCTATCCTCATCTCATTCAATACAGTACTGGAAGTCCTAGCCTAGCAATTAGGCAAGCAAAAGAAATAAAAAGCATCCAGATAAGAAAAGTAAAACTGCCACTATTTAGAAATATGATACTATATATAGAAAACTCTAAGGACTTAAAAAAGAAATGAATAAAATAAAACACTAATGACTCCATCAAAATATTTCTAAAACTAATAAATGAATTCAGTATAGTTTGTAGGATACGAATCAACATACAGAAATCAGTTGTATTTCTATGCACTTAATGCAATAGCAAAACAAATTAAGAACACTAGGGGCACCTGGGTGGCTCAGTCAGTTAAACATCTGCCTTCAGCTCAGGTCATGATCCCAGGGTCTTAGGATGGAGTCTCACATCAGGCTCTCTGCTCAGTGGGGAGCCTGCTTCTCCCTCTCTCTCTGCCTGCCATTCTGCTTACTGGTGCTCTCTTTCTCTGTCAAGTAAATAAATAAAATCTTTTTTTTTTTTTAAAGGAACAAAACAACTCAACTTACAGTTACAGTTGCACAAAAAAAGAATAAAATACCTAGGAATAGCCTTAACAAGGAGGTAAAAGACCTATACTTTGCTTATTATGAAACACTGATGAAAAAATTGAAGATAAGAAGGATAAATGAAAAGATATACTGTGCTCATGGATTGGAAGAATTCATATTGTTAAAATATCCACACTACCCAAAGCAATCTACAGATTCAATGTAATCCTCATCAAAATATCAGTGGGGTTTTCACAGAATTAGAACAAAGAATTCTAAAATTTGTATGGAACCCAAAGACCCTGAATGACCAAACAATCTTGAGAACAAGCAATAATGCTGGAGTTATCACAGTCTCAGATTTCAAATTATATTACATAGCTATAGTGATCAAAACAGTATGGTAGTGGCACAGATATCAATGCATCACTGATCAGTGGAACAGAACAGAGAGCCCAGAAATTAACTAATAAATGTGTAGTAATCTATGAAAAAGGAGCCACAAATATACAATGGGAAAAGTCTCTTCAATAAATGCTGCTGGGGAAACTGGACAGCTACATGCAAAATTATGAAATTATTTTCATTACCCCTACTTTATACCATATCCAAAAATATATTCAAAATGTATTACAGATTTGACTGTAAGACCTGAAACACAGAACTCCTAGAAGAAAACAGAGGCAATAAGCTGATTGACACCAGTCTTAGCAATATTTTGAGGGGCTGGTCTCCTCAGGCAAGGGCAATGATAGCAAAAATGAACAAATGGGATTATATCATACTAAAATGTTTCTGTACAGTGAAGTAAACCATCAACAAAATGAAAAGGCAATTTACCAAATGGGAGAAGATATTTGCAAATCATACATTTGATGATGGTTTAATATCTTAAATATATGGAATTTACACAATATAATATAAAAATCACTAAACAACCTTACCAAAAAATGGGCAGAGGACTTGTACAGACATTTTTCCAAAGACGATATACAGTATCAACAGACACATGAAAAGATGCTCAATATTGCTAATTACCAGGGAAATGCAAATCAAAACCACAATAAGATATCACCTGATCCCTGTTAAATTGCTTTTTATCAAAAAGACAAAAAAAAAAAGTATTGTTGAATATATGGGGAAAAAAGCAACCCCTGTGCACTATTGGTAGGAATGAAATTGGTGCAGGTACTGTGGAAAATATATAGAAGTTCCTCAAAAAATTAAAAATAAAAATGCCATATGATCCAGCAATTCCATTTCTGGGTATTTATCCAAAGGAAATAAAAACAACAAATTCGAAGTGATATATATACTACCTTATGGTCATTGCAACATTATTTACAACAGCCAAGATATTTGCTAAGAAGCAACCTGAGTGTTCACTGACAGATAATGGATGAAGATGTGGTATATATTTATGTGAGTATGAGCATACACACACACACACACACACACACACACACACAGAGGAATATTACTCAGCCATAAAACAGAAATGAAATCTTGCCATATGTGACAATATGAATGTACCTAGAGGGTATTACACTAAGTAAAATGAGTCAGACAAACAGAAATACCATGTGATATCACTCATATGTAGAATCTAAAAATCAAAACAAATGAACAAACAGAACAGAAGCAGACTCACAGAATGGGATACGGATTGATGGTTACCAGAGTGGGGAGGGTTTGGGGACCAAACCAAATAGGTGAAGGTGATTAAGAGGTACAAATTTCCAGCTATAAAATAAATAAAGCATCGGATATACTGTATAGCATAAGGAATATAGCCAATAATACTGTAACAACTTAGTATGGTGACAGAAGGTAACTGACTTATGATGGGTATCAATTTGTAATGTATAAAAATATTGAATCACTGTGATACACATCTGAAACTAACAAGATATTGTATGTCAGTTATATTTCAATATAAACTTTGGATGTTTAAGTCTTATAAATTCATGATAAACATACCTTGGGGTATTTAAACCTGAGAATTTTAGCCTTTTTCTCTTATGTAAGCCTAAAGTTTTTCTTCCTTTGAAACCATTAGTAAATGCTAATGTACAAGATAAATTACAGATGGCACTAAGATGATAATAGAATGAGTTGAAAGCAATTCCTAGATGCTTTCTAGTTGGGATATGAAAACTATGTAGCATATTTTAAAGCAAAACTCCATTATTCTGACACTTTCCTTATTAGTCTTTTTTTCTTTTCATTTGGTAAACAAAACAAAAAATTATTATTTAATTTCCACATCTTAGCTGTTTTGCTGTGTAATAGCATGAATGCAGTTATTTCTAAATTGTGTAGAGAGGGGAAAGGAGGAAACTAGATAAGTTCAAGAAATGAAATGAAAGGAACTTTTTAACCACACAGTAACAGTGACCCAGAGAGATTATGAATTAAAATTAGATGCTGCTGGATACCACATTTTCCAAAACAGTCTAGTGCTATGAGACTCCACAAAATAATCTGATACAGAATATGGTCAGAGTAGATAGGAGTATTAATAAAATGTTTAATGCTGAGTTTCAGTTTTTTGAAAGACCTCATAGATATTTATTTATTTATTTATTTATTTATTTATTTATTTATTTATTTAAAAAACTAAAACAGACTTTTTTTTTCCTTCCCTTCTCCTTTTTCAGGATTGGAGACACCCTTGTATACTACAATCTTAGACTTCAGGTAATATTAGCTGAGGAGTAGAACCTAAAGAAGCAGTATCCCCTGATGGGCATCAAGTCAATGGGGAGTCACTGCAACAGGTACGCATTGAGGGGAGGGGAGGTGACTTGAGATAATTTCAAATTATTTTGTGCGGCTCTGCTGTAGAAATAGACTCCGTCTCTATTACCACAATTCCTCCCGGAAAAAAAAAAAAAAGAAAAAGAAAAAAAACCCCACAAAATTCTGATATATTGATACAAAATCACAATTGGCTCTTTAAGACAGTAGCAATTCTGAGGTTTAATTAATGGTGACTCCAAGTACTTCTTGTCTTGAGTTAAAAACATTTAAATGATCTGTATTCTGAAAGTGATATAGTGGTTAACTTCTGGCCAGAGGCATGCACACTGCAAATATGATAAGAGAAAATACTAATGTTCAACTGTTAACATTCACACTCTCTTATTTTAATTCCCTCTGCCAATGAAATAATTTGTATATGTCATTTCTCACACTGATTTTATGTGGAAAGGCTAGAAATGTATGCTGATTTCTATATCAAAGGAATGGATCACTGAAATGTTATGGAGGGTCAAACTCTGATTTTGAGTGGTTATCTTATTTCTATTGATTGACTGCTAATTGTATATTTCCCAAATTATATAACAATTTATTTTACCTTATTTATTTATGAGAAATACAGAGAGAGGGGCAGAGAAGTAGGCAGAGGGAGAAGCAGACTCCCTGCGAGGAGCCTGCTGGAGGACCCAGTCCCAGAACCCCAGGATCACAACCTGAGCCAAAGGCAGACACTCAACCACTGAGCTACCCAGGAGTCCCAATGTACCATTTAAGCTAGGGAAAAGTTACTTTAAAGCATATGGGATCCTCTTTGGGTAGTGGGCAGAGAGTTGTTTCGAAGGATTCTTGTGGGAATCAGAGATGTGCCTGTTGAATTTGAATTACTTCATTTCAGCCATTTTCCTAATCAAGAGCATTTAAAGATGGCTATATCCTTCCATGGTTCTACAGAAAAATAATTACATAAGTTCCATCCACCTATGTACAACTGAACCCTACTAGGTGATACAGTGGATGCTTTTTCTGAAATAAAAGCAGTCTCAAGACTAAGAGTTTTTTTCTTTGCTATACTTTTTTTTTTCCTTTTGAGTAGAAAAATGTTAAATGTTTTTGACACTATATTTGTTTCTGTATTTGAACTTCTGGACCATTCCTCACTTCTATTTCCTAACTTTTACTTTCTGTTTAGTCGTATGCCTGTAGAGCTCTGAGCTATTTTTTTCTTTTCTTTCTTTTCTCTTTTCTTTTCTTTCTTTCCTTAGATAACACAAAGCTTAAGAATTTCATTTTCATGAGACTTCAATAAAACAACAACAGCAACAACTAGCATTCCTGTTACTCTAGTCACCCACATGACAAAAAGGAAGTTAAACTGTTTGCTGACATGTCTCTTATGGTTTAAGTCTGGGCTTCCTTCACAAGGAGTCTTGCCAAATACTCAGCTTCCACAGACAATCTTTTGTGGGAGGTGACCTCATTGGAACCTAAGAGCAAAGGGTAAAAAAAAAAAATGCCATAATAATTGCAAATAAACCTTACTCTGGTGAAGGATTGCTTGGTTCACATTCCTAAAGTGGCTAGAAATACACTTCCTGGAGAGTTTAATAGAATAGTAGGTCTCCTTTCTTAAAACAACTCCTCTTGCAGACATTCAAGTTCTGGCTTACAGTGCCTCTATCTTCCAAGTTATTAGAAAGGGTTTAGGATAATCTTTGATTCTTCCTTCTTCTCCACCATCCTTTACTCATATTCATTAATTATTAAGTTCTAACATCTCTTTTCCAAAATTAATCTTCTGCTATTCTCTTACTACAATATCATTTTACTTTTAGACTAGTGGTGTGCCTGTAAGTTTTATGATTAATCAAGCTCTCTAAACATTCTTTCCAGTTTCTCTTCACTCTGTTTATCTTGTGCCTTTAATGCATTTGACTTGCTTTCATAATCCATAGAGAGAAACCAATAAGGAAAAAAGAAGTTGGCCATTGGCACACGATCTTATTCATTGCCTTGTCTAAATGCTTACCTTATCTCCTTTGGCATTCCTTTTGTTGACCATTAAGGACGAAAACTTTTGCCTTCTTTCCTGAATTCTTTATCTGTCATGTGGTGCTGTCTTTCTAGTACCAAGTGGTTCCTTTCTGGGAAAATGATCTTAAACTTGTTTTGGAGACTGCATTTATACAAGCATACTGGTACTATGACATAACCCCTGGTGCCCACCCCATTATGGGGCTGGTACATCTATTAATTCATGTGTTATTTTTGTAAAAGGAATGGGATGTTAACCTTCCTAAATGGAATTATGACCATATGATTAATGTGGTTATAAACTCAACAACTCCTCTTTGACTCTGATTCTGGAACCAGGTAGGCCCATAGCCAGTTTTGTCACTCAAAAAGTGGCAAGCTGCTGAACCTCTCTGTGACTAAGTTACTTCATCTGATAACAACTGATAAGTTGTTTGCAAATATTTCACTTTAAATTTTTGCCTTTGTGTTTAGAAGTAAAATTGGTCTCTCTTTGTTCTATTGGTGTATCAACATTATCCTGTTTCATAAAATGAGTAGGATAGTTTTTCCACTTCCTTTCATATCTCTGAGTAATTAGTATAAAATAGGGATTATTGTTCTATGAAGATTTACTAAATTTCATTTTAAAAAATCATGTTGGGGCAGCCTGGGTGGCTCAGTGGTTTAGTGCTGCCTTCAGCCCAGGGCCTGATCCTGGAGACCCAGGATCAAGTCCCACGTTGGGCTCCCTGCATGGAGCTTGCTTCTCCCTCTGCCTATCTCTCTCTCTCTCTCTCTCTCTGTGTGTGTGTGTGTCTCTCTCATGAATAAAAAAATAAAATCTTTAAAAAAAAATAAAAAATCATGTTAACATAGTTTTTCTTCAATTTTTTCTATATTTTATATCCTTTCATTATGTGCTTTTTCTTGACTAACTTTTACAAATTTACTTTTCTGCTTGCTATTTTTCTTACTCTTACTTATGGTTTTTCTTTTCCAGTTATAGAGCCCCCTTTGACATTTCTCCCTTTTTAGATTTTTTATTTAAATTGCAGTTAGTTAACATACAGTATATTATTAGTTTCAAGTGTACAATACAGTGATTCAACACTTCCATACAACACTTGCTGCCATTAGGACAGGTGCATTCTTTAATCCCCATTACCTGTGTCATCCATTCCCCCCCCGCCCCCCCCGCCCCATCCACTGCCTCTCTGGTAACTATCAGTTTATTTTCTATAGTTAAGAGTCAGTTTCTTTGTTTTCCTCTCTCTCTTTCTCCCCCGAACCTTACCACCCCCCACCCCGGCTTTGCTTGTTTGTTTTGTTTCTTAAATTCCACATATGAATGAAATCATATGGTATTTGTTTCTTTCTGATTGCTTATTTCACTTAGCAAAATCTTTAGCTCCATCCACGTCATTGCAAATGGCGAGATTCCATTCTTTTTATGTCTAAGTATTATACAGTTTGTGTTATCTGTGTGTGTGTGTGTGCGCGCGCACATATACATATATTATGTTTCCATAATTTGGCTATTGTAGATAATGCTGCTATAAACATCAGGGTATATGTATTCCTTTGAATTAGTATTTTTGTATTTTTTTAAAGATTTATTTATTTATTCATGAGAGAGAGAGAGAGAGAGAGAGAGAGAGAGGCAGGCAAAGACACAGGCAGAGGGAGAAGCAGGCTCCATGCAGGGATCCCGACGCGTGACTCGATCCAGGGACTCTATCCAGGGACTCCAGGATCACACCCTGGGCCAAAGGCAGGCGCTAAACAGCTGAGCCACCCAGGGATCCCCTATTTTTGTATTCTTTGGGTAAATACCTATTAGTGCAATTTCTGCATCATAGGGTAGTTCTATTTTTAACTTTTTGAGTAAACTCCACACTGCTTTCCAGGGTGGCTATACCAGTTTAAATTCCCACCAGTGATGCAAGAGGGTTCCCCTTTCTCCACATCCATCCTCCTTCTTATATTGTTGATTTTAGCCATTCTGAGAGGTGTGAAGTAATATCTGAAGTTTTCATTTGTATATCCCTGATGATCAGTGATTTTGAACACTTTTTCATGTGTCTGTTGGCCAAGTGTATGTCTTCTTTGGGAAAATGTCTATTCATGCTTTCTGCCCATTTTTTAAATTGAATTATTCATTTGCTGGGTGTTGAGTTTATAAGTTCTTTGTATATTTTGGATACTAATTATTTATCAGATATGTCATTTGCAAATATCTTCCCCCATTGCATTGATTGCCCTTTAGTTTTCTTGATTGTTTCCTTCACTGTGCAAACCCTTTTATTTTGATGAAGTCCCAAAAGTTTATTTTTGCTTTTTTTTCCCTTACCTCTGGAGACATGTCTTGCAAGAAGTTGCTGCAACCAAGTCAAAGCACGTAAAACGTGCTGCCTGCATTCTTCTCTAAGATTTTGATGGATTCCTGTCTCACATTTAGGTCTTTCATCTAGTTTGAATTTATTTTTGTGTATGGTGCAAGAAAATGGCCCAGTTTCATTCTTTTTAATGTTGCTATCCAGTTTTCCCAAAACCATTTGTTGAAGAGACTTTTTTTCCATTGAATATTCCTTCCTGCTTTGTTGAAGATTAATTGACCATATAGTTATGGATTCATTTCTGGGGTTTCTATTCTGTTCTATTGATTGATGTGTCTATATTTGTACCATATTTCACATTAAAAGATGTAAGAAAAAAACATTATCTGGTTTCAAAGGCCATTTGGTGGGGGCATTTTTCATCAGTTTATCTAAGGTTATTTTTGTTTCTTCATAAGTCATTTTTGGTAATTTATTTTTTTCCAAATAATACCTAATTTTAAGTATTTAAAGATTGTTAAGAAATATAGTAATCTCATACTTTGAATAATAGCTACTCTATACTTACATTCTTTTTTTAATCATTGAAATTAATTTTCCTTTTGATTAATTTTTGATAACATGCATTTGATGTATTGTCATATGTGTTTCAGTTCATGAGAAATTATTCTTTTATCTACTTTTATTCTTGTTATACTTTTGTTTTCCCTTTTCATTCTTATTTTATTTTATTTTTTTTTAATTTTATTTATTTATGATAGTCACATAGAGAGAGAGAGAGAGGCAGAGACATAGGCAGAGGGAGAAGCAGGCTCCATGCACCGGGAGCCTGACGTGGGATTCGATCCGGGGTCTCCAGGATCGCGCCCTGGGCCAAAGGCAGGCGCCAAACCGCTGCGCCACCCAGGGATCCCTCATTCTTATTTTAAATTAACTTTTGCCTCATTTTTACTTTGTCTAGTGCTACGGCAGTGTTATTTTTATTATTTTATTCTTGGAAATATTTTCCAACCAATTTTTCTTCAGTCTGTCTGTATGTATCTCTTTAAGCAGCATATAACTGATTATTTTTTTTAAAAAGTAATATAATTGATGGCAATAGATAAGCGATAGGTACTTTTCATCATTTAAATATAATTACTGATGTTTTAATATTCATTTTATTTATTTTGTGCTTCCTGCTTATACTGTTTTTGTTTCATTTTTTTCCTGTTAATATTGAAGTTACACATTTTATTTTTATTCTCTGGTGGTAATCTTTAAGGTTTAAAATATATTCATAGCTTTGAAAGCAGGGACTCAAACAGATATTTTACACCCATGTTCATAGCAGTATTGTTCTCAGTAGCCAAAAGATAGAAGTACTCTCAATGCCCACTGATGTATGAATGGATAAACAAAATTGTGGTAGGTATATCCATACAATAGAATATTATTTAGGCTCAATAGGATGGGAATTTTGATGCATGCTATAACATGGATGAACCTTGAGGCATTATACTAAGTGAAATACAGTCACAGAAGTACAAATACTGTATGATTCCACTTATAAAAGGTTAGAGTACTCAAATTTATAGGAGACAGAAAGTAGGAGGTGGTTGACAAGGGCTGGGAGTAGGGTGAGGAGTTATTATTTAATAGGTAGAGTTTCAGTTTTATTAGATAAAAAGTGTTCTGGTAATGGATAGTGATGCACAACTACTTAACTCTACACTTAAAGGTTGTAAAATGCACATTTAATTTTATATATATTTCGCTGCAGTAAAAATATATTTATATTTATAGACATTATACAAATATAGTATTTCTCAAACAAATCCTAATTTTGGAATGTCTAACTTCTGAAATGAAAAAGAAACTTAGAAAAAAAAAAAAAAAAGAAAAAGAAACTTAGCACATAGGACTATCCTCTTAACTCTCTTCTCTTTAAACTTAGAGCTGCCTAATTACTTGAAACTTCTTTTACAGTTTGTGGATTGTATTTCTTCCTTTAGATTTTTGAGGATCTTTAACATACCTATTTTAAACATATTTTAAATTGCTTTTTAAAATTTTTATTTCACCAGAAGTATACTTCCTAATTGTTGAATTTGCTTACTGTCTCTCTTTTATTATTAGATTTTCTTCTTGCCTTTGAGCTTTATTTTGTGAACTCATCAGGAGTTGGAGTTCTCTCTCATGTTTCTCCCCATGGAATGGTTTTAGGTTACTATTTCTTAGGTTATTCTCCATTGTCAAGGGCTGCCATGATACTACACATCTCTCTTTTTTTTTTTTTTTTTTTTTAGAGTTTTTAAGATAAAATAAATATATTTATTCATGAGAGAAACAGAGAGAGAGAGGGGCAGAGACACAGGCAGAGGCAGAAGCAGGCTCCATGCAGGGAACCCAACGTGGGATTCGATCCTGGGTCTCCAGGATCAGGCCCTGGGCTGAAGGCAGCGCTAAACCGCTGAGCCACCCGGGCTGCCCAATACTACACATCTCAAAAATACAGTTCTTATTCCCATAGGTAGCTTGGTCCAAGTACTAGTTGCAGTGCAATCTGTGTTCCTTGCTATGACAGGCATTTTTCTTCACAAAAGATATAAAGATCAACACTGCAATTGCACTTTTCTTCATCCTGATTTCATAGGTGCAGAATCTTGCTTGCACACCTCATTTCACATGTTCATCCCCCAAAGTGGAAGTACATCTAGTACAGGTTTTTCTACAGGAGTCAGATGTCCAGCTAATTTGTCCTTTCTTTCTTTTTTTTTTTTTTTTAAGATTTTATTTATTTATTCATGAGAGACACACAGAGAGAGGCGGAGACACAGGCAGGGGAGACGCAGGCTTCCTGTAAGGAGGAGCCTGATGTGGGACTTGATCCTGGATCTGGGATCACGCCCTGAGCAGAAGGCAGATGCTCAACCGCTGAGCTACCCAGGCATCCCCAACTTGTCCTTTCTATAGTTCCTTTTATTTGGCTTTAGCCAAATAAGTCTCTGAAATCAAACTCTTCTTACTAAATTTTTACACCTTACTTTTTCATGGCCTATTATTTCTTATAGCTCTGCAGTCATATTTGAGGACCCCAGTCTAGCTCATCCCACTTACTTTTTTTTTTTAAGATTTTATTTATTTATTCATGAGAGACACACACAGAGAGAGACAGAGGGAGAAGCAGGCTCCATGCAGGGAGCCTGATATGGGACTCGATCCCAGGTCTCCAGGATCACACCCTGAGCTGAAGGCAGTGCTAAACCACTGAGCCACCAGAACTGCCCAATCATCCCACTTAATTTGTAGATGAGTTCTATAGAACATACTTCTCAGCACCTAGCCATATCCATTCTTTCCTTCTTCCTTACCTGAGAACCCTGAAACACACCCAGCTGAAAAATTATTAAACCTCTACATTGGATAAGCATGGCTTTGGGGATGTAGTAAAAGTAAGACCCATTTTGTCTTCCATGGTCTTTAAAGCTACAACATATAAATAAAAATTCTAATAGGCCTCATGACTCTCTTAGTCAGTTTAGGTAAATTAGTAATGTGATGGTTACCTTAAATGATAAAAGCATCATTTTGGCAATTTAATTGCTCAATCTTATGTAGTAATCAAAACACCGAACTTAATATTGTGTTTCTTCCCTTCTTTAGCAGGGGCCAGCTTTAGGATGGTTGCCACATTTTGGGAACACATTTTGGGAACTTGGTATTTTCTTTCTCCCTCAGCCTCTCCTCTCCCAACTGCTTCCCGTCCATCTGTTCATCTGTCACTGGAATCTGGGAAGCAGCTGGGTGACATTACTAATTGAGTAGAATATTTTGTCTCCAGGATTTCTGTACTTTTGACCTACTTTCTAGGGGAGGCATGCAGTTCTTATCCAGTGCCCCAGCTACTGTTCCACTGTGCCTTGCTACTGTAGGGCAACAGCCACCACCAAACACCTCTAGACATCTCATATGCATGACAAACTCTAGTCCTATGAGCTCTTACAACTACAAAAACTACATTAGTGCTCTCTGAGAAGTCTCTTTGAGGCCAATCTTACTGCTCCTTGAGGAACAGCGTGGGACTCAGCATGGCCAAGAAATCTTCAGAAATCAACACCTTCAAAAGTCCTCCCTCAACACTTTTAATAGCCTCAATGTTGAACAAGTTGTCTAAAACTCAGTATCTTTTAACTTGATATTCTTACTGATTTTTACCTCTTAATCCAAAGTTCCCCCGAATAACATACTACATTTCTTAGAAAAATGAGATATATGTGAAAATTATTATGTGAGAATCTGGTTAAGCTCCTTTTTCCTATCTGATTTTGTTTGTTGTGGTTTTTGTTTTGTTTTGTTCTTGTGTTTTTTTGTTTTTTGTTTTTGAGTTGTCTAGGAAGGGGTTATGATGAAGTAACAAATTTAGACTTCAAATTTAGGAAAATCACATATTTAGTTTTGGGCTCCTTGAACATGTGAAATGATGTCAATAATCATTTATCTCTAGACTTTTTAAAGAAAAATAATTTTTCATTAGGTTTTAATTTAACAAGACCCAGGTATCTTCTACTAGAAGCTAAACTGGGCTTTCTAATTGATACATATACTTAGAGAGGTTCAGAGCCAAAGTCAGTCTGCTGACTCAGACCTCTTTCTATGCCCTAATCTATGGCCTGAGAGAAAAATGCTAAGGACTGCATCCTTATCTCTGTTCCTTTGTTGGCTTTCTGTTGGGGTTAGCCAATGGAATACAGAAGCTGGAGTCTGAATGGTTGTAGAGAAAATTTGAATATGTTTTGTCTGTTTCCTCCAGCTTCTCTGTCAGGGCAGTTGTATCCCTGCCCAACTACCCTAGAAGCTTGAACTCCCCCTCCCCCCACAAACACATACATAGCTCTCACTGGGAACTGGTTATCCGTGATCCACCCCTTGTCTCTCCAATTTAGGCTTTCCACTGCTGCTAGTCCCTTAGAGTCTCAACATCCCTTGTCATTACTTTAATGTTGCCTATACTGTCTTTAAATAAGTATTATTGAAAGTTTTGTTGTGTTAGCCATCCGGAGTGAATTATTTTTCCTGCTGGGTCCCTTACTAACACTGCTATATAAGTATTAAATGTAGCCTGGAAAGAACTTCTAATTCTAAGCCTAGTCTTCCTTTCCTTGAACTGCACAGTATTTCATTAAACTTGATTTTCAGTGACAAAGTTTTATATATTGTCATGTTTTATCATAAAAACAAAGAAACTTGACAAAATACTTGTCAGTATGGGTATATATGTGTTCACTAGGGTGATTTATCCTGGTGAACAATATATTGCAAAAATAATATATACCATTTATCAACATATACCTTTTTACGTTCATAGCTTGTATTCCCTCAGCATCATAAAATGCATACATAGCCAACAGGACAATAAATGCATAATTATTTACCTTGTTACAGAGAAATCTCTTATAATATCCCTTTTAATTCCAACAAAATGGAAAACAATAATATATGGAAAGCCTCATTTCCTATATTGAAATTTTTTTTAAACTAGACAGATTTTCATTCTGATATTCTAAAAAGAAAATAATGTTTTTCAATTTTATCTACAAAGGAAAAAATGCAATTATTATAAGATATTTATTACAAAATTAGAATTCTCCATATATATTCAGAAAGCATGCCCCATTGGTCCTCAACATTATTAGACAGCAGTGACATTAAAATGAAAAGATTTGCTGTAAAGTGATCTTACATGCTTTACTCTGGATCCTCAAGCAGTAGATTTAAAAGGGATGCATTACTCTGTTCAGTACCAAAATGCATGTTCTCTCCTTTTATCTTTTTCTTGCTGCTCCTAGTGGCATCTGCTATAATGCTTTTGTGTGTTCAGTTCTTGCCCCACACATAGAGAATGAAAAGGCAAATGTAAATTCTATCGACACATCACTGTAATTTTTAGAAAATTATTTTTCTATATTGTGCGTTAGACTTTCCAGGTTTTGTATGTGTGTCTCTCATAATTCATTATTCTTCTAAAAATGGTAAATAGAAGGATAATATGGATCTAGAGATTTATAGATTACATAAAATCTAACCACTGACCACGAATTGTCATAATTTAATATTAAACTTGAAGACATAAACAATTCCCATTACCTCCTTCTTCCTCTTAGTGGACTTAAGGAAAATAAACTAAGTCTATGAAGAAAACAAAAAGCAGCCCTACATCTCAGAGGTGTATAGATGGACAGCAGATTAAAGCAATGGCAAACATAAACTAAGGCTTTCAGAGGATAAGAAAAGGCCCACAGGGGTTTCAAAATTAAAATGCATTGAACTACTTAGATCTGTCAACATTTCGCTAGTAAGAAGGATAGGTTCAAAAAGTTCTACCTCATTTGCTAGATTTTGCTTCTGTATGGCAGAGATCAGCCACCTAGCAACAGCACAAAAGATTCTACTCAGACATAGTTAAACTCATGCTGGCTGAGCAGGAAGAAAAGCTATGTAGGATCAGGGCAGAGCTGGATGGCCTGCGGTTCCAGTGCCACTAGGGAGCCTGGTTTGGGAAATTGGGAAATTCATTTTGAGGAATGACTTTTTGTCAGCATTCTTCAAGGCTCAGGTCTCTGAGTGGCTCCATTGGGCTTGCTTCTCTCTTCCATTCAAGAGTACGTTGGACACATACACACACCACATACAGCAAAGAAAGAAAAGATGTCATTTCCAAACAACTGCTACTCTGTTAAAGCTCAGTTGTGCACATGCTAGAAAAACTAATAAAATAAAAATTATATAGATTAAGAGGAAACATTTTCCTATGCAGCTCTTTTAGGATCAGTGAGGTAGTGAGGTTTTTCAGGTTACTAATCCTGATAATATAGACAGCTATCTCTTGTTCTCTCTTTTAAAGCAAGTCTTTTGGCATTAGATACTGCCCCAGAAATAACCCACTACTTTTCTTCCAGGAGGAAAGAAATATCTACTTAACAGTCAGGTCATACCAGAGACTTTGGAAAATATCTGGATCACAAATCCCTGTCACCAATGACCACTATACGAAATCTGGGCCATGGCCTTCCTTGCAGAATGCCCTCCCTGGATGAGTCAACAGGTCATTCAAGAGGCACTTACATCAAATTGTCAAAGCAATGCAGTTTTCAGCTGTGAAAACTTATGCCTGGCATGAAAAATCTAAACACAATTTAACAGTTAAGTCTACAGACACGTCACAACACTTTTTTTTCTGGGAAAGGAACAGAGAAGGAAAATTAGGTATTACTGTGCTTTTCATTTTCATGACTCTTTTGGCACATGTGATTGGAGAAGGATTGAGCTTTGGGAGTGAGGCAGGGAGGGAGGTTTGGTGAGAGGTTACTTGCTTCATCTTCAATCACATTCCTAGTCTGTCTGGCTTGTTTGGCTCTGCATGAGGCAGAAAGTATGTAATACTTTCTGACAACAAGGGAGAAAAACCAAGGGACAGGCACATTTATCTTGGAGACACTGTTAAAAGCAGCCAGTAGGCTCTGCCTTTTACTGTAAACAAGGTTATTATTTTTTAAATACTGTAACTACTTTAAGGTCTCCTTAACAAAATGCATTTCTAAGTTACAGAAGCAGTGTTTGTTAAAATGAAAAGGGAGAAACTGAAATATGAAATTGCCCTATCTCCCAAAGCCAGTTTTCTTTCTAGAGAGGTCACTTACAACCAACACTTTGATGTATACACTGCTAGACTTGTTTTTCATTTTTTACGTACACTCACATTTACACGTCTTCTCTTCCCATAGAAATTTAATATTGGAACTTGCATTTTTCACCTAACAATGTAGATACATTTCTATGTCAGGATTTATATTTTCCATCCTAAAAAAATTATTTATTTATTTATTTATTATTTATTTAAAATATATTATTTATTTTTCATGAGAAACACAGAGAGAGAGGCAGAGACACAGACAGAGGGAGAAGCAGGCTCCCTGCAGGGAGTCCAATGTGTGACTCAATCCCTGGGCCCCAGGATCACTCCCTGAGCTGAAGGCAGGGGCTCAACTGCTGAGCCATCCAGGTGTCCCTATATTTTCCATTTAAAAAATGGTTGTATAAAACCACATTACACTTTTCTGAACTTGTTTGTTTTCAAAATAGTACCATAGGGGTGCCTGAATGGCTCAGTTAAATATCTGCCTTCTGCTCATATCATGATCCCAGGGTCCTGGGGCTTGTCCCTCTCCCCCTGCCTCTTCCTCTGCTTGTGCTCTGTCTCTCGGTCTCTGTCTCTCTCTCTCCTTCGCAAATAAATAAAATCTTTTTTTAAAACCAGTACTATACTATACCAATTTTAGCACATTTTCCTATCTATTTCTTGTTAATACTCAGTAGGCTAGATTCCTAGACCAGAGATTCCTGAGTTAAACAGTGATAACACCTTGAATGGGTATTTCCACTTCGTCTTTCCTAAAAGTTTCTTTCCCTAAGAATTGTATATTTTGTTTCCTAAATAATACAGATTTATAGTCCCATAATCTATGTATAAAAGTGCCAGTGTTTTTCTACATGCTCACAAATAGTGGTTATTACTAATTTTTTTGTCACCTTAATAGGTAAAACTGGGATTTCAAAGGTTTACTTTGCATTTACATATTAATGGCGGTTGAACTTTTTTCAGGTATGTGTTGAGCATTTATATTCCTTCTTCTGTGAATAATCTTTGTTTGTTGTTTATTACTTTGAAGGAATACTATATATAAATAATTAATGTTATAATTAATCCCTGTCTATATTATGTGCTGCATATCTTTCTTGTGGCCTATTACTGTGTTATTAAAAATACGTGATGTCTTTCACCATACTGTAGTTTTAATTGTTTGATAACTATCCATATGATCACATTTTCAAATTTGTTCATCTTTTCTCTTATGGCTGCTGGTAAACTTATAAATGGTGTCTATACTTCAAGATTTAAAAAAGAGTTCTTTATTCTGTATTTTCTCTAAAAAATTTTACAATTTTAACCTGTTCATACCTTTATTAAATCTGGAATTAATTCCTTGTGTAAAATGTCAATAATAATTTGTATTCTAAATAAATGGGTAACCAGTTGTCCTAATACCAATTATTACTAGTCTAATCCATCCATTCTCATCAACTTGAAATGTGCCGGTCTTATCCCAATTTCACATAGCTACATTAACCTATTTGCAGAATCTTTATTCTGTTGCAATAGCCTCTTTGTCTATGTCTGTCCTGGCTCCCCAGTGTATATTACCATGACTTTGTAGCATACTTTAATATCAAGTACAACAAATATATATATTTTTTAAAGATCTAATTTTTTTAATTTAATTTTATTTTATTTATGATAGGCACACAGTGAGAGAGAGAGAGACAGAGACACAGGCAGAGGGAGAAGCAGGCTCCATGCACCAGAAGCCCGATGTGGGATTCGATCCCAGGTCTCCAGGATCACGCCCTGGGCCAAAGGCAGGCGCTAAACCGCTGCGCCACCCAGGGATCCCAAGTACAACAAATATTAATTCTTAAGTTTGCCTTTAAATATTATACTTATGTTTCCAGGTAACCATTAAAATTCACTGGTGTATTTGAAAAACAAACAAAAATCTAAAACACTGAAAATGTTCTTTGGTGTCTACACTGCTAAATATTGCTAACTCTAGGAAATAAGTTTATCTATTTCTTTTTCCTATCTATGTAATCAAGTCCTTTGCAGTTTTCTGTGTGTGAGTCTTCAACATTTACTGTTAAGTGTAGGCCTGTATGTATTATAAAAATTACTGCTATTTCAGAATATAGTTTAGTTTTTTTAAATAGACACATTTAAATTTTTGGAAGCGAGAGACTACATCTTTGACTTTTAAAATTTCTACTATATCATTCAATCTACTCAACTTTCATACCTCCTCTTCTTGGGACAATTTTGGTAATTTATATTTCACCAGAAAATTATTTCTTCCATGTGTTGGACTTGAAAAACAGACATCCGCATGGTCTCTCAGGCTTATAGCATAAAAGATATCTAAATGCCCTCGTCTTTAAATTGACTTTTTGAAATTTTGAAGTGATTTTCATTTACAAAACATTTAAGTTTTTTTTTACGAATATTTGTTAGTCCTTAGCACATAAGTACTGTGTTTGAAAAATAACAGAGGCCATGATCTTAAATTTTGATGGTTTGTTCTGTATTCCATCTCATAAAGAACTATTGTTGGTTGCTATAGAGATGATTTTGATGATATCACATAAAAAATTGGAGAACAGATTATTAATGCTTCCCATTTAGATACATTTAAAAAATGTTAAGTAAATAAAACAATTATGAATTATTTATTTCAGCAATAGAGAAGCCCTTTTCAGTTCACAGCTCCATGGTAGCAGAGGATGTTAGTTTCTTAGTGAGTATCAATTTTTCTCTTCCTCCTTTTAGAAAAAGATTAAGTAATTCATTCAAAGTCATGGCATTAGTAAGTAGTGGATGGAGTTCATACCTAAACTCAGATTTTACCTGTTTTTAGATTCATATCCCAGACTTCTTTTGTGCATTGTACACAGGATAGGACTCACATGCATGTGGGTTCAGGTTAAGGTCTGGAGAGGAGGGTCTACGTGGGTTGGCACATAAAAGATGAATTGATAATTTTTTTTAGGTAACCCAGTGGGAAAGTATAAAATTACAAAAAGGGACAACATGAACACCCAAAGGAATAAAAGTGCATAGTGTGTTTTAAAAAGTAGCAAATAGCCAAGTGCAAATAAAGCTTAGTTCTAGATTTTCTGTAGGCATTTGATTCATATCTCTACTCACAGAATCTTGCAACCATATAACCATGAGCTACCTAGTCAAATCTCTGAAGAGGAAACATGCCACAGTGATTGAGCTTGGCCAAAAGACTTAGTTTTGAATCTGAACTCCACCATTTATTTATTTATCCTTCCTTCCTTCCTTCCTTCCTTCCTTCCTTCCTTCCTTCCTTCCTTCCTCCTACCTAGTTTTGTGTACATACACAGTTGTCTCTGAATGCTAATTTTATAATCCCCAACCTTAGTGAATTGTTTTCAATTTTTTAATTATTTTTTATGATTTTTCCTAGGGTTCTTCTGGGAGACTATCATGATAATTTAACTTCTTTATTAATTTTTTTGAGAGAATCTCAAGCAGACTCCACACTGAGCTTAGAGCCTGATATAGGGCTTGATCTCAGGACTGTGATCATGACCTGAGCTGAAATCAAGAGTTGGATGCTTAACTGACTGAACCATCCAGGTGCCCCTTTATTAATTTTTTTCTTTCTTTTTTTCTTTTCTTTTTTTTTTTTTTTTTCTCAAATGTTACTGCCTACTACCTCCCATTTGATATTAAATACCAAAGAGGATGGAGGTCATATATGCCTACATTCCTAATCTTAATGGTAATGTCTCTCATAATTTTCTATCAAGTAGAATGCTGAATTTGAGAATAAGGATTTATACTAGTTGGATACCAATTCATATTTTCATTAGTACTTTTTAAAATTTTTTTATTATTAATTTTATTTTTTTATTTTTAAAAATTTATTTATTTATTCATGAGAGACACAGAGAGAAAGAGAGGCAGAGACACAGGCAGAGGGAGAAGCAGGCTCCATGCAGGCAACCTGACATGGGACTCGATCCTGGGTCTCCAGGATCATGCCCTGGACTGAACGTGGCGCTAAACCACTAAGCCACCCAGGCTGCCCCCCACCCCCTTTAAAAAAAAATCAGGAATGGCAATTGAATTTTGTCAAAGACTTTTTTTGCAACTCTGGAGATGATCACAATGGATTTCTTTGTTTCTTTGCTTTCAGAAGTCTAATATTAGACAATATCTTTCCTTATTATTTGGTCTTTTTCCCTAGAGACCATGAGGAGAGGTGTGTATGTGTGTGTGTGTGTATACACATGCATGCATATAGATAGATAATATTAGGCAAAATACCTATTCCTCCCATTCTTTTTTTTTAAGATTTTATTTATTTATTCATGAGAGACACAGAGAGAGAGAGAGAGAGGCAGAGACACAGGCAGAGGGAGAAGCAGGCTCCATGCAGGAAGCCTGATGTGGGACTCAATCCTGGGACCGCAGGATCATGCCCTGAGCTGAAGGTAGATGCTCAACCACTGAGGCACCCAGGTCTCCCCTATTCCTCCCATTCTTGAAGCAGTATATTTTTCTTCATTTTGAAGTCTCATTTTTAGTAGGATATGTCTTGGAGTTTCTGGCTTTGTATTAAATTTACCAGGTAACTTCTGGCCCTTTTATCATGAAAATTCATTCTTCTTTCATTTCTGAATATTTTCTGAATATTCATTTCTGAATATTTTCTTGGATTACAGCTTTACGTATTTGTTCCATTCCATTGTCTTGTTTTCCTCTTTAGAGACTCCAGTTATATACATTTTTTTTAAGATTCTATTTATTTATTCATGAGAGACAGACAGAGAGAGAGAGAGAGAGAGAGAGAGAGGCAGAGACATAGGCAGAGGGAGAAGCAGGCTCCATGCAGGGAGCCTGACATGGAACTCCATCCCAGGTCTCCAGGATCACGCCCTGGGCAGGAGGTGGTGCTAAACTGCTGAGCCACCCGGGCTGCCCTATATACATTCTTTATCTTCCATTTCAACTACTTTCTCTTTGGATATTTATAATTTATCTCCTTTTTATTCCCTTGCTTATTTTTCCAACTTTGTTCAGAATTCTTTAATAGATTTAATTTGAATCTATCCTCTCTTGGGAGAATGTTATAACTTAGTCTTTTTTTTCCACCCTATTTCCTTCCTGGCTTTAATCAATTCTTATTTTAATCTTATTGTTTTATTATCCATTTGTACTTAGACTTTAAAATCTCAATTAAGTTTTACCTCCCCCTTATTTCCCTAAATTTAACTGAATTAATAGTTAATTCAGTTTGGAGTCAGGGTCTTAGATCACTTTTCTTTTTTGCTCCATGTTTGTTTTTGTTTTGTTTTGTTTTTGATGGGGAGAAGGAAAGTGTTCATAAGCTTATTTTAATATATTTTTTTAAATTTATTCATGATAGACATAAAGAGAGAGAGAGAGGCAGAGACACAGGCAGAGGGAGAAGCAGGCTCCATGCAGGGAGCCCGATGCGGGACTCGATCCCGGGACTTGAGGATCGCGCCCTGGGCCAAAGGCAGGCACTAAACCACTGAACCACCCAGGGATCCCCTGAATTTTATTTTAAACAGTGGCTTTTTATAGGCGGAAAACTTATCTCTTCAAGCCCAGTGTGGAAGAGTTGAGGTAGTTTATATGATTCCTGGTTTAAGCGCACCTTCTCCTATCATTGTAGCAAAGTAGAGTTTCTTTAATGGATATTTTTCTATTTTGGTATCCATCCATTCTGTCCTATAAACTGGAGTGATTTTTGTTTTTGATATAATGAGCATATAATATCCTCACTCAGTATACTGCTTGCTACTATTTACAAAGTCCCCAACAGTTCCTTTGTGACTGGAAATTTGGACCATGGTAGGTCATTTGCTCATATCTTAATAGATTTTAGGTACAAATTTAAAAGTACTGCCACTTTTCCTTGAAATTACAGGACTTTCCCTTTGTATTCATTAATTTATACTTCATTCAGTTATTATTCAAATAGCTCCTACAATGTCAAGTATATATTAGATACTATTCATGAAAAGGTGTGGAAAATATGACTCTTATTTTCTGTGACAATAGTCTTTAAAATTTTGCCCACACATTCTGTCTTTAATATTTAGAGATTCCAATTTCCATTTTCCAATTTTCCATTTTCAATTATCCTTAAACTGATATTTTTATTCCATTTTCTAGCAAATATTTATCCTAACTTAATATATTTTATATTTACATCCTTTAAATATGTTTTCAATCTTTTTTGCAACAAAGATATGAAAATAGTTTATTTTTTAAAAATTTTCAGTGGCCATGGTTGTTCAAGTCTTATTCTTACAAATAAAAGTAGTAAAAACTGGACAAAATAAATTTTGATAGTCATAAAGAATAGTTTTAATCGGAAATATATATCTTCACAGCATAGGACAGGTTTTCAATTGGTAGTTTAGTGAAACCAATACTTGTTAAATAACAGAATGAGGGAAGCAATAGAGGAGCCCAGAAGGAGGAATAAGGCATTCTCTCTGGTTGCTCTGGGAAAGGCTTCTCAGAGAAATTGCCATTTATATTGGACCTAAAGGATTAAAAGGCACCTTTTGGCAAATAAGGTAGAAACATAAAATTTTAAGTAGAGGGAACTGTGTATACAAATCTTAGAGAAAGAGAAGAATATGGCCTGTCTAGGCAACAGGTATTTTTGCACATGATAAATCTGTAATGAATATGAGATATCCAAATGAAATCTGCTGCCTTATTGGCAAGTGAATTTAAGAATGTAGCATCTAGTGGGATAGGGTAGCTGTTGATAAATTGTATTCAAAGTCTATAAATTAACTCAAGCTTTAATATTTTTCTGCCTATCTTCACTATGTGAGCTCATATATACATATATGAAGTATATAATAAATTTATATATATGTATATGTATGATAATATATGTGTATATATTATATACAAACATATGTGCATTAATTTGATATTGTTTTCTATTTCTTTCTTTTAGCCTTGATGACTTGATTTTTTTCCCTTGTAACCTCTTTCCTGCCCTTTGGAATTTATATTTCATAGCTCAGTCTATTTTTCAAGCAAACATATTTATATACCAAAATAATATAATAACCAAGCCTTCTTAGGTGAAGAATAATTTCCCTCCTTTGGCTCATGGTTCACATCTTCGGTCCTCAGACATACCACCCTGTTGGTGGTCCTCAAGTAATGGAAAACCATGGTTTGCCTAGTAGTGTCTACTGTTGTGGATAATGATAAGCTTCCAGCAACTCACATGATCTTTTTTAAAAGTCTCTCTTGGGGATCCTTGGGTGGCTCAGTGGTTTAGTGCCTGCTTTTGGCCCAGGGCGTGATCCTGGAGTCCCGCGATCAAGTCCCACATTGAGTTCCCTGCATGGAGCCTGCTTCTCCCTCTGCCCGTGTCTCTGCTTCTCTCTTTCTCTGTGTCTCTCATGAATAAATAAATAAAATCTTTAAAAAAATAAAAATAAAAGTCTCTCTTGTCTATGATGATAGATAAAAATTGAATGTCCTTTCTTAAGGAACCTTAGGTCCTAAGAGAAAATCCAAAGGCTCTGGTTATGTCCTCCTTTTTGATACCATGAAGTTCTTATATTCACAATGCCAAGGTGAGAAAAGGGCTTTGTTTTTCTGTCATTACTTCTTTGGGTGACAAAGACCACAAATTCTCACACTTGAGAATGACAGGAGTTTGACATAAAGCCAGTATCCTTCCATAGTGCTTTATATGTACTCTAAACCTTTGCATTCTGAAGCCACCCTCGTTTAACTTTAAATCAAAAAGAATACCAGTGTGTGACAAATGACCTGGATACAAAATTTAATTGGAAATGAATTTGAAACTAAATGCAACTAGAAATAAATTACGTGTTATCTTGCATTTCAGTAAGATGTGTTATGCTTAAAGAATTGTGCAACGACAAGTCAAAGGATGGATGTTACAAGATTATTTGTGAAAGCAAATATTTAATAAAGAAACTAAACCATTAATAGGATTAATGAGGTTATTTAAATGATGTCTAACTCTACATTAAATATTGTAGACTACACAGCATAAAAAAGGATGTTATAATAGTTCTGATGGCTAGTTTTCCTGTAGTATCTTTTGTATGTCAAACATGGTACCAAGTGTCTCACATATATTAACCCCTTTAAGTCTCAAAATTACCCTATGACATAGGTGCTATTATCTTCTTCAGTTTGCCAAATAAGAAGCTGAAATAATTAGATAAAGATATTTACTCAAAGCTACACAGCCAGTGCGTGATGGATCTAGAACCAAACGTACTGACATGGAAGAACAGAACAATATTTTATGAAGAGAAAAAAAAAAACATAAGGTACAAAGTGAATGTGTAAAGTATAATTTACATTTCTGTAAGAAACAAATGTGTGCTTGTTGGAAACCTGTGTTAGTAAAAGGAAAACCATACTGAAGTAGATAGAAACCATAATACTACACAGTGGGATTTAGATGTTCGGGTTTCTACTTTTTGCATGATATACTACTGTATGCCTTCTAAAAGTTTATTATAATATACATATGTTTATTTTTGCAGTTCATGGTTTTAAAGTAATTAGAATTTGAATATATTCAAATATATATTATATATTATTTTCCATATTATTATATATTATAATATGGAAAAAAACCTTAAGTCATTCTTCACACCAATGTGGAAAAGAAACATTACAAACCTTTGTTTATACTGATAATGATTAGTTATTTAAGTATTTGAAAAATACTATTTACCATCAAAAATACTATTTTAAAATTTCTTTCTACATTTTGCTGCAGTGATTTCCTTCCTCCAGTCCCTTTGCCTCTTAATCCTCTCATTGCATTTTTCCCCCATGTTAGTTTTCTCATGTGAGAGAAACACATTTCAGACGTCACCATCTGGATATCCATTTTTAAAGTTTATTTAAGTACCAGAGGATGTTGCCCAGAACGCAAAACTCTTCCTGCTTAGATGAGACTAGCTATAGTCCGAGAGAGCTCTTTTGTCTGGCATGGTTAGAGAGGACAAAAACACAAACCTCCTTACTGTAAACAGTTGACACTATACAACAGTATCTACTCAGCTGACATTCGATAGACATTATTTATGGCATCATTCTCCATTATTTTAGGAGATTTTTAAAAATTAATACTGTGTATCCTGTCTTTCCATCAACCTACAGTTTGTGACAAATTAATTTCCGTGGAAACTGATACAGGGAATGTGTAATTTGTTGAGATGTTGTGAAATAAATTATGTAATGAAATAGACAAAACACGTAGAGACACCCATTGATAATTCGCTTTCAACAATGTTAAAGCAGTGTCTAAACATATTTCATCATAAATTTTTTTGTTGTGTTAATTGGTAGCAAGTTTTGCTTTTTTAAGGGGTAAACAACTTTTCGTAAAACACGAGTGTTGACTCAGAAGGATATAAGAATTTAAACAACTATCAATCAGTGTTTCCCAGACACTTCTATCTGTCTGTATTTTGTTATGACTTGAGAATCAACGTACAATCCATTCTCTAATACGCAAAGCAATATATCCATTGGTCTGCTAGATTAAAAAGTCATAAACATAAACATAATGGAATATGCATCATTTCCTTTGGAATTTATGAAACTGTTTTGCACAATTCCCTAAAGGGTGAGGGAAAAAAATCAAGCAATCTTTGATATGCAATATAAACAACTCCCCAAAGAAATCACAATGACTGTTTTTGTTTATTTTTGCTTTAAGTATGCAAATGTATTCCTTATCTGTACCTTAACTTTGGCTACTCATAAACATCCATTGCACAAACTAGAAAAAGGCCTTATTTATGAATTAATTTTATCCTTTGTTGTCAGAAAAGAGAAATATGAAATGGGAAATAAAAAGGGAGTAAGGAAATAGAGATACTAAGTTCATCTGAACTAGGATAATGCCCATATAAAAAGTCTTTTTACAATTTGATATAAATATTAAAAATAAGAATTAGTATTAGAACTATACCCTATATACCATGTTAAGATATAAAATCATGTTAAATAATTGCATTTTTTCCCTAAAATATACTCACATCTTCCTTTCTCTTCTTCAGACAGAGAAATGGAAATAATGTCACTATCCTCTATTTTTGCCTTATTAACCTTGTGTTCATTGGTGTTATATTATATTGGATTCAAGAAATATAAAAAGAATTTATTTTTCTTTTTTCAAAAGAAAAAATAGACAATGCTCCTTACCGACACACAGGACTGTTCTTCTCCACTACACAATTCCCACCATTTCTGCAGTAACCGAATGGGCATTCTAAAAAGAAGCATCACAAAACCCACAGATTGTAAATATTATTAGGAAGGAGGAGGACATATTGCTGTTAATCACTGCATTAAATCTAGCCACTGAGAATATATTGCTTCCCAGTTGCTAAAAGTGCAAGAATTCCCCTGTGCTCCACAAATTTGTTCATTGGCCCTTGCTGCGTTCATCCTCTTCACATGCCTGAGTGGTGAACCACAAGAGGATACTTTTTCTCTTCCCCTGGATTAAGTAAAATATACTTATTTAGATCATGTCTACATGACAAATTTGTGATTATACTGAAATTTGTTCTTTAATGCAACATGTATTGTCTTCAGTTCCACACAGTAGTCACTAACATGGCAGACAATGCTTTGCATGGAGGACCTTGACTTTTTGGCAAAATGTCACTTGTGCATGTGCACATCCTACATCCTACCTTTGCATCCATGACAGACATCAGCATAGCTCAAATTGACCTTCATTGCCCTGGGCCTGCTCTTTTGCTGCTTGTATCATTCCCTCCTTCAAGGCTAGCATTAATGTTTACTTTCAAAGATAATTTGCGTATAGATTAAAAAGAAGCTAGATAGGGGCACCTGGGTGGCTTGGTGGTTGAGGATCTGCCTTTGGCTCAAGTCGTGATCCTGGGGTCTTGGGGTCCTGGGATTGAGTCCCAATCAGGTTCCCTGCATGGAGCCTGCTTCTCCCTCTGCCTATGTCTCTGCCTCTCTCTCTCTCTCTGTCTCTCATGAATAAATAAAATCTTAAAAAAAAAAGAAAGAAACTAAATATTGTCACATAGGTATGACCCTGGAAATGGTTGGTGCCTTTAGTCCTTCAGGGTTCTTTTTTTTTTTTAATATATTTTTTATTTATTTATGATAGTCATACACAGAGAGAGAGAGAGGCAGAGACACAGGCAGAGAGAGAAGCAGGCTCCATGCACCGGGAGCCCGACGTGGGATTCGATCCCGGGTCTCCAGGATCGCGCCCTGGGCCAAAGGCAGGCGCCAAACTGCTGCGTCACCCAGGGATCCCCAGCCCTTCAGGGTTCTTTACGGTCTTGATCCTCACATTCATCCTGATCTGAGAAACCTGTTGGTTTCTCTACTCAATACCCAAATTGCTTTTCTTCGCTTTTTTTTTTTTTTTTTGACACCTCCTCTCTTGCAGGATACCATTCTTCCCTGGTTGGGCTGTCTTAACTCTAATACTTGATAGAAACCTCCACTTCCTCTAACTTGTAATTCAACACATCTATTCTGAGCATCTGTTAATGTCTGGCACTAGGCTAGGCACTAGATATGTAACAGTAAATAATCCAGGAAGTTTACAAAGTTGTTAAAGCTGCAGGCACCAGAGCCAGACTGCCTGAGTAAGAATCTCAACTCAACTTATTAGCTGTATAATATAGGATAAGCTAATTAATCTCTCTGTGCCTCTGGTTCCTCTCTGTCACACAGGGTTAAAAATAGTACCTATCCCAGAGTTGTTGAGAATGTTAGAAAAACACCCAGCTCATAGCACATGGTTAAGAAATGTTGACCTAAAAAAGATACAGTTGTGATCTTTGCTCTTGTTGACCTTCCAGCTTCATGGAAAATACAAACAAACAAACAAAAAATGACTGGGGCATTAAAATACACTATTAAAAGTAATATAATTTGGAATGGATATAACAAACGTGATGGGAGTACCATGAAGAGCACCTAAATCAAATTTGGGGAATAAAGAAAAGCTTTCCAGAAGATAATCAGGCATTCATTTGGGCAGGTGTGTGTGTGTGTGTGTGTGTGTGTGTGTGTGTGTGTGTGTTTGTGTGTGTGTGTAAAGATAAGAATAAAGACTCAAAGGCTCAAGAAGAGAGTGGTGTGTTTGAGGACCTGAAGGAAGTTCAGCCTGATTGGACTGATAACATGAAGAAAGTATGGGAGAAGGTCAGAGCCACACAGGGGCCAGATCATATAGGCTGAATGAGGAGTTTAAACTTTAACTTAGGAGGCCAGAATATTAAGAACGGAGGTAGATGTTTCTTTCTTTCTTTCTTCTTTCTTTCTTTCTTTCTTTCTTTCTTTCTTTCTTTCTTTCTTTCTTTCTTTCTTTCTTTCTTTCTTGATATTATTTATTCATGACAGACAGAGAGAGAGAGAGAGAGAGGGCAGAGACACAGGCAGAGGGAGAAGCAGGCTCCACTCAGGGAGCCAAAGTGATATGGTTATCATGTCTGTGATATAAAGAATATAAAGAATAAAATTTCAGTGGTTTCTTTTTGCTAGAATCAGAGATAACACCTGCATTTATAAATCTTAAAGTACTTGGTGATATTCTAAGTATAACATCTTTAACATCTCAGGACAGAGCTACTGAGAGCCACAACCTCCTTTTTAAATCTAATTTTGATGTGTGTTGTATTACTAATCTATTCAGTTTTATGGTTTTTAGAACCCATCTTTGCAAAAATAAAATGCCCTATGGATATTAAATATTTATAAATTTAGTATCCTCCATGGTTCTGAAGAGTACATTATACTCTGAAATAAATAGAAAAAAAAAAAAAACACGACACGGGACTTGATCCCGGGTCTCTAGGATCTTGCTTAAAACAAAACAAAACAAAACAAAACAAAACAAAACAAAACAAAACAAACAAAAAAACAAAACAAAACAAAACAAAACAAAACAAAACAAAAAAACACGACATGGAACTCGATCCCAGGTCTCCAGGATCACACACCGGGCTGAAGGCGGCACCAAACGGCTGGGCCAATGGGGCTGCCCAATGGTGTAGCTGCCTTTTTTCTTTTTTTAAGATTTTAATTTATTTATTCATGAGAGAGAGAGAGAGAGAGAGAGAGAGAGGCAGAACACAGGCAGAGGGAGAAGCAGGCTCCATGCAAGGAGCCGGACGTGGGACTCGATTCCAGGACTCCAGGATCAAGCCCTGGGCTGAAGGCGGTGCTAAACTGCTGAGCCACCCGGGCTGCCCTGTTCCCTGTTTTAAAAAGACAATTCTGGATCCAGTATGTAAGATCAACAGAAGGGCTAAGACTAAAATTCAGGAGCCCCGTTAAAGGTTTGTTGTAATAATCTAGTAAAAATGATGAAATGAATGAAAGGGATGTAGTAGGAGGTGAGAATTGTGGGGATCTGTGAGATATTTAAATGTTGGGATTGAAATATACAGTGATAATTTGCAAGAGTCAAGGGTGGTGTTCAAGTTCCTGGCTGAGCCACAGGGTAATTGGTGGTTTCATTCACTGAATTGGGGGATTTGTAGGGAAGGAAGAATTTATAGGGGAAAATGCTGGCGTTTTAGGTACCTAAGGTGATATGCAAGGAAGTATTCCTTGGCCAATATTATTTGCAGGTCTGAAGCCCAGATAAAACATAGGCTAGGGCATGAATTTGAAGCTTTGGATTTCTCGTTCTGCCTTTCAGATATCATCACTTTTCAGGCTTGCCCCTCAGAAATCACTTGATCACTTTTTAGGCGTCATGGGGTTACAAAGATACAGTCTTTGTCTTTACAGGAGCAGACTAACCTTAGCAGAGAGAGAAACAATTTACTTGGGCAGAGAAAAGATAATGATAATGAACATTAATAGAAAAGTAATAAGGAGAAACAGAAATTTTATATAGGAAAATATCCATTGGAAGAAGACTTTGAAGGGCAACTAGAGAGAGTCTGATTGTGGAGCTAGTCATTGAACATTGGGAAGGGAGTGGAAAGAGGAAAATCAGGGTAAGAGGGAAGTTGCAACAACAGGGAGGTGCAATATACCACATGTCCAGTGTCCTTTATGTTTTCAAAGGTTTCCAGTAATTTGCCCTTCCAGAGATATCCAGCTGGCACCTGAACAATGTGGGGCTTGGGGCACTGATCCTCGCACAGTTAAAAATCCACAGATAACTTTTAACTCCCTCGAAACTTAACTACTAATAGCCTACTGTTGACTGATATCATAAATAGTCAGTAAACATATATTTTGTGTGGTATTTCTATGATATACTGTATTACTGCAATAAGGTAAGCTAGAGAGAAGATTAGGACAATCATAAAGAAGAGAAGTTGCACCTACAGTACTATACTGAAAAGACTGCATGTCAGTGGGCCCGCACAGTTCAAACCCATGCTGCTGAAGGGTCAGATGTAGTTCCCATCTTGCCTTCCCTACTTTTCCCCGTTTAATTATGACAGGGGAGCTATACCCTGCAGGCTTCTGGGCCATGCTCTGCTAAACAGAACAGATGTGAAATTTCCTTCATAAACGAGAAATTAGCTGTTTTGACTAAAAATAGCCCACCAGTATGGTAAAGCATAAATAGCTACAAACCTTTCAGATAAACCATTTTATAGTCATGTTTGGTCTTAAGTACAATTTTAGTCTTCCTTATATAAGGGCTTTGTTTTTATAAGAAAAACCAGTAGAGTGTCTGATACTGAACTACATCAAAATACATACAGCTGCATATTTTTTTTCTGGGGTCGTTAATATTTACTTTGATGGCTGAGAGTAAATCATCGGCTTGCTTTACATCAAAATAATTCTGTGGAAATTTAAATATGCATTTTATTACACTGTATAATGGAGCACAGTGGAAAGGACACAAGCATTGGCCAGAGCAAGGAGTAAAATTTGGTGTTTTGGTGGGGAGATGATTTGTAGTTTACCTCCACAAGGCATTCTTTTCAGTTTCTGCTTAGACCCAGGTTCTTTATCCATAAGATGCAAAGACATAGTACAACATATTTTCACCTTACTCAAAACAGTTTATTTTTATTTTTTTAAAATATTTATTTATTTATGATAGTCACAGAGAGAGAGAGAGGCAGAGACACAGGCAGAGGGAGAAGCAGGCTCCATGCACCGGGAGCCCGATGTGGGACTCGATCCCGGGTCTCCGGGATCGCGCCCTGGGCCAAAGGCAGGCGCCAAACCGCTGCGCCACCCAGGGATCCCTCAAAACAGTTTAAAGCAGGAAACAGATGAAATGGGGAGGGAGATATCCATGACTAGTTAGCAATGAAGGGATTAAATACTTCCAGGAGATAAGTAGATAATTCTCAAATGGGAAGTTGGATTCTATGGGGTTGATATTAGAATTAGCCTGAGTTCCCAGACTCTTCAGCCACATCAGTGTCTCACTGATGTTTTGCATTGGTTACTGTGACCATGTATCTGGAGGCCAGTAGGACTTAACTGACTACATAGAAATAGCATTCTAGGAAGAGTTCAAGTTCAGTTCCACTCTGGTGTATCACCCTAGAAAAACAGGAACACATATAAACCAGATGCGTGTGTGTGTGTGTGTGTGTGTGTGTGTGTGTGTGTCTGTGTTGTGTGGTCTCTTTCAATGTACATGGAGGCTTGGGAAGTGATAGCTATTGCATGGATCACTGAGAAGACTGACAGTCACCTGAGTCCTGGTTTTGCCTCATTGGTACATGGCTCAGTTAATGGGTTGTGTGACTTCGGGCTAGGTACTTTAAAGATAAGGTTTCTCATATTTCAAGTGAGAATTATATCGCCTTGCTTTCTAGGGCTGCTGAGAGGAGTATAAAATGAAATGTATTTATAACATTTCTACACTAGTGAGTGGTATGCACAACGTATTAAATCATTGTTCTCACCCAGCTCTCTATATTTGGGGATTCTTTAAACTGCCCATGAAACCTAACTTCTATTACCAGTGTCTCTCTGGCTTTTCCTTTTCCCCTTTACCATTATGAGCACCATTACCACTTTAATTTACTGAAAACCTGCTCTGTTTTAAGACTATCCTAAGAGTTTTGGCATTACCTCATTTAATCCTCATAACATTGTGTGGTATACCCATATATATCCTTTTTCACAGAGGAGAAAAACTGGTTAATAATATAATTTGCTGGGATCCCTGGGTGGCGCAGCGGTTTAGCTCCTGCCTTTGGCCCAGGGCACGATCCTGGAGACCCGGGATCGAATCCCATGTCGGGCTCCTGGTGCATGGAGCCTGCTTCTCCCTCTGCCTATGTCTCTGCCTCTCTCTCTCTCACTGTGTGCCTATCATAAATAAATAAATAAAATTTAAAAAAAAAAAAAATAATATAATTTGCTCAAGTTAATAGAGAGGGAGCAGCAGATATGGAACCCAATTCTAGTCCTCTAACTCTCAAGTCTGTTAGTCTAAAAATGTCAAATGATCTGCTGTTCACATCAGAATTTCTATAACTCCCTGCTATTCCGATACTATGATCATGAACTTCTTTAAATGGTAAGGTATTTATGTACATTCATGGATTAAATATACACATATACAACAACTTGCACATAGTTTTGGTTTATGAATGGATCTGAGAGTCTTCCAGAAAACCAAATGGTTTGATGCAGTAAACCAAATACCCAGTGGGCACAGACTGTTCTCTTTATCTTGAAATCCCAGCACAGGGACTGCAGGGAAGATTAACTATGGCTTAGAAATTTGGCATAGCTCTATAGGGCTTCGATTTGGTGTCTGCTTCAAGTACAAAATGTTCTTGTTGAAAAAAATAATAACTTTAACTGAGGGAATTCATTTAAAATAGAGCGAGGGGGGTGAAGGAGAATGGGTGAAATAGGTGAAAGGGATGAAGAGCACACTTATTATGATGAGCACTGAGTAATGTATGGAAGTGTTGAATAACTACATTGCACACCTGAAACTAATAAAGCACTATATTGAGTCTCCTGGAATTAAAATAAAAAAGTTAGTCAAAAAATAAAACTTTTGAAACATTATTAGGTGTTACTGTTATTGTTATTAAATATATATTAAATCATATTCATAAAATCTCATATTACAACTTTATATTTTTTTCAAAGATTTTATTTACCTATGTGAGACAGAGAATGAGCATGAGTGGTGGGGGAAGCATGGGACAGAGGAAGAAGCAGGCTCCCCGCTAAGCAGGTAGCCCAACATGGGGTTCAAGCCCGGGACCCCAGGATCATGACCTGAACCAAAGGCAGACACTTACCTGATCGAGCCACCCAAGCACCCTTACAACTTTATATTTTTAATACTTTTTCCTAATTCTCCTTCACATGGATGATTGTCATAATACGGTATAACCTTAGCATAACTTTCATTAACCTCTGCTACTACAGATGACTGGATAAAGACTCCCAATTTAAATTAAGCCAGGCACATTCTGTTCAATAATTTTCTGTTGCATAAGCAACCAAAACTTGAAAATAACATGCCTTTCTAACATAACTTGAGAACAAACAGGCCTTGTTGAAATATACTTAACCTGCAACACTTACACAGGGCCTGAGGTCAATGTTCCCTTTAATAACTTTACTCAGGTGAGGGTAGGCCAGATGCTCACCACCTGCCATGTGACCAGGGACATTACTGGATGCTGTCAGGATTGGGCTCATAAAGCCTATGAAATGCCATCCATAAAGGGATATGATGTTTGGAAAGAAAGAGGAGGGCAGCCCGGGTGGCGCAGCGGTTTAGCGCCGCCTGCAGCCCAGGGCGTCATCCTGGAGATTCGGGATCGAGTCCCATATCGGGCTCCCTGCGTGGAGCCTGCTTCTCCCTCTGCCTGTGTCTCTGCCTCTCTCTCTCCCGCTCTGTATCTCTCATGAGTAAATAAAATAAAATCTTTAAAAAAAAAAAAAAAAGAAAGAAAGAAAGAAAGAGGAAGGTGTCATGGGCATTGACACATCTTAGTGTGTTAGTGTGGATTAAGCTTAGACACATTTTTTTTAAAAGATTTTATTTATTTATTAATGAGAGACACAGAGAGAGAGGCAGAGACACAGGCAGAGAGAGAAGCTGGCTCCATGCAAGGAGTCCGACGTGGGACTCGATCCTGGGTCTCCAGGATCACACCCTGGGCCAAAGGCAGTGCTAAACAGCTAAGCCACCAGGGCTGCCCACTTAGACACATTCTTAAACACAGAAGCATTGACTTCATCATATTTGTTTGACAAACTAAAATAAGCAGAGATAATAGAAATAGAGAACAAAAATATAATGTGGATTTTATTTCTGAAAACGGTTTCATTAATTCTTTATATTACTGTAAGCCAGTAGCTGGGACAGTACGACCTATATTTTATAAATGAACTATGAATGAACTGGTGAATGGCTAAACTAGATAGGGCAACCAGAATGTGCTCTCTATTATCACTATAGGTTGTCAATCCCTCAGGATGAATGGCCAGTCTTCTGTTTTTCTGACCATATTTTTAAAGGCAAAATATGTAAAATCAGACAATAAACCATAATATGTTATATTTGTTCCCATAGAGAACTGTCCTGAACAAAATCTCACCTTTATGCAAATAAGTTTGGGTATCATGTATCAGTGCTTTGTCTTAGTGGTTTCAAAGAATGAAACTAGCTCATTAATATCTTTCTCACTCTGAAAAGAAAGTGAAAGCATTTCCTTTTGGGTATCAATCTAATGTATAAGAATGCCTGGTACAGAAACAATGGCAAAGAGCATTCATCTTTGCATATTTTATGGGACCAGATTTACCTGGTTCTTGATTTCCTTTTGTACTCATAAAATTCAGTGCTCTATGAGTATTCATTTTGGCAGCATGAAAAATAAGACTTTTTTGTACAGTGATTTGATTATAATTATCATGCTTTTGTCACTTATCTCATAATAATCAGATAAAAAGAATATATTCTCACCTAGTTTTGATATTAAATATCTCCAATTTATTTAGAAAATATGATTGAATATATATTTTATTACCAATTTATATTATCTTTTAGATGTGAGAGATTTATATTGACCCAACCTATTATTTCATATATCTCCTACATGAAATAAAAGTTCAATTACTCAGGAGAGATGTTAACAATGGACTGTAATAAATTAGAGAATTTTAAAGCAGTTTTGATAAAAGTATACTCACAAACATACATTATCAGCTCTTATAAATATTCTGGGGTCAGGAGAGAAAAATGTTCAAAAGTCAGTGTAGGGCAGCCCCCGTGGCTCAGTGGTTTAGCACTGCCTTCAGCTCAGGGCATGATCCTGGAGACCCGGGATCGGGTCCCACGTCAGGCTCCCTGCATGGAGCCTGCTTCTCCTTCTGGCTCTCTCTCTGTATCTCTCATGAATAAGTAAACTCAAAATGGATGAAAGATCTAAATGTGAGACAAGATTCCATCAAAATCCTAGAGGAGAACACAGGCAACACCCTTTTTGAACTCAGCCACAGTAACTTCTTGCAAGATACATCCATGAAGGCAAGAGAAACAAAAGCAAAAATGAACTATTGGGACTTCATCAAGATAAGAAGCTTTTGCACAGCAAAGGATACAGTCAACAAAACTAAAAGACAACCTACAGAATGGGAGAAGATATTTACAAATGACCTATCAGATAAAGGGCTAGTTTCCAAGATCTATAAAGAACTTATTAAACTCAACACTAAAGAAACAAACAATCCGATCATGAAATGGGCAAAAGACATGAACATAAATCTCACAGTGGAAGACATAGACATGGCCAACAAGCACATGAGAAAATGCTCTGCATCACTTGCCATCAGGGAAATACAAATGAAAACCACAATGAGATACCACCTCACACCAGTGAGAATGGGGAAAATTAACAAGGCAGGAAACCACAAATGTTGGAGAGGATGCGGAGAAAGGGGAACCCTCTTGCACTGTTGGTGGGAATGTGAACTGGTGCAGCCACTCTGGAAAACTGTGTGGAGGTTCCTCAAAGAGTTAAACATAGACCTGCCCTACGACCCAGCAATTGCACTGCTGGGGATTTACCCCAAAGATACAGATGCAATGAAACACCGGGACACCTGCACCCCGATGTTTCTAGCAGCAATGTCCACAATAGCCAAACTGTGGAAGGAGCCTCAGTGTCCATTGAAAGATGAATGGATGAAGAAGATGTGGTCTATGTACACAATGGAATATTACTCAGCCATTAGAAACAACAAATACCCACCATTTGCTTCGATGTGGATGGAACTGGAGGGTATTATGCTGAGTGAAATAAGTCAATCGGAGAAGGACAAACATTATGTGGTCTCATTCATTTGGGGAATATAAAAAAAAGTGAAAGGGAATAAAGGGGAAAGGAGAAAAAATTAGTGGGAAATATCATAAAGGTAGACAGAACATGAGAGACTCCTAACTCTGGGAAATAAACTAGGGGTGCTGGAAGGGGAGGTGGGCGGTGGGGGGAGTGACTGGGTGACAGTCACTGAGGGGGGCACTTGATGGGATGAGCACTGGGTGTTATTCTATAAGTTGGCAAATTGAACACCCAAAAAAATAATAAATATATTATTAAAAAAATAAAAAATAAAAAGATAAAAGTCAGTCTAAAGCTTAATAAGTTGACTTTTAAACATGACTAGATCATGCAAATAGGGAGCTTTTATGAAGAATTGGGAAAATTTAAAAAAATGTTAGGTTATTTCCTTATTTTAGAAACCAAGCAATTTGCATCAAAGAGATTTTCAAATACTAATAACTTTAAGTTACATTAAATTAAAATTAAGTGTTCGTTTTTTCTTTATTTGGGGACATCTTTTATATAGAATAGGCATGAGTTCATTATGTTATATATTTATAAGTTTATGTGTGTAGCAATGTTAGTATTCTTCCCACCCCAAATCAATAATAGAAATTCAATTATTCCATACTTGCAATTATTTAGAATTTCAAGTTTTGATGTTTTTATCATCTACATGGTTAAATCACTGGCTCATATTGTAAAGAATATTTTAATGGAAATAGAGTACCTGAGCAGCTGGATTCATCAGGCTGGAAATCTGCGCAGTTGGCAAAACCATCACAGCGCTCATGAACTGGGATACAGCTGTTCGATGAAGTGCACATCAAAGCACCATCAGAACAGCTCTCATTGGCTGGGGAAAAAAAAAGAATCATCTCTTTTTTAAGTGAATTTCTTCTAATGAAATAAGACAGTTTATTGTGTCATTCCTCATCTTTCGGTCCTATACTTAAATTATATAATTCTTTCTGATTCTTCAAAAAGTTTGTTGATAGAATCATTTCCCAGCTGTGCACTATGTACTATTATACTGGTATGTATGTATAAAGTTCACTATGTGTATACTATGTAGTCTGAATTGATTTTAGACTAGAATAAACTATGTCAAGGCAGAGCTCCCTCTATTTCTGCTGCCCTCCTAATGTCCCGGGCATTATGTACAACTAAAGTGACAGCAACCATTACTTGTTTGAATGTTCATCCATTTCCACATGGTTTAAGTCATGGGTTGTCTTATAGATCATTGCAGCTCAGTGCCCTTATGACTATGTGCCTTTATAACATGGTGCATTTTACTAATTCCAGAGTCTCTCATCAGCCTGATTTCAAAAGACAAGCATAAGTCTTGCTGGTAAGACTTGGGTTGTTTCAGAAAAATGACTTCACTGATGTTAACTAAGGGTACTGACAATTCTATAACAATCTAGTTTGCCAAGTACTCAACCTCTCTTGGATGCTATTCTTAGTCATGAAACTGTATTTTTGTCTTCCTGCCTCTCTATCTTTTGTCTCATTAGGATGATGGTTTCCTGTAAAGCTGTATATCATGTTTATGTTCTTTTTACAAGTTAGAGCTGAACCAGAACAGAACCCTTCATTCCAGGCTGCCATCAGGCATTTCTTGTCTCCTATTTGCTTGAGAACCTGGAAACCAGCAGGCTTAGGTTTCAGGCCTAATCTCTGTTCTCTGGTTCCACCTGTTTTGTTCCATGCTGATATTTGTCATGTCTTTAAGACTTTTGATGTGATAGTTCTTCCATCTAGCATTGCTACATGTTTGGAATAGAGGGAACATTGAACCTTGGACCTACTGCACCATCCTGTCAAGAATTCTGGATATATTTCAAAAGCACTAAATAATGATTATATGATCTACACTGATTTTCTGTCCCTGATCCTTTGAGTCCTTCAGTTCTGCAGAGAGAAGCAGAGGGCAGCAGTGTACAGTCAAGGCTTTGTGGTGCCTAATCCAAGTTCAACAAGAACAATTCTGCCTTTCTCTGACTTACCTAATGGTGTCACATGCAATACCTGATTTGAACATTTTAATCCAAACCTGCTGCTAGAGTTAAAAAAAAAAAAAAAAAAAAAAAAAAAGAAGAGAAGAAGATTGACCTGGGAAGTTACTTCTACTAGAATAAAGACAATTAAGTTCAAACTTCTCAACCTAAATTGATATTTTTAGAAGACTTGGAAATAAGCATCCCCATGGATGGGTCTTACACAAATTTTGTCAGTATTAATCATGATTTTTTTCTCTCTTTCTTTTTTTTTAATTTTTATTTATTTATGATAGTCACACAGAGAGAGAGAGAGAGAGGCAGAGACATAGGCAGAGGGAGAAGCAGGCTCCATGCACTGGGAGCCCGACGTGGGATTCGATCCCAGGTCTCCAGGATTGCGCCCTGGGCCAAAGGCAGACGCCAAACCGCTGCGCCACCCAGGGATCCCTTTTTCTCTCTTTCAAGTATATTTATGGGCTGGAATTTTTGGAGTTATCATAGGTTATTGACACAGTTTGACAGCTGCCTATCAAAATTAATTTTCAAATTGGACATGAAATGTTTTTAAGAGTCTTTCCATTGATTAAAAAAGCCAGTTCTGAAAACTTAAGTGATACTTTTCACTGAGTAATCCTGAGGTGCTAGAACATCAGTTCCTGCCAGTAAATATCATGGAGCTGCCACTACATTAAGACTTTATGCTTAGCACTTCAACTGGAGACTGCAGGGAAAGATTTTTTAGAAAGAGTGAATGGAAAAAAAGAAAAAGAGTGACCAGAACATAACGAGCAATAAGAGCAAAATGACAACACAAAAGCAGTTAACAATTTAAAATAATAATAAGAGAAATGCCATAAGGACAGACTTAATTGGTAAAGTATCAGTACAGATAAGTATTATAAAAATAAGAGGTGCCTTTTAGTGCATGAAGTCTGTAAAGACTGAAAGAGTAGAGTCTTGAGATGTTTTAAATTTTCATGTTTCTAATAAGCCATTTAGCAGAGTGGGAACAAAATCTATAAATGGGGGATCAATAAGTTTGACATTAGAACAGTGAGTATAGCAGTTTGCCTTTCACTGGGGAGTTTGTGTAGGGAGGTACTGCAGACAAACTTAAAGCACAGGACTGAAACCAGATTGTAGAAATGTCTGAGGTCTCTGAAGAGATGTCTTTAAGCTTTTTCAACAGGTTAAATGATTTTAAGATCTACATTGACAAGATAAATGATATTGCAAACCAAGTAAACTAGGAAATAGAATGATCTTCCAACTCTTATAAGATGAAGAGTTGTATGTAAAAAATGAATATGTATGTATATACATGTATGTTTGTGTATATATACACATTGTTATCACCGTTGTTTTGCATTATAAGGGGCTGAGAAATCAGATTAGTGTTACAGTTTTATTTAAGATTTATTTATTTATTTTAGAGAGAGAACACAAATGGTGGGACAGGGGGCAAAGATAGGGAGAGAGAATCTCAGTCAGACACTGCTGAGCATGGAGTCTCAATGCAGGACTTGATCTCATGACCCTGAGATCATGACCTGAGCTGAAACTAAGTGTTGGACGCTTAACTGATTGAACCACCTGGGCACCCCAACAGTATTAAGTTTTAAATAATACAGTATGTTTAATTTGTATACAAAGATGATAGATAATACGCATCTACTATTGAAACATTATTTCAAACACTTCTACACTTGAAAATGCTAATCCATTCACATACCTTCACTCAATTTCCTGTGTGACTGATAACTTATTTTCAAGTTGACTATACAATGAAGAGCTCTACCTGTAAATGGCCTAAATCCTCAGCTTAGGCCCAAATAGTATTGAAACACATAAAAAAAATGTAACAAAATAAATGGTTTCCAGTTATAAAAAGTCTTCCTTTTCCCCTTTATAGAAATTTTATATCTAAGAGACACTGTATGAAATTAAAAACAAAAATCTTAGTTTCTATGGCATTTAAAATAGTATTAGACACTGTATGAAATTTAAAACAAAAATCTTAGTTTCTATGGCATTTAAAATAGTATAACATTAAAGTTAATAGATATTTATCAATTTCCTTCTAAAAGTAGATGGCAAATAAGTTATGAATGCAATTAATATGTACCAAAACCTACACAGCAAAGGACATTGTACTGAATATAGGAAAATTAAACCATTACTGTCCTTTTCTCCTTATCACTACATACACAACAAAGAAAAATTCCAAAAGTACTCCAAATAATCTATATATAAAATTTAGAGGAAACTTAGATTTCAGAATTTCCCTGGACAATATCTACTTTCACCACATTCAAACATGATGGGTTAATGTCTATAAAAACACTTGTCTCAATCTGTCATCCTAGAGATTGACATTCTTTCTTACCAAAATGAGCCAAGTAACACAGAACATTCTGTGGCTTTTAGCTTATTCATTCAGGTATTAAACATGCATTAAATATAAGCAATTCATGAATGGTTCACTGGAGTTACTTTCCTAAAGCAAATTCTCTTTTATAAATTATTGTTGTTACGTACAAAATATAGACAAAAGTAAAGTACATGTGTCTAGGGATGTATATCCATTTACTATGAATATGAAAGCACATGTATGCAGTCCCACATTTCAAAAAGCAGAGTGACTATGATCTTGCATCTTGAGAATGAAGGTTGTCAGCCCTTCAAGGCATGTCCACACCTAGCACAGAGCAGGATGGATATTTACTCTACCCTTGAGCTAAAACCAACTACTACTCTTACTGAAATATCTTAGCAGTTTAAATAAGTTTTATAAATAAGTTTAAATAAGTTTTATAAAACTACAAAAACAATTTAACAGGTAAAGAATAATAATTTATTATGTGCATTATGCAACTGACCATATTCATCCAATTCTTCAGTAACTCTGGAAAATAGACAATCACCATGGTTTTAATGTTGAATAAGCTGAGGAACACTTTTGTGAGAAGCTATCAAATGCAAAGTGATGATCTTTATACTATCATAGAGAACCACCATAGGATGTTGGGATCAAAGCTAACATATTGAAAGGCTGATCATAAAAATATTGATGATAAAGGTTGACCCACCAATCTGAAGAGCCTGACCCATTTTAAATCTTCTAAATGGCAACCAACTTCATAAGATACACTGACTACTATTGGAATATGAATTAATGGTAGAAAGTGGGTAGACTATTTGCTTCCTCATCTTTTTCAGTCACATCCATCATTGACAGATAGCTTCCAGTGCCTCTCCCAAAACATTCTGCATCTTCCCTCTCTGCTCAGAATCCAGAAGCCTGAACTATAAAGGGCACATCAACACACCTCTAACCCTCTAGCTTCTTCTTGGTTTGGCTGATGTATAGAACCAGCAAGAGGTAAAAGGGATGGAAGAGGCTGTGAGATCAGCATGGGCTAGCTGTTCTCTGACCTTTTACCAAGTAGCCCTCTCTGATTCCAGGTTAAGACACATCTTCCCTCTCACATCCTTTGGGTACTAACAGCTCCTGCTTTTACTACCTAGTGTGGTTTCCTTATGCATACTATCTCCCTATAAATAAATAACCTCTTTATTAAAATACTCTCAGATTTTACAAAATCAATGTACCATCTGTGTCTTGTGAGGATACGACATCGGATGAACTGGAGGAGTATCAGTAGAAGAAAGCTCCTAACTTTGTGCTATTTTTCTATATAATTAAACCATACTAGTTTTTTCTCCTTTTACAGGTTTATATAAACATTCTGATTACTAGAACACTTATTTTTACAAGAATAAAAGGCCATTTGATATTGATTTCCCTGCTTAAATTGTGACCACTTCAGAAATCTTATTCCCACAACATTTAAACATGTGCAAGCCTCTCAAAAACAACTTAAAAAAAAAAAAAAACTTATTCCTCTTCTTCCGACTACATCACATTCTAAGTGCCAACTTCTTGGAAGAGGTGTCTATAGTTGATTTCTCTGTTTGCCTACTTTCTCTATTAAAGATTGGCTTCAGAATTCTGGCCCCCCTGCCCACCCAAGTTTCCTTTCCAGGATCACCAGGAATTCTGTTATGCTTTTCCTAACCCATATGTTTTAGGCCTAATCTTACATGATCTCTCAGAAACATTCCAGCCTGTGAATACTCTGTATTTAAGGCTTTATACGTTTCATTTATGGTTGTCACTCTCTTACCAGTGTCCTCTCATGTCTCTGACCACATCTCAGGGTCTTTCAATGTTTGTTTTCTCTTAACTGTCCTCTACCTTTTGTTTTCTTCTCTATCCTCTATATTATCTCATCAACACCTACAGCTTCAAGCATGTATGCTGAAGGCCATGTGTCTTTATATATCTTGCTTTATCTCCTTCCTGAGTTCCACTTATCCATTCTGAATACATCTTCAATACTTCCATGTGGATGTGTCACAAACCACAAACACAACAAGTTTAAAAGTGAGGCCACAATCTTCCCCTAAGCAAAGCTTCTCCTCCCATTTTCCCCAGCTCAGGAAATGGCCCATTCTCTGTCCTGTTGTCCAAATCAGGAACTGCAAACTATTCTTGATTACTTTCTTTTTCCTCTTCATCTGAACGTTTCTAAAATCTAGTCAAAATCTTTACTTCACACTGTTATGCAGTCAATTCTTTGTACTTCAGCTGTGACACCTTCTAGCCAGCCCTGTGTCTCACTCCAGTGCATTCCATGTACTACTTGAATGGTGGGTGTCAGTTGCATGATGGATGAGGAAGGACTCTTCAAAGTCTAGTCCCTGCTCATCTCTCAAGACTTATTTCTACATTTCTCACCACAAACTCTATTCCAATTATACGAAATATTCTTCAAGGCAAACAACTTTTTCTCAATTTCTGGACTTTTAGTGGAATCAAGCACTTCTATACTTTACTTGCCAAATGACTACTGTCTTTCCAAATTTGCCCCTGCAATCACTTCTCTTACTAAAGTTTACAGATTCCCTAGCACCAAAAGTATGACCTACCCTATGTTTTCAATAACATTGGGTTTATCTCTGTCACAGAACTTATTTTATCCTCAACTATCACCTTCAGTAATATATCATGAATCCACAATCTGAGCCGGTCTATGGACATCCATCTGTATTGTCAATGCCCACAACAATATGTGGCATAAATAACATTATTAATGAGACCTTGTGAGTGAATAAATAGCTGTGAGTTTAAAGAAAATACCATTCTAAATCAATAGGTAAGCCCAGAAAAAAAACAAAAACCTAGTATATCTTCAATTGTGTGAGTCATCATTAGGAGCTTTTATTCTGTAAATTTGCCCTAGCATTTTTCCCCTAATTTTCACACAATTTTCTTCATAGACTCATAACTTAATTAAATATTTCAGAGATGGATGGAAGCAATACTTTCACGATACTAGATCCCAGCATGGGCTTATTTCCCTTTAGGAGTAGAACTTCACATGTTACTCCATCATCAAACACCAGGTTCCCAAAGAGTGTTTGAAAGTATAAGGATACTGTACTTTCCTAAGCTTCTATTTAAATAGCATTCTTATTTGAAGTCAAATATCATATGACTCTATAGAACTTAATAAGATTTCTATCAACCAAATTACTTAGAGCCCTGATGGGAATAGGGATAAATTATTTGGCAGGCTTTTTCTTCTTCATTCACTTCCATTTGTTTACTTTCCTCTAAGAAAATATTATAAGACTTGACAAGTTGGCTTTATTACATAAAGAATATACATGTAGGAAATAACAGGGGAATGGAATACCAATCTCTAAGCCTAAACTAGGAAAGGAAGTTCATTTATTTATGACTGAAATCTTTAAACATCCAAATGCTGTATCCCCTTTCTTGTATTCATCTGTCCTCCTTTTCTAATACTTATAATTCCGATGCCCACTCTAAACAAGACACTAAAATAGCTTTATATTTCTTTCAAGGTCCCCTTAAAGTTACATTCAAAGCTGTTTTTTACTACTTAAAAAAATTGTGGTCATTAACATGTGGTTTGTGTAGCTCTATCACTGCAACCTATGTCAAAATATAAAATACAATATAATGAAACATCAAGCAAACAAATAATTAACGAGATGGTAGCGGTGCTTTGACTCACCATGCTTTTGTACTCACCTTAATGATTTGTGTAATTCTTAACCAACATTCTCCCTTCCCTCTATGAAATAGGCTAGTTATAATAAAAGTAGAAAGTGCTGAATACAGGGCTGAGGATTTTCCATATATTTTCTCAAATCTTCACAGTTCTATAAAGCAGTATTACATGGATGATAAGACTGATTCTAATAATGTTCTCAAGCCTGCACTTGCAATAAGTGATAAGGATTATATTCAAAACCATGTCCTTAGGATTTACTTCCATGAATCCTTAATCACGTGACATCTTCCCAGGTAGTAGTCCAGGTCCAATCCCTACCTACATATCTTCATTAAAATGAATATTTGCCTATGTCTCTTTGCTTGATCCATCTTCATAAATACATTGGGAAGCAATTAAAACTACATGTCCTCAGTCATTTCCACAAACATTTGTTAAAATGGTAACAAGTCCCATTTATAGGTGTATCCAGAAACATCTAAAAATAAATTTAACCAAGGAAGGGAAAGATCTGTATGCTGAAAACTATAACACATTGATGAAAGAAACTGAAAACAATGAAAATAAATGGAAAGATATATCATGCTCATGGATTGGAAGAATTAATTTGCTAAAAGGTCCAAAATACTCAAAGCAATCTACAGATTCACTGCAATCCCCATCAAAATACTAATAGTATTTTCTACAAGACCTATTTATATGGTACCAAAAAAGACTCCAAATATCCAAAGCAATTTTGAGAAAGAAGAACAAAGCTGGAGGTATCACAATCAGATTTCAAAATATACTACAAAGCCGTAATAATCAAATAGTATGGCACCAACAGAAAATCAGATGCACAGATCAACAGAACAGAATACAACACAGAGGTAAGCCCATACATATAAATAGGCAATTAATCTATGACAAAGGAGACAAGAGTACACACCAGGGAGAAGACAGTCTCTTCAATAAATGGTGCTGAAAACTGGATGGCTACATGCAAAGGGATAATTCTGAAACACTTTCTTACATCACATACAAAAATGAAGTCAAATGGATTAAGGACCTAAATGCAAGACCTGAAACCATAAATTAAAAGAAAACATAGGCAGTGGACTTTTGGGCATTGGCCTTAGCATATTTTTTCTGGATTTGTCTCCCCAGATAAGGGAAACAAAAGCAAATTTATCAGTTTGAAGTACATGAAACTAAAAAGCTTTTGCACAGAGAAAGAAACTATCAACAGAACTAAAAAAAAAAAAAATACTAAATGGGAAAAAATATTTGCAAATGATGTACTTGATAAGGGCTTAATATCCAAAATATACAACTGAACACATACACATACACACACACACACACACACGTAATCAGATTAAAATGAGCAGAGGACCTGAATAAGACATTTTGCCAAGGAAGACATCCAAATGGTCAATGGACACATGAAAATTTGCTCAACATCACTCATCACCAGGGAAATACAAATCAAAACTACAATGAGATAATCACCTCTAAGATTGATTAGTGTCAAAGATAGGAGATAACAAGTGTTGCCAAAGATGTAGAGAAGAAGGAACACTTGTATTGTTGGTGAGAATGTAAAATGGTACAGCTCTGATAAAAACAAAACAAACAACAACAAAAACAAATACTACAGAGGTTCCTCAAAAAATTAAAAACAGAACCACCAGACAATCTAGTAATTCTGCATCTGGGTATTTACCCAAAGAAAACAAAACACTAATTCCAAAGGATATATGCACCCTTACATTTATTGCAATAAACATAGCCAAGATGTGGAAACAAACCAAGCATCCATCAATAGATGAATGGATAAAGAAGATATGAAACGCACACACACACTAGTAATATAAACGATAAAAAACAATGAAATCCTGCCATTTATGACAATAAGGATGGATCTAGAGGATATTGTGCTAAGCAAGTCAGTCAGACAGAGGGAGACACATACCATATGACTTCACTCATATGGATAATCTAAAAACCAAGCAAAAACAGAAATAGAACCATAAACACAGAGAACAAACTGGTGGCTGCCAGAGGGGACAGAGGTTGTGTGGTGTGCAAAGTCAATCAAGGAGATTAGGGGATGCAAGCTTCCAGTTATAAAATAAATAACTCATGGGGAAGAAAAGTACAGCATAGGAAATGTAGTCCGTAATACTGTAGTAACTTTGCATGGCGGCAGATGGTAATAAAAACAACAAAAAAGATAACAAATACATAGGAGCATCCTCCACATAAATGGCCCAGATGTAAATAAAAAAGGAAATCAGGTAAGTTTAACAGAAATTAGTGTGACTACAAACAGAATGTTTCCAGAATTCTAAGCAAAGTCTACATGCTTTGATTAGCAACAAAATACAAGCAACTACGTTACTAATGATAGAATCATGGTAAGACTCTAGAGAACTTTGCTTCATCTGTCAAGTTCTCTTTATAATTTCCAAACTGCATTTCTTCCCTGACACACTGAGTTAGTGAAAGTAACTCACAGCAGCTGGATTCATCTTCATTAAAGTGTCAGTCGGACACTCCATCACATAGCAGGAGAGATGGGATACACTCGTTGCTGGAGCACTGGATCTCCATTTCACCACAGCGCTGAGGAGGGGGGCTGAGAGAACAATCCATTTCATCAGAGCCATCTATGCAGTCTTCCTGTCCGTTACATTTCCCTGGAGTGTGTAGATACAAGAAAACTGATGGGCTTCACAGGATGATGGCTGGTGGGGGGGGAGGGGGCACAGGACCTAAACAGAGAGCAAGTTGTTTTCATATTAGGAGAATTATTGCTCTGTCCGGTGTTGAAATATTACAGGATACATTTATTCCTGGGTAAAAATGAAACATTATGGTAATTTAAATAAATTAATCTTCAATTAGGAATGATGTGAGCTCCACAAAACATCCAGGTGTTATTAGAGACTATGCCCCATCTTAACCTTAGAAACAACATCCTTTAAAAAATGACACTTTCAAACTAAAGAAGAGATTTTGGTTCGTGTGTTTTAAATTTGACCACTACATCAGATTTCCCTTGAGAGTGAAGCTATTTTACACAGTAAGTTAAGTACTTTGGAAAGCTGCATTCGCAATTCTAGAATTATGTGAAGGAAACTGTCATTCGACCAGTAGGTAGTTTACAAACTTTTTGTGGCCTCCACTTGGGAAATTTGGCTCCTGAGACCCTGGTCAGGGCTGAGTCACAGAAATAGACGTCTGCCATGAGTTTGTCACACTGCTCTAGGCCCTTGGGTCTTGATGACAGCTCAAAAGTCATGTGCTGTCATATGGAAAGCACCAATGAAATCATAATGGATGGCAAGATACTGCCCTAGCAGGAATCTTGAAGATAATGTGGTTCAAATCCAATCGCCTTATTTTACAAATGGGGATGCAGAGGCCCATAATAATACTAGTTTATAAATTTTTATCACATGAAACTCTTCTGCAGCACTGGTTTGTTTGTCTGTTTGTTTGTTTATTTATTTATTTTTGCAGCACTGGTTTAAATCAGCTCTAAGCCAAAACTTAAAGCATGAGCAAAGACTGATGACTTGCTACAATTTTTAGAAGTCAGAAATATATGAGAATATACCTAATTGCATTAATTTGCTGGAATATTATTGGTGCAATGGTTCTTAAGCTTCATATTATCTCTTTAACAGTTGTTGATGAACCTGTCAGTATATTAAGGGGAAAAATAGATAATGGTGGGGACCAGTTCAGGAATAGTTTTGTGTTCTTTACATTTTAGAACAACTTTTATTCATATTGTTATTTAAATTATATATAAGATTATATATTCTATCTTATACAAAAGATATATAATTATAATTACACAATTATATAGAAGATATTGATTATATATTATATATAAGATTATATAAGAATAATTTGTTGTATGTATTAAGATGCTGTTGTGAATTTCTTAAAAAAAATGAAACTTTAAAGTTCTTTCTCCCGACTCAATCGAGTAGTGGTAATATATGTAGGATATATTTAGACTCAAACTCTGTGGTGAAAGCCATATATTTGCGGGAAATTTTCCAGGAAACCACCTTATTGGACTGGGCTAAATGTATGACTTTAAGACACTGCTACCATGTTTTTATCTCACGACTAACAGGTCATAGTGGCATATACACTTGTAGTGCTCCGTTGTACGCATCAGAAACTCAAATTTAGAAGGTAAATTGGATTTAAGCTTTTGTTTTGTTTTGTTAAAGATTTTTTTTTATTTATTCATGAGATACACAGAGAGAGACAGAGACACAGGCAGAGGGAGAAGCAGGTTTCCTGTGGGGAGCCTGATGCAGGACTCGATCCCAGGACCCTGGGATCACAACCTGGGCCAAAGGCAGATGCTCAGCCACTGACCCACCCAGGTGTCCCTGGATTTAAGTTTTTATATCTTTATACCTACACACACACACACACACACACACACACACATCCATTAGATTAAACTCACATTTAAGGAAAGGTAGACATTCTTAATTTGATTTTTTTCTAAAATATTTTATATGCTGAACTTTCATCTTTACGAACTCATCAAAGGTTGAGAAGTTTGAATAAACTGCATATGATAAAAATTTAGAATCAGATTTCATTATACACCTATTACTTAGATGAGGTACCAACCTTTCTGAAAAAAGAATACAAAGGAAGTAATTTTTCCATATTCCAAGACAAGCACAAATTCCCAGTGCTTCTCCCCTGTTCAGAATGAGGCATATATGTGTGTCTGTGTGCATGCACACGCACACATGTGGGTGTGTTCCCCTACATTTTCCCTTACATTAGATACGTAAATATAAATAATACCTTTTATTTGGAGGAATTATTCAGAATTATTTATGGCAAAAGGTACTCAGAGCTCACGTCCTTCTTTACAAGGAAATTGGTAGACTTGTCCTGCCTTTTGTGGATTCTGTCTTGGGCTGAGGTTTTTCCACCAAGATTAAGGTGTTTTATCCCACAGCTGCCTGGCAGGGGGGATTTGCAGACAGCTCCCAGAGTCCAACCCTGGGAGTTTCCATCTGAAGTTACAACCCCTCCCGGGAAATGGCTCCATTCACTGACTGGTGCACTGGGGATAGACAGGCCCAGCCCCTGCGCCTCAGCCAGGGACAACTATGAAAGGGCCAGTGCGGCTCCAGAGCCCCCATGGCATGGGCTGAGGCCCCCCTACGGCACCTGCATCGCACCTGAGCGTCCCTCCGCCCAGTCCTGCTCCCTTCCTCCACGGGGCTTACTGCTGGGAGAATTTCCAATCGGCTTTCTACAAAGGAATCTGTGTCTCAAGGTCCACTTCCCTGGGAACCTGGCCTCAGATACACTCCAAGCACCAAAACGTATCCGGTTTTAAACTGAATTCCTCTGAATCACTTCCTAAATTTTCGCTAAAGTATTTCTGATGTGAGAGGAACATGAACTTGCATCCCTAGGGGGGTCTAAATAGGCTCTTAGCCAGAAGCACTTCTCCATAAAGCCCAGCATTTCTCTTAAGTCTCTTGTTTTATCTGATGAAAATTCTGTATTCTGCTACACAATATATCTGTGCTTAGCTTGACAGTAAAGTGCTCAGACAGTAAAATGCTCAGAAGTTGCCAGGGGTTGGGGAATAGAAGAGATAAATGATGTTCTCATTCATTTGGGGAATATAAATAATAGTGAAAGGGAATAGAAGGGAAGGGAGAAGAAATGGGTAGGAAATATCAGAAAGGGAGACAGAACATAAAGACTCCTAACTCTGGGAAAGGAACTAGGGGTGGTGGAAGGGGAGGAGGGCAGGAGGTGGGGGTGAATGGGTGACGGGCACTGAGGGGGGCACTTGACGGGATGAGCACTGGGTGTTATTCTGTATGTTGGCAAATTGAACACCAATAAAAAATAAATTTATTATTTAAAAAATAATAAAAAAATAAATAAAAATAAATAAAATCTTAAAAAAAAGAAAAAAAATGAGTGTGGTACAGTGGATTTTTAGAGCTAGGAAATTCTTCTGTATGACACTACAATGGTAGATATATGTCGTGCTATAGACCAAATGTCTGTGTCCTCCCAAATTTCATATGCTGAAATGCGATGATATGTAGAGGTGATTAGCTCATGAGGTGATCAGCCCTCGTGAACATAAAAATAACTCTTGCTCCTCCCACCTTGTGAGGACACAGCAAGAAGGCATCATCTAAGAAAAAGCAGCAACAATATACCTCAGAATCTGTACTTGAGGGACACCTGGGCGGCTCAGTGGCTGAGCATCTGCCTTTGGCACAGGTCGTGATCCTGGGGTCCTGGGATCGAGTCCCGCATCAGGTTCCCCACAGAGTCTGCTTCTCCCTCTGCCTATGTCTCTGCCTCTCTCTCTGTGTCTCTCATGAATGAATAAAATATTTTTAAAAAATCTGTATTCTAGCCTGTATCTCCTATTTGATGTTTTTCTTCTGAAATCTCTATGTTCTAGTTTCTTCAAATCCCTTTTAAATTTCAACATTTAAAGTACACAATACTTTAAGAGTGCCTGAGTGGCTCAGTCAGTTTAGTGTCCAACTCTTGATTTCGGCTTAGGTCCTGATCTCAGGGTTGTGGATCGAGCCACACATTGGTCTCCACCCTCAGTGGGGAGTCTGCTTGTCCTCTCCCTCTGAATCTCCCCCGTGTGCTCTCTCTCTCTCAAATAAATAAAATCTTTAAAAAAGAGTACACAATACTTTGATAAATGTAGTGTGCATAGGCCAAGCACACTGGCCCATTATTTACCATCCCCAGTGAGCTGCTTAGGCAGGTTGTTTAAAACCAATGGACCTAAAGCGCAGTGGACACACAAGGAGCATAGAGCCTTATCAGTGCCAACCTTGGTATGCTGCATTGGAAATGCATGCTGCTGTACCTACATGAGGGGGTAATTTTGTGGGAGAGAGGAACGTGATTAGAGCAAAACTAAGACCTCCAGGAAACCAAGCTGAAAAGAGCACATTCAGGTGTCACTTCCATATGCCCCAAGGGGCACCATCAGGATAGAAAAAAAAGAAAGATAAAGTAAGAGAGAGGGTTGTTCACATTTTGGAGAGTGTGACAGAGGGATGGGAGCAGGAGAAAAGACACTCCAAAAAAATGGTGCACTCATTTTAACAAAATGATTCACTGTTGAACTTAAAGTCACTTCTTGTTAAGTCAACATCTCTCAAGCTGTATCTGATAAGAGGTATTGCATAGACCTGACGCTGGGCAGGGAGATGAGAGGCTGGTGTGAAAGCTTTGTGCATGCGTGTACGCGTACACACACACACAAACACGCACACACACTACTATACTATCTCATAATAACTGTAGGGGAAAGTTCGTCAAGTGAATTACAAGTCTAAAGTGTACTGGGATCAATAATGAAGTAGATCTCATGTTGTAGTTTGCAACTGATTTGTTCTCTATATATTAGAGCTAATTCAAGGCGGTATCAACAGTAAAGCTACATTCACTCACTATATCCCACCAAGTGCGCTTCCTCCAGTGGAGAATAAGTGTGGATGTACAGTAAGCATCTTAAATTGTTCATAAGTCACTGCTGTATTATATTGCATGACGAGTGGATAAGCACATGAGCATTCGTTTTTGTATGCTTCAGCAGAAAATAAGGTAAGAAATGCTGCTTGGGAGTATAGGGAATTTGTATTCAAGTTTGTTTTGAGAAAAGTGATTCTGAAACCAGCAGAAAATTCCACAATTGAAGCTCTTCTGGCACCACCACAAAAAAAAAAAAAAAAAAAAAAGCAGAATCACTACAACTGCAAAAACTGCATATTTGTCATGTCTTTATCCATTTTTTTTGCTCAGAGTTGTGATTTCACATTGAATTTGGCCATTCCAAATCAGAGTTGAAGAAGTTTCAAACTTCATTTGAAAATACCGTGACATTTTAATGTCCAAATAATTGTCATGAAGTGTTGCTCAACAAATATTTCTTAAACTGATGAATAATAAATCAATGGTTTAAATAGTAGTTTTACTTTCCTTGATCTTTCCTTGATCGTAGGCAGTGAGATAAGCGAAATGGATAAAACTAAGAATGCACTGACAAATTGACAATTTCCATTTATTTAATAAGCCACAAGATAGAGTAGATCAGAAAAAATAGAAACTCTAAAGTTCTCTAAAAAGATAAACTTCTTATATATTTAATAAATCTGTAGTTTAGCAACTAAAGCTATCACACATTCATATAGAAACTATGGGTTTTTACCAATTGCTTCAGAAGTTTTATGGGATCTTACGTAAAGAGCTTTTAAAACAATGCTCTCTATATGAATACATCTTCCCTTTTTATTTTGCAGTAAATCTCAGGAGAGGGAAGAGGAAAAAACCAAAAACAAAATACCTGGGATAAAGAAGTTTAGGAACCGACATTGTTGACTAATTTTCCTATTCCTAGTAACTAAGGCATTCCTCTGAACACCACTTTCTATTTCATTCTGTGCTCTGCAGACAGTTACAGTTCCTGACATTTTGGGTATTTCTTTGTCCTCCTACAAGATGTTGGTTCCTTGTTCACTCAGTTTTGGAAGAAGCTGAAATATCTTTCTTATACCAATAAAAATTATTTCATACTAATAATTTACAGTGAAACACTGTGAAACATTCTTATGATTTTCATGTAAGTTCAATAAAAGCCTAAAAGTCTCAAGGATAATCTGATGGATTTTTATCTTGATAATTAATATGTTTAGTGAAAGCAAAATTGATTGCCTATTTTGAAAGGAAAAATATACACACAAGGAATTTCAGTTTTAAAGACCAGGAATTAAGCTCTTGCCAAATATTGCTGTACTTAAGGATATAAATGGTAAAACGCTCACTGTTAAATACATCAGTTATAAATTGGTAATTGTTTATCTCTGCCACATATCTCAATAACAATACTTAAAAAGATCACAAAAAAATTAAGACTATAGGAGGGGAAAATATTGCACATACACACACATAATTCTTCAGAACTTTTGGTTTGAGGATATTTTGAGCTATAATTTTTGTTCATATTTCCTGAAGGATCATTCACAGAGTATAAAAATCTTCATTTCTTTAAATATTTTATTTATTTATTCATTAGAGACGCAGAGAGAGAGGCAGAGACACAGGAAGAGGGAGAAGCAGGCTCCACGCAGGGAGCCCAATGTAGGACTCGATCCCAGGACTCCAGGATCACACCCTGGGCCGAAGGCAGGTGCTAAACCGCTGAGCCACCCAGGGATCTCCCTTTTTTTTTTTTCATTTCTTTTTTCTTTCTTTGTTTTATTTTTTAAATTTTTTTTCTTTTTTCATTAATAATAGTTATCTCTAATTTGGAGCCCTAAGAGGATCATAGTGATTTTCTTATTTAATTTTAATATCTAATAGCTTAAATATTCCTGGAAAGATGGAAGATGACCTTTGTTCGGACTAAAGAAAAACAGAAGAGTGTGGTACAAACAGAGATGTATGGGGAGCATGCAGAGTATAGATGAGTCAGGAGGGCTTATTTGGCTGTCAGAAGGCCTACACGAAAGAGAAAAGCCAAATGTCTGACCAAAGAGACAAAAGGAAAGGATATCTAACAGTTTCCAGAAGTTGGATCCAGTGTAAAAGCTGATAAGAACCTGAGAACAGATGCCAAACAGAAAATAATCATTATTTTCAAAGTGAAGAGCTGTAGCCACTCAAGGCTAAACTAAAATAAGTATAGAAGAAAGCTGAAAGAATTAAAAATGTATATAGAGATACATATAATGCCTTTATATATGTATACGTGCATTTGTACAAATATCATATGTAAGCATGCATGTGTGCACATGTGCCCATTGGTGCGCTGTTTGAAACCATGGAGCTCTTCACAAGTGATGGAAAGAGCGCGGATGATGGGCAACATAAGTGAGAGAGCACACAGGCTGTGGTGGAGGGGTGAACATCCTACTGCCAGAGAACCTGCTCTCCCCTAGCTCACATGGAGCTTGCACACTTGAAAAAAAATCAAGAATATACTTAGGGAAAATCAAGAGCTGAGGAAACAGAACATATTTCAGAACATATTTCCCCCAAAGAGTTATCACTTTTATTCAACATTGACGTTTGCCACGATTATAGTCAGTTCTTTACTAACTAAAAAATAGTGATAGCAACGTAAATGATTGAAATTGCATAAATGAAGAATTTTCTGTCATCATCTAACTCCAAATAATCTAAAACGTGTGTGAATGTGGGAACATATATAAAAATATAAAATGTTAGAGTGTTTTTTGGTCATTTCTTTCTTGTCATGAGGCCTGGAACCCAAAGAGACCCTAGTGGATAACTCATTCCTATTTTATGGTTTCCAGATGGTACAACAGTTCCTGGTCGAATATTTCTATGCTGGTGTGGCTTCTATTATGCACAATATTGGACTAAGTTATATATTTGACCTAATTTAATGCTATTGTTCACTTGGTAGCTCTGGCCCATATTAACTGCAATTTTATTTAACAGTTAAAAAAATTCCCCAAATGCTGAACTCTTGACTTCTAATTTTAAGACCATTATTATTAAATAAGCTTTTTAAATTCATGCTTCGTATTGCTTCCAGTTTACATTTCCCAAAGGAGGACTCCTGCTAAAAAATGATGCTTCAATACCTTACAGGATTAAGCCCACTGTCCTTGCATGATGAAGTACCATTGTCCTGATGCCTGACTCAGCCTCACCTCTCTTCTCCCTATCAAACCTACAGTTGAAGAGGAAAATAATGAATTTTTCAGATAAGATGGTATCATACTCTTTGCTGGCTCGGAAGGAACCAGGAAAGAAAATGCCATTCTCATTCCTGTGAGTGGGAAACCTTTTACTTACAGAAATGTTGAGTATCTTGACACCAATCAATTATTAAATTTTTGTCTAAGTGTAGAAGACTTGAGGTGGAGAGTGGGAAACTATTTCTCCATCATACACCAGAAATATATACAACTGAAGGAAATCGAAAGGTTTTAGGAAGGCCAAAGGAAAGACGGATGATTTGCTGAGGCTAGTGATAGAGAAGACCACTCAGGAATCAAATATAATTCTATGGTGATCTTTCAGAGATCTCTCAGCTGTGTTGTCTTGACTACTTCTATGACCCAACCCGAGAAAGTGACTGTGATCCCATAACTTCCAATTAATAGGGCATCAGCAGTAGAGATAGAGATAAATATAGCTATGTTTAACCATTATTTACTTTTGAGAAATATTAATGAGTAGCTTTATCTCTAAGTTCAGAGTGTTGTATATGATTGAATTATTATTTTAAAAAACACATGATTTTTAAGACTAATTTTTGCCTTTCTGATAAAATGATTAAAAGATTACTTTGAAGTTTATTGGGTTATCTTGCCCCATATGGGATACTTCAGTAGGCATGGCTAATATTACATTAATTGTATTACAATCAGAAAGACCAGACGAGGCAAATAGCAAGGTGAGGATATTCTAGAACTTATGCTGACCTCCTCATTAATCAATCATTTACTCTATCTGGCAGAAACAACCCAGCCCGTCATCTCCTTATACCTGTTTTTACCAAAACTTAGTTATTTCTCTAACCTCATGTTTTCTATTTTGAGCAAGTTTGTATTAGCAAAAAGAACTCATACATATAAATCAATTTATTCTTTCTGAAGCCAAGAAAGTTGTGTTTTTGTTGTTTTCTATTTTTGCCACTTCCAACTATTTCCAGAAAGAGTAACCAGTCCTTTCTGGGTAAAGTGCTGTCACATGCTAATAAGATGGTATCAGAAAAACCGTTATCAGAATTGTTAAAGCCACTTGAATTTTAATTTAAAAAAAAAAAAACAAACTCTTCTTAAAACATTTTTTTTTTTTTTTTTTTTTTTAGTGAAGTAGTGTCACTTTCTTCTTCTATTTCTTAGGCAACAAACAAACAAATTTGTTTTCATAAAGTCTGGATGTTTTCCAAATAACAACATATGTGTTCCAGGGAATCAGGAAAACCATAATAAAAGTAGACTCTAATAGCCCAAGAGAACAAAACAGAGCCAGATTGACCTTGGCAATGCAAAGCTCCCAGAATCTCTCAGACATACTTGGCTTGGTAAACAGTTGGCCCTACTTCTGAGTGAAAAAAAAAAAAAAAGGTCTTAGCAAAGGTTATGATAATTTCCAAAAATGATTAGGAATTTAGAAGAAGACTATTGTTTTTACATGCTAGAGAAAGTACTATATCACTACACCATGCTTTGTTTTATGTATACATTATATTACTTAGACATTAAAGTGTATATTATGTATATATTTGTCATACATACAAAAATATATGTTTATATGATAATATCAGTGCTCACATAAAAGCATTTACCTTTAAGAAGAATAGTAACCTGTGGTTTATCTTCAAGTTCAAAGAGAGGCACTTGTCAAATCCAGCCAGGCTAATGGCATATAGTTCATACTGGGACTGAGTCTTCCATGGTTTTCATTTGGATTTTTCCCCCTAATTAAACAAAATTCCTTCCAGCTTGATGATCAGCAAAAAAATCAAATAAGAACCATCTCATAGTATAATATGCAAGTTTCTCCAAATGCAGACCATGGTGGGGGGGTGTGGGTCCTGCTCACATATGCCTGTCTGGTATTAGCTTTTAATGCCATTTTCTTGTTCTTGTATTTTGTTTTGTTCTTCCTTTAAATGTAATGCCCCTTCCCAGAGCAAGTAGAAATTGTCCCATCTTTTGATAAACGGTGAGGACTTCATGACCCACAATAATAGACTTAAAGGCTAACAATATTCTAGAAGTCAATAAGTGAACTATAATTGACTGATTATCATTTTCTTTCAGCTTTCTTACATTCATCACTATTCATTTTAAAATTAGGCTCATGAGGGCATCCCTGGGTGGCTCAGCGGTTTAGTGCCTGCCTTTGGCCCAAGGCACGATCCTGGAGACGCGGTATCGAGTCCCGCGTCGGGCTCCTGGCATGGAGCCTGCTTCTCCCTCTGCCTGTGTCTTTGCCTCTCTCTCTCTCTGTCTATCATAAATAAATAAATAAATCTTTAAAAAAATAAATAAAATTAGGCTCATGAATTACTAACTGAATCAAAATTATAAAAATGAACCATATATTAAAATTGCATTTTAAATAATTTATGTATACTTGGTATATCACTTTGATATAAAATAGGTATCTATTCTCAGGGCAGCCCTGGTGGCCCAGTGGTTTGGCGCTGCCTTCAGCCCAGGATGTGATCGTTGAGATCTGGGATCAAGTCCCACGTCAGGCTCCCTGCATGGAGCCTGCTTCTCTCTCTCTCTCTCTCTGTGTCTGTCATGAATAAATAAATAAAATCTTTTTAAAAAAAAATAAGTATCTATTCTGTATCACATGCTGACTTGAAATTTATTTTATGCTTTTCTCAATCAACCTAAAAGTTAAAGATCACTCATTCTCACTAAAATTAAAACACACACACACACACACACAAAAACAGGATAATGACAACGGTGACTTTTTTTTTTTTAACACAGAGGGACCCAAAAAAAGACAGAAAATAAGCCATGCAAATCACAAAATACCATAAGATACATAATAGGAGAGTCACAAATTTCAGGCTAAGAGAATCTGCCACAAGGTTTGGCTTCCTGTGGGGAAGTATTAAGGATAAATTCATGACAAAGGCTGCTTTGCTCTGCCCTTGAAAGTGGGAAAGCATTTACACAAGAGGAGGTGAAGGGCAAAGCGTTCCCAGCCAGAGAAGCGGTGGGACCAAAGTCATGGAGGTGGAAGAGTATGGAGCACAGCTGGACAGAGGAGGTGGGGGGGGGGAGGGTCATATTTTAAGGGATTATTTCATAGACACAGATAAGAGTTGTACTAAACGATAAGAAACTTATTTAGTAGGTAATTGAGAGCCTGTAAGCATTTTTCTTCTCTTTTATAACTTCTATGAATTTGTGTATTTTCATTAGTTTCCCCTTTTATTTCCTCTCTATTAGAGTACAAACAGATAATTTATTATTCTTGGTTAGCTTTATAATTTGGTCCATATACTACAGAGTATTGAAGCTTGATTATGATTAAAGAGAAAACTGGCCATCATGCAGACCTGGATGATGTGGAGATTAGATATGAGAGTATAATTTAGGGGACCCCGAAGCATGGGCTTGGTCAGGGACGCTTCTAACCAGCTCTTTTCTGACAGAGTGGTGCAGGGACCACTAGAGACCATTCATAGTGATGGCAGGGGAGTAGATAGACCATTTTCCAAAGCAAGTATTCAAAGACCATGAAATTAGCCAGTCTTACCCACTGATTTAGTTCATTTCACTTGCTTCCCATTTGTCTTTCCAAGTTAGATTCTCAGTATTACATTTAATTTTTGGACCTATCCAAAATCCTTTCAATAAACTTAGTTTCTACTTAAGTTAGTGCAAGTCAGATTCTGTTGCTTACAGGTAAAAATCTTTTTGTTACTGTGTTGAGTAAGAAAGATACCAGATCCACTTTTCTGGAACTTACTCTATAACAGGTACTAGAAGATGAATATTGTGTTTCTATACATGTCAGTAAATTAGATAAATCAGTTATGCAGCCATTACAGAGATCCTACTGAGTAATAAGGAAGTCTTGAACTAGAGTTTGAGCAGAAAATGGAAGGGAAAAAAATAAGAAGGCAAAATCTATAGAATTTGTTGCCTTAGGTGTGTTTAGAGTATGGTAATGGAGAGGTAAAAAAATAAACAAATGAAAAAAAACCACACAACTTATATTCATAACTGCCCTTGCAATCCAAATCCAGTGCAGCACACTGTAGATTCTCAACCAACACTGAGTGAATGAGGGGCAGGCCTGCTCAAGTTTACCAACATACCAAAGAGTGACAGGTCTTCTCTAACTGCAGTGACACCTCTGCTTGAACCTATCTGCCCTCACTCCTGTAGCCCCTTACCTGCCCCCTCCTTCTCTATGGACTCTCTCCCCTTTTTTTTTTTTTTTTTTTTTTTGTCATTCTCTATGCTATTCCCTCTACTTTCCTGATCCTCTGTACAAATCCAGCTGCATGTAATCATAAAATGGAAGATTTGGAAGGGACTTAAGACATTATCTATTTCATTTCCCTGATGACAAAACATGGTCTAAGGAGTTTTAATGATTTTCTCAGAATTATATAATTATTTAGTGACACAGTCATGATTTAGACTTGCATCTCCAAATTGTAGTCCAGCTGTCACCTCTCCATCACTCAATATATGTCTACAATATATATCATGTAATACTTTATGGAACTTCTCTCCCCAGATCTTCAAGTAAGTCAAATGGAATTGCAGTTTATTTGGTGGTATTGCATGCTCCTGACATGTCACTATTGAGGTCCTCACATCTCTGTTTGAGAAATATCGGTTTAATGGATGATTTTCTAAAAACATCTGCCTGAATCAACCATGAAGCAATCCTGTAAAAACTATACCTAGAAGTTCTGGATTTTGGATGGGCATTTGTTTGGAGGTGCTTCTTTTATAGGAAATCACAGAAAGAAGACATGGGTTAATGTGAAAGATCTTACTGTTTGTTGTCGTTTGTTTTTTTAACTGTCCACAAAAATAGAATCTGTTCTATAACATGGTGGTTAATAACCTACTTAGGCAAATGTTAGAAACCCAATCAGTTATTACTGTTATTATGATTATTTAGAATTATAGTAACTATACAGCTCAGATTTCTTAGGCCTTGTATTAAATTAGGCTCTGGAGAAGAAACAGACAAGTCCTCTTGCTCTTGAAGAGCTCAAAACTAGTGGAAAGTGATATGAAATTCATGTATGTATATGTATGTATGTGTATGTACATATGTATGTATGTTTATATGCATGTGGCAAGAGCTAAGAATAAGTAGGGAAAGGAAAAAAAAACTGGAGATAGAGGACAGAGAAGACTTTGATAGAACAGTGACTGGAAGGAACTAAGAATGGAAATGACGAAGAGCATTTACTCTTGGAAAGACAGAGTTTTCCCTAAGACAGGTAGTGACAAAAAAGACTTTGGTTGTCGATACAGGTACATTTAGAGGTAGAAAAGAAACATTGAGGGAATTTGTAACCAAAGGGAGTTATCTTCTATTCAAAGATATAAGAACATTGGCAGAGTAAAGAAAGTTGAAGGGAACAGCTGGGAGACTTGAAGATTGTTGTAGAAGAGCAGTGTCAGGGAATGGGAACCTTGACCATAAGATAAGATGATAAGCCAAAATTTTTTGTGGTCTCAATAAGCATGACCAGCAGCAGCCTGGAAAATACAAATGGTTATAATAACCCAACTTCAAAGACTGATAAGGCCATTAAGACTGAACATGACCTGAATACTTGTATGTATTACACGAAGTTAGTCTGATCAATAAATATGTTAATACATGTGAAGTGCTTAGCACAATGCCTGGTACATAATTATAACCCAAATTTATCTTTAAAAAATTGGATACAGGGGCACCTGGGTGCACAATCAGTTAAGCATCTGCCTTCAGCTCAGGTCATGATCCCGGAGTCCTGGGATAAAGCCCTGCATCAGGCTCCCTATTCAGCTGGGAGTCTGCTTCTCTCTCTTCCTCTGCCCCTCCCCTCACTTGTGCATGCACATGCACATTCTCTCTCAAATGAATAAATTTTTAAAATCTTTAAAAAATAAAAAAATGTACATAAAATAACTCAAATTGCTGATTGAGAATGGAATTGAGATGCTAGATCATTAGATCTGAGATTATTAGGAAAAAAGTATAAAGGAGCTATTTTCTGGAAGAAAGTAGGAAGCACTGAGAATCTAGAATTGTATTTTTTCTTGTTAATTATGTTTGAAAACAGGTTTAAGAGTAGTAATCAGAAAGTAGAGGATATAATGATTAGATGAGGTTTTCAACCCTAAAATTTCAGACAGGATAATAAGATCCAGGATGTTAGTGTGGGAGCGGGTTATGGAAGAAGAATATTTATAAAGATGACTAGAATTAAAGACATCAACAATTTACCTAGGCTGAGTGACCTGGAAGTTGAAATTGCCCAGAATTTAGCATTCAGAGAAAAACCATTTGGAGGATAAGAACCCAGATGTGGGAGTTAAAATGAAGAAACTTAAATTTTTTTTTAAATTTCTATTTTTCTAAAGTAATCTCTACACTCAGCATGGGGTTTGAACTTACAACATAGGGCTTGAACTCACAACTGAGCTAGCCAGGCACCTCAAAAAGAAGAACCTTTTAAATAACCCTGTAAAAATAAAATTTTGAATGAGGCATAGAATAGCCAGAAAGACAATGAATGGCTCTGTTATTTAACATTGAAAATCTGAAGACTTTAAAATGGCCACTGAAGTGGAAGCATCATAAATAGCAGACATTCAGATTTCAGTTAAGGGGATGATTTCATACAAAAAGAGTTATTGATAAGATTCTTGTTTTGACTAAGAATTCTAGATTGTACAGTAGAAACAGTGAGGAGAAGGGAGATGGCCTAGGAAATGGGAGAAAGCTAATATGGATGGAAAAGATAGTTTGCAAGATGGTAGGTGATCAGAAGAATCCTTACCTTGTGCAGTTATTGTGAACCTTTAGAAATAAAGAAAGTAGACAATAATGCTCTTTTAATGAAACTAAACTTTCCTCTACATCTCGTAAGGAACCATAATCAATTTGGCTACCTGGAGGACATGAAAACTTTATGGGCAGAAAGCAACATCTACTGTTCTTCCTTCAGTGTATACATAGTATTGTATCTGGAAACAAATGTTATTCATCAGGAATTCCCAATTCTTCTATATATGGATAGCAAAAACAATACTTGCACACCCCATCTACTGAAGAATCACTTACCTCCAAAGACACATTCTGGGGTGAAAGTGATGTCATCAAGGGCAATAAAGATGTCCTCATTTCCAGCCAAATCAGCTTCAAATGCCACTTTAAATGCACTGTTACTGGAGAGAAGCACATGTCTATACCGCCAACCGCTTCTTTTGTTTCCAATCACTGACCACACCAGGATGTTTAGTCCAGATTCCTCAATGGTATATATCTAATAATAAGGGGGGGGGGAGTCCACTCTTTACAGCTTGAATGTTAGAGATATATGGGCATCCTGGTTGTTAATGAAAGAATGGAATCTGGCAATGTGACAGCACGACACCCTGACTATCATACTTTTTTTCAGTACAAATTGGAGTTACAGAGTGAGTTATATTTTCTTTAAGTAGTCAGACCTCTGTTTGATTTTGTCATGTCTATTTTTATTTTTATTTTTTTACTTTTTTAAGATTTTATATATTTATTCATGAGAGACACAGAAAGAAAGAGGCAGAGACACAGACAGAGAGGGAGAAGCAGGCTCCATGCAGGGAGCCTGAAGTGGGACTCGATCCCAGGAATCCAGGATCACGCCCAGGGCCAAAGGCAGGATCTAAACTGCTAAGCCACCCAGGCTTCCCTTTCATGTCAATTTCTGTGCATCATAGTAGGCGAGGCCAAAACCTGTAACTGTCGTAAGATTCTAAAAGGCTGGAAGAACTATAAAACTAGAATTTCTCATTGCTAAAGGACTTTGTCCATGTTTTGCCAAGGTTGTTTTAAAAGAAGAGAACATTTATAATAAGTGAACATGACTATGTACAAGCCATTTCAAAAGCCAAAGTAATGCACAGGACATATTTACTATTTGAACAAATGGGGAATCTTCCTGAATTAATTAACATCAATATCCAAGACTTTTTAAGTATAAGGACTAACAGATTCAATAAATAAAAGTGAAATAGCCATAAAGTTAGCTTTGAAACCAACCACCAGGTCAAGTTCCAGTAATCTTTAAACAGTAAAAAACAATTCAAAACAAATTTTAAAAATGCCATTTCCCACTGCTCTTCAAAAAAAAATCTGTATTTTAAACAACAAAAACACACAAGGTTGTAAATATATTTTTTCTATATTACCTTTCTATACCTAAATTATTTCCCTAGAATAGTAATGTATGTTAGCAATCACTTACACAACTCTTTCTTTTTACATGGGAAAAATATGACTCAGAAAAAAGAAAACCCATGAATAATTTTCTTCTATTGAAACAGTTTTCGCCCAATGACATTCTTCCCTACTAAAAAATTATATTTTCTCATTTTTCTCAGCATCTAAATTTATCTAAGGATAATTTATCCTACAAAAGTTTATCCAGGGACACCTGCGTGGCTCAGCAGTTAAGCACATCTGCCTTTAGCTCAGGGTGTGGTCCTGGAATCCTGGGATCCAGTCCCACACCAGGTCCCCGGCATTGAGCCTGCTTCTCCCTCTGCCTGTATCTCTGCCTCTCTCTTTCTGTGTCTCTCATGAATAAATAAATAAAATATTTTTAAAAAAATGTATCTAAATTTTATACTATCAGGAGAAAATTACTACTCCTCATTCTGCTACATGTAATGATACTATATTGGCATTCCAGAAATTTTTCCAAGAGCCACCAAATTATGTAGAGCCAGAAATTAGCATGCTATTAATATTCACTATTATAAAAAATCTAAGTCAGAAATCCAACTATTAATGGAAGATTAAAAATCAGTAACAAGGGATCCCTGGGTGGCGCAGTGGTTTAGCGTCTGCCTTTGGCCCAGGGCGTGATCCTGGAGACCCGGGATCGAATCCCACGTCCGGCTCCCGGTGCATGGAGCATGCTTCTCCCTCTGCCTGTGTCTCTGCCTCTCTTTCTCTCTCTCACTGTGTGCCTATCATAAATAAAAAAAAATTAAAAAAAAATCAGTAACACAATATGATGATCACAGAAAAAGAAAAATAGAAAAACTTGCCCCAATCTGGAAATCTGAAAAGTGAGATTTAATATCAATGGTATGGAAAAGCACACATTTTGTAAGCAAAAATTAGTTTTTATATTGATTCCTCAATACATGAAATAAACTAAGATTCAGTATGAAGAGATTTTGGCTCAAAACTGCATTTCCAGTCTCACACATAAGCACTCTAAGATTTAAAGCTCTAAGATCAGGTGGGTACCTATTTCTCAAATTAATACAAAATTCCTACATTTTTAAAAAATTAAAAAGGTAAGAAGCTTCCAATTAAATGTGATAGCAGGACAACTTTATAAAGTCAACCTAAGTTGAATTATCTTTTTTATCTTTATAAATCCTGGCTTACAACATAAAGATTTAAAAGGGGATGGCTTTATTTAGAACTCTTTTTCCAGAAAAACCAATTCCGAAAAACAAATTACATGAAAATACAACCCAATACTTTCTTTTTTCAAAACCCTAGTGTAAATGTATTTTGTTAATTTATCTATTTTTATTGTTTTTCATTTCATTTTTCTCTCTGCTTCAATCATGTTAATCTTCAGTTAATCTTACTTGCTATTGCCAAATTCCATTTCCTTCATTCTCCTTTTACTCTGCTTCTCCTAAATCCATAATGACATCCCCTGCCTGTTCTCCCTCCCCCTGTGCCTTTATGAGCATTAACTGTCTAATAGACTTCACCTATGTTACCCATTATTTCACCATACAACAGTCCACATTAATTCTCATCAATTTCACTAATTCACTAATTAATTCCAATTAAACTTTTTGACAGTCTCAAGGGTTGTTTCAATTGTAACATGTATTTATAATGCTACTAACATATTAGATTGAATAATTGCATGTTATGTACAGTGTTTCTGTAGCTACAATGGCCAATGGTAAAAATAGGAGAATCATTTAAGGATTCCATATAATGTTAGGGTTTTTTTTATGGCCAATGAGAAACCCAAAAAGGCTAATATTATTTATTTCTGTTTTCCAATAAAAACAACATTCATTATATTCAGAGAAATTTCTGTGATAACTGTCAGCAAAACATTTATTTTTCAAAAATCTATTACTTTGAAAAAGTAAAATGGCTTATTTCCTTAAATAATTCTAATTTATTCATTATATTTTATTACACATATTTTACTGAAAACCATTTTATGTTTCAATAATAACTTATTATTTGAGATAGCCTCTAAAATCAGCCACTGAATAAGTAATTTGGCTACTTCAATTCTGATATTCTAAGTTGTGGTTGGACACACACCCATTAACATAATAATACTTAACATTATATATTATAAAACAATCATTTTATCATGATTTTTATAAAACAAGATGGATTCAAGAATAAATAAAAATGATATAATGTTTAGATATTAAATCAAGATTATTATATTCAAGAATGATATAATTGTAACTGCTTATGACATAGGGCAGGGAAAACTTGAAGAGAACTTTCTAAATCAAAACATAGAAAAAATGATATGTCATCTAAGTGCAAATATAATACTATTCAATTAAATATATGTTACATTTTCTGAGGAGGAAACTCTTCAACACTGATTTAGAATGAGCACACCTTTGGAGGAAGATATTCAATAAAAGATACGATGAGGTAACAGAAAATATGAGTTAATGTTTAAATTACAGAATAGTATGAAAACCAGAGACCAGCTATATCAACAATACCCACAAATGTAGGTTTTCCAGGTGAAGAAGTAAAAGAACATAATTAGCAGATTATCCTAAAGTTCCTCTCCAGCCAGCCACAAAATCCAAGTGCCTGCAACATGGAAGGTAGGCTGGTACTGATTTAGGGTTTTCTAATGGACACTTCCAGATATCAGAAACTCTTTATCCATTTCATTATATATTTAAGTTATTGAAATTAGTGCATGAAATGCATCAGAAAGATAAAACCTTGGGTTTGCTTGATCCCAGTTACTCCTGGCTATTCTGCTAGATGTCTTTTCTTTAATCACCACTGATAGGGTAAAACAACGAACTGAGCTACACAATCCTTTTTAATGCAGAGTTTCTCTTGACTTCATTTGAAAACACTCAAATTTATAAAATAAAAAAATCAAGAGTAATGAAAAGGGAAATTTCCTTCAAAAAGAAGAATTTATGGGCATTAAAATTATTTAATAAAAGAGAAATAACACCCACATTAATGAAAATTTAGCGCTTTCACATATGTTATGTGATCTTAGTACACAGCTGAACATAGAGTAGGACTATTGACTGCCATCTACAAATCTGGAATTAGAATTGTAGACAGAGATTAAACAACCCATTACTTGTACACATAAGAGGCTTCCAATCCTCCATATGGCATAAAGAAGAGATTAGAAATCATCATACTAGTTCTAAAAAGAAAAAAGCTGAGCTAAAAATCAACAACTATTCTTAGATCCATCCGACAATTGATGTCAAACAGCTATCATGAATACCACCCCCAAAATTCAGAAGAATAATAGGTAGATACAAAGAATCACCGCTTACTGGGACAGAAGTCTCAGGACAGAAACGCCAGTGGGAACCAGCAGCAGGGTAGGGAAACGTGGACTGAAACTGATGAATTGCTGAAGGCTCACTATAGACAAGTTTCAGGGTTAAACACTCTTTTTTTTTTTTTAAAGACTTTTTCTTTATTTATTGATGGGAGACACAGAGAAAGAGGCAGAGACATAGGCCAAAGGAGAAGCAGGCTCCATGCAGGGAGCCTGATGCAGGACTGGACCCCAGACTCAGGATCATGCCCTGAGATGAAGGCAGATGCTCAAATGCTGAGCCACCCAGGCATTCCAGGGTTAAACATTCTGAAGGGACTCTACACTTTTGTGAGTTTGACCTATGGGGATGTCACCAGTTTCTCATATTGAAAATTAGAAAAAAAATTCCCTCAAAATTTTGGCAAATGAAGGGAAAAGTTGCCATTGGAAATACACCCCAACCATTCTGTTCTTAGAAAGACCTGTGCTCAAGGCTCAAGACAAACTACTTAAAGAGATTGTAATTTACTGGGGTTTAACCAAACTGGAGAGAGAAAAATACCTAACTCCAGTCCTAGCAGCTTTCCAGGTGGAGAAAGGGAAAGAGGCAATTTAGCAGCTTCTAGCCTTCCTATATTACCTCAGGAGTGGGAAAACAACCAACTAACCAACCAACCAACCAATCAAAAACAAAACACACAAACAAAAAAACATCTGAGAGGCAATTATGAAGGCTACAACCCAGTGGCACTAAAAGACTCCCTGAGACCTAAGCATAGGCCCCACAACTTACCAAGGATAGGAGTCAGGCATCTGTGTAAGAACAGGCAAATACAAGGAAACAATAGCACATGGCAGACCTTATTTAAAATAAATATCTCTGGAAACAGAAAGGTAACCAGAAAGACAAAAATAGACAACAGGGAAATGATAACTGATACCTACACTTACAGCAAAGAGTAAACACATCCTAACCGCCAAGAAGGGATTAATATGGTAAGGGCTATAATGGAAAAAGTAGACAATATGCAAGAAGAGATGCAAGAAGTGTAAACAGAGAGATGGAAAGTCTAAGAAATAGCCAAAAGGAAATACTAGAAATAAATAAAAAAGTCTTTACAGAAATAAAACATGGGCTCATCAATAGATTGGACACAGGAGAGGAAAGAATGAGTGAGCTTGAAGATATGTCAATAGAAACTACCAAATATAAAATGCAAGGAAAAAAAAGACAGGGAAAAAAAAAATGGAACAGAATATCCAAGTACTGTGGAATTGTACCAAAAGGTGTAATATGCAAAAAAACAAAAAACAAAAAACAAAAAACAAAAGGTGTAATATGCATAATGTAAATACCAGAAGAAGAAAAAAGAAGAAATATTTAAGTGATAATGAATGATAATTTTCCAAAATTAATGATAAACACCAAACCACAGATCCCAGAAGATTTATAAGCACCAAATATTTATCTATACCTGGGCATATGATATTAAGACTGCAGAAAATCAAAAACAGGGATAAATCTTAAAAGAAGCCCCATATGGGTGTGGTGTGTGGGGGTAAATACCTCACTTACAGAGAAGCAAGAATTACATCAGACTTCTCTTTAGAAATCATGCAAACAAAAGAGTGTGTAATAAAAATATTTAAAGTATTATAGAGGAAAAAAAAAGACTCCCATCTGGAATTCTTTATACAATAAAAGTATCCATCAAAATAAAGAATAAAGATTTTTCTCAAACATAAGTTAAATAATTTTTTGTTAGTCTACCTGCCTTGAAAGTAAAGTTAAAATAAATTCTTTAGACTTTAGTCATATCAGTCAGAAAATCCAACTATATAAATAAGAAAGAGAATAAATGTAGTAAATAAAATATTTTGTTTTATTATTAATTGAACAGGTAACAGTTTGTTAAAAATAATGATAGGAAGAATGTATTCAGTTAATTTAGGTTTGAGGTAAGTGAAATAAATGAATGGCAGTATGTTATAAAGATAGACAGGGGGACTTGAAAATGCTGTTTATAATGTTTGTGCACTACCCATGAAGTCACAGTGTTATTTGAGAGTGGGCCTGGATTACTTAAAATTGCATATTGTAAGGGGCAAAAATTAGGGGAAACAAAGTTTTAAAAGAAGTATAATTGATATGCTACAAAATGAAGGAAAAAAAAGGAATCATACAAAATAATTAAGACAAAGGCAAAAAAGAATAGAGGACCAAAAAAAAAAAAAAAAAAGAAAAGAAAAGAAGGTTAACAATTATAAAAGGGAAACAATTATTCTAGATATTAATCCAACTATCTATAATCCCCTTAAATGTTTTCTAAATATACCAATTAAAGAGATTGTTAAAGTAGATTTTTTAATAGGACTTAACTCTATGTTGTCTATAAGAAACTCAAGTTAAATATAAGGACAAAGATACATTAAAAAGTAAAGGGATAAAGATATGCTATGTTAATATTAATGAAAAGAAAGCTGGAAAAGTTAAATTAACTTTGGGCAGAGCAAATTTCAGAGAAAGGAAAATTATCAGGGACAGAGTATTACAAAATGAAGACAGTGCTCAATTCTCTAAGACAAAGCTGTCCTCAATGTGTATCACTAACAGCACAATGTCAAATGCTTGAGACAATAACTGGAAGAGCTGCAAGAAGAAATAGATGAATCCACTCATATAAGTGGAGACTTCAACATCCTTTTATCAGTAATTGGCAATCAGGAGGCAGCAAATCAGTAAGGTATAGCTGAACTGAGCAGTGTCCATCAACTTCACATTTATAAAAAAAATTATCCAGGAACAAGAGAACACACATTCCTCTCGAATTCACAGTAAACAGTCAGAAAGACTGATAATATTCTAAGCCATCCAATACATTACTGCAAATTTGAAAGAACAGAAATAGTACATTGTACACTCTCTGGTCACAATGGAGTTTAACTAGAAAATAATAACAGGAAGATAAATGGGAAATCCAAAACTACCTGGAGATTATGCAACATATTTCTTAATACCACATGAGTTAAATTGGAAATCACAAGAAACAACTAAAACCATTTCAAATTAAATGAAAATGAAAGTACAATTCATTAAAACTTGTGGGATGCAGTAAAGCAGTGCATAGAGAAGAACTTTATAGAATTAAATTCGTATAATAGAAAATGAGGAAGATCTAAAATCAGTAAGCTAAGCTGATTCTTTGAAAAAATAATAAAATTACTAAACTTCTAGCCAGATTACTTAAGGAAACGAAAGAAGGTATGAATACAAATATCAGAAATGAAAGAGGGACTATGACTACTGATCCCATGAAAGTATAACAAAGGATTATTATTAACAACTCTATGTCCACAAATTTGATAAATCAGATGAAACTGACCAATTCCATGAAAGGCATACCTATCAAAATTCACACAAGGACATATAGAAAATCTGAATAAGACTGTAATATTAAAGAAATTAAATCAATTATTCCAAAAGAGAAAGCACCAAGCCCAGATAGATTCACTGGTAAATTCTACTAAACATCTAAGAAAGAAATTACACCAATTATCTATAATCATAACCAGAAAATAGAAGCAGAGGAAATATTTCCAAATCTATTCTATGAGGCCAGCTTTACCTGAATACCAAAACTAGACAAAGATATTATTAGAAAGAAAAACACACCAGTATCTACCATGAACATAGATTCAGAAATTTTCAACAAAGTATTGGCAAATTGAATCCAATAATGTATAGGAAGAATGACAAATAGCACTAGGTGAGATCTATTCCAGGTATGCTAGGTAGATACACACTGGGAAATCAATTAAGTAAACTATCATATCAGCAAGATATAGAAGAAAAATCATATAATAATATATATAATAATATGCACAAAAAAGCATAGGACAAAATCCAATACCCATTCATAATAATAAGTCTTAAGAAACTAGAACTAGGAAAGAAACTTCAACTTGATAACAAACATCTACAAAAAACCTACAGTTAACCCTATGCTTAATGGTGGGAAACTATAAACTTTCCTGCAAAGATCAGAAATAAGCAAGGATATGTGCTTTCACTGCTTCTCTTCAACATTGAACTGGAAGTCCTGGATAATACAATAAATAAAGAGAAAAAAGGAACTAAAAGATATACTGATCAGGAGTGTTTGGGTGCCACAGTTGCTTAAGCTTCAGACGCTTGGTTTCAGCTTAGGTAGTGATCTTGGGGTCATGAGATTCAGCCCCATGTCAGGATCTGCACTCAGTGAGGAGTCTGCTTGAGGTTTTCTCATTCCCTCATCCCCTCTCCATCTCTCTCTCTCTTTCCTCTCTCTTTCTCTCTCTCTCAAATAAACAATTAAATCTTTTCAAAAAAGATATACTGATCAATAAAAAAAATGTTTTTTGTTTGCAAATGACATGATTGTCTACATATAAAATCTCAAAGAACAACAACAACAACAACAACAAAACCCCCCTGAAATTATTAATTTACAGCAAGGTTTCAAGATACAAGGTTAATATACAAAAGTCATTTATTTTCTTATAATCCAGCAATGAAAAATTGGATTTGAAATTTAAAACATAATGCTATTTATATCAGCAAAAAATACATGATTCATATGAACATTATAAAACCGATGAAAAAATTGAAAGACCTAAATAAATGGATGATATATTATGAGGAAGACTCAATATTGTCAAGATACAAATTCTTCTCAACTTGATATTCAGGGATCCCTGGGTGGCGCAGCGGTTTAGCGCCTGCCTTTGGCCCAGGGCGCGATCCTGGAGACCTGGGATCGAATCCCATGTCGGGCTCCCAGTGCATGGAGCCTGCTTCTCCCTCTGCCTATGTCTCTGCCTCTCTCTCTCTCTCTGTGTGACTATCATAAATAAATAAAAATTAAAAAAAAAACTTGATATTCAGATTCAATTTAATCCCAGGCAAAATCCCAGCAAGTAACTTTAAGGCTACTAAAAAAGTCATTCTAAAGTCTATAGGGAAAGACACAGAATAGCCAATAGAATATTGAAAAAGAAGAACAAAGTCAGAGAACTGACACTACCTCACTGGGATTCATTTTAAATTTACAGTAATCAAGGCAAGGTAGTATTGGTGAAAGATAAACAGAACTGAAAAGAGAGCCTAGAAATAGACCCATGTATATCTAGTCAACTGATTTTTGATAAAGGAACAAAGACAACTCAATGTGGGAGATTGGTATTTCCAACAAATGGTACTGAAATAACTAGATTCACATGCAAAAAAAAAAAAAAAAAAAAAAAAAGTGATCCTAGATATAGAACTTCCATGTCTCACCAAAATGAATTCAGAATGGTTCATAGACTTAAGGTCCACTGCAAAAGAATAAAACTTCAAAGAGAAAACATAAGAGAAAAATCTATGTGATCTTAGATTTTGAGATAACTTTTTAGCTATAAAACCAGAATCATGATCCATCAGTGGAAAAACTGGTAAGGTGGATTTCACTAAAATTAAAATCTTCTGCTCTGTTAAGGACACTGTCATGACAACAAAAAGAAACACATAAACTGGAGGAAATATATGTTTTAAAGATTTATTTATTTGAGAGCAAGAAACTGTGCAAGTGGGGGGAGGGGAAAAGGAGAGAGGAAGAGAGAGAATCTCAAGCAGACTCTCTGCTGAGTGCAGAGCCCATCCCATTACCCTAAATCATGACCTGAGCCGAAACCAAGAATTGGATGTTCAAACAACTGAGCACCCCCAGGCACCCCGGAGAAAATATTTTAAAACACAAATCTGATAAAAAGACTAGTATACAAAATATGCAAAACATTTAAAAGAGAAATAAGAAAATAACCCAATTTAAAAAGGGACAAAAGACCTCATCAAAGCAGCAATGAAGATAGCAAATAAGCATAGGAGAAATTCTCAATATCATGTATCATCAGGGAATTACAAATTGAAACAGCTAAAACACCTATTAGAATGGCTAAAATCCAAATCACTGAAAATACCAAATTCCAGCAAGGAACAAAAGAAACCTTATCATTGCCAGTGGAGATGCAAGATGGTATAGCTACTTTAGAAGACAATTTTTGCAGTTTCTCACAAAACTAAACATACTCTTACCATATGAGCCAGCAACTGTACTCCCAAAGGAGTTGAAAACTTATATCCACACAGGAATCTGTACATTTATAGCATATAACTTATAATTATACTTTATAAATATGCAGATTTATAATTCTCAAAACTTGGAAGTAACCAAGAGATTCTTCAATAGGTCAATGCACAAACAAATGCTGGTGCATCCATACACTGGAATTTTATTTAGGCATAAAAGAAAAATGAGCTATCAAGTCACAAAAAGACATGAGGGAACTTCAGTGTATATTTCTAAGTGAAAGATGCCAATCGGCTATAAAACTTCTAGAAGATAACAAAGGTAAAAAGTCTAGGTGACTTTCGGTTTTGCTTTGCTTATTGCTTTTTGGTTTTGTTTGTTTTTATTTTGTTTTTTGAATTAGAGATGAGTTTATGGATAGTAGTATGGGACAAAGTGGGTAGAAGCCAGGGCCTATAGTAATGAGCTTCCCAGGAATAGACAAATAGACAGGAATGGCCCAGACAAACAAACTGAGAGATAGACAAGAAAACAAAGCTAAATGGGTAAGAGGCCAGGACCAGCCTCAGCAGCTGTGTCTGGGCTTCAGATCTAGTTATGCTCTGGGGACCTAGAAAATGGACATGGCTGGCACCGACCTCAGTGCCCTCCTGCTCACTCGCTCTTGTGCCTCACCAGAAGCCAGGGACCTTTTTGTGGTCTCCTGAAATACAGAAAGGTTGTTCTGGGAGTGTGTGGACACAGAGGATCAAGGTGCTTGGAGGCTCCCTGGGGAGGTGGAGACCTGAGTGACTTGGGGTTAGCAGCAGCAATGGGGAGAATCCGCTCACACCCTGCCCACCACACCAACATGGGGCAATAAATACCATTTCAAGTAGAACTCTAACCTTATGAATTTCTGGAAAAGGTAAAACTATCTATAGACACAGTAAAGAAGATGAGTGGTTGCCTGGGGTGTTGGAGAGGAAGGAAGGGATGAATAGGTTGATCACAGGATTTTTAGAAGAGTGAAACTGTTCTGTACAATACTGTAGATACAGGTCATTACACGTATGTGAAAACCCATGGAATGTATAAAACCAAGAGTGAGCCCTTATGTAAACTATAGACTTGAATAATAAAGTGCTAATATTGACTCATCAATTGTAGTCAATATGCCATAGTAATGTCAAATGTTAATAATAATGCAAAGCTGTGGAGGGATGGGGGGGTATACGGGAACTGCCTACGCATTCTGCTCCTTTTCTCTGTAAATCTAAAACTGCTAAAAAATTAAAGTACTGATTAAAAAATATTTTTAAAAACCCAAATATACACAGTTTAAGAGCGATAGAGCTAGTATGGAATTTTTCTTACTCGCTTTGATCCACTCAATTGCCTATTTTATTGGAAAAAATACTAATATCCATTTCAACACCAATTGAGCATTATCCAAGTGGTCACTTGGTTCTCTCTTTTTAAAAAATATTTATTTATTTGAGAGAGAAAGAGAGCGAGAACGTACACAAGTGGATGAGAGACAGAGAGGGGATCTCAGGCAGGCTCTACGTTCAGTGCAGAGCTTGACACAGGACTGATCTCATGACCCTCAGATCATGACCTGAGCCTTATCAAGAGTCTGACACTTAACAGACTGAGCCACATAGAACAGTCCTCTAAACACATTATTGTCTCTTTCCTCCTTTCCCTCTTTCCATCACACTTTCTACTTCCAATATTGGACATTTTAAAAAGTCAGGAGGCATACCATCTCAAACATTTACCTCAATTTCCTCTTAAGAAACTACCCATTTTTGCCTATTAGATGCATGAATTATAGAAGTACTAGGTATATTAAGCTAACAAAGGAAGCACTGAAGAACTCAGTAACAGCAATTTTCTAGAACTGGGTCTCACAACACAGGTAATAAAAATGTCCTTCCAATGGTATAAACATTTCTTCAAGATCTCTGTCCTGTCCCCCTTCTTCCATAGCTCACTACTCTTTCCCTCCATGAGGCTACCTTGCCAATCCTCTTAAATACCAAGGACACTCACAACTCAGGGTGTTGCACTGTTTTGTTTTGTTTTTTCTCTTTATCTGAAGTGTTCTCCCATCATGGCCCCCATATTTCCATGGCTCACTCCCTGGTCTCTTTCAAGGGTTTGCTCAAAGTTTACAATCTCAGTGTGGCCCATTCTGACCATACCCAGCTCTGTTGAGGCGTTTTCTTTGCATGTGACTTTTTTGAAATACATTGTCCCTCCCTGTGAGGACTCTGAAGCCCCATGTGGGGACATCTCTGACTAACTCACTTCTAATCCTCTTACTCTGTCTCATTTTGTTACATGGTCATTGCAAAGACTAACCAACTTACTCATTTATCACATTTCTTGTTTAATGTCTGCTTCACCATGTAGCATAAATCCTATTAGGGCAGGGAGTTTGTTTTGTTCATTTAGGTATGCCTAAAATACTGTCATGTTCATAATAGGTGCTCAGTAAATATTTGCTAAAGAATGAAAGAATGGAAAGGTTCCAGATTTAAGAACTTTACGGTTGGAAAGCATCTTGGAGATTTTCTAGTCAAGAACTTCATAGGGGATTGGAAAGAATACCTGACTCACTCACTAGTCAGTGATGAAAGCAGGATTTCATGTTTCTCACTGTGCAATTTCTAACTTAGCAAACTCATTATTTCATTTGAAAAATAAATATAACTATCTAGAAAAATAAAGATTATTTGGCTACAGCAGTGAAAGCTAGCAATGCTCTCATCTCTAAGTTTACAAATAATTGCTCATTCACACTAAAATGTCACCACAACTTGGAGGTCACTGAGTTATAAATAAGCTACACTGTCTTAAAATAAGAAATTTACCCTAGATTAAATAAAGGAATGGGTGATTAAAAAAACAAACAAGCAACAACAAACAAAAAACAAAACAAAACAAAACAAAACAAAAAACTTGGAATGATCAGAATTTGAATTGAAGAATAATCTACATCTCAGCTCTGTCTTTAAAATATGAAGAGATATAGCACTCTTTTTTTTCTTTCTCTTTCTCATTTGAGATAGGGGATACAGAATCTCTGTTATCTAATATCTCAAAGCAAATTAAGTAAATTTATTCACACAAAACCATTGCTCAAATTAAACAGGACCACCCAAAATTGGTTGCTGATTATTTGTGGTTTAGGGAGACATTTCTGGTCATCTCTATCATATTTTATTTATTTATATATTTTTTCTGTCATATTTTAAAAGCATGAAACCCTGCTTTAGTGTTTAACTTGCCTAGTAATAAGAAGACTGAACAGTGTTATGATCAGAGGCTATGACCCAGAATCCAATCCTAGTCATGCCAATAATAACTGGATGTATTAGGCTAAATTATTTAATGTCTTTAAACTTTGACTTATCCTCTATTAAATAGAATATTAATATTTACCTGAAAAGTCTGTTATTAGGTCTAAATAATGTATATAAGGTACTAACATTAATAAGTGCACTTCCTTTTTATTATTTGTTATTCACATGTCTGTTATCATATATCCTATTTCATCTATTCTAAGAAAAGAGTTAACATACTAAGATGAGTATGTTTATGAGAATGTTAACTGGATGATTTCATTAGGAAAACTGATACCCTTTGGTGGGATTTGAAAGAATGACTTCATGGTGCAATTTCAGGTTTATCAGATTTTTTACAGAAGCATTGCTAGGATTCTTATAAATAAGGGGAATGAGAACCAGAGAGCTTTCTAAATGTTCTAAGTTTCCAGTCATTAGTAACTTGGGAAGCTGAGTCTAGGACATAGGTTTCCTATATTCTAGTCAATTGCCTTTCCTGAGAATTACTCTGTTTGCAATAAACATCACAGGCTATATCAGAGGAGAAAAGAGCTAAGAAAAATTACAGCTGAGAGAAATTACAGTAGAAATTGAAATGGTTGATTTGTATGTAGCTCTACAACATTAACTTCACTTTCTTTGAAAGAGACAGACTATTTAGGAGTAATCAGAAATAAGGAAGCAACCAATGTCTTAATGGCAGAATGACCCGAGTAGCTTTCAATGTTAGGCTGATACACATTTTTTCCCTCCCACCAAACAATATTATGGTACAGACCAACTTTAAAATGTTTCAGAACAACTTACCTCAAAGTGAGGGAAAATTTGGACTGCAAAACAGCAAAGAGAAAAACATGGAACTGTGATTTGATTTACTTTTCTTAGTGTGTTCTGCAAAACTGCAAATATATGGAGAAAAATAGTCTCTGGTTCTGTGGGTAACTGAAAACACATATTTACCTATATTCCTTAAAACTGTTCTGCTGTAAAGACAGGAGAAACTCTGAAATAAATCCCCAGGGTCACTGAAAGAACAGGAGAACAGATCCCAACATACAAAAGTAGTTTCTTACAGACTTTCTGCAAACCAAATGGAAACTGTATTTTTTTTAAATAATAAATTTATTTTTATTGGTGTTCAATTTGCCAACATACAGAATAACACCCAGTGCCAATCCCGTCAAGTGCCCCCCTCAGTGCCCGTCACCCCGTCACCCCACCCCCCACCCTCCTCCCCTTCCACCACCTCTAGTTCGTTTCCTAGAGTTAGGAGTCTTTATGTTCTGTCTCCCTTTCTGATATTTCCTACCCATTTCTTCTCCCTTCCCTTCTATTCCCTTTCACTATTTTTTATATTCCCCAAATGAATGAGACCATATAATGTTTGTCCTTCTCCGATTGACTTATTTCACTCAGCATAATACCCTCCAGTTCCAACCACGTCGAAGCAAATGGTGGGTATTTGTCATTTCTAATGGCTGAGTAATATTCCATTGTATACATAAACCACATCTTCTTTATCCATTCATCTTTCGATGGACACTGAGGCTCCTTCCACAGTTTGGCTATTGTGGACATTGCTGCTAGAAACATCGGGGTGCAGGTGTCCCAGCGTATAATGCATCTGTATCTTTGGGGTAAATCCCCAGCAGTGCAATTGCTGGGTCGTAGGGCAGGTCTATTTTTAACAATTTGAGGAACCTCCACACAGTTTTCCAGAGTGGCTGCACCAGTTCACATTCCCACCAACAGTGCAAGAGGGTTCCCTTTTCTCCGCATCCTCTCCAACATTTGTGGTTTCCTGCCTTGTTAATTTTCCCCATTCTCACTGATGTGAGGTGGTATCTCATTGTGGTTTTGATTTGTATTTCCCTGATGGCAAGGGATGTAGACCATATTCTCATGTGCGTGTTGGCCATGTCTATGTCTTCCTCTGTGAGATTTCTGTTCATGTCTTTTTCCCATTTCATAATTGGATTTTTTTGTTTCTTTGCTGTTGAGTTTAGTAAGTTCTTTATAGATCTTGGAAACTAGCCCTTTATCTGATATGTCATTTGCAAATATCTTCTCCCATTCTGTAGGTAGCCTTTTGGTTTTGTTGACTGTATCTTTGCTGTGCAAAAGCTTCTTATCTTGATGAAGTCCCAATAGTTCATTTTTGCTTTTGTTTCTTTTGCCTTCGTGGATGTATCTCGCAAGAAGTTACTCTGGCCGAGTTGAAAAAGGGTGTGGCCTGTGTTCTCCTCTAGGATTTTGATGGAATCTTGTCTCACATTTAGATCTTTCATCCATTTTGAGTTTATCTTTGTGTATGGTGCAAGAGAGTGGTCAGGTTTCATTCTTCTGCATGTGGATGTCCAATTTTCCCAGCACCATTTATTGAAGAGACTGACTTTCTTCCAGTGGATAGTCTTTCCTCCTTTATCGAATATTAGTTTACCATAAAGTTGAGGGTCCACTTCTGGGTTCTCTATTCTGTTCCATTGATCTATATGTCTGCTTTTGTGCCAGTACCACACTGTCCTGATGACCACAGCTTTGTAGTACAACCTGAAATCTGGCATTGTGATGCCCCCAGCTATGGTTTTCTTTTTTACAATTCCCCTGGCTGTTCGGGGTCTTTTCTGATTCCACACAAATCTTAAAATAATTTGTTCTATCTCTCTGAAGAAAGTCCATGGTATTTTGATAGGGATTGCATTAAACGTGTAAATTGCCCTGGGTAACATTGACATTTTCACAATATTAATTCTGCCAATCCATGAGCATGGAATATTTTTCCATCTCTTTGTGTCTTCCTCAGTTTCTTTCAGAAGTGTTCTATAGTTTTTGGGTATAGATCCTTTACCTCTTTGGTTAGGTTTATTCCTAGGTATCTTATGCTTTTGGGTGCAATTGTAAATGGGATTGACTCCTTAATTTCTCTTTCTTCAGTCTCATTGTTAGTGTAGAGAAATGCCACTGACTTCTGGGCATTGATTTTGTACCCTGCCACGCTACCAAATTGCTGTACGAGTTCTAGCAATCTTGGGGTGGAGACTTTTGGGTTTTCTATGTAGAGTATCATGTCATCGGCGACGAGGGAGAGTTTGACTTCTTCCTTGCCAATTTTAATGCCTTTAATGTCTTTTTGTTGTCTGATTGCTGAGGCTAGGACTTCCAGTACTATGTTGAATAGCAGTGGTGAGAGTGGACATCCCTGTCTTGTTCCTGATCTTAGGGGAAAGGCTCCCAGTGATTCCCCATTGAGAATGATATTTGCTGTGGGCTTTTCGTAGATGGCTTTTAAGATGTTGAGGAATGTTCTCTCTATCCCTAAACTCTGAAGAGTTTTGATCAGAACGGATTTTGTATTTTGTCAAATGCTTTCTCTGCATCTATTGAGAGGATCATATGGTTCTTGGTTTTTCTCTTGCTGATATGATGAATCACATTGATTGCTTTACGATTGTTGAACCAGCCTTGTGTCCAGGGAATAAATCTTATTTGGTCATAGTGAATAATTTTCTTAATGTATTGTGGTATCCTATTGGCTAGTATCGTGTTGAGAATTTTTGCATCCATGTTCATTAGGGATATTGGTCTATAATTCTCCTTTTTGGTGGGGTCTTTGTCTGGTTTTGGAATTAAGGTGACGCTGGCCTCATAGAACGAATTTGGAAGTACTCCATCTCTTTCTATCTTTCCGAACAGTAAAATAGGTATGGTTTCTTCTTTAAACGTTTGATAGAATTCCCCTGGGAGCCATCTGGCCCTGGACTTTTGTGTCTTGGGAGGTTTTTGATGACTGCCTCAATTTCCTCCCTGGTTATTGGCCTGTTCAGGTTTTCTATTTCTTCCTGTTCCAGTTTTGGTAATTTGTGCTGTTCTAGAAATGCATCCATTTCTTCTAGATTGCCTAAGTTATTGGCATATAGCTGTTCATAATATGTTTTTAAAATCGTTCGTATTTCCTTGGTGTTGGTAGTGATCTCTCCTTTCTCATTCATGATTTTATTAATTTGAGTCCTCTCTCTCTTCTTTTGAATAAGGCTGGCTAATGGTTTATCTATCTTATTAATTCTTTCAAAGAACCAACTCCTGGTTCTGTTGATCTGTTCCACAGTTCTTCTGGTCTCGATTTTGTTGAGTTCTGCTTGAATCTTTATTAACTCTATTCTTCTGCTGGGTGTAGGATCTATTTGCTCTTTTTCTCTAGCTCCTTTAGGTGTAAGGTTAGCTTTTGTATTTGAGTTCTTTCCAGTTTTGAATGGATGCTTGTATAGCGATGTATTTCCCCCTTAGGACTGCTTTTGCTGCATCCCAAAGATTTTGAATGGTTGTATCTTCATTCTCATTAGTTTCCATGAATCTTTTTCATTCTTCCTTAATTTCCTGGTTGACCCTTTCATCTTTTAGCAGGATGGTCCTTAACCTCCACGTGTTTGAGGTCCTTCCAAACTTCTTGTTGTGATTTAGTTCTAATTTCAAGGCGTTATGGTCTGAGAATATGCAGGGGACGATCCCAATCTTTTGGTATCAGTTCAGACCCAATTTGTGACCCAGTATGTGGTCTATTCTGGAGAAAGTTCCATGTGCACTTGAGAAGAATGTGTATTCAGTTGAGTTTGGATGTAAAGTTCTGTAGATATCTGTGAAATCCATCTGGTCCAGTGTATCATCTAAAGCTCTTGTTTCTTTGGAAATGTTGTGTTTAAAAGACCTATCGAGTGTAGAAAGTGCTAGATTGAAGTCACCAAATATAAGTGTAGTATTATCTAAGTATGACTTAACTTTGGTTATTAATTGATTGATATATTTGGTGGCTCCCACATTCAGGGCATATATATTGAGGATTGTTAAGTCCTCTTGTTGGATAGATCCTTTAAGTATGATATAGTGTCCCTCTTCATCTCTCACTACAGTCTTCGGGGTAAATTTTAGTTTATCTGATATAAGGATGGCTACCCCTGCTTTCTTTTGAGGACCATTTGAATGGTAAATGGTTTTCCAACCTTTTATTTTCAGGCTGTAGGTGTCCTTCTGTCTAAAATGAGTCTCTTGTAGACAGCAAATAGATGGGTCCTGCTTTTTTATCCAGTCTGAAACCCTGCACCTTTTGATGGGGTCATTAAGCCTGTTCACACTCAGAGTTACTATTGAAAGATATGAGTTTAGTGTCATCATGATATCTATTCAGTCCTTGTTTTTGTGGATTGTTCCATTGGACTTCTTCTTAAAGGGGAATTTTGAGAGTCCCCTCAAAATTTCTGCAGAGCTGGTTTGGAGGTCACATATTTTCAGTTTCTGCCTGTCTTGGAAGCTCTTTATCTCTCCTTCCATTTTGAATGAGAGCCTTGCTGGATAAAGGATTCTTAATTGCATGTTTTTCTCATTTAGGACCCTGAATATATTCTGCCAGCCCTTTCTGGCCTGCCAGGTCTCTGTGGAGAGGTGTGCTGTTACCCTAATACTCCTCCCCATAAAAGTCAGGGATTTCTTGTCTCTTGCCGCTTTAAGTATCTTCTCTTTATCTTTGGAATTTGCAAGTTTCACTATTAAATGTTGAGGTGTTGAACGGTTTTTATTGATTTTGGGGGGGATCTCTCTATTTCCTGAATCTGAATGCCTGTTTCCCTTCCCAGATTAGAAAAGTTTTCAGCTATGATTTGTTCAAATACATATTCTGTCCCTCTGGCCCTTTCGGCGCCCTCGGGAACCCCAATTAAAAGTAGGTTTTTCTTCCTCAGGCTGTCATTTATTTCCCTTAATCTATCCTCATGGTTTTTTAATTGTTTAATCTCTTTTTTCCTCAGTTTCCCTCTTTGCCATCAACATGTTTTCTATGTCACTCACTCGTTCTTCCACCTCATTAACCCTCGTCGTTAGGACTTCTAGTTTGGGTTGCATCTCATTCAATTGATTTTTAATTTCTGCCTGATTAGATCTAAATTCTGCAGTCATGAAGTCTCTTGAGTCCTTTATACTTTTTTCTAGAGCCACCAGTAGCTGTATAATAGTGCTTCTGAATTGGCTTTCTGACATTGAATTGTAATCTAAATTTTGTATCTCTGTGGGAGAGAGGACTGTTTCTGATTCTTTCTTTTGAGGTGAGGTTTTCCTTCTAGTCATATTGCTCAGTGCAGAGTGGCCAAAAACAAGTTGTATTGGGAAATGGAGCAAAAGAGAGGAGAGAAAGAAGGAAAGAAAAGAGAAAAAGAAAAAAGGAAGAAGGAAGAAAAAAAGAAAAAAGAGAAGAAAAAGAGAAAGAAAAAAGGGTGGGGGAAGCAAACAGAAATCAAAAAGCAAAAAAAAAAAAAAAAAAAAAAACACGGGGGAGTATCTTCTGATTCTGTGTACTTTAAGTCCCTTGACTTCTCCTGGAACTTGTCCGTCTAGCTGGTCTTCTGGGGGAGGGGCCTGCTGTGCTGATTTTCAGGTGTTAGCACTTGGGGGAGCTGCTCTGCCCCCTGCCTGGTGCAGGGCTCAGTGGGGGTTGTTTACCCCGTGAGGCCCCAGGAGGAACAACCGCAGTGGCGGGGCCAGCTCTGCAGCCCTGGAGTCAGCCCCCGCAGTAACTCCGGAGCTCTTGGTCTGCAGGGCCTGGAGGCTCCGGGGCGGGGCCGCTGATCTGCTCAGCTCAGGGCAGGAGTGTCCTTGCTGCCTTGGGCCCTCCCGGCCTCTGCCTGCCCCATGGGGAGGCGGGATCCCGGGCTGTGTCCCGGTGCCCTGTGCTCCCGGTCTGCGCTGTTGGATTCGTGCTCCTGCCCCACAGCCCCCTCCCCGGAGCCCCCGCCCGAGCCCCGCTGAGCTGCTCCCGCCCCCCAGCCCCCTCCGCAGAGCCGCCCCCGAGCCCCTCCGAGCTGCTCCGGGTCCCGCCGTGCGCGCTGCAGCCCTTAGGGAGCTCGGCGCACTCTCCCGGGGCGCAGGTGTCTGTTACTGTCCCAGGGAGCCCGAGGGCATCCCCGCCCTCCTGGGTCCTGCTCCACCTCCCCGCGAGCCCCTTTCCGCCCGGGAAGGTCGGTGCAGCTCCTGCTTCTCTGGGACGGGGCTCTCCTGTCCTGGGGACACTCGCCCCGGCCTCAGCCCGGCTCCTCGCGGGGCCCCTCCCCCTTGGAGGCCTTTTGTTTATTTCTTTTTCCCCGTCTTCCTACCTTGAGAGAAGCACGAACTCTTCTCACTGTAGCGTTCCAGCTGTTCTCTCTTTAAATCTCAGGCTGAATTCGTAGATTTTCAGGATGATTTGAAGGTTATCTAGGTAATTTGGAGGGGACAGGTGACTTGGCGACCCTGCTCTTCCACCATCTTGCCCCACCAAATGGAAACTTTTTGATAAAAATACATAAAATTGAGAAACATGCAAACACCTACAGGTGAAACAAAGATGAACAAAAAAAAAAAAAAAAAAAAAAAAGTTCCCAGAAGAATTCTGGAATACCCCAAATTGAAAGAAAGCATAATGAAGGAGCTGTGTATGTGTCACCAAATTAATCAATAAACTTACTTAAAAAAATAAAGCCAGGTCAATCCCTTGGGTTAGAAGCTATTGATTCTAGCATTCATACTTAGGATACCCAGTGTAGGTAAATATCACTGATGTGGGAGATCTGACACAAGAGTTTCAATGAGGGAGCAATGGGACAGGAGAAGTGACTGCTAAGAAGAACTTTTTCCCCCACCCCACCGAACAGAAAAGCTACCAGGGCATCATTAACACAAGCCCGCTGGAAAACACTACTCCTTCTTTACACTGAGAGCAACATACAAAACAAGAGATCTTGAATCAGAACACGTATTCCCTGCTAGAGGAATGAAATTTCTTTCTGGGTCTAAGGCAATAAAATACATACAGTAATACTATTCACTCTGGATTCATCTAAATACAGGAATAGAAAACCAGTAGTAAGTAACCTGACAGTTGTGGAAAATTCTTAAAGAGACACATTATATTAAACAGAACTCTGAACCCCATGAGCACGACTGCTAAGAAAATAAATGGAAAGAAAATAAGGAACTATAATTAATTCCCTTGAAATATTGGGGCATCCATCATATCTACAAAATAGAACAGCCTTCAAAAGAAGCATTTAGAGTTCTTAGAAATTAACAAACTGATTACTAAAATAAAACTCTCAGAGAAGAACTGATGAGTGGAATCAATGCAGATTAAATGCCAAACAGTGAGCTGGAAAACTAAACAGTGTGATCCTCCCAAGACTATAGCACCAGAGAACCAAGAGATCAAAACTTTGAGAATAATTGTTGAGGGATGGCAAGGACAGATCCAAAAGTTCTCATGTAGGTCTCACAGACCTTTCCAGAAGGAAAGAATGAGATAAATTATAGATAAAATTCTCCCTGAGATGAAAAATGTTAAGAGCCCATCAAAATGCTATAGAGATCTATGAACTCCAAGGATAAAAAGAACACTTTATCCACATCCTGACAGAAAAATATGTAAAAAAAAAAAATCAGAAGAGAAATAATTGGATATCTGTCTTCTAGGCAGGTGGATAATGCATGTTAGAATGCATCGCAGCAATGCTGTCAATTATTTAAGGAGAAGTCATTTTGAACCTAGAATAAACTACTTTTTAAATATAGGTATTTATTTATTTATTTATTATTTTTTATTTTTTTAAAGATTTTATTTATTTACTCATGAGAGGCACAGGAGAGAGAGGCAGAGACACAGGCAGAGGAAGAAGCAGGCTCTATGCAGGGAGCCCGACGTGGGACTCAATCCCGGGTCTCCAGGATCACGCCCTGGGCTGAAGGTGGCACTAAACCACTGAGCCACCTGGGCTGCCCACATATTTAAATTTATATACTCACACACATATTATATAAGTTTATATTTATACATACACACATATTTTTTTCAATTAGGAACTCAAGAAACTTACCACCCATGCACAATTTCTGAAATGTGTGAGAAAAACATGGTATTGGGGCTGAATGTGTCTCTCATACCTACTTCATGTTGAACCCTAAGCCCCAGTACTTTAGAAGGTGACTGTATTTGGATACAGGGCCTCTAAAGAGATTAGTACATTAAAATGAGGCCATTAAGATGAGCCTTCATCTAATCCTGCTGCTGTTCTCCTAAGGAGAAATTTGGACCCCGGAAGAGATACCAGGATGTACACACCATGTTAGGACATGGCAAGGAGGCAGTCATTTGCATGCCAAGAAGAGAGGACTCAAGAAATCAAACCTGCCTGTAATTTGACCTTGGATCACTAGCCTCCAAGATTGGGAAAAAATAAATTTCGGTTGTGTAGACCATCCAGTCTATGATATTTCATTAAGGCAGCCCTAGCAAAGTAATATGTACATCAAACAAAAAGAATCCAACATAGCAATTGCATATAAATTAATAAAATGTTGTGGGCAAAGAAGACTATAAAACATATGTAACCATATAGTATAAACATACACTTGATAATTAGGTACTACTGCCGTCGACAGCGTTTTTAAGAATATGACTGCCAAGAGAGCAGATGAATTGCTTACACTCTGAATCTCAGGTTCCAGCCAACAGGAATGAGCCATAGAGTTGTTTGAGAAGATGAGCAGGATCAATAGAACTTGCCCAGGTTGTCTTTTATTTGAAGGGTGGGTGGAAGTATGCAATGAATTTTCAGTGATAATGGATAAATATTTTAAATGGATTTATTAAAACTGGGTCCACTTTAGAAAAAAAGGCAGCAATGAAAACTTACTGGAGGTAAGCAAGAATTAAGAAAATCTAGTCAACCCAACTAAAGATAGAGCTAAATGGGAGAACAATAAAACAAAAGACAAACAGAAAACACATCAAAAATAAGTCCACATCATGATGAAATAATAACACATGTGAAAAGCACTGAATTAATTTATAAAAACCAGAAGCTCAAATTATGGGAAGAAAATAATCTAGCCATATGCTATTTATAACTGATATAAGTAAAGCCACGTACCATGAGATAGTTAAAAATAAAGGCATGGGTAAAATACTAATAAAATTATTTTAAAAATGGAAAAATTTCCATATAATTAGCAGAAAAAATGAGATTTAGGGAAAAGTATAAAGAGGGCTATTTAATATTGATAAAAATTATGACTTTTCAAGCACATAAAAATGTCTTGAATCTCTCTACATTCAACAATATGGCTTTGGAATATAAAGGGCTGAGACTGATAAAAACAAATTGTGACTTTTATAATTTCACTGAAGGAATTTAAAATACTATTTTCCTAAACTGACAAATTAAGTAGACATAACAGTAGAAATGTAGAGGAATATGATTTATCTTTGTGTTTCTATCATCTCTCTAACCATCTAACTATCTTTGTACCAAAGAAGCAATCATTTTTTTCATATATCCATAGAAAATTCACAAATACAAATATGAATTTTACATGTGATAACAAAAGTATGTCAAAAAACCAGGGAGAGGACACAGTATTGAATCAATGGTGTTTAAAGAACTGCCTTGCTATTTAGGAAAAAAATGAGCTTTACATCTCTTAACATACATACACAAAATGAATTATAAGTGGCTTAAATAATTGAATGTAAAAATCAAAATTATACAATAACTAAAACAAATGAGAATATTTTGGGTTTTTAAAAAAGATTTTATTTATTTGAAAGAAAGTATGGGAGTAGGGAGGAAGGAGGAGAGGCAAGAGGGAGAGGTAGACTCTCCACTGGGCAGGGCGCTGGGGGGAGCCCATCCCAGACCTGGGATCATGACCTGATGACCTACGCAGAAGACAGAGAGGCTTAACTGACTGAGCCGCCCAGGCGCCGTGAGACTATATTGTTATTTTATGACAAGAAAGGGCTTCCTAAACACTAAATCTGGAATCTGTAAGTAAAATAGAGATTGACAGATTTCACAAAATAAAAATGTAAAAAAAAAAGTTGCTTTTAACTTTGAGTATGTTAAACGGTTTTTTCTTAAGAAGTCATATTCAGCTTGGGACCCAGACTTCTAAGCAAAGCTGACTTTTGGTTCTTTCTCAAGGTGACTCTGCATCTAGCCCGTTTGTAGGCAGGTGTAAGAAATATCTTCTCTTGCAAATTCCCACATCTCTGTCTTAAAACTGTGACTTGATTTTAATTTTTAGTAGCATACTTCTTTGACTTGAGGTCACTTTTCTCTTTCTGTTTTTATGACAGTCTAAAGGGAAAGTCTAATTTGAAGGTCAAATTAGATTAGCTCTTTCTCTCAAGTGTTAACCTTTGTATTTCCTACGGTACTTTCCCATTCTTATAATTTATAATTTAATAGCAACTTAACAGTAGTGTTTTTACCATCCTACAGTGAACTTTTCTATTATCTACAATGGAAGATACACAGCACATATTGGCATAATTTTCTCTACCCAACCTATCAAAATATCACTGCTGTAAAGATGTATATGCCTGCCTTTGCTCTGCTGTTAATACAAGCCCATGCTTCTTCCTATGTTATAGGTGACATGTGTGTGTTTGACACACTTTTCTACATGTAACCCATTGCAGGGTCCTAGGTGTGGAACTGTCTAGCAGAATGCCTGGCATGCTGTATATCACCCTACCTTTCTCTTCTATTCAGGGAGACCTATCAGATTAAAATATGGGATATGGATATTATATAGGGAGAATCTTGAGGCTATTCACAAAAAGGAAAGAAATTGCTAAAAACTACTCCGGTTCATTTTAACTATTGTTCTTGATATTATCTCTGCCACACCAGTGTGTGTGACACATTTAGAACTAATGCCCTAGTACATTATTTTCTGTATTTCTGCTTAAAATACCCTGAATTGCTCAAATTCAGAGCAAAATCCAGATTTTCTACAGGTCTGGAAGACAGAAATTTGCTAAGTATGTTGAATGGCTCCTATGCACATCTCTCTACCTTTTATGCAAAAGGATATTTGCATTAATTATTATTTCCTGTCTTACATATTATCTAATTGTATTCTCAAAAGCTGCCCTCATAAACAAGGTGCATTTTGTGCAAAAAAAAGACTGTGAAAAAAAGAAAAGGAAAAGAAAAAAAAAGACTGTGAAGTTCAGTATTTTAACAGAAGTGAGAGGGAATTGATTAGTCAGGAACATCAGTTAAAATGTACTTTACAAAAGAATAAGATTATAGATAGAACACTGATAGTGCCTCTCAAAAACTTTCATAATAACATACCATAAAAATGCGTTTTAAAATTAAGCATTAATAGTAAAGAAAATGAATTTAAAAATCTATAAATTGCCTTAAGCACATGCTATGCAAACTAGTGCTTATTTAATTTTGAATATGTATTTTTGTAAATGCAAGTATATATTAAACTTCTTTGAATATATTTGTTCCCCTTTGGAAACTTTACATTTTTGCTCATTTCTGTTTTTGTTCAACATAGGACTAGAAGAATTCTGCAGCGCTAGTGGTAATTAGGAAATGGGCTAGGTCCTCATCTATGTGGTGACATCTCATGGTAATAACCAGAGCCTTTTAGGCAACTCATTAACACAGATTATCATTCTATAAATTATCACTTCACTTCACTGAGTGGTAAGCTAATGCCTTGATTAAAAGTATGCAAATCTGAAACACATTTCCTCTATTACTAGTAAGTGTTTATATACCGTATTTCATTGATCTGTTATTTAATTATTTTTTAATATTTTATTTATTTATTCACATACCTGACTACACAATGATTATGCCTTTTTTTTAAATTTGCAAATTCAAACCAAATCTACACTGACAACCACAGTATGTAGAACATATAATATGCAAAGCACCTTTTAAAGAATAACTATTGGCATAACATATGATTTTGAATAATAAAAATATAGAACATAAAATATGCCATAAAAATAACCATCTAGTCCTAAGAGGCAGTATAGCTGAGTACTTGAAAGCACAGACTGGAGCTAGTGGATCGGGGGATACCCTGGCCTGCTGTCTGTCATCCCCCAGCTCTCTGACCATGAACAAGTTCATGAAACTTTCTTGATCTCATTTTCCTCATCTGTTAAAATGTAGATAATGTCAGTATTGCTTCATTGAAGTGTGTAAAGACTATATACATACAGAACTTCAAGCAATGTATTGTACGTAGTAACTATCTGATATTTCTGTTTTTTTTTTTCTTCTGCTCTTACTATCTTCCTAAACTTCACATTAAAAAAACAAACAAACAAACAAAATTCACAAACCCCAGACCAGAAGAACAATAGTTTCCTGCATAGAACCTGTACATGCTAAATTCTAAAGGTTTTAGCAGAAATCATTTTGGTCGAAGACGCAACTCTAAGATAAAGATCACTTCAACATGGCTAAGTGTTCTGAAATATGAACAAAAGGCTTCCAGAAGCCCATTTAGAAATATTAATTCATCTGTTATCACTGAAGGAAGTAGTTCATTTTCCCCCGAGCAATTAGAAACTTCTGTGAATTACAAAAAAAATGTTATAAAAAGTATTAATTATAAAAGTTGCCTATTCATTTCCTTTCTGAGTCTTTAAAAAAATGAGGCTGGAATAAAATAAAAGGATATTAGTCACTTTTAAAGAAATTCTCTTTTCCTGTAACAAACTTTACTTCTTTTTCGTAGACATTAAATAACTCACCTGAGTTGGCCAAATATCAAAACCAGCCAGAAGCTAGGAAGCTGATCTAATGGAACTAAGTAATCTCGTGGGAGATTATTTGGTTCACTTAGGGCTCTTTTAGCAATGTGGATCAAAAAGTGACCAGCCCCATTTTAAGGAGTGCTTTTAATTTTATATGTAGGTAGGTAATGGAAAGACAGAAAAAAAAAAACTGTCCTAGAAAATAAAGTATGTATTAGCATTATTCTCTTATTTCCTTAGCCTTTGAATCAAAGGACACTGATGCCTGTGTGGACATTTTATTATTCTGAATATCATCCATTTCTTATTCTAAATATTATTCCTTTACCATCAGGCTTCCACGTTCCTATAAAACACATGCCTTCTTTATGCAGGCTATTTTGCCAGCTTTGCTGGCTGGGATAAATCTGAATTGTTTGGCATTTATCCTGAAAACTAATAAGAAAATCATAATTGGTTTTCACCTTGATCTCACTGACTGTGCAAGTCTTGTCTGCTTTGGCTTTATATGATGCCCTTCATTAATATACTAATAAAATTAAAGTATGTTTAAAGAAAATAGTCTTTTATGCCAGGTGAAAATCCAGGTATTCATTATTTGTAGAAATTGCCTTCCAATTTATCCTTAGACTCGACTCTAAGCAAAGCTACACCTTCTCTGCTCCAGACACTTTGAAATCATCTCTTACTTGCCTCCTTGTTTCACTGTCATCTCTGGCTGCCTCCTACCCACCAATCCCCATTCCTTTCCATAGAGCAGCCAAACAGATCTTTTAAAATTTCAAATGAAGTAATATTATTCCACAATTTAATACTCTCTACTATGGACTGAATATGTTCCCCTAACCCCAATTCACATCCAAAGCTCCAAGTCCCAATGTTTTGGTTTTCAGAGGTGGGGTTTTTGGGTAGCATTTAGGTCATGAGGGTAGAGACCCCACCATGAATGGGATGAGTGTCTTTAAAAGAAGTGTCTTTAAAAGAAGAGTGTCTTGGGACTCCTAGATGGCTCAGCGGTTTAGTGCCTGTCTTCGGTGTGATCCTGGAGTCCCCGGGATCGAGTCCCACGTCAGGCTCCTGGCATGGAACCTGCTTCTCCCTCTGCCTGTGTCTCTGCCTCTCTCTCTGTCTCTATCATGAATAAATAAATAAAATCTTTAAAAAAAAAGAAGAGATCATCTCTCTTGCTGTAGGTGAGCACACAGTGAGAAGGCATCCATCTGCCCAGGAAGAGGATTCACACCAGGAACCAAATTCAGTAACTTAAACTTCGACCTCTCAGCCTCTAGAACTGCGAAAAGTAAAATTCCATTGCTTAAGCCACAATAATCTGTTATAGCAGCCCAAAATGACTTCCTGTGGTTCTTAGAATAAAAGCTAATTTCCTTGTGTCCCTACAAGGCCCTGCTTACATGAGCTGGCTCTTGCCTGTTTCATTATCATCATCATCATCATATTCTCTCTCTGTCTCTTTCTCTCTCTCTCTCTCTCCTCCTTTCACTTATTTGCTCCAGCTATACTGGCTTTCAAGTAGCTTCTACGTTGAGCTTTTTCACTGGCTTTTTCTGCCTTCCGGGGGCATCCTTGCTCCATATGTTCACAAGGCTGGCTTCTTTGTTTTTTTAAGCCCAAATTCAAATAACATCCTTCTCAAAGACTTTCTTACCATTCAGTAGAAACTGTCTCAGCAGACCATGAGTAACTATTTATTACAGAAACCTGTTTTATTCGCTCTAGAATACCATATCACAAGCTGAGGTATTCATATTTGCATTTTTAAAAATTTGTTTTCTGTCTTCCCCAACTGAAGGGCACATTTCTTATAAGTTAATATAAGGAGGACAAATTTAAGCTTACTCAACATTTTTCATTATGTTACAAGTTATTATCTTCAAAATATTTGCGTTTTCTTTGGAGTGGGCACTTGTATCAGACAAGACCAAGCTAGAAAATATAAACTACTCTAATGCACTTCAAACAGAGAAACTTTTATGTAGAGCACTGGTCACAAAGTTTATGGAAGAGACGATAAATTGCCAAGGAAATCATGAAGCATCCTATAAATTAATAATTATGTATAGGAAGAAGGTCTCACCTCTTAAACGAGTCAAAGGGAGGAAGTCACTGAAACTGAGCTGCTGGAAGATGGAGTTTGGCAGGCATATTTAGTGGAGGCAGCGCTTATCTAGAAAAAGCTGAGTCATAAATGCGGTTATGCAGTTAGAAACTCAGCTGAGAGAGAAGAGGGGGAGGGAGAAAGTAAAGAAATGAGAGGAGAGAGGGAGAAAGGGAGGGAGAAGAGATAGGCTTGTCTAGTCTTTCTGTTCTCAGATTTTGGGCCAGGGGAAGGCACTGGCCAAACCTAGATGGGAAAGCCGAGAGCAAAGGAGCCGGGGTAGTGCCGTTCTCTGGGGTACAGAACAAAGCACGGAAGGGCTGGGGATGCACAGCACTTAATACAGCTGCATAAAATGCGCACTGACAAGATAGCATCCTACCACAAACTAAAATCTGGAAATTCTCTCAGAAATGCCTTGCTATTTTTATTGCTTCCTAGACCCTCCACTATTAAAACTTCACCATAGGTGTTTTGTCATATTTTTTTCTAAAGGATTTTTATAATAGGTTTAAGAAATAGTTTCAGATTAGAACAATTATGATGCACCATGTGCTCCAGAGCCACACACATAGACACACACACACACATACACAGATTTTCCAGACCTATAGCTGAGAAAGTGAGACTCGTCCCTTATGTTCATCAGTGACATAAGGATATAGTACATTATGAAAACAGTTTCTCCTGGGTTTCTGTAAAAGTTAGAAATTTTCAGTAGCGAGTCACAAAAAGGGAATTTTACTGGCTCAGACAAGGTAGGATCCAAGATTTAAACTGAATAAATAAATAAAATTCTGTCCCTTCCTCTTTCTTTAGCTGGAGTCCTTTTTGTGTCAGCTTCTTTCTCAGATGGTTTATCTCCCCACGTTGGGAAAGATGGCCTCTGAGAGCCCAAATCTAGCCTATATCCTTGTGATTTATAATACAGAGGAAAGATAAATCATCTTATAATCTGCACCAAATATTAGAGAAGACTATGACTTGGGTCAGCTGTGGAGGTGGCAAAATAACTTCCAGTGACAGTCAACCCTATCAAGACAGTTTAGAGTGGGGGATATGATTCTTCTACAAAAAGCAGATGTCAGACTAATTCCCCAGCACTATTTTTTCCAGCAGACCTCGGGGAAGCAAAAGCACAGCTACAGTTACCTCTGCCTTCTGGTTAGAAAAACCAATAGTCATCAAAAGCAAGATATCAAAAATCAAGACTTGAGGACATTTCATTTCCAAGTTTCCATGTCTATAGAAACATGGCTAAAAGCAATGGGTGACTAAAGCAGCAGTCTCAGGATTTCACATATGAATTTGGTATGTGCCTGCGGGTGTGGAAACATTCTGTCTGTAGCACTGACCAACCAGCTGATGAATAGCTAAAAGATAGAAGGATGTTCTTTTTGAATTGAGGAAGCAACATTTTGTGAAAAAGTGACATAAATCTACTTTTCTGTTGAAAGATCTCTAGGCCTTTCCATTGGGATTTGCTTCCATAAGTAACAACCACTGACTTGTGTCCTCTTCAATCACAGAAATCTGTGTTTAAATAACGTATTGTGTAGAAATAATGTATTGTGGAGTCTCCCTAAAGTTAGTGGTTGTAAGTTACCCTGGATAAAATTTTTTAAAATGCTGTATCTAAAAACAATGACAAAAATTCCAAAGTTGTCACATGATCTTCATTTACTCAATTCTCCACTGTTAAAAATGAATCTTTTTCTCTTTTGTTTTTACTGGCTTCTCTTTAGGAAAATAGACATGCATGGAGAATCGTAAAAATTCTCTACTTTCTTTGCATGTTTGTATATTTACTTAAATAGCTCTCTTTTCTATCAGTGGTTAGAACTTTTAAGGCTTTTTTTTTTCCCCCCATACTCCTCCTTAGACTTCCTTGGTGTATACCTTTCAAACCATGCTGGGTAAGGGATGTCAGGTTTTTGAAATCAGATTTTTTTGTTACTTTTGCAATCATGGAAAAGTTACTATGCCACAATGAGTCTCAGTTTTTAAACTGTACAATTGGGGAAAATATACTACCTCATGAGGTGAATAGGAGAATTAAATTATATGGGGGATACAAAGTTTACAATACTCAGCTTGAAAGATAGGAATCACTTAACAACTATTATTATTTATAAGGGACAATGTTTGAGATAAAGTCAAAGATTCCAGTTGTATTTATTCAGACAACAGGTGGTTGTACAATTACAAAGCATTAACACCAGGTATGGTGTTCTGATATATAATCTTTCAATTAGAATTCAAGATTTCAAAAGTGCTTCAAGCTGACTGAAAAGCCTGATATTTCATACCATGAAAAGTAAAAATGCAGCAACCTGCTTCTTCAAAGATGTTTGCATTTGATGCAGGTTCTCATCTTAATTAGTAAAAAACGGAGCAGACTTGTTTTTTAGGGTAAGCTGATATATGCTTAAGATCTTAAATTTATTTGCCTTTATCTTGTTTTGGGAAGAAAATTCTTTTTATCATTATCCCTCCCATCACATATCTGCATTTTCCCTAAGTTGTCAGTAGAGGATGCATGGAGAATCTGCCCATACTCTTATCTCTAGATGATCTTTTAAATAGTATGCACCATAATTGAGGTCAGGTGGCAGCCATGAACGAGATAAATCTTGAATGAGATTAAGATGAATGACACTCTGCTGGCCAAAGTCCCACTGTTCCAGAAAGAAATGATAAATTAATGGAATCGACATTGGTGTGATTTTAAAAAAGAATGTTTAAACATATGCTATGAATATTTCAGCAAAACATGAATCTCTGCCTTCCTTTTGTACCTTTAATATCCCCATACTCCTGGGATCAACCGTGTAGAACCAGAACCGAACAGTACATATTCCGAGACTTGCTGGAAAGTACTGGGAAGTAGTGACTCTTGCCGTGTGTCCTTCTTTGGGTCCAGATGAGTTGACATATAGGAAGTGCTGGCCGCTCCCTTGAAACAGATGAATACAACTCTTTCAGTACAATGTTAAGTGTCACAGCATGAGGAAGAATATATTTAAACTATGTGCGAATTTCATGCCGCCCACCCGCACACAATTAAACACAACTCATTTTCTTTCTGTGGAGTCACATATCGATAATGTTTAATTCTTTTGAACCAAAAAGAAGAAAGAAAGAGAAAGAAAGTAGAAAGAAAAAGAAAGAAAGAAAGAAAGAAAGAAAGAAAGAAAGAAAGAAAGAAAGAAAGAAAGAAAGAAAGAAAGAAAGAAAGAAAGAAAGAAAGAAAGAAAGAAAGAAAGAAAGAAAGAAAGAAAGAAAGAAAGAAAGAAAGAAAGAAAGAAAGAAAGAAAGAAAGAAAGAAAGAAAGAAAGAAAGAAAGAAAGAAAGAAAGAAAGAAAGAAAGAAAGAAAGAAAGAAAGAAAGAAAGAAAGAAAGAAAGAAAGAAAGAAAGAAAGAAAGAAAGAAAGAAAGAAAGAGAAAGAAAAGGTAAAGGAAGACTGTCACTATGATTCTATGATTTACAAAATTCACCTGGGTATGTGACTTTCCCCTAAAGTGATCAAATATCTGTGCTGAGTCTGAAGGTATATTCCTTTTCTTTTCTAATTTGCACAAACTTCTTCAGTTTCAGGTAAGTAAAATATTTTGTATGCTGTGTAGAGAGCAGAGACACAGGGTTTTGGAGGCCGACTGATAGTATATCTGCTTTGCAGTTGCTCTGATTCCCACACTGACCAGAGCAGTAATAAATGGCAGTCACAGTAAGTGAAATCTAATTCTGAAAGTCACCATGCTTTTTTTTTTTTTTTTTTCTGAGCGGTGACTTCTATTCTCCTCAACTGCAGATCTCTCCATTTACACACAAATGGATTTTGTTCTGCAGACATCGTCAAAATTCATCATAGCTACTATCCCCTGCATTGCTTTTACTAGGAAAGAATGAAAAAAATCTGTGTGTATTTTCTAATATATATAAAAATATTTTCTAATTAAAGGTATTCTTTCCCCCCTATGGGAGTTTAGTATTGTTACTGAGACATATGGTTTTAAATCATCAATTGTGAGTCAGTAGCACATGAGGCTTCTTTCATGAAGCTTTCCAATTTAAGAGCTTATTGTCTGGTGAACCTGTGGAATCAGTACACATATTAGTTACCTTTATCCCCTATAGCCACTGAATTCTTCAAAGCAAGGAACACTCATGCATTACTCCCTTGAATAGAGTTAACAGAAGTAGCCAGAGCGAATTACAAAGAACAGTTAGGAGATCCCATTCATGCCGACTAATGACTTTTTGCCTACTCCTGTTCACAAAGAACATTATTTCATCAAATGGGTCATCAGTAAATACAGATATGTGGTAAATAAGACAGCCTGGCTGTAGTCCTCAGCAGGCCTAAGTAGAGACAAAATTCTTAAGGGGTTGCTTGTTCTTGTATCCACTTAAATAATAATAATAATGGACTTTATTTTTCAGAGCAATTTTGAGCTTAAAGGAAGTTGAGAGGAATTACAGAGTTCCATATATGCCCTCATCCTCCCCAGCACCTGTGACTTGCTTCTTATTAACACCTTGCATTAGTGCAGTACATTTGTTACAATTAATGAATGAGCCAATGACTGACGCTTTATTATTAACTAAAGTCCATGGTTTACATTAGGGTTTATTCTTCCCCTTGTGCATTCCATGGGCTCTGACAAAGGTATAACGATACGTCCACCACTACAGTCAGGATTGTATAGGATTGTTCTCTGCTCTAAAATCCTCTTTGCTCCACCTTTCCACCTTTTCCTCTCACTCTTGCCCACCAAACATCTGGCAACCATTGATCTTTTTACTACATCCACTGTTTTCTCTTTTCCAGAGTTTTTTTCTCTTTTTCAGAGTTAGAATTACATAGTCTGTAGCCTTCCTAGGTTAGCTTCTTCACTTAGCAATACACATTTAAGGCTCTTCTGTATGTTTTTTGTGGCTTGATCGCTCATTTCTTTTTATCACTGAAGAATATTCCTTTGTATAGATGTGCCACAGTATGTTTATCCATTCACCTATGAGGTTTCTTGGTTTCTTCTAAGTTTGGCAATTATGAATAAAGATCCTATAGCAACAGAGTGCATGCTTCTGTGTAAACATGTTTTCAACTCATATATATATATATATATATATACACACACACACACCAAGTGTATATATATATGTATATATACACACACCAAGGAACACAACTATTGTTCTTTTTGTATATTTTTTATTGGAGTTCAATTTGCCAGCATATAACACCCAGTGCTCATCCCATCCAGTGCCCCCCTCAGTGCCTGTCACCCAGTCACCCCAACCCCCTGCCCACCTCCCTTTCCACCACCCCTTGTTCATTTCTCAGAATTAGGAGTCTCTCATGTTCTGTCTCCCTCTCTGATATTTCCCACTCATTTTCTCTCCTATTGGATCCTTTGGTATGAGTATGTTTAGTTTTGTGAAAAAACTGCCAACTTGTCTTCCATCAACAAAGGACAGTCCCCATTCTTCTTTATCCTCAACAGCATTCAGTGTTGTCAGTGTTTTAGATTTTAGTTATTATAATAGTTATGCAGTGGTATTTCAACTCAATGTCATCTCAATTTGCATTTTCCTGGTAACATATGATATGGAATATTTTTTATACTTATTTGCCACTTGTGTATGTTCTTCAATAGGTATCTGTTCACATCTTCTGTATGTTTTCTACTTGGGTTGTGTTTTTTAATTAAGTTTTAAGCATTTTTTTTTGTTTGGACACAGATATGCATTTACAAATATTTTCTCCCACTCTGTGGCTTATCTTTCTTTTAGTTTTCTTAATAGTATCCAATGTAGAGTGAAAGTTTTAATTTTAATGAAGTGCAACTCATCAATTTTTTTCATTCACAACTCAAGTTTCTAGTATTGTGTCTGAAAACTCATCACCAAACCCAAAGTTACCTAAATGTTCTCCTGTTTTGCCTTCTAGGAGTTTTATAGTTTTACACTTTACTTTTAGGTCTATAATCCACTTCGAATTAATTTTCATGAGACGTTTGAGCTCTGTGTCTAGATTTTTTTCTCATATGAATATCCATTTGTTGAAAAGATAATCCTTTCTGTGTTGAATTGCCTTTATTCCTTTGTCAAGTATCAGTTGATCTTATTTGTGTCCGTCTATTTCAGAGTTTTCTGTTCTATTCCATTTATCCATTTCTCTATTATTTTATCAATATCATACTGTCTTGGTAACTACAGCTTCATAGTAAGTCTTAAAAAAGATAGTATAATTTCTCCAGCTTTGTTTTTTTATACTTTGTGTTGTATACATTGTGTTGGCTATTTTGGGTCTTTTGCCTCTCTATATAAACTTTAGAATCAGTATCTTACAAAATTATGTGCTAGAACTCTGAATGGAATTACACTTATATATACATCAAATTGGGGAGAATTCACATCTTCAAAATACTGATCCTTCCTGACCACAAACATGGAATATTTCTCTGTATATTTAGATCTTTGATTCTTTACCAGAGTTTGTATTTTTCCTCATGTAGACCTTGTATTTATTTGTTAGATTTATACTTAAGTAGTTCTTTCTCTCTCTGCTATTAATGAAAATGTTATTGTGTCCTAAATTTCAAATTCCAATTTTTCGTTGACTGTATATAATGAAGCAAATGACTTTTATGTATAAACCTTGTGTCTGACAACTGTTATAACTTTAATTCCAAGAGTTTTCATGTTATATCATTGAGATTTCCTATATAGACAATCATGTCATCTGCAAAGCACACAATTTTATTGCTTCCCTCCCAATCTGTTCTGTTTTCCTCTCTTGCTTTACTATATTAGCTATGACTTCCAGGATGATGTTGAATAGGAGTACTGAAAGCAGACAACTTTGCTGTATTCCTGCTAGCTTCTGACAATTATGAATGATGTAAGCTATAGGTTTTCTTTCTTTTTTGTTTTTTTGGTATTTCTTTTTATTCTAAAGAATGAAAACCAAATAAGGTTGGTCAAGTAGTGAAGTCAAGTACACTTAATTATTGTTTTGTGAGTTTGTATAAGTCATCTAACCTCTCTGGGCCTCAGCTTCTTCCTCTGCAAAATAAAGGAGATCAGATAATTGCATGGTTTCTTTCCACATAATTTGATTCTATTAAGCACTACCATAGTTATAATATTAGCTAGGTGCTATACAATTGTCCTTAATATACTTGAAGATTGTTATTAACTCATGCCTTAGCCTTTGTTATCAATCATAGGAAAGTTTAGGGAGTTTTTGTTTCTACTGTATGTATTCTTAATCTCTGTAATGAGTTTGAGAGCCTCAGATTCTATTTTTCTTTTTTTTTTTCTCTAGCTCCTTTATGTGTAAGGTTAGCTTTTGTATTTGAGTTCTTTCCAGTTTTTGAATGGATGCTTGTATTGCGATGTATTTCCCCCTTAGGACTGCTTTGCTGCATCCCAAAGATTTTGGATGGTTGTATCTTCATTCTCATTAGTTTCCATGAATCTTTTTCATTCTTCCTTAATTTCCTAGTTGACCCTTTCATCTTTTAGCAGGATGGTCCTTAACCTTCACGTGTTTGAGGTCCTTCCAAACTTCTTGTTGTGATTTAGTTCTAATTTCAAGGCATTATGGTCTGAGAATATGCAGGGGACGATCCCAATCTTTTGGTATTGGTTCAGACCCGATTTGTGACCCAATATGTGGTCTATTCTGGAGAAAGTTCCATGTGCACTTGAGAAGAATGTGTATTCAGTTGAGTTTGGATGTAAAGTTCTGTAGATATCTGTGAAATCCATCTGGTCCAGTGTATCATTTAAAGCTCTCGTTTCTTTGGAGATGTTGTGCTTAGAAGACCTATCGAGTATAGAAAGAGCTAGATTGAAGTCACCAAGTATAAGTGTATTATTATCTAAGTATTTCTTCACTTTGGTTAATAATTGATTTATATATTTGGCAGCTCCCACATTCGGGGCATATATATTGAGGATTGTTAAGTCCTCTTGTTGGATAGATCCTTTAAGTATGATAATAGTGTCCCTCTTCATCTCTCACTACAGTCTTTGGGGTAAATTTTAGTTTATCTGATATAAGGATGGCTACCCCTGCTTTCTTTTGAGGACCATTCGAATGGTAAATGGTTTTCCAACCTTTTATTTTCAGGCTGTAGGTGTCCTTCTGTCTAATATGAGTCTCTTGTAGACAGCAAATAGATGGGTCCTGCTTTTTTATCCAGTCTGAAACCCTGCGCCTTTTGATGGGGTCATTAAGCCCGTTCACGTTCAGAGTTACTATTGAGAGATATGAATTTAGTGTCATCATGATAACTATTCAGTCCTTGTTTTTGTGGAATGTTAAAGGGGAATTTTAAGAGTCCCCCTTAAAATTTCTTGCAGAGCTGGTTTGGAGGTCACATATTCTTTTAGTTGCTGCCTGTCTTGGAAGCTCTTTATCTCTCCTTCCATTTTGAATGAGAGCCTTGCTGGATAAAGGATTCTTGGTTGCATGTTCTTCTCATTTAGGACCCTGAATATGTCCTGCCAGCCCTTTCTGGCCTGCCAGGTCTCTGTGGAGAGGTCTGCTCTTACCCTAATACTCCTCCCCATAAAAGTCAGGGATTTCTTGTCTCTTGCTGCTTTAAGGATCTTCTCTTTATCTTTGGAATTTGCAAGCTTCACTATTAAATGTCGAGGTGTTGAACGGTTTTTATTGATTTTAGGGGGGGATCTCTCTATTTCCTGGATCTGAATGCCTGTTTCCCTTCCCAGATTAGGAAAGTTTTCAGCTAGAATTTGTTCAAATACATATTCTGGCCCTCTGTCCCTTTGGGCGCCCTCGGGAACCCCAATTAAACATAGGTTTTTCTTCCTCAGGCTGTCGTTTATTTCCCTTAATCTATCTTCATGGTCTTTTCATTGTTTGTCTCTTTTTTCCTCAGTTTCCCTCTTTGCTATCAACTTGTCTTCTATGTCACTCACTCGTTCTTCCACCTCGTTAACCCTCGTCGTTAGGACTTCTAGTTTGGATTGCATCTCATTCAATTGATTTTTAATTTCTACCTGATTAGCTCTAAATTCTGCAGTCATGAAGTCTCTTGAGTCCTTTATGCTTTTTTCTAGAGCCACCAGTAGCTGTATAATAGTGCTTCTGAATTGGCTTTCTGACATTGAATTGTAATCCAGATTTTGTAACTCTGTGGGAGAGAGGACTGTTTCTGATTCTTTCTTTTGAGGTGAGGTTTTCCTTCTAGTCATTTTGCTCAGTGCAGAGTGGCCAAAAGCAAGTTGTATTGGGAAAAGGAGAAAAAGAGAGGAGAGAAAGAAGGAAAGAAAAGAGAAAGAGAAAAAAAAGGAAGAAAAAAAAAACCGAAAAAAAAAGAAGAAAAAGAGAAAGAAAAAGAAAGAAAGGAGAAAAAAGGGGGGTAGGGGAAGGAAACAAATCAAAAAGCAAAACAAAACAAAACAAAACAAAAGAACCACCGGGGAGTATCTTCTGATTCTGTATACTTTAAGTCCCTTGACTTCCCCTGGAACCTGTCCGTCTAGCTGGTCTTCTGGGGGAGGGGCCTGTTGTGCTGATTTTCAGGTGTTAGCACTTGGGGGAGCTGCTCTGCCCCTGCCTGGTGCAGGGCTCAGTGGGGGTTGTTTACCCCGTGAGGCCGCAGGAGGAACAGCCCTAGTGGCGGGGCAGCTCTGGAGCCCTGGATTCCGCCCCTGCAGGAACTCCGGAGCTCTCCGTCTGCAGGGCCTGGAGGCTCCGGGCCGGGGCCGCTGCTCTGCTCAGCTGGGGCAGGAGCGTCCTTGCTGTCCTGGGCCCTCCCGGCCTCTGCCTGTCCCGGGGGAGGCGGGATCCTGGGCTGTGTCCCGGCGCCCTGTGCTCCAGAGCCTGCGCTGTTGGATTCGCTCCCGCCCCGCAGCCCCCTCCGCGGAGCCGCCCCCGAGCCCCTCCGAGCTGCTCCGGGTCCCGCCGTGCGCGCTGCAGCCCTTAGGGAGCTCGGCGCATCTCCCGGGGCGCAGGTGTCTGTTAGTGTCCCCGGAGCCCGAGGGCATCCCCGCCCTCCTGGGTCCTGCTCCAACTCCCCGCGAGCCCCTTTCCGCCCGGGAAGGTCGGTGCAGCTCCTGCTCCTCCGGGACGGGGCTCTCCTGTCCTGGGGACACTCGCCCCGGCCTCAGCCCGGCTCCTCGCGGGGCCCCTCCCCCTTGGAGGCCTTTGTTCCTTTACTTCTTTTTCCCCGTCTTCCTACCTTGATAGAAGCGCGGAGTCTTCTCACTGTTGCATTCCAGCTGGTCTCTCTTTAATTCTCAGGCCGAATTCATAGATTTTCAGGATAATTTGAAGGTTTTCTAGGTAATTTGGTGGAGACAGGTGATTTGGGGACCCTGCTCTTCCGCCATCTTGCCCCTCCCCCCAGCTATAGGTTCTCTGAAGATATTTTGTACAGCTTTATTGAAGCATAATTGACAAATACAATTGAAATATATTTAAAGTGTACAACATGATGATTTGATATTTGTATACATTGTGAAAGGATGCCCACAACTTAATCTATCCAACACCACACATTTACTTTGTGTATGAGAATTGCTTAAAATCTACTCTCATAGCAAATTTCAAATATATAATTTAGTATTAACTATATAACCATAAAAATATGGAATCTATCACAAATTCATGTGTCATCGTTATGTAGGGGCCATGCTAATCTTATGTTTATCATTTCAATTTTAGTATGTGCTGCGGAAGCAAGATATTCTTTATCAAGTTAGGGATATTCACCTCAATTCTTAGTTTACTGAGCTATTTTATCACAAATGGAGGTTATATTTTGTCAAATGCTTTTTCTGCATCTATTGACATGATCATTTAATTTTTCTGATTTACTCTGCTGATGTGATGGATTGCACTAATTGAATTTCAAATATAAAACCAGTCTGACATACTTGAATAATTCCCACTTGGTTGTGCTGTATATATATATGTATATATATATATATATATATATATACACACACACATTATATATATACACATTATATATATACACATATATATAATGTTTCCGTGAGATTAGATTTGCTAATTTGTTGAGAATTTTTGATGAGAGATACTGATTTGTAGTTCTCCTTTCTTGTGTTGTCTTTGTTTTTTATTTGAAATGCTGGTCTCATTGAACATGGTAGGAAATGTTCTTTTTCCTTGTCTTTTCTGGAACATATATAACTGGTATAATTTTTTTCCTTTGGGAGAATTCACCAGTGAATCCATCTAAGTCTAGTGCTTTCTGATTTGGAAGATTTTTAATTACATATGCATTTTTTAAAAAAGATTTATTAGAGAGAGAGCACATGAGGATGTGAAGCAGGGTTCCATCCCACAGCCCTGAAATAAAAACTTGAGCCACAATCAAGAGTTAGACACTTAACTGACTGAGCCACCCAGGTGCCTTTGTAAGCAATTTCTTTGATACAGATATATGTAGATGATCTATTTCTCATGTGAGTTTGGTGGATTGTGTCTTTGAAGGAATTGCCTTACTTAGGTTATCAGATTTGGGGCATTTAGTCGTATATAATACTTCTATTATCCTTTTAGTGTTCATGAATAAATAACGATGATTCCCTTTTTATTTCTGATAATTTGCAATTTGTATTTCATTTTAGGTTTGTATGTCCAAAAGGTCTTCAATTTTATTAATCTTTTCAAAAAACTAGGTTTTAGTTTTGATTTTCCCTTTATTTTTTTTTTTGTAATTTCAGGTTCTTATTTAAATTCCGGTTGGTTAATATTTAGTGTAATAGTTTCAGGAGTAGAATTTAATGATTCATCACTTACATATAATGTCCAGTACTCATCACAGGTGCCCTCCTTAATACCTATCCTGCAATTACTTCATCCCCCCACTAACCTTCACTCCAGCAACACTCAGTTTGTTCTCTATAGTTAAGAGTCTCTTCTGGTTTGCCTTCCTCTCTCTTTCCTCTCCCTATGCTCATCTACTTTGTTTCTTAAATTCTACATATGAATGAAGTCATATAGAATTTTCTTTCTCTGGCTTATTTTGCTTAGAATAATACACTCTACCTCCATCCATATCATTGCAAATGGCAAAATTTCATTATTTTTTGTGGCTAAGTCATATTCCATTGTGTGTGAATATATATAATCTTTTTAAAAAATATTTTATTTATTTATTCATGAGAGACACAGAGAGAGGCAGATACTTAGGCAGAGAGAAAAGCAGGCTCTATGCAGGAAGCCTGATGTGTGGCCCTGGGATCACGCCCTGAGCCAAAGGCAGAAGCTCAACCACTGAGCCACCCAGGTGTCCCTATATCTTCTTTACCCATTCATTAGTTGATGGATATTTGGGCTTTTTCCATAGTCTGGGTATTCTTGATAATGTTGCTATAAACATCAGAGTTCATGTGTCCCTTTGAATCTTTATTTATTTGAGAGAGAGAGAGAGAGCGAGAGAGAGCATCCCTGATCATAAGAAGGGGGAAGGGAAGAGGAAGAGGGTGAAAGAGAATCTCAAACAAACTCCCTGCTGAGCACAGAGTCAATGTGAGGCATAATCCTGAGATCTGAGGACCCTGAGATCATGACCTGAGCCAACGTCAAGAACCAGATGCTCAACCAGCTGAGCCACCCAGGAGCCCCACTTGAAATCTGTATTTTTCTATCCTTTGGGTAAATGCCTAGTACTGTAATTGCTAGATTGTAGGGTAGTTCTGTTTTTAACTTTCTGAGGAACCTCCATACTGTTTCCCAGAGTGGCTGAACCAGTTTGCATTCCCACCAACAGTGTAAGTTCCCCTTTCTCCATATCCTCACCAACATCTGTTGTTTTCTGTGTTGTTAATTTTACCCATTCTGACAGGTGTGAGGCAATATCTGAATTGTAGTTTTGATTTGTATTTCCCTGATGATGAATAATGTCAAGGATCTTTTCATGTATCTTTTGGCCACCTGGATGTCTTCTTTGGAGAATGTCTATTCATGTCTCCTGTACATTTCTTAAGTGGGTTGTTTTAAGATTTCCTGATTTCAGTTTTAAAATTACTCTTCCTAGTTTCCTAAGCTGCAGGTTACTGATTTTAGATCTTTCTTCTAATACATACATCTGATGCTAAAAATTTCCCTCTATATACCATTTCACTAAATTTCACACATTTTTATTAGTTGTATTTGCTTTTTCATTTAATTCAAAATACTTCAAAATTTCTCTTGAGATATTTTTCTTTGATCAATATGTTATTTAGAAGTCTATTTTTTTTTTGTTGTTTATTTGTTATTTTTTTGAAGTCTATTTGTTTAATCTTTAAGTACTATGGAATTTTCTGGTTGTATTTCTGTTACTGATTTCTACCTTAATTCTGCTGTGGTCTGAGAGCACACATTGTAGGATTTCCTTTAATTTTGTTAAGATGTTGGGATCCCTGGGTGGCGCAGCGGTTTGGCGCCCGCCTTTGGCCCAGGGCGCGATCCTGGAGACCCGGGATCGAATCCCACATCGGGCTCCCGGTGCATGGAGCCTGCTTCTCCCTCTGCCTATGTCTCTGCCTCTCTCTCTCTCTCTCTCACTGTGTGCCTATCATAAATAAATAAAAATAAAATTAAAAAAAAACTGTTTAAAAAAAATTTTGTTAAGATGTGGTTTATGAATCAAATGTGGGCTGTCTTGGTAAATGCTTCATGTGAGGTTATGAGGAATATATATTCTACTGTTGAAGTATTCTATAGACATCAATTATGTCCAGTTAATTAATGACACTGTTCCCTTTAAGTATGTCCTTATTGATTTCTGCCTGCCCTATCACTGACAGAGGGGTGTTAAAGTCTCCAGCTATACTAGGGATTCATCTATTTCTCCTTGCAACACTATTTAGGCTTGCTTTGCGTATTTTGATGTTCTGATGTTAAGTACTTAACAAGCTGAGGGATGTTTTGTCTTCTTAGTGTAATGACCTTTTTATCATTTTATAATCCTTCTCTTTATCCCAGAATGTTCTCTTTCCTCTGAAATCTTATTTGTCTGAGATTAAAGTAGCCACTGCTGGTTTCTTTTGATTAATGTTAACATCGTATATTTTTCTCCATTCTTTCATTTTTTCCCCATTTATCCACTCTATGTATTTATACTGGAAATGGGTTTCTTACTGACAATATACGATTCTTTTGTTTTGCTTTAATTTTCTCTTAGTCTTTTAGTTGGTGAACATAGACTAGCAACATTTAAGGTGATTATTGAGATAGGTGGATTAACGTTTACCTTGTTTGTTATTATTTGCTATTCACTGGTATTGTTCTTTCTTGGTTTCTCTTTTTTTTCTTTCACTTTTTCAGTCTTCTCTGACCTTAATTGAGCATTTCATACGATTTCATTTTGTATCATCACTTAGGATTCCAATTTTATGTATATATATATATATATATATATATATATATATATATATTAAAACGTTTTCTAGTATTTGACAATGAATTTGCAATATACATTCCACTAACCCAATTACTCTTTAAGATGTCATTATATCACTTCATGAATAGTGTAAGAAACATACCAGAGTATTCCCAGTAATCTCTCTCATCCCTTATCTCTTAGGTCAGCTTTTTTTCTTTCTTTCTTTCTTTCTTTCTTTCTTTCTTTCTTTCTTTCTTTCTTCTTTCTTTCTTTCTTTCTTTCTTTCTTTCTTTCTTCTTTCTTTTCTTTCTTTCTTTCTTTCTTTCTTTCTTTCTTTCTTTCGTTTTTTCAGGTTAGGTTCTAGTAAAATAGTTTCTCTTGAGGGTGGGCTTTGTTATAAAAAACAGAAAGCTCTGGGAAATTTTCAGAATGGCTATTTTTCCCCTCTACTTCCTGAAAGCAGAAAGTTTTCTTTGGTCTTCACTGTCAGAAACTAATAGGGCTTCAAGTTAAAACTTACAAAAGTGTGTGGGCTTCCTAATGCTGATTCCCCCGGACTATCTCTCCAACTTGTTCACATTGAGCCTAGAGCAATTCATCAATAATAGTATTGGATTTCCTCCCCTGTACTGACTTCTGCAGAAACTTCTGCTTATGGGTATCTGCTCCAGTAAGTTGTGATTCTCAGTTTCCACCTGCTTGTCTCCAGTCTGGGAGCTGTGGTTTGCCTTGGAACCTCAATTCTTTTAATAAATCTAAAAAGAGTTGTTGATTTTTAGTTTGTTCAGCTTTTTATTTTTTCCTATTATGAGGAAAGAAATAATGACTTCCAAGTTCCTTACATGCTAGACCAGATACTGAAAGTGACTTGCATCTATTTTTTTTTAAGATTATTTGAGAGAGAGTACATGTGCAGGTGTGCATGCAAGTGAGTGGAGGGAAGGGCAGAGGGAAAGAATCTTCAAGCAGGCTCCCCACCGAGCACAGAGTCCAATGTAGGGCTAGATCTCACAACTCTGAGATCACAACCTGAGCAGAAAACCCAAGAGTTCCACGCTTAACTAACTGAGCCACCCAAGCGCTCCTATATTTTTTAAAATTCTTTACTGAAAATATTTATCTTAATTTAGAACATTTTATAAAGTCTGGCAAATTAAAAAAGAAATCTTAATCAAGAAAAATAACCAAGGAATATGCCATATGAGTGACTGGTGCAAGATTTTCCTCAGTATAAAATAGTGGAAACTACTTGAAAAATTTCCTGGCTTTCACGAGTGGACTGTCTTCTATACTCACCATTTTATAAATACATGACTAGCAAATATTGGATTAGGAAAATTATACCAAATATTTTATTTCAGCCACAGAAAAGTTTTCTTTCATATTTCTTTGCAAGGATGTCATATATTTATTTTCTTATTTGGAAAATGAAGACATTCATGTGGCATGTGCAGCCAAGATACACCTAGACTCCCTCAGTCAAATCTACTAAAAACTGTGGCTTATTCATTAAGAATACACATTCTTTAAATCTATGCTATCTTTGATTATAGAAGAACATCTAGGTGTATCCTCATTTTATTGCCTTTCACACCCGTAAGCGCACTTAGAGTACAATATCAGACAAACTTTACAGTGTTATCCTGAATAAAAGAAATGTAGCATAATCCAAATGAACTATAATAATAACTTATATAGTTAAGATGAAAGCATGGACTCTAGTCAGACTAGAGTGGATATGAAGAAATAGCCCTGACCTAGTTCCAAATAAGGTAAATTAATACTAAGTATGTTTGTATAAAACTACTCTATATTTCATGGTTCAGCTCTTAAATAGTATGACATATATAATGGGAACTAATATACCTCTATCTCAAAAACAAATCATGTTTAAACCATACTTTCCTGCTTACCTGATATTGAAAGTCAAACATTTAGAGAAGAAGAAATAGAAGTAATTGTGTCTACTGGCACAAATTAATCCATTTTAAAAATTAGGAATTCTGATTTAAAACCTTGTATTTTGGTAAATTTATTCTTCTAACTACATAAATACATTAACCTTTCACTAATTCAGAAGTTTGTTTTGAATAATTTTAATCATGTGATACATATTTTTAAAAGTTAGATTTTAAGTTTGCATAGCAATCTGAGTGCAGGCTAACCGAATTCTCCATCCTTAGTCATTGCCAATTGGCTCTTCGTGGAACTCCACTCACAGCATTCTCAGTATCTTAATAATTTTTCTCATCGCACCCCAGGTGGGAAGCAACATTTTGGTTTTGTTAATTAAGTCCTTAACAACTTAATGCTTATTAATATTCTAACAACAACATGGGTATTCAAAAAAGTAATACACACAAATTGAAAAATATCATTCTAAATAACCACAATTACTTTCCACTGAAGAGTGTACTCATTAGGCACTTCTTGAACTCTCTAACATTGAAATTACATTGACCATCACCATCATCATTTCCTATTTCACTTTTTTTTCCCCCAGTATTTACTTTTATCATAGCAACTACCATAAACCAGCTTAGCAAAGAGATGACAATCTTTGAAAGGAATGTAGAACAATATAATATTTGCATTTTAGGGCTATATTATGAAACTTAATGTAAAAAAATATGTAATTCACTGGGGATGATAATAATCCAGCATGTTTCACTGAAGCATATTTATTTCAGTATAAGACAATGCTATGTAAAATTCAGCATCAAAGACAACATTTCCAATCATTAGGGGACTCTGAGTGAGTTTTCAAAGTGTACCCCATCTAGCCTCTCCTAATTTGCATATTCAATTTGGTCTTACAACATCCTGCAGTGAAACACCAAAGTCAGAAAGTCAGTTTCTGGCTGATGTATTAATGCATGCAAATGTGAACTTTTATCCATTTTAAGATTTAAGAATACAAAACTATGCCTGGAAATTTAGAAGCAACATTGCAAATTTGGTCTCTGGGGATTTTAAATTCTAGAACACTAGTGTATCCAAGCCTGACTTTGAAAGGGGACTAGACTTGTTGCAATGCTAAATTTTTTCCCGAGACTCACAAAGGTGAAAAGTTGCTTAGCCTCTTGAAATTATTAATAGAAATATATGAATTATCTGGGAACTATGTACTGTATCACAGTTATAAAACCTTACATTGAATTATATTTTCAGAAATAGACTCATTCTTTATCTAGAAAGCTCAGACGAGACCTACTTTCAAACGTTTGTAAACTTTCAGTTGCTTCATTGAGAACTACCTATTTATATCTAGCAAAACCTTGGGGAAGGTCAATCTAGCTTCCCACACAAAGTTCAGAATTTGTCAAAGCAGATAATAAAGCTTAAAAATCTCAACTGCCACAACATATTTAGAATTTAATGGTAAATCATTGAACCAGTTGACTTTGTTTATATGTGGCTCTGGAATGATCAACCACCTTCATTTCCAATTCTACATTTATTTTCCTCAACACTTCCTTTTCCCAACGTTCATGGGACAGACTTTCACAGAAGCAGAATTTTTTGATTGTTGGTTTGATTTTAGACTGCTTTATAGTTTTCTGTTGGCCATTTTAAAAGTTACTTAATTTTCATATATTACATCAGAATGTACACAGTTAGGTTTGTAAAACTTTAACATGGCCAGATGTAGTACTGTGGAATGTGAGCATTTACTAAATATGTCTGAATGTTACTTCTCCCTCCACCTCCTGATATTTTCTGTACATTTCAATGTAATACTTCAATTTTACTTATACAGGTTTTAGGATTACAAGTTCTTAAGCTTCCTAAAGAACAAATTTTATATGTCATATCTTAATTAGCTAAAATCAGGCACTGGATAGAAGTTTCTCATCAATATTCAATTTTTACCTTAAAAGCTCTTTAAGAATTACACACATTTTCAAAAACTGGGGCCACTTAGTGTCAAATAGTGTACATTCAGCATCCTTTTGTTCAGATCACCATTGTTATTTGACAGGAGAGAGCCAAAAGATATCAGCCACATTCAGAATCCATCAGTGTGCTTAGTGGACATTCTTTTTCACTTTGGCGTTAGCATGCAGTAAAGACTCTAATTTGTCTTTTGGATGTTATTAGCTACAATCTTGAGTTTTTGAAAATGTTTGAGTCATTATGCCATAAGGTAATAAATTTGACATTTCTTTTAAAAAAAGACTGTTAATACTTTCAAAAGAAAGCTATATTTTTTTCAGCTCCAGTGCCCTCAGAAGAATCATACTCACTTATACGAGGGTCAAATCATAAAAGACAATTTCCCACTTCAAATGATCTGAATTCACTTCCTTTTTAAATTGTAAGCAGTTTTAGTCTTTTTTTTTATTGTTCATAAAATAAAGCTGCCTAATGTTTTTTTTTTTTTTTTTTTTAATGTGATACGGTATGCCTCTCTTCTAAAATAACAAATGCTCCCTGTTCAGCGTTAGACTTACTTAGTTTGGTTCCACATCCTCTGTAATTTCTGCCTGTCCCTCACCCTACAACAGAAGGGGGGTACAATGATTATCAGCTGAAATGCCTCAATCTCTTTTTGTCTGCAAGTTTTAAAGGCCATGAAATGTAAACATGCTCAGAGGGAGAACGAAGGTTTTCCTTTGGTTGTCAAAATGGCAACCACAGATACAGTGCCTCTGAAGTCAAATGAAATGTTTTCATGGCATTTGATGAAAATGTCTGTCATTACATCACTTCTATTTGCTTGTTGAAAGGCTGTCCAATGAATTGATCTGGCATTTCTTTATTTCTATCTACCTTTTCCAAAAGTTTATTCCTCAGGCATTACTCTTCATTGATAATAATTATTACCTGTTTAAAAAAAAAAAAAAAAAAACTTCTCAACAGCATGTCTCAACTTAGCTCTATGTACTATTACCAAATTTTGGTGCTATAAACTGTTTCCCTCAGTAATCATTCATCTGGTATAAAAATGAAGCTTATAGTTGAGACATGCCAAAACGGGATATGTTCATCTTATTTTGAAAGCTTTTAATTTGCTTATTAGAAAGTATACCTCAATCACATGAAGGTACCGTATGAATGGAATTGGTTGGCACTTCCTATAAGTGTAGCTAGAGACACGGATTCTGAATCTCTTAATCTTCATAATGGAGGAATCCTGAAGAACCTCTTTACGTGTTATTGTTGATGCCTTGAGAAACATGCATTTGCTTAATAGCACTTGTGTAACTTGATTTTATTTGCCAAACTGAGATCAAAAAGAAAACTAGTTGGGGATCCCTGGGTGGCTCAGTGGTTTAGTGCCTGCCTTTGGCCCAGGGTGTGATCTTGGAGTCTCAGGATCAAGTCCCACATCAGGCTCTCTACATGGAGTCTGCTTCTCCCTCTGCCTATGTCTCTGCCTCTTTCTCTCTCTGTGTCTCTCATGAATAAATAAATAAAATCTAAAAAAAAAAAAATAATAAGTAAAAAGAAAAAGAAAACTAGTCATGTAGGAAGGGAGAACTAATAAAGTATATACCTTTTAGGTAATTGATAAATGGTATGAACTTTAACTTTGTTTAGATTTCAGAGCCATTTTACCTGAAAGAGTGCGGAAAGCATATAAGAACAGAGAATATTTCTTTTCATTGAAACAGAAACTAGTATTATTAGGTTATTTTAATGAATATGTAATGAGCAGAAACCTTCCAGCATGGTGGACCAATGGTGAAGCCTGCAGGCACTTTAGCTGTAGGCTTCCATTCAAATCCTGACTTTACTACTTATTAGGTATGTGACCTTGAATAACTTATGTAAATTCTTGAGGATTTAGAAGCAAGAAGAGATAGTTATTGTAGGTACTTTACCTCATGGGTTTGTGGTAAAGATGAAAGGATACACTACTTATAAAGTGCTTAGAACAAAGTTGCAAATTAGTGCTACTCTCCTGGGAAATTTAGAAAATAGATATAAAGATAATTCTAGTAGTAGAAAAAGACAATCAATCACAAGTTACTGATTGGATAAGTACCACAGAAAAGGCACCATGTCTTGCATTTGGATATTAAGACAATGGACAAGTTAGCTAGGAAAATATGAAACATGTCCCAAAGAAGCTAACAGTAAGTCTAGCTAATAAAAGCCAGTAGCATATACTATTTGGAAGACACATTCTGGGTCAGACTATCTGGGTTCAAATCCAAACCCAGGTACTTGCAAGCTTTGTGACTTTGGGAAGATCACTGAATCCCCACTGTGTCTCATATCCATCATCTATCAGATGGTGATAATAATAACAACATACAGCTCTTGAAGATTATTGTGAGCCTGTAACACCAGATATTGACGTAGGTTGTAAATGTCATGTAGTTCAACTGATAAAAGACGGCTTAAATTGGGTGACTAAGAAAAGAACTTATAAAAGATATGTCATTATATTAAGATGTTAAAGAATATAATGGAGATGGTAATAGGCAAAGAAAGTCATGTAGAGTGGCAAAAATTCATTCTTAAAAAAATCAGTAAGAGAATCCTCTAGGTTTCCAGTTTAGCATGAAAGAAGCTTAGAGGCACAGTCTCATCTTTACAACAACAAAAAAGCCAGACAAACTAATAGTTAAAATTCTTCCTATATCTATCAGAGAATTAGAGTAGGCATCACAGGGAAGGAAAACCAGGGGAGATAGGAAGGCAGGTACAGAGAATCACAATTGATTGGAGCAAAACCACAGAAGCTGGAACCACTGAAGGAGCCAGCACTGGGTGAGGAAAACATAAATTGGAATTAACAAATTGCTAGGGGCTCAGCATGGAAAAGCTTGAGAGAAATGAACTCTAGGGATACAAGTGTTAAGGGTATCACCAAAGTCTTCTCTCCAGAAGCCTTACCCAGTTCCCAAAGTGAAGACTGGAAGATAATCCCCTCTGTTTCTTTCCAGGACATATGAAAAGTAGCCATTTTGAAGTACACTTATTTTTCTTAGGAAGGTCTAGACTTCCTATCTTATCTAAGGGGAGGGAGAACTGAGAAGCACTTGTCAAGGTCACAGTAAAAGACCACAAGCTCCCTGAAAGACTGTGATACAACACAGAATAGTGGAAGGGCCCCATTCCTCTGACTTTACCACTCAATACCTTTACACCTTAACTCCACCTTGACACCACATCAGTAGGCTACTATATACTAGCAGAGGGCTGCAACTGAAAGGACTCCATCTCTCAGACCTTATTTAAGAAGTCCTAAGGAAACCAAAATACAACAAGAGAGAAGCCAGAGGAATTAGGATGCCAGAGGAAGTTACACCTTCAGACTCCTATAGCTACAGCCTATAGTAAATAGTAAACATGGCCTTACTTCCTGCCAGATCAACAGAAAACTTCACACACAAGGCCTGTTTACCTTGGTTCCTTTTACCTGGTACATCATATCCACTATCAACAAAAAAAATACAAGTCATCCTATAACAATGATACAACCAAAAGTTGACATTTATAATGCCCAGAGCATATTTGAGGAACAAGAACACAGAGTTTATAGGAGAATTAAAATCAGAAATGCAATTTGGGGAAGAACACAGAAAGTCCTTAATGCTACCCTAATAGTCAATGAAGAGCGTCTGATGATTTGCAGGATTAGGAGTCACCATTTAGGAGTATTAATGCTGCATCAGTGAGAAGAGTAGCCTCGTTTAGGAGAATATTTGCATTGGAGATGAATTTCCTTGACATTTGCAATAGCCCAAGAGTGACTTAAGATGACAGAAGTGAAAATGCAAAGAAGTGAAAACACGTAAGTTGAGAATGAAAAGCTGAATGAATTGGAAATTGAGAAAGAATTGTGTTAAACAATAATAATGTCAATGACAGAAATATTAGGAGCAGCAGGAGATTCTTTCTGAAAGGAAGGTAAGTCTGAGTGTCAATATGTGACTTGAAGACATTGAAAATTATGCAGCTGACAACTGACAATGTGAAAGTACAACATGGAAATAAAGACTAAAACATTAAGAAATTAGTAAATTTTGAACATTAGAAAGAATGAAAACTGAGCAAGCAAAAAATATCGGAAGAGATATAAAAAAGTGAAAGTCAGAATACTGGGTAAGACTTACATTGAGGTTTTAGAAGGAAGAAGAAAAAGATCAAAGATAAGTATAACATTAGGAGATATATACCACTGTCTACTGCAGATGAAAACTCTAAGAAAGTGTGCATTGATCAGTAGCAGTGTCGAGTGAAACATAAGAAGAAACAGAATAACACAAGAATTATGAAATCATAAAGTCTTCAAATGAGCTAGTACATAAACTCCATGAGAGCTGGGACTATGTTTGGTAAATGTGTTTAGATCAGTAACCAAGAGTTGGTGGCCAAAAATTATTTGCTGAGGAAATGATATTTTTGCAGAACACAAATTGTAGGGAACCAAAGAAGTGCGTATTGTTTGGTAGAGAATACACATACTTTTTGTATTCTCTATATCTTTGAGATAAAAGAAAAAGACAACAGTACTTAAGAGGTGAAGTTGGGGTTAGATATTTTTGGGGGGAGTGAGAAAACTGTAATGCTTGAAGGCAAAAAGTATGATACACTAATAGGCAGTTTAAGGACACTTAGAAAAAGAGTAAATACAAAAAGAAAAGTTTTTGAGAAGATATAGGAATAAGTTTAATGGTTCATTATTTTACTGAGAAATAAAATATATAATAAATGTGAACTTGGTAAATTCTTTTTAGAGAAACTATAATACCTGAATACTTATAAAATGATGAACTAATTAACCTGAAAATTATGGAACAAAGTATTATCATATTTGAGCAATAATGCCAAAAGCATTTGAACATTAGAAAGAATAAAAACTGAGCAAGCAAAAAATATAGGAAGAGATATAAAAAAGTGAAAGTCAGAATACTGGGTAAGACTTTATTTATGGACATGAAAATTGCTGATATCATAAGAAGACTGTGTATTACTATTTAATGTATGTACTTTGTTAATATGCATAATGAAATATTCTGGAGATAATATATTGGATTAAATTATTATGATTGCAACACTTTGTAAGTACCTTCCACTTAAAATAGATTGGAAGCTGCACAGATTGTCTTTGGAGGTTCTAGCTGGAAGTGTGTAAATTCATCGTCAAAGACATCCAGAGATGAACACTTTCCAGCATTTCTTTAGTTGATTCCAGTGTTTTATTTACTTTGTAGTCAAGAAAGCCTTCACTATGTGTGCAGTATAATATAGAACAGGGCTCTCCCATGGAAACATACTGTGAGCCACATATATAGTCTTAGAATTTTTAGTAGCCACAATTAAAAGAGTAAAAAGAAATAAATGAATTTTTAGTAATATATTTTATTTAATCCAATATATCCAGTGTTATTTCAATATATAATCAATATATGGATAAATGTTAATATATTTTTTTTATATTGTGGTTGGCTTTTTTTTGTACTACATCTTTGAAGTCCAATGTGTTGTACTCTTATAGCACATCTCAGTTTGTACCAGCTACAGTTCAAGAGCTCATTAGTTTGTGTGGCTAGCGGCTGTTATGTTAGACAGTGGAGGCTATAGAACAAAGTCTTTTGAATCAGATTTTCGTATTCAAATCCTACTCAGTCATGCCCATGACTTGATCGAATTTTTTAACCTAAGAATTTAGTATCTTCGATGTCACAATGTTTTAAAAGGTTAGATGAGACAACATGTATATCTCCTTGTACACTGCCTGACTCTTAGAAAACATTTAATTGATATTAATTCCCCTTCTCTAGATCCCTCTGAAATTTCTCTTTGTCTGGAAAAAAAAATATTTTGTTTGGATTTGAGTGAATTGATAAGAAGAGGAACTATTCAACATCCATTCAACCCTTCATAAAACTGAAAACAAGTAATGCAAGACCCCTCCTTCCAGTGGCTAAACATGAAAATTTCCTTAACTTACCTCCTTTCTGTACCCCCCATAACTTCTAAGCCACCCCTCATTGGCCCTGGCTCCTGATTGTTCCTTCTTTTACTGCTCTACTTTTTCCTTTTTCCTCCTTGGCACTTACTAATTTCCAACAAACTATACATTTTTTTGGTTTTAATTTATAATACTTGATACTGATTTTCTATCCTTCTCTGCTACAATGTTAGCCATGAGATGGCGGATATCCTTCTCTGATTTGATCTACATGTGTTCTAAGTACCTAAAGTAGTAGCTGGCAAAAATTAACTCTATAATTATTTGTTAAATGAATGAATGGAGAAAAAAACATTTTTTCATCATGCCAATTCATATCATTTTACCTTCCATTTCATCACATAGATCTTTAAAGTGGTGGCTGAAGCATCACACAAATCATGTTTCCTCTTAATACTCTTCTCAGTCTTTATTGTGATTAGTATTATTATGGTACATTAGGAATTAACTCCCCTTAGTGTAACCAAAAATATACAACTTTAAATAGAAATCTATTCGGAACTGGTATCATAATAAATTCTAGCATATTATTAAATGATTAGATAAAATAAAAGACAGATTTACAAATTAAATCCTTTGATATATCTCAGTGTCATTTGAATATCTAGAGAAGATATTATTTTTATTATTATCATTTTTGAATCTTTACTTCTCCCTGTTGACAATTCTCTTGGTGTTTTCTGACTACCCAGTTCTTATTGAGGGAATAATTTTTAAAACATCTCTCTGGTAAGTTTCACATTTATACCAAAGTAGAAAGAATAGTATAATGAACTTGCACCTACCTAAGAGCCAGCTTCAACAATTTCAACCCATGGTCAATTTTGTTTCTCCTGTATTACCACCTACATCCTTAACAACACTAATTTGAAAGTAATCCAGATATCAAATTACATCTACTTTCACCACATCAGTATATGTTTCTATAAGACTAGGATTAAATTTTTCATAACTAGCATTTCATACTTAAAAATAACCATATTTCCATATTTTAATTAAATTTTTGGTCAACAGGACAACATATTTTATATTAAGTTATATCAATATAGATACACTTGTTGGGATATTACAAAGATATTATATAGATGTCCCTATATTTTTTTATCATTCTGCATATAAAAATGGTTATAGTCATATAAAGTGTGCTGGGGTAAAAGAGATGGATAATGAGCCTTGCAGGCATGCATCTGAAATGGCAACTTTCATCCTATCCATGAGAAGCTGGGTGAGATGGGGTTCCTACAGTTCAATATTAAATAAACACAGCAACAGTTTTTTAAACAGCAAGAAGAGAATAGAACAAATATCCATTACACGGAGTTATCCATTTCCTCCAGGGATAAATGTTCTCTTTTCACAGCCCCATCTCTCTTTTTCATGATGTTGGCTGTCTTTAATTGCCTGGTGGATTCTTGATAATTCACTGAAACTTCTGAATGAAGGCTTTTGTTGCTTAGTGTAGGCAACTTGAAAGAATTTCCACTGCTGTTATACAGAACTGTTTTCCTGAAAGGCTTCTCCCTTGGAAGAATGAAAAGCAGGTGCTGTATAGGTGGGCTGGGGATGTAAGCTTCCCCAACTTAAGCTACATGCTAAAATCATATGAGGAATTCTTAAAAATCTTGATGCCCAGGCCACAATATTAACCAATGAAATCAGGATCTTAGTGGGTGGATCCAGATAATTAAGGGTTTTTTTTTGTTTGTTTGTTTGGTTGGTTGGTTTTTTAACTCTTCAGAGGATTCAGATATGCAGCCAAGTTTGAGAACCACTTTCTTTGGTGGAGTGGCAAAGGGCTAAGTAAGCATGCAAGCAAACTGCAATGCTCCAATTTTTCTTTTAAATATTTTATTTATTTATTCTAGAGAAAGAGAGACAATGTCTGAGTGCAAACAGGGGAGGGGCAAAAGGAGAAGAGATGGAGAATCTCAAGCAGACTCTATGTTAAGCATGCAGCCAGATATAGTTCTCAATCTCATGACCCTGATGTCATGACCCTAGCCAAAATCAAGAGTTACTGGCTCAACCCCCTGAGCCACTCAAACTCCCCTTAATGTTCCACTTTTTAACTCTTGGAATTATCTTTATTTCCCCTGAAAACCTACAGTATTGATCCCACATAACTCCACACATGACTGTGCCTCTTTTTTAGGCTGTAGGTATCTTATGATAATCTCTTCCAGACAGATGTCTGACTGTCTTTACATGGCAGTTCTCTGATTTAACTGTGAGCATAAGAGGGAATGTAAGGGGTGGGGTCAAGTTCCCATTTCTGCCAGGTGATCTCAGTGCTGGTTTCTAGGGAGTTACTCCGAAGAATTCTTCACAACCTTTTGGTATTTGTAGAAGTCAGTTTGACCTGCCATCACAAAATACCACAGACTGGGCCGCTTAAACAACAGAAAGTGATTTTCTCACAGTTCTGGAGGCTAAAAGTTTAAGATCAAGGTGCAGACAGGGTTGGTTTTTCCTGAGACTTCTCTTCTTGGCTTAGAGGCTTCTCTTTATCTCGTCTGTGTGTACACGTCTCTGGTTTCCCTTCCTCTTTTTTTTAGGACATCAGTCCTATTGGATTCAGGACTAAACTGAAGACCTCATTAATTACCTTTCTGCCCTATCTCTAAATATAGTCACACTGGGCATTAGGGCTTCCACATATGAATTTTAGGGGGACACAATGCTGTCCAGGACAGTTCTTACTTTGATCTTAGAATATCTATGTAGCTTTCTTGGAAGACCTACAGTGAACCACGTTCCCGTGGGCTGGAATTTCTGCTGTTTTTATCCATCCATTCTGCTCCCATTGGCCTCCTCCCCAGCTTCCTGAAATATCTCAGAAATTGCTGGTACAGTGATTGGATTTTAAATGTAATGATTTAAAAAATGTGTTACAGTAATTATTTCTTTTTTTTGAGTGTGTATTGTGTGTATGCGTGTGTGTGTGTGTGTGTGTGTGCATGAGTGTATGCAAGTAAGATCAAAGTGAGCAGTCTGGTAAACTGTGAGTGAGGGCTGGCTTTTATATCTCTAAATCCATATCCTCCGCCAACCCCAACAGTCCCAAGCAAAGGAATAGGAGGGTCTCCCTCTACTCTATCAGAGGCCAGAGTGAGATGGTAATATCACCTAGACTGAAAGAGAGGAAAATGGCCCTAAATATAGAGGAAGGAGATTGAGGCAGAGCTTGATGTATCATGATTTATAAAATGATCTAATAGTAAACTCCTAAATTTAAACTCCTAAATTATATTTCCTAACACTTTCCTATAGTAAACAACACAATAGTGAGTGTACATTAAGGACAAAGCATGCTTCCAGGAGGTGTGCTTGGATGAGCCTCCATACTCCAGGTGTTCAGTTCTGGCTTTGTTGTTCATTATATAGGCTTAGGCAAGTCATCTAGCTTTTCTTGTTCTTCATCCCTAGTAATAATAATAATATTTGCACTATCTAATCAAAAGGAAGTATAGTTATCACCTGCCTTGCCTACAGGGCTCTGTCAACCCAAGTATCAAGTAAGTTATATTTGTTGAACATTTAGTACTTTCAACTGTCATTATACACATTATAGCATTAGTATCACTAAGGCTATTTTGGAATATTTTTTGATCTTGTGTTGTGAATATACAATTGCACAACAGTAACCTCCTGGAGGTTATATCAGGCAGCAGATTGCATCCCAGTTACTTTACAATCATCTCCTTGATTCATACCCTCAGCTACCAACACACTGTATATTTAGTAGGCACTCAGGAAATGCTTGTTGCATTAATTAATGCAAGATACTTTGCTGTTAATAAACACAGAAGGACACAGATAGGTAACATGAGACCTACACAAGTATTATCAAGTGCTTTTCCATCTTATATGCTGGGGGGAATTTAAAAATAGCAAAAAAATGTGACTCCTATCCTTCCAGATAATTAGAGTTTAATTGTGGATATGGTCAATTATACCATGAAAAAGAAAATAAAGTTGTGAAGAAAGAATAAAAAGGAGACAGAAGCTTTTGTTTTATAACTTCGTTAGTTCATGTCCCCCAAATGTCACTCTTGCCATTAAAGCCTGTATACACTAAGCCTGAACGCTATTCATGCACACACGAGAGTGAATTAATGTCTGCAGTTTTCCTCTACAAGATCCCCAATGGCTCCAAAAAGACTCATAAATAGACCTGTGATGGGCATTGAAAATGTTCTCCTTATGGATCTAATTCTTCATCTTGGTAACAATAAGTGAAAAGATCCATAAATACAGTTTTAATTAACAGCAGCGTTGAGATGTTTGGAAATAGACCACAGGCTCTTTGAGTCTGTTGGCTGTCTCATAAAGAATTTTGTTTTTCCCAGAGGGTCAAAATTAATTAACGTCCTTATAATTTATTTAGCCGCCCATTGTTTCAGAGATGCCTACACAAGTTCACTGAGCCGTATTAGTATATCAAGGATGATATCATCAGGCTGCTTTGAAGAGAGTACTTTGGAAAAATATACTGTTTCAAGTAATGATTAACAGGGAGGATAATACAGTATTCTGTCCAAATGATTACTTTTCTTTATCTGTGGACGTTACTTGTGTATGGTCTTTTTTTTTTTTTTTTTTTGTATGGTCTTGAATAATGACCAGATCCAATTTTCATGTGGCCTTTCATGAACTCACACAAGCTATAAAAGTTCAAAAAAGAAAATAAATATGGCCCTTAATAGTCTCTAATTGTTCCATTAAAAGGTATCAATTGATCACTCATGTTTGTCTCTTTGAATAATGTACAGAATATTTCCCACATCCACTGATTATACTTTTATCTTTTCCTAAACTGAGCCTATGATACTTTTGTACCATTAGTAGTATTATGCTAGCAGACATGTTCTATGGTTTCCAAATACTGCCTTAAGATACGGAAAGATTGCTGCAGATGTTATCAGAGGACCTCACAGACATCGTATCTAAATGTTACTGTCCAGATCTTAGCAGCAAAAATGAAAATTGGTTTATTTCTCATAAGTTCTCAAGAAAGAGAAATATGTATTTATCCTCAGGAACTATCATAGAAGTAAAAAAAAAAAAACACTTCTAAATGTATTTTCACTGTTGTGATGTTTACTATAGTGAAAATGTTGGGAAATAATTTAAGAGTTTACCAGTAGATAATTTTTTTTTATAAATTATGCTATGCCCAAAAAAGTAGAATATCATGTTAAAAATATTTCATAACATATAAACTTCTTCATACTATATCCAAACTGCTGAATCTAGTAGAAAACTATTTTTATTTGAAAAGTGTACATTAAGAAAGAATTGCAAGATACACAAATATAAAGCTTATAGATGATTATATCATTCTATTGGCATTGCTAGAGAAGGGTGTTTTTCTGTTTATACATTTAAAATTTTAGAAAAAAGATGTATTGCTTAGTAATATGAAATTGATGAAAAGAAATATTGAAGTAAAAATAAGTATTAAAAAAGCAAAAAAGATAGCCATTCAGGGTCTTTCCGTGGTAAAACTTAAAAATATCCACCACATTTTCCATAAACACATGTAGATGCTACCATCATGTATATTACATTTTCTTTTGAGGTGTAGTTGCTGTTTTTACCTGTTTTGTTTTTATTTTTAGATTTATTCTCCCTCTCGTCTATTTCAACCCTATCACTCATCCAAGTAATCCACGTTAATAAACACATATATCCTTTTCTTATCTTTCTCTCCATGCTCATACAGTTATTCAAAGAGATATCTATATAGAGTTCTAAATGTGCACAAATAAGACAGCATCTGTCATTGTTGGTCTTAGAAAACACTGGACCATACTACAGACTCATTTTGTGCATTGCTTTATGCCTTTAATAATACGTTTTGGAAATCCCTACAAATCAACTGTATAGTGCTAAACTCTCTCTTTTACTGGCTGCATGGTATTGAATGCTGTGGATTTAACAAGTTACACTGACCTCCAGGCTGTGCCTCCAGGTTCCCAAAAGGAAGTGATGTTATCCCCCAGGGGATAGCTAGCAGTTTTTTTTTTAATAATAAATTTATTTTTTATTGGTGTTCAATTTGCCAACATACAGAATAACACCCAGTGCTCATCCCGTCAAGTGCCCCCCTCAGTGCCCGTCACCCATTCACCCCCACCCCCCGCCCTCCTCCCCTTCCACCACCCCTAGTTCATTTCCCAGAGTTAGGAGTCTTTATGTTCTGTCTCCCTTTCTGATATTTCCTACCCATTTCTTCTCCCTTCCCTTCTATTCCCTTTCACTATTATTTACATTCCCCAAATGAATGAGAACATATAATGTTTGTCCTTCTCGGATTGACTTATTTCACTCGGCATAATACCCTCCAGTTTTTAAAGACCTTTTGAATTGTCAATAGCAGGGAGAAGAATGCTCCTGGTATCTAGCGGCTGAAGGTCAGGAAAACTGCCAAACATCAGTGTGTACAGGACAACACTATAATCATTAATCAGATTACCTAAAATGTTACTTGTGGCCAGAAGCACACCCACCAGGCATACTCTGATTTTAGGGCACTTGGCACTGATTGACCCTTTGGCTGCAATACTTCCTTTGGTTGTTTTGTTTTTAAGTTTTATTTAAATTCAATTAATTAACATATAATGTGGTCTTGGTTTCAGAGGTAGAGGTCAATGATTCATCAGCCTTAGATTAACACCCAGTGCTCATTTCATCATGTGCCCTTCTTGACTTGGAAATCCAAACATCTCACAAGTCATCTCCTTCAAGTCTTTTTGGAATGGTATTTTTCCCACCACAACCTAAATAACCCTTCTAGAAACTGCAATCCTTCCCCAACTGTAACACACACAACCATCCATATGCTTTCTCAATCCTACTTACTCTATTCCTTTTTCCACTCACTCGACTTCCAATGAGCCACATATTTTACTTACTATGTTTATTCAATTCCCTTTTCCTTCCTTCTAGGATGTGAACTCCACAGCAACAGTTGTGTTTTATTCACTAATGTATCCCCAGCACCTAGAACAGTGCCTAGTATTCAAAAGGCCAATTAATGAACGAACAAGGGAACAAATAATGATTGTATGAATGAGGAACATTCAATTTCTTTCCCATTACTTTCAACTACAAATGATGCTGAAGTAAATATCCTGATACGTACGTGTTTATGTGTTGGTCTTATTCTTTCTATATGGCCAGAATGCTTTCCAAAATAGAAAACTTCCATCACCATGGATGTATCCTACTCTGACTACCTGTTCTCCATTTCTCAGCCATCTATTGGTGGTTTTTGAAAACCTTTCCCCATATTTTTTATTTTGATTTGTATTTTTCTGATGACTTATGGACTTGAGTATCCTTTAATATTTTTGTTGATTATCCAAATTAGATCATCTGTGAATGAGTTATGCAGATCTTTTCTGATCGTTCAAACTTTTATTTCTAGTAAGTCTGTATCTATTTGGCTACTACTTGTAATTGACACACAAAAATTTGTTTTCTAACCTATTGTTTGCCTGTTGATTTTGTTTATAGAATTTTTAAGCCATACTTATAATTTTTCACCATCAAATATATACATCTTTTCTTTTGTGGCTTCTAGGCTTTTGGAAGTGAGATCCTACCTTTATATTGCACATAGTTTACCCTCTGTTTTCTTCCAAGAGTTTTCTTATTTTTATTTGTTGCATTTAAGTCTTGAATCCATCAAAATATATTTCTATATATGAAATCAATACAAAAGTAAAACTGGGGTTTAATTTCAATTAATTTCAGCAATATAACCATACTAATAAAGACTATCTTTTTCCCCCATTGAATTGATGTCTGTTATATATTAAATCCTCCTAATTATTGACCTCAGTGTCTTGATTCCCTATCCTGTTCCATTAACCTATGATCCAGTGTATACTAACTTCATGCTTTAAAAACAAAACAAAAACTCACAAACCAAACTTGGTGAGGAAGAGGATATACAACTTGGTAGGTCAAAAGGAATAAGAATATTCAATTTGGAGATGAATTAGGATCCAACTTTAAAACAAAAATGATCACCTAGGCTATACCTAAACATCATGATATTTTCAATCTGCCTGAATATATAAATAATAAAAGTATTCTTCTTTTTTTACTAGTCATAAATTGGTTGAAACAACCTTGCATACTTTTTCTTTGAAAAGTCATTTTAATTAATCCCATTATAATCTTGTTCTTTTTCATTGTACCTATGCTTCAATTGTTTTGAGTGATATTGTATTAGAGTTCTCCAGAGAAGCAGAACCAATAAAATGTGTATGAATCTAGAAAGACATTTACCATAAAGAATTGGCTCATGTGATCACAGAGGCTGGTAGGCCCCATATCTGCAGTGTGGGCTGGCAAGCTGGAGACCAGAAAAGTCAATGGGGCAGAAGTCTGAATGCAGCCTTGTGGAGAATTACCTCTTGCTCAGAGAGGCCAGTCTTTTTTGTTCTATTTAGGCCTTCAACTGAATGGATGAGCCCCTCCCACCCCCTCCCCCCTATTATGGAGGGTAATTTACTCAAAGTTCACTGATTTAAATGTTAGCCTCATCCAAAGACACCCTCCAAGCTGACACATAAAATAATCATCACAAATATCTAAAGTTATTTTATATCCCTAAGAAAAGCAAGATTTTATCCCTAAGAAAAGTTATATCATAAAAAATTATTTTTTAATCCTTAAGAAAAGTTAGAGTCTTATGGGAGGAAGAAAAAAGTGCTGAATAGGCAACATTTCAGGGTAAAAGTAAATAAGAATACAAGCTTACTTTTACTCTCACCCTATTACCTATAAGACTATTAAAGATTCCATGAACCTCAAATCACAAGGGAGGAGGCAAACCTTGTCAAGAGTTTGTGATGTTCATTCCTTTTATCACCACTTACCTCTTATATCTCTGCTCCTACACTTCAGAGGGACTGGAACCAAAGAGTTGGCCAACTACTGGCCATTGTGGCAGTAGGAGAACTCATTTTTCATTGCTCAGCTTTGCCTACTGCATGCATTAATCTGAATGTCTTCTACTCATTTCTGCCCCCAACTGGACACTTTATGAACACCATTAGGGGAGACTAGATAAAATCTGTGAGTCTCTTAAAATATGAGTCATGGATTTCCTTGCTGTAGCAATGTCAGTCTGTGTCTATTCAATAATTCAGAGGTTACAAAAAAGGACTAACTCTCTTTTCATGAAGCCTATAGAGCTCTACCCACACACAGACATAAGAAATGCTCTCTGATATTCATTCCAATAGTTAAGTAGATGTCCAGGAGTGAATCACTTGGCCTGTGTATCTCTGCTAGCTAGACTCACCTGGGATGTGATCAAAGTCTGGACTCAATGCTCCCATAGGAATTCTGTTGCCAATGGCCCAGTCCAAGTCATCTTGAGAGTCCTGAGTAAGACTGCAGTCTATGGTCCAGTTTCCTGAAGTTGTTTCAAAATTGCAACTTCCTGCTGTGCTTGTATAGTGGCCTAAGGAAATGAAAATTTTGATAAAGTGTTCTGGAAATGTATTTTACACTTGGTATTATACTACATTTGTGATTATTTAAAATTAGTGCATGCATATTTTAATGATTTATTAATAAATTTAAAGAACCAGGACATTTGCGCCCATTGGTAATATCAATTGCACATGTAGCTTTTTTTTTGTTGCTTTATCAGAAATTCTAGAGGCAGTGCATGGATATTGTCATTTATCCATGAAGGAGTTGTATGGATTGACTAATTATATCATAGATGATAAAACTGTGTCTACATATGAGCAATGAACATAATATTATGATAATATAGAGAAGTGGGGTCAAATAAGTCAATAGCTTAGTTGTCTAGAAGTTTAATTCAGTCCTCTATTCCCTCTGGTGTTTGAAGAGCATAGACCATTAGAGGGACAAAGTCATTAACTAAAAAAAATGGTGCCTCTGGAGAAGTAGAAATGGTAGAGGGCACAGACCCTCTCAGCATACCATACCAAGCATCCACATACAACATTTCAAAGTTAGCCACTAAATACTGGGTTCTTTTCTAAGAATTGATTGATAACTCATTAAAATTATGTTACTCATAATGAGAAAAATTACCAGATAATAGCTGAATGTCTACTACTTAGTCATCTGTGGAAATTATCATCACACAATTGATACCTACCTTCATTTTTCTTTTCTTTTTTTTCTTTTCTTTTTTGCAGAGGTTATTATTTTTGAGCATTCACTGTAAAACTGTGTTGTACAGACAGAATGTTTGCATGATTTAACCAGTATGAATCAATTGAGATTGTTATTGACTTTTCCTTCCTTTTTAGAAAGATGACATTTATGTTGCTTTTAATATTTCTTCTCCAGATTGTTTCCCGTTCATAACTTCCTCTTAACATAAAACTAATACCAGCATATAGAAACTGCATCAGAAGAAAACCATGCTGTTAAAATCGATACCAAACATATCACAAACAAGGTTTTAAATATTTCTACAGAAAATTTTCTGGATCCCTGACAATAGTTTCATTAATCAGTATTTATCTTCTCAGGCATGATTGCATCTTATCCCTAAAATCTAGAATTATTTTTAATTAACTGAATTTCTTTCATTCATTTGATATGACATAGATTGTATTTAATTTTATATGCTCATTTATGGGCTCTCTATATCCTCTTTTTATGTTTATTATTCCAGTATCATGATATAAGTAGGTTTATACTATGCTATACAATGTGGCTAAAGCAAGAAATCCAGTTTTCCAGGTGTTTAGCTAACACAACTGCAAACATGAAGAATCTTCCAATATAAATACGAAACAACCATTATGTATTCCTTAGAATGATGTCACAACAGGTTCTACACTATTACATTTTTACATAACTGACTCCCTACCACATAGGACCTATAAAAATTATTCTATCCTTTATGATTCTTTGTAACCACCCTTAAACCTTCTGTTCCACCTTATCTAACATATGACTTTATGTATGACTCTAAATATGTTGATATAATCAGGATCAATTCTCTTATATTTCATTCTCTCTACAGTTAAATTATGTCATTTTCTCTTTTCTAGGGCTAATCTCAGTTTATGATCTTAATACTTTATCAAGCATTCTATAGTTATTAGCATTCTACAGCTCCGTTTTTTTTTTCTGTTAGAGATAAAGATAGAGTCCTTTAATCTCACATTTTCTACAATTCATTTCTTATAACTTGTAGACATAGCCAGGGTACAGTGCCCCACTTGATTTAATTTTATATGCTTAAATTTCTCAATCTGTATAACTTTCACTCATCCTTTTCCTTGGTACTTCACACTTTAATGCAGATGACCTACAAATCTACAGCCAGGATGGAATGCAGGTGTTTATCTTCAAATGCCTGTTGAATATTCCACTTAGAAAATGCAACTGCTATCTCAAAACCAAAAAGCCTAAAATGAACTCATCATTCACCTCTGCAAATGAGTTCTTCTCATTGAGATTATTGATTAAATTCAGAGCATGGATCTTCACTCTTCTTTTAAAGATCTTACCTTTGGAGTTATCTTTGATTCTATATTCCTCATTTCCATATTCAATCTACCACCAACACTTGTAGGTTATCCCTTTGAGAGCTTAAATCACTCTTTCCCTTGGTCTATAATCCCTATTCCACTTCCATTGGTCCAAGCCCCTAGTTTATTTCAAGAGTTCTTTTCCTTTTTCAGTAGAGCCTTCATTGTATCAACTCCACAAGCCCAAACAACATCAATCATCTTTAAGAATGCTCTTGAGTTACTTCCATTGCTCAAAATATCAGGTTTTTTGCATCGTTTAATATACTCTCCTAAACCCTTTGTATTGCATATAAGAACTGTTCCTTTGATGCAGAATGTTTTTGAAATGGAATCTTAAAATTGCGTCTATGCCAACCAAATTTTTCAGAAAATTTTTTCTTAAATAAAAACTGATTTTTCCCAACTTTTATGTTTCCTCTCCTTTTTAAATGTTTCTCTAGCAGCTGGGTGTTCATTTATCAGTCATTCCTTCTCTTTCTTGTGGAGGACAGAACTGTATTTTGTTTGACTCTTCAATTTCTTTCACTCAGATAGCCAGAGATGACTTATAATTTATCTAAGCAATCGTGATGTGCAGTGTTCTCTTTTTCCTCATCTTGATTAGTTTAGCCATAGTCCTTGGGATACAATTCTAGACGAGTCTTATTCTGGAAAAGGTAAGTAGGAAAAGTTTGTCTTGCAGTTAAAAACAAATCAAAGGAAAGAAAAACCATTTGTTCTTCCTCAGGATATTGCTGTAAAGACATAATCCTTGGGATTGAAGAGTTTATATGAATAGCTGACCTTATTACAAAGTTAGTTATATGAAGATGGCACAGGATAAAGGGAGGAGCAGTCCACGTGGTTCTAATCTTTTGATAACAGAAATTGCTAAAATTAACCAGCTCTAGGGCTCCTTGCTTTTGACCTCTATGTGAGATAATACATTTTCCTTATTGTATTAGTTAAAAATGCAGTTGGTTCCAAGTAACTGAAAACTCAAGTACGAGGAGCTGAAACAGACAGGAATTAATTCATCTCAATTAAAAAGAAGCCAGGAAGTTGTCCATTTAAGGTTGGTATTGCGGTTCAACTATGTGGTTGTGAAGCACATATTTTCCATCTGTTCTTTCTGTCATCTTGTCATCCTCAAGCTCATTCATGGTTGCAAGATGATTTTGGTTCTTCCTAGTATCACGTTTTTTTTTTTAATTAATTAATTTATTTATTTATTTATTTATTTATTTATTTATTTATTTATTTATTTTTATGATAGTCACACAGAGAGAGAGAGAGAGAGAGAGGCAGAGACACAGGCAGAGGGAGAAGCAGGCTCCATGCACCGGGAGCCTGACGTGGGATTCGATCCCGGGTCTCCAGGATCGCGCCCTGGGCCAAAGGCAGGCGCCAAACCACTGCGCCACCCAGGGATCCCCTCTTCCTAGTATCACATGTTATTCAAGGAATTGAAAGAAGTGGGAAGAGGAAAGGAGAAAAGACTTTTTTCCCCTAGTCTGGTGTTTTTCTTTCAAATTGCCACATTATCTCATTGGCCTCTGGTGGCTACAAGGAAGTCTGGAGAAGATGGTATTTGTAGTTGGTCACAATGCCAACCCAAATAAAATTGGGGGTTCTGTTTTTAAGAAACAAAAAGGGGTACAGGCAATCAATAGGAACTATCATGATGTTAACTAGTTAGGTTTGAAGATTCTGCTACAAGTATATTAATCAATTTATCTCCTTCATGCCACCTAGTAAATCATACTTATATTTGAATGTTCAGCTTACATCCTATTTTTCCCTTTCCAGCCCATAACAGAGTATATGTGCATGTGTGTTTTATGGCACTTAACATTGATTATAATTTCTATTCATTTGGAAATTCATTACTTCTTTATTGTGGATTGTCATTGTAATGTTTACCATTGAATCACTATAAACATTTCCATGTGGGCAGTATCACTACTGAACTGTTACATCCATAAGTAATTCTATATATAACTGTTAAATGGTAAATGATACAAGGAACTTTGTACTATTTCTTGATGATGATTATTGTGGTCAGTATTTTCAAAATGGTTATTGCTTTTGATAAAATATTTTCTAAATTGTGATATTTGCCATAATTTCTCAAATTGATTCAAAGCAGTACCAACAATGTTTAAACAAATAGCATTTTCCCAGTGGTATGATTAATGTAAATACTGATCAACTTACTCATATATTTTTAAGAACTGGCCCTATAATTAGTTATTTTTAATTCATCATATTCACATATCTGCCTTAGTTTGCTATACCACAATGCATAAGACAGGGATATTTAATACTTTCTCCTCAGCATGAAATGGCCTCATAGAGTGCTGCATTGAGAACAATTTTGAAAAATCTGGGTTCAGTGGGAAAGAAGGCTATGGATAATGATGTTTGCAACTGTTGTAAAAGGCAGCAGAGAATAGAGAATACACCCACCCACACCCTGCACATCTCTGGCCTAGAATACAAGGCACACTTAATACAGACTTGAGGGAATAATTTTCTTCCATGTCAGAAAAGAACACTTTTTTTAACTGTTTCTTTGAAAAAGAACTTAACTGTTTCTTAACTGTTAACTGTTTCTTTGAAAACTTAACTGTTAAGTTTAACAGTTAAGTTAAACTTAACTGTTTCTTTGAAAAAGAATCAATTTCATTTATTCTAAACCACAAATTTTTGCAACAGGAGTTAGAGATGCAAAGAAAATATTTATCTTTGTTTATAACTTATAGTAAAAGTTTACTTATGAAGAATTCCTGAACTTATATAAATTACATGTAATACATCCACTAAGACTAACAAATTTCAAGAGTATAAAAATAATGAAATAGAAGAGGCTAACATTATTAATCCTAGAAGACTGAACAAATATACTCTTTACATCATTTAATTCTAAAAGTGCTCTATAGAATGGATGTGATTTATAATATATCTAATATAAAGATAAGGAAATGAATCTCAGAATTTAAATAATTGCTCAACATGTAAGGGTCAATATCAAAATGAAGACTTCAGTTTAATAAACCAAAGGTCCATTTTTCCTTTATATTTGTCCAAAGGTCATTTTGAAAATTTTGTAACTTACTTCATCATCCACAACAGATTATCTGATTGCAGGAACCTAACCCTGATGCCTCCAATGCATTCAAAAGACTAACAAAAAATACTGATGAAATCAATTTGTAGAATCAATGAGTCACCTGTATCCCCCTGTGTGTTTTGTAATGCTCCTTTTGGATTTGGACAAAGTCTATCAAAGGTCTTAAGGAAAGTGACTATTTCATTTGTCAACATATTGTTTTAATTTTAATACAATAAAATACTGCATACAGTTGGACACCAAAGCTGTAGGTAACATAAACAAATATGAGTATGCAACTGACTCAGGTTCTGAAAATCAAAACTTTCTTCTTGTATTTTTATATCAATACAAAGAGCTGTGGGAAAAATAAAAATCATATGTGGCAGTCTGAGAGAAAAAATGAGTGAAGCCAAGGGGGAAAAAAAGCAGCATTCACATTTGAAAAAGCAAAATACTTAGTAACTGTTTATGTTTTACAAGCCAATATTTATGTTGCATGGGCACATGGATGCACATATGCACATGTGAGCTCACACACACACTATATTCTTCATTAGTACTCACCAAATAAACTGTGATAGTCTTTTTATTAATGGCACAGGTTACATTTCAAAAGTAATCATAGTTCTTTTATGACCAACTTTTTCAAAAAGCAAAGAAACTATATTTTAATATATCCCCCAGTTCCCTCCCAAAGTAAAAAGTTAGTTTCTGAAGTCTAAGAAAATGTCTTAACTTTATATATTCAATATTTAGAAAGTTGTTCCTAGACCATGCTAAGGATAGGAATAAATGGAAGAATGTATTTTTTATATAAACATTTCCAATACATGTGCATCTTAAAATGAGAGGAAGAAAACTTACTTTCTGTAACTCTTTTTTCTATGTGCATGTGACAGCTGTCCTTTCCACTCACTGGATTATGCATGTCGATGTCATTATGTTCAAATTATTTTTCCTTTAGAATCTTCATTTTATTTTGATGGTGGTTTTTAAATATTCTACTTGTTATGCCTAGTGGGAAAAAGAGTGATTCTGCAAATGTTTTGGAGCGTTTTTTTTTAGAGCTCCATTGGAATCCGTTCTCGACAGTCAGTATCAAAACTGTATTTTTTGATGTACTTTTAAAAAGCTAGAACGAACAGTTGGGAAAAAAAACTAACCTATATTAAATATGTAGGCTTTTTAAAAAAGAACAGCAGAAAGTATTTTTCAATGTATTATAAATTTCATTTGAGAATACATATATTATAAAGGGAATACACAATAATTTATAAAATTAAGTTTATAATACTGTGGCATTGATAGTAGTTTTAGGAAGTGCCAGTGATTTTCACTCCCTTTTACACTTTGACTTAAATTTAAAATATAGCATTAATGTGTTAAGAAATTTAAGCCCATCACAGAAAGACAAATACGGTATGATTCCAAATACTGTCTTTGATATCTAGATTGTCAACTGCATAGAATCAGAAAATCAAACAGTGGCTTTCAGGGGTGAGGACAGAAGATGGAGGATTATTGTTTAATGGGTATAAAGTTTCAATTTTTCCAGATGAAAAATGTTCTGGAGATGAAGGGTGGTGATGTCTGTACAACAATCCAAATATATTTAATGCCACTGAACTATACAGTTAGGAATGGCTAAAATGGTAAATTGTATAATATGTATATTTTACCACAATTTTATAAATGTAATATATGCAAAAAAAGATAAACTTCTGAGGCATCATTACTATAAGATCCTAAGGAATAAAAATGACATTCAGTTAAAAATAAAATTTAAACATGACTTCTGTGGTACTCCCTTCCTGTACATACATGACATTTTCTCAAAGGTGGAGTCTATCCCTTTAATCTCTTTGAATCTAAGCTAGACATTTTAATTTGCCTGACTAGATTAGGTTAGATTAGAAAGAGCCAAGAGTGACAGTTTAGAATTTCTAAGGCTGTATCATAGGAATTCTTCTTGTCTTTTCTGTGACTTTTGGAATGCTTACTCTTGAGAGGGCATTTACTCTGTTAAAAGCCAATCCCATGCAAGATATCTGACTGTCCTATGACAGCTCCTTTATGGAAAGCCCAAGCCACATTAGATTACCCTGGAGGATGAGATGTTATGTCAAGACAGACAGAGAGACCAAAGAGTACCGATGCACCAAACATGGAAGGGATGAAGCCATTTTGAAAGTGACCCTCCAGTTTCAGCTCTTCCAGCTGGAGCCATGTGGATGAGAAATGACTTGTCTCGCTGATTCCTTTTTTTTGAGGCTACTAACTTTTAGGGTAGTTTGCTATTTGCTATACAGCAAACACTAACTGCAACAGGTAGCCTGAATGGTAGCGAGGTTCTCTATGAATGCTCATCACTAAGAAATAGGAAATAAAAATGTTTGCCGATTTAAATATATGTTCATGTTTTAAAACTACATACTTGGTTTTTCACATGACTTGGAGATATCACTTGAATTAAAGTTTGAATAAAGAAATGAAAGTGCCCAATCTAGTTCTCTTTTCCCAGAGCAATATAGTTGATAAAATTAATCATTAAACTAGTATTCATTTGACGTGTTCATTTTTAGCCTCATCTATAAAATTAACCATCTTCTGGAAAAGGAAATGAAAATCAATAAAGAAATGTAAACGGATAGGTCAGTTTCTGGCAATTAAAATTCTGACACCTCCTCCCATGCAGTTCTGCACAATGACACATTGCAACTTTTTTGTGACAAGATTGGCTGCAGCTTTTAGTATAGGGGTAAAACTGTTGACAGGGCTGCAATTTGGCTATGTGTATAGTGAAGTGGGAAAAAAACTGTTTTGGCTATTTTAAATATACTCTAGTGCATGAAAAGAACATTTCCTCCCTGTCATCGATGCCAATGTGTTCCTTTCCTTAAAAAGTGAAATCTGTGCTGAATGCTCGCATCAGAGCAGCCAAATCCACTTACCACAGTGAGCCTCATCAGATCCATCAGAGCAGTCTGGTTTATAGTCGCAGATAAGGTGGGATGCAATATACTTCTTGTCGTGGCACAAGAAATCAGTGGCTTCTGGACAAATCTCTGAAGTCTCTCCCACTGGGAAAAAAACAAAAACAAGGTCATTTTTATAATATTTCATTCAATTTTAATATTCGTTTTAGTGGTTTTATAGATTCTATACTTAAATAGGTTACTGATTTTAATAGCTGTCCAAGGCAGACTTCTAGATACCTCCCTACTCTCAGTCCCACGTCCAATTTTTCAGCTACTTCTATAGGCTGTGCTTTCAAAATCATCCATTCCCTAAATCCAGTGTCTTAATCCAGACACTAAAAATGTTTTGCTTTTGGTTTCTGCTTAGTTTTCTAGTCTCATTTTCTGCAACTGACCTCATAAGTGCCTGCACCAAAACTACAGTATTTCCTACTACTGAAGGTTTCATAAATAAACCACTTGCTCTCATCTTTCTATGTGTGCACCCATGCTACTTCCTTTACCTACACTGACCATTTCCTCTTGTGCTCCTGCTGGTCTGCTCAACCTCAAGACTCAGGGAAACAGCTTCTTTCTTCCCTCGTTTTGCCTTTTCTTTGTCAGCCAAGCCCCAGGTTGGGTACTCTGTTTCATGCCAGCCAAGAACCTTTCCATTCCTATGTTAACTGTTTGCCATCTCTTATAAGAGCCATATTATATGTCTGTCTGACCCTCCAGACTCCAAGCCCCTTAGAAACAGGAGTGTGGGATGTGTTTTTAGGCTAAACATAGTACCTAATCCATAGTTTGTGCTTAATAAACTATGGGTATAATTACTGAAGGCATAATGCCTTCATTTACAGGAAGCTTAGGAATATAAGTAGAATTTGCAAAGCAAGTCACACTTTTTAATTGAAGTATAATTAACATACAGTATTATATTAGTTTTAGGTGTACAATACAGAGATTCACCAATTCTTATTTTTTTAAGGATTTTATTTATTCATTCCTGAGAGACACACAGAGAGAGAGAGAGATACAGACAGAGGGAGAAGCAGGCTTCTCATAGGGAACTCGATGTGGGACTAGATCCCCAGACAAGGATTACGACCTGAGCCAAAGGCAGATGCTCAACCACTGAGCCACCCAGGCTTCCCAGATTCACCAATACTATGTATTACTCAACGGTCATGTAAGTGTATTCTTAATTCCACTTATCTCTTTCATCCTCCGTCACCCCCATTGATACACTTCCTCCCTGGTAACATTATTTTGTTCTGTGTGTTTAAGAGTCTGTTTTTTGTTTGTCTCTTTTTTTCCTTGTTTATTGGGTTTCTTAAATTCCACATATGAATGAAATCATATGATTGTTTTTCTCTGACTTATTTCACTTAGCATTATACCCTCTAGTTCCACCCATGTTGTTGCAAATGGCTGAATAATATTCCATTGTGTCTGTCTATATTTATATAATATATATATATATAATGAATGAATGGATGTACATCTTTATGTATAGGGTATGGGGTGTGTGTGTGTGTGTATCACATCCATTTATCTACAAATGGATGCTTGAATTGCTTCAATACCTTGGCTATTGTAAATAATGCTGTAACAAACATAAGAGTGAATATATCTTTTTGAATAATTGTTTTCATTTGCTTTGGATAAATATCTAGTAGTAAGATTACTGGATCATGTGATAATTTACTTTTAAGTTTTTAAGGCACCTCTACACTGTTTTCTACTGTGGCTGTGCCACTCTTCATTCCCAACAGTGCACAAGGATTGTTTTTCTCCATATTCTTGGCAACATTTGCTATTCCTTTATGTCTGTGCTTTGTTTTAGTTTTTTGCCATTCTAACAGGTATAAAGTGGTATCTCATTGTTTTGATTTGCATTTCCCTGATGATTAATAATGCTGACCTCTGTCCATTTTTTAATGTGATTATTTGTCTTTTTGGTGTTGAGTTTTTTTTTGGGGGGGTTAATACAAAATAATTTATTTTGTGTTTGATACCAAATGAGACTATAAGGGTGATGGTGCTTATGCCCATATGCCATCCCCAGGTGAAGTGCTCTAGGCTTCTGGCTCACTCTGCTACCTAAGAAGGTCCTAAAGGGGGAAAGGAGAAAAAATGAGTGGGAAATATCAGAAAGGGAAACAGAACATGAAAGACTCCTAACTCTGAGAAACGAACTAGGGGAGGTGGAAGGGGAGGTGGGCAGGGAGTGGGGGTGACTGGGTGAAGGTCACTGAGGGGAACATTTGACAGGATGAGTACTGGGTGTAATTCTATATGTTGGCAAATTGAACATCAATAAAAAATAAATTTATATATATAAAAAAACAAAGATACAGATGCAGTGAAATGCCAGGACACCTGCACCCCGATGTTTATAGCAGCAATATCCACAGTAGCCAAACAGTAGAAGGAGCCTCAGTGTCCATTGAAAGATGAATGGATAAAGAAGATGTGGTCTATGTATACAATGAAATATTACTCAGCCATTAGAAATGACAAATACCCACCATTTGCTTCGATGTGGATGGAATTGGAGGGCATTATGCTGAGTGAAGGAAGTCAATTGGAGAAGGACAAACATTATATGGTCTCATTCATTTGGGGAATATAAAAATTAGTGAAAGGGAATAAAGGGGAAAGGAGAAAAAATGAGTGGGAAATATCAGAAAGGGAGACAGACCATGAGAGACTCCTAACTCTGGGAAACAAACTAGGGGTGGTGGAAGGGGAGGTGAGCAGGGGTCGGGGTGACTGGTTGAAGGGCACTGATGGGGGCACTTGATGGGATGAGCACTGGGTGTTATTCTATATGTTGGCAAATTGAACATAAATAAAAAATAAATTTACAAAAAAAAAAAAACTGAAAAACGTCCACTTCCTGTAAGTTCTTCCTATATTTTGAATATTAACCCCTTATCAGATATGTCATTTTAAAATATCTTTTCCCATTGAGTAGATTGCTTTTTGGCCTTGTTGATGGTTTTCTTTGCTGTTCATAAGCTTTTTATTTTGGTTTAGTTTGCTTTTGTTTCTCTTGACTGAGGAGACATAACTAAAAAAATATCTCTACGGCTGATGTCAAAGAAATTACTGCTCATGTTTTCTCCTAGGAATTTTATGGTTTCAAGTTTCATATTTAGGTCTTTAATCCATTTGGGTTTATTTTTGTGTTGGTTTAAGAAAGTGGTCCAGTTTCTTTCTTTTCCATGTAGTTGTCCAGTGTTCTCAATACCATTTGTTGAAAAGACTCTTTTCCCCATTATATATTTTTATCTCTTCTGTTGTAGATTGACAACATAAGTGTGGGTTTATTTCTAGGCTTTCAATTATATTTTATTGATCAATATGCCTATTTTTTGTACCATTACCATACCATTGTGGTTACTATGGCTTTACAGTGCACCTTGAAATCTGGGATTGTTATGCCTTCAGATTTGTTTTCTTTATCAAGACTAGTTCAGCTATTTGGGTATTTTGTGGTTCCATATAAATTTTAGGAATACTTGTTCTAGTTCTGTGAAAAATGTCATTGGTATTTTGATAGGGGCTGTATTAAATCTGTAGATCCTTTGAGTAGTATGGTCACTTTACCAATATTCACAGGTAAATTCTACCAAACATTTAAAGAGTTAAGGTCAATTCTTCTCAAACTATTCCAAAAAATAAAACAGGAAGGAAAGCTTCCATATTCATTCTACAAGGCCAGCTTTACTCTGATACTGAAACCAGATAAAGACTATACCAAAAAAGAGAACTACAGGCTCATATCTCTGAACATAGATGTAAAAATCTTCAACAAAATGTTAGCAAACTGAATCCAGAAATACATGAAAAAAAAAAAAAAGATTCACCACAATCCAGTGGGATGTATGTATTCCTGGGATGCAAGTGTGGTTTAATAGTCATAAATCAATCAACATGATACATCAGATAAATAAGAGACAGACAAAAACCATGTTATCATTTCAAGAGATGCAGAAGAAGTATTTGACAAACTACAGCATACATTCAGGATTTTATCAACAAAGTAGATTCCGAGGGAACATAGCTCAACATAATAAAAGCTATATAGGAAAAATCCACAGCTAATATCATCTTCAAGGGAGAAAAACTGAGAGCTTTTCATCTAAGATCAGGAAAAGGATGTCCACTCTTACCATTTTTATTCAAGGTAGTACTGAAAGCACTAGTCATAGCAATCAGACAAGGAAATAAAAGATTCATATTGGTAAGGAAGTAAAACTTCTACTATTTGCAGATGAAATGATACCAATAGAAAACACCAGAGACTCCACTCGGAAACTGCTAGAACTAATAAATGAATTCAGAAAAGTCACAGGATGCAAAATTAATATACAAAAATGTTGCATTTCTATACCCTAATAATAAAGTAGCAGAAAAAAGTTAAGAAAGTAATCTCAAAAAAAAGAAAAGAATATCATTTATAATTGCACCCAAAATAATAAAATACCTAGGAAGAAATTTAACCAAGGAGTTGAAAGACCTGTACTCTGAAAACTATAAAACACTGATAAAAGAAATTGAAGATGATATCCAAAAAATGGAAAGATATTCCATTCCCATGTATTTGAAGAACCAATATTGTTAAAAGTCCATATTACCCAAAACAATCTATAGAAATTTGCGTATTTGAATATAATTTTAAATCACAGGAAGTCCAATGATGATACTTCATACCTTTAAAGATCTACATGAAAGGTCCCAAATTATTTTATCTTGTTCAACAAATTAAATAAAGCTCATGATTCCTTTGTTACCTAGATTATTATAGGTCCAGAGCTGATGTGCCTGTGGTGAGGGTAATTTACTCAAAGTTAGGTAGTATTTCCATGAAGAAAAATAGCTAATCTCACAGATTTGATAAAAATGCAAGTTTTAACTTGTGTAATTTCCAGAAATAATTTACCAGTAAAATGTAGTATAAATACAGAGAATGAAGAGAAGCCATCTAAGAAAATGGCAAATATTTTAACTGTGGGCATCATCAAGAGAAAGAAAGAAAGGTCATGTACATTGAGTAGAATCTTTGCCAGATAATTTTTAATTAACACTAGTGAGAATTTATAGTTAACCCAGAGCAGAATGTGGACATTATTTAGTATGCAACTCTATGCATTGGGGATTATTTTATTTCTCCATGCCATAGGCTATGAAGCCATATATAATTACTCCATAGAGGAAAGGTGTTTTGACTTTAAATAATTCATTCTTTAGTTTTTAAAAGTGACTAAAATAGACTACATCTCTAAATGAAGCTTATTTCTTAATATAGAATAGCAATGACATGAAAAGAAATCAAGTCAGTGATTTGAACTGCAGTAAAGAAAGCAATAACGAGAATTTTTATAGCATAGGCATCGCACCGAGAAAAAAGAAAAGTGCCTACGATTCTAACAAAAGTAGATCTTTAAGACAAGAATGTAGTCAGACAGTTGTTAACAAAAACATTGTAGTAAACAGAAAAGGCAGATTATGTTAGTGGGAATGTATGTAGCCATTTTCAATTTCCTAATTCAGTATGTAGCCATTTTCAATTTCCTAATTCAGTCAAAATGATTAAGTAGCACCTACTCACCTGGTTGACAAATATGTAGAATGAGAGATAATCTTACTTATTTATAGTTAATGATATAAGAATGGGAAGAACATCGGTGCTCATTATAGTTAAAGATAATCTGGTGGCAGTGGGTTATGTAAAAAAAATACTAAACTGAATATTTATTTTAGAAAAAACAAAAGTTGAGGTGCCTGAGTGGCTCAGTCAGTTAAGCATCTGACCCTTGATTTCAGCTCAGGTCATGATCTCAGGTGAGTGATCTCAACATGGAGCCTATGTATTAAGATTCTCTCCCTCTCCCTTTGCCCCTACCCACTTTAACTTTTGAAGGGGGGAAAAAAAGAAAATAAAAAAGAAAGAAAGAAAAAAAGATGACAGGAATCCTAAAGACCTAAAACTAAAGCATGACAAACTGAAAAATCCTACCAACAAGAAAAGGTCTATAAAATAAGGTAGGTGAAATATTTACTCTAATAAAAACATGATGTATACATAAGACTAATTCATTATGGATTTGAACAAACTGTCACCAATCTGAAAGTGACTGCAGTTTAAAACTGGCTTTATTCTGCTTTGAAACAGAACTGACAGTCAAGAAGCTTTCGCCCCTTTAAATTTCTATTCGGATTAATATAGTTTTATATGCAGGGTTCGTTATACAGAACTAGATATAATCATTCTATAGATTGTATTTGTGGGCAAACATGGGTTTTACCGTCTTCTTCAAGTGATATTCAATATGCTCTGCAATTTCAGACAGTAAATTTCACATGGGCATTCATTTTTAAGCCCCTTCATTTCTTATATAGAACATACTAATCATATGCAAGATATAAAAGACATAATGGGCATATTTCCTGCCTTTCAAGACCATGCTATTTAGTTGGTAATGCCATGTCTTTGTAGATGACTCTGCTCTGACAGTTTCTCAGGTTTACCCTGTTTCTGATGACTTTTCCTAGAGTACTGGTCAAGTATTTTGTAGGATGCCTTTCTATGGGAGTTTGGGTTTTTTTGTTGTTATTGTTTTGTTTGTTTTCCTCTCAAGATAAGATAGAATTAATGGCTTTAGAAGTGCTATTTTCATCATGTAATGACAAATATATAACTATTAACACAGCTTGGGAGAGTTCACAATGAACTTGTTCACCTGCCCGGTGTAATGCTTGTGATGATTCTCCACTATAAGGCTCCCCTTCTATCCCTTTCCGTAAACATTCTTTGGAGGAAATCACTAGGTGTAGACCACCTAGTGGTCTACCACCCACTATGGGATCTATACTCCCCTCCTCCAGGGCAAGGAATCTACATAAATTATCTAGAATTTTTACACATGGGAAATTTGTCTCTTCTCTTTCATTTACTTATATATTCAGTAAATATTTATATCAGTTTAGACTCAGAATGGAGTATTTTATAATTTGAGTCATATTACGATGCAATTTTATTTTATTGCTCAAATTGTCCCAACTTGAGATCCCTGGGTGGTGCAGCAGTTTGACACCTGCCTTTGGCCCAGGGCGTGATCCTGGAGACCCGGGATTGAGTCCCACGTCGGGCTCCCTGCATGGAGCCTGCTTCTCCCTCTGCCTGTGTCTCTGCCTCTCTCTCTCTGTGTCTCTCATGAATAAATAAATCTTTAAAAAAAAAATTGTCCCAACTTTGGCAAAAAAGAGCTCTTTCAGTTGGCTTTTGTGTCCCTTTGACATACCCCATCAATATAGGCTTTTCTTTTTACACACTACCTTATTTTCTAGGACTATAAGTTGCTTTCAGCTCATCTTATATGTTTCCTGACCAAGTCCTACAATCAGTCATCAGCTGTTACTCCAAGAATCCCTGGTTCCTTTTATTGGAAAATGCTTTCAGAAGTCAAGCTCTGGGAACTAGTTTGATCCTTGCCACTGAGGTGTCTAAGTGTTTCTAAACTATAATGACTTGAAAAGTCATGCCATTTTTCAGTTATAAAATAATGATCAGTATTATCTCTTCAACTAGTGTCTTTCCCTAAGTCTCTACCTCTGTAGCTCCAATTAGCAAGTGTTGAATTTACTTATCTGATCCTCAGGGCTTCTTAATCACTATTTCATTACCCCCTCCCTCTTTATTGTGCTGCATTCTGGTGAGTAAACTCATATTTTTTTAGGATTGATTGATTTAGAGCATATGCAAGTAGAGGAGGGGCAGAGGGAGAGTCTTGAAGCAGACTTCCCACTGCGCACAGAGCTGGGGCTGATCTCATGACACATGACCTGAGAAGAAACCAAGAATCAGAGGCTTAACTTACGGAGCCACCCATTAATATGCCCAAACTCATATTAATTTGATTATTTACTCTTCAGTTGTGTCTCTAAACTCTTTGTTTCACTCTTCCATTGATGCTTATGTTCAGTTATAATTTATTCATTTCTAGAAGTTTAATTTTATTATTTTTATTTAACATCCTGCCTATTCTTTTTTCCATGCTTTCCCTTTTTCTGTATCATAATCTCACTAGCAGATGGCCCCAACAGGATAAATTTACACTGGATTCTGCACTGCCCTTGAAGTCTCCATGGTCCTAAAATTTTTAATATTAATTTATTGTGTTGGAATTCTCATTCTTACATCATCTACTATCCTATATGTGGTGTGGTACAATTTTACAGTTTTGGTTTTATGATGGTAACTCCTATTTCGTTTGTTTTTTCCAAGTCCCTAGACAAACAATAAATATCTGAGGCTTCCCTAAAAAGGACCAGGCTTTATGCAAAGGGTTCATATTTAGCTCTCTTGTTCTCCAACAGAATTAAAAAATCCAGTCCCCAGGTACCATATTCCATGTACAGGTCCCCATATCCTTTAGGCCACTAGGAAATTTGCTTTTCTACCTATGATCTCAGTTTTGAATCCCTTCTCATCATCCTGGGACTGGTATATTCTTCTCTTTTTTAAAATTTTAGAGTATTAGTTTGGGGTTTTAAAAAATATTTTTTTTTAATATTTTTATGTTTTAGTGAGTGGGAAACATATCCCATGATATAATTTTGTCGATTCTTCTTTAGTCTAAATTTCAATATAAATTTAATATCTAAAAACTGTTAATGTCTTAGGTTACATATTCTAAAAATAATCTCAAGAAAGCCCCATAAAACATTTTACCCAAGGGATGTTCTTTATTTAATATAAACATTATGCTACTCGCATTTTGTCCAATGGTAGATCTACACTTTTAAAAAATCCCTGAAATTGACATATACAACTCTTTGTATCTTGTGTTCACATAAAGGTAAACATATATCAGCATCTGAGTGCATTTACTGAAAGAGAAACAGGAAGATGCATTTGTCATGGCTGTAAGGAGGAACTTTTCCATAAACATGATTTTTTACTTGTTGATATGTGATTTGCTTGTCATTTGTCTGTTTTAACTTGTTGATAAATTATCATTTGGATAGTATTTATGGAAGGTATGTTTCAAAAGTTTTATCATTCTAAGTAAAAGTTTATGTCTAGTTAGAATTAGTACTAAACAGTAAATGTTGATTGCTAATGGGAAGTCCAAATATGAGGATCAAGATAATGATTTGAACCCCCATTCTTATAAACGCTCTGTGATCTTAGGTAAGCCATTTAATATTAATCTCTAAAATACTGAAAATCACTCTCTCATACAAAGTACTAAATGTTTACATCGAGTTATATCATCAACTTAGAAACTTTTATTCATTCCAAGCAGATGTATTGAGCAACTATCAGACAGCATGGTAGATACTACAATAGTTCTTACCTTTAAAGAATTTATAACCTAGTGATAAAAATTTATTAGTAAAACAGTATGTGTAGCACTATAATTGAAGATATTTATGTGTTGCTGTCAGAGAGCAATAAAAATTAGCCCTAGCTTCCAGTGTTGCATTAATAAATATTTAATAGTTATTTAGTTGATGGCCTTTCAAAGTGTCTATCATCTCAGCTACATTTAACCAAATAGAAAGACACACCAGACCATTTGATTGAGACAAAGCAATTCCTTTATGAATTTACTTTATAAAACTCCATTCTTCTCCAGTTCCTTAACAAGTAAGTTTGGCAACATATTGAAAATATGGAAGGTTCAGATCTATTGGATGGAAGAGCAACATCTTGTGTAGAAAAGAAAAAGGGCAAAATGCATTTTGGAAAAAAAATCATGCACCCCAAATCTTCCTTCACAGATGAGCTGCTTATTTCACTTGAGTGCTCTCTTGCTCTAGAAATGCTCTCAGGGGCAAGTTTGCAAATGAAAGGAGATCTCAACTCTGCTGACAGCTTAATATCGCATGACCAGTATTTTCAAACATCCGGAAATTAACAATACATCTCATAGTTTCTATTCAGCAGGACCATTTAAATCTATCTTATGTTAGAAAAATATGGTAGGTTTTAAGAAGGTCAATGCACATATCAAACAATTCTTAGCAAGACATCTGAAAATGCAACCCCAGTGATCTCTGTCATAGCAAAGTTCAGCTTGTGTTGAGATTATCAGAACTGTTATCAGAGTTACTGGACCATGTCTTGGTGTACAGTAAGAGTTTATGAACATATAAAAAATGAGATTCAACCCATGATGCACAGGGTCAAAGTGCCCGTTAAATGGAAAATCTCCTAATGACTTATTTTTTTCATGTTTTTACACAAAAAGGTGACTTTATGAACTGTTTCCGTTTGTCTGAAAGAAAATGATATATCTCAACCTCTCTTTTCAGACATGAGACTCAAATTTTCACTTTTATTTTTATTTTAGATCTAGATATATGTTAAATATCCAGTTTTCTTTGAATTCTTCATATTGTTTAAGAACAATAGATTGCGGAGCCCTAGGCAATATCTAAAATCAGTGACTTAAAGGTTTAGACAGAAAAACATTATTAGATGGCCTGAGAAGGAAGAAAAAATAATAAGGAAATAAAACACCACCAAGAACAAAACTCAGAATGTGATACTTTTATGCATGAATGCTTTTAGTGGTTTATGGATTCAGAAGTCCTCACCCATTCCCACCTCTTTTCTATTCTTCATATGCCAGGAACAGAACCTTTGTTCATCAATCTGATGAGTTCTGACTACCATTTTAAAAGAAGTATCAACCTTGGGATCCCTGGGTGGCGCAGCGGTTTGGCGCCTGCCTTTGGCCCAGGGCGCGATCCTGGAGACCCCGGATCGAATCCCACGTCGGGCTCCCTGGTGCATGGAGCCTGCTTCTCCCTCTGCCTGTGTCTCTGCCTCTCTCTCTCTCTGTGACTATCGTAAATAAAAAAAAAAAAAAAAAAAGAAGTATCAACCTTTCTATTTGGGACTTCAGTGTTACCTCTGGTATGGCCAAAAGGCCATCTATTCTGAAATCCTGTTTCTTGAGCTCTTTGCTAAAGGAATAACATTCCTAGTACTTTGCGATTTCTTCACCTTCCTTCTGATCTTGGCTTCTCTTTTAGGCCAACTCTTTTATTTATTTTTATTTTTAATTATTTACTTATTTTTGAGAGAGAGTGAACATGCACAGGTGCACACATGTGTGCATGTGGGGAGGGGGAGGAGAAGGAAAGATAATCTCAAGGAAGCCACAACCCCTCCAAGGAGCCTAATGCAGGGCTCTATCTCAGGACCCTGAAATCATGAGTTGAAATCAGGAGTTCAATGCTTAGCTGACTGACCTACCCAAATGCCCCTGACCAATCCTTAAATGCTAGCAGAACAAATTGTGATCCTGCTTTATTTCTCTTTCCTCTTCCTTGGGCATCATGGTTTTATCTGCCCCCTGGGGGCTGATGATCTGATATCCACATCCCAATCTATACCTTTTCCTGAATTTAGAAACTTACAATACATTTTCTATTGGATTTCTCTACAACATATCAGACACAATAAACCTAACAAAAAATGCATACACTTTCTTCTTTTGCCTACTACTTTATCTTTCCCACCTACTTGCTTCATAAATAAGCCTCGTAATTCCTACCTATGTCTGGTCTACAGATGCACATCTTTTTCATCTATTTCTTGCCCTTATTCAGGTTTCTATACTTTTACCCTAGAATTGTTAGCAAAAAAAAAAAAAATGATCTTGATTTTCTTTAGGTTAGTAAAATCGATTTCCAGGACAAGAACTAAAAAACAATGTAAGCAGTTAATTACAACTATTACTGATCTATCTTGATTCTATGGTAGATTAAGTGGGCTAAAGCGATGACTAATATATGTAATGAAAAACAATCCCATGGAGGAAAATGCATGGCCTTCTTAAAAATATAAGGTTCTAGAACCTCTCTGATTTTGGTACCATTCATGGGCTTTACTGAAGTATAAGAGATTCAGAAATGCTGAGCAATCTGATTCAGACTTTTTAATTAGCCAATCTTGTCTATTATTTATGTAGTAAGGTTACCGTGGAACACTGTTATATAATTTTCAATTTATGTGCAAATTTCAGGGTTACACAATGATCAAGTTATGCTTTTGTGCATAAAATTAATACAAACAAGTCTAATCATAGTAAATATTATCTTTGACCCTTTCCATTGAACTCCCTCATATTTGTAAGATGTGTAAAATTTTATTCTGCACTGTATTGTCAATACACTATTTCAATCAGCTTTTCAGAATTTAATAGGAGTACTGTAGATTGAAGATGATTATTAAAACTGAGACTCAAAAAAGATATTTAGAGGTACTTTATGATTGTAAACAAATAATTCCCCCCAAAAAGAAAATTTTAAATATTTTTTAACAAAACCTTAAAATCTCCCTGAGTAAAATCTATAACAACAGTGTGGTTTGGTTAAATTAGGTAATCTTTCTGAGGCTCAGATTCCTTTTCCGATAAATTGAGATCCTGAAGTTCCTATATGAACTTGTGTATTAACACTAAATGAGATGTTTAAAGCAAAGTTTTCAGTATATGCTTGCCATTTTGGTAAATATCCTATTAATATTAGTTTTTCCATTTTTTTCTTAATTCTTGACTACTTGCCCTCTCAAAACCTTACTTTCTTTATGTATAGAATAGGTTCCTCTAAATTTTAACTAAGATAGAATATATAAAGTGGATAAAACTGTTGACTTCTGGATGCTTGATGTCCTAATTCATTCAACCTAGGTCCGCCTTCTTTCTACAACTAATCAGTTTTGTGAAAACATTAATAATATTTTACATTATCATTCACTTTCTAAACAGAGTTAAAAATGAAACCAATACTAATAGATGATATTAATTGTTGATTTACCATGGGGTAAGTACTGTTTTAATCACTTTGCAAGGATTAAATGAATACATTTTCACAATAATTCAAATGTATAAAAGAAGCACAGAGTGGTTAGCTAACTTGTCTCAGGTCACATAGCTGAGAAATAGTAGGGTTAAAATTCAAACTCAGGTAATGATCTGAAAGCCTATTATCTTTGTAATATCTAAGATAATTGCTTTTCAATCAAAAGAATAAAATTCTTTTTTGAGAGAGAATTGAGAGAATATATAATTAAAGTGCATTTTCTACACTTTAAAGGAAATTCGAAAAATGGTAAAATAGTTAATGTTTTCTTGGAATATAACCTAATATTTCCAGACTAGAAAATCCTAGAAGCTCGCTGGATTAATTATCAAATTTAATATTTAAATTACTTAAAATGTTTTGCAAGTTATTTTAAAGAGAAGCTCATTAAATAGTACAGTAAAGAACAAAGCAGTATTGACATCTTGGGAACAGATGTACATTTTGAATGGCTACACTTTCAAAAAATGATATTAAAATTTTTCATAACATATGTTATAAAACTTCCCAAACACCTTTATGTTAATAGTATATTTTACATTTTAAAATATTATGGACAGAAAATCATTTTGATTAGCATTTCTGGCAGTATGAGATTTTAGTCATGTAATTATTATGACCAACTGAGAAGAAATATCTACATTGTGTAATAAAATATTGAAATATGTATTTACATGCAAGAGTCTCAAAGCCAGAAATGGAATGGATTCAGCCAACTGGAAATTTTTTTCTTCCTTTTTTTTTTTAAGATTTTATTTATTTATTCATGAGAGACACAGAGGGGGAGGCAGAGACACGGGCAGAAGGAGAAGCAGGCTCCCTGTGGGGAGCCCAATGTGGGACTTGGTCCCAGAACCCCAGGATCATGACCTGAGCCAGATGCAGACCCTCAACCACTAAGCAACCCAGGTGTCCCTGTCAAATGGAAATTTCTGTTGAAATCTGGAGACAACTTCATTGGCTTAGAGCCAATTCAGAGCAGGGGAAGTAATGGAGGTTCCTGCACAAAACTGAGACCAGAATGGCTTATACCTGCTGCATTACAGTAAATGAGATACCTACCTTAGTGGTAGATGGGTATATATTTGTATATATGGATGCAAATATGGATATTTGTGTGTGTATTCATATTCACATGAATCTAAAATTTATATAAAATAACAAAAGGCTAACAAAGAGCCAAGACACTCTTGTGAAAGATCAAAATCAAGAGACTATATACTTCAGACAACAAAACTTATGCATTTTAATAAGCAAGATGGTGTGGAATAACAAAGGGATAGACTAATAGACCTCTGAAACATAAAAGAAGACCTAGTCTGAGCCTCATGTGTTTAGAAATTTGATTTTCGACAGACCTGACATGCAGACTGGAAGGAAAAGAATGGACTAAACATACATTATCAATCTTCAGGCTGAGCTACGGGGATGTCAGAGTACATAAAGATTTTACAATGGGGACAAAAGAATATAGTTTTAAGGAAATCAATTTTTAGATCTCCATTTCCAAAGATGAAGCTTTTCAAAGCAGATCTTCTCAAGAATGCACCAGTGATCATTCTGATTCTCCTCTGTGCACTTGGTTTTGCAACCATACTCCACATTTTATAGAAGACAGACCTTTGCATCTTTCCTCTATTTGACATTCAGAAATATATATGGCCAGGTTGTGACAGCGGAAATGTGGTATTTCTAGTGCATTTAAAGTCTCATACTTTTAATTCCATGATTTAAAAAAATGATTCATCTAGATGAGACTAAAATAAAATTAGCATGAAACAATTTCATACAATATTATTTACTACCAATGTATACATAACTAAAAATAAAGCTATATTTTTTAAATTAGGAAAACTGAAGTACAAATGTAAATATATTTGATATTTACAAGCTCTCATCAAAGTTGCCTTTGGAAGTCGGATACAAATTAACACTGCTCAGAGTGAAAGCTAGAGAAGTATATATATCTATAGAAATATAGAAGTCTTCAGTGTACTGTTAGTAGCTACGAGTTAGATGTTCAGCCCTTCACCTCACAAAACTGATTCTCTGTAATAACATCACTGCCCCTGACTAATAAATATGGCGGTAGAAGACACTTCAACAGATTGTATCACAAATTATGGTAGATTAAAAAGAAATTTATGCCTTAGAGCGAAGAAAGAAGAGAGACAAATGGCTAACATGCACATGAAAAGTTGCTCATCATCATAAATGCAAATTAGGGAGATGCAAATCAAAACCAAAATGAGATACTACCTCATATTCATTAGGATGACTAATATTAAAAAAAAATAAGATAAAATACTCAGAAAATAATAAGTCTTGGTGAGAATATGGAGAAACTGGAACACTTATGTACTGTTGGTGAGAGTGTAAAATGGCAGAGTGACCATGAGTAACAGAATGGTGGTCCTCAAAAAAACAAAATATAATTGCCATATCATCCAGCAAGCCTGCTTTTGGACATATACCTACAAAAACTGAAACCAAGGACTCAAACTGGTATATACACCATATTCTTATTATTCACCATAGCCAAAAGGTGGAAGTAACCCAAGTATAAACTGACAGAGAACCCATAAGCAAAATGTGGTATACACATATAACAATATAATTCAGCCTTAAAAAGGAAGGAAATCCTGATATGTGCTACAAGATGGATGAACTTTCTATGCTAAGTGATGAAAGCAAATCATAAGTAAGTCTGGTTCCACTTTTTGAGGCACTTAGTGTAGTCAAATTCATAGAAACAGGAAGAATGGCGGTTGGTTGCCAGGGGCTGGGGATGAGGGAAATAGGGAACTACTGTTTACCTGGGATAGAGTTCCTGTTTTACAAGATGAGGAGTACTTGGATGGATGCCAATGATGGCAGCACAACAATGTAAATATCTTAATGTCATTAAACTGTACATTTAAACATGACTAACATGGTAAATTTTATGTCCTTTATGTTTATGAACATAGAAGGGTAGGCACTGTGCTAGGTGCTGGTGTAATAGGCAAAGCCTAACTTTATCTTCAACTTAAATTTGGAAACACTATTACTAATCAACAAGTGTTGGATGCCAAACTGTCTTGCCTTGATTTGCATGGACTGTAGGATATTAGCACTAAAAAGGCAAACAGTATTGTCTAGGATATTAAACTTGCATATGTTTTAAAGAAATACGTGAGGAATGTGGAAGAAATTCATATTCTGCAAGTACTGCATTTACAAGTGGGATAGGGGATGTGTTTTTATACATTTATATGAATTTTAAAAAAGACAGGCTTATTATAACAAAAAGTAAGTCTGACTTAACCTGTTTGACAATGAGAACCGTCTTTTGCCAAACAGTACACATGGCAGACATTTTCAAATCAGTAAGTGAGCTAAGTCTACATCTACAGAGTTTGATATAAATATGTCTGAATCATGTCTGAATGAGTTAAAATCACATTAACTTATTTTATCAAAAAATAATTGACAAAGCTACATTAAAATCATTCATGTTTCAAATTTTCCACATCTTGGGATGCCTGGGTGGCTCAGTGTTTGAGCATCTGCCTTTGGCTCAGGTTGTGATCCTGGAGTCCTGCATCGAGCCCACATCGGGCTCCCTGGAGGGAGCCTGCTTCTCTCTCTGCTTGTGTCTGTCTCTCTTTGTGTGTCTCTCATGAATAAATAAATAAATAAAATCTTTAAAAAATTTCCACATCTTTATGAGTATATTGAGTTAAACAAGGAGCTTCTAAATGGAAGCACAAAAGGTTTTTCAGTAGTGATTCTGTAAGTCTTAGTGGGTAAATCATTTTTGGATATTGTTCCCAGAAAGTGAGAGAATGAATGACTCTACCACCTGTATTATAATAAGTACTTTTATAAGTCAGGTGGTGTCTAATTTGTTGCTTTCAAAAATCTGAGGAGTGACTTAATATTCTGAATCTGGGTCAAAAAATAAGTTTTAATTAGACAGCAGTTTTTAATTTACAACCTATTTTGACATGTAATCCAGTTCAAACACTTGAGAGACAATGCTATGACAAAACTTCAGTCTTAACAAATATCACAATCTTATATGGATGAGGTTGTTTAACACTTAAGTCTCTAAAGCAAAAATTAGAAATAGAATCAAATTTCTTTTAGCCAAGGAGTAATCATCCGCAACAACATAAAACAACTGATGAAATTAATGAGTCACAGTTCCGTGCATAGTGAAGAATCTCAAAAATATATAGCTAAAAGAGGAGCAAGTCACGAAAAATGCACATGATTTTACAGTGTAACTATTTATATAAAGTGAAAAAAACTGACCAAGTTAAATTACATTATTTAGTACAATCAACTGTGCTTCAACTAAAAATGAATTCCAGAGGATGATTATCATAAAAGGCAGGGTAGTGATTTCCTCCTGTCAAAAAGCACACATAAGAAATTTCCAAAGTATAGCTAATGCACTTAATTTGTGTATAGTAACTTGGGGGATCATTTTATTCTGACATTAAGCTGAACATATGATTTAAGATACTGTTTTATATGTATAAGAGGGGCTCATAGTACTAGCTACATGTTAGAATTACCTAAAGCTTGAAAAATTATGGATGCCTGAACCCCACACCCAGAGATAAGATTTGAAATGGTCTAGAAGAAGGCCTGGGTAGAAACAGTATTTTAAGCTTCCCAGGAGATTTTAGTGTGCAGCCAGGGCTGACTGCCACATTCACTGATGCATTTCACAAAAAATAAGTAAAATTGTTTTAGGAAAGAAGAAAGAAAGAAAGAAGAAAGAAAGAAAAGAAAGAAGAAAGAAAGAAAGAAAGAAAGAAAGAAAGAAAGAAAGAAAGAAAGAAAGAAAGAAAGAAAGAAAGAAAGAAAGAAAGAAAGAAAGAAAGAAAGAAAGAAAGAAAGAAAGAAAGAAAGAAAGAAAGAAAGAAAGAAAGAAAGAAAGAAAGAAAGAAAGAAAAAGGAGAGACAGAAAGAGAGACAACAAAAAATAAGGAAAACAAATGCTTGCCTTCTCAGAATAACACATTTGTCATCATAGACTATACTAACATTAGTATCAGAACCAGTAAGGAAAAAGGCTGAAATGAGGGAGGGAGTTGGCTAATTTCTGGAAATGGGTTTTCTGGGATCCTGGAAAACTGGAGATTCTGAATTTTTCAGATCAACTAATCACTGAGGTTATTGGCCCTTTGGAGAAAGACCCCACATACCTCACTATGCATATGTTCTCGTGGTTTCTTGAAGATATTCCATAGCTTCTTGGGAAAGAGCATGCCCTTAACTTCATTTCAATGTGCTTACAATTTTTAACATATCCTGAGATAACATTCAATCAATGACTCAATTCATAAAAATATATCTAGGCATAAAATAGTTCTTGCTAAAGATGATCTCAAGATCTATTAACAGTAATAGATCAATTAGTGAATAATAAAATGATGAACTTCTAAATATTCTCATTTCTTTTTGGTTTTCTTTTTTTAATAGTTCAACACATTTAGCTTTAGTATATATTAAAAGAACCTTTAATATGTTGGACTAGACTTATATTTAAAGCAATTAAGAAAATGAAAGCATCACTCTGCCAAATGAATTCCTATGAGTCCTTGATAATCACCTAATTCCACATTTTAGTTTCCACCAGAGTAAGACAATTAAGAGAATTCTAATTAACTACTAAGAAATAAACAACTAAAATGAAACCAGGGTGTTCCCTCAGTGCAAAGCACAACAAATTAAAAAATAAAATAGTAGATCACAATACTAGGAAAGTAAAATGGACCAGCATGTTGTAAGGAAAACAACATCAATGTTATGGTGAATTGTTTTTGGTAGGGTACTTGGGAAAAAAGAACAAAAAATATAGAGTGTAATTAAAGTTAGACAAAATCTCTATGGTGATGGAGAAGTGTGGTGCAAGGACCTTTAAACGTAAGTACTAAAATTAAAGATGAAAAACAGAAAAACATGAACATCTGAGTGTTTCTGAAACTTAATGACAAAAGTAAACCTATATGGTAAAACCTTCATTAAATAAAATTGAACAGAATTAGGTGAATGAAATGTTCTCAGTGAAAGTACTACAAATATGAAAAGACAATGAAAAGCAAGAAAAATATATTTAGAATATGTCTTTTAAAATATGGTTTCTATAGTTAGTGAAGAAAGAGCACGTCCAAATCAACGCAAGAAAGCAATGGCCCAATAGAAATCTCTGGCAAGGAAATGAATGGGCAATTCTCAAAATAAATGTAATTGACCTATAATGCACACACTGGTTAATAAAAGATTTAACTTCAGTATTAATCATATATATATATATAAAAACACTATCAATTCACCTACTAAATTATAAAAATGCATTGCTCAAAAAATATGAAAAGGGAAGTGATCTTGATGAAAGAGATGGAGATTAAAGAAAGAGTTAAGAAGATATTATGGAGATGGGGGGGGGGGGGAGGAAGGAAGACATGCCCATGCCCAAGGATTGAGAACTAAGCAGTTGGCAATCTTAGCAGAGAGCATATGGAGAAATAGAAGAAAGAACAGGGTACTCTAAAGAAAGGTTTGACAATATATTTTTATTTATTTATTTTTATTTTAGATTTATTTATTTGAGAGAGAGAGTTGGAGTGAGCATGAGCACATGGAGAGGCAGAAGGAGAGAGAGAGAAATCCTCAAGCAGACTCCCTGTGAGCTTGGAGCTAATCATGGGGCTCAATCCCAGGACCCTGAGATCATGACCTGTGGTGAAATCAAGAGTCATAGATGCTTAAACAAATGAGCCACCCAGGATAATATACCTTTAAAGTCCTAATTCTGTATGCTCTTAGGCTTAAAAATTGCCCAGCAGGAAACTCTGGTAAGCTACTAGTTCTCTAAACAAATATCCACCCCCTTCCTCTTCCTTAGTGTTGAATAAACCCATGTCTTAGATTTTTTTATGGTTTGAACATGAACAAAATGTCGGCTAATTAGTTGTAAGTGAAATTGATGTGCAATGGTTTTAAGGAAATCTTTTAAAGGACAGTTAGTACATGCTCTTTGCCTCTTTCTCCATCTTTTTTTTTCCTGCCAGCTTGAAGGTAGACATACTGACTCTCAGAGCTAAAGCAGCCATCCTGAACTATCAGCTCTCCCACAATTTTTCACACACCCTTCACCTCCTTCTCCATTCCTACTGCATATTCTAGGGTAGTTCTTTGATTTTTACCCACACCATTAGACTAGTCATCTACTGAAACAGTCAATTAATTACTTTGTGTACTATATTTCAACACTTGATTATAGGAAGTAGTGTATTAATATTTGTTGAATGAGTAACATCCTAAGAATACATTGTCAATGGACCCACAATGCAGTTGTTTACCTTATTTCCTTCATCTGATGATTCCCTCTCATCCATATGGTCACAAAGCTTGGGTCCCAGTAGGCTTATGTGTATAAGGACAATGTCCCTGCCGTTGAGCATCATTTGACCCAAGATCAGTTGATCAGAATCCCCTACTAGGGAATTTAGAAATATAACTAATGAGTTACTGCAGCAATGTATTAGGGCCCTTAAACCATGAGGTGTAGTCATGTTTTCTATCTATGAATAGTGAGGCAGAGAAAGCTGGTTCTACAGGGTGAGGGAGTAAAACACGTGCAGAGATGCAGTTAAGAGAGATAAAAGGAACAGAAAAAAGCATGGCTCAAGTTCCCTCTTCAATCTTGGTTTTAGAATCTTCCTGAAGCTGGACTGTGTTGCTGATCTTGGGTTTCCTGAGATTCCTCCTATCCTTACATAAACTCTCTTTGTGTTTAATGCTATTGGCAATTAAACTAGACCTAATTAACCTAGAGAATTCCCAGAAATTATCATGAGAATGCATAAAGACCAAAAGACCAAAAAGTAAACTAGTGGGAAGAAATCCAAACCACACTTGGTTTCTTTTGCTGAGCTCCTTCCTGACCTTTGAGTCAACAATTTAAAACTCTGTATTTCCCAAATCTGCTCAGGCAACTTTCCAGACAATTTGTGTGACTTATTTTGGTTAAATCCTTCAAGAAGCCATTCTGTATTAAATATCTTTCTTCCCTCCTTAAAAGAAATCATGCATGTGCTGCATCTAGTTTGACCTTGGCACCCACAAATATCCAGTATATACCAGTTTCCTTCTACTGTCTTGATGCACAGGCAATGCATGTTTCTGGAGAACAATGAAGACTGTATGCAACTAACCAGTGGGGGGATTAGGCCTAATACAACACAGAAGCAGTGCTGATTCCCATATGATTTTCTCCACCTCAATAACGTCTTGTGTCACCAAGGAAGACAACAAACACAGCTGAGCCAGAGAGCCAAGAAAGAATGCAGGGCTGTTTGGGGTGTGCTTTACCTGTTTCTCCACATGCTTTTTTGCAAGTGCTTATTTATTGTATAGCTTTTTCAGCCTTTGGGCACTTTCCCCTTGTCTCCATACTTAAGTTACTTAAGTTACTTAAATTACTTAAGTAAGGCTGTTACTTAAACAGCCTTAAACATTTTTTTAAAGATTTATTTATTTATTCATGAGGGATGCAGAGAGAGAGAGGCAGAGACACAGGCAGGGGGAGAGGCAGGCTCCCTGTGGGGAGCCTGATGCAAGACTCAATTCCAGGACCCCGGGAGCATGCCCTGAGCCAAAGGCAAACAGCTACTGAGCCACCCAGGCATCCCTAGCCTTAAATATTTTTAAACCAAACTTCCACCAAGGTTTCTTGCTTCCCAACTCACCTTTTTTTTTTTTTTTTTTTTTAGGTAAAGTAATACATTTACTGAAAAGTTCCTCTATTTGGACTTTAAAATATTTTGTACTGTGCTAGTACCTATTATGGTTGTTACTGTTTATATTAGTATTTAACTTAGTTACTTATGCTTCCAATAGCTTTCCCTAATCCTATTTTCCCACAAGCCCTTTCTTTGTGTTACTATTCAAAATATGAGATTTTTCAGAAACTCATATATGCCTCTGTGTATAAGTACATGTGTGTTATATCAAATATAAGACAAGAAAATTTGTTCCTATTCTTGGCTTTGTACATGTATATATACATGCAAATTTTACTAAAACCAAGTTCTTTATGTTTGCTTCAACTGATATAAATTTCTTGAGCTCCACATCTATTTATTTAAAACTCACCTATAGCTTGTATATATTACATATATTTGTATTAATGTTTCAGGACTGAAGAATATATCTTTCAACTGTGTAATGGAAATTAAAAAAAATCATTAATGTAAAATGGAAGTCCTGTTGATATGAATATTAACCTTGAACAGAAAATAATTATTAAAACATAATTCAATAAAAACTGAGTACCATATTGTCACAAATACTCTATGAAATTATCTTACTGACCAAGGTATTAAGTGTGGAAATGATAACTGTAATTAAAAAAAAAAATTCTAATTAGAAACTATATGAACCAAGGATAATGTTAGTTTTCAGATCTACAGTACCCTTCATTTGAACTTAGGGGTATTTCAAAGGCTATTTAAACCTTACTGAAGTGTATGCTTAATTATTTTTCCTTAATATTATGAATGAATTATATCATTGTTCTTAGATTACAATCAAGTATAATCACATCAATTATAATATTTACTTTGTCATTGTAATAAGATTATAATTACAGCGTCAAATGTGGACCTTTTTGACACTGGAACACTAATCTTATCAACTATTTTGATAGATAAAGTAGTATCTAATATTTTCTAGGTATGTAACAAATGATTTCAATATACTGCTAAGAAATTAGATCTATCCATGGCTTTGATTTTTTAACTTAAAATAGCTGATTAAAGATATAATAAACTTAAATGCATAGTCCTGATTTTAAAAATGTGGGCATGGTGCCAAGAGCAAGAATCGATGCCCTGATTTTACAAGAAGCAAGTAACTTGGCTCTAAGGCTTATTGAAGAACGATGTTGTTGGTTGACTGTGACAATGAGGCTTCTCTCCTGAGGCCTGTCTCAGATCAATTCAAGCAATAAAGCAAAGCGAAGACTATAGCCGGAGCTCTGATTTCACTTATTGCCAGGGTTGATGGCACAAGGACTCTCCACCTCTTGGTTCTGAATTTTGTGTAGTGTCAACTTTTTCCTCCTGACTTACTTTCCCCACAAGGCTAGAGTAGCAAGTTTGCTAAAAGCTCTTTCTTAACATATTTAGAATATTAGAATCTGAAAAGTAGGTAGGTATCTTTCTCTTTTACATCTTCAGTTTGAAAAAACCTGCAAAGGATTGATAGCTTGGTTGTAATTTCTTTTTTGTTCATTAACTAAGCAACCGCAATCCTCATGCGGTAACCTCAAAGAAAGCAAATTTATCTGATGTGAGGGTCACAATGCTGGACAACCCAATGTCGAATACAACCCTACTGATGTATAGTACAATTCTATAATAGCTCTATCAAAATACTCCCTGTAGTATAGGAAATTGCATGGAGTTGTTAGATATGACCAAGTAGATTATATGACACATAGTAAATAAACCAAAATCTCAAAAACACCATTTCTCAAGGGTCACTTACTATACATATTTAGAACAAATTGGTAGAGGGACTTTACCAATTCAGAAGACCAGGAAGATGTAGACACGACATCTGGAAAATAAAGCCTCTTCTATGACAGTATCAGAAGGGAGACATGGAGGGTCTCCAGCGTGTAAATGCCTCAACCTGGAAGTGACATGTTACTTGTTCAGAGCACACTGGTCACATTGATTCACCTACCCAAAAGGGTCTGAGACACATGGAAAGAAAATGGATACTTTGCAAATAGTTAATAATCTCTACCACAAACAATTATAGGTTTAAAAATGTGTAGTATTTGTTTATAAGTCAGTGGATTGATATAACTACTTCTGCATTGATGAAGAATCAACATTTTGAATCAATAAAAATTAGCTACTTTTCTTTCACTGAAAAGTCAAAATATTAATATTTGCATCACTATATGGTATATATTTAATAAAACATGCATTTATATATGGACATGTTAGTAATACAGATATTTAAGTTAGAAAGGAGATCTAATCAGGGTATAAATTTATCATAACAAAAATCTTAAAACATGACCTTCACACTTTTTGTTTTTTAATAAAAGATATTTCCAGGTAGGTAAAGTAGTTACTTCAAATAAGGCTATTTTTTTCCACTTGAGAACCACTGAGTATTTTACCTAGCCTATATATATATATATATTTTTTTTTTTTACCTAGTCAATATATATTTATATATTAAACAGTCATCAAAAATAAATGCTACTATTTATAATGATGTGTATGGAGCTAGTGTATAGCATGCTAAGTGAAATAATTCAGTTAGAGAAAGACAAATACCAAATGATTTCACTCGTGTGAAATATAACGAAACAGATGAATATAGGGGAAAGGGAAAAGAAAAAAGAAGGAAGGAAACTATATGAGACTCTAACTATAGAGAATAAGTTGAGGGTTGGTGGAGGGGAGGTGGGTGGGCAATGGGCTAGATGGGTGATGGGCATTAAGGAAGGGCACATGTTGTAAAGAACACAACATGTGTAAGTGATGAATAGGTGAATTCTACCCGAGACCAATATTATAATATATGGTAACTAACTAGAATTTAAATAAAAACTTAAAAAAAGAACAGTTGAAATTACTGACACACTATATATGGCAGGTGCTGTGTGTCCGCTTTTACTCCCGAGGTATTTATCAGAATTTTAGTACTATTCCACATTTTTATGACTAACTATGGCTAAGGTTCTTTGCTGTTAAGCATCAGTAAGGGAACTGACCTGGCTGGTATTAGTTATTGCAATGTCTGGGTACCACAATTTTCTGGAGATTTACTGAGGATTAAATTAAATATGATGGTGATGATTGTGATGATAATTGTAAGTTTAGCATTTATTGAATAGTGAACATAAAGCGTTTTTGTTCAAATGTCTCGGCATATGTTAATTTGTTAAATCCTTACAATTACCTATGAAGTAGGTCTGATTTGGAGGCAAATGGAGGCAACAGAGTTGATAAGCATTTATTCAAGGACACATGGCAAGTAAGTGGCAGCGACAGAATTTAATCCTATGCAGACCGATGTCAGTCAGCTTGTTTAAACCCGTGCTGTGAAGAAATCTTCAGTACAGAGCAGGCATTTCTGATGACAAAGTTCTGAATAATGAAACCCATCACTATCCTCCTACCCTTCTTTCTTCGGCTTCATCAACATGCTTTCCTCCTGATAAATCTGCCTGGCTGGTCCCGAGGTCTGAGGAACTCTTCATTGAGATGTTTGCATGGTCATCTCTTATTTCATTTAAGATTCTACTCAACTGTAATCTTCTAACAGTTTCTTACCACTCTAATCAAGGTAATAATTCTCCACTGTTTTCTCCCTCTATCATTCACAGCATCTATTACCCATGATACAATATTACATGTTACTTTATCAAATGTAAATCAGGTGAAGGCAGAAACTTGCTCTGAATTTGCACACATATACCAAGATATGAGTAAATGGGTTCTATTAATCTAACTGTCCATCCATCCATCCATCCATCCACCATCCATATATCCATTCAGTCTTTATTTATACATCCTTATGTTATACAGAGCTACAAATCAGTTAGTCATTAGTTATTAAAAACAAGTGACTTAATTATTTCACTAGGATACAATGTTCAGTTATTATATATATATATATATATATATATATATTTTTTTTTTACACACTTCCATCCTCCTTTTCTTTTTTCTTCTCTTTCCCTTTTCTCATAACATATGCTTTGAAAGAAAACTGTGTGAGATCTAAAAGCAACACTTGGGGCACTCATATGTTGAGTGAAAACACAGCTCTTCATCTAAACTAAGTGAAGAATGTTAAGTTTTGAAGGCAAATTCTACAGGCTTCTGTTTATAGATTTATGTATTCGTGAACTTTATATAGAGCAATCACTGTTTTGTGATCTCCCAAGTTCCATTTGAATCCAGAGTAATGCTGCACTGAAATCATTATCATCAAGCCACTATTTTTCACTCCAGATCAATTACTGTTTAAAGGACACTTAGGAGTCGTACATACAGTTTTTGAGGGGAAAAAAATGAAAGATGTGAAAGTGCTTATAATAAAAGAGAAAGATATTCAGGTTATGTGTGAAGACAATGCACCAGACATCTAAAATTATAATGACACTGGCTTCTCTTACTTTATCCCCAAACTATTTCCTTCCTTTCACATTTAGGATTATTTGGGGAGCATGATGAGCTTTGTTCAGTATGTATTTAGAGAAAGGCAGAGTCACTACTGTGCTACTGTCTACTTAGAAGATTTTATTGACTTCTAGAAGCATTTTCTATTCCCTAAGATATTCCTTCATTTTCCCTGAAAGAAAATCTGGTCATCATTCAATTGAATCTTTTAGATGTTTTAGTGGTAAAGGCAACATCTTATACTGTGATTGGCCCCGCCCTAAGGTACCAGGCTAAGGAACCCAACTTATGAGTTTCTTGGAAACAGTTCACAGAGCAGTTGAAGAAATATAAGGCACAGGGGCATGTGGGGAAAGGGAGGAGGTGCCGGGAGTCCAGGAAGAAGCACTGAAAAGGGGAAATGGAAAATCAATAAAGCCAAACACTATAACACGTGCATCTCAGCCCTGTTCTGAGCAGATGTGTACGGTACATTGCACAGAGCTTTCTGCAGCTCAGGCAATCGATAAATGTTTGCTGAACACGTGAACAGAACAGAACCAGATCTTAAATGATGATGACATAAAAAGTGTTGTGCCTAAAACACTATCAAGTCTTTTGAACTGGTTGTTCCTTTATACATTTAGCTAACATATATTCAGTGTTTATCTCATGCATTCTTCAAAGCACTTTGCATAAAAGGAAATGATTTAGTCCTTCTAAGAGCTCTCTCAGATGGAAGCAGTGTTATTGTTTTGTAGCTGAGAAAATGAGACAAGGGAAAATCATGTGACCTGCCTAAAACCACAGAGCAGAAAGCAAGAGGGTAACTGGAATTTGCACCTAACCTAATGGCTTTGTAGAACTGGGCTCCCAACAACTAACATAAATGCTACTTAGTATTCATAGTAAACTCAACAAGTATCAGCTGAAGGATTGTACTTAATAAATAATACTCTTTGAAAAATGAGTAACCACTTAAATTTAGAAATGACACTTTGATAATTACAATGATGGAATATTACTTTCCTGTCTACATAAATTTCAGTCCCACTTCTCTCTTCTATAGGTAGGTAGTTGCACTTTACAAGATTTTTATTTAAAAAAAATCATTTTAAATCAACTTGAATTTTAAAAAGAGGAGATATCAAGTTCATAATCTGTCACTTACTTTTTCATGAATAAGCTACTTGCCTCTTTGTTAACTTTATCCAGAAAGGAGATAAGCTTCCTAGTGTGTCCTTGGACAGACCATATGCCTAAGCTTTTTTTTTTTTTTTTTCATATGCCTAAGCTTTTGCTTTATTTTTCTTTTTTAGAAAAATATAATAGATTTGATAGTAAATTGAAGATAGTACTATGATGTATTCAGAATGCAAAGAAATAAAAAAATAATACATATAGCTTTATGTCGGTCATGTACTAAACATTACCTAATAAATTGAGTTGTAAGTCTTTGAAAGGAAAGTTAAAAGTAATCACAAAGCTCAAATAGCTTTCTTACCTGCAGGTAATGTAGATAACCACCAAATACAAATATAAACACATATAATTTATATATATCCTCTACCTTCTTCCGATTTCATCAATTTTAAACTTTGTTCTCGGTTATTCTGAACTTTTTAAAAATATGCCTAGATTCCAGAGTTGTCAGATAGTTCTAGGAATATCTCAGAGAATCCATTATGATCCTGCCATTGTGTAAATGTGAAAACTGAAGCTCTATAATGACCTAGCCAAAGTTAGAGGATTAGTGTTAAACCTCTGAAAAAGGTTATAAATCTATAGAATCTACATAAGTCCATAAAAACATATAATACCTTGCTTTTTGAGATTTTCTGGCTCTGCCCCACCCCCTACTTTGATGTAGGTCTTCTCTTCCCTTCATCTGTTCCTAGCCTACTCAATTTTGATACCACTCCCAGTGCTGTGTCTGTTAATACTTTGTTTTGTGGGGTGTTTGAAAATGAATTGCTGAAATGGAAGAGGATTATGTTGTACCCAGTTTGAGAGTTCAGTGTCAACTGCCTCAACCCCACAGAACTTACCACAGAGCCCTGCACCCACTCATTCCATAAGTGAGTGAAACCCCTCCAGTTTTAGCTGACATTATCAAATCACCTGACTGCATATTCCAGGGAATATCTATTGGCTCTTTCATGATTCTCATGTCTTCTCCTTTATAGACATAAATAACACAAAGGTCTTGTGGTTGTTAGTGGTGTGTCCCTAATTGCTTGTATACTGGCTTTTGTAGTGATGCGTTTTCACTTCATTTTGCTGTCTATGTTTTCTGTGACTTACTGACTTTGCAAACTAGGTGCTCTGACTGTCTTGATGTGAGACCTTGGGAAAATCCAGCAACTACTACTCCACCATCACCACCATCAGCACTCATGTTTCCATAATTCTCTTGCTTTTATATACTTTGTTTAAAAGCATATTGATTTAGCATTTAGAATTTATGTACCATTAAGGTCACCTATATTAAGTTTATAATTTTATGGCTTTAGTATATTTACAAAGTTGTGCAACGACTGCCATAAAAAATGTAGACTATTTTCATCATCCAATGCAGAAATGCCAATAGTCATTAGTAGTCACTCCCCACCCCTTTTCCCTTCAGTCCTAAGCAACCACTAATATACTTTCTCTCTCTCTCTCTCTCTCTCTCTCTCTCTCTATATATATATATATATATATATATATATATATACATCTGCTGTTGTGTATATTTCATATAAATTGTATCATATAATATATGGTCTTCTGTTATCAGCAGTATGTGACAGAGAAATAAATAGGAAGCAATGTTTTAAGTTCTTCACCTCAAATAGAAAACAGCAATAATTCCATGATAGACTTTATGGCAATGTTGGTTACCTAGTACAGAGAGTGGGCAAGTGAAGGAGGGAGGGGAGCAGGGGCAGAAGGACAGGGAAGAGAGAGAATCCCAAGCAGACTCCTGCTGAGCATGGAGCCCAATCTCATAACCCTGAGATCACAGTCTGAGCTGAGACCATCACCTGAGCTGAAATCAAGAGTTGGATGCCTAACCAATGGAGCCATCCAGGTGCCCCCCCAAGATTCCTTGTTTGTTTGTTGTTCTTTTTTTAAGATTTATTTTATATATTTTAGAGAGAGCATAAGTAGGGGGAGGGGAAAAGGGAGGGAAGCAGATTCCCTGCTGGATGGGGAGCTTGATCTCACCACCCTGAAATCATGACCTGAGCTGAAATTAAGAGTCAGACACTTAACCTACTGAGCCACCCAGATGCCCCAAGACTCCTTGTTCTTGACCACTGTTCTGTAGTGCCTCTCTGATTTTTAGGTGTTTAATTAAATTCCATTTACTTCTAAATTGGTGATAGTGCCAAGGAACTTAAGGTAACATATTCTGAGTAATACTAATATTTTACTAGCATATAGTACAAAACTAAGGAGACAAAATAATCATTTTCTTTTAGTTCCATAGATATTCTTTCACACTTTCTCATAATGTTTTTTTTCCTCTTTCTATCCCAACAAAAACATAATTTGAAAACCCTTATTATTTATAGCAGATTGGGCTTTAACTGCTTTTTAATAAAGCAATGGTTGGGCAGCCTGGGTGGCTCAGCAGTTTAGCGTCGTCTTTGGCCCAGAATGTGATCCTGGAGACTCGGGATCGGGTCTCCCATTGGGCTCCCTGCATGGAGCCTGCTTCTTCCTCTGCCTGTGTCTCTGCCTCTCTCTCTCTGTCTCTCATGAATAAATAAATAAAATATTTAAATAATAATAATAATAATAATAATAAAGCAATAGTTACTTTGTCCTAAAACATATTTGTTACACAACTGTCCGTATTTAAGTACAATTGGCCACAATTGGCCTCTTTATTTTGAGGACACAGAAAGAACTATAGTCCCCAAATGTAGTTTATCACTAAACATAAGACATTAAAGTATTTCTCAGTAAGCGGAGCATTGGATTGAGCTGAGAAAAATTAACTAGAATCATGTAAATTCTCACAGGACTTTACAGGAATAGAGGGAAAAAAACAGTGCAAACTTCTCTACGAAACTGGCAAAGTTGGAATAATAACTCTCGGATTTCTTCTGTCCTGAATCAACCCATCTAATAATCATTCTGCCTCCCTTAGGAGGAAAGGAATCTCTCTTGTTTAATAAAAGCTTCTTTCTTTCTAAAATCTTAGAAAAAAGTTTTTAAGATATTTTTAAACTTGTCAGAATCATTTATAGATTGAACTAACTATAACAGAAATTTAGCTTATTACTAGGAAGATGACTAGCAAAGAACCAAAGAAGCACATTCTTCTAGAATAAGCACATATATTCTAAGATAAATTTTCATGATTATATGTTTATAACCTCATTTTCTGTTATCCAGTACTCTCTCCCAAACATCTCCAAGCCCAAATCCCATCCCTCTCCTGACATGGATACTTAGAGCTCTGTGCTCCCTAGATCACCTGGGATCTTTGAAGCAGCCTTACTCATAAAAGAGCCGATGCTGTAACATCACCAAATACCAAACTTTTGGCATTTTGAAATGCCTCAGTGAAAAGATACTTTAGTGTAAGAGTGATAATAAAATTAAACAGCACTTAACTTTAGCTTCCTATTTCAGGATCTTGCCTCTGAGTGAATCTGTGTAGAATTCATTGGCAGTGTATGTCACATGGCACTATCTTGGAAAATCAAATGGAATAGTGCCTCCAAAAGAACTTTGCCAGTTGTGAAACTGTACAAGGATATTTATAATTATTTTTGACATTTTCTGGGTAGTTTTGTAAAGAAAATCTAAGTAGAGTTAAACTTCACACTTTTGGAAGTGAGATAAATGATAGCAAAACTTTTCAAGTTGCTGTTCACTTGTTGTAGTAGCATAAATACCCAAAGCCTTGCTCTCAACTCAAGTTCTGCTTGAATTACACCTGGTTGAATTTATTTCTCATATATCCACTAAGTGACAGCTTTCAAACATTTTTTTTTACTGGCTCACTTTAAATTACTTTAGATAAACATATGTAAATATTAGGCGTACACTTAATTCATGTTGAAAAATAGTGCAAAGGAAAAAAGTGCAAAGAAGAACACTTCTACATGTTAGAAAAGGGATGGTCTGGAACAAAGGAAGGAATTAAATGTTTGTGCACTTGTGGGAGGGAGAAGCTATCCTCTCTTAACATGTAAGTTCAACAATTATGGAATGATGGCTTCCAACTTATTTTTATGGAGGTACCAAATATGTAACAGCAGAACATTTTGTAAATGAGAAATAAAGATAAAATGGCTAGAGTATGAAAACTGTTCCAAGTAGAAGAGATTTCCAGAAACTTACCAGTCATGCAGTTTTTAAATTCAATGTGATCAATTGCAGCTCCTCCTCCTAGATCTCTTGTTCTGATACCTTGGAATATGACTTCAAAATTCCTTAGCTTTCCTAGCAGGATGACAGCCTTTTGCCAATGACCACTGGAGTTCTGCTCACTCTCTTGCCATACTCTTGAAAGTCCTTTTTCTGTCTGAAGGTAACAAGTGTGTATGAGAGTAAACACAAAAGAAAAAAAAAATCAATCATTTAGAACAGAGGCATTTTATTAGTGAAAACTGATTAAAAAACAAACAGTGGAACTCCAACAATATCAGTGCTATACTTGATCTCATCAAAGCAAAGAAGGATGTTAATTTACTACAGTGCTTCCTACAAGAAGTACTGATAAATCTGTTTTGGTGTTTTCAGAGACACCACTATTTAAAAGGGCTCTATCCAGGTCATTCTATCTCTCCTTTGCATGAACGCAAAATTCTCGATATCTTAAGGGATCTTAACATTTTACAGAAGCCCTGGTTTATGGCTCTGGATGCTCCCTCAACCTTCTATTCACATTCTGTAATTATTTAGATTGTATCTTCCATCAAAGAGTGGATATAATTTCCATAGGGAAAGAGAAAAAAGGATTGAAGGAGGAATACGTGGGAGAGTTCTCTATTCCTGATGGATACAACAGAGGGATTGTGAAGTGAGCCATGGTGGCAAAGTGATGCTTTCTAAGATTAGTAAGATTTCAAAAATTCTGTTATTCTGTTAATTTGGGTATTTAAAATTATATTATAATATGATTGCTATATGAGCATCAACTACAACTGTGTCTATATCACATTCTTCAGTTGTAAAGGAAAAATTAACTTCCTAAAAAAACTTATGTAAGTATCCCCTCTGAAGGTTTAAGTTTGGTTGTCATTGTTCTTTGTGTTTCTGGTCCCTGGTCATCCTGAGAATTAGATGTTTTAATAAATCATGATGATAGTGGACACATTACAAAGAAAGAGAATAAATAAACCATATATTTGCTATATATAACATTATAAATAAATATATATACTTGCTGTATATATTATACACGTACATATATGTTAATGGTTATGGTTAGCCCCAAATGCTTAATATCTCAGGGTCCACTATTTTGTTTTCATAACAAATTAGCATCAACAACAAGGAATAAAACCTTTGTGTCTGAAGCTTTTAATAAAACTTGTGGAGTTGAGGGGAATACTGAGGGGAATGGCAGTCAGAAAATCAAGCAAGCTGTTCCAATAGATTTATGGCATGCAACTGTGAAGTACATAATTTATAGGTACTTTTAAATATAAGCTGAAGAAAAAGGAGAAATAATTTTAAAAGGATCCAAAGGAGTGACATTTCTGTAGATCTGTGCTTTTTGGGCACTAATGTTGATAAATAAGGCTGACACATTGTTCTTCTGAGGAAGACCCAATCCAGGAGTTCTTCCTTAGCTGAATTACAGAGAAAGTGGGGCCACCTATCAGTTAATCCAAAATTAACTTTGCAAAACAACTAATAGTGTCTAGACAGATTTCTGAACATCCTTTCAAAAAAAAAAAAAAAAGATAAATCTTTATACCCAGAGACTCATGTAACTTTTGCCTTGAAGGGAATGGGAAATTCACACCTACTTAATGGAATATCATATTTTTTTGATGACTGAAGAAGAGAAGCCTTTTTCAAGGTTAATCTTTGACTGTCATGATGTTGTAGTGATGTGGAATCAAAGGAATGATTAGTTAAAGATTAAAGTAGAGAGGCCTGTCTGACACATAGCAACATAACAAGGCATGGATATTGATAAAGTCTGTCTCAATTTACAAACTTAATTCACTTTGCTAATATTTTCTATTAATTTACTTCTGAAGTTTCTAGAGCCACTCATTAACTATGACAAATCCCCATAGGGTTTTCAACAAATACCATCACAGAAGGTTGTGTGATCACTTTAATCAATAACATAAAAACCATTTCTTCAATCTTACAACTGACCTTCTAGTGAAAAAGATATTTGAATAATATATCCATTATCATTTTATGTAGTAAGAAAAGGAAACAAGGGTGAATTCTTTTGAAAACCAATCATGGATCAACCAAATGGCACTTTGCTATAGAATATCATTCTAATATATTTGCTATCATTCCTCATAATTATCAAAATTATATGTATCCAAATGTAAAATGGAAGTTTATTTACTTACTGGCTTATCATTCATCCATTCATTTATTCTGCAAATATTTGATGTTCACATGCACTATGTTAGATACCAGGAATAAAAAGGTGGAAAAAAAGAGACTAACTTGTGGAGAATGTCATAAAAATAAATTACTAGAAAAGTTATATACAGATTTTATTTATTTTCTGGTATGTATTAATATATATCAGAACAATTTTTTAGAACAGTAATAATATATCAATCTAATTTGTGCTCCACATACATTGTGTTTTATTTACTTAATATTCTGATTCTTTCCAAATTGGAAAAAAAAAAAAAAAAAAAAAACCTCTTACTTTCAACTCATGATTCTGCCACTGGCCAAGGATATATCTCTTGCATGCATTCATATGGATGTTAAATTCAACACCTCAAAATAATAAACATATGAAAAGTGGCCACAATAGTAAAAATAGACATAATATAATAATTAAATTGTAGAAATTGAAGGAATACTCTCTTCTCATAATTCAGTCATTTACCCAACTTTGAACTGATTTCCCATGTATTATGTTATATATATTGACCGTTTTTTTTTCATACTGCATATTCGTTTTGGCAATGTATTTGCCTCATACTGTATGTTAAAGTTTCTCTTTAGTGTCATGAAAAGAAAAGCAGTAAGAAATACTAAAACTCTGTCCCCATTCCCCAAAAACAAAGGCTGAGCAGAGCCTAGACTTCAACCCAAATCAGGTCCAGTGGCCCCAAGACCCCTCCTTCCAAGACTTTTTCAAGTAAAGGAAAACTATGAGAATTTGTCACCAGTAGACATACCTTAAATGAATGTCTAAAGGAGTTTCTTTAAGCATAAAGGAGATGATAAAAGAATGAATCTTAGAATATCAAGAATGAACAAAAAAACACAGCTAAAATATTAATAATATAGTAAACGTTTCTTATCCTCTTGAATTTTGTTATTTTGATGGTTGAGGAAAAATTAAAATACCATCTAATATGGTTCTCAATTTATATAAAGGAAGTAATTAAGGCATAAATATTATAAGTGCAAAAGACCGAAGACATAGGGATCCCTGAGTGGCGCAGTGGTTTGGCGCCTGCCTTTGGCTCAGGGCGCGATCCTGGAGACTGGGGATCGAATCCCACGTCGGGCTCCCGGTGCATGGAGCCTGCTTATCCCTTTGCCTGTGTCTCTGCCTCTCTCTCTCTCTCTCTCTCTCTCTGACTATCGTAAATAAATAATAAAAGAAAAATTAAAAAAAAAAAAAGACCGAAGACATGAAGGGAGGTAAAATTGCTACGCCTGAGTTGACTGTCTTAATGTTGCCTTTTAATACATCACATTTTCTGTTTCTTTTAATACATCACATTTTCATCCTTAATTTTTTTGTTGTTGTTGTTCTTTGGGTTTTCTCATACATTCAGTCTCCCAAATGAATCTTAAAATAATTTAATGAATAACTAACATTTTAAATATTGACTTATTTTACCCTGAGTTATCATTTGTTTTTTGGCTTGGTCAGGACTCTTCATGCCACTTAACTAGAATTTTAGTCTTTTTAATAAATAAGTTACATACTTATTATAACATTTATTTATAGATATATGACAACGTGTGTTACAGTGGTGAGTGGGTTGCTGGCAAAGGGTTGGCTTTCACCAAATGTATGAGTTCACAGGTCAAAGTTACTAGGCTATCATAGGCCAAAAGACCATTACAAGATGACAATAATTGAATAACGTATAACATCTAAAGCAAAATTTTAAAAACAAATTAAATCAGAGTTTTAGAACTGGGTGTTGAATGGAAGTGTTGAATCCCTTTACTGTACACCTGAAGCTAATATTACATTGTATATTAACTGGAAATTAAATACTTAAAAAATATATAGAAAAAATAAAAATAAAAGGCTTCATGTATATACCTAAGGAGATAAGCAAAGATATATTAATATAAAATAAAACAGGAAATGATGAAAGCAACTAAATTGAAATATTGGGTAAGAAAAATATAATATGTACACAAAGAATAAAACAGGTTTGAAAACAGCAGGACAGTCACAATTGAAGAATTAATGAGTAGAAAGATCTGATTCCAAAACTTTTAGAGAAATCAGCAGGAAAATGAAGAGTATGAAATATTAAAAATCAAAATGATATTTTAAGGATAAAAATAGAAAGGCTTATATATGGATAAAAGAAGTTCTACAAAGATTAAGAAATAAGAGAAATAGAAACAAAAATATTAAAGATAATATTTCAGAAGTGAGAGAACACTGAAAGAGATCATGAAGTGCCAAATGAGATAAAAAAGAAAGACAAATGCACTTATGAGCTATAGTAAAATTTAAGAATATCAAAGGAAAAAAAATGCTAAATGTTTCCAGAAAAAGGAAAGGTCAATAATTAGATAGAAATCAGACTTCTTCATAGCAACCTTGGATACAAGAAGACAGTAAAGTAATAACTGCATGTATTCAAGGAAATGACCTTGAATCTTGAGTTTTATGTAGAGTCACGCTGGCAGTCAAATATGAAGGCATAAAAAAAGTGATCATCAGATATACAGGACTTCAAATTTGACATAAAAGAGAGCCCTTCACAAATACTGGAGTATATGCTAACATAAGAAAAAAGATCTAAGGGAATCTCACAGAAGATATAGAAAATAAGATCAGTTTTAAAATATAAAAGTTAGGGCGTGCCTGGGTGGCTCAGTCAGTTAAGCATCCAGCTCAGGTCATGATATCAGGGTCATGATATCAAGCCTGGTGTCAGGTTCATGCTCAGTGTGGAAAATGTCTGAGATTCTAAAATAAATACATAAAATCTGGGGATCCCTGAGTGGCTCAGCAGTTTAGTGCCTGCCTTCAGCCCAGGGCATGATGCTGGAGTCCCAGGATCGGGTCCCACATCAGGCTCCCTGCATGGAGCCTGCTTCTCCCTCTGCCTGTGCCTCTGCCTCTCCCTCTCTCTCTCTCTCTCCCTCTCTCTCTGTGTGTCTCTCATGAATAAATAAATAAAATCTTAAAAAAAAACATAAAATCTTAAAATATAAACATCCCTTCATCTTGGGACCAAAGAACAGAGAAAGTTATTACAAATAATCCAGAGTCAAAAATATAGAAAATATTAACATAATCAGTTCTTAGGGCAGAAAAGAAAGAAGGACAGAAGGAAAGAATAGAAGTAACTTTGCCATGAGAGCATGGTAAATGGCTTACCTAGTTAAGGGGAAGAAATTAATAGGGATAAATGAGCACAAGTATATACTTTAAGTTAAAGACCAAAATCAGCCTAAAAAATAAAAATAAAATGTAGACTTAAAAAAATGAGAAAAAATAGCAATAATGTCTTACCATGGCAGCAATAGAAATATAAAAAGGTTAAATACCAAAAACTTAACTATAAAAATAATTCCAAAAAGTTCAGTAGGAAAATGACAAGGCAGAAAAAAATATGTAAGATATTTACAAATAATTTATGTAAGAAGAAACTTTAAAGATCAAATAGCTTATAAGGAGATGCTCAGGCTCTGTGGAAGTTAAATGGAGGATGAAGTGGCAAAACATGATGAGTACACCTTGTAGAATGTTTTGCAGCAATGGGAAATAATCAACTGGATGCATATATTAAAACAAAGATGTATCTTTAATATACAGATTGAAGAGAAAAAATAGTAAAATGAAAGTTAAAACATTCCAAAAGAGCAGCACATATATTATAGAATGCATACAACTAAGCATATATATTAAAATGGTTGTGGAGGGAAAGAGTTATTAGAAATGAAGATAAAAAATTAATATAGATACAAAATGAAAGATAAGACACACTTGAAACAATAGCACACATAAAATAAATTAAAAAATTGGTAAAACCTATGGTTTTTTTTAATATAATTATATTGTCCCTGGCTAATGTGCTGGACTCTAGATAGTTTTATTAAATTTTCAATACATAGGATTTATAATTAGAGAATTATATTGTCTTTTTTTTAGACTTTAAGTTATCTCTACATCCAATGTGGGGATCAAACTCACAACTCCAAGACCAAGAGTTGCATGCTTTCTAACTGAGCCAGCCAGGCATCCCACCCCCATTTTGTCTACTTATTACATGGGTTTTATTTAATCCTTGGCAATATTTATTCTTTTTTTCTTTTTATGTTATTCTTATACTGTCTTGAACTTTCAGAACACTGTCAAACAATGGGCACTGTTTGGCAAACAGTGGTTGTTTCTTTTCTTTCCTTCTTTCTTTTTAAAGATTTTATATATTCTTTTTTTTTTATTGGTGTTCAATTTACTAACATACAGAATAACCCCCAGTGCCCGTCACCCATTCACTCCCACCCCCCGCCCTCCTCCCTTTCTACCACCCCTAGTTCGTTTCCCAGAGTTAGCAGTCTTTACGTTCTGTCTCCCTTTCTGATATTTCCCACACATTTCTTCTCCCTTCCCTTATATTCCCTTTCACTATTATTTATATTCCCCAAATGAATGAGAACATATAATGTTTGTCCTTCTCCGACTGACTTACTTCACTCAGCAGATTTTATATATTCATTCACAGAAGACACAGAGAGAGAGGCAGAGACATAGGCAGAGGAAGAAGCAGGATCCCTGCAGGAAACCCGATACAGGACTGGATCCCAGAACCTAAGCAAAAGGCAGATGCTCAATCACTGAACCACCCAGGTGTCCCACAGTGGTTGTTTTGGGCAACTTTTAAGGGAAATAAAATCTAACACAAAAAATTCAACCTATAAGCATTTTAGAAGTATAATGTGAAAATTTCAATGCAATTAACATCTTATATACACATTCATAACTTAATAATTCTCCTGGTTTCCTGCTGGAGGATAAACAACCAGTGGTGTCAAGGAAAGGAGTGGTCTGCCTGTGGAAGTTAGATGTATCTTCCCCATGCCCCAGGAGGTCACTGAGTAGAACTTGTAGAAGGGGTTTTTTTATGGGCCATTATTCACACTGCAATTATAATAAACGGCTATCTATATGAGCTGGTATGGGCCTGGTAAGTACCAGGAAAAATCACTCACTATTAAAGAGGACTCATTAGCTTAGATGGATATTAAAGTCAGCAATAACAAAACAACTTCAATGTGACACCTTACAGCTGTTAGAATAGCTATTAAAAAAAGAAGGAAGGAAAAAGGAAAGAGAAAGAGAGAAAGAAAGAAAGGAAAGAAGGAAGGAAGAAAAAGGAAGAAAGGAAAGAAAGAGGAAAGGAAAGGGAAAGAAAAGAGGAAAGAAAGGAAGGGAAAGGAAAGGAGAGGAAAGGAAAGGAAAGGAAAGGAAAGGAAAGGAAAGGAAAGGAAAGGAAAGGAAAGGAAAGGAGAAAGAAAGAAAGAAAAAGAAAGAAAGAAAGAAAGAAAGAAAGAAAGAAAGAAAGAAAGAAAGAAAGAAAGAAAAAAGAGAAAGAAGAAAGAAAGAAAGAAATAAAGAAAGAAGGAAGAAAGAAGGAAGAAAGAAGAAAGAAAAAAAGAAGAAAGAAAGAAGAAAGAAAGAAAGAAAGAAAGAAAGAAAGAAAGAAGAAAGAAAGAAATGAAGAAGAAAGAAAGAAAAAGAAAGAAAGAAAGAAAGAAAGAAAGAAAGAAAGAAAGAAAGAAAGAAAGAAGAAAGAAAGAAAGAAGAAAGAAAGAAAGAAAGTGTTGGTGAGGATGTAGAAAAACTGAAATCCTTGCAGACTGTTGTTGATAAGTAAGATGGTGCAGTCACTATAGATATTAGGCAACTCCTCAAAGACTAAAGATATAACTACAGTATTATCCAACAATTCCTCTTCCAGGTACCCAAAGAACTGGAAATGGACTTGAAGAGAAATATTTTTACACCCATGTGCATAGCACCGTTACTCATTATAGTCAAAATGTAGAAGCAATCCAAATGCCCAATAACAGATGAATGATAAATAAAATGTGTTAATTCATACAATGAAATGTTTATTTATCCTACAAAGGAAGGGTATCCAACCTAACCCACAATATAGATAAACCCTGAAGACATTATGCTAAGTACCAGTCACAAAAAGACAAATACTATATGATCTAAAGTAGTCAAAGCCATAGAGACAGAAAGTAACATGGTGCCTACCAGGACCATCAGCCCTCAGCCCTCAGGTAAGCCTGAGTCAGAGTCCAGGGGGCTTGCCCCCTGCCCACTGAGTCTTCTTGTGAGGGCTGGATGGGTCATAGATCCTATCTCTGACTCTTCTAGCACTATAAGCCAACTTCCCCACCCAGTTTACACCACAAGCTCAATAAGCATCTTCAACAGAGGGATTGGGGGACGTGAGGCTCTCCCCTGCAGCCTGAGAGACCATTGTCCCCCTCCTCCTGTTCCTTTAATAAAAACTAAAAAAAAAAAAAAAAAAAAAAAAAAAAAAAGGACAAAAACAAGAAAACATAAAGTTTGAATAGAAACCTGAAAAAAAAAAGGGAGGATGAAAAGGTGGCTCTTTTTAATAGGTAGAGTTTCAGTTATTCACCATAAATTCTTGGATAGATGATGGTAATGATCACATGATAATATGAATGTACTAAGTGCCACTAAACTGTACACTTGAAAACTGTTAAGTTTTGTGTGCTATGTATTTTACCATAATTTAAAAAATAGATTTAAAAAATCACATTGAAGTCTCCTCTTGAGGTATATTTAAAAGCAAAGAGAGAAGTGTTCCAAAAAAAAAAAAAACTACCGGTATAAAGGGATCAATTTTACAAGAAGACATAACAATTTTTAACATGTAAGGACCTAACAATAGAGCATCCAAATTATATGAGATAAAAATTGATAAAACTGCAGGGTGAAAGAGATGAATCCACTATCATAGCTGGAGACCTCAACATCTCTCTTAGAAATGGACAGACCCAACAGGCAGAAAGTCAATATAGACATAGCTGAACTCAACAGCAGAATCAATCAGCTGGACATAATTGACAACTATAGACTACTTCATCCAACAACAGCAGAATACAGATTTCTCTTAAGCTAACATGGAGCAGTTGCCAAGATAGATCATACAATGGACCATAAAACAAACCTATCAAATTGAAAAAAAATTAATACAAATCATACAGAATCTGTTCTCATACAACAATTGAATTAAACTAAAAATCAGTGACAGAGAGATAGTTAAAATCCTAAGATACATGGAGGTTAAACAACACATTTCTAAGTAACAGGTGAATCGAATAAGAAATCTCAAGAAAAATTAAAAAATATTTTGAACTAAACTGAGATGAAAACAAAACATCAAAATTTGTGCAATTCAGAGAAAATGATATTTAGAGGGAAATTTGTAGTATTAAATGGATATATTAGAAAAGAAGAAAGATCTAAAACTATCTAACTTCTTCTTTACCAATACATATGCCTTTTATTTCTTTTTCTTGTCTGATTATTGTGGCTAGGACTATAAATCTGTACCTGGAAAACTAGAACAAGAAGAGCAAATTAAGACCAAAAAAGGGAGAAGGGAAAAAAAAGAACTAAAAAGCTATAGCAGAATTCAATGAAATTGAAAACAGAAAATCAATAGAGAAAATCAATGATACCAAAAGCTATTTTTTTGAAGATAAGATAAAAACTGATAAATCTTTAGCCATGCTAAGACAAAACAGAGAGTGAACAAATACTAACAAACAGAAATGAAAGCGGGGACATCACTCTAGATCCTATGGAAATTAAAAAGATAATAAAGGAAAACTAGAAACAACTCTTTTCCCACTAATTTGATCACACAGATAAAATGTACTAACACTATGAAAGGCACAATTTGCCAAAACTCACACAAGAACAAATGATCTGACTATGCTTGTAGCTATAAGAGAAACTGAATCCATAATTAATAATCCACCAAAAATAAAAGACTCAGACACATATGAGTGCATTTGTGATATCTACCAACTATTTAAGAGGTACATTATATGAATAATCTACATTTTATTTCAAAAGATGGAAGCAGAAGGAATAGTTCCTAATTCATTCCATGAGGACATGGTTATTCTCGTCCCAAAACAAACAAAGACATTATAAGAAAGGAACTATACACAAATATCTCTTTCCAACTTGACCTATAAATTCAATGCAACTCCAATCAAAATTCCAGCAAGCATTTTCTGGATATTGAAAAACTAATTCTGAAGTTTGTAAAGAGAGGGAAAAGACCTAGAATAGTTAATATAATATTAAAGGAGAAGAACAAAACTGGGGGACTGATGCTATCTGACTTGAAGACTTTCTATAAAGCTGTATTAATCAAGACAAAGTGGTATTGATGAAAGAATAGATAAATAGATAAATGGAATAGAACAGAGCCCTAAGTAGACTTCCACAAACACAGCAAGCTGATCGTTAACAAAAGAACAAAGGCAACACAATGAAACAAAAACAGTTTCTTCAACACATGGTGCTGGAACAACTGGACATCCACATGAAAATAAATGAAGACACAAACTTTATACCCATCACAAAAAGTAATTCCAAATGGATCACAGACCTAAATGTGAAATGTAAAACTAAAATCTCCTAGAAGATAACATAGGAAAAAACGTACATGAATTTGGGGTATGGTGATATCTTTTTAGGTTCAACATCAAAGACAAGATCCATGAAAGTAATAATTGAAAAGCGGGACTTCATTAAAATTCAAAACATCTACTTTGTGATAGAAAGTTAGAAGAGAAGCCTACACTGGGAGGATATATTTGCAGAAGACACTGCTGATAAAGGATTGTTATCTAAATTACACAAGTCAACAATCTTAAAGGTCAACAATAAATCCAATTAAAAATGGGCAAAGAGGAGGAGGGGCGAGATGGCGGAAGAGTAGGGTCCCCAAGTCACCTGTCCCCACTAAATTACCTAGATAACCTTCAAATCATCCTGAAAATCTACGAATTCAGCCTGAGATTTAAAGAGAGAACAGCTGGAATGCTACAGTGAGAAGAGTTCGTGCTTCTATCAAGGTAGGAAGACGCGGGAAAAAGAAATAAAGAAACAAAAGGCCTCCAAGGGGGAGGGGCCCGCGAGGAGCCAGGCTGAGGCTGGGCCGAGTGTCCCCAACACAGGAGAGCCACGTCCCGGAGGAGCAGGAGCTGCACCGACCTTCCCGGGCGTAAAGGGGCTCGCGGGGAGTTGGAGCAGGACCCAGGAGGGCGGGGATGCCCTCGGGCTCCCGGGGACACTAACAGACACCTGCGCCCCGGGAGAGTGCGCCGAGTTCCCTAAGGGCTGCAGCGCACGGCGGGACCCGGAGCAGCTCGGAGGGGCTCGGGGGCGGCTCCGCGGAGGGGGCTGCACCACTGGGAGAGCGAATCCAACAGCGCAGGCCCCCAGCACTGGGCGCCGGGACACAGCCCAGGATCCGGCCTCCCCCCGGGACAGGCAGAGGCCGGGAGGGCCCAGGACAGCGAGGACGCTCCTGCCCCAGCTGAGCAGATCAGCGGCCCCGCCCCGGAGCCTCCAGGCCCTGCAGACAGAGAGCTCCGGAGCTACTGCGGGGGCTGACTCCAGGGCTCCAGAGCTGGCCCCGCCACTGCGGTTGTTCCTCCTGGGGCCTCACGGGGTAAACAACCCCCACTGAGCCCTGCACCAGGCAGGGGGAAGAGCAGCTCCCCCAAGTGCTAACAACTGAAAATCAGCACAACAGGCCCCTCCCCAGAACTTCTCTCTTTTTTCTTTTTTTTCTTCCTTTTTTCTTTTTCTCTTTTCTTTCCTTCTTTCTCTCCTCTCTTTTGCTCCTTTTCCCAATACAACTTGTTTTTGGCCACTCTGCACTGAGCAAAATGACTAGAAGGAAAACCTCACCTCAAAAGAAAGAATCAGAAACAGTCCTCTCTCCCACAGAGTTACAAAATTTGGATTACAATTCAATGTCAGAAAGCCAATTCAGAAGCACTATTATACAGCTACTGGTGGCTCTAGAAAAAAGCATAAAGGACTCAAGAGACTTCATGACTGCAGAATTTAGATCTAATCAGGCAGAAATTAAAAATTAATTGAATGAGATGCAATCCAAACTAGAAGTCCTAACGACGAGGGTTAACGAGGTAGAAGAACGAGTGAGTGACATAGAAGACAAGTTGATGGCAAAGAGGGAAACTGAGGAAAAAAGAGACAAACAATTAAAAGACCATGAGGATAGATTAAGGGAAATAAATGACAGCCTGAGGAAGAAAAGCCTACGTTTAATCGGGGTTCCCGAGGGCGCCGAAAGGGCCAGAGGGCCAGAATATGTATTTGAACAAATCATAGCTGGAAACTTTCCTAATCTGGGAAGGGAAACAGGCATTCAGATCCAGGAAATAGAGAGATCCCCCCCTAAAATCAATAAAAACCGTTCAAAACCTCGACATTTAATAGTGAAGCTTGCAAATTCCAAAGATAAAGAGAAGATCCTTAAAGCAGCAAGAGACAAGAAATCCCTGACTTTTATGGGGCGAAGTATTAGGGTAACAGCACACCTCTCCACAGAGTTCTGGCAGGCCAAAAAGGGATGGCAGGATATATTTAGGGTCCTAAATGAGAGAAAAATGCAACAAAGAATACTTTATCCAGCAAGGATCTCATTCAGAATGGAAGGAGAGATAAAGAGCTTCCAAGACAGGCAGCAACTGAAAGAATGTGACCTCCAAACCAGCTCTGCAAGAAATTTTAAGGGGGACTCTCAAAATTGCCCTTTAAGAAGTTCAGTGGAACAATCCACAAAAACAAGGACTGAATAGATATCATGATGCCACTAAACTCATATCTTTCAATAGTAACTCTGAACGTGAACAGGCTTAATGACCCCATCAAAAGGCACAGGGTTTCAGACTGGATAAAAAAGCAGGACCGATCTATTTGCTGTCTACAAGAGACTCATTTTAGACAGAAGGACACTTACAGCCTGAAAATAAAAGGTTGGAGAACCATTTACCATTCAAATGGTCCTCAAAAGAAAGCAGGGATAGCCATCCTTATATCAGATAAACTAAAATTTACCCCGAAGACTGTAGTGAGAGATGAAGAGGGACACTATTATCATACTTAAAGGATCTATCCAACAAGAGGACTTAACAATCCTCAATATATATGCCCCGAATGTGGGAGCCGCCAAATATATCAATCAATTAATAACCAAAGTGAAGACATACTTAGATAATAATACACTTATACTTGGGGACTTCAATCTAGCACTTTCTATACTAGATAGGTCTTCTAAGCACAACATGTCCAAAGAAACGAGAGCTTTAAATGATACACTGGACCAGATGGATTTCACAGATATCTACAGAACTTTACATCCAAACTCAACTGAAAACACATTCTTCTCAAGTGCACATGGAACTTTCTCCAGAATAGACCACATATTGGGCCACAAATCGGGTCTGAACTGATACCAAAAGATTGGGATCGTCCCCTGCATATTCTCAGACCATAATGCCTTGAAATTAGAACTAAATCACAACAAGAAGTTTGGAAGGGCCTCAAACATGTGGAGGTTAAGGACCATCCTGCTAAAAGATGAAAGGGTCAACCAGGAAATTAAGGAAGAATTAAAAAGATTCATGGAAACTATTAAGAATGAAGATACAACTGTTCAAAATCTTTGGGATGCTGCAAAAGCAGTCCTGAGGGGGAAATACATCGCAATACAAGCAGCCATTCAAAAACTGGAAAGAACTCAAATACAAAAGCTAACCTTACACATAAAGGAGCTAGAGAAAAAACAGCAAATAGATCCTACACCCAGGAGAAGACGAGAGTTAATAAAGATTCAAGCAGAACTCAACGAAATTGAGACCAGAAGAACTGTGGAACAGATCCACAAACCAGAGTTGGTTCTTTGAAAGGATTAATAAGATAGATAAACCATTAGCCAGCCTTATTCAAAAGAAGAGAGAGGAGACTCAAATTAATAAAATCATGAATGAGAAAGGAGAGATCACTACCAACACCAAGGAAATAGAAACGATTTTAAAAACATATTATGAACAGCTATACTCCGATAAATTAGGCAATCTAGAAGAAATGGATGCATTTCTGGAAAGCCACAAACTACCAAAACTGGAACAGGAAGAAATAGAAAACCTGAACAGGCCAATAACCAGGGAGGAAATTGAAGCAGTCATCAAAAACCCCCCAAGACACAAAAGTCCAGGTCCAGATGGCTTCCTGGGGAATTCTATGAAACTTTTAAAGAAGAAACCATACCTATTCTACTAAAGCTGTTTGGAAAGATAGAAAGAGATGGAGTACTTCCAAATTCGTTCTATGAGGCCAGCATCACTTTAATTCCAAAACCAGACAAAGACCCCACCAAAAAGGAGAATTACAGACGAATGTCCCTGATGAACATGGATGCAAAAATCCTCAACAAGATACTAGCCAATAGCATCCAACAATACATTAAGAAAATTATTCACCATGACCAAGTAGGATTTATCCCTGGGACACAAGGCTGGTTCAACACTCGTAAAACAATCAATGTGATTCGTCATATCAGCAAGAGAAAAACCAAGAACCATATGATCCTCTCAATAGATGCAGAGAAAGCATTTGACAAAATACAGCATCCACTCGTGACCAAAACTCATCAGAGTGTAGGGATAGAGGGAACATTCCTCAACATCTTAAATGCCATCTACGAAAAGCCCACAGCAAATATCTTTATCAATGGGGAAGCACTGGGAGCCTTTCCCCTATGATCAGGAGGAATAAGACAGGAATGTCCACTCTCACCACTGCTATTCAACATAGTATTGGAAGTCCTAGCCTCAGCAATCAGACAACAAAAAGACATTAAAGGCATTCAATTTGGCAAAGAAGAAGTCAAACTCTCCCTCTTCGCTGATGACATGATACTCTACATAGAAAACCCAAAAGCCTCCACCCAAAGATTCTAGAACTCATACAGCAATTTGGCAGCATGGCAGGATACAAAATCAATGCCCTGATAACAGTGGCATTTCTATACAATCCAGAAGTGAACCCTCAACTTTATTGTCAACTAATATTCGATAAAGGAGGAAAGACTATCCACTGGAAGAAAGACAGTCTCTTCAATAGATGGTGCTGGGAAAATTGGACATCCACATGCAGAAGAATGAAACCTGACCACTCTCTTGCACCATACACAAAGATAAACTCAAAATGGATGAAAGATCTAAATGGGAGACAAGATTCCATCAAAATCCTAGAGGAGAGATCCCTGGGTGGCGCAGTGGTCTGGCGCCTGCCTTTGGCCCAGGGCGTGATCCTGGAGTCCCGGGATTGAGTCCCACGTCGGGCTCCCAGTGCATGGAGCCTGCTTCTCCCTCTGCCTGTGCCTCTGCCTCTCTGTCTCTCTCTCTCTCTCTCTCTGTGACTATCATAAATAAATTTTAAAAAATATTCAAAATCCTAGAGGAGAACACAGGCAACACCCTTTTTGAACTCGGCCACAGTAACTTCTTGCAAGATACATCCATGAAGGCAAAAGAAACAAAAGCAAAAATGAACTATTGGGACTTCATCAAGATAAGAAGCTTTTGCACAGCAAAGGATACAGTCAACAAAACTAAAAGACAACCTACAGAATGGGAGAAGATATTGGCAAATGACGTATCAGATAAAGGGCTAGTTTCCAAATCTATAAAGAACTTATTAAACTCAACACCAAAGAAACAAACAATCCAATCATGAAATGGGCAAAAGACATGAAGAGAAATCTCACAGAGGAAGACATAGACATGGCCAACACGCACATGAGAAAATGCTCCACATCACTTGCCATCAGGGAAATACAAATCAAAACCACGATGATATACCACCTCCTACCAGTGAGAATGGGGAAAATTAACAAGGCAGGAAACCACAAATGTTGGAGAGGCTGTGGAGAAAAGGGAACCGTCTTACACTGTTGGTGGGAATGTGAACTGGTGCAGCCACTCTGGAAAACTGTGTGGAGGTTCCTCAAACAGTTAAAAATAGACCTGCCCTAGACCCAGCAATTGCACTGTTGGGGATTTACCCCAAAGATGCATATGCAATGAAACGCCGGGACACCTGCACCCTGATGTTTCTAGCAGCAATGTCCACAATAGCAACTGTGGAAGGAGCCTCGGTGTCCATCGAAAGATGTGTTGTTTATGTATACAATGGAATATTACTCAGCCATTAGAAATGACAAATATCCACCATTTGCTTCAACGTGGATGGAACTGGAGGGTATTATGCTGAGGGAAATAAGTCAATCAGAGAAGAACAAACATTATATGTTCTCATTCATTTGGGGAATATAAATAATAGTGAAAGAGAATAGAAGGGAAGGGAGAAGAAATGGGTAGGAAATATCAGAAAGGGAGACAGAACATAAAGACTCCTAACTCTGGGAAATGAACTAGGGGTGGTGGAAGTGGAGGAGGGTGGGGGGTGAAAGTGAATGGGTGATGGGCACTGAGGGGGGCACTTGACGAGATGAACACTGGGTGTTATTCTGTATGTTGGCAAATTGAACACCAATAAAAAATAAATTTATTATAAAAAAATAAAAATAAATGGGAAAAGATCTTAATAGGAAGAAGAAGAAGGAAGAGGAAGAAGTTCACCGTGATATCTACCAACTATTTAAGAAGATAGGAAGATGGCAAATAAGTGTACAAAAGGATGCTCCACATCATATATCATCAGGGAAATGCAAATTAAAACAATAGTGAGCTGCTACTATACATCTATTAGAATGGCCAAAATCCACTACACTGACAATAGCAAATGATGCTAAGGATGTGGAGCAACAGGAACTCTCATTCATTGCTGGTGGGAATGCAAAATGGTACTGCTACTTTGAAAGATAGTTTGGCAATTTCTTACAAAATGAAACATGCTCTTATAATCTAGCAACTACACTCCTTAGTATTTATCAAAATAAGTTGGAAATCTATTACATAAAGCCTGAATATAGATGTGTACAGCTTTATTCATGTTCACCAAAACTTGGAAGAAACCAGTATGTCTTTCAGGGGGTAAATGGATAAACTTTGATACATCCAAACAATGGAATATTATCCAGTGCTAAAAAAGATGGGGGCTATGTACAGCCATGCAAAGACAGGGAGGAACCTAAAATTCATGTTACTATTAAAAGAAGTCAAACCAATCCACACTGTATAATTCCAGCAATATGACATTCTGGATAAGGCAAAATTATGGACTCAAGATACAGATCAGTGGTTGTGTGAGTTAGGGAGAAATAAAAAGGCAGAGCACAGAGGATGTTTAGGACAGTGAAAATACCCTGCATGATATTATAAAGGTTGTATATCACTGTATAACTATAGAATGTATAACAGCAAAAGTGAACTCTAGGTAAACTATGGACTTTGGGTGATTATGACATGTCAATGTAGTTTTATGGTTGGTAAAAAAAAAAAAAGTACTACTCAGTTGAGTGATAACTGATAATGGGGAAGACCATGTATGTGTAGGAGCAGGAGATATATTGGAAGTCTCTGTACCCTCCACTCAATTGTATTATAAACTTAAAATTGCTTTAAAAAATATAGTATTAAAAAAACTATCAAAAATCTTAAGGAAGTCCAATAAATTATTGAAATAGGTAATTTGAGAATATGAAGGACTAGGGGATATTAAATAGTTTCAGGACAAAGAGAGCTAAACTAAATTACAGAATTAAGATTTCTAGAAGTCAAATATGTGATATGAAGTGGAGTTATCTCAAAATACAGTATGTGGAATACTGATGTGTCTCCAGGCTCTGAAATCAGACTGTCATGTCTAAACTTCAGCTCTGCCCATTCCTAGTAGTTATTTCATCTTTAAAATACAGAGTAAATATGCTTGTCTCATAGGGTTGTTGTAAGGATCAAAAAGAAGTAATGCTGATAGAGCACCTATATTAGTTATTGATACTGTAATGTTTATCATTATTTTTGAGCTGAAATGTAAATAGCTAAATATCGTGAGTGAAAAGACAAAAGATGTGAATAGATTTTGAAAATCCATATTCAAATATGAGTTCCAAAAAGGGAGAAATAAATTGAGGAGGAGCAATAATCAGAAAAAATAATAAAAGAAAATTTCTGAGCTAAAGTACAACTCAAAATTTTAAGATCAAAACTACCTTGTATGCTTCTCCCTCTGCCTATGTCTCTGCCAAAAAAAAAAAAAGAGAGAAAGAGAGAAAACTACCTTGTGCCATCTCTAAACTACTCTAAGTTTAAGATAAATTGTCACAAGCTCCCAGAAATAAGTAGTTTACACAGAAAAAAAAAAAAGATTATCATATTGCTATCAGGGTCCTCTCAAATGAAGCATTAAATATAGAAAACTGAGACAAAATTTTCATGTCTCTGAGAGTCAGAAAGAGAAAAAAACAAAACAAGACAAAAGTCCAGAAACAAAAATGGTGATCCTAGAACCTATACCTAAGCCAGTATATCATTTCTGCGTCAACTACAAAGATTTAAGCATGTCATTGTGGTCTTATCCTTTTGAAGTGCTTGTTATTTCTAGAAAAAAAAAATCACACCCTATTGCCAAGATTCATAACACCTTAAATGTTTGATGAATCATTATATTCACTCCAAAATATTTCTCTAGAACATAATTGTCATGACAATCTAGAGAAGCCAAAACTATAATGATGGTAAACAGATCAGTGGCTGGCAGTGGTTCAGGGGTGTGCAAAGGGAAGTGAATAGGTTAAGCACAGGGAATTATTTAGAACAGTATAACTTCTCTGTATGATGTTGTCATGGTAAATGAGTACTGAGCATTTGTTAAAACCCATGAAACTTTATGGCATAAAGAGTGACCTTAATTTACTCAATTAAAAAATAAAAACCTGTAAGAGGTTGAAATATCCCAGGGAAGAATGCATAATGTGACAAAACAACCTAAATGCATTGCAACTGTATGGAATGAGCTCACTGAGGGGATAGGGAAATAAGGCACTGAACTAAGAACGTTTGGAAATGGAGACTGTAAGACTAACAGAAAAGAAATGCACATTAGCAATATATTCTAGTTGTTTCCCATGGGAGTATGGGTGAACAATTAATTCTAAGCCACAATGCATGTACACTACAATTGAATAACTAATTAAATGCATAAAAGATTGTGGGGGCCAGGTTTCACAGCTGGATTAAGAGGACATACAAGCTAAGAGGCTAGAATAATGTATATAGTGATTTTTAATAGTAGGAGACAATATAAATTTGTATTTAGATTAATACTGAGATAGTTATAAACAGTTATAGATACATATATATGTACAGCTCAGTCCTACATACTTCCTAGCTCTGTCATCTGAGACCCTATAAGCAACAAGACTCCATTAGCAAAGAGCACACCTAGCGCCCAGATCTAGTTTCCAATTCCATTCTTTAATAAAAGGTATTAATAAAACTGATGATTCTAGAACTGGGTCAGAAACTATGCAACATGAGCCTGGAGTAAATAAATACCAAAAGTATCCCAAAAAATTTCCAAAAAAAAGTAAAAAGAAATCCCACAAAGATGGGACTATATCAAAGAGCCACAGAAGCTCCCAATGTCCAAATCTGGAACAGCTTGAGAACAAAATAAGGAGTACTAGATTATAACCCACAGTATAAAATATCAATCAGTCCATACTGATATAAATAATTCATTAAATAAATTAGACAAATCTGTAGTGAAAAATTCCAAATAATTAATATAGATATTTCACTCTTCAGAAAGGGTACAATAACTGGGCAGCCTGAGTGGCTCAGCGGTTTAGCACCGCCTTTGGCCCAGAGCGTGATGCTGGCGACCGGGGATCGAGTCCCATGTCGGGCTCCCTGCATGGAGCCTGCTTCTCCCTCTACCTGTGTCTCTGCCTCTCTCTCTCTCTCTCTCTCTGTCTCTCATGAATAACTAAATAGAATCTTAAAAAAAAAAAGAAGGGGTACAATAACTTCTCACTCCTTCAGTGTGAGCTGCGCTACTGCTTAGTAGCATTCCAAAATTACCATATGAAAGGGAGGAAAGGTGTAACTTTTACCTGACAAACATTACTTCAAGCCAGGTGATCAAATTAACTTCATAGAGATGTCTCATTTTGATATTATGTATCTTTAACTTAATAATATTATAAGAATGGTAAACACACACCCAGTCTAATCATGAGAAAAACACCAGTTTAGATACTAATTGCTGGACATTTTACAAAACACCTGACCAATAACCCTCAAGATTAAGGTCATCAAAACAAAGGAGAGCCTGAGAAATTGTCCCAGCTAAGAGGAGACTAAGAAGGCATGACTTCTGCAACAGAAAAATGTTATTAGAGAAAAACTGAGGAATTCTGAATGAAGTATGGACTTCATTTACTAGTAAAGTTTAATATTGGTTAATTGGGACAAATGTGCCATACTAGTGTGAGATATTAATAATAGGAAAAACTGGGCTGTGAGATATATAAGAACTCTTTATACTATCTTGGCAGTACTTACTATATGCTAAGATAAAGCAGTTTAATACATGCAAGTTTAGAAATCTGCTCTCTCTATATACATAAATGTAATTATATCTTCATATATTAATATATTATTTTATATAATTTTATCTATCTAATTTTATATTAATCTCAAATCTGTGAGAAGGCCAGAAAAATAACTCTAAGAACTATTTGACCTTACTTATTTGTAAGATGATAGAACACAGCTTCTAAGTACTCTAATTAAACTTTTTGTGTCTACTGTATCCATGATTTTTTTGCTTTTTTCAAATTTCAACAATCAAAAAACTTTAAATATGTCTAATCATTATGTTCACAAAAGTTTGAGCACATATAAGATAGATAAAAAGATGAAAAGCCATATATGAATCATTTTGAACCTAACCAACAAAAGAAAAATAAAATATTTAATACATGGTTGGCCCTAATGGCTGGTTCACAGCCTCCTTTCATCCTCTGCCACTGGATAAGAGTAAAACACCAAATATTTGAAGCCACATGGATGATTTTACTGGCACTAAAACTTATTATAGTTAAAAATATTTTAAAAATATACTTTAGGGGCAGCCCAGGGGGGCGGTGGTGGACTCCGCGTTTTGGCGCCGCCTTCATCCCAGGGCGTGATCCTGGAGACCAGGGATCAAGACCCGCGTCCGGCTCCCTGCATGGAACCTGCTTCTCCCTCTGCCTGTGTCTCTGCCTCTCTCTCTTTCTCTCTCTCTCTCTCTCCTCTGTGTGTGTGCCTCTCATAAATGAATAAAATCTTTAATATATATATATATATACACATATATATGTATATATATATATATATATATATACTTTAAGGAATGGCAAGGAGTGGTTAGAACTCAGAATAATATCTATATCAAGCAGATAAATATGTATAATTCTAAATCCTCTAAAGTATTAAGTATTTAAAAACAAATCTAGAAATATCTTTAAAATGGCAAATATACCAAAATGTTATAGTTTATGTATAGGTTAATGCTACTTTGAGTTTTCAAAAATAGAATGAAGGGTAGGTTATTTTGAAATGGCGTAAAATCTCTTCCAGAGAAATATCTAGCAAACAGTTATTATTTTGGAGTAATATCTTTAGTCAGCGGTTCTTGTGTTTATAGGAATTTTTCTGCTGAGGGGGAATAACATTGAGAGATCAATATACTCATTGGGTAGACAGATACATGTGGTTTTTAAACATATATTTGGTAAAACCATTTTAAACAGAATACTGTTACACTTTCTGCTAGAATATTATACCTTCAAATCCAAAACATGCATGTCTTGTCAAATTTCTTAAAAAATTTAGGCTACTGAAATGTGTCACTTAAGTAAAATAGTTTGTGAGTACAGATATCAAGGAAGCTGAAGTTATATAATTATTTTCTTATAATCACTTCCATTTTACCATACCAATCCTCCCATTTTCCAGGATTTCCAACCACAGAATCATAGTCATTTATAGTGTATAACATAAAAAGTTTGCTTCCTTTTTCATTCATAAAAACACATAAATCTGATATAAATATCTCTATTCACATTCATATGTATTTTTGTCATATCACAGCAGGTGAAAGCTCTTTAAGGATCTTCCTTTGGGTTTGGGAGCCACATGTTTACATGGTCTGGAGAAGTTCATGCAAGTATTTGTCCTCTTTGTTTATAGAGTGATCACAAAGTCCCCATGAATGACTCTTATTTGATTTCTTCCATTTCCCACACAAATATTATTTTTTTTCCTCCATGTTCACAAGGTCACTTTCTTCCACATTCATTGTTGAAAGTAAATAAGGTAATACCTGACAGCTGTCTTTACATCTTCAGATATAGTTAGTAGAGCTAAGGAATTTTTCTACCATGATGGGCTAGAATGAACGGTCATTATTTGTTGGGTTTGGACATCAAGAGTGCCACAACATATCTGACCCATGACCATGTTATCATCCAGTGAATATGTCAAGATATTCTTTCACCAGGAAAGCATGAGATGCTGGTACACCAACTTGTAGGTGAGCTGTTGCATGGACACGTCTATCTTGGTGGCATAGTAAATCATGAAAAGTGCAGTGTATATATGTTCAATAGGCAATATGGCTGATACGCTATTAAGGAAAATTTGGCCCCATCAAGTGATCTCATAAAATCAGTGTTCACATTATGAAATAGGGAGGCTGCTACTGTTCAATTAGCAGATATTTACAGTCTCTATATTAAAGTGGCTCAGAGGCCCTCCTGCCCAACCTCATTTCCTACCAGGCTTCTCTTCCCTCCTCCTGCTTTAACTGCGCTCACTCTCTTGCAGTCCTCCAATGGTCCATGTTCCTTCTCTTTTCAGTACATTTATATAAAATGGTCCTTTTCATTCCTCCTTTCTCAATTCCCACTCACGTTTCAGGAAGGTCATCACTTCCTCGTGCAATCCACATTGATGTCTTCAAAGATCATACCTCCCTGCCACAGATTCTGAGAGCATTATGCAATCCTCCTTCATAGCACTTACCACACTTATAACTATATAAAGTCTTCACTAGTATGATGCCCAGATAAATATCTGCCTCTCCCATTAGATACACAGAATGCAAGGCTGGGCAAAATCTGATAAACAGTGCCTAGCACGGTGCCTTGCATAGAATAACCGCTTAATAACCACAAACAGATTGCATGTATCTATGTAGACATATTTGTATGAAAAGAAACAAAAGCACATTGTGTAACTGATACTAAATGAGTATGTAATATATAGAATATCATCTGAAAACGTTTTTATAATAAAGCATCTAAAATATTTAAATTTCCTTTTCAAAGTGTTGACAAGGATTGAGAATATTTTGAGTTTAGGGGAACAAAAAAAAAAACATATCGGGAATGCAATTAATGGAATTATAGAAATGCACTATTTAGTGATGGGACTTTTTCTTCCAGTATCACCTTAGAGAAATAGAACCTTCAGGGTGGGTTCTATCCTCACTCATGTAGTATCATCTCACCTTGTTGTTGAAGTACCTTTTACTTCTCATTTTTCAATATCACCTTATGTTTCAATTACTTCAACATTTGCTTATTGTCTGTCTTTCCCAAAACAATTCAAGGTCCATGAGGATGAGAGCTTTTTTCATCTTATTCACCTCTCAATCCTCATGCCCCACACAGAGCTGGGCATAGTGTAGGTACTACAAAAGCATTTGTGTAATGAATGTGTATTTAATTTCAGCTTGGTGAATTAAGATGTTGCATGGAATTACTAGTACAGCTGAAAACTGCCCCAAAGCTTCCCTATAAAACTTCAAATTGATTTCAGATTCTTTTCCTGATATAGGTAAAAACTAATTTTAATAGGTTTAAATTATATTACTTAGTTGTAATAAACATTTAAAAACTAAGCAAAAGTTATGTTGTCTAAGCAGTGAGTTACTACATTCTAATAGATCATTTTCCTGAGACATACTACAATTGTCCTAAATCTTAGGTCATACAAAAAGAAGTAAGAATTATCCATAATAAGGAACAGGCCATGGAGCTGAAAAAGCTGCACTCAGAATGATTCTTGCAAGGTCTTTCCTGTACTCTTTATAGACAAAGTTCACTAACCCAATTAAAATTCCCAATTGATGACATTCAAGGTGATTTCCTACTTAGTGGTTGATGGCTAGTTTCTACTGTCTTTCACACTACATTTGGTTCCTGAAGGAGAAAAGCATTCATATGGTTGAACATAGAAGAACAATGGGAAAAAATAAAAATGAGAAGTCCTTAGGAAGCATCTGACAGGAAGACTAATAAGAGGAGACAGCAAGGTCTGGAGCAAAATGTCAGTCATGAATGATTGTATCTGTCCCTTGGCACACTGCTGCTCATGAGAGTAGATAACAATTCAATACAAACAGAAGAGCAGCATTTTATGACAAAATTATTGGACATAACTCAGTTTGCTGTCCTTCTTGAGGGGTAGGGAATAATGAGAGAGAAAATAAAACAAATATATGTACGTAAAACAACAAATGTGTACAAATGAATAGCAAACTTCAAGCTAAGATCCTTGCTCAAATTTTTCTTCCCAAAGGGACACCAGTATACATTGTTTATAAAATGTAAATAAAAATCTTTCAATAGAATGTTAAAAGTAATATTCTCAATTCAAAATCCTCTAAAAATCAATACTATCCAATAAGCACAGAGTATAATGTATAAAGGAGCTACTGCTCAGGAAAGTATACATTATGTATATATAAAGAATGGGAGAATTTTCTTGCTTGAATAAACCATTGGATTCCCCAAAATAGGAATAATGTTTGATACTTAACAGACACATCAGGCAGCCCGGGTGGCTCAGCGGTTTAGTGCCACCTTCAGCCCAAGGTGTGATCCTGGAGACACAGGATAGAGTCCCACGTCAGGCTTCTGGCATGGAGCCTGCTTCTTCCTCTGCCTGTGTCTCTGCCTCTCTCTCTGTTTCTCGAATAAATAAATAAAATCTTTTTAAAAATTAAAATTAAAAATAAAAGATCCTTAACAGACATGTCAAAAATACCCAAACTTTTATTCTCAAAGTATACTAATGAAATTAAAAGGTACATTGAAAAAAGATCACAAACTTAAAATATAAACACAAAGACAAAAGACCATACTAGTAAGAGAATTAAGTCAATAGCAAAAGAGATAAGACTAGCCATTAATTCACACAGGATTGGAATTAAACAGGATAAACAATGGTTTATTAATTAAAGATTAAAACCCTAACACGATAAAATAAATTTATTCATTTTTCTACTTATTTAACCCATATATTGAGCATTGACTCTAAAGCATTCTTCCATTTGCTGATAAAATGTTATAATGATAGAAATAAAACTTTAAGTTTTCTTTTGCATAAACTCAAAGAGAGCATGTTTAAATTGCTAACTACTTTTTAATATTCCCTGATGCATGTGAGGACAAGTAATGAAATCTGAATAGATATGATTCACATGAATGCTGTATTTTAATTTCAATCAATTATTATTAGATATCTTTTACATGCCATTAATTCAGCTGAGGGTCGAGAAGAAAAATAAGTTATGATTTAAATGGCTCACAAATAAAAAGGAGGAAAAACACCACATATATTGCACTTGAGTGTGAGCAAATCCCATGCTATTATGGAAAAACAGTACAGTGCTTTGGTGGGATTGTTATGAGATGAAGGGCGTATGTGAAATTAGCAAGGTATATTAAAGGATGTAGCATTTGAATCAGGCTTTGAAAATTGAGAAAGATACTACCAAGTACATAAAGTGTAAGAGAACATTTCAAGCAAAAAATATCACATGATTAAAGGCACTGACATATAGAAATGTTTGAATATATGGGGCCTTGAAGAGTCTGATGCAATTAGAATATCAAAAGTGACTTAAAGACTGAAGAGTCAAGATCAGACATAGAGAACAAGGCCATGTTAAGGCAAGTGTTTTTAATGCCATTGTGAGAAATGAAGACTCAGTCTTGTAGCCAATGGGAAGCCACTGGTAGCTCTTAAGTAATGGAGTCATCTAACAAGACGGCTTCCTCGGTAGCCTGAAACTGAGAACTAGAAATCATACAAAGACTGTTGAAAATATGAAGGTAAAATTTATAAGGCAGAGTTCAGAAAATTTAGAGCTAAAGAATTTATCAGAAGCAGCACAGGCTTAGAGATCAGGTTCCAGATACAGAAGGACTTTGGAATTTTAGTTATGTCAGTTGCTAGTGTATGACTTTGGGCAGGTCGCCCCACTTACTTTGGCCTCTTCCTCCTTAGCTGTAAACTGGACATGATAGCAATACTCATTCACTGCTTGTTATTTCAACCCTTTGTGATTAAATGTGTTTTTTAACTCATAATTGTTTAGATTTTAGGAAGACATTACAGTACACATACCTTATTTTAGGTCTATATCCAGCAAGTTTGTGCTATTTATTCCATAATAAGATATGTGAATAATTCCAAAGTAAAATATGACTATTTATGTTCAGTGGAATAAATAAAGATTACAAGTAGCCTTGTCTCAGTTTGTGTCAGGGCTTGATATCAGATGAGTAAAAACATTGTTTTTAATTTTCAGAGCTTTTTAGGTTTTGAATTTATGGGTAGGGAAGTATGGACCTATAGCACCCAATACATAGGGTTAAAATGACTAAAAGAGATAATATACATAAAGGATTTTGAAGATCACTTAGCATAGGGGAAATAATCCTCTCAGGATGGGGAAGGGTGTGGTGGTCATGATAGAGAAGAAAAGGCAGAGACTAGGAGAATAAGAATTGGGCTCACCATGAGATAGAAAAGAATGTTTAGTATTTTTTAAAGATTTTATTTATTTATTTGAGAGAGAAAGAATAGGGGAGGGGCAGTGTGAGAAGCAGGCCCCCCACTGAGCAGGGAGCTGGGCATGAGGCTTGATCCTAGGACCTGAGGATCATGACCTGAGCCCAAGGCAGATACTTAACTAACTCAGCCACTCAGGCACTCCAAGAATGTTTAGAATTTTGAGAAATAAATTGATAGGACATAGTACTTTGAGATTAGAATTTCAGAGTTAAAGAATGCAGAATTAGACCAACTTCAGAAATACCTTTTGAGCACCTGCCTGGGTGAGAAGCTTGAAGAGAGGGGGAAAGAGGGAGGAGATAAACATATACCTGTATTTTATAAAGAAGGAATATCTTTGATGTAATTCACCAAATACGGCGCCTCCAACAAATGCTAGCTAAATCTTTTAGAGATCATCCACTCACGTCCAGATTGCTAGCACTTCATCTACCAAAGCCTCTCTCCCCACCCCAAGAAGACACAAAAGCAGTAAGGGAAAGTGATGTGGGGTCAGACTCTTTATTATGTCCACAAGGTTTGAAGGTTGGCCTGGAACAGTTGACAGTGGGCAGAGATTCTGGACAGGTGGTGAGAAAGAGGTCAAGTACTTACAGCTCCTGATATTTCTAATTCAGGAAATTATTGCGTGTGATTTTATATTTAGTCTGCTTGCATACATACACATATATTTAGTGTGTGTATATATATACATATAAATATATAAATATCTTATTTATCTTATATCTACATCTATATCTTATTGGGATGAATTCCTTCATGGGAAATTCCAATTTCTATGTTCCTCTATCAAAGTTGCCATGTAAATTATCTCCTATACAGAAGATGCTCAGTAAATTATAAAATAAGTGAGCTTTTGATTTGCTTTCATATATGTATATACTGTATGTGAATAATATATAATATACTATATGTATAGTAATTGCTGTAATTATTCCGGCATCTGAGATATAGTCTTATAATGTTAAAAATAACCCTGAAAGTACCTATTATTAATTCACTTTATAAATAAGAAAACTGAATCTCAGTAATTAGGAAACTTGAAGCCAAGAACACACTGCAAGCAATTTAAGGGTAGAGCAGAGACTTTTTTTTTAATTTTTATTTATTTATGATAGTCACAGAGAGAGAGAGAGAGAAGGGCAGAGACATACGCAGAGGGAGAAGCAGGCTCCATGTACCAGGAGCTCAACGTGGGATTCGATCCCAGGTCTCCAGGATCGTGCCCTGGGCCAAAGGCAGGTGCCAAACCGCTGCGCCACCCAGGGATCCCCTAGAACGGCGACTTAACTCACATTTGTCTGAATCTAATGCCCATGCTGCTTCTATGACCTGGAATTGGAGAGCTTTGCTAGGGGAGGCCATCTGTAAGACATGGTTTATGCCCCTTTAAAAAGGTAGGGACAATGTTTGCTCTATAACTTATTATCTGGATAAAAAATTGCTGAAATGCTAGAATAAGATCTATAAATCAAAGTTTTATTTGGTTTAGCCTTTCAATTATACACACACACACACACACACACACACACACACACACAAAATAGGAGAGCCATAATAAGATTTAATATAAAAGAGCTGTGGGCATCCCTTAAATTTTTAGGCAACATCACTGTGACCCCAGTGCCTATGAGTGGTGGGTTAATTACTCAGCATAAATGTTAAGAAATTTACTAGGGACAAGAACATTACATGTAAGGAATAATTATTGCATTTATTGCATTTATTGAATTTATTTAGTCCTACTGTTGTTCCAGGGATTAGGAACGGTGATACAAGATGAAACTCAGTGATAATATTGTGGTTAAGAAAAAGTTATAGTAAAAATTAAGCAGATTCTAGTACACTAATGAATGTACCAAAAGAAGCGGCAAATAGACAAACATACAAACACACACACACAGAAAAGAGGAAGGTAATTAGATAAGTATTAGGGAAATATATTCAATGAGTAGATTAAAATAATAAAAATGACCATAGATTTCTAACAATAGATTTGAGATGCCAAAGTTTCTTTCCATTTATCAAAGACTGAAAATTCGAAAACTGCACATGGGCTTAGCAGAAAAACCACAATTAGTGATGTCTTCCATGAAACTTGGATGGGAGGGCAGTGCTGGTTTTTTTCCAGTATTTTCCATTCCTTAAACCACATAGTCAGTGACAGAGAAGCCAGAGCATCCCACTATTTTCTAATCTCACTCAAATATATTTATTTTGAACTCAATGGAGTGTAACAAAAGTAAACCAGTTCTTTACTAATTAGACATCTTGTTAACTGCCATAACCTTCATTTTATTTATGTGAAAAATGAAAACTATCATATTTACCTTGTCTTTTGTGAGAATTATAGATTATTTAAGGTTGCTCACACAATGCCTGGAATGTAGAACACATGAATATTTTTCCAATATATTCATGCATGCATATTTAAAATTATTAGTAGTAAATTAAAAATATATTTCTAAAATATAAATCATAATTATTTAAACAATGTCATCCCTCATTCTATTTTTCTTTCCAGTGAGATGACTTGGGAGAGCAATGAAGAAAAATAAAAATAAAGAAAAAAGACAAACATAAATATGTAAATATGAGATATACAGATCTCTTCAGTCTCAAGGATTAGATTAGTGCCCTAGCATACCTGGGGAGAGGAGACTAATGAATGAGCTGGAAGCTTGTCACTTGAAGGACACTCTAAGGACAAAACAGTTACCCAGCAATCATCCTACTGCACAATGCCCTGGACCACAGAGGTCTGCACATTTGTCCTGTCAAGAAGTACAGCCAAATGTCTGCTGGAGATCTTTCCCCTCTTACTTCCTTCTGCAGTTCTAATCATCTCAGGAGAATGCATGCAGCTCTTTTAACACAATAGACAGAAGAGGCACAGGGTCATTTGCTTCTGCTCCATGCTTGTAGTTCACTACAGCCCGCTAAGAATAATCATATCCTCCCTCTGACTGCACATTCATTGAGATCCAGTGAAAACATATATGTAGGCATGTATACATACACCTGTACACACAGGCATGTGTATATATGTATCTACTATACCATGTATATAAACACCTGTGTATATGCATCTACTACCATACCACGTATACACACCCACACGTATGTATATTCACCAGAACATTTTCCATGCTACTGCTCCTCAAGAGCCGTTCTCTTAAAGGGAGAAATCATAAATAACAGGTGAAGACCAAAATGAGGTGAATCAAAATGAGCAGCCAAGATTCTATTACTGAGGCTAAAACTAGTTTTTAAGGTCCAGTAAAAAGAGTAAGAGTTTACATTGTCATTTAACAGCTGTTTTAGGGCAGATTACCATTGTTTCGGAAAACCACTCTGGCTGATAAAGAAAGGGAAGACATAGCCCCTAATTATCTTTCAATGATATGATTAAATATACACTATCATATTTAGAAAGACAAAGCCCAAAGTAATTCATGTAAACCATTAATATCTTTTTAGAAAGTGTCTCCCTGTTGCAACCCTCCCCTCTTACCCTTTGTTTCTTTTTTTTTCCCCACTCTTGCAGTCTCTTGACATCCAGTTTTAAAGAGCTACCCATTTTGTGGCTCAGCAGTTGAGGCTCAGGGCATGATCCTGGAGTTTGGGATCGAGTCCTGCATCAGGCTGTCTGCATGGAGTCTGCTTCTCCCTCTGCCTGTCTCTGCCTCTCTCTCTGTGTGTCTCTCATGAATAAATAAAAACAAAATCTTAAAAAAAATAAAGAGCCACCCATTTTCACCTATGCCCCCAAATTTTCTGATATCTGAATTGCTGGCATCTGCTGCCAAGCAAACTCTAGCTCAGAATTTTATCATTTTTGGACAAAGGCCATTTCAAGACTTAAAGAGCATGAACTTGGGATTTTTAGGGTAAATGTTAGTACTTAATATACCAAACACAACTGGAGGAATTTCTGAACACAAAAGCAGGTAATAGTGAATTGTCCATTTCACAAAATCAGCAAATCCATTTCTGTAATATTTTAATTGTATATTGAAAATTACTTTAGCTTTGATTTTTGAAATGTCCCTATAAAAAGGCAGATCTCACAATAACATGTTTGTGTGAAGGACAATCAGTAATGTCTTTTAGTACTACTTGAGCTGAAATTAGTTAAGATTACATTAAGAAACAATTGGCATAATTCCAAAAATATGAGCTGGATTTCCAAACTTTTGGTTCAATTCATTTAATTAAATAGGTATCCCAAACAAATTGTTTTTCTTTTTCTTTGCTCTATTTTAGACTCTACATGTTAGTTATACTAATCTCTTTTTGACTGGTTTCTATATATTTTTACACATCATTTTTAATTAGATTAATGCCTAATGTAAATGACCCAAATGACATAATCATCTCATTTCATCCTTGTGATATTTGTTAGTCTCTTCCTATGTCACACTGTGCTCCTTGGTAGGATGGTTGTCCTTGTGCTGATTGAAATTGGAATCCCTGCTGTGTCCTGGCCTCCATGAACAACAGAAGGAAGTGCTTCAGGGTGACATAGAGCTGCCAATAATACAAGTCTCTTTTCAGCCTTGTCGATAGTTAGGTTCTGGGCATCATGTGCAGAAGGAATGCACAGCCTTTCTCCCATGGCTCCAATCCATTGACTTTTCCTCTCTTCCTTCTTGGCAGCAGGGTCAGTTGGTTATCTCATGTCTTTATACAGATGATGACTTACCGTTGGGGGTCTCTCAATACTCTGATATTCTTCTGTGAGTACTCAAGGTGCCAACTGTACTATATTTCTGTGCGTGTGTGTGTATCTCCTGTGCAAGCAGGATACTCATGATTTAATGCATTTAGTTTAAACCCTGATGTCATTTGCAAAGAGTACTTCATTGTAGGGTGTTTACTTTTGGTCATTTTAGTTTCAAATTGACTTTAAAGCCAACTATTCCTAAATCATGGTCATTTGAGTTTAAATAGACTACCTTAAAGATAGTTGAAATAATTATTATGACATTTGTTCACAAAGTTATAAATTCCCATCTCCAAAGAAACAGATTCAGAGTAAAACTTAGTAAATAGGATTACATTTTACCACAGAATGGCAGGAGTATAAAATATGTATATAACAGAGCTATGCTTTGTTAGAACAATACAATTACCACCTTATAAAATCTACTAGGCCAGATTTAGCTGAGCCTCATATAGCCATCACTAGGCTTCACAAAACTTCTTCAGTTAGAATGAGCATTATTTTTTTGGCTGAATCTCTCATTCTTTCCATCCTAAGGGGCCTCTTCCAACCTGACAGCATAACCCAGCAGCCACTGAATACAGAGTGAGCACTGCAAGGGCTTGAGAAGCTCTTTGGGGACTTCACTGCTTAGGAGAAGATTAGTTATGTTCATGACAAGTGAGGGAATGGAATGATGGAATTGCCCTAAAGTGGAACAGAAAGAAGAGTGTAGACCCAAACTACTTCTCTTTGGGGTATACTGGAAGCACAAAAGTGAAGAATGAGAATGCTATCATTATTCCATACTTATATACTATATATTTTTCTCATAGAAATTTCCAGTCCAATTAGTGAGGCTTCATAAACTTCTCACATTGAAGGGAAAATGAAAACTCAGACAAACTCTAGGAAAAATTCTAACAGGAAGTGAAATCTGACTTGGAAGATTATATAATGTAGTAATTATTCTACATTGTTCCCATAAACCATAGATCCAGAGTACTCTACATCTCATCATTAGGTATAAAAATACAATTCTCATTTGTTAAATTTCAGTCTAAATTTGTATCTTTGGAGCCAGAAAGCAATTACCACTCTATGCACAAATATTATGGGGTAATAATTATCTTCATCATTCTTAAATTCTAATGTGTTATTTCATAAGCCTTCAGGTTTTAATTCATGACTTCTCCAAATATTGTAGGTCTTCTGGTTGTAGTATATGTGTTGCAATGTTTATTTTCTATATGTGATATTTTTAATATCTAAAAGATATTTATCTTGCTAATACTTTTATTATTGTTTTGTTTGAAATTCATTTCTCATGCATTGATTACTATGTTCTGGCATAAGGGTATTTTATTGATCATAAAACTGCAAAGATATTGCATAGTGGCATTCCATCTCAGGGCTTCAGAGTCAATCTTACTAAATGTTATTAGTGCCGATACGAGGGTAGAAAAGAATGTTAATGGGACAGAGCCCACATAGAAACAGTAAGACTTCTTTAAAGGTTAAAGAAATGAATTTTCCTTCTCACAATTTCTTCCTGAAAGAAATGCTGTTTTTCTGCACCAGAATCTTTATCAGCCTTCCAGAGGATTTTGTTCACTACTGGGATCATTCAATGTTCTTTGTTGTGTTTTAATTATTTTTTGTTGCATCATCAAAGGCAATTTGCTACAGATGGGTCCAGTCATATGCTCCTTCCATCCTTCTTCTTGGCACAAACATACTAACTTTGGCTCTGGTCTTTGAAATCCCTGTAACTAAGCCAAACTTTCTACATGTCTTTCAAGTTGAGGGTTTTAACCCTGTCCTGTTTTAAAAGAAATAAAAGAAGATGTAGTAACAGTCTGCTTTTGAAGACTGGGAGGGATATGATGAATTATAAAAATCTTCTTTATGTATTACTGACAAGCCAATGCTCTGAGAGTGGGAAAAAAACAGTGATATTTCTAACCATATTAATTTGAGAGGGATATACAGGATATGTTAACTAAAGCAGCAATTAATCACTGCTGCGTTTGGTCAAATTTGCAATGATAAAATGTGTTTCTTTCTTATACTCTGCAATGTATAAGCCTTTTAAACATTCTCTAACCCTGGAGTAATTATCCAGGGATATAGTAATTATAAGACTTTGGTGTCTGTAATGCTTTGTACTTATTTTACTTGGCCGTTAACCAAGAATTAAAAGTGCCCTCTTTTAAGATTGTCTTGTCCCACAAGGACCCCAAGTGAATTAGGTATTACTTGTTATTCCTTATTTAAGTTAGTGAGTTTCTTTGCACATCTCCAAAGCCAGAATTGTAATGTCAGTGCTTGGAAGCAGAGTGCATTAGAGACCCAGGGTTCAAACCCTAGTTCTCATTAGCAGAATTTCTGTAATATACTGTGTCCTAAATTCCAGGTTCAAAACATACACTCATGCGTGTGCACATGCACACACACACACATACACCCACACACCAGAAATATCTATAGCGACACAACTATAGTTATTATTGTTTTGACAGACCTGAAAGGAATCCCTTTGAGACAGATGACAAAAGCACAAGATCTTTCCCATTAGCTTAGCTACTGTGCCCTACCTATCTTTGGTAAGATTTATCTTCATCTTTGAGAGTCCATAGTGGGCCAATAGATAGAGCCATTCTGCAAGTATAACGGAAGGTACTGAGGTGAGTTATGTGAGCAAAATAAAAATGAATGAAAAATGAAAGAAAAGTAGCCCCTATTTTTTTTAAAGAAAATGGAATATATTCATTTCACACTGGTGGTGAAGATGATTTCACAGCCCTGTACTTTGTAGTTTCTCATAGGAGGGATATTGTGAGCCTTTGGTCATATCAATGCCCCCTATGTGTTGTTTCAAACCTTCATCCCTGAACATTTCTGCAAAGAAAATACATTCTTTTGTTTTATAAAATTGTTGTCCAACATGGACAGCAAAGATGTGATCCAGGCAAAGAGAATAAATGCACAGAATACTGTAAGAGACACAAAAATAATAGGGTTTTAAAAACAATATGCTTCATTTCTAGTTGAATCATGTTTCACTGATGAGCATCAGTTAACTATAGAGATGACTTCAGAGGAAACACTCTTCACATCTAATGAAGAAAACAGTGATTCCACAAATAAGATATGGAAACAAATAAATAGGTGATTGCTCTCCTTTCTGCAGATAAATTTTATCATTACCTTTAAAAGAGGGCAAGGAAAATAACACTTCACTTTAGGTCATCTTGTTTTTTCCCTTGCTAACAACAGCACCATATTTAGTCCATCGATCCATTCAGTAAACATTCATCACACCTGGTTCTAAGCCTATGAATAAAGAAAGTTCACTGTCTTTGGGAACTCATAGACTATAGGAGTAGTAGGACTAATATTTTATATTATATTATATTATATTATATTATATTATATTATATTATATTATTATATTATATGGCAGCCCCGGTGGCTTAGCGGTTTAGTGCCACCTTCAGCCCAGGACCTGATCCTGGAGACCTGGGATCAAGTCCCCCATCAGGCTCCCTGCGTGGAGCCTGCTTCTCCCTCTGCCTGTGTCTCTGCCTCTCTCTCTCTGTCTCTAATAAATAAATGAAATTTTAAAAATATATATATATATTATATAATATATTAATGTATTATATAATATATAAAATAGTACAACCACTACAATTGAAGTATGAGCAAAATGCAAAGGCCACATGTTTTTGGCTGGAATATTTCATAGAAGTGGTGATACTGACTTGGTTTTGAAGAGTAAGTGGGATCTTCCCCCCCTCATTTGAAATAAGGGAGATCATTCTGCAAGGACCATGCACAAAATGATGACAACCACAAAGGAGCATGCATTACTGAGGGAAATGTAAGTATGAATAGACCAGTGTGGCTAGAGTATAGACCGTGTGGGACTCAGCTGGCAGTGGAGGAAGGTGGGAAAACAAAGCAGCTAGCTGGAAAAGGTTGTGCATATTGAAACCATTTGAGTTCACCCTCGAGGGTAATAAGAGTCTGCCAAATGATTTTGAATAATGAAGTGAAATGATCACATATGTTTCAGAATCCTGCTTTTTGTGGATTGATATGGAGGCAGAAAAGACAGACTGCTATCCTAGCTGGTAAAGGACATGTGAGGATAGAATGTTAGAGAAGCCAATCCCAAGGTTTCTGTGTGAGGAGGGACTGAAGTAAGATGTTGGCTATAAGAAACAAGAAATTATAAAAGGTTTATTTGTTAAATCGGTAGAAAATTATGATCGATTTATTTTGGGAAAGGAAGTATATAATATTTTTCTTGAATTTATGGATAAGAAGACATTCTCTGTGACTCTGAAGAGATTTTCATCATGTTTAATGTATAGAATATGTGACAAGGCTTCATTTTGCAGTAATTTCAATAATCAGAAATATACCTAAGGAAAGCCAGGTGACCATTAGAGTGTGGCTACCATCCTACTCTGGAATTATTCTCAGTGACAGTAAACAACTTGGACATCATAGAAGGCACTGCAAACCAACATTTATTATAATTTTACCACATGTTAGACACTACAGTGGGTGCTGGAGCATATTCAAAGAACAAAACCCTAATCCCAACCTCCAAAATGCTTATGCTAAAATTCCAAAGAAAATATAAAATATACCTTAAAATAGTGAATTATGTTGAAAATTATCATCTTTGTTTTATTTTTATTTTTATTTTATTTTTTAATAAATTTATTTTTTATTGGTGTTCAATTTGCCAACATACAGAATAATGCCCAGTACTCATCCCGTCAAGTGCCCCCCTCAGTGCCCGCCACCCAGTCACCCCCACCACCTGCCAATCTCCCCTTCCACCACCCCTAGTTCATTTCCCAGAGTTAGGAGTCTTTCATATTCTGTCTCCCTTTCTGATATTTTCCACTTATTTTTTCTCCTTTCCCCTTTATTCCCTTTCACTATTTTTTATATTCCCCAAATGAATGAGACCATATAATGTTTGTCCTTCTCCGATTGACATATTTCACTCAGCATAATACCCTCCAGTTCCATCCACGTCGAAGCAAATGGTGGGTATTTTTAGTTTAAAATCTTCTAAACTATGACATTAATGCTTGAAAGCAATGCATATGTGTATAGGGGTGGTGGTATGCATTTTATCCATCTGGATATACCTCTCTCTTAAGCACCAGTATGATACTTTATCAGCACATAGTTATCTATGAAGATTTATATTTATCCTAAATCTATGCATTCTTTGTGATGATAAATAATACTTATGGGTCATGAAAATAAAATTGTTAAGACCTCTCTTAGGTGAATCTACTTGTCTTAAGAGAAATTAATCCAGAGGGCAGGGGTCTATGTGTTTGTTGCTATAACTCCAGGGCTGGGCACACTATAGGTACTTGGTAAACATCTGTTGAAAGAAAAGGAAATGATATTAACATATTTATATGATGTTATATGTAATGTGATATATATGCTTACCCTATCATCTATCTATCTATCTATCTATCTACCTACGTACCTACCTACCTACCTACCTATTGGAACTTTGAATTGAGAACCCTACATTCTACACTGTAGCAAAGAAATGAATAAAAGTAGCAGTGAAAATAATTGCACAAGGCATAAATAAAAAGAAAGGGTGTCAATCTAAGAAAAGTATTTTTTTATTCATTTAAGCCAATCACGAAAGCATATTCTATCCACTTGAAAATATTACATGTGCTTAGGACATAGTTTTAGATATTTCTGTTTGTGTAAATTATTATAGAAAGATTAATTAACAACTGCTGATAGAAGTAAATTTGTTTCGTTGCCTAGAGCAAAGACTGCATTTATTTTACAGAGTTTATTCTTCCTGCCATATTGATACATCAATTGAATTTGATGAGTATTGAGTACCAAATAACTCCTTCATGATAAAGATAAAGATGTAAAATACAATTTCAAAACTATATCCTTACAACCACTCTGGAGAAGATAAATCATGCATACATGAAGCTATTATAAAAATAAGGGAACATTAAAGCATGCACCAAAATCAAAGTTTAATTTGGATATGTTAAACTCATTGGAAATCGAATTCAGTAGACAGTTTGATGTGAGACAAGGAACAGTGGACGCTTAAACTATATAAAGGACAAGATAAGATAAGGAGACACAATAAAAATAAGGAAGTAAGGATTCTGTCCTGAGGTCAGCCAGTATTTTACAAATTGAGCAGAAATGAAGAGTTTGGAAAAGGATGTGAAAGGAAAAGATGAAGGAGTTAGAGTAAACCATTAAGGTGGAACATCCCACAAGCTAAGAAAAGAAAAAAGAAAGTGTTTCTAAGCAGGAATGGACACAGATGTAGAATACTGCTGAGCAGCCAAGCAATTTGGGCACAGAAAAGTGTTAATTGGCTTCGGTGAGAGAAAACTGGTAACCTTTCCAAGAGGAGATTAAGTGCAGTTTTGAGAGGTGAACATAAGCTGAAGAACTGAGAGCTGAGAAGCTGAACAAAGAGATGGTAATTGAAGTCAGAAATGAGATAGGTAAAGGATTTTTGGAAGATGTGCACAGGCTGACTTGATGCAGTGAAATGGCGAGACTAAAAACACAGGAGAAAGGACAGGGTCAAGGAAGCAAATATAGAAGAAGGAGAATGGATTTCTGGGTGGCTCAGTTGGTTAAACATCTGACTTTAGCTCAGGTCATGATCCCTGAGGGTCCTGGGATTGAGCTCCTTGTCTGGCTCCCCACTCAGAGGGAGCCTGCTTCTCCCTTTGTCCCTCTCCCTGCTCATGCTCGTTCTCTCTTAAATAAAATCTTAGAGAAAAAAAAAAAAAAAAGGATGAGAGAGATTACAATCCAGAACATGAATGGATGGTAACAAGAGGTCCCACAGGGACAAGGAGGTGAACACTGGTTACTGACAAACCAGTGAGAGCAACTGAGCAAGGATTACAGGTTTGAATTTTCTTTTTTCACCCAGGCATGAGGCACTGCTGAATATATATGAGCAAAGAAGGAGTATTAGAATTTACATCAGTGCAGATTAATCTGGTAGTGATTATCAGGCACCCAGCCTCCCAAGTGGTCCTCAGTCCCCACCTAGGTGGTTAAAGACACTGTGACCTCTGCCTTGTTCCCTTGGGCAAATTAGTTGTCAGGCAACCATTGTTTTCTTACAAACAGACAGACATTTGTTTACAGCCAGAAATAAACTACAAGGCTCCCCTTAAATTATTTTTCCTTAAAAGTCTAATTCATTTAGTAAATGAGGAGTTGAGTGTCTCTCTTTACCACGCCTGATCCTGATGCTTGGAATTAATCTATGAACAAAATAGACAAAAAAATCCTTGACCACTTCAAAACAATTGTTCAGAGATCAGAAAAACCATGAGTGCAACCTTTCCTACTGGCAGTATTACATAGTCAGGGTTTTTCCACTTCTTAAAATTCTTTTATTATGCCCAATTAAATATGGAAACCATCCTATGATCTTTTAAAAAATGATCATTATGTGGAAATCTACCGAAATCATCTACTCTCTAGGATCTGTTTCTTAAAAGAGCACATTCATGAATTAAAACAAAAAACAAAAAACAGCCATTAAAATGGTCTCGTAATTTGTGTATCTCCTATTTAAAAAGTTCTGCTTTCCTGTCTGATCAACACATTAAAATGGCATGTTGTCATTTATCATGTTTAAATATGCAAATCAACTCAATTAGCCTGAAGACAGTGTAATAATACATTATTTATGAAAATACAAATCGTTTTAAAAGATTCTCAAAAATTACAGGGATTATGTCTTTAAATTATTGATTTTGTCTAATAACTCAGAAGGGGAATTTCAATATCATTATTTTTTTTAAAAGATTATGCAACTAACCTTCATTTAAATGAATACACAGGGGATCCCTGGGTGGCTCGGGGATCCCTGGGTAGTTCAGCAGTTTAGCATTGCCTTTGGCCCAGGATGTGATCCTGGAGTCCTGGGATCGAGTCCCATGCCAGGCTTCCTGCATGGAGCCTGCTTCTCCCTCTGCCTGTATCTGCCTCTCTCTCTCTCTCTGTATCTCCCTGTCTCTGTGTGTGTGTGTGTCTCTTGTGAATAAATGAGTAAAATCTTTTTAAAAATAAAATAAATATACAAATACAGATCTTATACTAATTTGAAGGTATGACCAATGCCCAAACAGAAAATTCTTTTATAGCTGTGTTTCCCTAGTATGTGCACTTTAGCTCGATGGCCAACTATCTGCGGGGTTATTCAGGCTCTTATCATCCCCACCCAGGTCCTACATACCCTGTCCATCACCCATTTGGCATCCTTTAGTTTATCTGTTGGACTGAGTAGACTGGATGAGCTGCCCTTCCATGACCACAGTAGCTGATTCAGTGGCCTTCTTCCGGTTCCAATCCTACTGCTTTAGTTTTGAAGATATAATGTTACTTTTGGTAAGAGGCCATAGTACTCCACAACCAATTGCTTAAAGCAGTTCACTGGAACCTTTTTTTAAAGATTTTATTTATTTATTCATGAGAGATACAGAGAAAGAAGCAGAGACATAGGTAGAGGGTGAAGCAGGCTCCATGCAGGAGGCCCGATGTGGGACTCGATCCCAGAATCCTGGGATCACACCCTGAGTCAAAGCAGACGGTCAACCGCTGAGCCACCCAGCTGTCCCCACTGGAACCTTTATAACACCTTACGTCCTATGGATTAGTCTATACCTCCAGGGTAGAAGAATTTGAATGTGTTGCTGGGAAGTGCCAGTATAGGAGTTTCTCAGGGAGTGACACCTGTCAATTAAAGAGGCATCAACATCACTGTGAAGACCTGAGCCCCTGAGCTCAGATACTTTCTGGTTAAAGACTGAGTCCAGTCATAGGCAAAAAGTAAAACAAACAAATATGTAATAGAAAAAAAGGAGACTGATGAGTCAGGAAGGATCTTCTACTAAGGAACTAAGCAAAAAATAATAATAATAATAAGAAAAATATAATGCAGTAAAATAGAGAAAATTAATCTAAAGGAGATCAGAAGAACTTTTAACCATGAAAGATTAGGAGAGGCAGTCAGAGAAGCTTGGTGCTTTCAAATAAAAACATATGCTTTAATTATAATTCAAATAAATAAAATTAACTTAATTGCTGGTGTTGGCAATCTATAAATACCAAGGGAAAAAGTAAAAAGTATTAAAATTAAATGAACAGAAAATAAATAAATAAATAAATAAATAAATAAATAAATAAATAAATAAAAAATTACAACAAATGTTCAAGGACTCTGAGACTGCCCACGAATTCCTGTTAGTCTTCACATCTCTCCATTTATTTTATCACTCCCAAAATAAATTTAATTTTTCTCAATTGCTAACATCCAAAAGCAAATCTAAAAACCCATTTTACTGAAGGCATGTTTTCCATTTGGTTTAGTTATCTCTAATTCAACACATTTAAAAATTATTGTATCTACTGAAGGTTATTTTGTCTTTCCCATTTGCCTAATTATGTTTCTGATGTATACAAAAAAGGAAAAGAAAAAGATGTTTTCTCTATGTATGATTTTAACTTCAGATATAGAGCTGCCTTATAGTTTCAATAGGGTTTTTCAGACTAGTTTCTGAAACAAACCATGATTTACAATATTGTTTCTACAGAAAAATGTCTTGCAAGTTCAAACCAGCTGATTTACTGATGATATTTTGAAAAATAAAATATCCATGCATTTAGGGCTGCCTAGCATCACTGTGAGGAAGGTTTGTTTTGTAGTAAAGACTTACAGTGTATTCAAGATGCTTTCTGCTATTTTGATATTTATGTAAAAAGTTGTGCCACTCATAAATTTTGTAAGAGATTTCCTAAGTCCCACAATGGTCCAGAAAACTGCTAACCTATAGAGTTCTTGGGGGAGTGGGTGGTTCAGAGGATGCTGATTACAATACTCATTGTCAGCAGCTGTCACTAAGACCTCCTGACATTTCTCTTACACACAGATATTTAATCTTTAGGTCTTTTCCCACAATTTTAGTACATTTTTGAAAGTAACTACCAATTCTACATCTCCCACTCCAGTGTCTTCCTGGTCACAGCTGCACAATTCAAATTATCGTTCCATGCATGTAAGTAAGCACTAAAACACAACCTAAAACTAATTCATCATCTTCCTTCTTTAATTTAGTTTGGTCCTCCTCTGATTTTCCTTTTATTATTTTTTTAAAGATTTTTTAAAAAATTTATTCATGAGAAACACACACACATACACACACACAGAGAGAGAGAGAGAGAGGCAAAGACACAGGCAGAGGGAGAAGCAGGCTCCACTCAGGGAGCCCAATGCAGGACTTGATCCCTGGACTCCAGGATCACGCCCTGGGCTGAAGGCAGGCACCAAACTGCTGAGCCACCCAGGGATCCCCTCCTTTTCTTACTACTTATAATTTTTACCCCAACCACTTAAATTCAAAACTTAAGAATTTTATACTTCTTTTTACCTGACTTTCCAATTCTAAGTCACAAATCACTTATTTGACAATGTGTTTTAAAACCTTATATAGTGTCCATCCTATTTGTGACAAAATGATTTATCAATAACTACTTTATGAATTTTAAATTATACCCGAACAAAGTTTGTTTTTATTCCCCTTCATGTGTATTCCATGTGCTACCATTAGAACGACCATCTAGAAAAGAAGTAAAGATTATTTATCCAGAAGTCTAATTACAGAACAGCATCTACAACTAGGAGAATTGGAAAAAAGTACAGAATAATGTATTACATTTAAAAGGAAATTAGCTTAGGGGGATGGAGCAGGAAGCAGTGAAGAGGAAAGAAATAGTTAAATAGAAAGTTAACAAAACAAACCCAAGTCAGTGGCTGTGTACTGGAATAGGAAAACAAGGAGAAACTGAAGAATAGTAACATGAAAGATGGATGGAAAAAGTTGGGAATGCAAATAAATGATTTCAAAAGTTTTTATATTTTTAATGATTAAAAGAGAAATAAGTCAATCAGAGAAAGATAATTATGATTTCACTCATACATGGAATATAAGAAATAGTGCAAAAGATCATAGGGGAAGGGAGGGAAGCCATCACATGGCTTAAACCATAAGACCTTAACACCAAGAAACAAACTGAGAGTTACTGGAGGGGAGGTGGGTAGGGGAATGAGGTAACTGGGTGATGGGCATTAAGGAGGGCATGTGATGTGATGAGCACTGGGTGTTATACGCAACTGATGAATTATTGAGCACTATGGCTGAAACTAATGATGTACTATATGTTGGCTAATTGAATTCAAATAAAAAAATGAGAGGGGCATCTGTGTGGCTCAGTGGTTGAGCTTCTGCCTTTGGCTCAGGGTGTGATCCCCGGGGTCCTGGGATGGAGTCCTGCATCAGGCTCCCTGCAGGGAGCCTGCTTCTCCTTCTGCCTATGTCTCTGCCTCTCTCTGTCTCTCATGAATAAAATAATAAAATCTTAAAAAAAATGAGAAATAGTCTAATTGAACCATGCACACCAACAGAAATTTAGCGTATATTTTTCTAAGCACAAATAAAAAATCTTGAGTAAAGAAGCAGAAGGAAAGAAAGCCTAGCAAATTGAGTATTAATATTGAAGTATTGTTATGCTTCCTCTAAGAACTTTAATCAGTCTCTCAGTCCTACATGGAACTTGTGTTGTAAAATGATAAAAAATAATTAAAGGTATTTTATAAAAGGCCAGCATAAAATTATCAATAGCTCCCAAATTTCAAAACTAGTAGTAGTTCATTGTTATCAAATGCTATGAAGTCAGATTGCAAATCTCTGTGTCTTGGTTCCTCATTTGTAAAATATAACAGACAACTATTTCATAATGCTTTTCAGGGGAATTACAAGAGATCATGCATACATGTGCCCGCACATAGAAAACACTATATACTGGTATTTACTATCACTTTGTTTTTGACGATTTTGATCTAGGTATATCAAGAGAGTTTAACATATAAGGATAAAATTATCTTCTAAAATGCATCATCCAGGAGTGGCTTTATTCTCCTTCCTTGTAAACTTTTAATTTACTCAATGTTATAAGGATCCAACACTTGCCATGACTATGAGAGAGAATAGGGACACACCAATCATGGAATTCCCTGGATGATGGGCAATTTTTCAGAAAGAAGCATGGCAAGATCTCAGGAACAGAAATGACATTATAGTTCTTCAGTTTTATGGTGGCTGATACAAACTTGAGGTGGCCCATTTACTATCTTGGTTTGTCATTTTCCATTGTGAATCCATCCTTTGCAGGAGATTGTGTGTTTAAGTTATGACTGTCTCCACAGGACTTCAAGATCAACCCTAAAGTTTCTAGCTACCGTACGTTCATGTTAATCCTAAACTTCTAGCTCAGTCTGTCTCCACCACGCAGATAGTGTACATCGGGATTTCCCCATGAAGCATTTTATAAATCTGGGTTTTCAAGTTATTTTTGAGACTTTCTAGGCCCACACAAGACTTTGAGAGATGGCAAACTTCTTTGTCACCTTTCCTTACTGGTTGAAGGGGTTTTGCTAGTACCATTTTTATTGATTATTGGTTGACTCAATAATCATTATTCCAGACCCATTATTCCTTCCTTAAAAGCATGAATTCATTCTGAACTTTCAAATACAGTGTGTGTTATGCAATTTTTTTACACAGTAATCAATGTGAAATAAAGGTGACAGAAATGTATCAGAAAAAAAATGTGTGTAGATCTTCTACACCATTCATACCTTCTTCAAAATTCTTTAATAGAGTTCTATAATTAAGCAGGAAAATGTTCCCTTACCAAACCACAAATCACTGTTACACTTAAAGAATTCTATGACAGTGCTAAGTGTCTTTAGGTTTTGCCTGCTGGATGTTGAGTGAAGGCTATATATGGAATTTGCAAATCTGTAAGTTCTACAAGTTGACAGGCAGCCTGAGGTAACAGGAGCCTGAATCCTCCAGCTGGACTACCTGGATTTATACTCCAGCTCAGCTATCAACTTGAGCAAGTTAATGAGAACTCTATAAGTTGTTCCTTCTGAGTAAGAGTATAATGAGAATGCATTTTTCGTAGAATTATTATAAAATGAGATAATGTATTTAGTTAAAAGAGGGCTTAGTAAGAACAGATGACTAAGATTTAACTACCACTTGTTTCATTAAGCACACGTTTATCAATTGCTGATTAGGTGTTGATAGTCTTTCGATAATATTGGCATTAGACAATAATGGGTAAAAGCTAGCTGCAGCTGCTGCTGCTACTAGATTTTAGAACTAAGCTAATCCATTCACAAACCCAAACATTTTAAGTTATCTTCTCCATATCTTTCCTGAGCCTAAAATAGTAAGAGGATAGAGTCAAACAAACAATATCTTCTTATAAGCCCGAATTTTATACATTCAAGGGTGGCCCACACATCAGTGTAAACAATTGCTACAGCATATTTGAAAATGTCCTTCCTCCCCACTTGCTGTTGTCTAAGACTGTGGCCCAATATCCAATTTCTTCATCAAAACGTGTCCAGAAGGAGGGGCAAGATGGCAGAAGAGTAGGGTCCCCAAGTCACCTGTCCCCACCAAATTACCTAGAAAACCTTCAAATCATCCTGAAAATCTACGAATGTGACCTGAGGTTTAAAGAAAGAACAGCTGTAATGCTACAGTAAGAAGAGTTCGTGCTTCTATCGAGGTAGGAAGACGGGGAAAAAGAAATAAAGAAACAAAAGGCCTCCAAGGGGGAGGGGCCCCGCGAGGAGCCGGGCTGAGGCCGGGGCGAGTGTCCCCAGGACAGGAGAGCCCCGTCCCGGAGGAGCAGGAGCTGCACCGACCTTCCCGGGCGGAAAGGAGCTCGCGGGGAGGTGGAGCAGGACCCAGGAGGGCGGGGATGCCCTCGGGCTCCCGGGGACACTAACAGACACCTGCGCCCCGGGAGAGTGCGCCGAGCTCCCTAAGGGCTGCAGCGCGCAGGCGGGACCCGGAGCAGCTCGGAGGGCTGGACCCGGGAGGCCTCAGACGGCGGCTCCATGGAAGGAGCAACCAAGAATACTTTATCCAGCGACGCTCTCATTCAGAATAGAAGGAGAGATAAAGAGCTTCCAAGACAGGCAGGAACTGAAAGAATATGTGACCTCCAAACCAGCTCTGCAAGAAATTTTAAGGGGGACTCTTAAAATTCCCCTTTAAGAAGAAGTTCAGTGGAACAATCCACAAAAACAAGGACTGAATAGATATCATGATGACACTAAACTCATACCTTTCAATAGTAACTCTGAACGAGAACGGGCTTAATGACCCCATCAAAAGGCGCAGGGTTTCAGACTGGATAAAAAAGCAGGACCCATCTATTTGCTGTCTACAAGAGACTCATTTTAGACAGAAGGACACCTACAGCCTGAAAATAAAAGGTTGGAGAACCTCAAATGGTCCTCAAAAGAAAGCAGGGGTAGCCATCCTTATACCAGATAAACTAAAATTTACCCCGAAGACTATAGTGAGAGATGAAGAGGGACACTATATCAAACTTAAAGGATCTATCCAACAAGAGGACTTAACAATCCTCAATATATATGCCCCGAATGTGGGAGCTGCCAAATATATCAATCAATTAATAACCAAAACTAAGACATACTTAGATAATAATACACTTATATTGGTGACTTCAGTCTAGCGCTTTCTACACTCGATAGGTCTTCTAAACACATGTCCAAAGAAATGAGAGCTTTAAATGATACACTGGACCACATGGATTTCACAGATATCTACAGAACTTTACATCCAAACTCAACTGAATACACATTCTTCTCAAGTGCACATGGAACTTTCTCCAGAATAGACCACATATTGGGCCACAAATCGGGTCTTAACCAATACCAAAAGATTGGGATCATCCCCTGCATATTCTCAGACCATAATGCCTTGAAATTAGAACTAAATCACAACAAGAAATTTGGAGGGACCTCAAACACTTGGAGGTTAAGGACCATCTTGCTAAAAGATGAAAGGGTCAACCAGGAAATTAAGGAAGATTTAAAAAGATTCATGGAAACTAATGAGAATGAAGATACAACAGTTCAAAATCTTTGGGATACAGCAAAAGCAGTCCTGAGGGGGAAATACATCGCAATACAAGCATCCATTTAAAACTGGAAAGAACTCAAATACAAAAGCTAACCTTATACCTAAAGGAGCCAGAGGAAAAACAGCAAATAGATCCTACACCCAGCAGAAGAAGAGAGTTAATAAAGATTTGAGCAGAACTCAATGAAATTGAGACCAGAAGAACTGTGGAACAGATCAACAAAAACAGGAGTTGGTTCTTTGAAAGAATTAATAAGATAGATAAACCATTAGCCAGCCTTATGCAAAAGAAGAGAGAGAAATCATGAATGAGAAAGGAGAGATCACTACAACACCAAGGAAATACAAATGATTTTAAAAACATATTATGAACAGCTATATGCCGATAAATTAGGCAATCTAGAAGAAATTGACGTATTTCTGAAAAGCCACAAACTACCAAAACTGGATCAGGAAGAAATAGAAAACCTGAACAGGCCAATAACCAGGGAGGAAATTGAAGCAGTCATCAAAAACCTGCCAAGACACAAAAGTCCAGGGCCAGATGGCTTCCTGGGGAATTCTATGAAACTTTTAAAGAAGAAACCATACCTATTCTACTAAAGCTGTTCGGAAAGATAGAAAGAGATGGAGTACTTCCAAATTCGTTCTATGAGGCCAGCATCACCTTAATTCCAAAACCAGACAAAGACCCCACCAAAAAGGAGAATTATAGACCAATATCCCTGATGAACATGGATGCAAAAATTCTCAACAAGATACTAGCCAATAGGATCCAACAGTACATTAAGAAAATTATTTACCATGACAAAGTAGGATTTATTCCCGGGACACAATGCTGGTTCAACACTCATAAAGCAATCAATGTGATTCATCATATCAGCAAGAAAAAAACCAAGAACCATATGATCCTCTCAATAGACGCAGAGAAACCTCTTCTATTCAACATAGTACTGGAAGTCCTAGCCTCAGCAATCAGACAAAAAAAGACATTAAAGGCATTCAAAATGGCAAAGAAGAAGTCAAACTCTCCCTCTTTGCCAATGACATAATACTCTACATAGAGAACCCAAAAGCCTCCACCCCAAGATTGCTAGAATTCAAACAGCAATTTGGCAGCATGGCAGGATACAAAATCAATGCCCAGAAGTCAGTGGCATTTCTCTACACTAACAATGAGACTGAAGAAAGAGAAATTAAGGAGTCAATCCCATTTACGATTGCACCCAAAAGCATAAGATATCTAGGAATAAACTTAACCAAAGAGGTAAAGGATCTATACCCTAAAAAGTATAGAACACTTCTGAAAGAAATTGAGGAAGACACAAAGAGATGGAAAAATATTCCATGCTCATGGATTGGCAGAATTAATATTGTGAAAATCAATGTTACCCAGGGCAATTTACACGTTTAAAGCAATCCCTATCAAAATACCATGGACTTTCTTCAGAAGGTTGGAACAAATTATTTTAAGATTTGTGTGGAATCAGAAAAGACCCCAAATAGCCAGGGGAATTTTAAAAAAAGAAAACCATAGCTGGGGGCATCACAATGCCAGATTTCAGGTTGTACTACAAAGCTGTGGTCATCAAGACAGTGTGGTACTGGCACAAAAACAGACACATAGATCAATGGAACAGAATAGAGAACCCAGAAGTGGACACTCAACTTTATGGTCAACTAATGTTCAATAAAGGAGGAAAGACTATCCACTGGAAGACTGTCTCTTCAGTAAATGGTGCTGGGAAAATTGGACATCCACAAACAGAAGAATGAAACCTGACCACTCTCTTGCACCATACACAAAGATAAACTCAAAATGGATGAAAGATCTAAATGTGAGACAAGATTCCATCAAAATCCTAGAGGAGAACACAAGCAACACCCTTTTTGAAGTCGGCCACAGTAACTTCTTGCAAGATACATCCACGAAGGCAAAAGAAACAAAAGCAAAAATGAACTATTGGGACTTCATCAAGATAAGAAGCTTTTGCACAGCAAAGGATACAGTCAACAAAACTCAAAGACAACCTACAGAATGGGAGAAGATATTGGCAAATGACGTATCAGATAAAAGGCTAGTTTCCAAGATCTATAAAGAACTTATTAAACTCAACAGCAAAGAAACAAACAATCCAATCATGAAATGGGCAAAAGACATGAACAGAAATCTCACAGAGGAAGACATAGACATGGCCAACACGCACATGAGAAAATGCTCTGCATCACTTGCCATCACCAGGGAAATACAAATCAAAACCACAATGAGATACCACCTGACACCAGTGATAATGGGGAAAATTAACAAGGCAGGAAACCACAAATGCTGGAGAAGATGCAGAGAAAAGGGAACCGTCTTACACTGTTGGTGGGAATGTGAAATGGTGCAGCCACTCTGGAAAACTGTGTGGAGGTTCCTCAAAGAGTTAAAAATAGACCTGCCCTACGACCCAGCAATTGCACTGCTGGGGATTTACCACAAAGATGCAGATGCAATGAATTGCCGGGACACCTGCACCCCGATGTTTCTAGCAGCAATGTCCACAATAGCCAAACTGTGGAAGGAGCCTCGGTGTCCCTCGAAAGATGAATGGATAAAGAAGATATGGTTTATGTATACAATGGAATATTACTCAGCCATTAGAAACGACAAATACCCACCATTTGCTTCAACGTGGTTGGAACTGGAGGGTATTATGCTGAGTGAAATGAGTCAATTGGAGAAGGACAAACATTATATGGTCTCATTCATTTGGGGAATATAAATAATAGTGAAAGGGAATAGAAAGGAAGGGAGAAGAAATGGTAGGAAATATCAGAAAGGGAGACAGAACATGAAGACTCCTAACTCTGGTGGTGGAAGGGGAGGAAGGTGGGGGGTGGGGGTGAATGGGTGACAGGCACTGAGGGGGGCATTTGATGGGATGAGCACTGGATGTTATTCTGTATGTTGGCAAATTGAATACCAATGAAAAATAAATTTATTATTAAAAAAAACAGTGTCCAACTTGGTATCATATTAAATCATGCATTCATAGACAATACTTTTCTGAAAATGAAATTATAGCACATTTATTTTTTAAAAAGGCCATTAGGAATCACTAAAACTAGTCTTTTTTTTTTACTATTTTTTTTTATTGCAGTTCAATTTGCCAACATAGAGTATAACACCCAGTGCTCATCCCATCAAGTGTAAAACTAATCTTGAAGAAAAATCCTTATGGTTGTATGTTTAAGCTATTAAGAGAAACTATGTTGCTAAGAAACATTGACACAAAAGAGAATATTGTTTGTTTTTAATGTTTTACACAAGTTCAATTTCTGATAGAGTGAGGTACAAATCTGAAACCTCTTCAGTACTCCACAAGCTAAAACAAAATGGTAGAATATTAAATCAATTATCTATTTGCTGCTACCATGCAACATTTATTCTCACCTGTGCCTAGTTTAAAGTAGGTCCTCATTAAAAAGCGGAAGAATGGAAGGAAGGAAGGAAGGAAGGAAGGAAGGAAGGAAGGAAGGAAGGAAGGAAAGGAGGGGAGGGGAGGGGAAGGAGGGCAGAGGGTGGGGAGGGGAAGAGGAAGGAGGGTAGAGGGTGGGGAGGGGCGAGGGGAGGAGGGAAGGAAGGAAGGAAAGGAGGGGAAGGGACAGCAGGGGAGGGGAGGAGAGGGGAAGTGGAGAAGAAGAAGAAGAAGGGGAGAGGGCAGGGAGGGGCCAGGGGAGGAAGGAGGGAAGGAGGGAAGGAAGGAGACGGACAGACAGGTAAGCTAGATCACCAACTTCTCTCTGTTCCACTCTCCCACATCTATTACCAATATTATTTTCTTAACATGCACAATATTCACAGTTAGCTGAGAGATTTAATTTAGATTTCCAGAGGTCAAAAGCTAGTTTGTACACTATGTAATTCTGCATTGAAATACCTGACTACAGCTTCATCGCAAGGTGAGGTGTTTCACCTAAAATTTCCAAAGTTGTGAGAGAAGTATGTTCTGAACTTGGCACAAAATATCAAAAAAGCATTTATCATGCTCTCAGTTAAAATCTAAAACTTAACATGGGATAATATAGACAATATGAAAAGCAGAGAGTGTGAAAATAATACATTTGGAAATAGGAATTGCTGAAGTAAGGGTAAAATTGAAAAGAAACTCTAAGTAGCTAGGGATACTATCTGTGGGTTAATTTCAAGACATGGCTTATAATAGATACAGAGCAAGTTTCCAATTAACTAAAATCTGGAATATCATAACCCTATTATGGCACCCATTTTGTAATATTATAAACTACAGATTTATAGGGTTAAATCTAATGCCACAATTAAGAAGATGGAAATACATTCAGACTGTACAAATTGCAGAGACAACGTAGCTATATATTAGCAGAAACAAAACCACCAGTAGGATTTGAATTTTAGACTTGTAGCTATTTTTAATTAAACTTATTTTGAGATAATTGTAGATTTTCACACAGTTTAAAGAAATAATGCAGAGATGCCCTTTGTCCAATTCCTCCAGGAGAAACATGTTATAAAACTATAGCACAATATCCTCACCAGGATATTGCTGTTGATACAGAATGTTTCTATGACCACAAAGATCACCCCATCCTAGCTGTTCTCTCCCTCTTCTACCCCTCCTTATCGCCTATCAACCACTCATTTGTTAGTCATTTTTTTAAATAATTCTTTCACTCCAAGAATGTTATATAAATGAAAATGTACAGTTTCTAAAGTTCTGGGATTGTCTTCTCTCATTCCGCATAACTGGAAATATATCCAGGTTGCTGCTCCATGTATCAATAATTTGCTCCCTATTTATTGCAGACTTAGTATTCTATGGATGTGCCACAGCTCAGTTAATTACTTGCCCACTGAAAGAAATATGGGTTATATCTAGGCTTTGGCTATCACAAATAATGCTGCTATAAACATTTGTATGCAATTACTTATGTAAACGTAAGTCTTCCTTTTCCTAGGATGAACACTTGAAAATTCAGACTAGATCATATGGTAGTTGTATATCTTTCTGTTGTTTTAAGAAACTGCCAAACTGTTTGCCAGAGTGGCTGTACTATTTTATATTCTCAGCAACACAGGAATAACCCAGGATCTGTATATGCTTCTCAGCATTTGGTGTGGACATTATTTATATATTTTTATTTTAGCCATTCTGGTGGGTGTGTAGTGATATTTCACTGTGGATTTAACTTGTATTTTCCTAATAGCTAATAATATTGAAAAACCTCTGATGCTTTTTTCTTTCCTTGCCAAATGTCTCCTCATGTCTTTTGTCTGTTACCTAATTGGATAGTTTGACATTTTGTACGTTAACGTATTTCACTATCATATGATTAACATTGTTTTAACATACCACACATTTTGAAAGATTTTATTTATTTAAATTATTTATTATTATATTAATAAATATAATCCATTTATTAATAAATATATTTATAAATAAATTAAATTATTATTATTTATTTGTTATTTTAATTTATTTTTATTTTAGAGACACAGAGAGAGAGAGGCAGAGACACAGGCAGCAGGAGAGGCAGGCTCCATGCAGGGAGCCCGACGTGGGCCTCGATCCCATATCTCCAGGATCAGGCCCTGGGCTGAAGGCAGCACTAAACCGCTGAGCCACTCCCACCAAGAGTGCTCAAAATCTTTCATTTGCTTGTTCTGCATTCTTGGCAATATTTGGTACAGTCTTTTAAATTTGTTGTTGTTGTTTTGATTTGATTTGGTTGTTATTGTTGTTTGGTGCCAAAATGCCTTTTGAAATTTTTTCTCAACAACTCAGTATGAAATAAGATCTGGCTATGTTTTGACTTGCATTACCCTGATTATACCACAGTGGTAGAGCATCTTACATATGTTCACTGGCCATTTTGTACTTTCTCTTAGGTAGACTACCTACTTAGGTCTTTTGCTCATTTGGCTATGTTTTCACAATTTGTAGGAATTCTATATTTATTTACAGAGGAAATATGGTACAATGATTAAAAGTACGGATTCACAAGCTTAAATTTTGAGATTTAATCCAGGCTGAGGTTGGGATGCTTGGGCAGCTCAGCATTTGGGCACCTGCCTTTGTCTCAGGATGTGATTCGGGGATCCGGGATTGAGTCCTGCATCGAGCTTCTTGTGAGGTGCCTGCTTCTCCCTCTGCCTATGTCTCTGCCTCTCTCTCTCTCTCTCTTCTGTGTCTCTCATGAATAAATAAATAAATCTCTAAAAAAAAATCCAGGCTGAGGTCAAGCCAGATTCTAGGATGAAGGTACAATCAAGACCAAACATGGAAGATTTAACCTATATCAGGAGCACAGGTCCTATCATCATTTATGACAGCTGTACATATATTTATTTACAGGTGGAAGACGGATACAATGTTATACATGGAAAACTTAAAATAATAATCTAAAATAAAATTAATCATTAGATTATCTTTGTCATATGCAGTGCTTTTGTGCAGAACTGGCATTCTGATAAAGTGTGAGCATTGTATTTTTTTTCTCAGCAGAGAGCTACTAAATGAGTTGTCTGCAGCACTATGTCATGTGAATGCTCTTCTACCGTGAGAATTGGTGATTATTTGAACATTCATTGTTTGGGGAAGGGGAAATAATGTATTTTTAATAGGATATGTGGACATATCTCAATGCCCTTCCTTTACTTTAAAAACAAACATCTTGGTTTTGCCTGGATATTTATTTGTCATGAATTATCTACGTCATGACAACATTCTGCTATTTTAACATTATCTCCTAAATGACACATCCTTAGCCAGGTTATGGGAAGCAAACAATAACAGCTTGTACTCTAAGCTTAACATCTGACATAATCTCATCATGGCTCAGCTATGAGTGAATATAGGGACAAAGTTCTATGCACACTCATCCAAGCAGACAATGTGTGAGAATAAACAAGATAACAAGTTATGTCATTAGAAAAAAAAGGATCCAATAGGAAAACTCTCATTTTTTTGGATGATACATATAGTAATAATTTATTTTTAACAAAAGAACAAAATAAATATCCTGAGTTATTCTTTTTGTTCCTTTCCCATGCTTATTTTTCATTAATAATAGGAAAAATGACCTAAAGTTTGTTAAGTGCCTTAGAGTATCCAAAGCACACTCCCACGTATAGCACCTGATGATCCTAAAACTATTTTAGTTCATGTTAAAACTATCATTTTATATAGATAGATGGTGGTTCAGAGATGCTAAATGATTTGCCCAAGGTCATGAGTCATAAGTGGCAGAGGTAGGATTCAAATCTAAGTTTCTCTGTCTCCATGTCCATACAAGATATATAAGAAAGTTTTCAGGCAGCCTGGGTGACTCAGTGGTTTAGCACAGCCTTCAGCCCAGGGCGTAATCCTGGAGACCCAGGATCGACTCCCACGTCGGGCTCCCTGCATGGGGCCTGCTTCTTCCTCTGCCTGTGTCTCTGCCTCTCTCTCTCTCTCTCTGTGTGTGTGTCTCTCATGAATAAATAAATAAATCTTAAAAAAAAAAAAGAAACTTTTCATATGAAATAGAAAGTACTACATCTTAGCTACAGATAAAGTATCTGGAGCTCCAGGTCAAAGATATGCCTCTAATTGTTTTACAAAGTATAAAAACATTTTTAGAATTATATATCCTGACACACTGATCATTCTTAGTACCACACAGTGTTAATTACTATAGCCTTAAAGTACTTATTGAAATCAGGCATTGTATATCTGATAACTTTTTAGCTAATCTAGGTGCTTTACATTTTCATAAACATTTTAGATTCGTTTTTAAATTTTTACAAAATCCTACCGAAATTTTGATTGTGATTAAACTGAAATTATAGATAAATTTGAAGAGAATTGAGTTCTTAACAATATTAAGATTTATGATGCATAAACCTTATATCTCCATTTATTTAGAGTCTCTTTTCCTATCAATATTTTGTAGTTGTCAGTGTAAAGGCCAGACACCTACTTTGTTAAATTTATTCCTACAAGTGTACGTTTTGAAATGCTCTTTTAAAAGACTTTTTAAAAATTTCAGATTCCAGTTATTTATTTCTAGCATACATAAATGTAATTGATTTTTGTATATTGATGACATATAATTTTTAATATTGTTATTACAAAGAGCTCTCTGTAGATTTTGTATTATTGTAAGGTGAATGCATTGAGCACACTTGTGCTTTACTTTCTTTGTCTGAAAATTTCATCACCTCTGTTGTATCTATATTTGCTTTTATTGACTATTTTTTCACCTGGTTATTGATCACATTTTCATGCTTCACATTCTAGTAATTTTTAATATGATGGTGGAATTGTGAAATCTGAATTGCTAAGTGTTGAAACTTGGTTAGTTCTTTAAAAAGCATTGAACTTTGTTTTAGAAGAACTTAAGTTGCTAACAGCTCTGTTTGGTCCTTTTGAGGTTTAGTTTTAAGTTTATTTAAAGACGTATTTGGGTTAGAAGTTGGCAATTTTTTTGCTATTAATTTTTTGAAGTATAGTTATACAATATTATATTATTTTCAGGTGACAACAGTGATTTGATAAATACATATATTACAAAATGCTCACCACAATAACTGTAGTTACCATCTGTTATCATATTTAGTTATTACCGTATTACTGATTATATTCCCTATGCTGTACTTTTCAACCCTGTGACTTATTTATTTTATAACTGGAAGTTTGTATTTCTTTATCCCTTTTCTCTTTGTGAATTTTTTTCTGTATGTTTTTTCAACTCAGGAAACTTTAGTTTTTAAACTAATCTAATGTAAAAACAAGTTGAGATTAAAAGAACATGTTCAGAAAGTTATTATGTTCAGTTTTGCAGGCCATATGGTCTTGATTCCAACTACTTAACTGCCATTTTAGTGTGAGAGTAACCATAGATGATGTGTAAACAAGTGGGTATGGCTAAGTCCCCATAAAACATTATTTACTTAAACAGGTGGTAGGCCAGATTTGGTCTTAAGATTATAGTAGAGACTATTTCCTTCCAGAGTTACTTTGCCCCATACTAAAGTGTACCTTTCTGGAGTTCCTACTGAATACCCTGTGTATTCACCAATCACTCTCTCTCTATTCTGGCGGGTAGAAATTCACATATATATGGCCCTCTGTGGATTCTGGCAGTTTTTCAGCTTATAGCTCCTAGTTATTGCTGTCTTAGAAGTTTGTTTTCTATCTATTCTTTTGGATTTTACCTACAAATATAAAAACTAGAATCCAAAGACTTAAGCATATCTCTGGATCTCCTTCTCTGTCTAGCTCCCTTTCCTCCACCATTCAGTATTGAAAATTCTAGATGTCCCAAACTCTGTCTCCTCCTATGTGTAAGTCCATTTTCTGGTAGGCTGACCCTTTTGGAGTTATAGTTCATAAGTGCCTCCATGCAGAAATCTAGGGGTGATCATAGGGTGTGCCTTTTTTCACACAGTCCTGTGTTTCCTTATGTTCAATATCTGAAAACACTTGTTTATGTATTTTGCCCAAGTTTCTAGTTGTTTGTTGCTGAAGAATAATTTCATACTTTTTTACTGTTTCTTACTGTGTTTAAATTGGGCACAAATTACTTAATCTTGATATTCTAATTGCCTCTGATTTGACCAGTAAGTTTCTCTAAAAGCTGGATCCTTAAAACTTTCATCATAATGCTATAATTTTTTGAGCACTTTCTTATTTTCTGGTACAGAAATAAATCTAGGCTCATTTTGAATTTTTTTGTTTTTAGTTCTAAACAGACCATTTCTCAAGAGGACCTGGCTCGTTTTAATGGGAAATAGTATTTAAATAGAGGTTGGAATAGAGGAGTGACATTCAGTTATGTTAAAATATCATATGGTTATCTTTTGTTTAATGGACCATAAAGGGTCAAAGGAGATCAGAAAGGAAAGCATTGTAATAAAGTCACACAAAATGATAGTCACTTAGACCAAAATAGTAATGGTGAAAAATTGTATATGAGTTATGAGATAAAAACTTGTACACACACACAACTTGGGCCAATACTTAGAAGGTGGGCCTCTATTCAAAATTTGGTTTGGATGTTAAGACTGACAATACCAGGGGCACCTGGACGGCTCAGTCAGTTAAGCATCTGCCTTCAGTTCAGGTTATGATCCTGGGGTCCTGGGATCAAGCCCCACGTTTGGCTCTCTGCTCAGGAGGAGAGTCCGCTTCTCTCCCTCTCTCTGCCACTCCCCTGCTTGTGCTCTCTCTCTCAAATAGAAAAATAAATTTAAAAATATAAAACTACTTTCAGATATGCCTTGGAGCTACCCTTATGTCACAGAAAGCCTCATTATGTGAGTAATAGACATTTTCAATCCTTTTTAAGAGACCAAGGAAAAGAAACTGACTTAGAGTTTTATAGTATTTGGAGGATGGGTCTGGGGTGAGAATTTCTGTGCACAGATAAGGACGTACTTGGTTTGAACCTCCTGCCAATAAAGGGAGCACCTGGACTATCTTATTAGGTTTCCAGATGTGGAACACAAAGGAAGAGCTGTCAGCAATCAAGTCTAACATCAAAAAGTAGAGTCAGACTCAATTACACAGAGCTCCTTACAAGATTTGTTTTCCCTCTGAGTAACTGGCGTTATAGAATTGCCATAAACACAGTTGAAGAAAGCTGTTAACTTGAAAAAATTTGGAGGGGAAGAATCAGAGTTTGCATCTCAGCATGTTAAGCTTCAGATTCCGTCTCTAAGATTTATTTAAATTGGAGATTTTTTACTTTCATAATTTGTTCTTTTTTACAAAAAAAAAAAAAACCTGCCCACTAAGAAGTTCTCTGCCTAATTTAAAAAAATATATTTTTACTAAAAATCAAAGTTACATAATTTCATAGAAGCTTTAATATCAGAATCACTTAAAGATATACACCCTCCCCCTTAGTAGCTGATTTCTTTGGACAAAACAACAGACATGGAAAATAATTTGGAAATAGTAAATAACATTAGTTGATAATTTTGATTATTGCTTGATATTTAGCAAAAAAGTGTTTTATGGGTAGGATACATGATAGCAGTAAAATTGTCTTTATTAATGTGAAGGGTTTTCTGTTCAAAATTAATATTATATAATATTTAAATTAATGTCTTTTTTAATTATGTAGCTATTACGTTTTAGAACTTAAAAATTATGATTATTCTAAAATATGAGCTGTATTGAATATGTAATATATTGGGATTTGTAATGTGATTCCATTTAGAAACATGTTCAAATTATTTTCTTGTTTGTTTTAAAAGAATTAAATATAAGCTTGATTCAGTCACTTTGGAGAAAAGTATCTTAAGAACCAGTTTTGTTTTTACTCCCCCAAACAAATTGGAATTGACGGAATCAATACAAATGCCTACTTGTGTAAAATTAAGTGATCTAGTAATTTCACAAGTTTTCAACAGTCCCATGAGAAATAATTTGTCTGGTAGTCAACATCACCATTTCTCTTTCTTGGTGGTCTAGTCTTGTGATAGTTGAACCTGGATCACTGCTCTTCTTTTCAAGTCAATAGATTTTAAAAAATAGTTCAGAAGATAATAGACCTGGGTGCAAATTGTACCTCTGCTATCAAAAAATCATCAAGTCATTTAACATCTATAATCCTCATTTATTTTTCATCTATGAATGAAGGTTAATGTAAATGATCTCCATTTCTATGTAGCTCTGAAATGCTTTAAAGTTCTGATTCTGAGTCAAGCTCTGTGATTGAAACATTAAAGGTCTTTTGCCTTACCCCCAATCTGCTAAAACTGAACTGGGCAGCTAAATAAAAATAGTTTAATCCCACGCTGCAAGAAAAGAAAATGTTAGCAATTAACCCAGACAAGAAAGTTTTGTTAGAGGCAGAATGCATGGTTGAAACTTATTTTCAAAAGCTTTGCAAGTGTAAAGGGCATTTAATTAGGCAATTTTGAACAAACAGTCCAGAAACAGCTTAACACACAAAATGGCTAGAAGCTTCCAGAACACGTCTTCTCCCCTCAGTGGTTTCTACATGGCATCACATCCATCTCCTCCCACTTCTTCCCTCTTAGCCATCTATTTTCTAAAATGTGGGACTGATCGAGGACATGAAAGCTTCTTTGTAAAATCTTTGTAAGATTTTATCAGCAGGAGATTTTAGCTTCCAGAACACCTTCCCAAATCACTTCTCAGCTCTAATCCACACCAATCCTCCACCACCAGACAACCCCAGGCCATAGAAGCTCAAGTAGAAGTAAAATAGGAAGGCATTATTGGTTCCTCTACCTACCAGATGGGAAAGACAGGAAGGAAGAAAATCTCAGATACCATAGTGTCACAGAGCACCCGGAAAGTGGATATTCCAAGATGGATCTTCAAATGACTTTTTCTACTGAAATATTGTTACCCTGGTGCTATGCCCTATTGTAATATTGGAGCAGGATACCAATTATACCCTAAATGTGAATATGGAACTGCTTTGTCATTTCCAGAGCACTGTATTTCACTTCTCTCTTTATTTGACTCATATTTTTTGGTCACCTACAAATGGCCAGGCACCATTCTAGATGCTGAGAATAACAACAGTAGTCTCTTTAATGAGCTTAGCTAATTAAGCCAAGTCTCATAGCTGAGAAGTATCAATACTAGGATTCAAACTCAGGTCTTCAAAAACATTGCACTTTATTTTAAGCTTTGTGGGAAAAAATATTTATTGTTGACATTGCTATGTAGGGAAATTGGTTCTAAAATTCTAAATGATTGACAGATATATATGCATTTTGAAGGAGAATATCTGTTAGAATGTTGAATATTACTTATATATTCATACCCCTGCTTTTGAGGAAGTACCATGTATATATTTGGTTTCTGATAAATCTTGAAATGTGTAGGTGGTAATGGAATATACTTCCAAATACACCGTAATACATAAGCTCTGAGTACCCTAAAGATTTTGTTTCAGGATAAAAAATTGAAAGCCTCACTTTGGCTTTCAGATCTAATTTATATCCTTGAACTTACAGGAAATGCTGTATTTGAGGAGACTTGGGATACTTTCCTAGATCAGTAAAATGATACTTTTTTTTTTTTTCATTTTGAGTAATCCTTGTGAGTGATCTATTGGCCAAAACCCTGGAGGGGGAGAGGGATAGGGATAGGGGTCAGATAACTGACATTCCTAAGAACACCATGTTTCTTTATGTGTTAAAGTGAATCTACTCTTACTAGCTTTTAAGCTAAGTAAGGATGTCATGTAGCTTTTCAGATATGTTAGTAGTATTTCCTCATCTTCATTTGTTTTCTGTTTTCTGGGTATCTGTCCCCCTGGCTTTCGAGAATGTCAGAATGGCAAATGTTATAAACCAGAGCAAAGCTGTAATTTTGTAGATGACTGTGGAGATGAGACTGATGAAAATGAATGTGGTACCTCCTGTACTTTTGAGAGAGGCTGGTGTGGCTGGCAACACTCCTTGGTTGAAAACTTTGATTGGGCTTTGGGAGTTGGCTCTCATCAAACCCTAAGACCTCCTAAAGACCACACACTTGGAAACAAAAAAGGTAGGTTATGAGGCTTTTACAGCATCTCTAGAGAGATTACTCTGGTACCATGGCAAGCAAGGCAAACATTTAGTGAGCCTATTTGTCTCCTGGGTCTGCCATCACAAAGTACCAGATATGTAAGCCACAGGCATTGTTGCACAGTTCTGGAAGCTAGAAGTGTGAGATTAAGGTGTTAGCAAAACTGGTTCCTTTTGAGGGCTGTGAGGGGAAATCAGTTATTTGCTTCTCTCTTAGCTGTTGTAGACTCACACATTACTTGGCTTGTAGATGGCCCTCTCCTGTATCTTTACATTGTCTTCCCACTGTGCACGTCTGTCTCTGTGTCTGAATTTATCCTTTTATTTTTATTCTTAGTGTGGACTAAGGCCTGCCCTGATGACTTCATTCTAATTTGGTCATCCATAAAGGACCTATTTTGAAATAAGATCACGTTCACAGGGAATGGAATTGGGACTCCATCATCTTTGGGAGAGCGGGGGATGTAATTCAACACATAACGGGGGAGTTACCAAATTTTAATATCATTCTGATAATTGTAGATAGATGATAATGTATGCTGCCATCGGGCACTTCTCCTAAATGACACACATTTATAATTAATAACCCAAAATTCTATCACTCATCTGATCATTGGTATGTCATATGGCTTTTCAGATTCTCAAATTTCTCATCTGCAAATAGAGAGAATCAAGTTTTCCCAAACAAGGATTAGAGAAATGGGATGATATGTGTGAAGGGAAGGTAGTTGGGAAGCTGCAGAGGTGATGTGACTGTAAGGTCACACATGTCAGAAGTGTTGGGAATGCCTCAGTTTTGCCATGAGTAAATGAGGTCAAGTCTCAGACTCAATGGTCAAGGGATATCAGTAAAGAAGGGACCCCGAATTCCTGGAAGCTATCAAATAGGAAAGATGGTGTCTAAGTGTGGAAACTCCATGGGCTTATGATGAAACAAAGTCCTCCAGGAGCCCAAACTGACCACACCAGAGAAAGGAAGGTCTGAGCCCCAAACACTCAGCTCTACGTACATAAATAAAATGTTTCAAGTATTTGGATATGCAATATAAAACTCAATATCTTTTTTTAAAGATTTATTTATTTATTCATGAGAGACACAGAGCAAGAGAGAGACAGAGGCAGAGGCAGAGGGAGAAGCAGACTCCCTGCAGGCAGCCCAATACGGGAGCCAAAGGCAGACACTCAACTGCTGAGCCACCCAGGCATCCCAAAACTCAATATCTTTCATGTTACATATTAAGATTCTCAGCATTTTACTTATGCATTCCGTAGGTGACTGAATTTGTGAAAGTATACCATAATTCCTTTATATATTTTTCGTAGATACTATTTTTGCATTGTTTTACAAACGGGTAGTTTAGGGGGTCCATGAAATGATTTCTATAACTATTTGTTGATTCAGTGGCATAAATATCCTGTCACATCAGTTAATCTGCATACTGTGAAGTACTTTGCTCAAAGCACAGACAGTTGGAAATTGTTCTGTCAGTGAGCTAGAAGCAAGGCTATTGGGTTTTCTTTCTGTTTCAAATGGAAATGCCTTTGGCAGCTCATAGCCTATGAAATATACTTAAAAACCCTAAGTAAGATGGAAGAGCTAAAATGATCCCCTCATTCTTGTTCGCGCCCTGTCTGAATGCCATCCTTGTTCCTAGGACACTTCCTGTATCTGGAGGCTACTCCATTGGGTCTTTGGGGTGAAGAAGCACACCTCAAGAGTGCTGTGTGGCAAGAATCCAGTGCTGCCTGCACCCTAAGTTTCTGGTATTTCCTATCTGCAAAAGCCACGGGGTTCATTCATATCCTCATTAAGGTAGGATCTTTGCCTGTGATTCCTCTGGGCTTATCAAAGTGTTCTACAGGCAGCCCATGGCCAAAGGGAGTTTTTACAGTTCTGCTAACTTGGCCAGAAGAAGCTTCCTTTCATCTGGGATGGGAGCTTCTACTTGTGGTTCACATGTTCTGTGGGGTTTGATAAGCATGGCATGGGAACTAGCTTTGAGCTCAACATCATACCCTGTGATTATGACTGAATCCCAGAGACTCCTTTTATGATAACATGTAGTCTAAGACTCATAAATTTCTTCTTGCTGTTTTGACATTTCCTTCCCTATCCTTCTCAGAAAAAAAAAAAAAGAGATTATTTGTTCATCTGAAGGGAGAGTGACTTTTCATTTTAACTTCTGTTTGAGCAATCATTAAGGGAACTAATATTAGACATTTTGGTTCTAACCACACCATGCAAAGGACTGAACTGCTCCAGAGAATGATCAAGGTGTGATTACATTGAACTGCTTATTAACTATGACACAATAATGCATTTTCTTAGTGAGGATTAATTGGATGTTTCTGTCAGGGCTTTAATTTAGTATAACAAAGTGACAGTGTTCAGGGAGCAAAATAACAAAGTATATATTAATATTAATAAGACCTGATTCATATACCTTTACTCTTTGGCAAGTTAAAACAGCAGCAAAAATGAGATGAGGGTGCATGCATGTGTGTGTATGTGTGTGTGTGTGTGTGTTCATTTGAGAAATCTAGTTAGAATTCTGAGAGAGCTGACTTTAAAAACATGCTCTAGAGGCCACTGCTGTTTTATCACACATGAGCTTTGCTGAAGTACCCTAGCACTGTTAGAGAACACCTGACTAGAATACCGAAGGGCTCCTCTTTTGGAATAGCTGATGGCTGAATAGTCTGCATTTTATCCAAAAACCAAGTTAACTGTATATTCTAGGGTTATTCGATAATCAGAAATGCCTACCTAATAAAATACGTGCAGCAAATACCGCTGTGATTTATGCTTGCATATAAATATAGGAACTTAAATATAATGATTAAAGTTTGCACAAGAGTGTCCTGTGAGTACACTGCTGCATGTGACACCTGGCTACACAGGGAAGGATTTCGCACATGAAAGATTTTGCACTGCCTTGTGCACTGCCTTTGCTTTAGTATTTGTTTCCCTCATATTCACCTTAGTCTCTCTTCCATCATAGTAACAAACTTTATATTACTAATAATATGTAAAATTAAACTATTGTGAGAGAGAAGTCTTCCTGTCAAGTCAGGTTGAACTCCTATGATTCTTCCGATTGATTCCTATAGACATTTAACAGTATTTTTTAAAAACTATCTTTCTGCCATGTTTTTTTTAAACCCAGTAACACTTTTTTTTTTTAAGAAAAAAAACATGATTATCGCATTTAGTGATATTTATTGCAAAAGAGACATCTTTCATTGTGTATATTATATTCAGGAATTTTAGAGCAATCATTTTATTTTGGTAATTAATATGATACGTATTTTTGATCATCATTACAGTGTACTTCTTAGGCTTCTCTCTTTGTGGAACCATGCTGGATTTTGACCTGCTCATTAATTTGAAAGCATCCTAGCCAGATGGCAGACACAATAGGGGCAAGAATTCTGCCTTTTATTTCTTTCTTTCTTTACTTCTCGTCTTTTGAAATGGTCTCGATTTATGCAGGTGTTGCCTCTGGCTCAGTCTCCCCTGTCTCTTCCCAGGAATATCTCCTTCTGTGTTTCCCTCTTTTGCCTCCATACCAAACCCAACACAATCTGGTAGGTTGAGCTTTTTGCAAAACTTTCCTTGACAAATTTTGCCCACCATGATTACTCCTCAGAATAATAAGCTGTGTCCTTCACAGCTCCCAAAATTCTTCTTTTTCACTAAATGTTCAATTTATATATTCTGTTTCAACAGGCAGGTCATAAAATCTCGAGAGAAATTTTAGTTTTTTTTTTTTGTCCTTCTGGGCTCTTCAGAGAAGGGACTGCAGAAGAGGAGTGGTGCCATGCCAAAGCACCCTTTTTGGGGACAGTCCTTGTGAAGGAATGACTGTTATGGGTTACCTGCACAAAAGTAAAATCTAGTCTGGGAAGAGAGGGTGGTTCAAGATGATGGTGTAGGAATACCCTAAATGCAACTCCTTCCTTAGACACAACAAATTTCTAGCTATACATGTAATAATTTTCCTCTGTAAACAAACAAGGGAAACCCCCCCATGAGAACTAGATGACTAGCCTTTCTACAATAAGAGACAAAAAAGACATTTGGCAAAGGCTAGGAGAGGAAGAGGCATGGCCTCCCTGGGGCCCTGCCCCAGATGCAATAACCCCACAATAGGGACCAAAAGAATCATAGAACTATAAGGAACATATATACCACTCTAAAAGGGCTCACCTGCAAACGCACTCACATGAAGATCTAGCACAAGAGGAATAGACTTGAAAGTACCTAAACCATAAGCAAGGGAGATGCACTAATTTTAAAATGACTGCCAGAGGGTCAGGAACCTGTGAGGACATTATCCAGGGATGGAAGTGCTGGTGTGTGCCATTTTTGCCACTCATCTTAACTTCCTGATGATAGAACAAATGGGTGCCATCTTTGGTGCCCTCCCTCTAGCTAACACATGGAGGTCATGGTCCGCTCTCCCTGCCACATAACCAGGCTGGGGGAAGCTCCCCACATTTCATTCACTCTGTGCATTATCAGAGCTGCATCAAGACCAGGCGAGTGACAGGAGCCCGTCTTCCCCATGTAGCAGCCAAGCCACAAGCAAGTCAGATGAGCACCCTAACTCTACCTATCTGGTGCATAAATGGAGTGGGCAAGTGGTGGGAGCCCTGATCTCCCTGCACAGCAACTGTGGCTCTTTCAGAGCCAGCAGACTTTTTTTCTTTTTAAGATTTTATTTATTTATTCATGAGAATACACAGAGAGGAAAGAGAGAGAGAGGCAGAGGGAGAAGCAGGCTCCACGCAGGGAGCCCGATATGGGACTCGATTCTGGGTCTCCAGGATCACACCCTGGGCTGTAGGCAGCGCTAAACCGCTGAGCCACCAGGGGTGCCCCAGAGCCAGCAGACTTACTCAAGCCATACTGTAGATGCCCATAGAGTGCCTGGTTCTGGTGGCCAGGGGAGGATGTGCTTCTGGCTCACATGGAAAAACTCCTACACAAGACTACTCTCTCAAGATGAAGGGAGGTAGCCATTTCACCCAATACATACAGAGAAACAGAGAGAGGCAAAATGAGGAGACAGAAGAATATATTCCAAACCAAACAACAAGGAAAATCCTCAGAGAAAGACCTTAATGAAACTGAGATAAGCAGCACACTTAGTAAAGAATTCATAGTAATGGCCATAAAGAGGCTCACAGATCTCAGGAGAAGAATGGATGAACACAGAAAGAACTTCTACAAGGAGATAGAAAATAGACGAAAATACCAAAGAGAAATTAAAACTGAACTGAGAAACACACTGTAGGGGTTCAACAGCAGAATGGATGGAATAGAAGCATGAATCAGTAAAATAGAAGCAAATCCATGGAAAACACCCAATCACAGCAGGAAAATGAAAGCAAAAAAGAATTTTTAAAAAGACAAAATGCCTTAAGGGACCACTGGGACAGTATCAAGCAGAATAACATTTTCATTATAGGAGTCACAGGAGGAGAGGGAGAGAAAGGGCCAGAAGAATTCTCAAAGAAATAATGGAAGAAAGCTTTCCTAATTCAGGGAAGGGAATAAATATTCAAGTCCAGATAGCCCGAGAGTTTCAAATAAGGTGAATCTGGTGACGCCTGGGTGGCCCAGTTGGTTGAGTGACTAGCTCTTGGCTTTGGCTCAGGTTGTGATCTTGTGGGTCATAGGATTGAGCCCTCATGTTGGGCTCTGCACTCAGTGGGAGGATTGCTTGAAGATTCTTTCCCTCTGACTTTCCTCCTGCTCTCTCTCTCTCTCCCCCCAAGTAAATAAATAAATCTTTTTTAAAAAAAGAGAAAAGATGAACCCAAAGAGAAAGACACCAAGACATGTTATAATTAAAATAGTAAAAATTAATAATAAAGAGAAGATATTGAAAGCAAGAGAAAAACAACAAGCTGTATAAAAGGGAGCCATTATAACTCTATCAGAAGGTTTCTCAGCAGGAAATTTATACAACAGAAGGGCATGCATAGCATAATATATTCAAAGTTCTGAAAGGGAAGAACTCCCAACCAAGAATTCTCTACCTGGCAAGTCTGTCATTCAGAATTGAAGAAGAGATTAAGAGTTTTCCAGGAAGCAGAAGCTAAAGGAGTTCATCACCACTGAACCCAACCATACCAAAAATGTAAAGGATGCTTTTCTAAGCTAAAAAGAAAAGGTACTAATTACTAGTAAGAAAACATATGAGAGTTAAAAATCTAACTGGAAAGGACAAGTAATCAAGGTAGTGAGTGGATCAACAACTTATAAAACAAATATGAAGGGTGAAAGACAAAAGTAGTAAAATAAAACTACCGCAATGAGTTAAGGGATAAATAAAATAAAAAATATGTTAAATGTGTTATCAAAAATATAAAAATGCAGGGGAGAGGAGTACAAATATAAAACTTTGGGATACGTTCAAAATTAACTTACTGTCAACTTAAAGGAGACAGTTATATACGTGTTATATGTGAACCAGACAATAACCACAAAGAAGAAAGCTTATAGTTAAGAACACAAAAGTAAAAGACAAAGGAATCTAAATATAAAGAAAACAAACACAAAGTAACAAACCAAGAAAGGAAGCGAGAAGGACAACAATAACAGTGAGGAAACAATTAACAAGATGACAGTAAGTACATACCTATTAATAATGACTTTAAGTGTAAAGGAACTACTCTTCAATCAAAAGACATAAGATGGCTAAATGGATAAGAAAAACAAGACTCTTCTATAGGCTGCCTTATCCAAACCTCAATGAGATATCACCTCACACTTATCAGAATGGCTATTATCAAAAACACAAGAAATAAGTGTTGGTGAGGATGTGGAACCCTGGAACCCTCCTGCACTGTTGGTGGGAATGCAAACTGGTTCAGCCACTGTGGAAATCAGTATAAAATTTTCCTCAAAAAGTTCTCAAAAGTAGATTAGATATCATGTGATCCAGCAATTCCACTTATGGGTATTTATACAAAGAAAACAAAAACGCTAATTGGAAAATATATATACATGCCTGTGTTTCCTGCAGCATTATTTACAATAGCCAAGTTATGGAAGTAACCCTAAGTGTCCATTGAGAAAAATGTTAAAGAAGATGTGATATACAAAAGAATATTTTTCAACTGTAAAAAAAAAAAGAATGAAATCTTACCATTTGCAACAACACAGATACACTTTAAAGGCATTGTGTTAAGTGAATAAATCAGAAATAGACAAGTACCATATGCTTTCACTTATGTGTAGAATCTAAAAAAAGTAAACAAACGAAATAGAAAGATACAGAGGACAAACTAGTGGTTGCCAGAGGGGAGAGGGTCAGGGGACAGTTGGGATAGGTAAAGGAGATTAAGAGTTACAAACTTCCAAAAAAAAAAAAAAAAAGAGTTACAAACTTCCAGTTATAAAATAAGTAATTTATGGGCATGCAACGTACAGCCTATGGAATATAGTCAATAACATTGTAATAATTTTTTATACTAATAGGTAATAACCAGACCTCTCCAGGCGATCATTTCATAATATGCAAAAATATTGAATCACTATGCTATATACCCAAGACTAATATAATATTCCATGTCAATTATAATTCAATAAAAAGTCTGATCTGAAAAATTTGTATTCTGAGATACATACATGCAATCAGATGCAAAAGGTATGCTACCATTGAGCAATAATTCAATATCAATGTTGTTGTAAAGTGTAGTTTTGATTATACATCACAACCACAGTAGTGGATACATTCATTGAACATCAAATATTTAACATTTATTGAACATAACACTTAATACTATTTTATGTAATTAATTCTTAGCACAACCCTCTGAGTTAAAGAATGCAAGCTCCATTTTACTGAAGGATGGTAAAGGGAGTTTCATAGAAATGTCTACCTAACCAGTCACTGACAGGCTGGGACTTTGAATTTAGGTATATTTACAACCAAAACTTATGTTTTTATCCTCACCTTTATTCCCAAGAGTTTTTCACTGATACTAATGAGTTCTGCTTTTATAATGAAATACAGATTCTATTTTAGTGAGATCTATTTTCATTGGCTCAAATCATGAAATAATTTTCTTTTTTTTAGGAAAACAAAATGAGTAGCAGTTCCTAGCATACATATTTGTGACTCTTAAACTACTCCTGTAATAAAGGAGTTAATTTAGGGAAATACCAGGAAAGCAAAACTATTTGTTTAGGAAACATTTAGTAAAAAACTGCACAATTTTCCATATTCTATATGCTATATTTTTATTCTATGTATTTTTATTCTATATTGCTTGCCTACAGTCACATGACAATTAATTTTCACTAAAGCGATGTATCTGGAACAAATGTAATCTTTGTGTCTTATGGTGACGAGTGAATTACATGAAGATGGAAAAAAGTATTTCATTGAGAAATTAACTTATTTTTTCTTTCCTTTGAATTTGCTTTAGTTATATGTGTAGAAACACACAAAATAAAATGAAGTGAATTTTTCAAGAGAAATAACTTTTTAAAACATAACTAATTTTTTTTAATAACATTGGACAATTTACCATATAGGAGGATAGATCTGTCACTCTCATTTCTTGGACCAAACCACTTTGTGAGTAGGATTTAGTAAATGGTGACTAGTTGTGTCTTCATTTATGATGAGTCAATGAAAACTCAGAGGGACTAAGTATTAAGTTCAAGGTTGTAAGTAAGTGGATAAGCTAGGACTAGAACTCAAGTGATTAAAAATTAAGCTTAGAATGTTACACAATCAGTTTTGTTTCTGTCTTTCTATAGAGGAAAATCAGATGTTAATAATTTAAATTACATTGCCAGGTCTTTTCCTGATTTAGTAATTCTTTTTTTCAAAAAATTTTACTCATTTTTGGTAAGATGTCTCCTTTTACTTATATTTACTTACCTTTTACTCATTTACATCCAGTATTAAATTTCTTGTGAAATGTAAGTGTATTGCTTTTCAGATCATCTAAGATTTAAAACAAAAAATGAAACAAGTTCTCAGAGGTACAACAAAGCTGTATTACATAAAAAGTCAACTTGTTTTTACAAATATATTTATTTGTACCTGTTTTTCTGGTTACTTGTTTTCTGATCAGGTTAATTATGGATGAGTTATATGTAGATTTTAATGCTCGAAAAATAATTTGAGAGGGGTTTTTCAGTGTACCTGTGTTTGACAGTTTGTTTATAGGTAAAAGTCTGTCTAACCTCATCAGGAAACAAAAGACTTTTGCATCTTTTCAGTCAGCCATTTGAATAAATGCAGGAACACCTGCTACCTGAAGAGTATTAACCTGTTTTGGAACTACTCCATCTGTAATAAACTGTTGATATTTTAATCAAGATGACTGTATGCTGTAGGGAATTTTGATATATTTGACTGAAGGCATTCAGGGCTGTTACACTGTTATGATAGAAAAAATAATATATTCAAGCCAGAAGTGGAGAAAAATAATGTATTTCAGGAGAGTCCTCCTGATTATAGCAACCTAGTTATGCTGAAAGACCATTACTAAATTAGTTCATTGTTTTATCTTGCTTAGTGGTTCAGAGAATTTTAGAGCAGATGGGGTCGCCTGTAATTTGTTTAATCTAAACTATTCATTTTGAGATAAAGGGGCTAAGATTATGAGGTTATATTTCTTGCCCCAGCTCACATGGTATTTTAAGAAAAAGAATATGAATCCAGTTTTTTTCTGACTTCTAATTTAGAGCTCTGATATTTGTCTACCTAGAAATTCTATCTGAAGATCATATTCAGTATGGAAATACAGATTTTGTTCAATAGGCTGTGAAAAATGTCAAATCAACAAACGAAAGGCCAGATCCCTTTGCCTACTTAGAAGACTGGTTGTTCTGGGTCTGCTTTTACCCTGAAGCTAGTGAACAGTGAACCTCAGTTTTGTTAAGGGTTAATCAACAAAGCGAACATTCTCCATCCTTCCGAACTCACCACTATGCCACCCCTTACACATATGCTCACCACAGTCTTACTCTGAGAAGATTTACAACTAATTGCTAACACTACAGGTGTCTAACTATTGGAGTGTATCAGAAACATTTTCGGATTTAGGCGTATTTTGATCTGTCCAGCCAACCAAACATCTGATACTATTTTAGTCATCTTAGCATTTTATTCATTATTTCAGAGAAAGGAATATAGAAAACATGGATAGAGAAGATACATAGAATCAGGATATAGAAAATCGATTTTTTCAAAGACTGCCTTGTAGATTTTAGATTGTAAATCGATTAAACTAAGTCTTTAGTGCCAGAACTTCACTTGCTTTTCCAGAATTGCTTCAGCATGTTAGCAATTCAATTTACATAATTTTGGCTATATTATATTATTGACCTGGACCAAATTGAGAGAGAAAACAGTTTGATTTTGGCATTTTAAGCTATAGCACACAAGTAGCAACACCTCTAGAGTTTTATTAAATTAGTTGTCACAGGCTCACAGTGCCCTGATTTATATAAAATCAATGTTCCTTTTTATCATCTTGGGGAGCGTGGCAGTATTTGTTCAAGGCATATTTTTGACTGAGATTTTTCTAAAGTTCTTTCTCCCCCCCAGCCATGATTTACCTCTTTCAGATGTCTTGAATGCTACCCACTATGGCTTCTGAGAAGCTGGTGCCTCTGGAGTCCCTTGTGTCATGAAGAGAGAATTTCTATTAAGATACTAACAATTTTAATTGATTCCAGTAGTTTCTCTTTTAAGAGAATGATATGGCCAATTCTAAAGAATATAATTTTCATGCCATTTCTGCTATTTTGCTTTCATTTCTTGTCCCACAACTGTTGCTACTCTTGTGATCGATTCCTGGTTACAAACTGATTCCTTTTTTCCTGTGTGATGTGCTAATTCTTTTGCACTTATTAACTCTCTTAATCTTCAGAATAAATTTACAAGATATTGATATTTTATCCTAATTTTTCAGGCCACAAAATTGAGACTCAAGTTATATAAATTGTAAATAGTATAATCAGCATTAAAAACCAATTCTAACTCCAAAATCCATCCTCTAAACCATTGCATTCAATTTCTGTTTTTAGAATTTAAAACATTTAAATTAAAACATTTAAAACATTCTCATAGCCAGGAAACAGTGTATTAGTGATCATCAGTGCTTTCCAGGGGCTCTGATCCACATATGTTAGAGAAGGGAAGTGATTACTTTGTGTTTAGCAACTATTATAGTTTTGTTTGTTTTCTAACTTAGCTTGTCAACAGCTGGCAACAGTAATTATATTTATCTAAATCATTCTGCCTCACATCTAACTTAATTCAAAAATTTCAAAATCATATTTAATAGCATTTTAAAGTTGGTGAGGAAAGAATGAATTAGAAACCATGTAATTTGATTTTTGTAAGAGCAAAGCTAACTAGATACAATCTCTTAATTATATTATTTTTTGTTCAAATACGAAATCTTTAAAACCATTGCAAACATCTATTCTTTGGGAGTCTTCCTCTCTCTTGGCTTTTTAAACTGGGTCAATAACAATTTTTCCCTCTGAAGACAGAGACATTGTAAATTAAAAGCAGAATTCTTCACAGCAGTTCTTTTTTTAAAAAATATTTTTTATCTTTAGAGAGAGACAGAGTGCACACATGTCGGGGGACAGGGAGAGGGAAGGGATCTCCAGAAGACTCCATGCTGAGCATAGAGTCACATGTAGGGCTTGATCCCAAGACCCTGAGATCATGACCTGAGTAGAAACCAAGAGTTGGACACTTAACCAACTGAGCCACCCAGGCTCACAGCAACCAGTGGTTCTTAATCATGTGTGTTATGTGTCTCTGTGTGTCACAGATCTCTTTGGCAGTCTGATGAACTTCTTAATAATACTGTTTTAAATATATGAAACAAAATACTAGCATTACAAAGGAAACAATACCAATTATTAAAATAGTTTTTAAATCCCAAAATTTGATTTAGTAAATGTATATTAAGTGACAAGGTCTGAAGGAGAATGGAATAAACATAAATGACTGATAAGCATAAATGACATTCTTGAGATATTTTCAGCTCTGTAAAGTGATATTATTTTTATTTTTGGTGAGAGAGTCACAGGTACTACTATTACCATGATGTATTGCTTGCATTCATTAAAGATTAAAGAAAACACCAAAGTTTAGTTGAGTTTACCAAAAATAAAGATGTATTTCCCTCATCCATGTTACAGTCCCTTGAAAACCAGTATCTTATATATAAGAAGCCTTGAAAAGTTTTCATTGTGTTCAGCATTTACATTTATTTTTTAAGAAAAATCAGTGTGCCTTCAGTTTCCAGTAACTGAAGCACAGACACTGAAGAGGGCATTCCATCTGAACCAAGGTCAGAACAGGTGAATTGTACATAGACGTAGGTGACACCACAGCAAAGAACTGGTTCAGCAGGCTAGGTATCAGGTTCACAGCCAGGTACAAGTAGCCATTTACAGACTTCTGCTGGGGGATTAATATATTGAGATTTTTTACCCAGATTATGAGTTGTTTTTTTCAAAAGTCGTAAGTAGCTGTAGCTATTGATTCTCTGTAATATAAAATAGGGGAGAAGGCAGAGAAGAGAAACTGTTGTAATTTACCTAGTTTAAGATGTCTTTAGCTAGTTGCTTCACAGGTTTACTGTTCATTTGTTTACAGAAAAGTCAGGTGCAATTGTGTACAGAGTTGCCTCTTGTAGGAATCCCATGTGCCAGTTAATTTCACTTGTTTGTTTCCTGCCAATGTTCGCTTTTTAACTGTTTCAAACAATTTTTTTCATGGGAAAACAGTCCTTTGTTCTCTCACTACATTTCACTTTTTTTTAAAGGACATTGCCTGAAAAATCATAATAGTCTTCAGCACATGGTGGTAAATTTTTGGAATTCACAGTTTCTCATCAGTTAATTTTTAATGCCTGCTCTGTTAATTTTCTATGCAGCCTGTAACATAGGCTTCTATCAATATAAGTTGGAATTGCTTATCTGTGGGTTGATTATTCTAACCAAAATCACATCTCTGACTCAGAGGCTGCTACAAGATTGGCAATATGTGTTTACTAATTATAGATCGCAGAGTCCAAGTAGGGAGAAAACCCCTGTAATTCACCCTCATATGCATTATCAAAATAAACAAAATTCTAGTAATGTTAGTAATCTTTGCTCTATAAGAGATGAATATATCACATGTTCCTATTTGTACTCTTTGGTGAATTTCAGCTAAAACAAATGTTTAAAACCTATTATTTAACAATGAAGAAATATTTAGGCCCAAATTCACATTTTCCAGATGAGTGCATCTCTTCACATCTTCTAAAGAGGCCAGGAATATTTTCTATTAATGTATGAATTGTTTCAACAAAGGCCCTCGGCGAGTTCTGCTGGGATTCCGCTTCTGTGGATAGCATTATGTGACACATAAATAAAAAAAAAAAAAAAATGGGGCACTTTAGGGTATACTGTGCACTAATTTATACAGTCTCTTGCTAACTAACCATTTCTTTATTGGACTACAACTTTCCTTTGCAAATACTGAGTTCTGTCTCAGTCCCTACTCTGTCCAGGCCTTACTTCTAATTCATGCGCTCAAACAAATCTTTGCTGAGCTTCTACTAAATACACTCCTAGCTGACATGAAGCTTGTGAGTTTGAAGTGGAATTGACTGTTTGCAAAAGGCAGCAGTATGCCAGTCAGTCTTTCTACCAGAAGCGGCCAAGGCTCTCCCATTAGTCCTTGGGTGTTCTTCAATATTTAATCGTCCTCTTTCTGAAATTATCCTCTTTCGGAGAAGTGACTTATGACTTCCTGTGCTGTATTCTTGGAATGGAACCTCTCCAAGCCTGCATCCTCACTGAGTGGCATTGTATCCCATACCCCTGGGGCTTTTTTCATGGTCCTACTACCCAGCTGGATGACTCTGTGTATAAAGTTCTGTTTTCCAATGACTAGGAAGCTTTAATTATGAACAGAGACTGCATCTGCCTTGTTTACTGTCCTATTTCTAGCTGTAGCAGAGTGCCTAGCATATAGTAGTTACTTTAATTGCATGAGTGAAAGGACAAGCAGTGCATAATTACATGCCAGTTACCTACAAAAAGCATTTAATATTCTAGGAATTCAAAAGCTATAACATGTTTATGTACTGAAAGTGCTGGGAGGAAATAAGAAAAAAATGAACTGGATTTTGAGAGTTAAGGATTTGGATAAATAGAGGAAAGAAGAGAAGGTATTTCAAATGAGAAAACAGAAACATAGGGAAGCATAAGATGTATTCAAAAAACCTTGAATTTACCAATTATCAGTAACTAAAGATATAAGATTAAGGAAAGTAATAAAGTAAGCATTAATTTAACTCTTCAGTTTATATCTGATACTGCAAAGTAACTGTTATTCAACACAATATTGCTTATATTTATTTTTATAGTTTTCAGTTGTTTCTGATGTCTTATCTTTACCTTTTGTCCTTTTTTGGGGGAATACTCTATTTTATCCATGCATTTAATTTTTACTGAAGTATAAATGATATACAAGATAATATTAAGGTATATATCATAGTGATTTGATATTTTTACATGTTACAAAATGATCCCCATGATAAATCTGCTTGTCATCTCCCACTATGTGAAGTTAATACAATACTATTGACTATATTCTTTATGCAGTACATTACATCCCTATGACTTATTTCTTTTATAACTGGAAGTTTGTGCCGTTTAATCCACTTCACCACATTTACCTGTTTCCCCCATCAACTCATATCCCCTCTGGTAGCCTATAGTTTGTTTCTTGTACCTATGAGTCTGTTTCTGTTTTGTTTTGTTTTTTTAGAGTTCAGATATAACTGAAATTATAAAGTTTTTCTCTTCTTCTGTCTGACATATTTCACTTAGTGTAATAGCACTGATCTAAGTCCATCCATGTTGTTGCAAATGGAAAGATGTCATTCATTTTTATGGTTGAGCAATATTCTGTTGTATATACCTACCACATCTTCTTTCTTCATTCATCTATCACTGGACCATTAGGCTGCTTCCACATCTTGGCTGTTGTAAATAATGCTGCAGTAAACCTAGGGTGCATATATTCCTTCAAATTGGTGTGTTCATTTTCTTTGGATAAATAAGTGAAATTGCTGGATCATATAATAATTCTAAATTTAATTTTTTGAAGAACCTCTATAATGTTTTCCATAGTGGTTGCACCAATATACATTCCTCCCAACAGTGCATTGGAATTCCCTTTTCTACGCAGACTCACCAACACTTGCTGTTTTTGTCTTTTTGAAAGTTAATCTGGCTGGAGTGATTTGCATTTTTCCCTGTTGTTGAGTGACTTTGAGCACCTTTTCATATGCCTGTTAGCTATGTTTGTCTTCTTTGGGAAGATGTCTATTGAAATTCTCTACTCATTTTTAAATCAGATTGCTTTTTAAATATTAAGCTGTATAAATTCTTTCTGTATTTTGGATGTTAACTCCTTATTGAATATATGATGTGCAAATATCTCCCACCATTTGGTAGGCTGCCTTTTTGTTTTGTTGATGGTTTCCTTCACTGTGCAAAAAGATTTTTACTTTGATATAATTTCATTTGTTTGTGTTAACCTTCGTTCTCCTTCCTTAAGGAGACTAGTCCAAAAAATGTTGCTAAGATGAATGTCACAAGTTTATTGCCTGCGTTTTCTTCTAGGGGTTTTATGGTTTCAGGTCCTACATTCAGGTCTTTAGTCCATTTTGAATTTATTTTTTGTATATGGTAGTAAGATAGTGGTTAAATTTCATTCTTCTACATGTGGCTGTCCAATTTTCCCAAAATTATTTATTGAAGAGAATGTCTTCTCTATTGTGTGTTCTTGCTTCCTTTGTCATAGATTAATTGACCATATATATGTGGATTTATTTCCAGGGTCTCTATTTCATTGACCTATGTGGTTTTTTTTTTTAATTTTTATTTATTTATTTATGATAGTCACAGAGAGAGAGGGAGAGAGAGGCAGAGACACAGGCAGAGGGAGAAGCAGGCTCCATGCACCGGGAGCCCGATGTGGGATTCGATCCCGGGTCTCCAGGATCACGCCCTGGGCCAAAGGCAGGCGCTAAACCGCTGCGCCACCCAGGGATCCCCGACCTATGTGTTTTTGTGTCAGTACCATACTGTTTTGATTACTATAGTTTGAAATTAGGGACCACTATGCCTCCAGCTTTGTTCTGTGTCAAGATTATTTTGGCTATTTTGAATCTTTCATGGTTTCATACAAATTTTAAGGATTCTTTGTTCTAGTTATGTGCAGAATGTCATCAGTACATTGATGGGAATTGCATTGAATCTGTAGATTCCTTTGAGTAGTATAGACATTGTAACTATTAATTCTTCCAATCCATAGCACAGTATATCTTTCCATTTACTTGTGTTGTTTTCAGTTTCTTTTTTCAGCATTTTATAGTTTTCAGAATACAAGTCTTTCACCTCCTTGATTAAATTTATCCCTAAGCTTTTAATTTTGATGCAGTTGTAAATGAGATTGCGTAATTTCTTTTTCTCATAGTTACTAGTATAGAGAAGAAACACAATGAATTTCTCTGTATGCTAATTTTGTATCCTATAATTTTATAAAATTCCCTTATTAGCTCTAATAGTTTTTTTTTTTTTTTTAATCTTTAGGGCTTTCTATATATAGTGTAATGCCATCTGCAAATAGTGACAGTTTTACTTCATTTTCAATTTAGCTTTTTTTTTAAATTATCTAATTGCTATGGCTAGGACTTTTAATACCATATTGAATAAAAGTGACAAGGTTGGGCATCCTTGTCTTGTTTCTGATCTTTGAGGAAAAACCTTCAGTTTTCACCACTGAGTATAATGTTAACTGTGGATTTGACATATATGACCTTTATTATGTTGAGATATGTTCCTTTATACACACTTTGTTGAGACTTTTTTTTTATCATAAATGGAAGTTGAATTTTATTATATGCTTTTTCTACACCTGTTGAGAAAAATCATATGATTTTTATTCTTCATTTTGTTGATGTGGGTACATCATGTTGATTTGTGAGTGTTGAACCATTCTTCCATCCCTGAAATAAATCCCATTTGATTATAATGTATGCTTCTTTTAATGTGTGTTGAATTAGGTTTGCTAATATTTTGTTGAGGGTTTTTATATCTGTGTTCATCAGAGACTCTGGCATGTGATTTTCTTTTTGTGTGATGTTTTTGGATTTGATATCAGGGCAGTGCTAGCCATTTAAAATGAATTTGGAAGTGTTCCTTTCTCTTCGGTTCTTTTTAGGGGGAGAGGAATAATTTGAGAGGTATAGGACTTTGACTATTTGGTATAACCATCAGTGAAGCTGTCCAGTCCTGGACTTTTGTTTTGGGGGAGTTTTTATTCCTAATTCATTTTCATTATTCATCATTGACCACTAAGATCTTCTTTAAAAAAATATTTTTAAAGATTTTATTTATTTGACAGAGAGAGAGAGCACAAACAGAGGGAGCAGCAGAGGGAGAGAAAAAGCAGGCTCCCTGCTGAGAAGGGAACTGGATATTGAGTTCAATACAAGGACCCTGGAATCCTGACCTGAGCTGAAAGCAAATGTTTAATTGACTGAGCCACCCAAGCATCTGTATAATTGACCTACTAAGGTCTTCTGTATCTTCATGATTCAGTGTTGGAAGATTGTGCATTTTTAGGAATTTATCCTTTTTTTCTAGGTTTCCATTTTGGTTGTGTATAATTGTTTGTGGCCATCTCTTATAGTGTTTTTGTATTTTGTGGTGTCACTTGTAACTTATCCTCTTTCATTTCTGATTTTATTTGTGCCCTCTTTCTCTTTTGAGATTATGGCTAGTTTATAGGCTTTGTTTATCCTTTCAAAGAACCAGCTATTGATTTTATTGATCTTTTCTATTGTGCATATTGTTTTGTTTGCTTGCTTGTTTCTTTTTTGTTGTTGTTTTGTTTTGGTGGGGTTTTTATTTTAAGTCTCTAGTTCATTTACTTCTGCTATGATCTCTATTATTCCCTTCCTTCTACTAACTTTGGGCTTCCTTCAGTATTCTTTTCTCTTTTTTTGTTCCTTTAGGTGTAAAGTTAAATTGTTGGGATTTTCTTGTGTGAGGTACACCTGTATTGCTAATGGGTTTCTCTTTTAGAACAGTTCTTGCTGCATGCCCCAGATTTTGGAAAGTTGTATTTCCATTTTCATGCTTCTCAAAATATTTTTGATTTCTTGTTTGATTTCTTTGTTGACTCATTAGTTTTTTAGTAGCATGTTGTTTAGCCTTTACATTTTTGCCTTTTCATTTTTTTCTTCACATGATCTATCCTAGAAAATGCTCTCTGTGCATTTAAGAATTTTTATTATTCTTCTTTTTGATGCAATGTTCTCTATATATCTATTAAATCAATCTGGTCCAATATGTCATTTAAGTCCGTTGTTTCCTTATGGATTTTCTGTCTGGATGATCTATCTGTTGATGTAAATAGGGTATTAAAGTTGTCTACTATTATGCCATTACTGTCAATTTCTCCCCTTATGGCTATTAATATTTGCTTTATATATTAGATGCTCCTATGCTGAGTACATAAATATTTCTGAATTCTGAGTCTTCTTTCTTTTTAAGATTTTATTTATTTATTCATGAGATACACAGAGAGAGAGAGGCAGAGACACACAGGAAAGGCGAGACGCAGGCTCCATGCAGGGAGCCCAATGTGAGACTCAATCCTGGAACTCAATCCTGGGATTCCAGGATCCTGTCCTGGGCTGAAGGCAGGCGCTTACCCACTGAGCCACCCACGCGTCCCCAAGTCTTCTTTAATTGACTTCTTTATTATAATGTAATGTTCTTCTTTGCATTTTGTTACAGTCTTTGTTTTAAAGTCTATTTTGTATCGGTGAGTGTCGCTACTCCAGCACTCTTTTCTTTTGTTTTGTTTTTTGTTTTTTGGTTTTGTTTTGTTTTGTTTTACTCTGCTCATTTGCACTTGCACAGACTATCATTTTCTGTCCTTTCACTTTTAGAATATATGTGTTTTAGATCTGAAGTGAATCTCTTATAGACGGCATATAGATGAGTCTTATTTTTGATTGTTTGTTTTTATCCACACTTAATGTTTTTTGATTGGAGCGTTTACATTTAAAGTAATTATTGATTGGTATGTATTAATAGGTATTGCCATTTGGATTTTTTTGTTTTTGTTTTGTTTTGTTTTGTTTGTAGTTCTTCTCTGTTCCTGTTTTCTTCTCAAGGTCTTTTCTTTTGTGGTTTGATGGTTTTCTTTAGTGTTATATTTGGGTTTTTTCCTCTAGTTTGTATGTGTGTGTGTGTGTGTGTGTGTGTGTGTGTGTATCTAGTATGTTTGGTTTGTAGTTACCATAAGGTGCATATATATCAACTTGTATTTAGGGCATCTATTTAATTTGATAGTCACTTAAGTTCACACACACTCCAAAAGTATTACCTTTTTACTCCCCTTCATGTTTTATGTTTTTGCTGTCATATTTTATCTTTTTATATTTTGTATCCTTTCACTACATTATTAACTTTACCTATTTATTATAGTTGATTTTACTAATTTTGTGTTTTAATCTCAATACTACCTTTTTAAGTGACTGATCCACTGTTTTTACTATAGATTTGCCTTTACCAGTAAACATATTTTAATACACTTTTTTTAAAGGTATTTATTCATTCATGAGAGAGAGAGAGACAGAGACAGACATAGGCAGAGGGAGAAGCGGGCTCTTCTCTGGCTCTCAGGGAGCCTGATGTGGGACTCGTTCTTGGACTCAAGGATCATGCCCTGAGCTGAAGACAGATGCTCAACACTTAGCTACCCAGGCGTCCCTTTACTATACTTTCTTATTTCTAGTTATGGCATTTACTTTTCCACTTGAAGAAGACTCTTTAAAATTTCTTGTAAAGCCTGATTAATAGTGATGAACTTCTTTAGTTTTCTTTATCTAGGAAAGTTTATTTCTTCTTGAGATCTGAATGACAACCTTCCTGGGTGCAGTATTTCTGGTTGTCTTTCCATTTCACTACTTTAAATATATCCTGACACTGCCTTCAGACCTATAAAGCCTATGCTGAAAAATCAACTAATAGCATATGGGGTTTCCCATATATGTGACTATTTGTTTTTTCTTGCTTCCTTTAGGATTCTCTGTTTAATTTTTGCCATCTTAATTATGCTATGTATGGTTCAGGATACTCATGCTTCCTGGACTTGGATGTCCTTTTCCTTCCACAGGTTAGGGAGGTTTTCAGCCATTATTTCTTCAAATATGTTTTATACCCCTTCTCCCTTCCTCTCCTTTCTCCTTCTGGGATTCCTATGACATGAATGCTACTATGCTTAATGTTGCCTCAGAGCTCATTTTACTGTCCTCATTCTTAAATTTATTTTTTCTATTTGCTGTTTTGACTGGATAACATGATTCTCTCTGGTATATTTCCATTTTAGTTATTGTATTTTTCAGCTTCGAGGGGTTCTTTCATGAATTTTCTAAGTCTTTGTTCAAGTTCTCACTGTGTTCTTTTATTCCTCTCCTGAGTTTAGTGAGCATTTTTATAACCATTAATTTGAACTCTGTTAGGAAAATTACTTATTTCATGTTCATTATATCTTTTTTTCCCTAGATTTTATTTGCAACTTCTTTTGTTTGCAGCTTAGGTTTTTTTTTTTTCGTTTCTTTTTTTTTTTTTCTCCTCATTTGTTTGATTTTCCAGTTTAGTTTCTATGAATTAGGTGGAATAGCTTTACCTCTCCCACACTTGAAGGAGTGGCATGTAGGAGCATCCTCTGGTAAATTGTGTGTTCCTGGTGGCTTTGGTAGGTGAGCTGTGTCATTGTCACTTGATAGGATACCTGGAGCTGGATCAAGTGTAGGCTCTGGGATTCCTGGGTATGCTGTGCCAGGACCACCTTAGTAGGATGACTGGAGCTGCCTAGGACACACTTTGCTGGGTCTGCCTTTGGAGATAGCTAGAGCTGATACAAATGTGGTCTGGTGAGAGAGTCTCATAGCTGTACTGGGGCCATGTTTGCAAGATAGTTAAAAATGGTGTGAGTACTGTCTGGGGTAGCTTGGTCACTTCACATGAGGATCACAATGGTAAGATGGCTGGCTTGGATGCAGGCTGGGTGGAGGGCTGTAGAACACATACTGTCTGAGCCAACTGTAGCTTTAACTTAACTTTATAACCACATTTCTTGAGTAATTTATAATGTATTTACAATAAATAAATTGTAATGCATCAAATTATAATTGGAAATTAGCAAACTGTAAACACTAGTTATAGCAGTGTAATCAAATTAAAAATAATTCAAATTGCTACTGAAAAGCAAAACACTTGAAAATTAAGTTCTTAAAGATTATTTTCAATGAATTTAACTTTTAAATTTTCCTTGACGTTGGAAAACAAATTTCAACTGAGCTGTTATATATTCATTCAGGCATTATTGATATTTTATTTTCAGTAATTGGCATGATGGTTTGTGTAACTTCTGTAGAATTAAATTAAAAATATATATAAATTTTCTCATAGCTTAAATTATGCACAAAATATCTTAAGATCAAATATAAGCAGTATTGATAGAGACAGCTAATTGCAGCCAAATATACACAATGTCCACCTTTAATGATACGACTTTAATATTGAGCATTTATTTATTGCAGAGCAGCGTTATTTATAATAGCCAAGATATGGAAGCAACTCCCATCCCCATTGATAGATGAATGGATAAAGAAGCTCTGGGTTTTGTGTGTGTGTGATATAGATATCTATAGATATATATACATAGCCACAGAAAAGGAATGAGATTTTCCCATTTGCAACAACATGGATGGACCGAGAGTGAATTATACTAAGTGAATAGGTCAGAAAGAGACAAAAACCATATGATTTCACTTATATATGGAACCTAAAAAACAGAACGAAATAAAACAAACTAACAAAGAAAACTGAACTCATTAATAGAGCAAATTGGTGGTTGCCATGGGAGAAGTGGGCAGAGGTTTGAGTGAAATAGATAAAAGGAATTAAGAGGTACAACTTTCCAGTTATAAAAGAAGTCATGGAGATGAAAAGTACAGCATAGGGAATATAGTCAATAATATTGTAATAACATTATATGGTGACAGATGGTAACAGCACTTACTATGATGAGCTTTGTGTATATTTAGAGTTGTAAAAAATCAGTATGTATTAAACCCCAAACTAATAAAACATTGTATGTCATTAGCCTTTAAGTGAGGTAAGAGAGAGGGGAAAGGCTTCGGTCTGTTAGGTTTCTGGAAGATTCAGTCATGGGCCAACTGTCACAGATGTCACCTCAGCATCAAGACCTAGTGCTCATACCCACCTTTTCCCAAATAGGTCTGAAATATTCTAAAATTTGTGTGCTACTCAACCTAATATCCATATGAGTTTTATATCCACCTTTATCATAATTTTTAACATTGTGTGCTTGCCTGCCTAATTTCCTGTCTTCTTGCCTTCATTTTTAAAATATCAACTTTAAGATAGCGTTTTGTTGTTTTGGTTAAAACTACTGCCATAGAGAAGTCTTAGATTAATCTCTAACCACAGAAGTCTAATGTATGTTTGGGGTGTGATGATAGATAGTGCTGTCTTGGAGAGATTTGCACAGATTTGTGATAGAATCTGTGCAAATAGGTTTGATGGAAATCTATTAGATGATGGAAATCTCTTTTGCATGGGATAGTCCTTGTATAACTGTCCCCATGTAATTATCAGTAGCTCCCATTCACTCTCAAAAGTATCCCTGTTGGGATGGTAAAGCATATGATTACCCTAAGTATATTATTACCTAGTAAATCAGTGAAATGTTTAGATTTAAGAAAAACACTTCGTTAGAAAAAATAAGATTCTCAGTATTCTCAGTATAGGAGGAACAGTATATTAATACATAATAATAGAAATTTGGAAAGTGGAAGATTTGGGGTAAATGTTGATGGGAGTTGAAGAAGAATTACCTATGCAATCTAGATAGATTGTTCATTCTATGCAGAGCCACTGCTTTAGTGGCCCTAAACTAAAACCTCTATCATGTTGTAGTTGGTATCAATCCCTTAATAATTGAAAAAAAAAATAGAAAGATGGTTAAAGTGGATTTGGCTGAAATACTATTATTTTTATTAATTAAACCATCTATTTATGAATTTACTTTATAGGTCAGACCATACATATCAAATTTTCATGAATTATACATTGTGAAGACTTTTATATGGGTTCAAATACTGGTAAATTTTATTTTTCACTAACTGTGTGCTATTTACTGTATTTTCTAGATGATCATTGTGCATTGCTTTGTCCTCTTTTATGTTAACCTGGTAGTGACAAGAAAGCATACTTAGTTCTTCAGTTTTGTGAGCTGAGGGATCATTATTCTGAGTGCTAGCCCATGCTAGACATAGAGACTTGAGGTTAAAAAGAAGGGTAAAATAATATTTTCTGTGAATTCATGGATTTCTTTTCATCAGCATTCAAGAGCCCTAAGGATTTTAGGGGTCATATTTTTAATGAGTTGTCTTGACTCTTTTTTAACTTCAGTGGGGGTCATTCAGCAAATAAAATCTCACCAAAGTTAGAGGTGCCTATGGTTCATGAATGACAGAATAGTGAGAAAATTCTTTAAGTTACAGGAGGAAGACTTAATGGGGGGGTGGTCATTGAAATTACTGTGGAGAGAATCTTTAAATTATAAGGTAGAATGTTAATAACTGTCTTAGTTTCCTTAGAACTGGAGCTAATGTTTCCTTGTAGTCAAAAGAATATATATATATATATATATATATATATATATATATATATATATTATATATACACAAACACATAAAAAGTAGAAAATAAAACTTTAAACAAGCTAAGCCTTTACAAAACAATTTTGTTCCTTTTGAGGTTGATTTTCTTTTCTTTCAATAAATGTTGAAGAGAAGGTATATTAAGAAAAAAGTCACAATTACAGGAAAATTTTTTTCTTTTTCATTTTCCTCCTACATTTGAGCACAAAATATGTTTGGACCATAGATATGAACTTTTTTGCAATTTGCTTTGTTTACTTAGATGTGGAGAGATTGTGAGAAGTTTACAGATATTCAGTTAGTAGTGATTTTAGAGTGCATTTATGCTTTTTTATTACTATTCTGTCCATGCAGTAATATATTTCACTAGGAAAAACTCATATGATACTTTTAAACAGATATTTCAGTATTTTAAATGGATTCAGAAACATGATCAATGCATGTTCAAGAAAAAGTAACAAAATAATAGATATTATTTTGACCAAGAAAGAATGAATTGAAATTAAATATAAAGAGAAATCAACAAACACCAATTGAAGGATACTCTTTAAAAGGTCTATATTTTTCAAAGAAGTCAATGTCAAAGAAGGCAAAGAAAGGCTGGGAAATTGCTGTACATTTAAGAACTGAAAACAAACTTAAAAACTAAATGCAGTGATCCTTGATTAGATCCTGAACCAGGCAAAAACCAAAAATATATAAAGGACAATTGATAAAGTCTGAATGGGGCCTATAAATTGAATAATACTACTGTATCAATGTTAATTAAATGTACATGTAAGTGAACATCTTCTATTTTAGGAAACAATGAATTATTTAGACATAAAAGGGTGAGATGGTATCTGCAACGTGCTCTGAAATGATTGGGAAGTAAAATTTATATAAAACAAATGGATAAACTGATAATAATCTGCAAATCTTTATGGAGTACAAATTCTGTATAGTCATTATAATATTTCTGTGAATGGAAACTATCACAAAATCTTTAAAAAATATAAAATTTTAACAGTTAAAAAAAAATCCTCCAATGGCATCCCATCTTACTCGGAGTTAAAAGCCAAAGTCCTTAAAAGGGCACACAATCTTGACTCCATTTTCTCTGTCTTATCATTGCCTTCCAGCCAAAGACTACCAGGCACTCTGTAGTTGAATAAAGTTGGGTTTATTACTTGTTGCAGTGATGAAGAACACATACCATGGGGAACCATTGGACAGTTCAGTGAGAAAGTATAAAAAATGGCTTAATAGGATTAGGGCTTTGCATAGGTTATTTTCCAGAGGGTCATAGAAAGTGGAGTTTTGATCCAGATTGGATGACATCAAGAAACAGGTATAATTATGCAATTGGCTATCTGAATGTTTCCTACCTAACAAAGGGAAGACTATAATAGGCTGAAGTTATAATTGGTTGAAAACACTCCTATGAGTCCAGATAGGGGGATGTTTGGTCATTTCTTTGGCCAAGGAAATGTTCATATTTTTTCTGTGTTCAGTCAGATTACATGGTGATCTTGTTTTTATCTTGATCCATGGTTCCAGAGTGGCTTTGTCCGATGTTGATGCTCTGTGAAATTGTTTATGTTCAACAGGGGAACCACCGGTTCATAGCAATACCGAGGCCTAAATGAAATAGTACCAGGCCAGGGCCCAGACACCAGGGGCTGCTTTTCTTTTTCTTACTTTGCAATTCTATTTATGTGGCAAAAGAGTTCAATGGAGCAGCCAATCCTACTAAGGAAACTAAGGAAAATAAGGATAGAAAATCCTATGTTTCTTCTCGGGTTTTTTGCAGTAGATAAAAAAATTTTAAAATTTTAAAAAATGGTAGACCAGTTGCTTTGGGAAATCCTGAAACATTTATATTTGTTACTTTTTAAGTGTCTTGATCTCTCCCCTTAGTAATTTGCAGCAAAAACTTGAAAATGTGGACACCTGGGTGGCTCAGTGGTTAAGCATCTGCCTTTGGCTCAGGGTGTGATCCTGGGGTCCCAGGATCAAGTCCCACCTTGGGCTCCCTGCAGGGAGCTTGCTTCTCCTTCTGCCTATGATTCTGCCTCCCTGTGGGTCTCTCATGAATAAATAAATAAAATATTTAAAAAAAAACTTGAAAATGTGAAGGTGCTGTGGCATCTACTTTACTGTTAGCACAAAAGGAGGTAACGTGGAAAGATATTCCATAAAATAGATGACAGTAACCTTAGGGAATGGACAAAGAAAACAGATGAATTGTGATTTGCATTAAAAAAAACAAGGAAAACATGGAAGGAAATCTAGGCAGAGCAGAAGCCCCTAAGGAGAAAGGCCAACTGGTTTACTATTGCAGGGTGGCTGAGGCTCTCATTCAAAAAACAGTAGTTTCTGTATTTATGTTTCTTGGGCCCTCAGCTTATCCCTCAAATGAGAACTGCCAAGTGGCTCAAATACTGTTCCAGCAGCTTCCATCTTCTTAATTCCAAATAGTTGCAGTTCAAATATTCAAAGAATACTTTCTACAGCCTTGATCAGCATGGTATAAATTTACGCTAAATTGTTTCTTGTAAAATAAATAATAAAATAAAATAAAATAAAATAAAAAATAAAAAAATAGTTTCTTGTATTCATTCAAAAAGATATTTCCAGAAAGAATGGTTTATTCCTCAGTTTTTTAATTACTCAATTTTAATACTTAATAGTTAAAAAATGCTATGCTAACATTACATGCTAACATTCAATTAGTTCTAACCCTATACTAGAAAAGCTCTCAAACAATAAATCTAAAGGTACCTTTTAAAAATAAATATTCCTTCATGATTCTGACATGAAGGAAATTGCTAGTAGTTTAGTGGTGAACAATTTGTATACTCTGAATTTCTAGTGTATCATATTTAAAAAGGTAATGAGCTTGATCATTAAAATCATCATTTTCTGAAGTTTCAAATTCAACTATCAGGGATAACATATGGACAGGCCAGTGAATTATTTCTGCTGTCAGGAAATGTAAAATGTAATAATATTTTATTGTTTTTCACTGTACGTGATAGAGGCTTTGAGTATTTAAGGAGAATTGGTTCTAAGACATCACAAATGGAGCCACTTACGTAAGACAGAACTAGAGCTGGAAGTATGACCTAAGGATAAATCTCAAGATCAAAACCGCTTCAGGAAAATTATATTTTGTACTTTTATGCAGTCAAATCTGTCAATCTTCCTTTGATGGTTTTTGACAATCCAATATTAAATAAAAATTTCCCATATTTTTTCTAGTACTGTATGATTGCTGTATAATTTCATTTCTAAAAAAATTAAATATTTTAAACCTTTGAAATTTACTTTGGCATATAGAAAAATGATAGTATTTTTAAGTGAGGAAGAGGAATACGTACATACAACATGCACATGTACTGGTGTGTGTCTGTTTTCAGATTTATTTATCCATTTTGGAGAGGGAGCGAGAGAGCATGGGCAAGAGGAACAGAGGGAATGGGAGACAGAAACTCAAGGAAACTCTGCACAGAGCACAGAGCCCAATGCGGGGCTTGATCCATGACCCTGAGATCATGACCTGAGCTGAAATCAAGAGCTGCTTAACCGACTGTACCATCCAGGTGCCCCCATGCTAGTGTATTTAATGCATGTCTCCACAAAGGTACATAAGAAATTAGCAGTTCCTCTGGAAACAGAACATAAGGACAGAAGTCAGAAGAAAATATTTTTAATCTAGCCCATTTTTGATAATACTATGTGTATTTAAATAAATGTTTGCTTTATGTAAAAATAACATACTAAGGCCTCTACCTAAGATAAAGAAAAGGTTCCAGTAGTAAAGTTATAGGGGGGAATCCAAAACAGGTTAAACCTCTGAGGAGTATTAACTTGGACAGAGGGAAAAGAATGTTGACAGTTTTCTGGACACCATGGTTTATGACAAATAGAAGACTGAACATTCTCCACTCCAGGTGGCTATGGAGGAAATGGTGAAATTAAGGAAGAACTATGATCCAGTTTAGAATAGTAAATGTAAGGATTGAAATGCTCTACAAAATATCTGAGATCTATACTATATTATAGTCGAGTATGAACTACAAAAAGGTAGAATAGGGAAGGTAGGCAGTCGCAAAAGAATTCAGAAGAAATCCAGTACTCATCATCAATCTCTGCTTCTTCATGTCCCATATTTCAATAAACCACTAACGCTGTCCGTTTTACTTTCTAAGTATTTCTTGAATCACTCACTTTTCAAGGGACATTCATGTCTCTCCTTGACTAATAAAACAGCTTCCTAAATGATGATTCTGTGTCCATATCAATCCTCCTGAAATTCATTTGTACATTGTAAACAGAGTAATGTTTTCGAAATGCAAACCGGATCACTACGCTAGTTGAAAGTCATTAAATGGCTCCCTATCAGAGTTAAGGTAAAGAGCAAATTTGTTAATAGTGTAATGGACACAGGTTCAACTCAAAATGTGTGCACTACTCAACTTTCCAGCCTCATCTTCTGTCATCGTCCCCATCCCTCTCAACTCCCCACCACAAAAATCTACAAGCATTCGTGCAGTCCCTCTAACCACAGATACTTCACATATGCTGAGCAACTTGCCTCTAGAAATCTTTGGAAATCTTGCAGATTTCAGCTCAATATCAACTTTCTGCAAAAAGTCCTGATGGGTCAGGAGTAGTCTTGATTACAGCCTCTTGATGTACTAGGCAGCTCTTCTTCACAGAAATTAAAAACATTCATTGTACTTTTCTACATAGTTATGTGCATAATGATTCTTTCCACTGCTATTTAGAACCCATGGAGGATAAAAACTGCCATGTATTCATAGAATGCTCACTGTGCACTTTTCTGGGTAAACAAAAAATGAATGAACAAATGAATGAATGAACTGAAGAGAGCAAGGAGGAAGGGAACATAACAATGAGCAAATGAGAGCCCTCCAGGAGATGGCTCACTAGAAGATGAGTTGGCATTTTGTTGACAAAAATGACAAGGATAGAGCTACATTTGGATTGCTGAACTTTGACATGTCAAGACTGAGGGTATCCAAGAAAAAGAGTCAATCACCTCTGACCTATTTACTATGATGAAAATGACAAACATTTCTGAGTTTCTTTCTTCTGTTCTAGATAGTAACCTTGGGTAGTCAATTTGTTCAAAATATACATTTCTGACACTTTCAGCAAAGATTTCCCTATTATGTCTATAGACAGATTTCTAGAGTTACAATCCCAATTTAATACTATCTTTGTATAATTTGATCTATAACAAAGCAATTTCCATTTGTAAACCTTATCGACCTGATAAAAACAAATTCTTTGTAATGAAGCTAAATAATTATCTAATTCAAAGGGGAAAAGGAAAGCAAGTGATCTAAGCTAAATTTTATTAATAGGAAGCAAAATAAACTCTAAGTATTTGTATGCCTAAACACTATTCCAGTTATGCTTAAAATTAAGGGGACAAATTATGTTTGGATTTGTTTCAATGTATATATTTTCTACTTCATATATATCTTTAATAATGAATAGAGTACAAAAGTCTTTTGAAACAGGAATAGCATACGGGCTCTCTTTCCTTAAAATATATATCATCAAATGAGGTAAAATTGTTCTCCAGTATCTGTGTGTGTGTGTATATGCATGCATGCATGTCTGTATACACACACGTACAAAGGAAGGATGTGAAAGAATGAAATCTTACATTTGTGATTTAAGACTGAAAGAATTGAAAGAATGAAATCTTACATGTATGAATTATATAATTTACACATTAGAGATAGCCTATTTTGTGCATGGATGCATGAGTGTATTACATACATGAATTTACATTTGTATAAAAGGTGTAGTTAAAAATGACTGCAGAGCAATATATAAGTGGATGATAAAATTAGTCATGATGATTAACTACCAGTTACTCATCACCTCCTACATGCTGTGCTTTGTGCTGGGTACTTAATGAATATTATCTCTAATCCTTATACCAACATTATAAGAAAAGTTAGTTACCGTTATTTTCTTTCTTTTCTTTTCTTTTTCTTTTTTCTTTTTTTTTTTTTTAGGTTTTCATTTATGTTCCAGTTAGTTAACCTATAGTGTAATACTGGTTTCAGGAATAGAATTTAGTGATTCATCATTTAGGTATAACACCCAGGGCTCATCAAGACAAGTACCCTCCTTGATGCCTATCACCCACTTAGTGCATTCACCCTCCTCCCCTCTGGTAATCAGCAGTTTGTTCCAAAGAGTGAAGAGTCTGTTTCTTAGTGTCTCTTTTTTCCCCCTTTGCTTGTTTCTTAAGTTCCACATATGAGTAAAATCATATGGTATGTGTCTTTCTCTGACTGACTTATTTCACATAGCATAATACTCTCTAGCTCCATCCAGGTCATTGCAAATATAAGATTTCATTCCTTTTGATGGTTGAGTGATATTCTGATATTCTGATATTCTGTTGTACATACTTCTTCTTTATCTCTTCATCAGTTGATGGACACTTGGGCTGTTTCCACAATTTTAGTTAACTCTATTTTCAAGTGTAGCAATTAAGAATGAGAAAGCTAAAGTGCAATTTCCAAGGTTATTACATCTAGTATATATCTGACTGAAAGCTTCCTAACATTATTAAAATTCATCAAATATGTACAAAGCAAAATAATAAGACATTAATAATAGCTTATAATATAATTACCAAGTGTTTAACTCTGCCTGTCCCTGTGGCAGGTGTTTGCAGTGCATTATGTCATGTAATTATCAAAATCACCCTATGAGGGTGATACCACTGGTACACTGAACATCTATGATAGCATTGTGCTAGGACTGGACAATTTATCTCATATTATCAAATATGTAATCTCATTATTAAATATGCAATCTGATTAACATATCAAATATATAATATGCTCCCCGGAAGAGCTAACAACCCTATTGAAATATATATGTTTGAGATGTGAATTCACACACTATACCCCTGTTTTTGTGCCCATCTATGACTCTTAAAATAATAATGGAATGAATATGATTGTTCTATTCCTTTATGTGGTAATGAGCAGGGATAGAATACCTGAAGCTCTTTAATATTGAATGGATAGTAACTATCATGGACATGGCAACCCTGAGAACACTCCATTCAGATCTGTTGGGCAATCTTCCAACAAATGTGAGGATAAACAGATTAAGGAGTCAACATGGTTAGAATCACCTAAAGATTTCATCTAACAAACTCTAGCCTCTTGTATCAAGGGCAAGTCATTCTCTTAGTTTAAAGCATGATGAGCTAATACACATGTCAAATAATGGATAAACAAAATTTCAGAGATCAATATAGATACATTTTAGTATTTTAATATTTTATTTCTTTTCAGTAAGAAGTGACCAAATGGGTAAAGTAATTGAATCACCTCTCTATAAAGAAGCACTAGTACAATGAATCTAGATTACAAACTTAGAACACAAAAAAAAATCATCCTGCAGTTATAACTGGGCCACAAGATCACACTGAGAATACTATAAAAGGGAGGCATGAAGAATTATAAAAAATCAGTATCTGTAAGATAAAGTCACATTATTTGCTTAGGAGAAACATAGCACTCTCTGACAGTGCTGTAAAGAAATTTCTCCCATGGATCTTCAATATTGTAAATATTATAAATAAATAGGACATTGAGAATTAAACTTTGTAACAAGCTTTTGATAAGATCAAAAGTATCACAAGAGTTTTCATGTCATTACTTCACTTATTCCTTTATACAATAAAGAATTAACAATTTTCTCTTTTGGGCCAGGCACACTGCTCTGGCACAGGGAGTATAGTGTCGAAGAAGACAGTGTTTGTCCTCATGGTGTTTCTCCTCCAACAGGGAGAAAGATAATGATGGAATACACATACAGAGGGAGTGAAAGTAAATTGTATGGGGGTGGAAGAGGAGGTGGTCCTTTGTAGGCACCCCTAAGGATGTAATATTGGAGAAGGGAACCTAAATAATGTGAAGCAGAAAGCCATGGAAGGTAGGACAAGGGAAACAGTTCAAGTTCAAGGTTCTCTGGTGGGAAAGAGTCTGGAGTTCCGGAGGGGCATCAGAAGCCCATGTAGCTAGATCCTGATGAGCATGGTTCTGAGCTATAGGAGGAGAGACAGGGAGGACCAGTAGGCAGGCTACATGGCCATTGTGAGGACTTTGGCTTTACTCTGAGATGGGGAGTTATTGGCAGCTTTTGCCTAGAACCTTGGGAAAACTAATAAAATTTAAAAATTCTAAAAAATATATATTTGGCTAGTACGTAGAAAATGGACAAGAGAGAGTAGCATGAATGCATAAAAGGAGACCAATTAGGAGTCTGTTACAGTAACCCAGTTAGGCAGTGAAGTAGGTTCACACTAGCAGTATTAAGAGTATTAAATAGGCAGTGCCTGGAACATAGTGAGTACTTAACAAATGAGAGCTATCATTATCATCATTAGAGTGATTGCAGGTTTGATAGTAAAAAGGGGATGAAATTTGAAAAAGTTTTTAAGATAGAGCCCACAGAAATTTTTGACAGATTGGAGATGGATAATCAGGTGGAGAGGTCAAGAATTGCCTTGAAATTTTGGCATAAAAAACTGAGTGAATGATGTAAACTTTTCCTTTGGGGTGGGGGGAAGAACTTTGAGGCAGAATAAAGTTCTATTATTATTTGCAAAAAAGAAAAATTAGAATCATGCTTGGAAATAATATAAATACTTTATTTTATGGGATATTAGCATGTATTATTATATATTACTCTCATCTCATTCCCTGGGGACATGTAGAAACTAGGATTCTTTTGTATAGAAGAGGAAATCAAATTGGCAGGAAACATAAAAGGCTTCAAAGTCTATAAATCAGCCAACATATATTATCACAGCTAATCATGCCTTGGTAAATATTGACTATACTGTCATATTCAACTCTTATCTCTGGAGAAGGATAATACTGAATTTTCCCTGAAATTTGCTAATGAGTAACCATATCTATCATCTATCTATCTATCTATCTATCTATCTATCTATCTATCTATCATCTCTCTATCTATATATCTATCTATCTAATGTATTAATAAAGAGAAAGAGGAATAGTTATAAATTACAAAGAATAGGTTGAGAAATGAAGTGTGAAGTAACTTAAGCAATTAGGTAACCTAAGGTACCTTCCTTTTGAAGTTTTTAAAACATATGACACTTTTGTAAATAACAAATAACCAAAGTGAAGAAAAGCTCTCTACTTTCTTTTTGGATTTTCTGCTGCATAATCAAGAGGGTAAATAATTTTTATGAAGATGTACAAATGCCAGATAGTTTTAGCACCACAAATGTCACCTTTGGTGAATTGCAGGAAGCAAAATAGTTAACTAATCATAGTACAAAAAATCACCACATTGAGGTCAATTCACAACCTTCCTAGATTCAAAGTCTGGTCTTAATTAGTTCTTTTAACCTTTCTGTATAAAAATGTTTCCATTACTGTAACAGTTATTATAACCAACCTCAATTACAAGGCTGTTTTGAAATATAAATAAATAATTAGGGGGATCCCTGGGTGGCGCAGCGGTTTGGCGCCTGCCTTTGGCCCAGGGCGCGATCCTGGAGACCCGGGATCCAATCCCACATCGGGCTCCCGGTGCATGGAGCCTGCTTCTCCCTCTGCCTGTCTCTGCCTCTCTCTCTCTCTCTGTGACTATCACAAATAAATAAAAATTTAAATAAAAAAAAATAATAATAATTATAAGATATTTTGGGGGAAAAAACCTGATCATGACTTAAAGAACAAAATAAATGTAGGTGAATATACATATGCTTTGGTTAAAAAATGAAAACATTCATTAATAGTCATCACTTTCATCATCACAGCTAAAATTAATTGAATGCCAACCAATATCAGATATTTTATATATATATATATACACACACATATATATAACTTCTAATTCTCATGACACTGAAAAATAAATATTATCTTAATTTTACACCAAAATTAATTAGCTTGTGCATTTATATTGTTGGGATATAGCAGAGCCAGGATTGAGACCCAAATGGATCTAATACTGAAATTGTGTTCTTTTCATTATAGTCCATTGTCTAAAATCCTAGGCAAAGCAGAAGAGCTAAGAAATAACAGGAAGCAAATGATTACATCACTGTCCTAAAAATAACACCCATATATGCAGTTATAGTACAGATTCACTACTAACACAGTTCAATGTATGGTGAAAGAACTGAATGACATTGTGAATGCCATGAAAGATCTCTGACATCAGGGGACATGGTGTGACTGAGGTCATAGCAACTGGATGCTAAGGAACTGGATACTGAGTTGCCTTAAAAAGAAGAGTAGTATTCATGGAAGAAATGCAGAGAATAGAAAATGCCTTTCCAGCAATTGAAAACTGGCAGATTAATAAAAATAGTCATGAGTCATAGCACGCTTTCAGATAAGAATCAAATTGATCTTGTCTGAGATCCAAACTAATATTTTATAGCACTTGACAATTTACACACACTTTCATATGTGTGCGTGTGTAGAAATATATGCACATGTGTACGATATATTTGTTCTGCATTAAACTGGAAAAGCAACCATGGAGAAAATAAACTGGAGGCAGAACCCAATCCATGTCCCCTCACTCCAAAATTAATGTACGGAATTAATGGAGATGTAATCATGCAGGATTTTCAGCTGTCTACTTCATGGTCAAAGCATTTCCTCATCTCCATCTTCACTGCGATTTCCTCTCAATTCCTGAATACATTACTCAAAGCCATTCACAAGGCAGACCCAGTCCATCTTTCATTCACACCATAAATCTGACCATTCCTCTAAACACACATGCATGGATCCTATGTACCTGAGTCTTTAACCATGTTCCTCCTAGTTTCAGGTATAATCTATCTCCTAAAAAGCTACTACTCCATTAGATCCAACTAATTGAACTTTATCAGATACCATATTCTTTAGGGGGGAAAAAAAAAGCATAAAGAAACAGAGTGGTAGTCTGAATAATGTCCCTGCTCAAATCTCTGCAAATATGTTGCTTTACATGGTGGAAGGCTGGGGTGGAGATGTGATTTTGGAAGAGGTGATGAAAGGTAAGGACCTAGGGAATAATATCCTGAATTCTCCTAGTAAACCTAATCTAATCTCATAAATCCTAAAATGTCCCAGAGTTAGGCAGAAGAATAAAGTGCAAAAACTGAAAGAGAGGCAGAAAATACTCAAATTATGAGAGGGACTGGATCCACTATTACTTGCTTTGAAGATGGAGCAAAAGAGCCACTAGCCAAGGACTGTGGGTGGCCTCAAAAAGCTGGATAAAACCCTCCAGCTGACAGCCAGCAAGGAAATAGGAAGCTGTGCCCTACAACCATGAGGAGGTGAATTCTAACAACAGCCTGAATGAGCAAAGAAACATTTCTCCTAGAGCCTCTGGAAAGAAATGAATGCATCCCTCACACAGTGTGATATTCCACTCAGTGAGACGTGAGTCACAATTCTGACCTACAGAGCTATGAGATAATAAAAACATGTCCTTTAAAGCCACTAAATTTGTGGCATTTTGTCATGGCAACCACATAAAACCAATATGGTGAGGCATGGATGTTGTAATTAGGCAGATCTGAGTGTGCATTCCACTTACCTTTATGCAATTTGGTAAGTCATGCTTACATTAAATTATATCATTTGTAAAAAGAAGATAATCTTTCGAAAAAATGCATCTAAACTTCCAAACAGGGCCCTGGTTGCACCATACATCTATCAAAAAATAATGGCTATCATTATTAATATTATTACTAACATAATGGATAGTATTACTATTTTAATTAATATTGCTTTTGGGGGATCTTCATAACACTTATGTTTATCACAGTACTACTGCATATAGTATGATTTAAAAAAATAACTGTGGGGATCCCTGGGTGGCTCAGCGGTTTGGCGCCGGCCTTTGGCCCGGGGCGTGATCTTGGAGACCCGGGATCGAGTCCCATGTCAGGCTCCTGGCATGGAGTCTGCTTCTCCCTCTGCCTGTGTCTCTGCCTCTCTCTCTCTCTCTCTATGTCTATCATGAATAAATAAATAAATAAATCTAAAAAAAAATAAACAAAAATAAAAAAATAACTTCCTTTACAAAGATGTCTCTCCTATTAAACTCTAAGCTCCTTACAAAAAAAAAAAAAAAAAAAAGAAGGAAGAAGCCTATGGCATTCATCTTTGCATCTCTAGAGCTTGGAATATTATTATATATAAGCATACACTCTATAAATGCATGTTGAATTGAAAAACAAAGTGGCATACCCATCTGAGAAGTTTGAACTTTATCTTTCAGCATAGGAAATATTGAGAAATTCTCAGCAGGGGGGTGATGTGGTCAAAATATTGTTCTAAGTTTAATCTTTTAAAACTGAAAAATGAATTGAAATTGGGAATGACTGGAGGCAGGAAGACTAGTTGGATTCAATTAGTTTCTTTTATTTGAGATTTGACACATTAGAAAACTGGCAGAGATTGAAGTCACTTAAGGCTCTATTTTTAACTCTGAGGAGACAAAGGGCTAAAACTCATTAAAAATATCAAGTCCAATATTCTTTCTACCATGCGGTACTACTACTCCTGGTTTACAGTCTGGTGGGGAACTTAATGCAGAAACCTACGAAGCAATATCACCTGCCAGACAGTATCCACTTTCCAATGTATAATGGAAAATTAATGATGGGCAGCCTCCTCTGCTCTAGCTTAATAATTTCCAAGGAAGCACTGATTCAGAGGGCTGAAGCTTGACATAAAATCATGCAATGCTACTCCTGTGATTCTATGCCCATAGTAGTTTCCGGTTACATTAGGTCTCATAAGACTCAATAATATTAAGAATCATGAAGAACTAAGTATAATTACTGGTGGCAGTAGCTCTGGGTAGGGATCATTCAGCTTAACAGGATTCTTTGAATCAAAGAGACACACCTCTCATGAACTATTGGGACTTCATCAAGATAAGAAGCTTTTGCACAGCAAAGGATACAGTCAACAAAACTCAAAGACAACCTACAGAATGGGAGAAGATATTTGCAAATGATGTATCAGATAAAGGGCTAGTTTCCAAGATCTATAAAGAACTTATTAAACTCAACACCAAAGAAACAAACAATCCAATCATGAAATGGGCAAAAGACATGAAGAGAAATCTCACAGAGGAAGACATAGACATGGCCAACATGCACATGAGAAAATGCTCTGCATCACTTGCCATCACCAGGGAAATACGAATCAAAACCACAATGAGATACCACCTCACACCAGTGAGAATGGGGAAAATTAACAAGGCAGGAAACCACAAATGTTGGAGAGGATGTGGAGAAAGGGGAACCCTCCTGCACTGTTGGTGGGAATGTGAACTGGTGCAGCCACTGTGGAAAACTGTGTGGAGGTTCCTCCAAGAGTTAAAAATAGACCTGCCCTACGACCCAGCAATTGCACTGCTGGGGATTTACCTCAAAGATACAGATGCAATGAAACACCGGGACACCTGCACCCCGATGTTTCTAGCAGCAATGTCCACAATAGCCAAACTGTGGAAGGAGCCTCGGTGTCCATCGAAAGATGAATGGATAAAGAAGATGTGATTTATATATACAATGGAATATTATTCAGCCATTAGAAATGACAAATACCCACCATTTGCTTCGATGTGGATGGACTGGAGGGTATTATGCTGAGTGAAATGAGTCAATCGGAGAAGGACAAACATTATATGGTCTCATTCATTTGGGGAATATAAATAATAGTGAAAGGGAATAGAGGGGAAGGGAGAAGAAATGAGTAGGAAATATCAGAAAGGGAGACAGAACAAGGAAGACTCCTAACTCTGGGAAACGAACTAGGGGTGGTGGAGGGGAGGAGGGCAGGGGTGGGAGTGAATGGGTGATGGGCACTGAGGGGGGCACTTGACGGGATGAGCACTGGGTGTTATTCTGTATGTTGGCAAATTGAACACCAATAAAAAATAGATTTATTATTAAAAAAAAAGAAAAACGAAAACGAAAACGAACAAAGAGACACACCTCTCAGGAGCCAATACCAGTCCATTCTCTCAGTGCATCTGAATGGGACAAATAGACCATGGAGATTTGCACCAGGACATAGTAGGAATTCACCACTATCTATACCCAAACCTCAGTCTACAAGTCATCTAAATATTCTACTTATAGTAAGATGAACTGTCGTGTGGCATTATGATTATTTTTCAAAAACTAACAAGGATGTTAGATATTCAAACAAATAAACTAGACTATATGCTTCAAATGCATTGAGGCAAGATACAAAATAAAAATATACCGTTAAAACATAAAATTGTATTTAAATTCACTTAAGTGATAAATTCCTTTGAAACGTGGATCTTGAACTAGGGGACAATTCTTGTAGGACTTGGCATGGAAACATGTGATGTGGAAGATATGATCCTTACCTTCCAAGAGTTTAAAATCTTCCTGGTAAATTAAGACATTCATAAGCAAAACATACACAATAAAGACCAGTTTGCAAATTACTCCTCTAAGACAAGAGTTAATAGAGTACTTACTGGGGCTGGATGACTGCTGCCACCCAGTGGACACCAGCAGCTCTTAATCTGGCCAAGCCATCAATAAATCGAGTCCAAGCATTCTCAAGAAATTCCTGGAAGAGGGCTTGGGAGGTAGTCAAACCTTCTTGGTTATTGGTCAAGGGGGAGGTGAAAGGCTCTAAAGATGTGCCTGTGACCATTCTGCATAAGAAAGACATAACTGCAGAACCAGATGGCTTCTGTGTTGAATATACCATCTTCACCTAATAAGAGAAGACTTGAACCTTTCCAACTCTGTGGCTAGCACTTGAAGGGCTCCCAACCAACACAGGACTATCTGGGTACAACGTTTCACCTGGAAACCCTATGAAAGGCATTTGGTCTCCAGGAGTTTCCAAAAGCAGGCCAATATCTGTCTCTCAAGTGAATATAGCGGTAGATCTATTGGGCAAGCAAGGTGTCCAGCACTTACAGAGAACTGCCACACAGAAGCTGCTTCCCTTGGTCAGAGGCGGCAGTCAGTGTAGTCTTCAAAGAGATATTTGTAGTTCAGATGAAACCTTGGGAAATTTAAACCCCAAGAGGAATGTTGCTGAGACAGCCTGATGTCCTGCTTCCAGTGCTGTGGGCTGCTCAAGACCCCAGCCACACGGAGTATATTTTCTGGTCAACTAATACAAAGTTCCCAGACGAGGCGAATATTGTCTCTAATATCCAAGCAGTCTGATTAAGTGCTGGACTTCCTTTTTGATATTGAGGGCCATAGGGCCAAGTAAATTCTCCTTTCCTGTCTCAGAGATCAATCTTTGAGCCTCAAACTTATGGTGCTCCTTAGGATCTGACTTGGTTATCAAGAAACTGTGTATGTTAAGCAACATGCATGATGGAAGAGTGTAAGAATCTGAATGGTCATACCCAAACTGTTGTAGTTATCTCCCTTCCTGATTTCACTTCATTTCCAAAATCCTGCCAACTGAATGTTTGGCTCACACCTCTCAAGGGAACCTGATATTCAGAGAGCATAAATGCTTAATTCTATCATTTTTTGCCCCTATACCAACTGTATCTTCACTGGAATGTCAGGCTTTCTGCTCCACCTGCAGATAGTAAACCTAAGGTCCTCCCTGATTCTCCCTTTTCCTTCAAGGCTTTTAAATGAGAATACGGAGGCCCAGGGTCATATAGTAGAGAAGCATAAGGATTAATTGATTATTAAAAAAAAAAAAGCCATACCCTTGGTTTTTCCAGTAAAGGAAGATTTCTATGGAAGAATTTGGTTCTGTAGAAATACCTTCTGTTTCAACTAGTTGCATAATTGCCTGATTGGCTTGGATTACATACTTTGCTTGGTTTATGGAAGAGTCTATATTTATCTCCAGCATCCTTTGGCTCAAAATGATCACAGCCTGCTACATAGGGCCTCCTGGCACTAACAACAAATTTAGTGAAGTCCTCCATATTGTGACTGCAGCAGACCTTCAAACTTATCAGTCATTCTCTGTATGAGGAATTCATGTTCAGAGCTGTCATTCTGTCAAATGATAGAGCCAGGATGAAGCAGCTTTCACTAGCATCCTCCATGGGATTGCATGGAATTTTACTGGCCTTGGAGAAATGTCGCTGTGTTCACTATAATGTAATCACAGAAACAGAAATCCAAAGCAGCAAGCTCTCTTCAGGGCAGATGAGGACCTCACTTGAATCACAGTAACTTGAGGTATGAAGTTTTGTGTGCACTATTTGCCATTTGCCCTCTAAGAATATAACCTTTCTTACTGCTGCTTCTCATAGAGGCACCAGCCCAGGCTCTAAGAGCATTGTGGAATCTTGTTGAAAGTGGTCCTGGATTGCCCTTCTCTTTGTCTAATTATAGATCAGCATCTCAGTAGCACAGAGGCACTTTGATATTTGGTGATGGTTCACCATGTGCCACATCTGAGGCCTTCACTCAGGGCTCTACTTTTATAACCAGCAGCAAACAGAAACCAGTTTCTCTCCCCTAGGGAGAAACCAGTCACAGGAAAGCCATCCTGTAGTCATCTTGACCTACTTAACTGCCTTTGTGACTAGCTACAGGGAGTTCTCAATGTCAAGGGACAGATTGGTACACTCGGCAAGAACATGAAATGGGCTGATGGTCGACTTTATGTCCCAACAATAGATTAACACTGAAAAATAGCAGTTAAATTCTTTGTAGAATAGTAAAATTGAGTTGACAATGTCATATGATGCACACTCTAATAAAATCCACTTTTCTGGATTTTAACACTATACATTGTAAAAAAAAAAAGTTGATAAACTTTGAGATATCAAAGTAAAACCCCTAAGAATACACATCTGTAGATTTGAAATAAAGTCTTAATTTTTAGTTACTAATAAGTTGATTTAATGGCACTGCCTTTTTTTTTAATAGCACTGCTTTTTAATGAAGAATACAAAGTTAACAAAAACACTAACTCAAGAATATACAAATTGGGACCTTTGTTGGAGGCAATAATGGATCACTGCGCATGTGAGATGTGCCTATTTCACACCCTCCTCACAGGTAGTAGTCCAACCTGGGTACCTTGACTCTAAGAAACATGAAAAATAAACAAAAGCTAGAAAGGAACCTTTGTCATTTTCCCACATTTATATCATAAGACAAGTTAAACATACTCATCATCTAGGATGTTTGTTCCCAATACCTTAAACAATGCACTCTGTGTTTCAAATATTTACAATGGTATCAGTAAAAAGAACTATCTGATTCACTCAAAATGGGAACTTAGTAAATACAAAATATTTTTGCTGTATCATTTAAAACCTGCATTCCATTTCTAAGACTGTGTTTAACAATTTTACAATTCATGCATGTCTTGCACATAGTAGGCATTCTAAGTACCTGAACTACAATACGGTTCTAAAAACAATTCACAATTTTGATGAGAATCGCTCAGGTATGAATAGGTTGGTCTTGGAGCGGTCAGAATAAATGCAAAAAATTAATAAAATGAAACACAATGAATACCTGTGAAACCATCAAAAATATTTTAAGTAGTGCTGTAGACATAGAAAAATACACCTTGAGAGCTGTGCTGTTTGAGAGCAAAGACAGCTGGGGAGAATCTTATGATTTATTTAGATGTGCTTTTCAGTGCAATTCCCTACGTGGCTAAGGGCCATGATTCCAGTTTTACTATCCACATAAAGCATATATTATTTAAAGAAAGGAAGAGAGGTTAGGAAAGAAGAGAAAGGAAGAAGAGGAAGAAGTTTACTATAAAATTCTTGTTTTTGGGATGACTGGGTAGCTCAGTGGTTGAGCATCTGCCTTTGGCTCAGGGAGTGATCCCAGAGTTCTGGGATGAGTCCCACATGGAGCTCCCTGCATGGAGCCTGCTTCTCCCTCTTCCCATGTCTCTGTCTCTCTCTGTGTCTTTCATGAATAAATAAATAAAATCTTAAAAAAAAAAACCTTTATTCTTGGTTCTTTATTACTGAAATAAACAATATTAACAATCAAGAATCATGGTGACATGGTTCACAACCACATACTCATTAACTGTAGTCTTCCAATCCCCTTATATCTGTCACTTCTGGAGTTAAAGTTTTGGTGTTTGGCATGGGTTATGGTTCCTACTTCTCCAGGTACATGAAGCTTAACGCCATTTTCTGTTATGTACTCACTAAAGAGAAATAGTTCTCCTCTATAAACATGACCACCATTTACGGATTTTTCAGAGAAGGAAATGAATGGCAGTATGACTTTAACCAGGTATTTATCTGGAAGCCTCATGACTGGCTTTAGTGTATAAGACAAACTCTGAGCTGGTCTGTTAAAAAAATAAATAAATAAATAAGGGAAAAAAGAGCTCCTGAGGGCTCTTTGTGTTCCCTAAAGTCACAGTAGAACAATTCATTTATGTGACGCTTCCTTTCCTATTTCTTTAATATCAGTGGCCTCTGGACTATGCAACTCACTTGACAAGGCAGCTTAGGAAAGTGCTCCTACCCCGACAATGGATTGTAGAAAAAAGTCAGGAGCTATTTTCAGAAGACACTGGAATTAAGAAAACTTAGGTAGGGGCACCTGGGTGGCTTAGTTGGTTAAGTGCCTGACTTTTCAGCTCAGACCATGATCTTGGGGTCCTGGGATCAAGCCTCACTTCAGGCCCCCTGCTCAGCAGGGCCTATGCTTCTTCATCTCCCTCTGTGCCTCCCCTCTGATCATTCTCTCTCTCTCTCAAATAAATAAAAACCTTAAAAGAAAGAAAATGTATGTAAAACTGACCCCCCCCCCTTTTTTTTTACGATAGTCACACAGAGAGAGAGAGAAGAGGCAGAGACACAGGCAGAGGGAGAAGCAGGCTCCATGCTGGGAGCCCCACATGGGACTCGATCCCAGGTCTCCAGGATCGCACCCTGAGCCAAAGGCAGGCGCCAAACCGCTGCGCCACCCAGGGATCCCCCAAAACTGACACTTTTTAAAAACTGATTAAGAGGTACATCCTCAGGACTCCTGGATGGCTCAGTGGTGGAGCATCTGCTTTCAACTCAGGGCGGGATCCAGATCCCTGAGTTCCTGGATCCAGTCCCACATTCAGCTCCCAGCAGGGAGCACGCTTCTTCCTCTGCCTATGTCTCTGCCTCTCTCTGTGTCTCTCATGAATAAACAAATAAAATCTTAAAAAAAAAAAAAGAGGTACATCCTAGTAGCACCTATTGTGATAATTTTAATAGGCTGTATTTTCAGCTTAAAATGTTTTCAAGTTTCCCTTGTGATTTCTTTTTTGATGACTGATTTATTTGGAAGACTCTGCCTTAATTTTGTGTATCTGAAATATTCCAGATATGATAACATTAATGCCTAAGTAAATTTATTATGTTTAAAGAACATAATATATGATTTTGGTGATTATTTGTCTAATTTCTATTCGTTTAAATTTATTGAGACAAGCTTTAGGTTCAACATCTAGTTGAATGTTCTTTGAACACTTGAAGTCAGGGTTTTTGCTATAGCTGCACATAAGTTTCCTATTGCCATGTTATAAATTTCCTCAAGTTTGGCACCTTACACGATATCCATTTATGATCTCAAATTCTGGTTGTTAGAAGTCTGGATAGGCTATACTGGCTTTTCTGCTTAAGGTCCCACGAGATGAAGTCAAGGTATTGATTAGGCTGAACTTCTATCTGGAAACTTGGAGAAAATTATACATGGAAGCCCATTCAGATTGTTGGCAGAGTCCAAATACTTGCAACTGTAGGTATAAGATCCCAGTTTCCTTGTTGTTATCCAGGCATTGCTCTTCTGCTCCTATAAGCCACCTGCACTCCTTTCAAGTGCTCTTCATCATTCTCAGAGCCAGCAACAACTCTGCCTACCAGCCAGAAAAATGGTTCTACTTTACCTTTTTTTTTTTTAAGATTTATTTATTTACTTGAAAGAGTGCACACACAAATGGCAATGGTGGCTGGAGTGGCAGAGGGAGAGGGAGAGAGAAACTCAAGCCGACTCCATGCTGAGCATGGAGCCCGATGCGGGGCTCAATCTCCTGATCCTGAGATCATACCTGAGCTGAAACCAAGAGCCAGATGCTTTAACTGACTATGCCACTCAGGTGCCCCTAAAATTGCTCTACTTTGAAGGGCTCACTTAGGCAGGACTCTAGAGGCTAATCTCCTTATCCTAAGGTTAAACTGACTTGAGACTTACATGATGTAGACAAAACACCTGGATTAGTGTTTGAGTAAACAGGGGACAGGAATCTTGATGGGGGTGGGAAGGTATCAATAGAATTCCTCCAGTGAGACACTGGGTCAAGTGTCCCAAAGATGTAAATTATAACAGTACAGTTGTTAATGATTTTTTCAAATCTAGACTTTGCTCTCTTCTTGTTCCCTCGAATACTGAGAACAAAACACTAAAATTTAGTATATTTTAATTTTTTTTACTTCTCCTTTTAGTTGTCAGTTTTTCACGTGTTTTCATGTATTTTGGATCCTAGCTATTGATTGCATATACTTTTAGTAATGTATGACAAGTTGACCCTTTTATAATACATCATTTTTCCTGGTAATACTTTTTTTTTAAGATTTTATGTTTTCATTCATGAGAGACACACAGAGAGAGGCAGAGACATAGGCAGAAGAAGAACCAGGCTTCCTGTGGGGAACTCGATACATGACTGGATCCCAAGACCCCAGGATCAGGCCCTGGGCTGAAGTCAGATGCTCAACCACTGAGCCAGTCAGGTGCCACTCCTGGTACTACTTTTTGTTTTTAAAATCTATGTGCGTGAACTTATTATACCTACTCCAATTTCTCATTGTTTGCATTCCATATCCTTTTCTCTCTTTACAAAAAGAAAAAAGCTTTTTTTTTTTTTTTAAGATTTATTTATTTGGGACAACTAGGTGGCTTAGAGGTTAAGCATCTGCCCTCAGCTCAGGGCCTGATCCTGGAGTCCCAGGATTGAGTCCCACATCAAGCTCCCCATATGGAACCTGCTTTTCCTCCCTCTGCCTATGTCGCTGCCTCTCTCTGTGTGTCTCTCATGAATAAATAAATAAAATCTTTAAAAAATAATAAAATAAAGATGTATTTATTTTAGAGAGACAGTGTGTTAGCAAATACAGGGAAGAAGTAGAGGGAGAGAATCATAAGCAGATTGCCCACTGAGTGGAGAGCCCAACACTGGCTAGATCTCAGGACCTAAGACATCATGACTTGAGCCAAAATCAGCCACCTATGGGCCCCTTTTTCATTTGTTTTTAAAGTAGGTTTTTTTTATAGCAGTATGCTGTTGAATAGTGCTTTTTAATCTAATACTTGCCTTTTGAATGAAGTGTTTAGGGTATTTGTGATTATACTTAAGTCTCCCTTATTAGTAATTGTTTTCTATTTGCTCTATGCATTGTTTGCTCACTTTCATATATTCCTTCATTTATATTTTTACATTATGCAAGCATTATTTTGCATTTTATATCTTGCACTGATTTTCTAATGGTTCCATCTGTCCTTCATTCCTCCTTCTTCCTCTTTTTTTAGCTCCTTTTGAGTATTTGTAATAATTCACTTTATCACTCTACTGGCTTATTAATGTACTGTTTTTAAATTTTATTTTAGGGGATTACTCTTTGATTTAAAAAATCCATCTTTAACTTATAATAGTCTACACTCAGATACTCTTATTTCTGTTAATGAACATAAGTAAGAACCTTACAAAAGTAGACTTCATTATTCACGCTCTCCCTGTGATTGTGTTGTCACATATTTTCCTACTTTATTATTGCTTTGATGAATTCATTACAATACATTGTAAATATTATTCCTTTAAACAATTATCTTTTAAAGTTTTTTTAAATGAGAAAATTATGCTATATTAATCCACATATTTAACTTTTTGGCGTTCTTCATTTCTTATTTACATCTGAGTTTCTGGATGACATAAGTTCCTTCACCTGTAGAAATCCCATCAGCAATTCTTTAGGCACATGTAGGGTGATGAAGAATTCCCCCAAACTTAAAAAAAAAGTTCCACTTTCAGTTTGAAGGCTAATTTTACAATTCTCTTTTCACACAGAAGTTTGATTACTTATGTCTTAGAATTTTTTTTTTTTTAATTTACACTGGTGCTAAGATTTTGTGTCAGTAGGTACAGAATATACAGTATCAACTATGTAGAAATTGTAGATACTTCTTCAAATTATTTTCTAGTCTCCATTTCATTCTAGGATTCAAACTAGCAGTATTTTAATTCATTTGATATTTTCTTGCAGGTCACTAAAGCTGTTTATTTTTTAAATTTTTTCTCTCTTTGCTTTAATTTAGATTATTCCTATTGCTTTGTCTTCAAGTTCACTGATCTTATGTTCCACACTGTCAACCCTCTGCTAAGTCTACCTACTGAATTTATTTCATAATATTTTTCATCTCTATAAATTCCATGTAGTTTTTCTATATATCTTCCATTTTCCCATGTTCATATTTTTCTTTAAAACATTGAGTGAATTAATAATTTCTAAATCTCATTCTCTATTAATAATTCTATTATCTCTGTATTTTTTTGGTTTCTATTGATTAATTTTTACTACCATTCTTGTGTGTTTGTATATCAGCCATATCTAGCAAGCTTTTTAATAATTTTTTAAGATTTTATTTATTTATTCATGAGAGACATAAAGAGAGAGGCAGAAACATAGGCAGAGGTAGAAGCAGACTCTGTGCAGGAAGCCAGTTGTGAGACTCGATCCTGGGACTCTGGGATCATACCCTGAGTCAAAGGTAGATGCTCAACCACTGAGCCACCGAGGCATCCCTAACAAGTTGTTTTTTTTTTTTTAATATTTTCAGGAGAGAGAAAGAGAGGTAGAGACATAGGCAAAGAGAGAAGCAGGCTCCTCACAGGGAGCCTGATGTGGGACTTCATTGCCACATCCGGGATCATGCCCTGAGCCAAAGGCAGACACTCAACTGCTGAGCCACCCAGGTGTCCCCATATCTAGCAAGTTCTGATGGAATGATGGAGATTGAAAATGTAACTTTACTGAGTGTCTCATTGTTTCTTTCATTTAAAGAGTCTGGTCTTGAGAAGGACATCAGCAAGATGTTAAAATAGGAAGTCATAGCTCTGTCAGTGCATGGAAAAAATAAACCAATTTACCACCAATAGATGGGCTAAAATATCCTTATGAAAAGTCTAGATAGAACCTAGTTGATAGAGTACTCCAGACAAACATAAAACTGACAACAGTTATGTTGAAATAGACTAAGAGTAATTTCACCTTACCTGCAGTCTCTCCCCCAAGGTGGCCCAGCTAAATACCAAAAGAGAGTGTGTCAGCTTACAATTTCCTCCCTGGAGAAAAGAGAGAGTGGAATGTGCGCCCAATATCCCAGCCACCTAGTGCACTGCCTGAGAGACTAGGTTCTATCTCACATAACATAGGGCACTGATGAAACCAGCTTAGTTTTGATAGCTGGAGGCAACAAAGAATAAGCAATTATTGCTTGTGTGAAAGATTCTGTAGGGCTGGGAGAAGGTGCAAGTTTGTGGCTTCTCCCCTAGGTGATAATAAAAGATTGGAACTTATCTAACCTCCTGTCTTTCAGTGCACTACCCTAGAACCAGTTTGTGTCTCATCTTACTGAGAGTGCTAAGGGAATTAAAGGCTTGGCTGCCTAAGGAGAGCTAGGAATAAAGGAGTGGGCAGCTTACTGAACCCAGCATGGTTCTGCAAGATTGGAAGAAGGGAAAAAAGACTGTAAGATGATGCAAACCTTGAGGCTTCTCCCCCAGGAAGAAGGGAGAATGTAGAGCACGTATGCCTCTAAATTTCAACTTTTCAGTGTACAATCCTTGAGACTGGTTTCTCTCTCACTTCAACTGAAATGCTGATGGAACTAGCATGACTTGGTGTGGACAGATAAAAATAAAGAAAAATGGTCAGCATCTTATTGTGCCCAGCAAGTAAGGAGATAGTGCAAGATAAGGAGAAGGTACAGAACTCAAGCTTTTCCATAAAGAAGAAGGGAGAAGAGCAGAACATGCCTCCAATGCCCCATCCCACAGTATAGCAGGAAGACATCATAAAGAACTAGGGATTATGGGATGCTGGGAAAAAAAAGAAAAGAAAACACCCTTCTATTTAGGAATTTACACTCATATGTCCAGAGTATAATTCACTGAAAAGAATTAAGTGGCTCTTGGAATTTCAAGTTGGCCTCGCTGTTGAAGCCAGACTATAAGACTAGGAGAAGTGCCTGTTTCTTCTAATGACACCAATACTAAGCCACAATGAACATGAAGATTCTAGGAAACAGGACACAAACAAAGGAACCAAATAAATCTCCATTAAAGATTGAATAAATGGAGATCTATGAATTTCCTGACAAATAATTTGAAATAATTATCTTAAGGCAGCAAAGTGAGTTACAAGATAACATGGTCAAATGAAATTAAGAAAATAATATCTGAACAAATGAAAACATCAACAAAAAGATAGAAATTATATAAAAGAACTAAACAGAAATTTTGGAACTGAATAATTGCCTGAAAAAAATACACAGAAAGCTTCAGCAGCAAAATCGATAAGCAGGAGAATTAGCAAATTCAAAAAGAGATCATTTGAAATTATTCAGTCAGAAAAGCAAAATAAAAAATTGAAAGAGTGTGAAGAACAACAGAGGGATTTATAGGACAATAATCAAGTGAACCAACATATGCATTATGAAAGTCCTACATGGAAAGTCTAGAGAGAAAGACACAGAATGCTTATATAAAGAAACAATGGCACAAAACTTCCCCAAATCTGGGGAAACAAATGGACATCCAGATTCATGAAATCCAAAAGACTCCAAAGAAGATAAATCATGAGAAGTCTATACTGGGATACATTATAATTGAATTGTCAAAATTTAAGCACAAAGATGGGGATCCCTGGGTGGCTCAGGAGTTTAGTGCCTGTCTTTGGCCCAGGGTGGGATCCTAGAGCCCCGGGATGGAGTCCCACATCGGGCTCCCGGCATGGAGCCTGTCTCTCCCTCTGCCTGTGTCTCTGCCTCTCTCTCTATGTCTATCATAAATAAATAAAATATTTTTGGGCAGCCCCGGTGGCGCAGTGGTTTAGCGCCACCTGCAGCCCAAGGTGTGATCCTGGAGACCGGGGATTGAGTCCCACATCAGGCTCCTTGCATAGCATGGAGCCTGCTTCTCCCTCTGTCTGTGTCTCTGCATCTCTCTTTCCCTGTGTGTCTCTCATGAATAAGTAAATAAAATCTTCTAAAAAATAAACCTCATATTCTTTAAATATATATATTTTTTAAAAAAATTTAAGCACAAAGAGAATTTTGAAAGTTTTGAAAGAAAATTGTTCTTCAAATGTGAAGGATAGACAAAGACATTCACAAACCATCAAAGAGTAAGGGAATTTATCACCACCAGAACTGATTGAGGAAATACCAAAGGGAGTTCCTCAAGTTAAACTGAAAGGATAAACCACAAGAAAGCATGTGAAAGCATACAATTCACTGATAAAGGCAAATATGTAAAGGCTAATATATAGAATGCTGCAATACTGTAATGGTTGTGTGTAAATCACTTTTAATTCCAATTTAAAAGTTAAAGACAAAGTATTAAAAATAACTACTACAAAAATCTATTAATGAATGTACAATATAAAAAGATGTCAACTGTGACATTAATAACAATATTGTGTGCAATGGAGAAATAAAATTATAGATAGTTTTGCACACAGTTATCAGTTTAAAATAAACTATAATTATTATACATGTAGGTCTCATAGCATCCACAAAGAAAATACCTATAGAAGATACATACAATTTAAAAAGGAAGGAATTAGACCAAAACACTACAAAGAATCAACAAATCTTTAAGGAAGGCAGCAAAAGAAATAAGGAGGGACAAAAGAACTAAAAGTCAGAAAACAATTAAAATGGTTATAGTAAATCCTTAACTATCAATAATTACTTTATACATAAATGGTTCAGCTGTCCAATCAAAATACAAAGCTGAATGAATTTTTTAAAAAATCTGACTATATGCTGCCTTTTAAGAGACTCACTTTAGATTTAAGGACAGACATAGGCTGAAAGTAAAGCGATAGGGGAAAAAAAAAGATATTCCATGCAAACAGTAAGCAAGAGACTTATATCTACAGATAGACTTTGAGTCCTTTTGTCATAAGAGATAAAGAAGGCCATTATAAAATGATAAAAGGGACAGTTCTTCTGGAATATGAATATATATATAGTTATTATAAATATATAAACCCTGAACATCAAAGCACCTAAATATATAAAGCAAACATTGATGGATCTGAAGGGAGAAACAGGTTACAATACAATAATAGTAGGAGAATTCAATATCCTGTTTACAATAATGGACATATCATCTACACAGAAATTCAATATGTCAAGAGCAAACTTGATCAACTGTCTAGAGCAAATGGGCATACAGACATACATAGAATATTCCATCCAACACCAGCAGAAAATATACATTTTTCTCAAGTGTACATGGAACATTCTCCAGGATAGATCACATGTTAGGTCATAAAACAAGTCCTAACAAATATAAAAGATAAAATCTGTATCAAGTATCTTTTCTGACCACAATGGACTTACCTAGAGATTAATATAAGAAAGAAAACTAGAAAATTCTCAATATGTAGAATTTAAAACATTCTTGAATAGTGGGACAAAGAGGAAATTAAAAAGAAAATTAAATATCTCAAAACAAATGAAAATATACTAAAATTTAGGATGTAGCAAAGTAAGAACTGAGTGAGAAATTTATAAGTGACAGTCAGCTATAGTGAAACAAAACAAAAATCCAAAACTTCACCTCACACTTCAAGAATTTAAAAAATAAAGATCAGAATAAGCAGAATGTAATAGAACAGAAATAAATAGAGACTAGAAAGACAGTAGGGTCAAAAAAACTAAGAGTTGTTTCTTGTTTTTTGTTTAAAGATAAATTAAATTGACAAACATTTGCTAGACTAACGAAGTAAAAGAAAAACCCAAAATCAGATATGAAAGATGAGACATTACAACAAATATAAGAGAAATACAAAGGATCACAAGACTACTAAGAACAATGATACAACAATAAATTGGATAATCTACAAGAAATGGATAAATTCCTCGAAACATATAACTTACTAAGACTAAATTATAGAGAAATAGAAAATCTGAACAAATTACTGGTAAGGACATTGAATCAGTAGGCAAAAACCTCCAACAAACAAAAGCCCAGGACAAGTAGGCTTCATTGGTGCTTTCTATCAAATACTTGAGTAATTCTCACCAGTCCTTTTCAAGGTCTTCCAAAAAACTAAATTGGAGAGACTATTTACAAACTCATTTTATGAGGCCACCGTTACCCTGACACCAAAACCAGGCAAAGATACTAAAAGAATAGACAACTATAAGTCAATATACCCAATGAATATAAATGTAAAAATTCTCAACAAAATACTAGCAAATCAAATTCAGGAGCAGATTAAAAAGATAATACACCATTCCTCAAGTGGAGATTATCCCTGCAATGCAGCAGTGGTTCAAATTATGCAAATAAATTAATGTGATATTCCACATTAACAGAATGGAAGATAAAAATCAGATGATCACCTATTCAAAAGAGAAGAAAATCATCTGACAAAATTCAACATCCATTCATGATAAAAACTCTGAACAAATAGAGGAACATAACTCAAATTCATGGAGGATATGTGAAAAGCTTTCCACTAACATCATACTCAAGGGTGAAAAACTTAAAGCTTTCCTTTCCTCTAACCCTGCTTCCACCATTTCTATTCAACACATACATCTGTTTTCAAATGACATGATCTTACATGTAGAAAACTCTAAAGACTCTACAAATAAAAACTGTTATAATAGATTCAGAACAGTATACAAAATCAACAAAAATTACTTGTGTTTCTACAGTCTAACAACAAAGTCTCTGAAAAGAAAACAAAGAAACAATCTCATTTACAGTAGTATCAAAGAGCATTAAATACTTAGGAATAAATAATCTTAACAAAGGAGGTGATTAACTTATATAATGAACAATATAAAACACCCATGAAGGAAATTTAAAAAGGCACAAATAAATGGAAAGAACCCTCTTGTTCATGGACTGGAAGAATTTATATTATTAAAATGTCCATACTACCAAAGGAACCTACTGATTTCATGTAATACTTACTAAAATCCAAATGTTATTTTTCCCAACAAAATCAATCCTAAATTAAAATGCAACCACAAAAGATTCTAATTAGTGAAAGCAATATTGAAAAAGAGGAACAAAGCTGATAGTACCATATTTTCTGATTTTAAAAAAATTTACAAATGTACAGTAATAAAAACAGCATGATCCAGACATAAAGGCAAACATAGAGACCAACAGAACACAACAGAGAGCCTCAAAATAAACTCTTGCTTGATGTGGGGTTATCATAAATCTTCAAACTATAAAAACTACAGTATCTGTGAAGTATAATGCAATGAAGCAGTCTAAGACACTATATGCCTGTAGTCTTAATTACAAGAGATGACAACGGACACAGTTACCATTATATACCATTTAAACAAAGGATTATTCAAAAATAAAGATTTCTTTTTCCTGGGGAAGAAAAAAATGTATAGTGCTACATGTCTCTGCATCCTTTAAAAAAAAAAGATTTTATTTATTTATTCATGAGAGACACACATAAAGAGAGAGAGAGAGAGAGAAAGGCAGAGACACAGGCAGAGGGAGAAGCAGGCTCCATGAAGGGAGCCCAACGTGTGGGACTCAATCCTGGGTCTCCAGGATCACACCCTGGGCTAAAGGCATGCTAAACTGCTGAGCCATCAGGGCTGCCCATGTCTCTGCATCCTATTTCAATCCCATAATCATTAACATACACTTAAATATTATTTAGGAAGATAATTAGGTGTAAAAATATCTGATCCCTAAAATCCACATTATTTATCTGCATTTACCAGTGTATATGAGGCTTCTTAGCTGCTTCTTCCACTTCTCAATAAAATTAGCCCACATGAATTAGAAATAACTACTTCTGTGAAGCACAATGATCCCTCGTGAATAGTTCAAAAAAAGGAAATAACATAATATTAATTATGTGCCTTGTTTTGTTTTTACCCCTTGTCGCACTAACTTTATATTAGTGTCTTTAAGACTTCAGCATGAGTCAGCTCTTGTTTTTGTATCTATTGTAAAATGTTCATCTTTACATCTTTATATTCAATTCTCTCAACATTACTGTGTGCCCATTTCTTTATTTTTCATTTTCAGATTATGCTAATTTTTATGTTCACGCACACTTTTCTGGCAAAAGAATTAACTCTAAATTGTGATGATGCTCCCATGCTATTGCACTTAGTAAGATGAGGAGCCAGGTAGTAAGTGCAATGCTTTGCTATCAAGCTCATTTTAACCATCCCTGCAACACTGACCTAGGCCTAGTGTTTTTCCAGGACAATATTAAGCACAGTGGTTAGAAACACCAAACATTCTATTTAAAAAACTGGATTTCTCTAGCATCTTGACAACTGCAACAAGAATTATTTTTGAGTACAGCATCTTATTTACATTAGCCCTAAATATTTCTAATGGTTATTTTTAATGTTGCCATGTCTGTTATGAGATTAAAGCATATGACTACATTTCAGTGGTTATGCCACACAGCCCTAAATGGATGTAAAATATTTGCTTGATGGCCTCACTGAAAGGCTCAATTCATTTTGAAAAATAAAAGAAAATAGCTATAAAATTTGGCTGTCTCTTGAGTCTCTGGTAATTAAATCCCCATGCATATGTTTTGTGTGGAGTGTTGGCTGTTTTCAGCTATTCTTGTGGCTTTCACTTCAGACCTCCAATTTTTTTTCTGTCCTTTCAGCTTGGCATGCCTTCATTAGGCAAATAACCCACTCAAAACAACTGTTTGGTAAGTGTGTTTACGCTTCTGTCATCTGTTAAAGGTCAATGTTTACCAAATTGTTCGATCTTTTTTTTTAATTTGTTCAACTTCTTCTTACATCTGTGTGCCTTATATACAGAGTAAGTCTGTCAGCAAGAAGCTACACAAAAGAGACTGTCATGAAGGTAGTGGCATTAGCAAAGGTTATTGTTTGTTTTGTTTTGTTGTGGAATATGATTGGAGGCGAATTGTGGCTTTTGCATCCACCCTACTCTTTTCATCTGTTCAACAATCACTAAAATGTCATTAGTAAAACTGTAATTTACCAGGTCTTTTAAGGACTGATAAAGGTACATTTTCTAGCAACGGTGGCATAGTTATTCCTACTTTTCTCCTCCTTTACTCCTCTCACCACCATTCTGATGGGACTGGTACATGTCTGTTATGATGTAACCAAGACAGCTCCAATCTAGTTGTCTAAAAAGCATCCATATTTCTGGGGTCACTATTTCCTCCAGGATTAAGGAAAGAGACTAGATAAAGCATCCATCCCGTGTACTATGGAAAATCCAGAGCCCTACTCAAAATTTCTCTGGATGATAAACATTTTTAATTAATGGGCTCTCTATCCACAAAAATTTTGCCTTATCTCCCTACTAGTAAACTTGTAATACTGACTACGGACTATTTGGCTTCTTAATTCCAAATCCCAAGATTTATCTTGATTATATCCCAGGTAGACATTTTCTATGTCCAGTTGCTTCAACAATCTTTAATCAATTTCTCACTATAGTGGGTAATGATCAACTATATTCTGGCCTATTTTATTAACAAAAATTATCCAATACTTGGAATAAAACACAAAGGTTATATATTCTTTCGGTATCTATGGGGGCATTAATAAGCTCATCATAAGATTATTTAATTTTCTAGGACAATGTACCATTTTTGGAATTGCTAATTAATATTAAGGGATAAGAGTATTCAAATTGTCTATTTCTTCATGTGTGAGTTTTGGAAGATTATGACTTTTAAGAAATTGGTCCAGTTCATCTAAGTTATAAAATTTGTAGGAACAGAGTTGTTTATAATATTCTTTTATTATCCTTTGCCCATGTGATCTATAGCAAAGTTCCCTCTTTCATTTCTGATATCAGTAATTGTTGCCAAAAGATTAAGAAACATGTATTAGGTCCTATAAACAAGTTTGTTTCTGAAAGGTGGTAAGAATCTGATTATTGAAGACATCCTTTTACTTTCTGGAGAAACATGGAAAGTCCTAATGGAATTCCCCATATAAGCCTCCTGATAGGCATTCAGGTGTATCAAAGGGTCCTACTCCCTGAACCTTCTGGATAATTGAGGTTGAGGGTTTCCTGACTTTGTAAGGATTCCCACAGTAGATGAGGCAAGTTTATAGAAAGCACAAAGTTCCTAAGGGAAAGAAAGACAGAATCAAGTCCTTTATCTTAACTGCACAGCAGGTAAAAAATTTCAGGTTATTACTTCCTCAGCCCTATGCTATATGAACTCAAATAAGACAAAAGAAACTGTATTATAAAAATCAGAGAGTTATTAAAATTAAGAGACATAAATAAGAAAATGTCACCTAGGTTGTAATCATGTAAACCTTAGCAGATAAGCCAAGAATAAAGCCACTTAGCTACTCTGACATTATGCCAATGCTCTTTTACCCTCTTTCCCTATCTTCATCTCCCAAATAGACAGACAGACAGACAGACACACACACACACACACACACACACACACACCACACAGGCACACACATCTCCATCTATCACATAATATCAAATGTTATATACATCATACTATTGCACAAATCTATGAAGCCTATTTTAAACATCAAATTTTCACTTATTTTTACAATCACTTAGAAAAGGGTATCAAAACAGTGTGCTGTGAAACTATTTTTATTCATTTGTATTTTTTGTAATGCTGTGAGATCAAAAACCCTTAAGCTATTATCCTTAATTGATAAAGCCAGGAGGCATTTGAAAGCAGAGATAGATTCTTGACATTAAGGATAGTGTTTTTAAGTTCAATACTCTGTAAGATATTTCTCAAAAAGTACACACACCTGAATATATACACATACAAGTTTTATAGCATTTGTGATCATGTTTTAACAGATGCCAGTAAGTTCAGTTAAAACTTAATTCAGAAAAAATAAATAAATAAAATAAAACTTAATTCAGTTGGAAATATCTTTTTTCCCTGAACTCTTATATTTCTTTATGTTCCATAACATTAACAATAACCCTATTTTTTAGTGAGGCAATAATGAAAATTACAGAAAATAAGATATACTATAGATCTATAAGGAGAGCTACTTAGAGATAAAACATTTGGTTAATGTGCCTGCAACAAGTCCAGTATCTTAACTCATTACTGTGAAATGAAATTTAATGCAAGAATTTGTTCAGCATTCTCTCCTCCAGACTAGGTGCATTCATCTTCTGGGAAAATATGTAAATGATATTTGCATATCTTCAATCTTGAATGTAATAGTATGAAATTAGCAGTCATGTTATAATCTATATTGTATTTTTACGAATATTTTACTAAGATAAAATGGCTACAATTTCTATGTATGATATTATTTCTTCCATTAATTCTGATTTCATGTACATTAGCTCTTAAGATAAAAATGAAATAGATTCCTTTTTTTAAGATTTTATGTAGTTGTTTGAGAGACAGTGAGCACAGAGGTGGGGAGATGGAGAGGGAGAAGCAGACTCCCCTCTGAGTAGGGAACCTGATGTTGGGCTCAATCCCAGGACTCTGAGATCATGGCGTGAGCAGAAGGCAGATGCTTAATGGAGTGAGCCACCCTGGTGCCTCAAAATGGATTCTATAAAGGAAAATTTTAAACCAAATAAGAAGTAGAGTTGCAACTATTTCTTCTTTTCTTTGATATTTTGTATTTCTGTTTTTTTAAATTTTTTTCCTCAAATGGTTGACAGTGGAGAACTACTGGATAATACCCAGATTTGATATCTAAAAACCTTATAGCAAATAGGAAATTACAATATTATAATTTATATAGACATGCAATTTATATAACAATGTTAATTATTTACAACATCACTATCATGTATCCTATTTTGCCAATATAATATAAATTTACACGTGCCTTTTTTTTTTTTTCTGGGAGCTTAGAAAATAAGAAAGGCCCATTCACAGTAGACAGGAAAGAAAAAAAAAAAAGCAGAAAAATTCTTCCCAAATTATTAAAAAAAAGGTGAGCACCATTGTTGAAAATCTCTATCCCTCAAGTAAAAATCATGCAGTAAGGGTTCCCTTTACAAGAAATACAGTAGAAAAGGCCTTTTGAGGTTCATGCCCAAAGTAACAGATAATTCTGTGAGTCATAAGAATAAAAGTATAGGGACAAAATTAAAAATTTGTGCAGTGCATGGAATTAAGACATAATAAGTTGTTAGGCCATAAGAAATTTGATGCAGGGCAGCCTGGGTGGCTCAGCGGTTTAGCACTGCCTTCAGCCCAGGGTGTGATCCTGGAGACCCGGGATTGAGTCCCACGTCGGGCGCCCTGCATGGAGCCTGTTTCTCCCTCTGCCTGTGTCTCTGCCTCACTCTCTCTCTCCTCTCTGTGTATTCTAATGAATGAATAAATAAAATTTAAAAAAATAAGCTTGATACATTATATTATGGAATATGACATTCTAAGTAACTGACATTGTATACGGCTTAGGCAAGAACAAGATAGTTTTGGGTCAAAAATAAATGATATTAGATATCCACCATAAAGAACCTTTTCAAAAGAACTAGAAGATTCACAAACCATGAAATTCACAAGGGGCAAGGTAATGACTTTGCTCTCTTAGGAAATGACTCCTGTGCATAGGCCACACATGGGTGAACATGTGTAAGACCAAGGCTGTAGTAGGCTATATCTACTGACAATAGACAGTAAGCTTCTCCTATATAAATTTAGGGTCAAAATCTGAAGTAATGTCATTGTCTATATATGATGATTAAGCAAAATGAAACCCAACTATCACATGGCTTAAGTTCTCCATACTTTCTATGACATTCTGAAACCTCAAATAATTCCACTGGAATGGAAAAGGGATCTTTTTTTTTTTTTTTATTCTGTCATTCTGTCTTTCTTTTTTAATAATAAATTTATTTTTTATTGGTGTTCAATTTGCCAACATACAGAATAACACCCAGTGCTCATCCGGTCAAGTGCCTCCCTCAGTGCCCGCCACCCATTCACCCCCAACCCCGCCCTCCTCTCCTTCCACCACCCTTAGTTCCTTTCCTAGAGTTAAGAGTCTTCCTTGTTCTGTCTCCCTTTCTGATATTTCCTACCTATTTCTTCTCCCTTCCCTTCTATTCCCTTTCACTATTATTTATATTCTCCAAAAGAATGAGACCATATAATGTTTGTCCTTCTCCGATTGACTTATTTCACTCAGCATAATACCCTCCAGTTCCATCCACATCGAAGCAAATGGTGGGTATTTGTCATTTCTAATGGCTGAGTAATATTCCATTGTATACATAAACCACATCTTCTTTATCCATTCATCTTTCGATGGACACCGAGGCTCCTTCCACAGTTTGGCTATTGTGGACATTGCTGCTAGAAACATCGGGGTGCAGGTGTCCCGGTGTTTCATTGCATCTGCATCTTTGGGGTAAATCCCCAGCAGTCCAATTGCTGGGTCGTAGGGCAGGTCTATTTTAACTCTTTGAGGAACCTCCACACAGTTTTCCAGAGTGGCTGCACCATTTCACCTTCCCACCAACAGTGTAAGATGGTTCCCTTTTCTCCGCATCCTCTCCAACATTTGTGGTTTCCTGCCTTGTTAATTTTCCCCATTCTCACTGGTGTGAGGTGGTATCTCATCGTGGTTTTGATTTTGTATTTCCCTGATGGCAAGTGATGCAGAGCATTTTCTCATGTGCATGTTGGCCATGTCTATGTCTTCCTCTGTGAATTCCTCTTCATGTCTTTTGCCCATTTCATGATTGGATTGTTTGTTTCTTTGGTGTTGAGTTTAATAAGTTCTTTATAGATCTTGGAAACTAGCCCTTTATCTGATATGTCATTTGCAAATATCTTCTCCCATTCTGTAGGTTGCCTTTGAGTTTTGTTGACTGTATCTTTGCTGTGCAAAAGCTTCTTATCTTGATGAAGTCCCAATAGTTCATTTTTGCTTTTGTTTCTTTTGCCTTCGTGGATGAATCTTGCAAGAAGTTACTGTGGCCGAGTTCAAAAAGGGTGTGGCCTGTGTTCTCCTCTAGGATTTTGATGGATTCTTCTCTCACATTTAGATCTTTCATCCATTTTGAGTTTATCTTTGTGTATGGTGCAAGAGAGTGGTCTAGTTTCATTCTTCTGCATGTGGATGTCCAATTTTCCCAGCACCATTTATTGAAGAGACTGTCTTTTTTCCAATGGATAGTCTTTCCTCCTTTATCGAATATTAGTTGACCATAAAGTTCAGGGTCCACTTCTGGGTTCTCTATTCTGTTCCATTGATCTATATGTCTGTTTTTGTGCCAGGACCACACTGTTTTGATGACCACAGCTTTGTAGTACAACCTGAAATCTGGCATCATGATGCCCCCAGCTATGGTTTTCTTTTTTAAAATTCCCCTGACTATTCGGGGTATTTTCTGATTCCACACAAATCTTAAAATAATTTGTTCTAACTCTCTGAGGAAAGTCCATGGTATTTTGATAGGGATTGCATTAAACGTGTAAATTGCCCTGGGTAACATTGACATTTTCACAATATTAATTCTGACAATCCATGAGCATGGAATATTTTTCCATCTCTTTGTGTCTTCCTCAATTTCTTTCAGAAGTGTTCTATAGTTTTTAGGCTAGACATCCTTTACCTCTTTGGTTAGGTTTATTCCTAGGTATCTTATGCTTTTGGGTGCAATTGTAAATGGGATGGACTCCTTAATTTCTCTTTCTTCAGTCTCATTGTTAGTGTATAAAAATGCCACTGATTTCTGGGCATTGATTTTGTATCCTGCCATGCTGCCAAATTGCTGTATGAGTTCTAGCAATCTTGGGGTAGAGGCTTTTGGGTTTTCTATGTAGAGTATTATGTCATCAGCGAAGAGGGAGAGTTTGACTTCTTCTTTGCCATTTTGAATGCCTTTAATGTCTTTTTGTTGTCTGATTGCTGAGGCTAGGACTTCCCGTACTATTTTGAATAGCAGTGGTGAGAGTGGACATCCCTGTCTTATTCCTGATCTTAGGGGAAAGGCTCCCAGTGCTTCCCCATTGAGAATTATATTTGCTGTGGGCTTTTCGTAGATGGCTTTTAAGGTGTTGAGGAATGTTCCCTCTATCCCTACACTCTGAAGAGTTTTGATCAGGAATGGATGCTGTGTTTTGTCAAATGCTTTCTCTGCATCTAATGAGAGGATCATATGGTTTTTGGTGGAAAAGGGATCTTTGATGATAAAAGTCAATCTATGATGATAGTCTTTATTCCTCTTAATCTAAATTTTCATCATCAATAAACTCATTTTCTCACTCCTCAAAAATGAGGGCTTATTAAAGGCACTTTCAGGTGAACAAAAATTGTAAGCTTATAATCCAAAGACCCCTATTAAGGAACTCTACAAAATGTTTTCCAGGATTAAGTCAAATGATTCTAGAAAAATAATCCGAGATGTTAGAAGAGATACTAGTAAAGTAAATGCTTCGGGAAGGTAAATATTACAAAACAATGACAGCAGTAAGGTCAACTTTTGACATGAAAATATCAAAATAGAGATAAAGCACTTACGAATTCATGTAAGTGATTAGATGGAAAAATAAAATTAAATTATTTTAAATTCTAAGTAATTTTAAGAATGATGGTAAAGATATCAAATTGCATTAAACACTATGTGTGCACGTTAAAATTCTAAGGTAAAATCTAAGTTTTTTAAAAAATATTTTATTTATTCATTCATAAGAGACACACAGAGAAAGAGAGAGAGAGAGAGAGAGAGAGAGGCAGAGACACAGGCAGAGGGAGAAGCAGGCTCCCTGCACCGGGAGCCCGACGTGGGACTCAATCCCAGGACTCCAGGATCATGCCCTGGGCTGAAGGCAGGTGCTAAACCACTGAGAAACCCAGGGATAGTCTACATTAAAAGTGTGTATTTTCCAAAAGAGGTAGGGATTACAAGTAAAATAAACTTTATTTATTTATTTAGATTTTATTTCATTTATTCATGAGAGACAAAGAGAGAAAGACAGAGATACAGGTAGAGGGAGAAGTGGGCTGGCTCTGGAACACTGGGATCATGCACTGAGCCGATGGCAGATGCTCAATCACTGAGCTACCCAGGCGTCCCAGTGTAAAATAAACTTTAAAAGTCATTTTTTTAAAAGAAGAAAACTAAGAAAACTTCAAAACAAATCCTTTAACTCCCAGAGGTCTGGGAGATCTTATGATTTCATTTCATCAGAGAAGATACAATAAGTAGAGTTCAAGGTGAGAAATACTTACCAACATAAAGAGGGACGTTTTACAATGATAAAGGCTCACTTTAACCCAGAAAAATGTCAGAATCCTAAGAGTATATACATCTAATTGCACAAAGCAAAAATGGAACAGATCTAAAAGAAGAAACAAGAAAATCACAATTTTACTTGTGAATGTTACCACTACTCTTCTAGTATTGATAGAACCAGTTTAAGGATAAAAATGACTTGAATCCATTAACAAGCAAATTGCCTAGTTAACATTCATAGGACACTATGGCCAACAAGAGCAGAATACACATTATTTCCAAAGGCGTATGGAAGGGTCACTAGGACGGACCATATGCAGAGCCATAAAAAATTTAAAGAAATGAAATCAGACAGAATGTGTTGTCTGAGCATAAAAGAATTAAATTAGAAATCAGAAACAAAAAGATCTCTGGAAAATCCACCAAATATCTGAAACCAAACAACATACTTGTAAATAAGCCATGAGTCAAAATAAACACAAAGGTAATTAGAATACATTTGAATTGAATGAAAATGAAAACAGCATTTCAAAATTGAAGGGATACAACTAAAGCAGAACAAGTAAATACATAGCTTCAATGCTTCTATCAGAAATTTCAATTGTCTTAAGTTTCTATTTTAAGAAGCTACAAAAAGCAAATTTATCTCATAGAAAGTAAGGGAAGGAGGGACACCCAGGTGGCTCAGCGGTTGAGCATCTGCCTTCTCCTCAGGGAGTGATCCTGGGGTCCGGGATCGAGTCCCGCATTGGGCAGGAGAGCCTGCTTCTTGCTCTGCCTATGTCTCTGCTTCTCTCTCTCTGTCTCTCATGAATAAATAAGTAAAATATTTTTTTAAAAGGGAAGAAAATAATAAAGAGGAGATACCAGGGAAAGGCAAAATTAAAAGATGAAAAAGATTAGTCAAACTAAAAGCTGTTTCTTTGCAAATATCAATAAAATTGATCATCTTCTCCATTTACACCGATTGAAAAAATAAAAATGAGACCCAGTTTATCAACATGAGAAATGGAAAAAGGGCTATCACTACATGTTGTACAGACATTAAAAAGATAATGGGGTTTATATGAATAAGTTTACAATAATAAATTTGACAATTTTGGTGAAACAAATTCCTTCAAACAAAATGCCAAATCTCACTCAAGAAGTAACAAAAATGGTAAATAACTCTATATGTATTAATTAAATAGAACTCATAATTAACACCTTCCCACAAAGAAGATTCTAGGACAAAATTTAGCTGATGAATCATACCACACTTTTAAGGAGAAAAGCCTGACAAACAAATATATGCTCTTCCATCAAAAAGAAGAGGAAACACATTTTATGAAATCAGTATTACTATATCCCAAAAATGACAGATCGATATTGCTCATCATGAACATGGCAAGATATTCTTCAATAAATTAGTGAATAAAATCCAGTGATTCAGAAGATATAATAATGAAGATGTTTATGCCTGGAATTTGTCTGAATATTAGTATAAACAGCCATATAAACAAAATAATGAGAAAAAAGCACAAAGTTTTTTAAAAGATGCAGAAAAATATCTGCATGTATCAGAGTAAGAGCTAGATAACACATCTGGTGACAGGCTCTGTGTTCTTCCAGCTATATGAGAACACCACAGGTTCTCATTTCCATTATCCCTTTGTTTCTGCAGATCAGGATGATTTACCATGACAGCCACAGAAATACTATCTGAATTGGAGAGCATCTGCTGGTAAGGTGGTATAAAGGGAGTCTAGAAAATTCCATCCAGTAAATCTGCTTCCACTGGTAGATTGTATCTCACTATCATCAAGATCATCATGAAGTATATCTGGTAAGTCAGAGTAGAGAAATACCTTTTCTTCAATGAGGCTTTGTGAAATTCAAAACTATTAAATGTCTTTTTTCATAAATTTAATACATATTATTAAAGCTTCAGTGTAATTTTAGTTCAAGAAACAGAGATAATTTCCATTTGGTAAAATATTTAGTGCCCAGTCTTCGAGAATTTTAATTTTAGTGTGAAAAACTCATATGCATTGAGAAAGCTAAATCATTAATGTTTCCTTTTTTTTTTTAATGTTTCCTAATAAGGTATGTAATGGGAGGTATGGAAAAATAGTGTCAATTAATCCAATTAAGTTTTAAAATCTATATATCAAGTTTAGTTTTCTCATGAAATCCCTGAGGATTCTTAGGTTGACAAAATGGGGAAAAATGTGAATTTAGTTGTATTGGGAATTTATTACTGGTAATTATCAGTTATGTCATAAAACTAAGCAAATAATTGCTCAACGAGTATTTAAAAGTCTACTCAAAAAATTACATGTCAATTTTATGAACTGTGGGCTTATTAATTTGTCTATAGATTGCTGGCAATATAAAAAAAACTCAGAAATCATAGTCTACTATGTCTTGACATCACATTTAAACTATACCTTGTATTTTCTTTGAACAGAAATGCCCACAGTAACAAACTTGGCCCTAATTCATCAATAGACAAGTGATGAGTGGTAATTATTAACAGCAATAACAGAAAAACAAATATCATTAACACTTATATTTACCAGGGATCCCTGGGTGGCGCAGCGGTTTGGCGCCTGCCTTTGGCCCAGGGCACGATCCTAGAGACCCGGGATCGAATCCCACGTCGGGCTCCCGGTGCATGGAGCCTACTTCTCCCTCTGCCTGTGTCTCTGCTTCTCTCTCTCTCTCTGTGACTATCATAAATAATAAATAAAATAAAAAAAAAAGAATTTGCCAATTGCTAGTCACTCTTATAAATGCTTTACATATATCTTATTCAAGCTTCACAACAGCACTGTGGGGGTTGATTTGCTTAGTCACCCCATTTTACAGGTGAAAAATCTATGAATAGAGGGTAAAGCACCTTATTCAATGCCACATAGGTAGTAAGGAGCACAGCTGAGAGGTGATTCCAAGGTAATTTGGTATGAAAGTCCATATTCATAAATATTATGCATTTTGCTGCTTGCTTAAGGGCATGAAATGCATTTTTTAGCTCATGGACATATACTTCTTAATTTTTACTTAACAGCTAAAAATCACCAACATATGTTAATTTTTCCTTATTGTTTTAAACAATAAAATACCAAACCATCTTTTTTATTTTTTGAAGTGGCCCTCAGCTTTCTTTCCATTTTATAAGCATTAATGAAAAAGTTCTATATAGATGGCTCAAAAAATAGTGTTTGAATAATTGTTTTAAACACAGATTTTGCCTACTTTTATTTATGCCTCAACCTCAACAATATGTTATTTTTTTGTTATACTTTTTAACTATTTTGTACTAACAAAGAATCATGTTGCGAGAATTGTAGAACATGTTTTATTTTCCTTGCCTTGCCAATCTTCTCCTTCTACTTAACAAAATTTGAAAAGAGAGTCCCTCTGCTATTCTTAGTTTTTTTTCCTTGATAAATCAAGTTATACAGTCTCTTCATAAGAACAAAATGAATTCCTCCCTTTTAAAATAATATCCCTTGAATAGGATAATATATCAAACCCTTCAGCTTTAAAATCTTTTTATTCTCAATTGTTCAAGCAGTGCCCAACATCAAATAATATCCACCAACATGCTGTAGGGAAAGTAAGGTTATGGTGTCTGGAGACCTCTCTTCTGAAATTCTTTTGCCACCACATGTAATTGCTTCTTGAGGGACCCCTCAGATAAGCAGAAACTAAGTGTAATATGACTTGAAAATCCTTGTACTAACCACAGAATCATTAGCCCAGATTAATTTGGGGTAGGAATTTGAGGAAATAAAATATTTAACAGTTACAATTTGAAGGACATGAGGACAGAGGAAAGAGATCTTTAACCGCTTTGAAGAATTTTCCACTGAAACCATGAGAGACTGAAGATTTCATTTTAGGAAGCTTTGTAATTATTAATTCAAGTTCTGTAATGGTTATAAGACTGATTTTCAGGTTTTCTATTTCATACTGGTTGAGTTTTGGTAGTTTATAGCATTTAAGGAAATGGTTTCTGTATCTTCTTATAATAAGTAAATGAAACTTCTGACTTCTATCCCAAAGGTTCTCAACCATATCATGTATCAAAATAACCAATGTGTCTTAAAAAAATACATGTAGTTAGGCTGGGCCTGAGGCCATCCAACTTAATAAGGGAATATGAGGAAAGGGGTAGTGTGGCTGAATGTCTGCATTTTTACAAGGTTTTATAGGTTATTTTGGTATGTCAACAAAGTCAAGACTGTTATCATAAAGTCCGGTATACTTTTCTATGATTACAGTCTTTTCTCCCAACATCCATCCTCACCATCACAGTGAAATTCTTTCTCTGTAACAAACACTACACTAAATCAAGCTATATCATCCTAAATCTGTGTATATTTCTTATTTTTCTAAGTTGCTATTGATGAATTTTACCTTGGCATACTCTGAGAAATATCTATTATACCTACGACTGAGAATGTTGAAAGTGGGCCAACGGTAAATGCTATCAGATCCTAAACTAAGGGAAACTGTTTCTATTGAGCTGATTATTGGTTATGGCTATGGACGTTGTTATATCTTATCATAATTTTATTTTCCCTTTGGTCAGTAAGAGACTTTTAATAACAGTTTGGTCTACCTATAGAAAATGTGTAATACTATTGGACATGACCTTTTGTTGTAACTCTTACTCTACAACATATTATTTCATAGCACAGCCCACAGTTTTTCCTGTATATCTGTCCTTTGCTTCTGTTATAAAATTTCTAGCTGGATGCTTGGTTACCTAGAAAAGAGTCCATTTTCCAGAAACCCTTCCTGTGATCAGGTGACTAGATTCTCACCAATATCATGTAACCCCAAGTATGTTGTGGCAACTTCCAAAAATGGTCCTTAAATTTCTTTACTTCTTCATCCATCATTTTAACTCTCTCTCCAACCATCTCCCTACTACCATCTTTGATGATGAAGACTGAGGACTGTGACTAATTGCCTTAAATGGAGGGCAGTGAATTAGTAGAAACTTGGCTCCGTATACCCTTAAACATACACACACATATACACACACTCACTCTCTCGCCCCATAACTTTTCTATATATAGATAGATTTTATATATATATATATATATATATATATATATATATATATATATGAATGTATATATGTATGTGAATATGTATTTATGGATATGTTTCTTTAAATCACTTATGAGATAAGATGCGATACTAAATAAAAGCATAAAACTGTCTCAAAAATTTGCACAGAATTTCAGAAAATATGCTAACTAGGTTAGTGATAGCTTAAAAACAGCCTATAGCATTTGTGCTACTGGGGTTTTTACCAATCATAAATTCTTTAATGTGAACATTTATTATGAAAAATATTACATTAGAATTTTTAATTTATCTGAAAGAAACTATTATATTGTACTGTATTGTATTGTATTAATATAAATTGAAGTCTCACACCAAATGCAAAAAGCTCTATGAGAACAGGGCCCCTTTTTGTATTCTACTGAATCCTGAGTGCCTACATTAGAAACAGACACATGAAGTAGGAGCTCAACAAATCACTGTTGGAGAGGTGGTTCAAACTGGTGGCATAGAAAGATCCTGAAATCACCTCATCCTGTAGACATGACAAATCCACAGCTACATATGGAAACAGCAGTGAGGACTAGCTGAATGGCTACTCCATAAAAGAGGATAAAAAGACCATGTCAAGACAGAAAGAAGAGAGTAGACATCACACCACCAAACTCCAGTCCTGGCACAGTGAGCTACCAGCACGAGGAACCTACAAATATGGAACTCCTCCCTTTGGAACAGGAGTTTGTGCTCCACAGGAGGCACCCCAAACCTCAAAACCTGGACTACAAAACCAAGTGTCCAGAACATCTGGCTTTGAAAGCAACTGGCTCATGTCCCAGAGAACCATAAGGCTGCAGAGAATGGAGATTCTGCTCTTCAAAGATCACATGCAGGTTCACTAGCCCCAAGGCCTAGATCATATGTGAAAGAGATTCACTTACTAATCTTAAAGAGACTACAAGAGGCAAAAGCCTCGAAATGCTATCCAGAGAAAGAGGTGCTAGTGAGCATCATTTTTATCTTCTCCCTGTACCTGGTTAATGCTGGCACTGCCAGGCACAATTTTTGCACTATCATTCTGTCCAGTTCATGCCTGCCTCCATTCACAGGTGTCATGGCTCTGCCAGAGGCAAACAGTGAGCACAGCCATCCCTACTTCCACAGCCCTGAGCACCGCATGCCACCATGCCATTCTTGTAGCCCCAGCAGAGACAGTAGGTGAGTGCCTTACCCCACCATTCACACGGACTTGCCGGAGGCACACACCCTGTCTATTCCTGCCTTTAATGGTGCCCCAAAGCCAGCCTGAGCATGCAGCCCACACAAGGGATACCCCTTGAGTGCCGATTTGTGGTGGACAGGTGTGACTACATTTCTGGACCTAATGGGACTGAAACAATCAGGGACATAATTTGAGAGACAACCAAAAATAAGATTAAACAATAAGAGAGAGAGACAAACCATAAGACTCTTAATCATAGGAAACAAACTAAGTGTCACTGAAGGGGATGGCGGCAGGGGGATGGGGGTAAATGGATGATGAACATTAAGGAAGGCACATGATATAATGAGCACTGGGTGTTATAGAAGATGAATCACTGACCTCTACCTCTAAAACCAATAACGAATTATACATTAATTAATTGAATTTAAATAAAATTTAGGAAAAAAACAACAAAAAAAGAAATAGAACTATCAAAAATATAAAAAATTTTTAAAAATTGGGGCACCTGGGTGTCAGTGGTTGAGCATCTACCTTTGGCTCAGGTCGTGATTCCAGGGTTCTAGGATTGAGTCCCACATCAGGCTCCCTGCAGGGAGCTTGCTTCTCCTTCTACCTAGGTCTCTGCCTCTCACTCTGTGTCTCTCATTAATAAATAAATAAAATATTTAAAATAAATAAATAAAATTATTGGCCTCCTGCTGTGAAAAAAATCAAACCATAAGTTACATCTCCTATAGAAAGCCACCTATTAAGGAATGGGAAAAATAGCTATTTTGTCTAATACACAGAACTGAACACAGACTCAACCAAAATGAGGAAATGGGAATATGTTACAAATAAAAGAACATGATAAGACCCCAGAAAAATCCTTCAATGTAATGGAGATAAGTAATTTACTTGATAAACAGTTCAAAGTAATTGTCAAAAAATGTTCACTGACCTTGGGAGAAGGATGGCTGAACACAGAGAGAACTTCAGTAAAGAGGCAGATAATATAAGAAAGTACCAAGTGGAAATGACATAGTTACAGAATATAAAAACTAAACTGAAAAATACATAGGCGGGATTCAACAGTATATTAGATGAAGGACAAGACAGACGAGGGATCTGGAATTCAGGGCCATGGAACCCACCCAAATGAAATACAAAAAATAATTTTTTAAATATTTTATTTATTTATTCATGAGAGGCACACAGAGAGAAGCAGAGACACAAACAGAGGGAGAAGTAGGCTCCCTGTGGGAAGCCCCATGCGGGACTCAATCCCAGGACCTCAGGATCACAACCTGAGCCAAAGGCAGACACTCAACCACTGAGCCACACAGGTGTCCCAGAAATAAAATTTTAAAGGGTGAAGATAGCTTATGGGATTTATGGAATAACATCAAATGAAATAACATCACATTCTAGGGGTACCAGAAGAAGAGAAAAAGTAAAGGGCAGAAAATAAATTTGCAGAAATGATGGCCAAAAACTTTCCTAACCCAGGGAAGAAAACAGACATCCAGCTTCTGGAAGCCTAGAGGGTTTCAAATAATAAGAACCAAAAGAGACTCATGACAACATGCATTATAATTGAAAAGTCAAAAGTTAAAAATAAAAAATCTTTTAAAAAGCAAGAGAAAACAACTTGTTACATACAAGGAAACACCATAAGGTTATCAACAGATTTCTCAGCAAAAACTTTGCAAGCCAGAAGGGAAAAACACGATGTATTCAAAGTGCTGACAAGAAAAAACTTCCAACCAAGAATTCTCTACCAAGAATATTCTACAAAGAGAATTGAGAGATAAAGAATTTTCTAGACAAGCATAAGCTAAAGAAGTTCACCACCAATTAAGGAATCCTATAAGAAATTTAACAAGATGATTTTTAGCTGAAAAGAAAGGGTACTAAATTATCAATAAGAAAATATGAGAAAGTAAAAATCTCACTGGCAAAGTTAAATATATAGGAAAAGGAGTGTACTAATCACTTAAAAAACTAGTACCAAGATTAAAAAGACAAAAGTAGAAAAAATAACTCTAATAATTAGATAGGGGACACATAAAAATGTAACAACAAAAACATATTGATAGGTGGGGAGTAAAAATGCAGTTTTCAAATGAATTCAAGCTTAACTTGTCTGCTTAATTTAAAGTAGACTGGTGTGTATGTGTCCTCTTATGTGTGAGCCTCACAAAGCAAAAATCTATAATAGATATAGAAAGAATAATGAGAAAGGGATTTTAGCATAATACTACAGAAAGTCATGAAACCACAAAAGAAGAGAAGAAAGGAACATAGAGAAACTACAGAACAGCCAGGAAATAATTACCAAAATAGCGCTTCTCAGTACCATACCTATCAGTACACACCCATCGGTAATTACTTTAAAGGACTTTAATGGATTAAATTCTCCAATCAAAAGACACAGCCTGATTGGATTAAAAAACAAGACCCAACTTTATACTGCCTACAAGTGACACACATCAGATGTGAGGATATGCACAGACTGAATGGAAAGAGATAAAACAAGATGTTTCATGCAGATGGAAACCACAAGAAGAGTGGTGTAGCTCTACTTGTATCAGATAAGAGACTTTAAAACAAAGACTGTAATAAAAACAAGGAGGCACATTACATAATTAAAAGGGATCAATCCAACAAGAACGTATAATGGTGTAAACATTTATTCACACAACACAAGAGCACAAATATATGTATATATATTATATATATTATTATATATATAATATCACCAGACATAAAGGGAAAATTGAAAATACAATAATATTAAAAGACTTTAATATCCTGCTTCTATTAATGGACAGAAAATAAATAAGGACACATAAACATTGGCGTTAAATAACACATTTGACCTAAAGGACTTAACTGACATACAGAACATTACATCCCAAAGCAGGAAAATACATTATCTTCTCAAGTGCACAGGAACATACTCCAGGATATACCATATGCTTAACCACAAAACAAGCCTCAATAGATTTAGGATTGAAATCATACCAAAACAACTTTCTGACCAAAATGCTATTAAATTTGAAATCAACTATAAAGAAAAGTGGAAAAATAAAAAAAAAATATTTAGTGATTAAACAAGATGCTACTGAACAACCAATGGGTCAACAGCAGAGTTAAAGGAGAAATCAAACAATACTTTGACACAATGAAAATGGAAATACAACATACCAAATGCTACGGGATGCAGCAAAAGTAGTTATTTAGAGGAAAGTTTGTAGCAACACAGAACTGTCAAAACAAGGCAAATCTTAAATAAGCAATCTAACTATACATTTTTGGGAACTAGGAAAAGAAGAACAAAGCCTAAATTAGTAGAAGAAAGTAGAAGACAGACCCGAGTGGAAATAAGTAAAATCATGACTAAAATGACAATAGAAAAACATCAATAAAACCAAGAACTGGTTCTTTGAAAAGATAAAATTGACAAAACTTTTTCACTAAGAAAAAAAAAGAGAGAGTTCAGATCAATAAAAACAATAATAAAAGAGGAATAATTAAAACTGATATAATAAAAATATAAAGGGTCATAATAGACTACTATGCAATTACAGATGAACAAATCAGATAATTTTAAAAAATGGATAAATTCCTAGAAAGAAACCATCTTCGGAGACTAAATCATGACAAAACAGAAAATCTGAATAGAACAATTATTAGTAAGGAGCTTAAATTACTAATCAAAAAACTTTAAACAAGAAAGGTTCAGGACTAGAGATCTTCCCTGGTAAATTCTAGCAGACATAAAAGATTTAGCACCTTATCTTTCTTAAACTCTTCCAAATAACTGCAGAGGAGGGAATATCCCTAACTCATTTTATGAGGCCAGTTTTACCCTGCCACCAAAACCAGACAAGGATACCACAGACACACACAATGGTAATAAATAATAGTAATAATAATAATAAATAATCATAAGCCAATAACCCTGGAACAAAGAGGCAAAAATCTTCAACATAGTAATAGCAGAGTGAATTCATTGAGAGGCTCATATATCATAATGAAGTGGTACTTATTCTATAGATGCAAGGATGTTTCAACATCTGCAAATCAAGCAATGTGATGTGATATACCACATCAACAAAATAAAGTATAAAAATAGTGTGATCAGGGACATCTGGGTGGCTCAGCAGTTGAGCAACTGCCTTTGGCCCAGGGCGTGATCCTGGGATCTGGGATTGAGTCCCACATCTGGCTCCCTTCATGGAGCCTGCTTCTCCCTCTGCCTATGTCTCTGCCTCTCTCTCTCTCTGTCTCTCATAAATAAATAAAATCTTAAAAAAATAGTGTGATCAAAAAATAAAAAAATAAAAAATAGAGTGATCATCTCAATAAATGCAGAAAAAGCATTTGATAAACTCCAACATCATCTATGATAAAAATTCTCAATGAAGTGGGCACAGAAGAAACATATCTCAATGTAATAAAGGCTATAAATGACACCCTACAGCTAACTCCAGACTTGATGGTGAAAGGCTGAGATCTTTTCTGTTAAGATCAGTAACAAGACAAGATCCTCACCCCTTGCCACTTTCACTGAACATAGCATTTGAAGTATTAGAGCAATTAGGCAAGGAAAAGAAATAAAGACCAAATTGGAAAGAAAGAAGTAAAACTATCATCATTTGTGAAAAACATGATTTTAATATACAAAAAATCCTAAAGACTGCCCCAAAATTTTAACAGACTGTTAAAATAAAGGAATTCAGTAAAGTTGCTGGGTACAAAATCAATGTATAAAAATATGCTTGTTTTTATATACTAACAGAAAACTGTCACAAGGAGAAATTAAGAAAACAAAACAATCCCATTTACAATTGCTTCAAAAACAATAAAATGCCTAGGAATAAATTTAACCAAGGAGCTGAAGGACCTATATTCTGAAAACTAAAGACACTGATGAAATAAACTGAAGATGACACAAATAAATGGGAGATTATTCCATGCTAATGGGTTGGAAGAATTAATATATTGTAAAAATGTCCATATTACCCAACACAACATATAGGTTTGATGCAATCCCTATGCAAATTCCAATGACTTTTTTCACAGAAACAGAACAATCCTAAAATATGTATAGTACCACAAAAGATCCTCAATAGCCCAGCAATCTTGTGAAAGAAGATAAAAGATGAAGTCATCATGCTCCCTAATTTCTAACTATATTACAAAGCTATAGTAATCAATACAGTATGGTATTAGCATAAAACCTGCAGATCAATAGGACAGAACAGAAAGTCCAGCATGAACACAAGCATTTGTAGACAATTAATTTATGATATACAGGCAAGAACATGCCACAGGGAAAATATAGTCTCTTCAATAAATGGTGCTGGAAAAACTGGACAGCCACACACACAAGTAAAACTGTACCACTATTTTACATCATACATAAAAATTAACTCAAAATGAATTAGGAGAACTGAATGTAAGACCAAAAACCAGAAAACTATTAGAAGGAACCATATATGGTAAACTCCTTGGCATTGTTCTTGGTAATAAATATATATTTTTTGTTATCTGACTCCAAAGGCAATGGCAACAAAAGCAAAAAAAAAAAAAAAAAAAAGAGAGGGAGGGTGACTATATCAAACTAAAAAGTTTCTGCAAAGTGAAAGAAACCATCAACAAAATAGAAAGGGAACCTACTGAATGGGAGAAGATATTTGCAAATCAAATATCTAATGGGTTAATATCTGAAATATATAAGGAACTCATATAGCTAAACAATAGGAAAACAATTCACTTAAAAATGAGCAGAGGATCTTAATAGATATTTTTCCAAAGATACACAGATGATCAACAGACACATGAAAAGATGCTCCACATTAGTAATCATCAAGTAAATACAAATCAAATCCACAATGAGATATCATATCATACTTGTGAGAATGGCTATTTTCAAAAAGACAAGAAATAACAAATGTTGGTGCAGATGTGGAGAAAAAGAAATCCTCATGCACTATTGGTGAGAATGTAAATTGGTAGAGAAATTATGGAAAATGGTATGAAAGTTCCTCAAAATTGTTTTTTAAAAAAATGTCAAAATGCAGAGATTCCACTTCTGGGTATTTATCAAAAGAAATCACAACACTAATTCAAAAAGGTACATGCACCTCTATGTCCATCACAGCCTTATTTACAAGACATGGAAACAATCTACTTGTCCCTTTATAGATGAATGGATAAAACAGATGTGGCATGCATACACACACACATACACACACACATACAATGGATATGAAATAAATCAAAGACAACATTTCACATATATATGGAATCTAAAAGAAATGCAAATAAACTAAACAAAACTCATAGATACAGAGAATAGACTGGTAGTTGCCAGAGACAAAGGAGCTGGAGGGGCTGACAAAATTGGTGAAGGAGATGAAGACATACAAACTTCCAGTTATAAAGTAAATGCAGGAGGATATAGTATACAGCATGGTGATTATAGTCAATGATATTTGAACCTTGTTAAGGAAGTAAATCTTAACAGTTCTCACCCCAAGAAAAAACACTTGTAACTTTGTATGTTAACAGATGCTAAGTAGATATTGTAGTGATCATTTTGCAATGTATATGAATGTGAAAGCATTATGTTTTATACCTGAAACTAACATAATGTTATATCAATTATGCCTCAATACAAAAAAAAAATCCAAAAAGAAGCTTACAGCAAGGACACATTTTCTTAAACGGTTTATAGAAACATTTCCCTCATGTTCTACATTATTATCCTTTTTTCTTTATTTAGTATTTACTAAAATGCAAAAAGGAAACCTTCTGTAAAAAAAAATGAGAGGAACTTTTATCTGTACTATTAAAATATCATTCATTTTGCAAAGACTTACTTTCTTCCCAAAAGTGTAAATTCACAGTTTCTAAGAATTTCAATTACTAAAAGACCAACTTGAAAATATTTATTTTGCCAGAAGACTTTAATTCACAAGAATATGGATTTTTTCATCATTAATGATCTTATGTAGATTATTTATGAGCACTATAATGACAAAGAAAAATATATGATCTGACTGGTAGTCCCAGACTTGAGAAACTTGGTGATTTCTCTAAAAACTAGACCAGTCTTATCTTCATTATACACAATCTTCTTAATCAGATAAAATTTACTTTAATTTTTAATTTTTTTAATTTTTAAATAAGTTAATACATATGTGGAGTTTTTTAAAAGCTGAACACTAGTTCAGATAACTCAAGTCTCATCATCCCATACTAAGTCTATTACTATTACTTTGGATAAATTCATTTTTACCTCTTTTATCTATTTTGTCTATGATTTTCTGCATGTGTATAAATTAAATATTTATACTATCCTTGATTGTTTTTTAATTTTTGGTATAATCTATCACTTTTGTCCTTTGGGAAGTAAAGACATAAGGCTTACACTATTCTCTTCTTCAACACATATATTCCATCCCCTCATATATACAAAAGTTGTTTTAATTTGGGGGAAAATTCATAGTCACTGTTCATTATTAAAAAACATATACATACTGTCCTTGACTTAACCATACATATACTTATTACATTTAAGTTTATACAATTATTAGTTCTCCTATACTCAAATGTTCGTATGTTTTTTGAAGATATTGCTTCTGTAGTCTCTGCCTCCTGACCCAGTCTTGGCTGACTGCTTCATGAACCACTCACTCCATGTCTATATCTGTAAGAATTCCCTTTGCCTTTCTCATTAGTTCATTTGGAATATAATTACTGAGCCCCAATTTTGTGCCAAGCAGTAAAAAAAAAAACCCTGAAATTTTAAAAATGCCTGAAAAGATGCAATAAAATTCTGTGAGAGAAAATATAAATGTATAAATGAATGGGTGATATATACTTTATAAATGATGAGGTAATCATAGGGAAAATACAAAAAAAAAAGGAAAGTTAGAGAAAATGCTTTTCACTAGTATATATACAAAAATCCCTAACAAAAACTTATCAGCTAAAATCTAAAATGTAGACAGGACAACATACTCTCATCCAGTGGGGTTAAATCTAAGAATGTAAGGCTTGTTCAAGACTTGAAAATAAGCTAATGTAATACTCACAGTTAGATATTAAAGGAGAAATAGTACATGATTTTCTTCATGAATCCAGAAAGAACATTTGACAAAATTTAATATCCAATCATGATTAAATATCTTAGAAGATCAGGAACAGAAGGAAACTTCTTCAAACTGATAGAGGGCACAACTTTAAATAGTGCAACTAACATCATAGTTAATAGAAAAAGACAGACTACTTTCCCCTAAAATGAGAAGGCAAAATGTTTCGACTTTCCACTTAATTTTTTAAAAAGATTTTTATTTATTTGTTTATTTGAGAGAGAGAGAGAGAGTGTGTGTGTGTGTGCACATGTGCATGCATACCAGCGGGGGTAGGGGTAGAGGGAAAAGCAGACAGCAGGGAGTCTGACCCCAGGACCCTGGGATCAGGACCTCTGCCAAAGGCAGATGCTTAACTGACTGAGCTACCCAGGTGCCCCCCTCTCCCACTTATTTTTGATGTTGTCCTGGGTATCCATTCTAGCCATCAAGAAAAACAAGTGCTTTAAGCTTAGAAAGGAAGAATAACACTTTCTTTTATCATGTTCCATGATTTTAAGTCCTAGATAATTTATGAAAGATGACTATAAGAATATGTGAATTTTGGAAGGCTGTAGATATAAAATTATCAAAGTCAAGTATATTAACATTGATTCCCTGTAAAATAAGATAAAATAAAAGAACACTACTAACAATAGCATTAAAAAGTTAGAGAATAATTTTTTAAAGATGGAAAAGACCTATACAATCAAACTACAAAGTATTACCAAGAGAAATCAAAGAATACGTGAATAATAGGAGAGAGATGTCATGCCCGTGGATAGGAACACTTAGTATTATTCATATATAAATTCATTTGAAATCAATAGATACAATGCTTTCAGAAACAATACCCCAGTAGACACTAACATTTATATAAAAATATATAGGATATAAAATAGGTAGTAAGAGTAAACAAATCAATGGAAGAGAACAAAGTACCAGTTTTAGTTCTACACTTACATGATTAAATTTTGACAAAAGCTTCCAGGCAATCAATGGGTAAACAAAAGTAATTTCAATAAATGATGTTGGAACTCTATGCATGATATTAATTCATGATGAATTAGAGACCTAAATATAAAAATTGAGGCTCTAAAACTTATGAGAAATTATAGAAGTTAAAGAAGAAAATTTTTGTGACCTTAAATAAGGAAAGTTTCCTTAGTAAGGCACAGAAAGTAGCAATCATTATACAAAACAATTGATCAACTGGACACTTCTCAAAAGCAGAAGATACCATTAAGGAAACAGGACACTTACTGAGAAAAAAAATTGCAGTACATAAAAATGCTGATACTTACATCCTCAGTGTTTAGTAAATATCTATAGCTCAATATTAAACATACAAATGGAAAAAACTGCTTACACAGACACTACAAAGAGGAATATATACAGATGACCAAATAACACAAGCAGAAAGCAGATGAAAGTAAACTGAAACCACAATAACATGTCCTTTCATACCTACTAGGATTGCTAAGATTAAAAAAAAAAGCCAAATAGTGGTGAGGATGGGTAGCAACTGGCAATCTCATACATTACTGGTAGGATTATAAAATCATTAATATATATCAGTAATATATAATCATTAATTTTTTTGTTTTTATAAAGTGAGACATACATCTATCTGATCCTATGACCAAGCAATTGAAGTCCTAGGTATTTACTAGGAGAAAAGACATTTCCACAAAGAGATATATATACAAATTTTCCTAGCACCTTAATTCACAGCATCCAATAATTTGAAGCAACCCATGTGTTCATCAACAGAATAAACACATGATAATAGTTCACACAATAGAATACTATTCACTGATAAAAGAAATAAATTAGTAATACACTTGACAATATAAATTTCAAAAATTTATGCTGAGCAAAATGAGCTATATACCATTGATGGGAAGCTCATGAAAGGCAAATCTAATATATAGTGATAAACATTAGGACACTGGTTCTGACTGAAGGGAGAGGAGGAAATTTTTTTTTTGTTTCGTTTTGTTTTTTAGAGAGCAGTATTAATGAGAAGAAGAAGGAAAATTTCTGGGGTGATAGAAATGTTCTATATTTTGAGGTAGTTTTTGGTTATATGGGTATGCATTTGTTAAAATTCATTGTATAAACTGAAAATGTACATATTTCACCGTATCTAAATTATACTTCATTTTTAAAAAGGAAAAAAAGATGAAAGATTCAAAATAAGTCTTACCAGAGATCCAGAGAAAAGGACTGAAAAGGGAAAAGTAACATCAAAAGACATAATAGCTTAGAATGTTTAAGAATTCATGAAGAACATTAATTCTGATTCAGAAAGTTCAATGAATCTCAAGCAGGATAAATAAAAAGTAGACTACTTTAATTCACATAATTAGTGGAATAGCAGAGAAAAAGAGAAAATTTAAGAGCTGAAGGGAAGAGAAACTACTTATGAATGAATAGCAATGAGATTAAAATTGATCTTAACAGCAGAGGCCAACATCCAATGGGAAAATGTCCATTAAAAATATTTAACAGAAAATAATAGCCAAACAAAACCGATATGCCCAATGAAACTATCATTCAAACATTACGTTGAAATTAAAGCATTTATTAAAATTATAATTTAATATCAAAAGATCATCATTAAAGGAACTTCTTATAGATATGTTTCAGGAAGAAAGAAAATAATCTCAGAAAAACAATCAGAAATACAAGTAAGAAAAAATGAACCATAAAATAGTCTAAAATGTTAAACTTTTTCTGTACTAAAATCCTTTTAGATGAAAAGATTTCAAAGAGAAAACATCCATATTCTGGCACAAAATTTTATATTAGCAATTATGGCATTTTAATGATACTCTGATTAAATCATTTTATTTTGGTTATCTACCTATATGTCCATTAAAGCAGACAATGTTCATTGAAAATTTCAAATATAGTTAAAATAATACCCCTCACATATCCTAATTCTCAATATTCTTTCCACAAAATAAAAGAAATGGCTCATGTGGAAAAAATCCTAAATTTAATAAAGGACATTTTATTGGAACAATAATACAGTTAAAAATTAAAGTATTTTAAACTTTATCTCTCCACTACTACATAAGTAGGGTATAGCCAATTGGCATTTCAAGTGAAGCTGAAATTTCCCGACATATTAAGTTCATTGGGTCATGAAATATATTTGATTTCACACAATCATATTTTTCTTCCAAGAGAAACATAATCTCTGTTGTTTCACTTACACTGAACCATTCAAACAGATTATCATATGACCTTTTGTTTTTTATGTAACTGGAATATATTTTGGGGGCTCAAACAATAAAAATGGTTTAATTTTACCTTGATAACTGAGATAATATGCTGCTAATGTTATGATTTCTAAGTTTTCTTATAATATAAATATTTCAGTGAGGATCAAGTTTATAAGAAACACAAACACGTATTTTACATAAGGGATTACAAATGTAGTGCTCTGTCTTTTCTGAGTTCCTAAGAACCAAATTGTAAATGCAAAGGAACATATTAACTTTCAAAAGCATATTTTTGAGAATTATGTAATGATATCATATTACCAATCAATTAATAAGAAATGATCATTATAAACTGGTTTAAAAACAAGTACTACAATTTAAACTATTTCAGTAGTTATTCAACAAATACAGTGTACCTACACAAGGTTCATAGAACATTGTCTTTAGTTAATTCCATTTTTTTCTTACATTTAAAAGTTAATTCCATTCTAGCTTTCATAATTTCCTAACACTTTATCAAAAAACAGGTGATTTTTAGATTCCCATCCTTTCTTATTCTCTCATATAAAAACTGGTTTTCCTTTCCTTCTTCCATGCTTTTTATTTTTTTTAATTTATGTGCCCCTTTCCATCATATGCTATGATTCTACTTGCAAGCAAATTACTCTGTATTTCAGAATCAGAATGGCACATTTAGAAAATCCATATAACTACAGTGATCAAAATAATAAAATTATACTTTTGGTGCCAGATGCTTGATCAGTCAGGATTTAAAACCAGATAACATAAATTACTCTAAATATTTTAAACAGAATGTGATTTGATAGAATTATATATATGAAAAATTATTGAAATAGTTAAAGGAGTGATCTGGTGATGTTTGTGTGATCCCACAGGAATGACTCCCAGAACTGACTTGCCAAGACGCCAACTATTGACACAGAAATCACAGAACATCTTTCTTGGTGACATAGGAAAACTAGAGATCCTCTAAATATAAATAGAGACAAGCCAATATCCAAATAAACACCATAATTACACAGTGTCCAACAAATGCAGCCAAACTGAATTTGGTAATATATTAAAAGGATCATTCACCATGACCAAGTGGGATTTATTCCAAGAATGCAAAAGTGGTTCAATACTCTCAAATCAATCAATGTGTTAGACATTAACAAAATGAAGGATAAAAACCATATGATTATCTCAAAAGATGCAGAAAAAGCACTTGACAAAATATCTGTTCATGATAAAAACTCTCAACGATATGGGTTTAAAGGAAACATATCTGAACTTGATAAAGGTTATATATGAAAAACCCACAGCTAACATCACACTCAATAATGAAAAAGTGAGAGTTTTGTCTTAAATCAAGAAGACAAGGATGTCCACTCTCACCACTTTTATTCAACATACTACTGGAAATACTAGCTACAACTATCAGGCAAGAAAAAAAGAAAAGGATCCAAATTGATAAGGACAAAGTAAAACTATCGCTATTTGCGGATAACAAATTATATATATAACATTTCACCAAAAAAACCTCTTAGAACTAATTAATGATTTCAGTAATGTTGAATACAAATTAAGATACAAAAAATAATTAAAGGAATCTATCATGTTGCTATAAAAATAAAGCAGCAGGAAAAGAAATTAAGGAAAAAATCCCATTTACAGTTCAACCAAAAAGAAGAAAATAACCAGGAACAAATTTAACCCCGGAGATGAAAAACCTATACTCTGAAGACAAAAGACATTGATAAAAGAAACTGAAGATGACACAAGCAAATGGAAAGATTCCCAAAGATCTTTGGGAAAGATTCCCAAACTGGAAGAATTTGTATGGTGAAAAAAATCCATAGTATCCAAAGCAATCCACAGGTTCAATGCAATCCGTATCAAAATACCAACAGCATTTTCCACATAGCTACCACAAATAATGCTAAAATTTATATGGAATCAGAAAAGACCCCAAATAGCCAAAGCAATCTTTGGAAATGAACAAAGCTGGAGGTATCACATTCCCAGATTTCAAGAAATACTACAAAGTTATATGAATCAAAACATTATGGAACTGGCACAAGAAATAGATACAAAGTTCAACAGAACAGAATAGAGAACCAGTAACAACGCTGCCTATCTATGGTCCAATAATCTGACAAAGGTGGCAGGAATATATAATGAGAGAAAGACAGTCTCTTCAACAAATGGGGTTGGAAAAACTGGAAAGGTACATGCAAAAGAATGAAACTGGACTGCTTTCCTACACCACACACAAAAATAAACTCAAAATGGGTTAAAGACCTAAATGTAATACCTGAAGCCATAAAACTCCTAAAAGAAAATTTAGGAAGTAATCTCTTGGACAACAAACAGCCTTAGCCATGTATCTGTAAATATGTTTCTTTTGGCAAGGGAAAACTAACTACTGAAAGTGCACCAAAAGAAAAAGCTTTTGCAGAGAAAATGAAACCACCAACAAAGAAAAAGGTAAGCTGGAAAGAGCCGGAAAGCTCCAGGGGAAGTCCAGGGATTTACAGTATTTAGAACCAGAGGGTACCCCTCCTATTTTTTTCTTCCTTTTCCAGTAAAACTTGTTTTTATATCAGACTGTAAATTTTCTTTTTTTTTCTCTTTTCCCACCTTACTACAATATTTTATCATCTCTTCATTTTTAAGATTCTTCCTTTTTGACTTTCAAATTTCTACAATGACACATCCTAGATGTATTTTCCACTTCTAGATTCCCTACAACATACTCAATTTTGGGATATATAAAAGATATGTTTTGTTTTTGTTTTGTTTTGTGTTTTTCTCTGCCTCATTTTGTTCTACAATGGCACAAGTTAATACCTTCTAAACCATGACCAGCATGCATCCAGAACTAAGTGGTATACCGTGCTGGTTCATTCTGTGAGATTCCTCATTCCCATTCTTCCCCCCTCTTTTATTTCATTTATGTTTTGGTGGTCAATGTTGGGGGGTTCTACAAGTATTTCTGGTTTATATAAATTTGGGACTGAATGTCCTCTAACATACAGAAATTAATATACTCAGAAACAAGAGGATCACCCTCTAGAATCCATCAGGTAAACTACATTCTTCCTCCACTAAAACTTCGTCATCACCACCATATTCCAGCCCTCTCTATTTTTCTTCTCTTTTGTTTTCTTTTTTTCTTCTTATTCCTTGCGATTCTTGGCCTTTTATTTTTTTACTATTTTGTTTTAAAATTTGTTTTTTACTTTAGTGGTCCTTTTGTGTTATATCGTTCTGATCTTTGTTTTGAATGTCTGGTGTCCAACCTCGGCAGAATCATCTAGGGTGAAATTTACATATCCGTGGTTGATATTCTTGACTCAGCCCACTCATACAACCATTGTGCATTTAGCAAAATGAGTAAAGGAAGAACTCACCACAAAAGAAAGAATCAGAAACAGTGCTCTCTGCCACAGAGTTATAGAATTTGGATTGCAATTCAATTTCAGAAAGCCAATTCAGAAGCACAATTATAAAACTACTGGTGGCTCTGAAAAAAGCATTAAGGATTCAAGAGACTTCATGACTGCAGAATTTAGATCTAATCAGGCCAAAATTAAAAATCAATTAAATAAGATGCAATCCAAACTGAAAGGTTCTAACAATGAGGGTTAATGAGGTAGAAAAAGAGTGAGTGACATAGAAGACAAAGGATGGCAAGGAAGGAAGCTGAAAAAAAAAAGAGGAAAACAATTAAAAGACCATGAGGAAAGGTTAAGGGAAATAAATGACAGCCTCAGAAGGAAAATCTACGTTTAATTGGGGCTCCAGAGGGCGCCAAAAGGGACAGAGGACCAGAAAGCATATTTCAACAAATCATAGCTGAGACCTTCTCCTAATTTGGGGAGGGAAACAGGCATTCAGATCCAGGAGATAGAAGGTCCCCCCCCCAAAATAAATAAAAAAACGTTCATCACCTTGACATTTAATAGTGAAACTTGCAAATTTCAAAGATAAAGAGAAAATCTTTCAAACAGCAAGAGACAAGAGATCCCTAACTTACATGCATAGAAATAGTAGATTAACAGCAGACCTCTCCACAGAGACCTGGCAGGCCAGAAAGGGCTGGCAGGATATATTCAGGGTCCTAAATGAGAAAAACATGCAACCAAGAATACTCTATCCAGCAAGGCTCTCATTCAGAATGGAAGGAGAGATAAAGAGCTTCCAAGATAGGCAGAAACTGAAAGAATATGTGACCACAAAACAGGCTCTGCAAGAAATAATAAGGGGAATTCTGTAAAAGAAAGAGGAAGCCCAAAGAAATAAACCACAAAACAGGGACTGAATAGGTATTATGATGACATTAAATTCATATCTTTCAATAGTAACTCTGAATGTGAATGGGCTAAATGATCCCATCAAAAGATGCAGAGTTTCAGACTGGATAAAAAAGCAAGACCCATTCATTTGCTGTCTACAAGAGACTCATTTAAGACCTAAGGATGCCTACAGCCTGAAAATGAAAGGGTGGAGAACCATTAACATTCAAATGGTCCTCAAAAGAAAGCTGGGTAGCAATACTCATATCAGATAAATTAAGTTTATTCCAAATACTGTAGTAAGAGATGAGGAGGGACACTGTATCATACTTAAAGGGTCTATCCAACAAGAGGACCTAACAATCATGAATATTTATGCCCCAAATGTGGGAGCTGCTAGGTATATCAATCAATTAATAACCAAAGTAAAGACATATTAAATTATAATACACTAATAGTAGGAGACTTCAACATAGCACTTTCTGCATGACATCTTCTAAGCACAACATCACCAAAGAAACAAGGGACTTAAATGATACACTGGACCAGATGGATTTCACAGATACACACAGAACTTTGCATCCGAACACAATTGAATACACATTCTTCTCAAGTGCACATGGAACTTTCTCCAGAATAGACCACATACTGGGTCACAAATCAGATCTCAGCCAGTATCAAAAGATTGGGATTGTCCCCTGCATATTTTCAGACCATAATCCTTTGACACTTGAACTCAATCACAAGGTGAAATCTGGAAGAAACTCAAACACGTGGAGGTTAAAAGATGAATGGGTCAACCAGGAAATTAGAGAATAATTAAAAAATATTCATGGAAACTAATTAAAATGAAGATACAACCATTCAAAATCTTTGGGATACAGCAAAAGCAGTCCTAAAGGGAAAAATACATCATAAAACAAGCACCCCTCCAAAAACTGGAAAAAAAAATACACAAGCTAACCTTGCACCTAAAGGAACTGGAGAAAGGACAGCAAATAAACCTGCACCAAGCAGAATAAGAGAGTTAATAAAGATTCAAGCAGAACTCAATGAAGTAGAGACCAGAAGAACTGTAGAACAGATCAATAAAACCAGGAGTTGGTTCTTTGAAAGAATTCATAAGAAGATTAGCCAGCCTTATTAAAAAGAAAAAAGACTCAAACTAATAAAATCATGAATGAAAAGGAAAGATCACAACCAATGAGAAGCTATATGACAATAAATTAGGCAATCGAGAAGAAATGGACACATTTCTGGAAAACCACAGATTACCAAAACTGAAACAAGAATAAACAGAAAACATGAAGAGGCCAATAACCAGGCCAATAAACAGAAAACATGAACCAGGCCAATAATTGAAGCAGTCATCAAAAACCTCCCAAAACACAAAAGTCCAGGGCCAGATGGCTTCCCAAAGGAATTCTATCAAACCTTTAAAGAAGAAACAATACCTATTCTATTAAAGCTGTTCTGAAAGATAGAAAGGGACGGAATACTTCCAAACTTGTTCTATGAGGCCAGCATCACCTTAATTCCAAAACCAGACAAAGACCCCACCAAAAAGGAGAATTATAGACCAATATCCCTGATGTACACAGATACAAAAATTCTCAACAAGATACTAGCCAATAGGATCCAACAGTACATTAAGAAAATTATTCACCATGACCAAGTGGGATTTGTCCCCAGGATGCAGGGCTGATTCAAAACTCATAAAACAATCAACGTGATAGATCATATCAACAAGAGAAAAAAACAAGAATCATATGATGCAGAGAAAGCATTTGACAAAATACAGCATCCATTTCTGATCCAACCTCTTCGGAGTGTAGGGATAGAGGGAACATTCCTCAGCATCTTAAAAGCCATCTATGAAAAGCCCACAGCATGTATCATTCTCAATGGGGAAATACTGGGAGCCTTTCCTCTAAGATCAGGAACATGACAGGGATGTCCACTCTCACCACTGCTATTCAACGTAGTACTAGAAGTCCTAGACTCAGCAATCAGACAACAAAAAGAAATAAAAGGCATTCCAACTGGCAAAAAAAGTAGTCAAACTCTCCCTCCTCGCAGATGACATGATACTGTACTAAAAAACCCAAAAGACTCCACCCCAAGATTGCTAGAACTCATACAGCATTTTGGCAGTGTGGCAGGATACAAAATCAATATCCAGAAGTCAGTGGAATTTCTATACACTAACAATGAGACTGAACAAAGAAAAATTAAGGAGTCCATCCCATTTACAATTGCACCCAAAAGCATAAGATACCTAGGAATAAACCTAACCAAAGAGGTAAAGGATTTCTACCCTAAAAACTATAGAACACTTCTGAAAGAAATTGAGGAAGACACAAAGAGATGGAAAAATATTCTATGCTCATGGATTGGAAGAATTAATACTGTGAAAATGTCTATGCTACCCAGGGCTATTTACGCATTTAATGCAATCACTATCAAAATACCATGGACTTTCTTCAGAGCATTGGAACAAATCATCTTAAGATTTGTGTACAATCAGAAAAGACCCTGAATAGCCAGGGGAATTTTGATTAAGAAGACCAGAGGCGGGGGCATCACAACGCTGGATTTCAAGTTGTACTAAAAAGCTGTTATCATCAGGACAGTGGGACAGTGTGGTACTGGCACAAAACAGACACATAGATCAATAGAACAGACTAGAGAACCCAGAAATGGGCCCTCAACTCTATGGTAAACTCATATTCGACAAAGCAGGAAAGACTATCCACTGGAAAAAGGACAGTCTCTTCAATAAATTGTGCTGGGAAAATTGGACAGCCACATGCAGAAGAATGAAACTAAAACATTCTCTTACACAAAGATAAAGTCAAAATGGATGAAAGATCTAAATGTGAGACAAAAATCCATCAAAATCCTAGAGGAGAACACAGGCAACACCCTTTTTGAACTTGGCCACAGCAACTTGCAAGATACATCTATGAAGGCAAGGGAAACAAAAGCAAAAATGAACTATTGGGACTTCATCAAGATAAAAGCTTCTATACAGCAAAAGAAACAGTCAACAAAACTAAAAGACAACCTACAGAATGGGAGAAGATATTTGCAAATGACCTATCAAATAAAGGTCTAGTATCCAAGATCTATAAAGAATTTATTAAACTCAACACCAAAGAAACAAACAATCCAATCATGAAATGGGCAAAAGACATGAACAGAAATCTCAGAGGAAGACATAGACATGGCCCACATGCACATGAGAAAATGCTCCACATCCCTTGCCATCAGGGAAATACAAATCAAAACCACAGTGAGATACCACCTCCCACGAGTGAGAATGGTGAAAAAAAATTTTTTTTTTTTATCTATGATAGTCATACAGAGAGAGAGAGAGGCAGAGACACAGGCAGAGGGAGAATCAGGCTCCATGCACCGGGAGCCCGATGTGGGACTCGATCCCGGGTCTCCAAGATCGCGCCCTGGGCCAAAGGCAGGCGCCAAACCGCTGCGCCACCCAGGGATCCCCAAGAGAATGGTGAAAATTAACAAGACAGGAAACAACAAATGTTGGAGAGGATGTGGAGACAGGGGAAACCTCCTGCACTGTTGGTGGGAATGTGAACTGGTGCAGCCACTCTGGAAAACTGTGTGGATGTTCCTCAAAGAGTTAAAAATAGACCTGCCCTATGACCCAGCAATTGCACTCCTGGGATTTACTACAAAGATACAGATTCAGTGAAAGACCAAAACATTTGCACCCCAATGTTTCTAGCAGCAATGTCCACAATAGCCAAACTGTGGAAGGAGCCTCGGTGTTCATCGAAAGATGAATGGATAAAGAAGATGTGGTTTATGTATACAATGGAATATTACTCAGCCATTAGAAATGACAAATACCCACCATTTGCTTCAATGTGGATGGAACTGGAGGGTATTATGCTGGATGAAGTAAGTCAATCAGAGAAGGACAAACATTTTATGGTCTCATTCATTCGGGGAATATAAAAAATAGTGAAAGGGAATAAAGGGGAAAGTAGAGAAAATGAGTGGGAAATATCAGAGAGGGAGACAGAACATGAGAGACTCCTAACTCTGGGAAATGAACAAGGGGTGGTGGAAGGGGAGGTGGGGCAGGGGTGTTGGGTGACTGGGTGATGGGCACTGAGCGGGGCACTTGACAGGATGAGCACTGGGTGTTATTCTATATGTTGGCAAATCTAACTCGAATAAAAAATACACACAAAAAATAAATCAAAACCACAATGGTATATCACTTCACATCAGTCAGAATGACTAGTGTCAAAAAGACAAGTAATAATAAGTGTTGGCAAGGATGTGAAGGAAAGGAACCCTCATGCATTATCGGTAAGAATGTAAATTGGTGCAGCCACAGTGGAAAAACAGTATTGAAGGTCATCAAAATGGTAAAAATAGAAATACCATATGATCCAGTAATTCCACTATTGGGTATTTATCCAAAAAAAAAAAAAAAGAACAAAAGCACTAATTTGTAAAGATATATGCACCCTTATGTTTACTGTATCATTATTTACAATAGCCAAACTATGGAACAAATCAAGTACCCATGGATAGATGAATGGATAAAGAAAATGTGAAACACACGCATAATGGGATATTAGTTAACCATAAAAATGAATGAAATTTTATAATTTTCAACAACATAGATGGAACTCGAAGGTGTTATGCTAACTGAAATAAGTCAGAGAAAAACAAATACCATATGATTTCAGTTATATGTGGAATCTAAAAAACAAAACAGATGATCCGACAAAAATCAACTCATATACAGAGAACTGGGGGTTGCCAGAGGTGAGTGGGGTGATGGGCTTAAAATAGTTGTAAGAGGATTAAGGACTACAGACTTCCAGTTATAAAATAAATAAGGAGATCAAAAGGGCAGTATAGGAAATATCGTCAATAATATTGTAATAACATTGTATGGTGACAGAGGGTGACTACATTTAATTGTGGTAATCACTGAGTAATGAACAGAATTGTTGAATTACTATGTTTACACCCGCAACTAATATGACATATGTCAACAACATAAGTAACGAAATTCTTGCTTTAGCATTTAAAATGAGTACTTAAAAATATCATTTTTATCATTAGCATCTGAAATATTACATAAAATGCTCTCTCCTTGGGCTGCCCGGTGGCTCAGCAGTTTAGGGCTGCCTATGGCCCAGGGTGTGATCATGGAGCCTCGGGATCGAGTCCCACGTCAAGCTACATGCATGGAGCCTGCTTCTCCCTCTGCCTGTGTCTCTACCTCTCTCTCTCTCTCTCTCTCTCTCTCTCATGAATAAATAAATAAAATCTTTAAAAAATGCTCTCTCCATAAAAACTACAAAACATTATTGAGAAAAATTAAAAATCACCTAAATAAATGCATTTAACCTTGCCATATACAAGATTAGTATTTTAAACCATTAATTGCTTATCCATATACCAATGAAAAAAATTAAATTTTAAAAAGATACCTCTTATAAAACATCATAATTTTCATTAGCATAAAAATACTAAATGCCTTTACATTAAACTGTAATACATTATTCAATCTTCAAACCATGGAAATAACATGTTTTTCCATTTACAGCAGCAAAGAAATGCTATGTACCTAACTAACTATTGAGTTTTATTAATAGAAGAAGCAGGAAAAAACTGGCTATTGCAGAATAAATAGAACACACCTCCAATCCTGGATGATTCAAGAAAAAAAAATGACACCTTTTCTACACAGCAGCACTTTCTTTTATGTAGTTTATTTGTGAAATAATCATACTGTAGTAAAGGTACATGAAAGAACAAATTTTCAAAAAAATTCGCTGGTTACCTTAACAACTAAGGAAAATTTTTAAATTAATACAATGCCTATATTAGCTAATAAAAAGAAAAAAATAGAAGATATGTGTGTGTATATGCACATATACATACCATGGATTATTACTCAGGCATAAAAAAGTATAAAATCTTGACTTGGATGGGGCTAGAGAGTATGATGCTAAGAGAAGCCACTGGGAGAAACACAAATGCCATATGATTTCACTTATAATGCATGATGAAATAATGGCTCACAGCATGTTTGCTGCTGCGATATCCTTCTTTTAGCCATAAAAAATGCCCAAAATGAACATCCTCTGTTCATTTATTGAACAGAGTGTTCATATATTGCCACTATATGAAATTTTGAAATCATCTTTATCTACCAATTGTATTTGGAATGGGACTTGAGGATTTTTCCTGTAGAATATACTGCTTAAAGAGTATTCTAATGAGTTTTGGGTGATATAAATATATCTTCCAGTATAAATATTAGTGCCCTCTACCAACAACAACAAAAAATGAGTAAGAAGAGATACAGGGATATGAGTATGCAATAAATTTGACCAACAGGTGTTCTGCTGTAACATTAACTTAGAAAACACTCTATAAAGAGTATGCTTGTGTATTTAAAAATGAACTTCTTTTCTCTTTCCTCTCTGTAGCATATCCAACCAAACATCCACTTCTGAGATTCTCAGGAATATTTCTTCCCTCTGCATTGATTATGAATAATAAGTGAATTCAGCAAATTAATTTTTTAAATTAGTTTCAGGGGTAGAATTTAGTGATTTATTCAGTAACAAGGTATTTGAAGCTTTTGTGAGGGCAATTTCTTTGAAGGGAATGATAAAGGCAGAGGAGTTCTGAACCCTTGCTTTGAGCAATAAGTGGTACATGGTGGTGAAAAAACAGCTAGTAGGCAATATGTTTTTAATACATTTCAATGTGTGCACAGTTAAACTTTGTAATCTCTCTAGCAGGAAAGAGGAGTAACGGGGAAAAAAAGAAAGTAACATTTGCTGAACACCAACTATTTGCCAAGTATTGTTTAAAACACACTGCATATTATTATCTTAACTATTTTTCAAATTACTCAGAAGTAAATTTCAATAGTCCCATTTTTAGAGACAAGGAAGGAATCAGAGAGGTTAAGTAGATCAAGTGATATTACACATTGTATTGGGCCGTGCAAAGGTCCAAGCCCATGTCTTTAAACCTCAGACACATGCATTTTGCGCTAAGCATTGTGTACAGGGATCACTAAATTAGAGCCAAGTACAATCAGCCAAATTCTTCCTAACTCAGGACTCTGCCTGAGTTGCTGCGCCAGCATTCTCATCAGTAGTTCGCAAGCAGCCTTTTAAATTACAGCCAAATATTTCAGGGAAATAAGTGACCTCAAAGAGGAACTAATCCATTTAGTGCCCATTGCCTTACATTTTTTAGAGCAAAAATTGATTAGCATGTGATATCCCAAAATATATTTGTTGTATAACTCATATTTGGAAATGACTGTGGGATTTTGAAACATACACACACACACACACATGCACACACACACATAGACCTGCTCTCTGCCTCCATCATAGTTGGACTTTTTATTAAATGTCTGCCAACAATACAAGAATTTGATAGTGACTAAATTTGCATATGGACATTCAGAAGAGGAATCTTGGTTGCCTTTTTCTTATTAAAATTCATTAAACAATTACTTTTATCCAACATCACTTAGCAATTAGCAAAACTGCCATCAAAATGAGCTCTTAAATATAACTTCTAGAGGCTAAATAATAGTTTAATATTACTTTTGCTAATGAAGCCCTTGGTCTTATTTGACTAATTAGAATCACTGATTCCAGATTCAGTTCAATTGCATCTTCCTAAATATATATGTTTTGCCTCATCTTATCTTTTCTATTTTAAACTATCCTTGATGGAGTTGTTACCCTACCCCCATAAATATTGATGAAAAATACATAAATATGAGTCATTTCTAAAAGTTTAATGGATGTAGCCATTGCTTATGGCACATAATGCCATTTACTCCCTTCAATCTGTGCAAGTTCCAAGTTGAATGTTTTTGCAGCAAAGAGAAATTAATGACCATTAAGGCTTTCAAAGATACACATGTACACACACATTATTCATGACACTTCAAAAATATCTAATTGGACTGTCAGTAAGTGATAAGATTCAATAATTACAATGCAGTGTAAAAAAATTATGTTTGTAATCTCTGCAAGGAAAATATTTTGGTCAAAACCAATGGTAGAGACATATTCTTAAAAAGGTGCAAATAATGAAGACTTACTCTCAAATTGCTACACCACCTAAGGAATATTGACAAAGATGCCCAAAGGATAATATGGGTTGATTTTATTGAATAAAATGTCTACCATGTACCAGACATGAGATTAGGCAAATCACAGAAGCAGTGACCTCTTTATTTTCAAGGGCCTAAGAAACAAGTGATATTCTCTCTGCTTCACGGATGAGGAAATTGAGTCTCAGGGCAGTTATGCAATACAGAGTAGTAAGAAAGGAGTCTGAGATTAGTAGCTAGTCTACTCAAACAGGGAAGCTGTGCTTTCACATTTGGTGTTGTGCTTCTATTTAAAGAAGAATACAACTGCAATTCTTGGATATTCATAAACTTTACATTGTCCATGGAAACCCATGGATGGACCTGAAAGTGCCCTATAATATTCATTTCACATCCTGGACTGCCTACTAGTTTGACCATTAGCCATAAGTGGCTATTCACTTATGAAATGAATTGAAATGTAGCTAATCCCAAATGTAGCTAATCCCAAATGTGCTGTAAGTATAAAATATACACTGGATTTAAAGAGTTAATATGAAAAAAATAAAAATAAAGAGTTAATATGAAAACAATAATGTAAAATATCTCAATATTTTTCTGTTGTGTTTGTATTGAAAATATACTTTTTAATATATTAGGTTAATGAAAACATATTAATTTCACATTTTAAGATATAACTACTAGAAATGTACATATGTGGCTTACATTTATGACTATACTTCTGTAAGACATTCATGATATCAGTAATGTGTTCAGGATACCACTTTCTACCAACACCCCAAAGTCTCCATAGAGAGAGGGTGCATTCCTTTAAAAATATCAGTGACTCCAACAGAGTCCTTTAAACCCATGATGAAGTCATAGTTTATCAGAATTACTTGACAGTTCAAGTCTAAACAAGGTATAGCTTTTCACTTTTCCAAAGACAAAGGCATAAATTTTTAGTTTTTGGAGGCACAGTTACAAATACCTCTAAGTTTATAAGAATATTAATGTTATACACACGTATTTCTCATCTGCTGCATTTAAATGTGGGCATTGTAGCTAAGGGAGCTGTGAAAAATTAAAATATTTCTCCTTATTTTTCAGAATGTTCACTAATAATATAAATCAAGACTTTTTTTGTTTGTTCATTTTTTTCCCTTCTTGGTGTCTAACTGCAGCCATTTCTACCAGTTATCATACTTTAATGCAAATGAATACTGTACCTTCTTTTTACCTATTCCTGTTTTCTTTGCTTTCCCTTCCTTTCTTTGCTTCCTTCCTTCTTTCTTTTTTTGTCTCCTAAGACCAGTCAATACATTTTTAATGTATATTCATTTTGGGAAACAATGGAAACAAACCAATATCAAGGTGGTCCCAGGTTAGCTCCCCATTTCCTCTGTAATATTACACAGATACGTAGTGAAAGGTTCCTGCTTCAGGCAAATTACCCATTCACAGAACAGGCCACCTTGGCAGTCTGTGTGGCACCCTCTCTCTTGTCTCATGGCCGTAGGCTTGTCTACAGTGCTTTCTTCCCCATATTCATTATTTGGTCTACTGTACCCACACATGGTGCCCCTATACTGCCAACTGGAGTCTTTCCTTCCTAGCCCCAGGTACAGGTTCAAACTCCTGCATATCCTATAAATAAGTATCAAATCAATGTCCTCAATTGGGGGTTTCCTTCATTTTCTTTGAATCCTCATAAATTTTTGTTTTTCCTGGCATTTAATTATAGCCTATCTAATATTAGAGTTATTTGAAGTGTTTCTCCTACTCCCCTTACCATACTGATTTATTCTTAAGAGCAGAGATTCTTTTATTTTCCATTCATCAAAAAATGTAATATGATACCTCAAGTATCTATAAAGATATACAAAGAATTCTACTGTTATTAAAATACACCCTTCATTTGATAATATATATTTTATGCCACTTTATAATACTTTTAAATTTTCCTTTTGGAAGTTGTTTTAAAATAACTTTTAGCCAAGATTTCACAATTTAAGAATGTGATATTCCCAACAAGACTGGCTTGTTCCTCTTGGATCCTACTTTGTAGTTGTTCATTAAAGTTTGAGGTGGTTCAATATAAACTTGCTCCCTTACTACTTAGATGCTATAAGATTATTTTTTCAAAATACTAGACCTATACACAAGCTAGTACAGCTGCCATCCAAATAGTCGACACAGAATGGAAAGCAAAGCTTTTCTCCAGGAAGAAGATTAAGTCTGAGGCATCTGAAATGCTCCTGCATTACATTTATATAAGGATACTTATCTCTAAACAGCCTTCAAATATTCATTTGTTCTTCTCTATGCTATCCCACATAGTGCTAGGAACATGTCAGAAAAAGACTCTGTTCAACTAGTTGTCAAGTGGGAAGCACTTATCTAGAAGTTTCCTCTTAAAATTAAAATGCTCCCTTTGACATGAATGGAGAAGTAAAGGCAGAAATGCAATGTTCTTTATTCCATCTACCATGCTAAAAGCCAGAGCAAACATTCTTTTTAAAGCACTTTTAGAGAGAAAATGAGTGAAAATATCAGTAAGGGTGACAAAACATGGCAGACACCTAACTCTGGGAAATGAACAAGGGGTATGGAAAGGGAGGTGGGCGGGGGTGGGGGGGTGAAGTGACTGAGTGATGGGCACTGAGGGGGGCACTTGGTGGGATGAGCACTGGGTGTTATGTTAAATGTTGGCAAATTGAGCTCCAATAAAATAAATAAATAAATAAATAAATAAATAAATAAATAAATAAAGCACTTTTGTCTTCACTAATTATAAAAGATATAATTTCTATAGCAAAGGAATGGCACTTTTGCTTTCTTTACTAAACTCACAGTTGAAATATTAATAGGTCATATCAATTGTCAAAATCTTATGTTTTATCATTTTAATAATATATACTGCATTTGTTCTCATTCCATACCCCTGGTATATCATGTGGATTAATGGTGCTTGCTATTTCCACTTTTTACAACATTGTCACTAAACATTTTATATTGAGTATATACTAACTCAACATTTTAATAAAATTCTTTAGACAAGTTACCAAAGGATATTTTAATTTAAAAGAGTATATGGGGATCCCTGGGTGGCGCAGCGGTTTGGCGCCTGCCTTTGGCCCAGGGCGCGATCCTGGGGACCCGGGATCGAATCCCACATCGGGCTCCCGGTGCATGGAGCCTGCTTCTCCCTCTGCCTGTGTCTCTGCCTCTCTCTCTCTCTCTCTCTCTCTGACTATCATAAATAAATAAATTTAAAAAAAAAAGAGTATATGGACATATTCAATCTACTAAACTATTTAATCCTAAACTATTTAAATATGTAAACACAATCGTTCAAAAAAATTTTTTTTTAATTTTTATTTATTTATGATAGTCACACAGAGAGAAAGAGAGAGAGGCAGAGACACAGGGAGAGGGAGAAGCAGGCTCCATGCACCGGGAGCCCGACTTGGGATTCGATCCCGGGTCTCCAGGATCGCGCCCTGGGCCAAAGGCAGGCACTAAACCGCTGCACCACCCAGGGATCCCAACACAATCGTTCAAATCAAATTCATGTCTGCAGGTCTAAAAAGAATAAAGTAAATGGCACATTCATAGCCATGCCTAACTAAAATCAAATAACTCTGTTCTTGATGTTTTTATATTTTATTGAGTAAATGATATTTATAAAAAACTGAATTCTGAATCAGACTGCAAACAAACGAGTCTTCTCTCCTTTTACTGATCTACAAAGCAACTGACTAAACAGAAATCAGAAACTGGTAAACATACCGAAGCTTGGAGAAAACTGAGAGGACAGCATTAGGAGTCAAAGCTTGAAATTTTTTTTTTTTAATTTTTTTTTTTTATTTATTTATGATAGTCACACAGAGAGAGAGAGAGAGGCAGAGACACAGGCAGAGGGAGAAGCAGGCTCCATGCAGGGAGCCCGACGTGGGATTCAATCCCAGGTCTCCAGGATCGTGCCCTGGGCCAAAGGCAGGCGCCAAACCGCTGCGCCACCCAGGGATCCCTTGAAATATTTTTTTAAGATTGTTTTTCTTTATGAGACCAAAATATTACTAGGTGTTTATATCATTTCTTTTCCATTTCTTTCCTTCCTTTCCACCTTCCACTCTGTAAAAATACCGAACAATCACAACATAAGATGTACCTGTTGGAAGAGTTTCTGTGAGTTCTTCTTTCATGGAATGATGGAATGACAGACAACTCTTTGTAAGCACGATGTCATCCAGGGCAATATCCCCATGGTGTCCTTCATCAACTCTGCCTTCAAATTTGAGTTGGAAGTCCTCATCACCAGACTGATAGTTCTTTCTGCTGCCAGAAATTGCCTTGTTCTACGGTGAGTTTAAGTAGGACCCTAGTTTCGTTCGAGACTGATACCCGGATCAAGGCAAGTGCCCCAACGCCATTTCCATACATGTGATAATGAAAAATTATCTGTAACCAAAGATAGGAATATTGCATTTAATTAGTACAATTCTACTTTACTTTATATTATATTGCCCTCTCCTTTGTGAACAGACTCCTAAAGGAAAAAGGAAAACTAGATCTGCATGTCCTATTGTTCTGTGAGTGAAGTTAGGCCAACCTTAAATTAGAAGTTATAGTATGTGGAAAACAAAGCAGTAAGAATCAAATAAGATTTGGGGGGAAAATTGAGCAGAGTTTATTTTTCATCTGACTTTTAAATGCAGATTCCTTGATAAACTCTTAAAGTCCACTGTCTAAGGAATAAAATATCATGAAAAGTGATTCATTATCTAAGGACTTTCCATGATTAAGCAATAGTAGGAAGTAAAGAAGACCATTTTCAGTCTCATAAAATTTTTTATATATTTATTTTTTATTGGTGTTCAATTTGCCAACATATAGAATAACACCCAGAGCTCCTCCCATCAAGTGCCCCCCTCAGTGCCCTTCACCCAGTCACCCCCACCCCCCACCCACCTCCCTTTCTACCACCCCTAGTTCATTTCCCAGAGTTAGGAGTCTCTCATGTTCTGTCTCCCTTTCTGATATTTCCCACTCATTTTTTCTCCTTTCCCCTTTATTCCCTTTCACTATTTTTTCCTTTCACTATTTTTTATATTCCCCAAATGAATGAGACCATATAATGTTTGTCTTTCTCCGATTGACTTATTTCACTCAGCATAATATCCTCCAGTTCCATCCACATCAAAGCAAATGGTGGGTATTTGTCGTTTCTAATGGCTGAGTCTCATAAAATTTAAATCATTTTCTTTAAAATAGTAGAGTGTGCTGTTGCTTATTCTACTACATTCTTGCACTTGAAACACACTTTTAGTCTGACAAGATCTTCAGGACTCTACTATACGCCATCAAGCTACCAGAACAGCATTACCCAAATTTAGTTGAAATGCTAGAAACATGATGGCAGAGAGCAGCCTAGGGTATTTTCCCACCAAAGAAAAATTAATATAAGTATTTGCAAGTATTAACATCCTAATGTTTCAAAGATGGGAGTTCACCAAATTTTTAGTAATTATCACACAGAAGGGAAAAGTCAGGGGAAGTTCTCAAAGAAACAACAGTGCAGGTTAGAAATAATAGGAACTCAAGAGCATTTTCAAGCTTTTGTCTTGTCATGTATATGAATGAACACAGTAAAGGTGAATGATCACACAGGAAAAAGACATTTTTATTGAAACAGTAATAGTCATGGATATTACACTCTAGAGAAATAAAGAAACGAAGGTGCTTAAGGGTAAAGAATTCGATTAAACAAAATATGCAATGCACACTTCAAAAAGCATCAACTGAGAATAGGTAAGCCATGTGAAGTGACTCTACTCAAATTTCCCAGCTGATGAAATCTGCAGGTACTCTTCTGTAATCCAAAATGGTTCCTTCTGTTGACAAACCTTTCCAACATGAGCTCTGTGATCATTATGACTTGTTCTGGGAGAGGACCCATGAAATCTGGGTCACATGACTCCTTAGAGTAAGAACATAAGGGGCTTAGGCCTGTCTGATGGGCATAACATGTCTTTTTGGATTCCCTGCAGTCACAGAAATGGTCTTTCTAGGGCTCTGCCTTATTTTGTCTTATTTGTGCAACAAATGTCAGGCCCATGTTTCATGTCACAGGAAATATTTCCCTGTCTTCTCGAGGTCACTTTTTGAATGATCCTATGTAGCTAGCATGCAAACAAACATATAAACCCCTCTATTTTTACACAAAATACTTGACAACAACATGGTCTAATCACAGGGCATTGTGAGGGAATAAAACTCTTCTAAGTACTAAATTCTTGTAGAGAGGCACTTTCAATGGAAATTTCAGAGTTACTCAAAGGTCTCATCTCTACCCACATCCATCTGTCTCATTCCACCCACCCCTCATCCCTCAAAAGGAAGAAAAATCTTCAATTTGATTTTGTTCTGCTTGAAGGTATTCTACAAGGTCAAGTGACAGAAAGGATTTTCATGAAAATTTGGGAGGTCACTATTGCTTACCTGATATACATATTTTTTATATGAGCGACACAATCATTCCCAGCATGACCTTTCCTCACTTCTTTGTATTCAATCTATATCATAAATATTCATAAAATAAACCATTCATCATTAATTTTTTTGACATTTCTTCTAGGCATATTTCATTATTCTCACACAGGTGTTTAAAACAGTAGGGACTACAGTTCCAGGACCAGGGAAAAATAGAGAGAGATAAAATCCTGAGTTGCTAGAGTATGAAAAACAAACCTTTGGAGCGTTTTCACAAGAAGCCTACATAGAAAAGCTGAGAAGTCAAGCTGGAATTCTATACATTTTATATTTAATTTTTAATTAGCTTTCTAAGACTAAAACAAATTTGCAAATTTCAGAATATCTTATGGATGTAGAGAGATATATAAAGACTTGACATATAAAAATCCGGTGTGCTTGGGCTTTGTTTTTGAGAAAGTTATCAAGTAATTTGGAAAACAACAAAAACAGACAGAAATATATTTGATTAAAACTCTTTTTTGGGGGGGCAGCCCGGGTGGCTCAGCGGTTTAGCACTGCCTTCAGCCCAGGGCATGATTCTGGAGACCTGGGATGGAGTCCCACATCAGCCTCCCTGCATGGAGCCTGCTTCTCTCTCTGCCTGTGTCTCTGCCCCTTCCTTCCTTCCTTCCTTCCTTCCTTCCTTCCTTCCTTCCTTCCTTCCTTCCTTCCTTCCTTCCTTTTTTTCTTTCCTCTCTCTCTCTGTCTCTTGTGAATAAATAAATAAAATCTTAAAAAAAACACTTTTTTTTTGCCAAACGCACTAGATAAAGTTTAATGTTACTCTGTTTGTTATATCTACTCTAGACTGTTGTTATCTCTCTAAAACTCTAATCATGAAAATTCTATCAAATGTCCCTGAAGAAATAGAAATGAGGTTACCCGTTGAGAGTTAAACTATGAAACCAACTTAAGATAAGACAGAAAAACATCCAATACAAACTAAAAGTTTAGCATGTATTAAAAGCACAACAATGGTAGGAAGTCAGTATATATACTGGTCAGTATAAATCAGAGATGCAAACATCTGTAATGGGTGCAGGTTATTTGAGGAGCTTTGGAGTAAAGTTTAGAGCTTTGTGGCAGAGCCAGGTACACAAAAATATTACATCTGGATGACAATAAAGATCTCAATCATCTTATTGTCTCCCAGCCTGTCTCGGTCTCTTTGATCAGCTCGCAACTTTTTGGATGTAATTTGCTTTCCTTTCAGTGTGTAGACCCTGGAGAAAACACCAGTCCAAATATGTGTGTTCAGATCTTACAGAAATCACGTTTCTCATTGTAGATATAAATAGATGGCACATTTATTCATATTACCATTCTTGTAAGCAAAATTCTTGTGAAGTCATCCCTGAGCATTTAATTTACATTATGTGTAAAGTGAAGTTTAGATCCTAATTCAGCTAACTTAAACCCTTTGTGAAGTAAAAACAATCAATAGAGAGAAAGGGAGGACCTGAAAATACACAGTCATCATAGAGGCTGGTTGTCCCAAAGAGCAATACAATCCTATTTATATTTTTAGTAGTACTAACATTTTCCTTTAAAAGTTCCAAGGGATAATGGCCAAACCATCTTTTCTTCTTGCCTAGGAAGTTCTTCTACCTTCTTTAGGGCTAATTTTAGTCTTTACTTTTTCATGAAGTCTTCTTCAACCATTTGATAGTGGCTCCAACTATCTCTAACATTCATTCTTGGGAATATTTAACTATAAACTGCTTGAATTTTCTTTCTGACGGTGACATTCTCCTAATTATAGTAAGTACTAATTCGTTGAGGGGAAGCAACTGCATTTTACTTATTTCGTACTATGCATAATTACAGATAATAACCATGAAGTTTTCCAGTAGTTTCCAAATTCAAATATCTATGGAATTCATCAATAGGATAATGCTTCCCATGGTTTTAACAGCCCCTCTCTTTCATTCTTGTTTTACTTTCTCCTTCCCATACATGTCCTAGGTTGAAGAAATTCATGTTTCAGCTTTGGTTTGATCCTGGTCATTGCATTTTCTGTATTACCTCTATCAGCAGTCACTTATAACATTTCTGGGTTTTTTTCTCACCTTGTAGTTTTTGTTTCATCTACTTATGACTGGGCTTGAAATTCTGGCTGCTATCATGGGCTGCTGAGGGAACCAGCTCTTTATGAAGATGTAATGTCCAGAGGAGTTTTGTATGGTGTGATCAGCAGCTGGATCTATGCCTACAGTAGGGATGCTGCTAACTTTCAGATTCCAGTCAAAGTCATCATCCTGCTCCTGCTCCCAAGAACAAAGGTCAAATTCAAAATTACAGCACCCATTTGAGGTACCTGGAAAACATTTCCCAATTTAGGGTAGAGAGAAAAAGGAAATTAGCTGACTTTAAGATGCCATACAAAATTACAGTGATCTTGATCCATCATGTAATACTCAACACCTTGGAATATTATCCTGACACTAGCATTAAAATAGAATATTTTAAACTTATGTTTAGTAATTAATGTTTCAGCATTTTATCTTATTTGGAAAAGATTTAGATATCAATAAATTCAACCCAATTTATTATTTAACCTAGTAAAACGTCAAAGTTTTATGTTACCAAATATTTTGAAAGCTATTTAATAGTTTGTCTACTATGCTTTTCATCTTTCAACCAACTTGACTTGTTCTAACAATTACCCATGAAAATTTCCTGAGACAAAAATCAACCATTATCTTAAATCACTTTTGCTGGCAAACTGCACCACTTGCAACATGAATTTAACTAATAAGCTCAGGTAAAATAAAAGCTAATTATCAAGAGAGGCTTAGGAAGATGTGGGAGTAGGATAGTTCACAATTGGTTACTACTTGGTTTTTAGAAACTAAGTTTTCTAAGAATTCAAATTATGATAAATGTAATTAAGATGCTAGAATGGATCAGAGAAGCCACTCTGTATATGAGAAAGTAAGAGATTCATAAAAAGGCATAAAGAATGAAAATAGGAATGAAATTTTTGTTAAGGGAAAAGAAACTAATTTTGTCCTAAAATGAAACTGGTTATTTAGAGAGAAAAAACTTACAACAAAATCTGCATTGAAAAAGAAAAAGAAAAAAATGTAAAAGATTTGTGAAGGAGAAGGGTGCCTGGGGGGCTCAGTTGGTTAAGAACATGCCTTCAGCTCAGGTCATGATCTCAGGGTCCTGGGACTGAGTCTAGCACCAGGCTGTCTGCACAGTTGAATCTGTTTCTCCATCCCACTCTCCTTCTATGTTCTCTCTCAAATAAATAAATAAAATTAAAAAAAAAAAAAAAGATTTGTGAAGGAGATGCTCTGGAAAAATTTTTTCCGGGGTCAGGATCAATTAGGATTGTAATAAATGAGTTTTAAAAGTACACTGCTATAAAACTGAAACTTGACTTTTCTCTTTGCTAAAAAGACAAAGTTCTTTTGGAGCACTGCTCTGCTCTTAATAAGAAATTGTAAGCAAAGTTTCTGTTTTGTCCTTATCAGGTCTCTGACTACATGAAACAGTTAAACTTCTCAAAATTAAAGGAGCAAAGTTTTGCTAACAACTACATAACCTGATGTTTTTTGCATTTGGAACCCTTTGCTACCACCTCAGTTAAATAAATAATGAAACATTAAGTTTAATAGTAATCTGTGATCCTATTTAGGCATATGCTTTAGGACCTTCTGACATTTTTAATAAACTTCTCAAACATTCAAATTCTCAATAAAGTCTTTTTGACTAAAAAAAAAAAAAGAGTATTTTCGTGTGTTACACAGAGCTATTTCCATGGCTTGTGGAAGTTTATTTCTCCACAAATCTGGTTCCTCATCCCAAAATCAATAAGAAGCTATTTTAGCATTACACACACTTCCTCCTCCAAGTACCTATTTGGTCAATGTAATTTTCTTTCTTCTTTCTTCTCATCTTTGCTCCTCAGGTCCTGGTAGGGAATTTGGGAAGTTTCTTATTCTATTCTATACGCTTTTGGCTTGGGAAATGCTGCCTAAAGCAAAAGTTATTAATCACTGTAATTGTTTTCTAAAACATAATCCTTATTTTAGAGATGAGAAAATTGTGAAAAAGTAAAAAGTGTACTAATTGGAATTTATTATAATAAGCCGCAGAAATTAATTGGTTTAAGTTGCATGAAATACCAACTCTCTCTCCCAGGTCCTTAACGATATTTTATTACAAACACTGCTTAAATGTTTTCTTCCACTTCTAGAATAGCAAGACTTAATGAGTTCAACTATGACCTTTGATTTTTTGCCTGATAGATCTATCCATTTCTGATAGATGGGTGTAGAAGTCTTCAGCTATGATAGTGGATTCATCTATTCTCCTTGCAATTCTATTATTTTTTGTGTCATGTTGTTTGACATTCTACTGTTAGGTGCATACATATTAAGAATGGTCTTGCCTCCTTGAGGAAGCAAAGGCATTATTATGTAATGTCCTTATTTATCCTTGGTAATTTGAGAAGTTTTTATCTTTGCTTCCTCTCCAAGGCTCTCTTTCCCTTAGGTAAATCTGAGTTTCTGATTTATATCATTTTCCTTCTTCTAAAAACATTTTTTTTTTTTTTTTGCAAAGTAAGTTTTCCGGGGGGAAAAAAAGAAAACAAAAACCTCAATATGTGTTTGTCTGAGACAGTATTTGTCCTTCAATTTGAAGGATGACTTCATTGGGTGCAAATTCCAGGTTGGTAGTTCTTTGTTGTTTTTCTCCCACAACACCTTAAATATTTCAGTCTACTTTCTTCTCATTTGTACAATTTCAGAGATGTATACTCCTTACCTTTGTTCTTCTTTAGGTAAAGTGTCTTATCCCTCTGATTTCTCTAAGGATTTCACTGATTTTCTGTATCTTAGGAATGATATGCGTAGGCATAGGGTTTTTTGTTTTTTGTTTTTTTTTTTTCCTTTATCCTGCTTCATGTTCTCTGCTGTGGTTTTCTGTCCAACATTCATTTGGTGGGAAATTCACAGTCATTATTCTTCCAAAAGTTTCTTCCATTCCTTTTTCTCTTCCTTCTCTTATTTCTTCTCTTCCTTGTATCCCCACTCTATACATTACACCTCATGTTGTAAAGTCCTTGGATAATCTGTTGTGTTTTCTCAGTCTTTGTTCTCTCTGCTTTTCAGTTTTGGAAGTTTCTGTTGTAATGTCCTCTAGCTCAGACATCATTCTTTATCTGTGTCCAGGCTACCAATAAGCCATTCTTCACTTCTGTCACAATGTTTTTGAGCTCTAGGATTTTTTTCTGATTCTTTCTCAGGACCTCCATCTCTCTATTTACATTGCCCATCTTTGCTTACATGCTGTTTTATCCACTAGAAGTCTTAGCATATTAACCATAGTTATTTGAAATACCTGGTCTGATAATTCCAACATCCCTGTCATGTATCTTTCTTGTGCTTTCTCTGTCTCTTCAAATTTCAGGTTTTTGTCTTGGTTTTTATTTTTATTGTCTTTTAGTATGTCATGGGATATTTTCTTCATAACTGGAAATGATATACTGGATAAAAAGAACTGCTTGTAGATAGGCCTTAGTCTGGGGAGAGGGGAAGTATTCTATTGTTCTATGATTAGTTTCAGTTTGTGAGTGAACCTGTACCTCTAGACTGTGAACTTCACAAGGGTTTGTCAGGGTGAGAAACCCTTTTTACCCCTCTTCCTCCCCTTAGGTGGAACAGGACAACTAGAGAGGGTGAGCAATGGAAATTTCCCCTCCACCAGGTCAATTAGGCTCTGATAATACCCTGGCAGTTTAGGCTTTCATTATCTGAGGGAAAATATTTTTAGGAAGAACAGAGTGCTCTGTGATACTTCAAAATGTTTTTTTTCGGGTGCCTGGGTGGCTTAGTCAGTTAAGCATCTGTCTTCAGCTCAGGTCATGATCCTGGGCTACTGGGTTTGAGCCCTGCCTCGTTGCTGAGCAGGGAGCTTGCTTCTCCCTCTCCTTTTGCCCCTGCTCATGTACTCTCTCTCTCATTCACTCTCCCTCAAATCAAAATGATTTTTCCCCCTCCTCCTATTTGAAGCAGGTAAGGATTTTTCTCTGATATTTACTGGGAACCTGGTCAAAATCTTCATAATGTTATATTTATATATAATATTGTAAATAAATATAACTCTCACAATATTATAGCATGTCCTGATAAGTGGGTTTCCTGAAGTTTTTAGCTCTTGGGCTTGTCTATATGGCAGCTCCAGCATTTCCATCAATGCCAGTTCAGCCTTTCCTACCTGGATACTGGTTCCTCTACTGGATTCTGCTCCTGAATCTCTAATCTAATAACATGTGACTCCCTATATTACCTTGCCTCTGTTCAATCTTGGGAACATTTGTCCTGTGTCTTCCCATCTTTTGTGGATTCAATAAAGTTCTTGATTTTCTTTTTAGTCTGTTCAGCCTTTGACTTGTTAGAACAGAGAGTTGTGACTTCCAAAATCTTTATACACAGAGTTCGAGACTAGGAACTGCACAAACATCTTCCTATAATTCTGTTGGTAAGTTATAAAGCTATAAAGGTAAGTGATGATGTTGTAAAACTGAGCACTGTGTTACTAAGAGCTTGTATCTTATAAAATTGCCCATTTAGGATACATTTCATGTTCTTTATTTTTAAATGCATATGCATGATGCAGCACAAAGCCAATGACCAATTTGATCTTAAGTAATAAAGTGTATACTTTAAAATTCTTTGCATATAGTAATTCTTTATTAAATTCTCTCTGGATATTAAAGTGAAAATGAAAATCTTAAAAATCATAATTATATGTGAGATGGTGTCCAAAAACCAAAACCACTTAAGAAGAATCTAAGCTGCAGCATGTTTATAAACATCTACATAAAAACTTGTCTCTTTAAGAAAACTCAATTAAACAAGTACTCAAATATTTTAGGAAGTTTAATGTAAACAAGAATGGGAATGATTCTGGCCCTGAAGCTCTCTGGGCCCTGCTCTTCAGCATACAGGCCAAAGGAAGGCAGGTCCACATCCCAGCTAAAGCCACAGCAATTTTGGGACAAAGATCCTACACTATTCTATTACATAAGACTCTAAGAATTTCCAAATTGTGCTGAGCATCAAAATCATGCCTTTTTTTATGGTTGCATTCTTACAGTTAGCATAGGTCAAATACAATTATTTAAATACAGAAAATAACTTTTATGCTCTTTGTAGCTAATAAGGTGGAAAATTTGAAAATACGTGGGCTCTACTATTGTTTCAATACCATTTGAGTATAAAGGACACTAAGATGAAAGTTAATTTTATCACACCCTCCAGCAAAAGCACTTGCCCAATAATGAAGAATGGCCTAAATTAATAATTTTCAGTTGTTGAAAGAACGAAAAATTTAAAAGCTTAAGAAAGCATCATGACTAATATGCTTTTTAAAATGGTTTAATTTAACACTCAGGCTAACACTAATTTTTAATATTTTCAAGAATAGAGAACATTTTTCTGTCTTAATTCTGTTACCAAATGAACAGGATGGCATTTTCTATCCAATTGCTGATTCAATTTTAAAATTTCATTTGAAACATTCTGGTAACTTACTATTTCCCACAATAGACTAATAATCTCCTTTATTTTATGATACTAAAGTTCTCTTAAGTACCCTTTCAAAGGCCTGGGAGGTAAATACACTAAAATAATAATGAATCCCAAATCAACATCAAGTTAAGAATCTGAACAGTTGTCCCAGCTAAAAATTATAAAATGAAGTAACTAATTTAGTTGACCTTGTGTTGGAAAATACAGCTCGTGAAGCCTAGATTCCCATATAGACTGGCATCCAGAAAGACCACTTGTATAAAGAAATAATCTGTGCTGGGGAAAAGCAGACTTATTCTGTTTCAAAAATCATACAAATGCTGCTCTATGAATCTCTATCATGCAAATTCTATTTTTCTTTTGATATGTACCATTGTTTTGAAGATATGTGTCCTTGAAAATTTCAATTCTAATGTGTAGGGTGGAAAATACAATAAGTAGGTATAAGCTGTTTGGATTTCACATCACTGTGGTGTGAGAACAACTTATAATTTGATATTTCACAAATTCCCATGGGTGCCAGGTGGGAAAGGCAGCATTCTTCTGCACAGATGCCAATTCCTGTGATTTTATGGAGCTATTAATGCCAGCACCAGACAGGTGTGCCATCGGGAAGACAATGATCACTTTTGTCTATAGTTGTATCATCCATCAAACCAATTTCTACATTTCTAAATGCTATAATTTTTCCATCGATCACTATCTTCATAAACATGAGATATCAGTCTCACTAAAAAAAAGCCTCATAATTTTGAAAGACCATAATGCAAATCCTTTTAAGATCCAATCATCAAATTTTGAAAATTAAGATCTCACCATCCTATTTAATTATTCATTTAATATAAATTTATTGAGCATATGCTATAAGTAAAGCGCATTTAGGAAGATAAGAAACTAACTGGAAAGGGGGCTAATGTGTTTTGACCACAATCTGTGGCAGATTCTGAACATTCTCTTTGTTTATGTTATTTTAAGTCCCACAACATCTCAGTATAATAGTTATTTCTTTTATTTTGATTGATGAGAAAGCTGAAGTTCAGAGTGTGATACTAAGCAAAATATCACATTATAAGTAGCAGAACTATCAGTTGAAGAATGGTGTAAATGGAACACTGTGCCACTACTTCTCTTTATAATGTGGTATGCAGTGATCCAGGGTGGGCCTGCAAAAAAAGAAAGAAAGAAAGAAAGAAATCTACAACTACTACAGGATAAGAAAATTTATGTATCTATGAGGAAATTCTTGAAGAGATCTGTGTCTATAGGTAGACAACTATGGAGAGATGGAAGTTATCCATTTTGGTTTGATTCTTCTTGAGGTAGCGTGATGTAGTTTATCAATTCATCTAAATATGAATGTCCCAGGGATGTCAATTTGTCATCCAAAGGAAGAAGGTTTTGTAGTCAAATGAATATGATGAATCTGATAAATTATATCCTTCTTTGGTAGATTTAAAAACACTAACATATTATTAACACACTAGCTCTGAGAATTCCCACAATTCTCACAACATGGAAACTATATGACAAAAAATATTCCCAATTTTTTTAAGGGAGCTATGTATTTATATTTACTTATTCATTTAGTAGAACTATGAGTATTGTGTAGATTACTACACTGATGATGCTCAGGACAAGGTTTACAAATGCTATTAAAATATATAAGAAGAAAAACAAACACAAAAAAACAAACAAACAAAAAAAAAAAAAACAAGAAAAAAAAGAAAAAAGGGAAATTTGAGAAGTTAGTTTCCAGGTATAAATGGGACACTTTCTTAGCTTTGTGACTTTGAGGATTGTATTAGTTTCTTAGCACTTCCATACTAAAGTACAACAAAATGAGCAGCTTTAAACAATAGAGATTCATTCCCTCAAAGCTGCTAAGGCTAGAAGTCTGAAATCAATGTGTCCACAGTGCCACATTCTCCCTGATGGCTCTAGTGGAAAATACTTCCCAGTCTCTTTATAGCTTCTTGTGGTTACTGGCAATCTGAGCATTCCTTGGTTTATAGATACATCCCTTCAATCACATGGCATTTTCTCTGTGTATTCTTACACTATCTTCCCTCTGGGTGTCTATGTCCATACTTCCCTCTTCTTAAAAGAAAAACAGGCATTGGGTTAGGGAGTACCTTAATCTAATATGACCTCATTTTAACTCAGTACATCTACAAAGACCCTGCTTCCAAACTAAGGTCACATTCACAGGATATGAGTTTGGGGATGACACTAAACAACCCAGTACTAGAATGATTACATTTTTAAAAGTAACTATCTTGGGCTTTTGAGGTATATTAGCATATCATTAGAAAATCGGGGCACCTGGGTGGCTCAGTTGGTTAAGCATCTTCCTGTGGCTCATGTCATAATCCTGGGAACCCAGGATGGAACCGCACATCAGGCTCCCTGCTCAGTAGGGATTCTGCTTCTCCCTCTATCTCTGCCTCTTCCCTCTGCTCTAGTGCTCAAATATTTTTTTAAAATAAAATAATTATAATAATTATAATTTAGTGTTACTGTAATTCATTTTATGCCTTACATACTGCCTAGAACCAGAACAGGAGTGTTAAAAAGTAATAGTAAATATTAATATAATCTTGATTTTAATGAAAGTATTTCCTTGTTCCCTTTGTTTAATCATCTGTAAGATGTTAAGGTTCTATCATTTTAAACATTACAGAAATGGGTGTTGAATTTAAATAAATATTTTAGCACCTGTTATGATTTTTTCGGTAGTTTATCTGTTTACATGAACAGTGTATTACTTCCTTTAAGTGGTGTAATATCCTTACCTCAAAGTGGATGATACAATGATTCTATTGCTGAATTTGGCTTGCTAGCATTTTAAGTTCTACATTTATATTCACAGGGAGTTTGAATTACAGTTTTCTTACATTTCTAATTTTTTGGAGGCTTCATTATCAGTGATATATTAGCTTCATAAAATAAATTCAGTCATTTTGTATGGTTAGAATAGTTTCTTTGGCCATTATCAGTTCATTAAAATGTGATAGAACTCAGTAGTATCTAACTCAAGAGACAAAATTGAAGGACATTTGTTGATAACTTTATTTGACAGTTAATGGTCTATTCAGGTTTTCTGCTTCATTAGTTAATTTTGGTCATTTTTCTCAAAGAAAATTAACTATTTTATTGACATTTTCAAACGATCACAGAGTTATTTATTTCTATGTGGTTATTAATTCCCCTTTAACAAGCCTCCATTTATTCAAATTTTTTTCTCCTTTATTAAAATTAAAAATTGGTGTTTTGTTTACCTTATCTGCTTTTAAAAACAATTTTGGGTTTATCATTTGAATTGTTTTTGTGTTCCAAACTATTACTTCTTTCTCCTGAGTTTCTTAATACTACTTCATTTCTTAAAAATTTTTACTTTTAAATAATTTCAAGCTTATAGAAGAGTTGTAAGGATAGCATAGCACCAGAAATCCTATTTACATTTAAATAACATAAGGGAATAACTGCTACAAATAATTATTTTATCCTAAAAAAATCAACAACTTGGAAGAAATGAGAAAATACCTGTTAAAAAAACACCTTAAAACTGGAATAAAGCTGAATATGACTCTATCCATTACAAAAATTGAACTCAATACATTTTGCACATATCCAACTTTAATCTCAGATGGCTTCACGGGTGAAATCGTACCAACTTACATAGACTCTCTCAGGATCTAAGGAAAAGAGAACTCTTCCCAGCTCTCCTTATGAAGCCAGTAAAATGCCAATACAAAGGCAGACAAGCAGCTACAAGAACTTTAGAGACCAATATCCCCCATGAACGTTAAGTGCAAAACCTTTAGCAATACATTTTATCCAGGAATGTGTTTGACTTAATGTTCAGAAATCAAATAATGTAATTCACCACTTTAACACAAAAGTAGAAAAAAATCATATCATCTTCTCATCTAGATGCGGAAGAGGCACTGATAAAGTTCATCACTACTTTATGATAAAATGATGTAAACTAGGAATAAAGGGGAGCTCTTTCAAATGGAGAAACGAGACCTGTGAAAAACATATAGCTATGGTCAGACTTAAATATGAAATACTGCAAAATCACCCTAAGACTGGGAACAGGGTAAGATAGTCCTAAAGCATCCCTTTTACTCAACAACTGTACTTAAAGTTCTAGTTTGTGCAATAAGAATTAAAAAGAAAACATATAAAAGCATGTAAATTGATCAGTTGTCTACATAAAAAAATTCTAAGAAATATGCATGGCAACTTCTAGAACCCTAAAAAAATGATAAGGTTTAGGATACAAGGAAAATAAAATAAAATCAATTGTATTTCTACGAATAGGCAGCAAAAGTTTACAGGTTGAAATTAGGAAATAATTTTATTTACAAGACTGTGAAAAGAATAAGGTACTTAGCAATATATATTTTTAATTTATTTATTTATGATATAGAGAGAGAGGCAGAGACATAGGCAGAGGGAGAAGCAGGCTCCATGCACCGGGAGCCCGATGTGGGATTCGATCTCAGGTCTTCAGGATCATGCCCTGGGCCAAGGCAGGCGCCAAACCGCTGCGCCACCCAGGGATCCCTTAGCAATATATTTTTAAGAGACATGTCTAACCTGAACTTGTCTATACAAGATGTCTATACTGGAAATTGAAAAACAGTGTCGAAAGAAATTAGGAAAGATCTAAACAAATGGAAAAGTGGACCACTGGAAGACTCAATATCATTAACATGCAGTTTTTCTCTAGTTTCATTTATAGATTCAATATGAATCTATATAATAAATCTATCAGGTTCCTATCTGAAATAGAGTCTCTTTCTAAAAATTAATACGGATACAGTATATATACAAATAAATATACAAACATGTAATGGAAAGGAGTGTGAAGAACTTTTTGGCGATATATAAATGTTCCATATTTGTGATATATGTGCATGCATTCATCAAAACATCAAATTATGATGTATGTACTATGTATTTTACCTTTAAAAACTAACAACACATATCAAATTCTATTTATTTAGCTTGCTTCTAATAGTAATGTATGTTGAAAAACTTTGAAATTGGAATGACTTCTGCATATTCTAGATTTGAGCAATTAAATATAAATATTAAAATTGGTACTAGACTATTGCTGTTGTAGATAAAGGTGACAAATATGAACATGTGAAATTGGATTAAAATTAGTGGTATCCATATAAATTCATGATGGATGGATGGAAGAATGGATGGGTAGATGGAGGGCTGGCTGGGTAGATTGATGGCTGGGTAGGCAGGCAGATAGACAGACACACAGACAGACATGTGGACATATACGTATATTCACTGGCTCTGTCCACTGAGAAGACCAAGAACCAATGATACATTACTAAGGAGAATCTTGTTTTTTAAAATAGCATTCTCCATTAAAATGAATCAGAGCTCTTTAGAGCTGATACCAAGTCTGGGGAAGAGAAAAGTGTCAGATGAGCCTGGAATAAAAGGATATGATCAAAAAAGTTTGAGTTTTAAACATTTGAAAAGTTTATATAAAATGGTTTATAGTAGGTTTCCATTAGCTAATCTGGAATAAGCTCATAATCAGTATAACTCATGATAATTATAACACCTTGAATGAAATTTAAATCTATGAGCTCATAATATAAATAAAAAGTAAAGATACAAATAAATAGAGTAAAGGCAAAGCTCTTCTTTATAGTAGAAAATCAATTTATGTGGAATGAAGACATAAGAAAATCATCAGTGGGCTATATGATCCAGCAATTCCACTTCTGGGTACAAATAAAAAAAAAACTGAAGTCAGGAACATGAAGACAAAGCTGCACTCTGATGTACATTATGGTATTATTCACAATAGCCGTGATATGGAAACAACCTAAACATATGCTGATGGGAGAACAGATAAAGAAAAAATGGTATTTACATAAAATGGAATATTATTCGGCCATAAAAGGAAATCCTGCCATATTTGGCAACATGGTTGAATTTGGAATATGCTAAGTGAAATAAGTCAGTCACAGAAAGACAAATACTGCATGATTCCACTTATATGAGGTATCTAAAATACTCAAACTCAAAGAAGCAGAGTAGGGATGCCTGGGTGGGCTCAGTGGTTAAGCATGTCTGCCTTTAATTCAGGGCATAATTCCAGAGTCCCGGGATTGAGTCCCACATTGGGTTCCCTGCATGGAGCCTGCTTCTCCCTCTGCCTATGTCTCTGCATCTCTCTTTTTGTGTCTCTCATGAATAAAAAAATAAATCTTAAAAAAGAAAAAAAAAGCAGAGTTGAGTGATGACTGCCAGGAGCTGCATAGAGGGGCAAATGGGAAATTGCTGCTCAATAGGTATAAAGTTTCAGTTATGCATGATGAAAAAGCTCTAGAGATCTGCTGTACAATATAGTGCCCTTAGTCAACAATATTTTGTTCACTTAATTATCTGTTGAGGGTAGATCTCATGTTAAATGTTCTTCCTATGGAAGGAAGGAAAGAAGAAAGAAAATAAATCCTCAGTAGGAGTTAAAACTAGTGGTTGAATGTTTGAAAACCAGGGCAGCATATTTTCATAGTCACCAGTATTTGCATATGAATTATTACTTTTAAAAGATGAATTAATTTATAATAGAGATGTGACTGACTGTACCTTAACCAGTTAATCAAAGTAAATATCAGGTATAGTAGGACAAATTAATACCGGGCTTCCTGATATGATGCCCTGAGAAGGACCTGTGATTGCGTCTATAATATTCTTTTATTTAAAAGATTTATTTATTATTTATTTTGACAGAAAGAGAGAACACGAGTGGGGAGAGCAGCATAGGGAGAGAGAATTTCCAGCAGACACCCCGCTGTGTGGGGAGCCCACCTTGAGATTATGACTCCAGATGAAGTCAGATGCTTAAAGACTGAGTCACCGAGGCACCCCTATATCTGTATTCTTGCTAACACACTGAATATTTTATCTAGTTCTAAGAATTAATGACAGAGAAATAATCAAATCTCTCCCAATGATGTTAATATTTCCATTTTTATTTAATTCTGTCAGGCTTTATTTCATGTACTTTGAAGATCTACACAGACACATTTCTCACATAAGTTCTTGATAACTGACTACATTATCTTAATTTTCCTTTATCATTGTAATTTTTCAATATAAATACTTTTACATTAATTTATATACTATATATATTTGCTGTCTTTAATACAACAGTTTTAAATATAAAGTCAGCAATAGGCTGGAAGTAAAAGGTTGGAAAAATATACACCCAATTGCTGTATCATGTTTTTTAATTGATCGGAAATTTTTGCATTTTAGTTGTAATTGTTTGGCTATTTACATTTGATATAATTAATATTATGACAAGATTTAGATCTTTCATTTTATCTTTTTTTTCTATTTTTTAAAATTATTTTTCCCATGTGTTTTTTATTATCTTCCTCCTGTGTCCTTGTGAACATTTTTAGTATTCCATTTTAATTCTTCTATTAAGTTTTTAACTGCGTCTTTTTATGTTTTAGTGTTGGTCTAATGATTGCATATGAACACTTAAGTATCACTGTCTAGAGTTGATATTGTTCTTCATGCAAAATTTTAAGAATTTTGGTACAGTTTAATTTCACTCACCTCTCGTTCCTAGTGCTATTTTTACCATATTTATCTACATAGGATATAAGAGCCATAAAACAAGTTTTCTTTAGAAAAGTCATGTCTCAAATTAACAAAAGAAAAGAGAAAATGTGGCCTTGTATATTTACCCACAAAATTATTTCTAGTTCTCTTCATTTCTTCCTGCAGGTTCAAGTTTCAATCTGGTGTCATTTACTTTTAGCTTGAAATATATCCTTTAAAACCTTTTATAGGACATGCTGGTTTCACTTATCTAAAAAAATGTCTTTAAAAAAAAGTCTTTATTTTGCCTTAATTTTTGAAGATATTTTCCCTAGATACAAAACTCTATATTGATAGGTCCTCCCCTCCCCCATCTTAGCAATTTAAGTATAATCTTCCAATGTCTTTAGGCCTGGTTTTGGCTTTTGTTTTTCTGACGAGAAAATGATATACTATCAAGTATATGATTATTCTATTTTATATGATTTTTTTCTGGTGTCTTTCAAGATTCTCTCTCTCTCTCTCTCTCTAATTTTTATCAGTTGAATTAGGAGGTACTGAAGTGTAGTGATTTTCATTTGTCTAGATCATCCTAATCATTTTAAGTTGTTTTCCATAGATATGGAAAGGTTTTGATAATTATTTGTTCACATATTTTTCTGCCTCATTTTTACCCATTTCCTTGTGTTGCTTCATTTACATGTAAGTAAGAATATTTGATGGACTCCTGTGGAACTCTAAGGCACTGATCAGACTATTTTCATGTTTTATCTTCCTAATTAGATAATTTCCAATTAGTAGATTTGTCTTGAAGTTCAATTATCTTTCTCCTGTTGTCTCTAATATGCCTTTTAAGTCATCCAGTATATTTTATTTCAGATAATGTACTTTTCAATTCTAGAATTTCCCTTTGGTTCTTTTTTCTGTTATTTTTCCTTTTCTCTTTTTTCTTTACCTCTTCCTCTCCTTCTTGTTTTTCTTCTTCTCACTCTTCATTTTCATTATACCTGTTTATTCATTACAGCTATATTCTTATTTAAATCTTCAAACATATTTGCAATACAATGTAACACATTTGTAATTTGTAATTCCTTTAAATCCCCTGTTTACTAAATCTAAGTTTTCTGTCATCTTGGGTTCAATTTCTTTCTTTTTTTTAAAGATTTTATTTATGTATGTGTGTGTGAGAGAGAGAAAGGACAAGCAGAGGGAAAGGGACACACAGACTACATACCAAATCTGGAGCCTGATGTGGGGCTCACTGCCATGATTCTGTGTTCATGACCTGAGCCAAAATCAAGAACTGGATGCTTAATCAAGTGAACCTACTAGGCACCCTGGGCTCAATTTCTGTTGATTTGTTGTTGTTGTTGTTGTTCTCTCAAATGTATGTTAATTTTCCTATTTCCTTTTTTTTTTTTTTTTTAGATTTTTATTTTATTTATTCATGAGAGACACACAGAGAGAGGCAGAGACACAGGCAGAGGTAGAAGCAGGCTCCATGTAGGGAGCCTGACGTGGGACTTGATCCCGGATCTCCAGGATCACACCCTGGGCTGAAGATGGCGCTAAACCGCTGAGCCACCGGGGCTGCCCTGTTTCTTAATATGTGTAATTCTTTTCTTTTTACTTATATTCTGGAATTGTAGATGATACACTGTAGCATATTTGAGTTATGTCATGTTCCTTAAAAATGTATTATACTTTTTACAGTTAATTCCTGACAGATCTTTCTCATCTAATCAGGCTAAGTTTCATTAATGTTTTGGTTAGATATATGAAAGTTTTCCACTTATCCTAAATTATACCCCTTATTCATAACTTGAGGTCTTATCATGGTCTCCTTTGAATGCTTGAAGTGTTTAGTAATACCTTTAAACACTGGCTGTGTTGGAAATTGAATATGTCTCCAACTTGCATTGCCTTTGGAATAAATATTCTGTCCTCAGCCCTGCACCAAATAGTCTTTCCTTAGAGAGTCTAACTCTTAGATTTTGTGGTTAATACCCACAAAATCTCCTAGGGCAATTGCAGGGACCAATGCCGTTTTCTCAGATAGTCACCCACTTCAGCAGCCAAGAATTCTATTTTCTCTCTCAACTTAGTAACACTGTTATGTTTTAACTCTCCTGCTCTATGATACAAAAATTTCCTCATATAGAAATCTGTGACAATCTTGGGGCAATCAATCCTGGGGCAATCATGAGCTCATCTTTTGTGTTACCATTTCTCAAGAATCACAGCCCTAAGCTACAGATTGTTTAATGATTGAAAACAATGGTCTCATATGTTATGTCCCATTCTATTTGTTTTTGACAAAGGAACAAGAGCAGTAACAGCTTTCCTCTGATAGATGGAAGCACAAGTTCTTCCTTAATATTAATTTATATTCTAATGTCTAAAGTTTTCTTATTCTTTTATTATTGTTTCAATAATAAGCTTTCATAGTACACACACACATTGGTGAGAAATAGAAATCTATCCTCTTCCTCTTCTCTCTAGACACAGACATAGATAGATAGATAGATAGATAGATAGATAGATAGATAGAGAGGTCAATGTAGAAATATGCATCTCTCTTGGTAATAGTATGCAAATATGCATACATCTTTTATGCTACTATGTTTAACCTTTTCATATGTATCTTTAATCATCTTTTACATAAATTGTTTAAACTGTAATTACTTAAATGCATTTTCATTTCTCTTTTATCCTGTAATTATTTAAAGAAGTAAAAAAATTATGTATCTAATTGCCCTGGCATTTTAGCTTAAACTTGAAAATTAATATTTAGTTTTACCACATTTTCAGTAAATAATATGACCTAGTAACTTCTGTAATAAATGTAGTAAATTGTCTCCCAAATCTTGAAAATTTGTAAATGTAATAAATATGATTATAAAATACTTTTAGTGCTCAAAGTTCCATATATAGGTATTAATTTAATGCTATTTATCATACTTTTCAAATACTCTATCCCTTTTTACCTTACAGTTCACCCTTGAACAACACAAGTTTGAACTGTGTAGATCCACTTATACATGGATTTTTTTTCCTATATAATACAGTACTATAAATGTATTTTCATTTATGATTTTCCTCATAACATTTTCTTTCTTTTACCAGCTTTAAATAAAAAATATGTTCATAAAACTTAAAAAAAGGCAGATGTTCAACCAACTGAACCACTCAGGCACCCCTGGTATTAAACTTGTAAGACTCTTAAAAAAATTAAAAATATGTGTTAGTAGACTGTTTATGTTATTAGTAAGGCTCCAGTCAATAGCAAGCTACTAGTGAAATTTAGGTAAAGTAAAAGTTACACAGGGATTTTGAAATGCATATGTGGGTGTGGGTGTGTGAGGGGGTTAGCATCTCTGATACTTGAGTTTTTCAAGGATCAACTGTAATTAATTAGCTAGTTAGTCTGTATGTCTTTTAATCTAATCAGAAAACTAGAGGTATTTTGAAATATGGTTCAACATTTGGATCCTTGTATTTTTCTTGTTATACTGCAAATAGTTTACTTTTATATACTTAGTTATATTTAAGGCAGAAAGCTTCAAAATTACAACTCCATTTTAAATTTCACCTTTTAACATTCAATAATTTTGATTCAGAATTTAAAATTGACTCACCTTTCACTCATCATAAATCTTTGTCCATGTTTTTATTCACTAACATGTCTATACTTATTTAAAGATCACTAATACTCCTTTGGTAAAACTTACTGATTAGTTCTTAATTAATGTAACTCAATTTTAAGTAGTTTAAATACTTTTAATTTTGTGAAAGCCATATTTCCTATATTCTGACTATTATTTGTTTTACATATGCCCTATTGTCTTATCACTGTTATGTATGGTACTAATTTTCATCCTATGTCATATCTACTATTTCCCCTCAATCTTTCATCTCTTTGAACATTTCTTCCCGGTATTCATACCACATGTTGAACATGCATGACATATATAAATTGGTTTTATATGGATTAATGTAATAAAAGCATTTCAGAAGAATGAGATACCTCTGATGTTCTATTTTTTGTTATTTTACTAGTCAACATTTAGGAAATATTGAAAAGCTGGTTATGTCAATAGGGTATGAAACTTTCCTTTGACTCATTCAATATTATTTGGTAATTTGTAGAAGAGATACACATGGAGGTCATAAACTATTCATATTCCACTTCTAGTACATAATAGATTATAATTAATGTAACCTTTTATAATGAGGTGGAACTATTTCTTCTTGGCCCTGTGACTATTTAATTAACAGAACAACAACAACAAAAAAAAAATAACAGAAACAACTCAAAAACACAAACCTAAACTTGTCAACTAACACCAATTCCTAATTATTCTTGGCTGGATGCATTTTCTAACCCTTCAAGAGCCAGTGCCAGTCCTCACTAGTCCTACATAAGCCAAAATGCAGCTTCTTGCCTTCTATTATATGATGTTGTGTCTTACTTCTGGAAAATGACTGTGGGGGGATGAAGAAAATGTAAATCAGCCTTCTTTTGTTCAAATTTTAAGGAGAAAACTCTCTTAAGAAGTTAGATACTATGTTATGTTCTTTAAAACCAAATAGCTTTATATTGACTATGTTACTTAAAATAAAACCAATTTGCCTTTTATTGATGGGTCAAATTCAAAAGCTATATGTAATTTCACTTTCTCTTTTGTATAGATAGAAAAAGCAACTTGATTTTTGAGAAATATTTAGGTAATGGGGAGTGACAGCACCAGGATGACAGCATAGTTTGTTTCTGACTTCACTTCTGCCATAAGAACTATTTAAAAAAAAAAATGACACCATTGCAAGAATCCTAAAACATAGAGGTAAGTGTGAATTAGCCCCTGCATCACAGGGACCACAAGAGACTGTATTAGAAAGATTTAAAAAATTGCTACACATTGACTGCCTTGCCCCTCCCCCAGGTCAGTTCAGCACCACATAGAGAGGTCACCCCTGAGCCTCAGTTCTTCTAGAAGGAAATGAGAAACCAAATGGGACAACAAGAACTTCCCAGCATGGTATGTCATTTCACAGGAGCTCCACAAGGATTGCAGGGAAATATGCAGGGCTCAACAACTGGGAATCACACTGACAGAGAAGCGGAGAGGGGCTTGTAAAAGGCGCAAGGATCTTGGCAGACAGAGTTCATACTTTAAGTGACCAAGGAGTAATTCAAACCAGCAGTTTTACGCATCTGCAGAATCAAGACATTATGCACCCCAAACAGGAAATGTGGAAGATTGCAGATGTGCCTGATTTGGATCCTCAAAGGAGTTTAGCTGGCCCCAGAGACAGGTGTGCCTACAATGAGGCAAGTAGCTGAATCACATCCCCACACTCTGTAGAGTGTGTCTTCTACCACATATGACTAGAAAGACCAGTGATAACTGCTAGAAGCAGTGTGGTCCAGCGCCACCTGAGCTGAGAAGTGAGTGGGTACAAGTGATCATCTCTAGAACAACACCAGTATCAGGCATCAAGTGTCCCCCTGCATTCCCCAGGCAGGGGGATAAATTCATAGTCAAGGCTGAGGGCATATCCTGGCCCTGCTTGACTTAAAGTCTATATAGAAAAAACTAAAGGCCTAGAGAGACCCCTCCCCATTCTAGCCAGACAAGGGAATTCAGACATAGCCCCATCTGCTGTGGAGTGTCTCATGGCCCTATCTGATCAAAGGAACTGTCAAAAATACCTGGAAGCTACATAAGCTAGTGATGCTCAAACCAGGAGACAAGCAGACAAGGCCAACAGTTTAAAGAGCAAAGCCAAAAAAAAAAAAAAAAAAAAAGAGCAAAGCCAGTAGTCCTGTTTGGCCACAGAACCTTGGGTGTAACCTGGCATGGATTAACACAGCAAAGATTTTTATTGGCTTTAACTATTTCTCCTGCTGAGAATCTAGGGTAGAGAATTGAATTCATAGCCCTGCTGAATACTGATTTCAGCATATATGACCAGAGAACCTGCCTTGAGCACATAAGAAGCTGTTTAGTGCAATAAACACCTCTATGAGAGCACAGCTCATGACATCCCCTGTATACAGAGCAAAACTAGTAGTCTCACATGACCAAAAAATTCAGTGCACACTCTGGCCTGATTTGGGTCCCCAAACAAGTAGCCATACAGGTTCTGGGTTCTTATCTGGCTGCTCAGTTAGGGCTGGGAAGCTAATTTATAACCCCACCTACTAAGAAATATAGTACCCACTACCAAAAATCTCATAAACCTCACCAGAGAATCAAAGCAACTGAGGGCCCATAATACAGCCTCACATGTGCAGGGAACCAAGTCAACAGCCCTATCCAATTATTCCCAGCTAGTAGATCAATCCCCTATCTTAGCTCTCAGAGTTCAAACAGTTCTTTCACCAAACATAGACCCCAAGTGTCCAAAGACATTATCAGCAGGCACATCCAGAAACCTGAACTGAGCTGATTAAGGAAAGCACAGCCATCAAACACACATAGACACATACACAGAGAAATTCTATAGTTGAAAAACATAATAACTGAAACATTCAATATAGTTTAAATGCATATTCAATGATACCAAAGAAATAATCAGCAACCTGGAGAATAAGACTTTGGAAATTATCCAGTCAGAGGAACAGAAAAAAAAAATGAAAAAGAATGAAGGAAGCCTATAGGAATATGGAACACAATGAGAAGAAACAATATTTTCATTATGGGAATTCCAGAAAAGGAAGAGAAAGACAAAAAAAATACAGAAAGTATATTTAAAGCAATAATGGCTGAAAACTTCCCAAACCTGGGGAAAGAAATGGTCATTCAGATTCATAACAGCCAAAGGATCCTGAATACATTTGACCTTAATAGAACAAAAATGAAACACAATTTAATTATAATTAAATTGTCAGAGGTCAAACACAAACAAAAAAATATTAAGAACAATAAGAGAATACAGAGAAGCTACAAACAAGGGGAACTACATAAGACGTTGTTGTATTTCTCAAAAGAAACTATTCAGGTCAGGAGAGAATGGAATGACATATGTAACATTTTGGGAAAAAAAATGTCAACCAAGAATCTACACCGAGTAAAGCTTTCTTTCAGAAATGGAGGAGGGGTAAAGATTTCCCCAAACAAGTAAAAAGTGATAGAGTATTACCACCAGATCTGCCTTACAAGAAATGCTAAAGGGAATTGAGTGGATGAAAAAGATTGCTAATTGATAACATAAACACATAACATTATATGTTCTCATTCATTTGGGGAATATAAATAATAGTGAAAGGGAATATAAGGGAAGGGAGAAGAAATGTGTGGGAAATATCAGAAAGGGAGACAGAACGTAAAGACTGCTAACTCTGGGAAACGAACTAGGGGTGGTAGAAGGGGAGGAGGGCGGGGGGTGGGAGTGAATGGGTGACGGGCACTGGGGGTTATTCTGTATGTTAGTAAATTGAACACCAATAAAAAATTAAAAAAAAACAACACATAAAACATAAAAGGTAGTGTAAATCTTACGGCAACAGTAACTATATAATTAAAGTTAGATTCTGCAATATCAAATAATGATGCATAATTCATTTACAACCCTAGTTTAAAAATTTTTTAAAAAGATAGTATAATTACCATAACTACAATAATCTGTTATTCATTACACAATATTTTAAAAACATGTAAATTATGACATAATGACTTAAAATGTAGGAGAGGAAAAAGCAAAAGTGTAGTTTACTAATTCTATAAAAGTTATTTTTAGTTTAAAATAAGGTGTTTAAGAAATTTTATGTAAGCTTCATGGCAACTACAAAGGAAATTCTGTAGTAAAAACACAGGAGACTATGATAATTATGTCAAAGCCTACTGATATCAAGAAGCAGCAAAATAGAAGATATAGCATAAAAACAAAGAACAATGGATCTATAAAATATAAAGAAAGCAATGAACAAAATGTCAATAGGAAGTACTTACCTATAATCATGTAAATCGACTACATTCTCAAACTGAAAGACTAAATGGATTCAAAAGAAAAAAAAAATATCCAACAGAATGCTAAGAGACTCACATTGGCCTTAAAGGCACATAGACTGTGAGTAAAGTGATGGAAAAAGATGTTTCAAGTAAATAGTAACTATTACTAATAATAATATTTTAATAATAATGAGGGATCCCTGGGTGGCGCAGCGGTTTGGCGCCTGCCTTTGGCCCAGGGCGCGATCCTGGAGACCCGGGATCGAATCCCACATCGGGCTCCCGGTGCATGGAGCCTGCTTCTCCCTCTGCCTGTGTCTCTGCCTCTCTCTCTCTCTCTATGTGACTATCATAAATAAATAAAATTAAAAAAAAAATTTAATAATAATGCAGGGGTAGCTATACTTCTATTGGACAAAATAAATTTTGAACTAAAAATGATACGAAAAAGGAAAAGGTCATTTTATAATGATAAGATGGTGAATGCTCAAGAAGATATAACACCAGATATTTATGGGTCCCAAATTACAGCACCTAAATATGTAAAGCAAAACATAGCAGAGATAAAAGGAAAAATAAATAGTAACCCAATAACAGTTGGGAACTTCAATCAATACCATTTCTTAATAATGAATAGATCATACAGAGAATCAATAAGGAAACAATAGACTTCAACAACACTATAGGCCAAATGGACCTAACAAATATATATAGCACATTATATCCAACAATCGCAGAATACACAGTTTTCTTAAGTGGACATAGAGAATTCTCTAGGATAGACCACAAAACAAATTTTAGTGAATCAAGAAGACTGAAGTATCTTCTTTGACCAGGATGACATGACACTAGAAATTAATAGCAAAAGAAAAAACTAGAAAATCCATGAACACATGAAAACACTCTCCTGAACAATCAAAAATTCAAAGAAGAAACTTAAGGGAAAATTAAACTTGAGACCAAAATGGAAACACAATGTACCAGAATATGTGAGACACAGAAAAAGCAGGTCTCAGAGGGAAGTACTTAACACCTATGTTAAGAAACAATAAAATACCAAATAAATAACCAATTTCAAGATTTATCATATAGCTGGCTTTAGTTAACAAACTATGTACTGATAAAGGAATAAAAACTTGGATCAGTAAAACAGAACAGAGAAGCCAGAAATAGCTTTGCACACGTAGAGCCAATACTTGGTAAGGCTACAACAACAGTCAAATGAAGGGATAAAACTCTTGTCAATCATGCTGCAGGAATTAGATAACCATAGGCAGAAAAAATCTTGACCTAAATCTTGCACCTTAAATGAAATTTTTTTTAAATATTATTTATTTATTTATTTATTTATTTATTTATTTATTTATTTATTTATTTTACACATAGAGAGAGAGAGAGGCAGAGACACAGGAGGAGGGAGAAGAAGGCTCCATGCGGGGGAGCCTGACGCGGGACTCGATCCCAGGACTCCAGGATCGTGCCCTGGGCCAAAGGCAGGTGCTAAACCGCTGAGCACCCAGGGATCCCGTCAAATGAAAATTTTAAAAATGAGTCATAAACTTAAATATACAATACAATACTATACAACTTTAACAAGAAAACATAGGGAAAAAAATCTGGGACCTAGGACTTGGTGAAGCATTTTCAGATACAGTATCAAAAGCAAAATCCCTAAAAGGAAAGATCAATAAATAGGATGGTATCAAGATAAAATTCAAATCTGTGCTCTTTTCCTGTGAAGAGAGTGAAAAGACAATCTAAATCCTGGGAGAAAATATTTGCCACTTATTTGTCAAAGGACTTATAGCTCAAATATTTTAAGGAAACAAAAAAACCTTCAAAACTCATCAGTTTAAAAAAATTAAATTAGAAAATAGGCAAAAGACATGAAGAAACATTTTGCCAAAGAGTATATATACATGGTAAAGAAACATAAGATGTTCAACATCACTAGATATCAAGAAAGTGCAGATTAATCCATGACTAGGTATTACTCTACATCAATAAAACAACAAAAATAAAAAGAGTGAAAATACCAAATGCTCATAAAATAGCAGAGAAACCAGATCACTTGTGCATTGTTGGTGGTAATGCAAAAGAACACAGTTGCTCTGAAAAAATAGTACCATAGTCTGTTACACTCATGCCATGGGACATGACTTAGTAATAAGTAAAGAAAAATGACTTATGTACATAACAATTTTGATGGATCATAGGAAGACTATGCTGAATGAAAAAAGTCTCAAATGGTCAGATACTATATGGTTCCATTTTTATTACTTTCTCAAAATGACTAACAATAGACATTGGGAACAAAGTCGTTTCCCAAGGCTCGGAATGGTAGGAGTAAGTGTAACTATAAAGGAGTAGCTCAAGGAAGATCTTTGTGGGGATGGAATATCTTGCTTGCATTACATAATAAAATGAAAATATGCGTGTAATAAAATGCCATAGAACTAAATATGTATATTGAATCAAAGTCAGTTTCCCAGTTTTAATAATTATTCTAGGGTACCAATGCAGGAAATGCATGAAGGGCACACAAGATTTCTTTCTATTACCTTTGCAATATCTGATGAATTTATAATTACTTCAAAATTCGAAGTTAAAAAATTCATATCATTTTCCTATTATCATTGGGTAACATCATTAGGAATTTAATTTCTTTTGTATATCCTTATTCTATCAAGTAATAAATTTTTGAATCAACATCTTCCAGACTGTTTCATAAAACAAATGTTCTGTACAGAATATATTTGTTCCCATACAAAAAAGGGCTTGGGGGATAATCTGGAAAATCCTATTAATAATATCAACTTTTCAAAAATTCACAAAGCACAAATTGATTAAAAGATGCTCTTAACACGTAAATTGTTTCTTTCCTGATAACCATGTGACTTCATAAAATAGAAAATAATACCCTAGCACCTATTACTTAAAACATTGGGTTAGTGAGAGCAGGGACTGGGATTAGTAATTTTGCAAAGACTATGAGAGCTTTCTGAGCTCCACTCACTCGGCTCCAGTCTACAGTGATGAATTTCTGATGCTCAAGACAGTTGATCCTTCACCAGAAGTCTTTTTTTTTTTTTTTTTGACATTATACCTGGCCTACTTTCTCACATAATCTCCCAAAGAAAACAAAAGCTATTCACAGGCTATGATTAATAAAGTCGCTAAAAAACATACCAGCTATTTTCAAGGTGATGTATTACTTTTGAAAACTCATGCTGAGATTAGTATTTTATATATAACTAAATTATCCCCACTTGTCCCCTCCAAAAGTGATTTGTACTTATTTTAATTCTCATTCCTAATATGAATGTTTATGTATCTCTTTTACTAGAGAGGGAGTCCACAGTTATTTAGGTAACATCTTGTTTTTGTATGTTTATACTCCAAGGCCACTTAGATCAGAGGTACCCAGTGTTTATCAAATAAATAAAAGTACATGTCGTATATGCAAGGGTTAATTCCAAAATGCTTGGTTGGACTTTATATGATTATTGACAAAGAAGGAAGTAATTATCTAGGTCAGTGGTATTCAGTGATGTGCATTACTGCACTGTTGCCCTCCAACTGGGGGACCCTATTCTTTGAATTTCATTTTTGCCACAACTGAGCACAAATTCTGATATGCTAAAAAGTTTCAGATGGAACACTGAACTCGATATGGTAGGGAAGTAATATACAGAATTTTACAATGAGCGAAAAGTAAAATATATATAATAGTATCATGCCATACCTTTTCATTCCCCAAAATTCACCTGTTTACTAAAAAATGAGAGATTTCTGCTATAACAAATGAGAGAAGGCAGTCAGGGTATAAATAAGTCAACAAAAAATCCTGAAGGATACCTATGTCAGGAAATTATAGTTACACATTTATAGAAACCAAAGGACGATGCTATTGACATAGTGATAATATAGAAGATACTGTGTTTTCATTATTGCTGACTTTTTAAATATTTTTGTTTTCAAAATTTCAGGCACAAATATCTGATTTGTCTTAATCTATTTTTTTCATTCTTTATTCAAATATCAATTTGAATATTATTTTTTCAGATAGCAATTTCTCAATGAGGATGACTCTGCCCTATTTAAAACTAGAGCCACCATTCCAAATATTTTCTTTCCTACTTTTCATTATTACATTTTGCTAGAGCACTTACCAATTATGAGATATATTGTGTCATTTCACTTATTTTATTTATGTTTGTGTCACTTTGCACCACCACCAACCACAATGAAAGATCCTTGAAAGCAGGAAATTTGTCTACATTGTTCACTATATCCAAATAATTAGAACAAATGCTGGTACATAATAGATGTTGAATAAATATTGCTGCATGAATAAATGTTCTTTTAAAATTTTTTCTTAATACATCCAAAAAATTATGTCTGGTAATCAAATATGCATACCCACTAAACCTTGACTTCAATATAACTGTATTAATTAAACAATTCAAGAAGATATATGCAGAACGATTTTCTTTTAATTTAAAAATTAACTATTGGGGATCCCTGGGTGGCGCAGCGGTTTAGCGCGCCTTTGGCCCAGGGCGCGATCCTGGAGACCCGGGATCGAATCCCACGTCGGGCTCCCTGCATGGAGCCTGCTTCTCCCTCTGCCTGTGTCTCTGCCTCTCTCTCTCTCTCTGTGATGACTATCATAAATAAATAAAAATTAAAAAATTAAAAAAAAATTAACTATTGCCAGTGATTGAAAGCCTGATATGAGTGCATGTGCCATTAAGGAAATAAAGAATAAAATAAGAGCTGTCCTTTCACCAGACAATGTTTTCAGAATTTTGTATTGTTTTGATTAGTGCTTCTCAAATTTTAATGCACGCATGAGTCACTGGAGGATGTTGTTAAAATGCAGTTTATAATTCTGGAGTGGTTACTGAATTCTTTTTTTTTTTATTTTTAATTCTTTTTCATTTTATTTTATTTTTAATATTTTATTTATTCATGAGAGACACCGAGAAAGAGAGGCAGAGACACAGGCAGAGGGAGAAGCAGGCTCCCCAGGCAGGGAGCCTGACATGGGACTTGATCCCAAGTTTCCAGGATCAGGCTCTGGGCTGAAGGCGGTGCTAAACCGCTGAGCCACCCAGGCTGCCCTGGTTACTGAATTCTAAGAGCTGTTTACACATGGGCCCAGATTTGAGTAGCTGAGTTTAGATATTTTTTTAACAATGTTAAATTGCACACTAATATTTCTAAAACCTGATATTTTGAGGAATATTTTATTCAGTAGAAAAAATGTGCTTTAAAATATTTTTAATGACTCAAATAAGACTATTTAGTAAATGAGTAAAAGAGCATGCTATATTGTTTATCAAATGTCCTTTCACCAAAAGGGAACCCTAAATAAACTATGGTCTGTGAAGAATGACTGCACATCCAAGTAGGGTCATTGATTGTAACAAATCACCACTCTGTTGGGGGAAACTGATGGTAGGCAAGGTTGTAGGTGTATGGGAGCTCTGATTTCCTGTGAACCTGAAACTCCCTTTAAATACAGTCTATTGGGATGCCTGGGTGGCTCAGTGGTTGAGTCTGCCTTCAGCCCTGGATGTGATCCTGGGTCCCGGGGAGAGAGCCTACTTCTCTCTCTGCCTATGTCTCTGCCTCTCTCTCTGTCTCTCTCATAAATAAATACATAAAATTTAAAAAAAAAAAAAAAAAGGTCTACCAAAAGTAAAATAAAAATGACAACCTACAGAATGAGAAAAATATATTTGCAAGTCATATATTTGATAAGAGCTTTTCAGATCTAAAATATATAAAAAACTCCTATAACTCAACAACAAAAGACAAACCATCCACTAAAGAGATGGGGAAAGGATTTCCATAGACATTTCTCCTAAAAAGTATACAAACAGATAGTAAGTGCAAGAAAAGATGCTTAACATTATTTGTCAATAGGGAATGGCAAATCAAAACAACAATGTGATTCTCCATTCTATAACACACTAGGATGGTTAAGCTATTTTAAAAATAATTATAAGAAGGAAAATAAGTAACAAGTGTTGGCTAGGTCCCAGACCTCATCCAAGGATTTGCTAAATATCTGTCCTCCTGGCCTGTTCTTACCATGCTTCTTAACTTTGTGATTTGCCCTCTCTCCATTTATGGTCTCCCTCAACTTACTCTGTATTTTCACATAGCACTTGTCACCTTTTAACAAACTCTATAATGTACTTTATAGACAAAGGGGGTAGATGGAAAGGGGGGAGAGAGAGATTTTGTGATTAAATCTAGAATATGGGAAAAAACATTTTTGTCTGTCTCATTTACTGATGTATACTAGGTGCCTCCAACATTGCTTAATATGTAATTTCTTAATAAATATGTGTTAAATTTATTTGCTCTCTTTTCTCTACCTCCTGTGATCATTTTTGACAGGGTTTTAAAATTTTATGTCTTTCCAAACCCTGTCTTATATCTATATTCTATTCCAATAATTTGCACTATTAGCTAATTAGTTTCTAATGGAAGTCTTTTATTTAGGATATAAATTTAGGATATTTATTTGGGACATAAATTTTTCTCTAAGCACTCACTTAGCTAAATCTCACAAGCTTTTTATGCATTGTTTTTATTATTATTTATTTAAAATATTTTCTAGTTTTATTGAATTCTTTTGGAGGGGTGGGCATAGGTTATTAAAAGTGTGTTTCTCCTAACCTAATAGGTATTTTCCAGCTTTTGTTTTCTAATGGATTTCCAGCCTAATTAAAAAGACATAATGTGTCACTTTAATCCATTTTAAATTATTGACATTTCCTTACTGTTTAATAATATAATATCTCTTTTTTGGTAAATATTCTATGTATGTTTCAAAAGAATAGATATCTGCAGATGGTAAATACAGGGTTACATTTGCCCATTACTTACTAATTATGTTGACTAAATATCTACCATCCTTACTAATCATGGTATAGAATTAAACTATTTTCAGTATGCCTGAGACATTCTTAATTGTGTATGAACAATAAATACGATAATTAGAATATATGGTGAAACAAAAAATATGGTTGCTTTCCAAAGAAGCCTGTATATCATTGGCAAAGATATGTTCAAATAGGATTTTAGAGTTATCAGACATACATATCATTTTCCTGTTGACTGTGCTTCATATTTTAGAAATAGTACTTATATAATAAAGCCAAAAATAATATTTTAATTTTTCTGCCAGATTTTGTTTTCAGAGTCTATACCAATCTGTGGAAAATTAAAGCTGCAGGTATTTCCATTTTAGAAAAGATTATTTTCTCATTTTCTATCAGAGACAATCCATTTCTTTAAAAGGAATTTTAAATTACTTCTGTTATTCTTCCATGGTGTATTTCTACCTAATGATATTTCAGAATGTTTTCTTAGAAGCATGATATTAAATCAGTCTTTATTTAGAATTCTCAAAAAATCAAAGAACGAAAACTCCAAGCACTATGGAAGTTAAGGTTAAATTTTTTATTGATTGCCACTCAAATTTCTGAAATCAGTTGCTACGGTAATTTTTAAGATTTTTCCCCCTTCCTATTCTTCTTGATCTATTTAGGGCATCAAAGTTTAAGAATATATACAGGATAATAAATTCATAGACCATATGTTAACAACTCTATAATTAAAACATTTAAAACTATAGAATGGGAACATACGTAAATTTTTAAAAATACATAATAAAAATAAGCAATGCTATTAAAAAAAATCATACTAATGCATGTGAACCACTATCAAAATGTGGGTTTCTTTTTAAGGTCTAGTGTCATGTTGTTATTTGTTCTAACAAGCTGAAAAGTTGTGTTTTATCTATATATCTGGAAGTAATTCAGCTTTCTTGCTTCAGTATTACTGATATGAGAAACCCCACTCAAAACTTAAGGGTGATTTGGTAATCAATTCACCAAAAAGCATGTTCTGGTGCAACTTTCCTTCCAAAATTTTAACATTACTTTTACAATTTTTTCATACAAAAGAACCACCAGTATTATGCTAAGTGAATTAAGTAAGAGCAAGACAAATACCACATGATTTATATGTGGAATCAAAAAAAAAAAAAAAACAACTAAACTAAACTAAACAAATGAATAAACAAACAAAAAGCAGAATAAAACCCATAAATACTGAGAAACTGATGGTTGCTGGAGTGTAAGGGGATGGAGGATGAGTAAAATGAAGAAGGGGAGTGGGAGACACAGGTTTGCCATAGGGAATAAATAAATCATGGGGATGAAAAATACAGCATAGGGACTATAGTCAATGGTAATGTAATTGCATTGTATGGTAACAGATGGGAGCTACACTTGTGGTGAGCACAGCATTATGTACAGAGCTGCTGAATCACAATGTTGTACACCAGCAATTAATGTAACATTGTGTGTCAACTATCCTCCAGAAGAAGGAACTACTAAGACAGTAAGTTCCCATACATTACAGACTCTCCTACCACATCAGCACTCTTTCCTAAATACAGACAAAGCATTTCTAGAAATAGTTACAAACTTAGAACCTAAATACAAAGAGCGGCAGGAAAACTTAATCATAAATAAATCGATACATTCAATACTGAAAAATTGCATTGAATTTTATCTGGGGAAATTTTATCTATTTTTACATAAAAAATAAAATTCAAAATAATAATATCTGCTCTATTTGACTGATAACCTAATAGATTTGTGATACTGAAGTGAAAATGGCAATGAAGAAACTGTAAAATCATTTAATGCAGAAAGTAACTAAACATGCAGCAGAAAATATAAGGTAAAGGTAAATATTAATTCAGAATTCAAGATCAGCTGAATATTTTTGCTTGGTTCACATGGGCTAATAACAGATACTGTAAAAAAATAATCTGCAACTGAAGGGACAGTTACTGGATATAAATAGAATTTCTATATCTGTAACTTTTTTTTATATCTTAAAATTCAGTTATACACAGAGGTGGTATAGTAGCTTCAACAAAGCAGGAAATCATAAAGTCCTTGTTTCTAGGACCAACTCTGAAAACACCGGTCTTAAGAACTTTGACAAAATTGTAACCACTTCTGTTGGCAGCTTCATCGGTATAATATACACCAAGAGTGTCTGTCCCCCTAACCCCTCAGGGTTTCTGTGAAGATCAAGCAGACAGTAGTAGTAAATTAGAGGACTTTGAAAGTTAAAAGTTCTATACAAATGAGAGCTCTTAATTTACTGAAGACATTCTTGATATTCCAGACTTGGTTCAACAACAACAGCAGCTCAGACTAAAATATTCTTGCTCAGAAATTATTCCTGGTAAGTGGAATAATTTGTCAACCTTCATTTCAACAATCTGTATTCATCTCATTTGCCATGAAATGAGGCAATAACTGGACTGTGCTGCACAATTTACAGACTTACACAAACGAGCATATATGGCCCATTTAGCTAAGGATATTTTAATCGTGCTGTTTATTATGAGTTGATCTCCTATAATAATATATCAGCTGATATGTATTTCCTTTAGAAGATGACCTTGTTTAATAGATTACCTAGGTATTTTTTTTAACATTTATCACATCTCATAATTTACACAAAGGAATGATAACTCTCTAAAATGCACCAAGCATAGAAACCTATTAACCCTGCATGAATTGGCTATGGTGGATGTTTTGCTTGTCTTTTTTTCCAAAACTTTCTTTCATATGAAAAATACTTGTTTTCTTCTGTTTGTCTTTGAAGACACCTGTTTTCCAATTTATTGCCAATTATCTCACACACACCAAGACACCAAGTTTTAAATGAATTTCAGTTCTAAAGTTAAGTACTGAGAAAAGAAAGAAATGTATTTAAATAGGTAAATTATCTTACCTGCCTTGGCTGCTGAGCTATACATACTTTGTATGCTTCAGCAATTAACACACCACATGCAGTGTAAGGTTGTAGGAAACAAAGGCAAAAGTAAGGAAATAGAAAACTTCCACTTACTGCAAATGAAAGCAGTCTCATCTGAATTATCAGCACAATCATTCACAAAATCACACAGCTTATCCTTCACAATGCAATGCTTGTTTGCACACATGAATTCTTGAGCAGTACACTTTCTGTCTGAGCTAAGTAGAGGGGAACAATCTTGAAAGGAAATATCATCCACTGCTACATCTCCCATGTAACTGATACCACGCTTTGCCCTAAAGACAATCTTTAAAAAAACGGAAGGAAAGAAAGAAAGAAATCCAATTTCAGTTGAAACATCCAAGAATTCAAAATTTGAGGCAAACATTAAATATATGGCATAAGGTTTGAATTTAATAAAAATATTCCCAAAATGAAATGACCCAAGATGTTTGAGGGTCATCCAACAGATGTGGGAGAGGCAACACCACTGCCTCTTGTCTAGATTTTTAGGGCAGGTGGCATAGAAAACCTGCAGGAGCCGCCAACCTACCAATGCTGCAGCTCTCTCATCCAAAACAGTCCCACTTCACTACTTAGAGCCTCATCTCCTATGGGAGGAAGGAGGCCAACTGGCTGACAGAGCATACTAAGAGAAAGAGATGCAAGTACATCTTTTTTTTTTGGCCAATTTTTTTTTTTGCCACTCCTCAGGTCTGTCCACCCCAACCATGTGAAAGTGAAGATATTGAACCTCAATTCCATGAGGTATTTTTAATTACCCACATCTTTGGAGTTAAAATTATTTTAATTTCCCTTTAACTAAAGTATGTATGAACAATATTCTCCTATGTGTCCTGTTGTTCAGTGAAATCCCACTTACATGGACTCCAAAAAAAAATGATAAATAATTAAAAGTAATAACAAGAGTTGTTAAAATGTTTACAAATTTCATCTTCAATTTGTAACATTACCAATGCATGGAAGAACAAATAACACTGTTTTACAGAACACCAGAAGTCATAATTGTTTAGTTTTAAATTTCTAAGTGAAATTAATTCAGAATGTTTCTATTAATTTTCTGCATGCCATCTGTATTTGTGTATTAACATAAGAAATATTTTTATTTAAATTCAATTAGCCAACACATATAGTACATCATTAGTTTCAGATGTAGTATTCCAATAATTCATCAGCAGTGTATAATACCCAGTGTTCATCACATCACGTGCCCTTCTTAATACATTTTAAATTAAATTTAGAACAATTCGAAATGAGTTAACAAGGAATATAGATTTACTTCAGTGATTTTACACAAATATGTATTGTTCAAGCTCCCAAACACCTTTTGACAAAATCTAAACTTTTTTCTTGAAAGAATTACAATTTTTTCCTTAAGATGTATTATGCTTTTATGTGACTGTTTGAAAACCTATGTGTTTTCCTTTTAAGATGAGATAATGGAATAATTGAAAATCATGCCTCTCAAATTATGAAAACCAAAACAAAAAATGCAATTTTTATGTAAATGAGCATAGCAAATTTACATAAGTTGTTCTTCATAAGAGATATGCTGGTAAGACCAATAAATTTGATAGAGTGAGAGGTTGAAAGTCATTATGAAGTAAAACTAGACAGAGTAAGGACTACAATGTTCTTATAAGGAAACACTGATAAACTGCAAAGGGTACTCTATTTTCTGGATGTATCTAAACATTTAAACACATGATACAATGTTCTGTGAAAAGGAAATTAGATAATAAGTATTTCCTTATTACTTTGTCTATGTGCAATCCTATAGATGTACTCTCAGGTACCTACCATGTCCAAACGATCAAATCATTGCTTATATCCCAACGTTCCATAAAATCTTGGTTACGATTCCATGGGCTTTAGTACTGAATGTGATTACACTTTTTTAAAAGTATAATTGTATGTTTTCAGTAGAATAAAGGCAGGATCAATTATTTTGGAAAAATCTGAGGAACAATATGGCACAGTGTTTGGATTATGGACTTGTAGATGAACTGTCTAGGCTTAAAGTCCATCTATGCCATTTTGTAGTATGCAACGAGAGCAAGTTCCTTAATATACTGGTCTTTCTGTATTCTGATCTATAAAAGGGGGATAATTATCATATAATTACTATCAAAACTAAGGAGTAAGTATTTCAAATTCATAGAATAGTACTTAGCACTTACTAAGTTCTATGTACATGCCTGCTCTAGTCATGCAAAATAATTAAATACTCTAAGTTTGAGGGCTCTCAAATAAAAGTGAAAACTACTCAGTGCTGATTCTACATATAATTCCTAAAAATATCTTATGCTCAAGGGATAGAGGTATTCCTTTTTCTGAGGTAAAAGGGAATGATACTATGAAAATAGAAGAATCACAGACAGTATGCCTGGCTCATCAACTCTATCTCCAATACATAGTAATGAGCTTTGCACATAGTAGGTGCTTATTAAGTTTGTATTGAAGGAATGAGTGAATCACAAAAAATATTAAATATTTACAAGCCATCTGATTTTAAGATTCAAATAAGAGTTCTCTTTACTCAAATTTCAATATATGAAAAAGTAAATTTCAGAAAGGCTAAATTAACCAAGTAATTAATAATTGATTCCTCCTGCTGAAATTCCCCCTTAATGTTATTTTGAACATAATTTTACCATACAAATATTCTACTTGCACAGACATAGTTAAGAATTCACTGCCTGGGGTAGAAGCCTATGTCTGGTAGCAGGAAAACCTACTTGTTCTTGCTGAGGTTTCTTCTACCCTCAGTTAAAAGATCTCAGAGACTGAACAGATGGAATCATGTTAATAACAAATTTCATATTGTTCAATTTGAAATTTCAGTCTAATAATTACATCTTCAGGGTGAACTTATTTCTTTTTTTTTTTTTTTAATTTTTTATTTATTTATGATAGTCACACAGAGAGAGAGAGAGGCAGAGACACAGGCAGAGGGAGAAGCAGGCTCCATGCACCGGGAGCCCGACGTGGGATTCGATCCCGGGTCTCCAGGATCAGGCCCTGGGCCAAAGGCAGGCGCCAAACCGCGGCGCCACCCAGGGATCCCAACTTATTTCTTATCAATTTCCTAAATTATCCACAAATGACCCATAAGAAAACTGGACTCAAGTGAGAAGTCCAAAAACATATGGAATTTATTACACCTACTATTCCAAGAAATTAGGGACAATGATATATCAATGTATTTTTTTAAAGATTTTATTTATTCATGAGAGACACACAGGGAGGCAGAAACAGGCAGAGGGAGAAGATTTCCCACAAGGGAGCCTCATGTGGGACTCGATCCCAGGACCCCGGGATCATGACCTGAGCCAAAGGCAGAGGCTCACCACTGAGCCACCCAGGTGCTCCATGTATTGATGTCTTTACGCAGAGGGAGCTAGCCCGTGCTTCCACTGGAATTGAGAGGGGCTGATCTATCCAGCACATAACTATAGATAGTTACTGAATATTCACAGTAAAACTGGCTACTATTTCTGCATATACAGAGGACTGGAAATGCAATAATTAGTCAAGATATATCTTCTATCTAGAGGTAAATGGTTCTAAACTCACGAAATTAAGCCCTGAGCAATTAAGACTAAGAAAATGTTCCCCAGTATAAATGGGTAACTGAATTCTGAATTCTCCTTCTCCTGATACAAATCTTAAAAATTTTAATCATTAACCCTCATTTTCCAAAAAAATGCCAAACACACACACACACACATCCATGAGTTATTTTCCTGATAATCCATAAAAAACAAAATCCATACCAATTACCTTGGCATGTAATTATCTTCAATTTAAGCATTTTAATCTATGTACTACTTCTTCTTATTTTAAATTGTTAGATACGTATAAGTCTTATCCTCCTAATATTACTGTAATATACACAGAGACAAATACAGCGGCACACAATTTGGTCCCTCCCCAAATATTTTTGAATTAGGTAAATCTATTACCTCTAGTAAGGTTTAACCACATAATGTGCTTTTAAAAGTCTGTCTTGTAATTAGTTTTTAAATAAATTAACATAATTAATCCACAGTCTCCAAGAATATGTCCGTAAAATCAAGGGAGGTGTTCTTTCTATGAGGGAGGCTGATTGTGAAGTGGAGCATGGTTGGCATTAAAATTACATATTCCTAGAATATGGTTGTCTGGTTGGGAGAAATTAGAACATCTAGAACTGAATTCCTTATGGACATGCTCCATGGAGTGTTAGGCATTCATATAACACATCAGGAAGGGAATGGGAGGACCAGAAGACTATGAGTGGAGGAAATAAAGTAGGATTATAGGGGAAAAAGCAACAAAACTCCCTCATCACCCAACTGTTTGGATTACAAACCTGTATATGTGATTGAACACCTAAAAACACTTCTACTTTCTTCCACCATGCACCTTGCTGTCCTATTTGAGCTCACAATTTAGAAGTAACATTGTCTTTCTTGCTGAGTACCTATAGGGATAAATCAAGTAAGAGATGTTAAAATATTTGGTCTTGATAAATTTTAAACATTCAGAACTTGCCCAGTGATTTTTAAAAACATTTTATTTATTTTTTTTAAAGATTTATTTATTTATTCATTCAGAGAAAGCGAGAGAGAGGCAGAGACAGGCAGAGGGATAAGCAGGCTCCATGCAGGAATCCTGATGTGGGACTCGATCCCAGGTCCCCAGGATCACACCCCGGGCTGCAGGCAATGCTAAACAGCTGCGCCACAGGGGCTGCCCTTAAAAACATTTTAATATCAACATGAAGTCCCTTAGAGAAAAGTGGGGACAGTTTTCATGAGATACCTTTGTTTTCTATACAGCAGGGTATCTCCAGGATACCTCACAAGCTTTGTGTAATAAAGGTGTACTTGAGAATCTGCCAGTCAAGTCCAACAGGTCTAGGCATCATTTAATTAATTCTTAACTACATTAGCTTAAAAAAAAATGACAGAAGTAACAACTGAAATTTTACATATTCAATAATATTCATGAAGTTGAATAGAAAGCACTTATTACTGCCTAAAACATTTTTCTGAGGATGACTTTCTTTCCTCATCCTTCTGGGTTCAGTGGAGACAGTGGTATTACAATGGGAGCCCATTCACTTTTAACAGCACTCCTGGGTGGTCTTAGTGGGCACTGACTCACACTGTTATAGTTAAGATGCTTCTACCAGAGAGCCTTGAAACCTCGAATTCTCAGTACTATAACCTTATTCTAAAGAGAAATTCTGATTAGTCTCAGCAGACAAATTATTCTGGCTCTCCTTTTAGAATGCTACAAACTGAACCAACGAGAGGGTAACTGAAGAGAATAGGGAATAGCAGAACAATTCTACACTTTAAAGTAACTGACTTAGATGGCTTACTTAATTATTTCACAGCACTACATTTTAAAAATACAATGTGTACAACCCAAAGAATCGTTCTGATAAAGGGTTCGTGAAGGTTTTGACTTTGCAAAGTGAAGGTAACTTTTAATGGTTTTATTATCTATTTTCAATTAAATTCAAATAGCTATTTGATTGGAGCATAATTAACATTCAAACTGTTAATTTTATAGAAGTAGAGTTTCTAGACCCTTTAGAATCCCTAGGTAATATGAAGCTAACAAAAATATCACCATGGTTTTAGTCTTTATAATTTAAGTTAAAATAACCTGCTTGTATCAAAGTAAAAAAATATATAATTTCTAAAAAATCAAAAACTAGTTTTTGATGAATACTTTTAAAAAGCATGGGAAATAGATCTTTGTATGAATACCATTCTACATATAAATGGCTAAGGAAAATGTGTTCATACACAAAAATAAGGATCACATACATTATCATTTTAAGTATTTGATAAATAATTACTTATAACATTTCAATAATATTTTCTAATTTTTTACCCAGTAATACAAAATTGTACCTGAAAAAAGAATTAATCTTAACCACAAAATGTGCCAGTTAAATAATTCTCTTTTTCTGATGAAAATCCTATAGTAAGCTGTATTGAATATTTGCCAAAAAAAGCCAATGTAAAACAAATGATAAACTATAACTTTAATCCATAAGACTATTGGATGTTTTTAGTTTATCAAACATGCACACATACTTATAATGCAAATGTACTTTTAAATCACTATTGGTAAGGAGTCTCACAATAAAGAAGATAATTTCCTAAAACTAATAAGTTAATTTAATATATTTCCAAGTTAAAAAAAAAACAGCATTTGGGAACTATGTTTATCTATAACTTGTTTGTAAAAATAAGTATTTAATAGAGCCAGGAAAAACTTAGAATAAGACAGTAATAAAATGAAGAGACAAAGCAAATAATAAAAAAATTATAATCAAGGTACAGGGGAAAAAGTGGTTGAGCAGCTGGCCTGCAATCTGTGTCTCTTTTTTTTTGGTGGGGGGGGGCAGGTAGGTGACCTACCTGTAATCTCTTTGCAAATATGCTTTATGTAGACATCTTCGCTAATAAATTAATGGTGTTTGATAAGGGGGGAGAACCCTTTGCTATGCCTGCATTTAGCAAGATATTCCTGGTCTGAAACTTCTCATGGTAAACAACTGTAGAATTTTGGGATTGATCTTTCAGACATGGCTTCCTGGAAAATGCTACATGAAATAGTACAAATGGAGATGTTTGACAACTGAGCTGGCTTGTTCTGTGTAAATGATGCATCTATACATATTACTTAAAATCCCATATATTATATAAGGCATGTCCAATATGAGAGAACAGGATCTAGGGACCTGTACTGAGACTCTAGAACCTCTCTCTGTTTTGCCTGTATAACTTGGTCTTCTAAAAGAAACCAGGAATCCTGGATAAAGTTAACTCCAGGGATAACACAAGATAAAAATGAATCTGGGACATCTTGGATAGAAAGCAAGAAAAGGCTCAAAAATTGATGGGATTGTTAAAGAGACAGAAGTCAGCTTAAAGGGTCTCCTATGAGCAAATCTGGGGCAATTTAAGACACAATTAACTAATAATAATTATAATTGACAATAAAAAATTGAATACAAAAAGGATCCATGAACCCACACTGATGTAAATCAATAAATGGAGAGGTAATTTTGTTGGTGGTGGCAATGCTATTTTTTATAACAGAAAACCAATCAACAAATGTAAACAGAATAATTGAGTTTGAAATAACAATTAAGCTATCATCATAGTAAAATTCATTCCAGTGAAAAATACTAAAGGAAACAAAAACTATCAAGTAAAATTGACTTGAGAACAGGATTTTATATACTATCAAAATATCTCTTCACAAAATATTTATTGATAACAAATGGAATAAAAGTAATAAGACCTATAGATATCATATACCACCAGGGATGCAGTAAAAGGAACACAATATTGATGCTATTACAACACCAATGTATGTATGTATACATATATATATATGTATATATATGTATAATATATGTGTTTATAGAAAATATATATGTGTGTGTTCAAAACTGAGTGGATTCTACATACTGGTTTAGATGATAATACTTTAAAATATCAAAATCATAAAAATCTAGAGAAGATTAAGTAATTAGTCCAGTTTTAAAGACACCAGAAAGAAATGAGTAGGTATGATACATGATCCTATAGGAAATATTTTCTATAAAAGATGGTACCGGGACAATGGGCAAAAAAATAGGAACTCTGACTGAATGTTATATCAGAGTTTGTGAGATTCTTGGAACAGTTTGAAATAGTTTAAACAATAATTCTGAAATAGTTTATTGTTTTTAAACAAAGAAACAATTTTCAAAAGACAACTGGAAAATGTAGCAGCAGTCCCATCAACAGGAAGAATGGACCTTCAAAGGTCACCAAAGTATGTGTGATCCATTTGAACATGGACACTAAAACCTACATGAAACATCTCAAGTATAAAACTGCACTACACAAAAGCTGTAACCTCAGAAAAAACCTACTAACCATAAAGTGATTAGTAAAAATGTTCCACTGGCCATTCAAATCCAATTCTGCTAAAGCTGTTTTTTCAATCGTATCATATTGAAACTAGTTAGGTGTTGATAATTACCCATTCTCATCTATTAGAAGACTACATTTTAATAACACTAAATTGAACCATATGAATTTTATAGGGAAAATGTAGAAAGTGCAATTGCCTAAGTAGTACCTGGAGACAACAAACTGTAACACCATTCTCTGAGTCCAGAACACCAGGGTACATTTTGGTCCCATGCGTGAAATAACAGGAGTCAGTATATCAGCCATGCCACCAAATTTTCCATTTGAACTATTAGCATACAGGTACCAGCCATCTGTGGTATTTCTGGGGAAAGTACAAAGTATTTGTCAGATTAAAAAGAGAAGAAGATCATAACATATATAGTTCAACACTGACCATATTTTATTGTTCCATAGGTTTTCCTAAAAGCATAATGATGTTTTACAGCATAATGATGACTCAGAATCTGCAGCAGAAATAACTATTCTCCTGCCTCTTTTCCCTAGCCAGGAGGATGCCACAGTCCGTTCGCTCAAGACTGGCTCTATGTGACCCATTTCTGGAGACTGGGAAATAAGATCGCAGGCCTTAGCCTCATGTCATCCCAGGGGCATTGGGACAGGAGAGTGGGAATCCTTTCCTTCCACCCAGACATGGTTTGATCCCCATGGCTGCCTTTCTGAGGGAGTGTATTCAATTTTTACTTAAGAGATATCTTATGTGCAGCTAGAGGAGAAATGTGCCCAACACTGGAGATGTGACTCTCAACAGGGTCCTGTTCTTCTTCATGGCACTGCCAGCAGTGGTCCCAGAGCAAATGACAGCAGAGATGGCAGAGGCATCTGCCCTACATTCCCTCTGCTGTCTGACCCTGTGGTACTAAGACCACTCACCACCTTCCTCAAAGCCTTCTTGCCTCTGGACATTCCCTGCCTCTATCATTTCCTTCTTTTACAATTATCAGCTCCTTGATGTATCAGCTATCTCCTAGAAAACCAGTGTTTGGAGCAATAAGATTATTTTTGCTTGAGTCTTTTTTCTAAGAAAAGATAAAGAGCTAGCACTGTGGGAATCTTCTTTTTATGCTGTTGTGGTTTACCTTTTTAGAAAACAGTACTTAATAGGATGGATGTCTGACAGAATCAGAGTACCTTTTGGAAACTTGGAAGAGGAGTTCCTCCTCTACTCCCTAAGGAGAGGACCTCTAACTCTCTGCCCTCACCTTGCTCCATGCTGCCTGGGTTTCCATCCCACCCATCATGGACACCACTCACTTTTAATCCTGCTTGTACTGTCACCCCCCACATATCTGGGGGACACTGGTAGCTCTTGGATTTGTTGCTCTCCACTGATCCTTTCCCCTTCCTTGGTCTGGTGGCCCTCAGACAGGCACTACTGGAGTCACCTAGGAACTGGCAACATGACAACAGCCAAGGTTGGGGTCAGTGCCTCGGCCATCCTCCCAAAACAGGCTGAGATGTAACCTTTGAGATGCTAGGCCCATCTCTGATCCTGCCTGCTAGTCTTGAAGGACGGGACTCTGTCTATAGAGATGTCTTCAGAGGGCAGACCAGGAGTGGGACATGAGGGTTGGCTAATGTAAGCTTCCATAGCCACCATCAAGAGGTGGATCCACTGCCACTGGTTGCCCAGATTCCCCACTTATTTTTCCAATAGAGGCCATAGGAGGAAAGGAGTTTACTTAAGAACATTTTAAAGAAATCTTTCATGCCGTAGGGACCTCTTCATCAGAGCACAAGAGTAGGTTGCAATGATTTAGCATTTGTTTGGGGTCAACTCAGGTGTGAGGGAGGTTTGAACCCAGGCCTGAAGTTAGTTTCAAATAATAAATAATAAAACAATTTTTCATTTTCTTCTTTTGCACAGAAGCTGGTAACCTAGGACCTATGTGTAAAGAGCTTTATATGAATATTTTTTGTAGTTGGCTTTCTTGGGTTGGTAAGATACATTCTATTTAAGTTCCTTGAACATTATGGATTCCCCTAATGTGTATGAATGACTGAGGCTTTGTAAATTCAGGGACATTTCTGTGAAAGAAGTTATTTGATGGGGTCAAAGAAGCGAAGGGGAAAAAAAGAAACAAAACAAGTACTCCACCATTTTGATTTTAAATTCATGTATCAGCTGGTACAATGTGCACATATAATGGTAAAGCCTGAAATTACCAGGTCTAATCTGTAATAACTTAATCGTGTGCTTTTTTTTTTTTTTTACAATAATGTGGTCACCTTTAGACAGCTTATTTTTTTTAACATTTTTAATTGACATATAATTGACAACAATGTTATGAGTTTCAGATATACTACATATTGATTTAATAATTTTATACATTACTCAGTGCTCACCACAGAAAGTGTAGTCACCATCTGCAATCACATATTATTACATTACTGACATTATTCCCTATGCTGAACTTTTTGCCTTTGTGACTTAATTACTTTATAAGTGGAAGTTCAGAGTATGTATCGCTTAATTTATTTCCCCAATCCCCTTATTCACTTCCCCTCAGGAAACCACCAGTTTGTTCTCTGTATTTAAGTCGCTTAAAAAAAAAAAAGAGTCTATTTTTCTGTGCATTCGCTTTGTTTTTCAGATTCTACATGTGAGTAAAATCATATTTTCATGTATGTAAAATAGACTCTTAAGAACCAAACAGTTTGAGTCACATAAAGAATAAAAAAATATGTATAAAAAATTAAAGCATGTAAAATAGAAAGGAAACTGGTCTGAGGTTCTACTTACAGCTAAAAGGCTTTCAAGGTTCAAGTCTAGTCTCTGTTAAATATATGTCAGTTTTATTTAAATATATTTTAATGTTGGTAGATAATTTTTTAAAGTGTGTCTTTTTCCTCCTTACCTCCAAATCAAAGAGGAAAACTCAGGATGAAAACAATTAAATATCAGCATAATCTTGCCATAAAAGAGTTTATGCTCCTACTTTAAATATCAATTCAAAAAAGAAATAATAAAACATTAAAGACATCTGGGTAACACATAGTGTTTTGAAGTACTAAACGAAGAGCTGATTCTTCACAGTTTGGGCATTCTGGCCCACTTTGATTCATTAGACTTCTTACCACTTTCTCACCAAAATATTATGCTAGAATGTAACTTTGCTATTTATTAAAACCATTTTTATTTTGAAAATTTTATCATTTTTCTTGAGGAAAGAATTATGAGTCAATAGCAAATGGATAGAGAAAAAGACTAAGTATGCATTCAGTCCCCACATATTTATTGTCTTTCTTTGCAGTCTTGCCTGCCCCATGCCCTGGAAATACGATTGTGAGCAAAGCATCCAATAGAGTTTGTCCTCTGGCCTCACCATTTACTAGGTGGACAACATTAGGCAGCTTAGTTAATCTCTCTGAACATATTCATTTCTTCATTTATGAATGGTCCATAGAAGGTCTCATTAAGAATTAGAAGTAAAATAAAGGAACATCTAAAATGGTACTTGGCCCATCCTATATATTTAATAAATGTTAGTTGTGATTTGTGGTTATGTTTAAGTCATTAGTTGCTGCTAATAGAACAAAGAGTTTAGTGTCCCACAAACCACAGAGTGTATGAATTAAGATCATTTTTAAGAAGCAGGATTATTATATTAATTTAAATTATGTTTCAATAAGTAAGCACTTCCAGCTTCGTTCCTTGCATGCTAATATCCCAGGATCCTAACAGAAGTGGATATATAATTGATTTACTGATTTATAGATTCACTGAGATCTGGCTCAATTTCCACAGATATTCTTTCCTAGACTGACAAACAGAATCTAAGCGTCACATGGAAATCTAAAGGAATAAGAAGAGCCAGATCTCTAATGTAAAGGAGAACAAAGAGAATTTATTCTAACATATCTATTCATTATAAAGGTGGAATAATCAAGATAGAGTGGTACTAGACAGGCAAACAGGCCAGGGAAAAAGATGGAACAGTCCTGAAACCAATTTACACACACTTGTACACATGATTTATGAAAAGTTTGGTTCTTCAGAGCAATGACAGAAAAGACAATCCTTTTAATGTATACTGAATAAATTAGGTAGCAATGTGTGGGGGGGGGTCAAAAAAATAACACTTAGCTGTATTTTACAGCTTTTAAAAAATTATAAATTCTAGGCAGGTTGTACCTGGACTGTAGAAGGTAAAACAATAAAGTTTCTTCTCTACAATAAGGAAATAATATCTTCATGATGTGGAATTGAGAAAGTTTTAATGATATGTAAAAATTACTAACCATAAGGGGAAATATTGAAAAATGGACTGTATTCAAATTAAGGAGTTCTGTTTATTAAAGATACCAAAACAATGATCAAAATGATCACTGAATCATGATTAGTGAATGGGAGGAAAATATGTATCACCTTTAATCAAAATACCATTTATTGACTGCTTACTATGTACCACGCACTATGCCAGACATTCAACAGTATGTGGGTATTTGTGTGTTTGTGTGTGTAGGGGCCATGCCTATTTTGTTTCCAATGCAGTACCTGGTTCATAAATCCTCAAAAACTGCTTGACAAACAAAATAAAGGAGTTTAAAATTAGCAGAACACTTGTAGAAATAAAAAGATCAAAGGACTAATAGAACTGTGGATTCAGCTAAAATTGTTTGTGAAAAGTTGACAAAAAGCAACATAAGAAAAGACAAAACAAAAGCTCACAGATCTTGGAGACCATGGAGGAATTAAGTGACTGAAAGTTTGAATTCTGGCAACAATAAAGGCATCTAGTCAACAGTTTTCAATTAGAGATCTCTGTTTTGATTTCCCAGAAGCTACACAATGAAAAACTATGAATGTTTAACTTTTACAAATCAAATTAATTTGATAAAATTCAAACACAGAGATAAATATAACTTTCTAAAACAATTCCTTAAATTATATACTCCTGAAGTATCCCACATATTCAAGAAAAAGAAAAAGGAAAGACATCAGGAGATAGAGGGGCACCTGGGTGGCTCAGTTGGTTAAGTGTCTGCCCTCACCTCGAGTCATGATCTCAGGGTCCTGAGATCAAGCCCCACATCTGGCTCCCTGCTCAGGGGGAGCCTGCTTCTCTCTCTACCTCTGCTCCCAACTCATGCTCACTCACATGCACTCTCCCTCTCAAATAAATAAAAATCTTAAAAAAAAAAAAGATCTACTTTTAAAATGCAAGTAAGAAAATTGCATTCATGTTTTTACATCATACTATGAACACAGTGTGGGCATAGCAGTACATTGTTGGTCACCAATATTACCTGCATTAATTGTGGGTACATGATGTATGTGCTCAAGTATCCCAGAGCATGCTATTTTAAAGAAAGTCTCCCAGGCCACATAGGATAATCAGTTTCTGAAGTCTTGACATGGGATGCCTGGGTGGCTCAGTGGTTGAGCATATGCCTTTGGCTCAAGGAGCTATCCCAGAGTCCTGGGATCAAGTCCCACATGAGGCTTCCTGCATGGAGCTTGTTTCTCCCTCTGCTTATATCTCTGCCTCTCTCTCCCTCTCTCTCTCTCTGTCTCTCATGAATAAATAAATAAAGTCTTTAAAAAATAAATAAAGTCTTAATGCTACACAAATTAAGCAAATAAAATACTGACTTATTTGAGAATCTCCTGGGTATTCACTTTAATTAGTAAGAAAAAAATACGCTTGAATGGACAAATCAAAATATTTTTGAGTTGAGTCAACTGACCTTTGACCCTATATATACACAACATCAGGGATGTATTCTCCAGGCTTATTCTTTGGGCTGAAAAATACCTTTTCATTCATTATGATACAATAGGCTTTTTTAGCATACTTGATGAGATATGATCTACTAAAAGTTGTCACCAACTTTATTAGCTTCATGTGTAGCAGAATATACAAAGTGCTCAATAGCACAGTTTTTCTAATGGTTTCCATAGCATTACTCTAGTATCTATAATGTACAATTCTTGTTTTTGGAAACTAACTGCTCCCCTACCAGAGCCACCAACTCTACTGTGTGAGACAAACAAAATCCCTGATCTATCAACTGCTGTAGTAGACTTCTTAAGCAAGCCAGACCAATGAGAGGCTCTTGTGGGGGATTTTTAGAATATAGGGTAAGAAAAAAGGCATATTCCCTCTTGAGTGTCAAATCATACTAGCTGAGACCCCAAGGTTTGAAGCCAGTTCTCCCTGACTCCCAAATTCCATACATGCCATCTATTCTATGCTTCAGTGATACAGAATAAGAGATTAAAAAAAAATAAAAGGTTATATTTGACATTATGGTCCTTTCAATACACAATGATCCCACCATCCTGCTTAGCAATATTCAATACAGGAGCACCTGGGTTGCTCAGTAGGGTAAGCATCTGACTCTTGGTTTAGGCTCAGGTCATGATTTCAGGGTCCTGGGATTGAGCCCCATATCAGACTCCAAGCTCAGTCAATATTCCTCTTGAGATTCCCTTTCTCGCTCTCCCACTACCTCTCCCCCTCCCCTGGCTCACACGTACCCTTTCTCTAAAATAAATAAATGAATCTTAAAAAAAAAAAAAACTTCAATACCTCTTTACTGATACAAAGACCCTTGAACTAAACTATATGCTATCAGGTTACAATAAAAGGCTTCAGTAAGATATAAATCTATTCGCTACACACATGGTCTAGATCAGCTGACATTGCTTTTTTCATAACACAGCTTTCCTGATAAAGGAAGCAGTGAATTAATTTGCATTCTGGTGCAAGCTCTTTATATTATCATGTATTTGTAACTGATAGTACACAGACTGACATTTTATACTGCGCTGAAACATAACTGGGTCAGTTTTTTGTGAAGCCCATATAATAAATATTTTAGGTTTTATGCACCATAAGGTGTCTTACAACTATTAAACTTCTGTCTTTGTAGCATGAACACGTCCATGGACTGACTGCTTAAAAGAATGGTTACAGCCATGCTCCCATAAAACTATATTTACAAAAACAGACTTCAGACCAGAATCGTCCCACAGGCCATACTTTGCTCACCACTTATTCTACGGATAAAACCTCAATTCATCAGGATTGAAGGAATAACTTTCTATAAAAATATCTAGCATCAACTTTCACCTATTACTTTACTCAGACACCCAGATTTATACCTATTGTAATGTTCATATAATGACCTGAATACATCATGCACTTTCTTTTCTCCGTCTCCCTTTTATCTGTCCTTCCTCTAGGCACACTTACAATCTCTGCTCTTGGTCTGCCCTCTATACAACTTTGATTTATCCTCCACAACATATCTCAAATATACTTATTCCAAGCCCTCTTAGAGCCCTAGACTCAAAAGCCCTTGATTCAAAATTACTCCCTCCTAAGAATTTCATAGCATTTATACATAACTTTTTAAATGTATTCTTCATATTACATTTTAATTCACTGAATATAAACCTTTATTCCTCAGTAGATTCTATACATATCAAGGCACCATTTTAACTTATTTATCTACATCACCTTGTGAATCCAGGAAATCTTGTAAAGTGGCTTAAACTCAATTGGTACTCGATAAGTATTTCCTGAATCTGTTGCTGAAAATTAAATAAAAGTGTTACAGAATTCTTGCTTTTCTATATCAAAATTCTCCTTTACAAGTGCAACGCTTCTCGATTTTTAAAAAGGACTTACAATTTTAGCAGAGTGCTTTTGGGCTTCTCTTTTTTAGCCTCATGAAATAAAAATGAAGTAATGAACAACATTTGCTGAAATTTTATACAACCACCTGAGGTTTTACATACTCAGAATTCAATATCAAATGTATCAAAGCCAACTTTTTAAATTAGGAGCCCCCACAGTTCCTGTTTTAATATTGTATGACATTCACTGCAGAAAAACTTTGTGAGGCAAGTAGAAACACAGACAAAACAAACAAACAAACAAACAAAAAAACAATGGATAAATTTTAAAGTCATAGAAATTACACAATGTAGTTGTATTTGTTTATTTTCTAATTTCAAAACAAAAATTTTTAAAGCTCACTGAAGTGAGTATATTCTTTGTAAAATAGATCCTGGGGGGAAAAAAAAATCCACGAGTTTCTGAGATGTATAGAATTAAGTATTTGAGGTTTTTAGATCAGTCTTTAAATTGTGACATTTAAATTAGAGTATTAATAATAGTTTGTCATTCAATATATGTAACAAAGATGAGAAGCTAGGATCATAACCACTATTTCAAAGATAACAAAAACTGAATAATTTTCAGTGCTAATTCCTTCAGTGTGAAGTGAAATCATGACCACACTTAAATCCTTCTCCCCATGTTTTATATTCAAAACTAGTCATCCTCTAAGCATGATGTCAGAACCAGCCACATTAGAATTACCTGGAAACTTATTTTAATCACCAGATCTTGGGCCCTATCTCAAACATATAAAATCAAAACTCTGGAGTAGAGCGCAGCAATGTGTTTAACAAATTCTCCAGCTTATTCTGGTGCATGCTAAGTTTTGAGACCCACTGCTCAAAACCACTTATGCTAACAACTAAAATAGTATCTACAATTCAAGTTGCCAAATCAAGATGCTAATCCAAAAGGAATACTTAGAAAAACAGACATTCAAGCTTAATTCTTCTTCCCTAAATGAACACTCTGTGGAAAATAAGATTAAAAAAAAATTAACACTTGTTTTTACAACACCTCATTTTCTATCACATACTGTGTAGAACACAGGAACCATATTCTAGTAAAAAAGGAAAAACAGTTGGCTCAGAGAGGTATGGGTTGGAATTCTAGTCAAATATATTTGAGAAACTCAATGAGTAATTCCAGGGTACTATTTACACACAGACATACACATAGAATTTTACAGAAATAATCATTTAGGAGTTCAGTAATCAGTTGTTCATTATATATTTTTTAATAACTCACACATTGTTAATGTATTTGATCAAAAAAGTGTCTGGCATATGGTAAGTCCTTAATTAAATATTTATCAAGTGAGTGTACAAAGCTTGTTTTTGAGAATCACTAGATAAATCCCTTCTAATAAAAATTTTTGACCTACATTTCAAAACTAATTAGAGTAATTTAAATTTTTGAGAATTTAAAAATCATTTTTAAAATTATACTTTATCAGAAATGAATATTATTGGGCAGCCCGGGTGGCTCAGCGGTTCAGCGCCGCCTTTGGCCCAGGCGTGATCCTGGAGTCCCGGGATCGAGTCCTGTGTCAGGCTCCCTGCATGGAGCCTGCTTCTCCCTCTGCCTGTGTCTCTGCCTCTCTCTCTCTTTCTGTGTCTCTCATGAATAAATAAATAAAATCTTTTAAAAAAAGAAAAGAAATGAATATTATTAATGCAATAATTTATTCACATATTACTGTAAATGAAAGTTATATTTGTTTCAGGCAAATTTGTTTCAGGTTTAAAGGTAAAGAAAGTTATCAGGGATAAAGAACAGTATTACACAATGATAAAGAGTCTAAGAAGACATAATTCTTAAGGTACATGGGCTTAAAAACAGAGTGTCAAACCATGTGAGGCAAAAACTAACAGAATTGCAAAAACAAAATAGAACCCACAAAAGCAAAAAACAGATGAATTCACTATCATAGCTAGAGATTTCTACACCCTTCTATCAGAAATGGACACATTTCACAGGCAAAAGATCAGTAAGGACAAAGTGAACTCAGCATTATTAATTAGCTTGATAGATATCAACAGACTATTTTATCCAGTAACATCAGAATATACATTCCTGTCAAGCTCACATGGAACATTCACATCTAATAAGGACTGCTAAATAAAACATACAAAAATTCTCTAATAACAGCAAGAAGATAGCCTGATTAAAAAATGGGCCAGAAAAAAAAATGGGCCAGGTTTTAGAACTGTTTCTGTCCATCATGGGTTGTATGGAGTCAGCTTGTGGGTCTGTGAGACCTGAAAATTAAGAGTTTCTTTGCTAACTGGCAGCTCCATGGCCTTCATTATGCCACAGAATGATTACTTTGAGTTGTACCAGAAGTGCTATGGCTATAGTTTGGATTACCATGAGAAAAAGAGAAAGGAGGAAGGTGAGAGGTTCATGAACCTTCAAGGAAGGCAAAAAAGATGAAAGCTAACCTTTAGCATAAACAGCATGACAGGAAAATACAAATGAAAAAGACTCAAGATACATGAAAAGAGAAACACTAAACAAAAGAAAAATGAAGAGTCTCCAATAAGGAGCAGCATCCTGCATATCTACTGGACAGGGAGGAACAGTCTGGAGCTAAAGTATTTTCCAATATGATTAAGCAAAAACAAAAAGAGAAAGCAGAAAAATGGCTAGTCCCTTTCCCCCAAAGTTTGCGCCCAGGGAGAAACAAAACTCTTAAAAGCTTTTCAAACAGGAAAGAGAAAGAAAAAAAAAAAAAAAAAAGCATAGAAGAGGATGGTTACTGACGTCTGCTTTGTTGGAGAGGGCTTTAGTCAAACACCACCTAAATATGAAAGACTCATTAGGCCAATGGGCTTTGTGTCCAAAAGGCCCACGTAACATCACCTTTTGCCTGCCAGTGTTTGGTGTAAAAAGAATCCCTCATCCCAATATATACAACTTTGGGTGTTATTACTGAAGATACTATCATTGAGGTGAACGTGATTTGAGTTGGGCCTTGTGACATAAGATGGTAAGGTTATTTAGGGGAAAATATGCCCAGGTTACCAACAATCCTGAAAACAATGGATGTACAAATACAGTATTTGACAATAGTTTCAGAGAAATAACTCCTTATAATTACTGCAGACTACACACCAATAAGGAAAACTGTCATTACCGTCGTAGCTCTGAGTACCACCAAACAACCTGACATATCTGCAGTCACCAAGAGAACTATTTATCCTATTATAAAAGGTATTAAAATAGTCTAGTTTTACAAAAAAAAAAAAAGCAGCAGTAGTAGTAGTAAACATGAAAGGAGCCCAACACCTGAATAGATACCTCACCAAAGAAAATACACAGGAGGCAAAATATAAGCATATGAAAAGATACTCCATACATATGTCAGGGAAATGCAAATTAAAACAATATCATGTTACTAATATGCCTATTAAAATTGCCAAAGTGCAGAAACTAACAACATCAAATGCTGGCAAGGACGTGGAGTAAGAATTCTCATTTATTAATGGTGGTGATGCAAAACTGTACAGCCAGTTTAAGAGACAGTTTGGTAGTTTCTTACAAAACTGAACATATTCTTACATGATCCAGAAATTATGCTCCTTGGTATTTAGCCAAAGGAGATGAAAATTTATGTCCAGACAGAAACTTGCACATAGATATTTATAGCAAGCTTATTCACAACTGCCAAAAGCTGGGAGCAACCAAAATGTCCTTCTGTAGATGAATAAACTGGTACACTGAACAATGGAATATTATTCAGCACTAACAAGAAATGAACTATTAAGCCATGAGAAGACAAGGAGGAAACTCCAAGTGCATATTATTAAGTGAAAGAAGCCAAATTGAAAAGGCTACAATACTGTATGATTCCAACTATCTGACATTATGGAAAAGGCAAAACTATGGAGTCACTAAAAGATTAGTAGTTGCCAGGGCTTTGGTGAGGAGAAGGGAGGGATAAATAGGCAGAGCATAGAGGATTTTTTAGGACAATGAAGGTACTCTCTATTATACCATAATACTGGATAGATGTCATTGTACGTTTGTCCACACCCACATAATGCATAACACCAAGAGTGAACTCTAATGTAAAATATGAAATTTGGGTATTTTTATATGTCATTTAAGTTTATCAATTATAACAAATACAATGGCACTAATTCTAGAGAATGTAGCAGGGTTCATCTTGTATATAAGGGAAGAATCTATAGATGCAGAGGCTGATAAATCACAGATGCATTGCAAATAGAAATGAGGTAAAAGATACAAAATTACTTGAAAATTAAAAACTTCAATCTGTTACACAAACAATATAGGCATTACCTTATTGATTTCAATGTTAGGCAAAACTAAGTTAAAAGAGAATTCTTAATATTTCCTGAAATAATAAGAGCCAACCATATTTGCACTAAAAATGTTTATTAAGACTGACTTGATTTTTAAAAAGTTCAGTCTTTCCAGCACTGGTCTCTAAGGCTATTTACTCAAAACTTGACTTGTAACTTCACTGAAATTTTAAAAGTTCCATGTAATACAACTAGCAAATTGGATTATGCTCACTAGATTCATGATTTTCTCCAAATTTATGAAATGGATTTATAAGATTACATGCTTGTGAAATTCATAGTAAGCAGAAATCAGTATAAGATACAGCCAAAATTTATTTTGAAAGGTCATATAGATGAAATCCCAGAAGTAGAAGGGATTAAAATGATTATGCACTCCCTCTCCCCAGGGATAACAATTGTAGATACTGTGCAAAACATATACGTTAATTCTAAAATAGGAACTGGAATATTTCCAAAGCAGACAAAAATCAGAGGAGAGCATAATACATACACAAACCTGCAACTCAGAGTAGTAAGAACAGTGAGTCTGTGGCTTTTTGATCTGAGAAAATTGACAACCTCCCTACCCTTTGGCTATGTTTGCAGAAAATGACACTATTGTAGCCTTCCTGACTAAAGGAATTAAAGATTAGAAATTCAGAGGGAAAATTCAAAGGAGACATCCTAGAAACCCTAACAGCAAAGCTACACAGGTACAAGGGAGACAATGGAAGTATGACAAAATGCAGGGAGAGACCAGAGAAAAAACTGTGCTCAAAGACTAGAGCTATGTGGACCCAGTCTTCAAAGTTGAGTTTTTCTTAACAGTAAATTTTTTACCGCACATAACTCTAACAGCAGAAGGCACAGCTTTAAGTCGTTGTGGACTTGAAGTTCCAGAAAAGAGAGCCTGAAACTGACAGAGCACAGTAAACAGAGAAGGAATGCATAAAAAAGCAACAGTAGAAAGCCATAAAAACAGGACAGAGATAGGGGTAGCTGCATATGGTACACTAGATAAAGTTCCAGTTTGAAACCAGGTAAATTAACTATTTGTTAAAATAAGAAACAAAAATCTTCACACGAATATGACAAAATCCTGAGTCACTAAAATGTATTATCAATAATATCCAGTTCTCAATAAAAAACTGCTAGATATGCAGAAAAAAAATGTAGTGTGATCATTATGGACTAAGAAATAACCAATAGAAAACTACTCCAAGTGGGTCAAGATGTTATTAAATGGACCAAAGTGCCATTTATATGGCTACTATTATAGATATATTCAATGAACTAAAGGAAAATTATTCAATAAATTGAAGAACATTATGGTATTAGTGAATGTACAGATGGATAATATCAAGAGTAAAATGAGAACTCTAAATAAATAACCTGACAGTAATTCAGAACTATAATCAAGCAATAACCAAAACTAAAAAATAAGATGCTAAGTAGACTGGATGTCACCAAAAAGGGATGAGTAAAGGCAAAAATACATCAGTAAAGATAGTAACTCAAGAATCACAAAGATAAATGGTTGACAAAAATTACCACATTAGAGATTTGTAATACAATATGAAACAATCCAAATAGAATCCCGATTAAGAGGAAAGATAAAATACATGAAAAAATAAATGACTGGAAACCTCAAGTTTGGTAGAAAACAATATGAGGACCTAGTAAGCTTAATAATAGATACACTATAGCCAAAATGTTATAAGCCAAAGGTAAAGAGAAAATCTTACAAGCAAAGGAAAAATGATCCATTTACTAATGAAAAACATCAGTATGAATAACAATTGATACCTGAAATGATTGAAGGCATTGGAATTATACAGTGTTTAATAAAAACAAAAAATAATTCTATACCCAGTGAAGCTGTCTTTCAAAACTGAAAGGGACATAAACTTTTAGACTCAAAAAAGAGGGAGACTCATTTGCCAAAAGACCTTTAAAGGAATATCTTTAGAAAGACTGAAAAAATAACATAAGCTAGGAATTCAAATTGACTAAAATGATAAATATGTTTTTAAAAAGTATATGTATAATACAATTTTATATATCTTACATATTTAAATTATTTAAAATGTATGTATATATGTATGTATGTATGTATTTATGAGAGACACAGAGAGAGAGGCAGAAACATAGGCAGAGGGAGAAGCAAGCTCCTCGCAGGGAGCCTGATAAGGGACTTGATCCCTGGACCCAAAGATCACACCCTGAGCTGAAGGCAGATGCTCAACCACTGAGCCACCCTGGCGTCCCTACATATTTTAAGTTATATATATTTAATGTATGTATGTGTGTGCACTCTTTTTTTCCTCTTAATCCTGCTAAAAGACATGAGATGGAAAAAAGTAAAAATAATAACATCGCTTTGATAGGCTTATCATTTATATTGACAATATATATGACAACAATAGCACTAGGAATATGTGAGAATAAAAGGAAATAAACAGTTCTAAAGCCCCTATATTTTACCTTGACTAATTCAATATTCACACTAGATACAATGGGTTAAATTTAAGATGTGTATTGTAACATCTAGAGTAACCAATAAAAATTGCAAAGATATATAGTTAGAAAGATAAAGGGCAAAGTAAAACAGAATGATAAAATTTTTGAATTAAAAACTTAAAAAAACAGAATGATAAAATTTTTGAATTAAAAGCTTAAAAAACAGGGCAGCTTGGGTGGCTCAGCAGTTTAGCGCCGTCTTCAGCCCCAAGGCCTGATCCTGGAGACCAGGGATCGAGTCCCACATCGGACTCCCTACATGGAGCCTGCTTCTCCCTCTGCCTGTGTCTCTGCCTCTCTCTCTCTCTCTCTCTCTCTCTTTGTCTCTCATGAATAAATAAATAAAATCTTTTTAAAAAATTTAAAAGGAAAGGTAGAAAGAGGGAATTTTAAAAACTGAGAATTTAAGAAATAGTCCAATAAAAAACCTAAATATGAGCATAGCAGTAATTACATGAAATGAAATAAATATGCCATCAAAAGATATTGTTGGTTAGAATAAAAGAGCAAGAAACAACTGTATGTTATCTATATGAAGCACATTTTTTAAAGATTTTATTTATTTATTTGAGAGAAAGGGAGCATAAGCAGGGGGGAGGGGCAGAAGGAGAGGGACATGCAGACTTGATGAGGGAACAGAAGGCTAGTTGAGGACAAAGCACAAGCCTACACCCTGCAAATCACCCCCCCACACACACACACACACACACTCGTGGGTGGGATACAAGTGACATTCCCCCAGGAAGCTCCCAACTGTCTTAAGGTTAGTACCTTGCTAAAGGGAAAAACAATCTTAACTTGACAACGGCAAGGCCTCCAGTATCCTGTGAGTCCTCTTCAGCATATGAAAATCTTTTAGCAACCTCCCTTTTCTTTACCTCCCCCAACTCCCAAGTGTATAAATAGCCACCCCTCACAACGTTGGGCAGCAGCTCTTTCTGCCCATGGGTCCTGTACCCATGCTTTAATAAAACCACTATTTTGCACAAAAAGTGTTTCAAGACTTCTTTCTTGGTCATTGATTCCAGACCTCATCCCACCAAACCTCACTTATATTCTAAAACTACATCAATAAGAGTATGAAGACTAGTCAATAGGGAAAGGATAGCCTTCTCAATAAATGGTGCTGGTTAAAATAGATATCCATCTGCACAATAGCAAAGTTGATATATATATATATATTCAAACTAAGCCAAAGCCTTAAATATAAGAGCTATAAACACTCAAGAGAAAACCTAGGGGAAATACTTCATGGCTGCATTTGGCAATAATTTCTTAGATATGACACCAAAAGCAAAGACAACAACAACAACAACAAAATAAATACACTGGACTACATCAGAATTAAAGTTTTTGTACATCAATGGACACTACCAACAAAATGAAAAGTCAACCCACAGAATTTGAAAAAAGTATTTGCAAATCACATTCTGATAAGAGGTTAAAATCCAGAATATATAAGGAACTCCCACAACTCAACAAAATATAAATAAATAAATAAAAACACAATTCAAGATAGACAAAACTTGAACTGAGATGCAAATAAGTATATAAAAAGATGGTCAATGTCACTATCCCTAGAAGAATGCAAAATCAAAACCATGAAACCACTTCACATGCATAAGATGCCTATTATCAAAAACAAAAGAGAAAATCAGTGTTGTCAAGCAACAAGGAATACTTGTTATATATGCAAAATTTTAGGTTACATATGTTTTATCACAATAAGAAAATTAAAAAAAAAAAACTATTTTAACAGGATACAGGGATCCCTGGGTGGCGCAGCGGTTTAGCGCCTGCCTTTGGCCCAGGGCGCGATCCTGGAGACCCGGGATCGAATCCCACGTCGGGCTCCCGGTGCATGGAGCCTGCTTCTCCCTCTGCCTATGTCTCTGCCTCTCTCTCTCTCTCTCTGTGTGACTATCATAAATAAATAAAAATTAAAAAAAAATTATTTTAACAGGATACAAATTCGTTTTTATTATATTTTTTTAAAAAGAACTAGTTGTATTCAAATCCTGTATTCCAATGTTTCACTTTTTCTTACCATAATTACACAAAGAAATCATGAAGACTTTTTAATCTTAAACATCATATATATAAATACCCGCTCAAATCCCCTCTAATTTACCCAGAGTATTACTATACTATTGTTTCCTACAGGTTCAATGATGTGACAATGATTGAGAAGCACAGCTATATTTAAGCTTTCTTTCCTATTTATTGGTCAGTTAATTTAGTTTTAAGAATATATGAACTGAAAGTCGAAGGAGAAATTGGAGGGAACAGAAATATAGCACTCTGTCTCAAAAAACTAGTATCTGTGATACAGAGACAACTGTGTGAAGACACTTTCATTTGAAAAGCAGTTTTGCTTACTCTATAATCTAAAATCAGCATAAACCTGCTAGTGTAAGGGTATAAAAGAAACTACAAGCAGTCTGTTAACAGGTGATAGATAGGCTTGTCAGATGTAAATGACAATCACATGTATGCAAATGGATCAAGGTTTTCCAGTTAGATTCTCACTCCTTCAATATTACAGGACTCTGGAAAACAAAGAACGTGTCATTTGCTCAAAATGTAAGTGATTCTTATATTTGAGTGTTCACAACTGGAAATACCTTTCAAGATGCTAAAAGCTATGCTGCCTTGAGATCTGAAACATTTCTACTTTTGCACCATGTTTTTTTTAAAAAATCTGCACTATACTTAACCAGAGATTAAATGAGTAATAGAGCATGAGTAGCTAACAGCCGTGATGTATAAAATTATGTGTATACCTGTGCTATGCATGGAAAGCTGACCCTCAGATTTAGATATTCATTGAAAGAGTAGATAACTTGGTTCTAGTTTTTAACCTTCTCACATTCACATTTACTTGAGGGGATTCATGTTGTGTCATTCCTTCCCTCTGCTTTGCCACCAGAGTTCAATATGAGTATTTTAATGCCTTGTACACTTTGTTAAGGATGATCATGAATTATCATACTTTGACCTTTATGTTATTCTACAGCATCCCTCATCAGCAATTGCCATTATCAGTTATTTATAGCAGCGCTGGTCTGTAATGGAAAGGCCAATCTAAATTCTGAATATGTAAAAGATGTAGATCATGTAAGAAGTACTTAAAAATGTAAACAAATACCACTGCAGTGTTTGGTGGCTGATTCCTTTTTTCTAACTATAGGAGTACAAAATGTCACAACTGAAATCTACACTAAGGAAACACTATCCATAAAATGGAAATGATATCAAGCTACCACAGTTAAGCACTGTTCAAAGGGAATTCTTTTTTGATTTTAACATGAAGACTAAGTGTAATACAGGATAATTTAGGACCAGATATTTCCATCTCCTAAATAGCCTATCATGTCCTTTCATTCATTTTAGACAGGGCTTTGAAATACGCTGATTCTTTTGGAACTATTGGGTGTTCCTATTTATATGTTCTAGAAGTTCTCTTGATAAAAAGTTAAAATATTGAATTTAATAATAAAATAAAAATAATTTAATTTTTAAAATCTACATTTTCTGGATGTGTCAGTTGGTTAAGCCTGGATGTGTCAGTTGGTTAAGCCTTCAACTTTGGCTCACATTGTGATTTTGGGGTCCTGGGATCTAACCCAACCTCAGGCTCCCTGTTCAATGCAGAGTCTGTTCTCCCTCTTCCTCTGCCCCTCCCCACTGTTCCTCCTCTATCTCTCTTTCTCAACTCTCAAATAAATAACATCTTTTAAAAATCTACATTTTCTAATTAGTTCACTATAAGCTTTCCCAGAGTACTATTTTGAGTTCGTGACATCCTAGCCAACAGTATGACTGTGTTTAGTTAGAAAAATTTTTATTTAATTTAAAAGAGACTGAGAAGTAATCCCTGGCAGGAAATTTAGATCTCTACTCTAAAGAGAATATGAGTAAATTTAATTTTAAACCTAGTGATTTCCCCAAAGAAATTCTAGCTCAAGACATTTTTCTATCTTTCCTCTTTTTTTTTACAAGAAACTTCATACATCTCATGTAAAATATATCCGAAGTGAACAAAAGTAATATATTTGTACACATGAGTTAAGAATATAACACATAAGGAAATAATTCATCAAAGCACTTCAATTTTCTCTATATCAGCTTAGAAAACTAATTTTATTCTCAAGATTTTATTATTGTCACCAATATCCTTTGGCTTTTCCTTTAGCTCTCCTTTTTAAGGACTCTTCTTGTTCCAAATATTAATTATTTCATCATTGTTGTCATTTCGTCAATGATGGTATCCCTTTATCTCACAGTTACCTGATACGAGATAGGCCCATGCTAGGTGTTGGCTAAAATAGTCAAATTAGTCATTGCCTTTTCCTTTGAGACGCTTATAGAACCATGAAGGAGGTAGACAAGTAAATTAATATGGGTGGTATTCTGGGACACATGGTATAATGCAGATAATATCCAGAAAAGAAATATTTGAATCAGACTAGGGAGAGGGTCCAGGGAAGGTTTCCCAGGAGAGCTGACTTTCAGCTCAGCTTTCAAAGGTTAGGTAATTGTTGAATGAAAGCCCGATGGCATGAAATACTAGTAGAATAAACAGATTTGTTGATAGATGGGAGAGTGGGATGATGATGAGGGCAAAACAAGAGATCTGAACCAACAGTTAAAGATCCTAATGACAGATGTGTCAACTAATATTATTGTGGTTCTACATATAGAGAATCATTACTTCTTACACCTTGAACTTATATTCATTTCACTTCAAGCACATTTCACTAAAGCTGGAAGCAAAACAAAACAAAACAAAAAAATCTTAAGCTCAAGTTCCGCTAGGGAACTGTGTTCTTTTGAAGGTTTTTTTTCTTTTGGGGCAATGCCTCTTTTACAGCTCCAGCTTTTCCTAGATTTCCATGACTCAGTCTCCATCCTGTGCCCCTTTGAGTTAGAAATGATAATGCCTTCCTTTTGGCTGGTCTTTGGAAGCATCACCAGCCCTACCCATGGCCAGGATGAGTTCATCATGACATCACAGAGGCCCATTGCATAGCTGGCAGTAACAACTGGCATAGAACTCATTTTACTTATTACATTGTGAGCCCTTTAAGGTTAGAGATATGTCTTTTCTGTCTCAGGCACCTCAAGTTTTAATATGATGTTTGGAACAAAAGAGCTCAACAAATGTAAATTTCAAATTCAGAGGAAAAAAAAGACGTGACTCAATCTTCAGGAAAAATTATTTTGCATTTAGAATGTTATAAATCAAGTACAGCTAAACTAAGAAAGCAATGCAGTAGATTTACATATGAAGTAAGATTGGTTTTGTTTTAGACCATTAAAAGAATGATACTTTGTATTCTGTGTTTTGTGCTTATATAACAAATCAGAATTATGAAAGACGAATAAATTGGAAAGTACAGGACTTAAGGTCTTCCTATTATCAGAATTCTAAATTTAACAGTTGTTATATAATTGTTAAAGGAACCAGAATTTCTTTTCTTTTTCCCTGCCAACTGAATTTCGTCTGACAGTTTAAATTTATTTTTAGAGAATATATGACAATCAGTTTACAACTTGGGCTTTCCTAATGTGGTGATTTTGACTTTCTAATTAAAACCTCCAAAGAACAATGGCCACCAATATTTAATGATTTATAAACCTTTTATTTTCTCTGCTTACCTCTCTTATTTACCCTGCACCTTATTAAATAAGAAGAGGAATTTTTACCAAAATGTATCTACTTATATTTCTGGTCATGTTTGTATTTGGTCATATTTATGTCTCTTAACTGAAACTCATTATATGTGTGATTCTCTACAGTATATCCATGTAGTACTATCTCACACTCTATACATAAAATTTCATGGATTTTACTGCTAAGGTCATTCAGCATTTACAAACTAATGCTATGAATCATGTCAACGTTATGGAACCACTGAAGGAAGTAGAAGGCAATGAATTTAATGACTGCATGTATGTTCTTTGTCAGAGTATGTTGGATGAATAGTGGAAGAGATTCATAAAACTCTTATTCAGAGTTCTGTATATGTTAATTGTTAACTCCAATTCAAGATTTCTTTAAAACAAAAGCAATGCTTACTAAATTCTCAATGATAAAAAAAAACTGGCACTGTGATATATATTTTCTCACCTATATCAATATCACATTGCATATGAACAAACAAAACCAAAAAATTCAATAAAGAAAAAAAGCTCACTTTTGACACTGTAAACTAGGTCACAAGTGGCAGGCACAAGAATTCATATTGAAACTGAAGGTTTTCATAATACAATTTAATAACAATATTATTACCTGTTTTCTAACATAAATCAACATGCAGCTCAATTTAGATATAATTGGTAGCATTATATATAATATATATATTATATATATTATATTTCTCAAATAATTTTAAGAAAGCTTTATTGATATTAATGGATTTAAATTTGCTTTTCAGGACCCTGCCGCACATTTACAATTATGGATCATCCACATCCAAGTAAATACACCAGAGTTTTCCTAAGATGGGCAGAACAAACTCCACAACAAAGTTAAGAGAAGAAACTGTATCTGAATGTTTCAGAAGGTCAGAAAGGCTGAGGGAGGCTGTCTGCAGAAGGGAGGGAGCTACACAAGCAAAGACAGCAGAGAATAGGGCCCTCGCACCAGAGGGCTCACATGGGGAAGACCAATCCTCATAGCACTCAGCTTTAAAAATCATAGGGACCGAATTCTCTAGTTTGTAAAAACCAATGGTACTTGGAACTTGAATCTTTGGAGGTCACCTAACTCAGCAATGAGTGAGAGAAGAGGGTGAGGGATATTAAGTTGCAGCCCTTAAGGAGAGGTCAGCCTGTGTGGTAAGCAACATTAAAAGCAGTTTACACAACAGTAGGGGCAAAAAAAGACAGATCTGTTCATATTGACTTTGGAGCATGCTGGGGGATTTCTTTGAAATAAGGGAGCTAGCAAGCACCATTTTCCTCCCCCTGGCCCGCAGCCTAAACACAGAAATACCTGAAGGAATTTAGGCTGCATAGCTACTTACAGCCTCTGCCCAGGGCTCAGAACAAATTTTGTTAAAGCTGCATTTACAGCCCACCCAGCTACCTGGGACAGAGCTGCTTCCATGAGCTCTATTCAGCCTCCACATGAAACCCAACTGCACACCACCAGCCACTTTGAGAAACCAAACCCAGCAATCTCTATTCATCAATGCCTGCTGAGCCCAGCCTCACATCTGCAGTGACCCTTGTGTGCAGTCCCTAGCCACCACACTTTGGCATCCAGCATACAACTAGTGGCCCTACACAAATTTTGCTAACATTGCCACCTCACTTCCAAGTTCCCCAGCAGACACCACCCTCCTCAGAGCTGGCCTGGCTGTGTCCTACTACACCACAAGGAGCAAACACAGCCCACAAGCAAAGAGTCAGTTCATTCAAAAGGAAAAGTGACTCAGACATAACAGCAGGATGTAAGCAACACAGATAGGATAATCTGAAGTGCCAGGTTCTGATGAACAGGGGACACTGCACTGCAGGGGACTCCAGGACCTCCTCTTCATAAAATTACTACTTCCAAGAGCAAAGGACATAGCTGACTTTCTTAACACATAGAAAAAGACACAGAGGCAGACAAAGTGAGGAGACAGAGAAATTTATCCCAAAAAAGAAAAGGACAAAGCTATAGCCACAGATCTGAGCCTGCCTTCGGCTCAGGTCATGATTCCGGAGTCCTGGGATGGAAGGAAACCCATGTAAGGCTCCCTGCTCAATATAAGAGAAAAATAATAAAAGAAGACCTAGGTCTGAAAAACAAATTAAGTGGTGTGTGTACACACACACAATGGGACATTATTCAGCCATAGAAAAGGAAGGAAATCTTGCCATTTACAATAACATATATTAAGCTAGAGTATGATACTAAGGGAAATAAGTCAGTCAGAGAAAGATACCATATGATTTCATTCTTATGTGGAATTTAAGAGACAAAACATAAGAGCAAAGGGAAGAGAGAGAAAGAGACAGACTTAATTACAGAGAACTGCTGTTTGGGGGAGGGGGAAACAGGTGAAACAGGTGATGGGGGTTAAGGAGGTCCCTGTGATGAGCACCAAGTGATGTATGGAATCACTACAATCACTATACACCTGAAACTAATATAACACTGAGTGTTGATAGGAATTGAAATAAAAACTTCAACTGCCTTTCAATTTCTGATATACATCCTTGAAACTGATGTTAATAATGCTAAGTTGGTAAAAGGGTTAGAGAATTCATTTAACTTGAATAAATGAAGTTTGTTTTTAAAGATTTTATTTATTTATTTATTCATAAGAGACACAGAGAGAGCAGCAGAGACACAGGCAGAGGGAGAAGCAGGCTCCATGCAGGGAGCCTGATGTAGGACTCGATCCAGGGACTCCAGGATCACGTCCTGAGCCGAAGGTACACGCTTATCAGCTGAGCCACCCAAGTAGCTCACAAATGAAGTTTCGAAACTAATATGCTGTTGCTTTAATGTCAAAGTGGTAACTGTAAATACAATAAGCCAGTTTCTCAATTATGACGACAACATGAAAGGAAAATAATATTTTGATATTAAACTCAAATAAACTGGGAACAATCTGAGTACCTGAATTTACTTTTTCAACTGTGAACTTTATTAAGTCTACATAGAAAAGAACTATTTCCGATGGAAATTTAGTGTTCAAATGGCAATGTGAAATGTAAAGTTAACACTGGATATTGAAAATTGATTATAAAAAGGATCATAAATATCTCAATTTTATATTTATTATATGTTGAACTGAAGTTTGCATATATTGGGTAAAGATATATACCAGAAATAATCTCATCTATTTTTCTTTTCATGTAATAGAAAAAAATTTAAATTACACATGTGTCTTGCATTATATTTCTTTTGAACAACATGAGTATAGTGTTCTAGATGCATGAATTACTTCAAGTTTACCAATTATATGACTTCTATATATTGATTTGTCTGTTTAATATCTTTCTGAGGGAGACGTGTCAAAATTTTCCATTTAATTACAAATATGCATATATCTGTGTCTTCTGGTCATTCTGCAAATTTTGTTATGTATATGATAAATTATAAAAGACAAACTTAGAACGATAATACATGCTGAGTGTAATGACTATTTTCTCATAAAATGGTCCTTTAAAAAAAAAAAGCAACTTTATTTTACCTGAAAGAGATAAAGAGAGCATGAAAGGGCAAAGGGGCAGAGGGAGAAGCAGTCTTTCCACAGAACAGGGAGCCAGATGCGGGGCTTGATCCCAGGACCCTGAGATCATGACCTGAGCTGAAGGCAGATGCTTAACTGACAGTTACCCAGGTGCCCCAAAACAATCTTCTATCTCTGGTGGCATTTTTGACCTAATGTTTGCTTTTTCAAATGTTATTGTCACACTGGCTTGTTTTGGTCTTTTAATGGTATAAGTTTATTTCTTTATCATACTATCTTCAAACTTGCTAAATCATTTTTTATTTAATGTGTTTTATAAGCACGAGATAGTTGAAGTCCAAATCTATTTAACTTAAATATCATGACCTTATGGTTTATCCTTCCTCCATATCATTTTTTCTTATTTGTTCCAACATTTTTAGATTTCCTTTTCCTTTCATCCTTCTACTGAGTTAGTCAAGATTTTTTTTAAAGATTTTATTTATTCATGAGAGACAGAGAGAGACAGAGAGAGAGAGGCAGAGACAAAGGCAGAGGGAGAAGCAGGCTCCCTTCGGGGAGCCCTTTGTGGGACTTGATCCCAGAGCCTGGGATCACACACTAAGCTGAAGGCAGACACTCAACCACCCAGGCACCCCTACTCAAGATTTTTTTTTATTCCACTTCCCTCTCCACTCTATTACTCTGTCAGTTACAACATCTTCTAATTTTTACCTCCTTTTAGAGATTAAAACATTCCTAATTTAATCATGTCTTTAAAAATTCACTTCTTACCAATGGAATATGGGAGTCTAAAATAAACTTACCCCTTTGTTGCTTATTTTTATAATAATCTAATAGAGATACAATTCACAAACCATAACGTTCACATTTATAAAGTACATAATTCAGAGAATTTTAATATATTCATCGAGTTGTGAATCCATGAACACTATTCAATTCTGCAACATGTTCATCACCCCAAAAAGTGACCTCCTATCCGCTAGCAGTCACTGTACATTCCATCCTCCTCCATCCTGGTTAACCACTTACCTACTTATAGTCTCGGCAGATTTGCCCATTCTGGACACTTCATGTTGGTGGAATTATAAAATATGTGACCCATAAATGTGTATTTTTAGTTCCCTTTTTCAGCCCTGCTACACTAAAAGAAGAGTCTCTAAAGTCATGTTCTTCTCTATACCCCAGTGATTACATTATCCTTTTGGCATTAATGATTGCCAATAATCAGAGAACACACACACACACACACACACACACACTCTCTCTCTCTCTCTTTCTCTCTCAAGGGCTTATGTTTCTTAATACAGTAGCATGTTCCCTCTCTGATATCATTTTTCTTCCTTTTCTTTCTTAACTGTTGTCTTACAAATCATCACAGAAGATCTTTATTTCTGGCTTTGGTACCACCTCTCTTCTAGTCACCATGGCACAGAATCTGGGAATCAAACATTTTCCTGTCAACCATTTGCTCCAAGTTATTAAGTTTGTATGTCATAAAACTAATGCTTATCATTCCTTCATAATGTGTATAACCACCACTTTTATATTGCCTTAATGAAATTCTCTACAGCTCTTCAAAGCCAGCTCAAAACTCACTTTTTTCATAATGCTTTTCTTTGTGCGCTATCCATCCTCTTTCCCCTGTGCCAGGTAACACTGTACCTTCTTTGTATTCTTTAAATTCTGTTTTAAATGATACCTAATTTTTAAAATCTGTCTTATCTGTACTCTTAAATTTTAAGATTCTTGCATCTCCTTCCATTACTAGCATAAAGCATTCCACATAATTCATGTACAAAAATATCTTTTAAATTACATTTTAACATGCCTTCACAAGTAATAGTTCTTAGGGAATATCATGTTACAGTTTTCGTATTTATGAAGCTGCCTACATAGTCACTACATTCTTATGAAAATTTGACCAGATACAGAGGCAGTTCTAAAAAATGGTAATACTGATAGTTTTTAAAATCTGAACCCAAACTTTATCCCAGAAATTGCATTACTTGTATTATTATGCCAGAAATAAAAATACTACATTCTCAGTTGCCTAAAGAACTCATCTATATATAATCTTCTAACCTTACAATTGTAGAGTTTTAAGAACTTTTAAATTATTTTATGCCAAATAATGAAAATGAAATTACTTCATAATAAAGTAAAAAAATTATAAGCAAATAATAAAGTGTTCTAATTAAAACAAATTCACAGAACTAGTATATTTGAGAGCATTAATATTACTTTTACTTCCTTAATTTTTATTATTTTTAAAATCTCACCCTGTTATCAGAATTTAATGCTGTCTACAAAAATACATATAAGAAAACATCATAAACTAAAAGACACAAATATATATAAAATATGCGTTAAACAGTACATGCAGTCATGGATAAAACTAAATCACAAAATGCATTCTGTAAGTTTCACAGAATCACTAACATGAGATTAAATATTTGATTCAGAGCTTTCTATGAGCCAATATAAACAGGGAAGCATAAACAGCAATATAATTCAGAGCCTCAAGGGAACACAAAACCAAATGAATTGCATTATCCCTTTGTCATCAGTAATTTCCACAGTGGTAGGGAACACACACATCCCTACTGCTGATGGGTTATATTTCAATACAATAGGATGTTGATAATGATGAAAAGTTATCAGTTAGAAGCCCACTCTTGTATGAGAATCAGGGCAGGAAACAATCCCCAGAGCTTGGGTTTTGAGTTATCTTTAGGACGCCTGGGTATCAATAGTTTTTAACTATATCTCCAAGTAACCAACCGGTCACCAATTTGAACTGGATCTTGACTAAACAAATGAGACCACAAAGTGTGATTCCCAGATTGGCAGGGAACCATATCACCTGGGAACTTATTAAAAATGTAAAATTTTAGGGTCTACCCCAGGCCTACTTAATCAGAAACTCTGGAGTGAGCCCAAGATACCCGGGTTTTAACAAACTCCCTAGGCGATTCCAACACACGCTTGAGAAGTGGAGGGCTAACATGGTCCTTGGCAAAGCGGAATGAGATCACCTTGATAGGCTCATCTCCACAAAATCTAGGGTCTGGACATTAGGAAAAGAGGAAGGCAAGAACCATTTGGATTACTGGACACTTCCTGATTATTATTTTTTCTCCTGGTCGCCATCACTAACACTTCACTAGTCTTCTTTTTCTTCAGATGTATTTATAGACTACCATCTTTTCTCTCTTTCTATCTCCTGAGGCATAAAACTGCAATAAAATCATTTTATAAACCTTTGAAATGCTTAGCTTTTAAGCGAGAGAGATTCATGAGAAAATTTAGGATGGTGTTTAAGAGCAAAGGCTTTAGCATCTGTGAGATGTGGATGTCAAGATTCCAGCTCTCAAGCTTACTAAAACTATGGGCTCATATAGGCAAGCTGGTTAAAATCTAAACTCACAGGAAAATAGGGATAATTATACCACCCTACAAAAGTTCACTGGGTGAACTGAATGTGATTATACATGAAAGGCATCCACACAAAGCCTATCATACAATAAATATTCAATTAGTATTGCTTTACTTTGAAAATGCTTCATTACATGAAAGCCACTACTGTTCATTTATAAGACCTCCCTGTTAGCTTTGTGTAATCAGAGAAGACATCCTAGAGGACATGTACCTACTTAGATGTCAGAATTTACCTATAAACCTCGCATTTTCCCCCATTTTCATCATCGTTCACTTAACTGTTTAGATATTATTCTTTGAAATAGGCAAATTAAAGATAGGCTTTAAGTATAAACCGTAGACATAATTTATTTTTATTCTAGTTAAAGTTTACTTCTGAGAGATAAATCACCTGAAATCTCTAGAGAAAAGGATTTAAAGCAGAAATGATTTTTTCCATTAGTGCCAACACATTTATATTACTATTAAGTGGTAAGTACATTAGTGTTAGTACCTATTATGTATGACTACACATATTTTTATAAACGATTCAAATTACTTTTACAGATTCAAATTACTTTTACAGATAAGTTTTAAATAAATGCTATGGAGTCGATCTATGGAGAGATATATATTCATTAATGCATGAAAAAATAATATTCCATGTTCTTTATTTTGTCACACCTCAATCTTCTATCCTTTGGTTATTTAGCCTATAAAACAAAACAAAAATATAATTTTTTTGTTATCAGCTTCTTTTAATAAACTAATCTGATCTTCCCCTTTGATAACTAAGGCATATCCTTTCCTTGGATAGTATTGTCACTAAAACTTGAAGAAAATTAGTTCTACATAGGAACCTTGCTGAAAAAATCCATGCGATAAAGGAACTATATTTTGAGTTTCATTATGACTGCAGTTCTAAAAGACAGACTTTGTAAGATCAATGTAAACAGTACCTCAAAGAAAAGATCTGTGCCAGATAGCATTACTAAATGAAAACTACCTTTGCTCCTAGCTTATTTTAAGTATCATATAACTCTCAGAAATAATTTACTGTCTTAATATTAGAGATACTTGGATGGCTGCATTGAACTCATATCATCCTGCAAATATATATCTTTTTTAATTTATTTTTATTTTTTTAGATATTTATTTGTTTTAGAGAGTACAAGAGAGAGACAAAGAGAGAGAATCTCAGGCAGACACCCTGCTGAACCCAGAGCCCAATACGGGGCTCAATCTTACCACCTTGAAATCATAACCTGAGCTGAAATTGAGTCAGATGCTTAACCCATTGGGCCACCCAGGCACCCCTAAATAGCTTTTTAATATGCAAACACAAGCACCAGATTTAAGCAAAAACCTTCATAAAGAAATTGTGCTATCCTCCCTTACTTATATTTCTGTGACTACTGAATGAATATACCAACAACTGGAGAAGATAAGAGCTTTTTTTTCTGCTCTACTGAAGTTCACCATGTATTTTTTTTATACTAAGCCTCGTGTAGACTTTAACTTTTGTTCAATATGTTTTAGTATCTCAAAATCTCCAGAAAAGTTGAAATTCAATGCATTTTCATTTAAAAGGATAAAAGTTTTTAAAACCCACTTTTATGGTACTCCTTGGTGACTGAAGATATTAAACTAAATTAATGATAAATTGAGAGTACAACTAAACCAAGCAGATGTAGGTGAAGAAATGTTTCCATTAGGATAAAATTATTGAAAATGCAGATTATAGTAAGAGATGTTTTTGGCTAAATTTTTAGGGAGCCACTTTATGAAGTAAACTCAGAAAAAGTGTTTCATTAAAAAAAGGCATTTCAAAGCACGTTTCCTAGTGCTGATATTTAAGAAAGACAGAGAAGGGAAAATATTAAGGCCCTGGGATTAACAAGATTTATAATCTAGTAGGAGAAGGAAAATAAACCCACATGGATATGCAGAAAACTCAACAGACAGAAATAAATATGTGTGAAATAAGAACAACCATACAGTATATTACTGAAATAAATTAAAACCCTAAAGTCAGGAAGAGTGCTCACTTTGTCAGAACATATGCTAAAGTCAGGAAGAAAGTTTTCTCTTTCTGTCTCAGCCACCTCTACCCTCCACTTACAGATACAGCTTACCTGACAAACATCCTAAAGCTTAATTGGTACCATTTCCTTCCTGGTATCTTGACCACAGCAAAATATATTCTCCACTATCCTAGCAACTTCTAGTCAAGATTCTCATCTAATATGATTCTGATATAAATATTCAGTGCCCTTAGAATTTAAAATAATGGCTGTGATTTGGCGGATCAGTAGTGTTATTTTCTAGGCATATTTGCCCACAGTATTTTTTCCACACAGTCCTCCATGCCATCAGATATGATGCCAACCCCAGAAGCAAAAGTTACTTTCACTTCATTCCGGACATAACTTCTCATTTTTTCTAAGTAGCATCCTTTAGTTTTGTGAATATCTTTATTTCATTTTAAAGACCCATCTTCTTCCCATTATGGTTGATAGTATTCATAAGTAATTGAAAGTGAATGTATGTTACAAACAGAAAATTCTTTAGAACTCTGGAGAGGCAATCATTCATCATATAGGTAAAAATAATGGCATTGCTTCTGCCTTGCTGGAGCTTATGGGCTTGGAAAGACATAGAAGGTCTTTACTTCTCAGAGATACTGTTTCTCTTTAGTTCGTGTCAATAAATCTCCCTGAATCATTTCAATGAATTTTCCTCTTTCTTTTCTCAATTCTGTCCACAGACACCAGAATTAATTTTTAATGCCCCTCTCTTATCTTATGACTCATTTGCATAAGAACCTAAATGACTCCTGTATGCTCCCAATATCCCCCCAACCCCTGCCAGTATTAAACCCCTTAGTGTAGTATATAGGTTGTCTGCAATTTAATTCAACTGATCCTTCCAATCCTCTATCATAATGTAAGAACTAACATTTAACACTGCATTAGGGACACGTACTTTGATGACTGTTTTGCATGTATTTTCTTATTTGTAGCTGACAATAATTATATGAGATATGTAGTAGTCTGCTGATGTTTTTTTCAGATGAAGAAACTAAAATACAAAGAGTTTGTACCATCACCTATTTCCACACAATTAATGAATGCTGGCTCTGGGATTAAACTTTGTGTTATTTGATCTCACTTGTTCACTACAGTAAGTTAAATAATGGCCCCCAAAGATATCAGGTCCTAAACCCTGGAACCTGTAAAACCTGATATCTTATTTAGCAAAGCCTATGCAGATGTGATTAAAGTAACATTCTGGAGGTGGAGCAATTATCCTGAATTAAATGGATGAACTCTTAATGCAATCACAAGTGTCACTACAAAAGTGAGGCAGATAGAGACTTGACACAGACATTAGAGAAGGAGGCAATGTGACCATGAAGGCAGAAAATGGGAGTGATGTGTCTACAAACCAAGAAATGGCAGCAGCTACCAGAGTCTTCAGAGGGGAGTACCCTCTCAATACCTTGCTTTTGGCTCAGTGATATTTATTTCAGACTTTTGGCCTCTGGAACTTGGAAAAATTGTTTTCTATTGTTTAAAGCCTCCAAGTTTGTGATAGTTTGTTACAGCAGCCACGGGAAACTAACACAAGAACAGAAACTGTTCTACACTGCCACCTATAGGCAAATTCTCTGGTTCCCAAATCGGAATCATCTCAGTAGGAATTAGAGTAATGGCCACAGATCTGGATACAGGGGCATTACTTCCAAGTCTGTAGTAATAAATACTTGGGTAGAAAAGTCAGATAACCCAAACCTGAAGGAAATGAGATACCCAGAGTCCAGGAAAACTCTTCAAAAAAAAAAAAAAGGCATCAAATTAGAATTAGAGAAGCATCGCAGAAGACATAGGCCAAGAGTAACCCTAAATAATGATGTTAGCTTCCTTTAGTTGTTATACTGAAAGAAAATTTGGTTCTTGAACTTGTCAGGCCTAATCCTGCAAGATGGAAAGAGCTGGTTATTTCTAAAGGGAGAGATTCCCATGTAACAACAAACTAGTAAGGTAGGTTTAATGAATGTAGTCACATGTATTCATTGTTGGGTGAACAGCTGCAAGTAGGTGTATGGTTTAATGACGTGGCAACATAAAAACAGATCCCTGGGTATATGTAAACGTTTGGGCTTTGACTGATTCTACTCAACATGTACATCATTAAGTGCTAGCAACAGAAAGACACCAGGATCAAGATGCAGATTTTGTCACCTAGGGCTACACATCATTCAGTGACAAATTATAGTAAATTAAACCAGATTGTACTTATAGGCACACCTTGGAGATATTGTGTCTTCAATTCCAGGCCACCAAAATGAAGCAAGTATCTCAGTAAAGTGAATCAACTGATTTTTTTTTTTGGTTTTGCACTGCATATAAACATTGTGTGTATACAATATTGAAGTCTATTAAAAGTGTGCAATAGCATTATGTCCAAAAAACACAATGTATATACCTTAAATTTAAAAATACTTTATTACTGGGATGCATGGGTGGCCCAGTGGTTGAGCGTCTGCCTTCAGCTCAGGGCATGATCCTGGAGTCCCAGGATGCAGTCCCACATGGGGTTCCCCACAGGGAATCTGCTTCTCCCTATGCCTAGGTCCATGCCTCTTTCTCTTTCTGCATTTCTCATGAATAAATAATTAAAATCTTTAGAGATCCCTGGGTGGCGCAGCAGTTTGGCACCTGCCTTTGGCCCGGGCGCGATCCTGGAGACATGGGATCGAGTCCCACGTCGGGCTCTTTGCATGGAGCCTGCTTCTCCCTCTGCCTATGTCTCTGCCTCTCTGTCTCTCTCTGTGTGACTATCATGAATAAATAAATAAAATCTTTAAAAAAAATAAAAAAATAAAATCTTTAAAAAATAAAAATACTTTTATTACTAACAAATACTAACCATCATGTTAGTTGGTTGCAATCACTGATCACAGATCCACGTAACAAATTAAGTAATAATAAGTAAGTTTGAACTGCAAGAAGGACACAGAGACATGAAGTGAGAAATGCTGTTGAAATAAAAATAACACCAAAAGACTTGCTCAATGCAGGGTTGCCACAAACTTCAATTTGTAAAAAAAAAAACAAAAAACAACAACAAAAAACAACAACAACAACAAAAAAAGATATGTTTGAAGCATGATAAAATAAGGTATGTCTATATAAAAAAGTGTTAAAGTGATTAGTTATTAAAGAAAAAAGGGTTTTTTCTCATAACAGTTATCAAAATAAATTCTCAGATGAATTAAAGGCATAATTGTGAAACAATGAAACTACTGACATATAGTAGATAATATAGGTGAATTTTATATGAACATGGCTAGAGAAAGCCTTTTTAAGCATAAAAGTCATAATGATATCACCAAGATGGCAAGAAAAATGGTCTTCTTCAGTTCCCTCAGAGAAAAACCAACTAGGAATATTCATAGTCAAGGCATCTTTGTGAAAGTCCCAGAACCAAGGATGAGGCTGGAGTATCTACTTGGCTCAGAAAAAAAAATAATAATAAAATAATGCATTTGAAGGGTAAAGGGAGCAGTTTTACTTTGACCTATTCACCCTTTCCCCAAACCAGTGCCGTACAGCACAAAGATGTACTCCCAAAAACCTCTGATTTCTCCAGTGTGAAAAAGCCCAAGGGAGGGTACCCAGCTTCTCCACTGTTATGAGTGCTTCTAAGGATGCCTACACTTCAGTCTCATCTCACAGGGACCACTGGAGAAATAAATAGCATAAGACCTTCAAGTATTAGAGATGGAGAGGGGGAAAGGAGCTCATAGCAATTAAGGCAGCGATCATGGTAAGCTGTGGTTTTGGTAGTGTAAGTACCTGAACAGAGCTCTTAGCTAAGAGCCAGAGTGAGAGCCATTTGGAGAATCAAAGCGATGGTGCTTGCTTCAGCAGCACATATACTAAAATTGGAATGATACAGAGAAGATTAGCACGGCCCTTGCACAAGGATAACATGAAGCATTCCATATTTTTTCAACTTCTGGTCTTTGACCTTGTCAGAATCATCTAGTGTGAAATTTATTTAGGTCATGGTTGATATTCTTGACTCAGCCCGCTCATACAGCCACTCTGCACTTAGCAAAATGATGAGAAGGAAGAATTCAACACAAAAGAAAGAATCATAAACAGTGCTCTCTGCCCCAGAGTTACAGAATTTAGATTACAATTCAGTATAGAAAGTCAATTCAGAAGCACAATTATAGTGGCTCTGGAAAAAAAGCATAAAGGATTCAAGAGACTTCATAACTGCAGAAATTAGATCTAATCAGGATGATATTAAAAATCAATTAAATGAGATGCAATCCAAACTGGAGGTCCTAATGATGAGGGTTAATGATGTAGAAGAAAGAGTGAGAGATATACAACACAAGTTTATGGCAAGGAGGAGGCTGAGGAAAAAAGAGAAAAACAATTAAAAACCACGAGGAAAGGTTAAGGGAAATAAATGATAGCCTCAGAAGGAAAAATCTGCATATTGAACAAGTCATAGCTCAGAACTTCCCTAATTTGGGGAGGGAAATGGGCATTCAGATCCAGGAGATAGAGATATCTTTCCCCCAAAAAATCAATAAAAACCATTCAACACCTCAACATTTAATAGTGAAACTTGCAAATTTCAAAGATAAAGAGAAAATCCTTAAAGCGGTAAGAGACAAGAGATCCCTAACTTATATGGGGGAAAATATCAGATTAACAGCAGACCTCTCCACAAAGACCTGGCAGGCCAGAAAGGGCTGGCAGGATATATTCAGGGTCCTAAATGAGAAGAACACACAGCCAAGAATACTCTATCGAGCAAGGCTCTCATTTATAATAGAAGGAGAGATAAAAAGCTTCCAAGAGAGGCAGAAACTGGAAGAATATGTGACCACTAAACTAGCTCTGCAAGAAATATTAAGGGGGACCCTGTAAAATAAATAGGAAGCCCAAAGAACTAACCCACAAAAACAGGGACTGAATAGGTATTATGATGACACTAAGTTCATATCTTTCAATAGTTACTCTGAACATGAAAGGGCTAAATGATCCCATCAAAAGACACAGGGTTTCAGACTGGATTAAAAAAAGCAAGATCCATCCATTTGCTGTCTACCAGAGATTCATTTGAGACCTAAGGACACCTCCAAACAGAAAATGAAAGGGTGGAGAACCGTTAACATTCAAATGGTCCTCAAAAGAAAGTAGGGGTGGTAATCCTCCTATCAGATAAAGGTTATCCCAAAGACTATAGTAAGAGATGAAGAGGGACACTATATCATACTCAAAGGGTCTATCCAACAAGAAGACCTAACAATCATGAATATTTATTCCCCTAATGTGAGAGCTGCCAAGTATATCAAACAATTAATAACCAAAGTAAAGACATATTAAATTATAATACACTAATAGTAGGAGATTTCAACCTGGCACTTGTGGCAAATGACACCAAAGAAACAAGAGCTTTAAATGATACACTGGACCAGATGGATTTCACATATATATACAGAACTTTGTCTCTGAATGCAACTGTATACACATTCTTCTCAAGTGCACATGGGACTTTCTCTGGAATAGACCACATATTGGGTGACAAATCAGGTCTCAGGCAATACCAATAGATTGGGATTGTTCCCTGCATATTTTCAGACCACGATGCTTTGAAACTTGAACTCAATCACAAGAAGAAATCTGAAAGAAACTCAAACACATGGAGGTTAAAGACCATCCTGCTAAAAGATGAAAGGGTCAACCAGGAAATTAGAGAAGAATTTAAAAAGATTCATGGAAACTAATGAGAATGAAGATACAACCATTCAAAATCTTTGGGATACAGAAAAAGCAGTCCTGAGACAGAAATACATCACAATATAAGCATCCCTCAAAAAATTGGAAAAAACAAATACACAAGCTAACCTTGCACCTAAAGGAACTGTAGAAAGGACAGCAAATAAACCTATACCAAGTAGAAGAAGAGAGTTTAAAAAGATTTTAACAGAACTCAATGAAGTAGAGACCAGAAGAACTGTAGAACAGATCAACAAAACCAGGAGTTGGTTCTTTGAAAGAATTTGTAGAGAGATAAACCATTAGTCATCCTTTTTGAAAAGAAAGGAGAAAGAACTCAAATTATAAAATTATGAATGAAAGGGGAGAAATCACAATCAATACCAATGAAATACAAACGATTTAAAAATATATTATAAGCATCCATACACCCATAAATTAGGCAATCTAGAAGAAACAGACACATTTCTGGAAAACCACAAACTACCAAATTGGAACAGGAATAAATAGAAAACCTGAACAGGCCAATAACCAGGGAGGAAATTGAAGCAGTCATCAAAAACCTCCCAAGACACAAAAGTCCAGGGCCAGATGGTTTCCCAGGGGAATTCTATCAAACATTTAAAGAAGAAACAAAACCTATTCTACTAAAGTTGTTCTGAAAGATAGAAAGGGACAGAATACTTCCAGACTCATTGTATGAGGCCAGCATCATCTTAATTCCAAAACCAAAGACCCCACCAAAAAGGAGAATTATAGACCAATATCCCTGATGAACACAGTTGCAAAAATTCTCAAAAATATACTAGCCAATAGGATCCAACAGTACATTAAGAAGATTATTCACTGTGACCAAGCGGGATTTATCCCTGGAATGCAAGGCTGGTTCAACACTCCTAAAGCAAGCAACGTGATAGATCATATCAACAAGAGAAAAAAACAAGAACCATATGATCCTCTCAATAGATGCAGAGAAAACATTTTTAAAAAGATTTTATTTATTTCTTCATGAGAGACACACACAGAGAGAGAGAGAGAGAGGCAGAGACACAGGCAGAGGGAGAAGCAGGCTCCACATAGGGAGCCCAAGGTAGACTCTATCCTGGGACTCCAGGATTAGGCCCTGGGCTGTAGGTGGTGCTAAACTGCTGAGCCACCGGGGCGGGGGGTGGGGAGCAGAGAAAGCATTTGACAAAATACAGCATCCATTCCTGATCAAAACTCTTCAGAGTGTAGGGATAGAGGGAACATTCCTCACCACCTTAAAAGTCATCTATGAAAAGCCCAGAGCAAATCTCATTCTCAATGGTTGGAAACACTGAGAGCCTTTCCCCTAAGATCAGGAACAAGACAGGGATGTCAACTCTCACCACTGATATTCAACATAGTACTAGAAGTCCCAGACTCAGCAATCAGACAACAAAAAGAAATAAAAGGCATTGAAACGGCAAAGAAGTAGTCAAACTCTCCCTCTTCACAGATGACATGGTAAGGTACCTATAAAACCCAAAAGACTCTATCCCAAGATTGCTAGAACTCATACAGCATTTCGGCAATGTGGCAGGATACAAGATCAATGCTCAGAAATCAGTGGCATTTCTATACAGTAATAATGAGACTGAAGAAAGAGAAATTAATCAATCCCAAAATCCCATTTAGGTTTATTGCACCCCAAAGCATTAGATACCTAGGAATAAACCTAATCAAAGAGATAAAGGATCTATATCCAAAAACCTACAGAATGCTTCTGAAAGAAATTGAGAAAGACACAAAGAGATGGAAAATATTCCATCCTCATGGATTGGAAGAATTAATACTGTGAAAATTTCTCTGCTACCCAGGGCTATTTACACATTTAATGCAATCTCTATCAAAATACCATAGACTTTCTTCAGAGAGTTGGAACAAATCATCTTCAGATTTGTGTGGAATCAAAAAAAGACCCTGAATAGCCAGGGGAATTTTGAAAAAGAAAACCAGAGCCGGGGGCATCACAATGTTGGATTTCAGGTTGTACTACAAAACTCTGATGATCAAGACAGTGTGGTACTGGCACAAAAACAGACACATAAACAGTGGAACAGAATACAGAACCCAGAAATGGGCCCTCAACTCTATGGTCAAATAATATTTGACAAGGCAGGAAAGACTATCTACTGGAAAAAGGACAGTCTCTTCAATAAATGGTGCTGGGAAAATTGGATAGCCATGTGCAGAAGAATGAAACTAGACCACTCTCTTACACCATACACAAAGATAAACTCAAAAGGGATGAAAGAGCTAAATGTGAGACAAGAATCCATCAAAATCCTAGAGGAGAACACAGGCAACACCCTTTTTGAACTTGGCCACAGCAACTTCTTGCAAGATACATCTGTGAAGGCAAGGGAAACAAAAGCAAAAATGAATTATTGGGCCTTCATCAAGATAAAAAGCTTCTGTGCAGCAAAAGAAACAGTCAACAAAATTAAAAGACAACCTACGGAATGATAGAAGATATTTGCAAATGACATATCAGATAAAGGGCTAGTATCCAAGATCTATAAAGAACTTATTAAACTCAACAGCAAAGAAACAAACAATCCAATCATGAAATGGGCAAAAGACATGAACAGAAATCTCACAGAGGAAGACATAGACAAGCACATGAAAAAATGCTTTGCATCACTGGCAATCATGGAAATACAAATCAAAACCACAATGAGATACCACCTCCCACCAGTGAGAATGGTGAAAATTAACAAGACAGGAAACAACCAATGTTGGAGAGGATGTGGAGACAGGGGAACCCTCTTACACTGTTGGTGGGAACGTGAACTGGTGCAGCCCCTCTGGAAAACTGTGTGGAGGTTCCTCAAAGAGTTAAAAATAGAGCTGCCCTATGACCCAGCAATTGCACTGCTTGGGGATTTACCCCAAAGATACAGATGCAGTGAAAGACCGAGACACCTGCACCCTAATGTTTATAGCAGCAATGTCCACAGTAGCCAAACTGTAGAAAGAGCTTCAGTGCCCACTGAAAGATTAATGGATAAAGAAGATGTGATCTATATACACAATGGAATATTACTCAGCCATTTAAACGACAAATACCCTCCATTTGTTCAATGTGGATGGAACTGGAGGGTGTTATGCTGAGTGATGTAGGTCAATCGGAGAAGGACAAAAATTATATGGTTTCATTCATACGGGGAATATAAAAAATAGTGAAAAGAATTAAAGCAGAAAGGAGAGAAAATGAGTGGGAAATATCAGAGAGGGAGACAGAACATGAGAGACTCCTAATTCTGGGAAACAAGGGGTAGTGGAAGGGGAGGTGGGTGTGGAGATGTGGTGACTAGGTGATGGGCACTGAGGATGGCATTTGATGGGAAGAGCACTGGGTATTATACTATATGTTGGCAAATCAAACTCTAATAAAAAATATACAAAAAAATGAGAAGTGAAGAAAAAAAAGTGATGACACCCCAACCCAACTGGCTGGGTTTGGTTCTGGGTGTCCATCTAAAGGTCTCTATAAGGAATTCCTGGGTGGCTCAGTGGTTTAGCACCTGCCTTTGGCCCAGGGCGTGATCCTGGAGTCCTGGGATGGAGTACCGCATCGGGCTCCCTGCATGGAGCCTGCTTCTCCCTCTGCCTGTGTCTCTGCCTCTCTCTGTGTGTCTTTAATGAATAAATAAATAAAATTTTTAAAACAAACAAACAAACAAGAAAACAAAGGTCTCTATAGACAGAGTCATCTTACAGCCTGCTCACACAGGGAAGGAAGTCAGCAACCCCACCCAGTGTGGTACACTGCCTCACCTAGGAGCCTAATCAATGATCTATGGGAGGTCACACAGCCCAGGCTATGACCTCACCTAGACAAGAAGCCAACCCAGTAGCTCTGTTCAATTGTTGAGCAGAGACTACAGCCCTTCTTATTCAGGACATCTCAATAGTGACCATGGACATCCTTGGAGCTCAACATACAGGACACAAAGCATAGCCAATGGCCCTGTCCAGCACTAGAACTCAGCCCACAGCCCTGCCTGATTGCTGAGCACAGCCTGAGGTTCCCCCTAATCCCAAAGAGACTTTACCTGAATGCCGAGTCATGCCAGAGGCACATCTGGATTGGGGGCACAGCCTGCATTCTCACCCAACCAGGGCCAATTGCAGACCCAGCATGCACCCCCACTCATATGCAAAGTCAAACTAGTAGCACCACTCTGCCTGTGACTCCAGCCAACCAGAGGTGATTGCTGGTCCAGCTAGTGGCTCCACCTGACCATGAAGCCAATCCATAGCCACTCAACCAGGGAGCCAGCCATCAAGCAGCCCAATCTGAATGCCAAGCTGAGTCAGCAGGCTCACCTAACCAAAGAGCTCAGCCAGGAGTACTCCTATCTCAGAGAAGAGACAGAAGCCTCATCAAATTAGAGACCCTAACAGTAAGCCCCTCCTGCCCTCAGTTACTTCCATCTGACCCATCCAAGCCCCACAGTGAACAATTATTGGTTTAAAAGAGAATGCTGAAACTATAAGATAGGGTACATAAGCCTCATGGCACTAACAAAGAAAAAGCCTGTAGTAAATGAGCAAAATATTGAGATAGAAGAATCAAAGCACACCACCACAAAGGGTCATCAAATCAGAAAAATAAGACAGCAAGGAACAAAGAAGAGAATATAGGAATTACAAAACAGTCAGAAAAAAACAATTAACAAAAGTTAAAAAAGAAAAGAATACAATTAACAAAATGACCATAGTAAGGCCCTACCTATCAATAATTACTTTAACATAGGTGGATGAATTCTCCAATCCAAAACCTAGAGAGGCTGGGATGGTTTAAAAAAACAGGAAACTAGATCCAACAATATGCTGTCTACAAGAGATTCACTATAGTTTTAAAAACACACATAGATTGAAAGTGAAGGGATAGAAAGCATTCCATACAAATGGTAACCAAAAAAGAGGAGGGATGGCTATACTTCTATCAGAAATAGACTAAGTTTCAAATAGTCACAAGAGACAAAGAATGTCACTGTATAATGATAAAAGGATTAGTTCATAAAGAAGCCATAATAATTGCAAATATTTATGTATCCAACATCAGAACATCCAAATATATAAAGCAAATAATAACAGAGCTGCATGGAGAAATAAACAACAATACAATAAGGGTTTTAATATTCCATACTCAATAATTGATGCATTACTCAGACAGAAAATCAATAAGGAAAGAGCACTACGTGTTATCTGACTGTATATACACATGATTGCATATAACATATGACTATATGATCATATATTATTTAACACTAGATAGTGATATATGAAAACACACTATAGATCAAATAGATGTAGCAGACATATATAGAACATTCCACCCAACAGCAGCAGCATATACATTCTTCTCAAGCGCAGACAGAACATGTTCCAGGATAGATCATATGTTTAGCCACAAAAAAGTCTTAACAAATTCAAGAAAATTAAAATTATATCACATGTCTTTTCTGACCACTATATAGCTACCAATAAGAAGAGGAAAGTTGGGAAATTCACAAACATAGAAATCAAAACACACTACTGAACAAACTATGGATCAAAGGAGAAATTTAAAAATCTTGATATAAATTAAAATGGAAATATAACATGCCAAAATTTATGGAATGCATTAAAAGCTGTTCTAAGAGGAAAGTTTACAATTATAAACACCTACATTAAAAAAGAAATATCTCACATAAGCAATCAAACTTTACACCTCAAGGAGCTTGAACTAAGGTCAATGGTAACAGAAGAAGAAATAATTAGGATTAGAATAGAAAAAATGAAGCACAGAAGAATAAAATAAAAGACTCACAAAACTAAAAAAACTTTAAAAAGAATTAGTTTTTTAAAAAACTAAACAAAATTGACAAGCCTTTCACTAGGCTAACCAAGAAAAAGAGAAAATACTCAAATGAATAAAATTATCAATAAAAGAGGGATATTACAATTGAAACATCATTCCAAAATATCAGAAGAGGGCAGCCTGGGTGGCTCAGCAGTTTAGCACCTGCCTTTGGCCCAGGGCCTGATCCTAGAGACCCAGGATCGAGTCCCACATCAGGTTCCCTGCTTGGAGCCTGCTTCTCCCTCTGCCTATGTCTCTGCCTCTCCCTCTCTCTCTGGCTCTCATGAATGAATAAATAAAATCTTTTAAATATATATATATATATTTTAATCATATATATATATCAGAAGAGACTACTATAAGCAATTATATACCAATGAATTGGATAATCTAGAAGAAATTGATACATTTCTAGAAACATACAACCTAACAAGACTGAAGCAAGAAAAAAACAATATCTGAGCAGAATAATTATGAGTAAAGCCATTGAATCAGTAATCAAAAACCTCCTAACACAGAAAAGTCCAGGACAAGATGGTTTTACTCATAGATTCTACCAAACACTGGTGAATTTAAAGAATCAAAGCCAATCCTTCTGAAACCCTTCCAAAAATTTGAAGAAGAGGGAATACTCCCAAATTCACTTTATAAGACCTCCACTATCCAGATACAAAAGCCATATAGAAACTAAAAGGCCAATAGCCTGATGAACATAAATGCAAAAATTCACAACAAAATACTAGTTAATAAAGTTAACAGCACATTAAAAGGATGATATGCCATGAAGATGAGATTTTTCCCTAGGATGCAAAGAAGGCTCAACTAACACAAGTCAATAAATATGATACACACATTAATATATCGATGGATAAAAAACACAGAATCCTCATAGCAAAAGCATAATAAAAGCATTTCATAAAATGCAACATGACAAAAATAAAGCCCATATGTAATATAATTAAAACTTCTGGAAGAAAATATAGGGTTAAAAACTCCTTGATGTTGGTCTTGGTAATGGTATTTTGGATAGAACACCAAAAGCACAAGCAACAAAAGCAAAAATAAACAAGTGGCTCTACATCAAACTAAAAAAATTATATTTACAGCAAAATGAATTATTAACAAAATAATTAATAACAGAATAATAAAGGTAACACAAAGAATAGGAGAAAATATTTGTAGACCATATGTCTGATAAGGCATTAATTTCCAAAATATTTAAGGAACTTCTACACTCGATACTTAAAAAAAGCAAAGAAAACCCCAAATAATTCAATTAAAAAAGGGGCAAAGGACCTGAACTGATATTTTTCCAAAGAAGATATCCACATGTCCAAGAGGTATATGAAGTTGTGCTTAATGTCAGTAATTACCAAGAAATACAAATCAAAAACACAGAAAGATATCACTTCACACTTGTGAGAATGACTATCATCAAGAAGACAACATATGCTGGAAAGGAAGTGGAGAAAAGGAAATCTTTCTGTGCTGCCAGTGGGAATGCAAATTGGTGCAGTAACTATGAAAACAGTATGAAGGATTCTCAAAATATTAAATACAGATTCTCAAAAAATTAAATACTCTATATGATCTACCAATCCCACTTCTGGGTATATATACCTAAAGGAAATGAAATTAGTATCTTTAAGAGATACCTGCATCCCTATGTTCACTGCAGCATTGTTCACAATAGCCAAGACATGTAAAGAATCCTAAGTTTCCACTGACAGATGAATGGACTAAGAAAGTATGGTGCATAATACAGACATATATACAAATACAGGTGTGGGCACACAGGAATACTAAAAAAGAAAAAATCTTGGGGTGCCTGGGTGGCTCAGTTGGTTAAGCATCTATCTGCTTTTGGCTCAGGTCACAATCCTAGGGTACTGGGATCAAGCCCCACATCAGGCTCCTTGCTCAGTGGGAAGCTTGCTTCTCCCTTTCCCTCTGTGCCCCCCCCCACTGTGGTCTATCAAATAAATAAATAAAATCTTAAAAAGAAAAAGAAAGAAATCCTGCCATTTGGAACCACGTGGATGGATCTTGAAATCATTATGCTAAGAGAAATAAGTCAGACAGAGAAAGATAAATGTTGTATGATCTCACTTACATGTGGAATTTATAAAAATCAAACTCATAAAAATAGACAATAAAAAGGTGTCACCTGGGAGAAAGGGATGGAGAGATGGAGGAAATGGTTACAAGATAAATAACTACTAGGGGTATAATACACAGGATGGTGACTACAGTTAACAGTAATGTATTGTATACATGAAAGCTCCTAAGAGAGTAGATCTTAAATGTTCTCACCACATACTCTAAATAAAGGTAGTTGTGACATGATGAATGTGTTAATCAACCTTCCTGTAGTAATCATTTCACAATGTAATCACATTGTACACCTTAAATTTACTCGTTATATGTCATTCATGTCTCAATAAACCTAATGAAAAATATCATTCTGGAAAAAATAACAAAAAGATAAAACTATAAAGGACACCCTGGCAGACATAACTATGCACAACCTAAAAACTAGGAAGGGTGAAAACATGAAAAACTAATAAAAGGTCAATAAAACTTGGGGAAAATCTTTGCAACTTTCACAACAAATAAAAAAAAATACTTCGATGCTTTAAAAGATTAAGTCAGTAAGAGGAATAACCATTACACACTGAAAACCAAGCAAAAAGCACAAATAGGAAATATAGATACACACAGAAACATAACTACACAAGGCACACAGGCACACAAACTTGATCAACCTGCTTAGCATTAAAGAATTGGAGAAAATATACAATTACCACCTACTTTAACCATATTTTCAGACTGAAACTATGAAAAAAATAATTAGACAGTGTTTGGCAAGCATACAGAAAAACAGACACAGTCATGTATTGCTTGTGAAAAAAGGGTACATTATTGAAGAGTAATTTAAAATTATAAATCAAATGGTTTAAAAATGAATATCAATTAAAAATTCTACTCTGTATTTTCTTTTACTCTTAGGATATAATTTGCAATGTGTGCAAACCTGTATATTGTTCAGTAAAGACTGTTTAAATTTGTGTACAATCAAAAGCAACTCCTAAATCAATAGTGAGGAACTGAATTAGTGAAAGGTGGTACATCCATTTGATGGAATACTATTGGCCCAAACAAAATATTGGTGAATAGGTATTTAAAAATTATATATAAAATTAAAGCAAATTAATTGAAAACAATGTTGCTTTTATTTATTGTATTAATTGAAAGCAATGTGGTAGATTGTAAAGACACACACAATGTTTTTATCATGAGGGTGTAATCAGCACTGATGTGGTTTACCTTTTCTACCTATATTTAAACATTTTCCTACAATAAAAATGAATTTCATCTTTTATGGTAAAAGGAAAGATTTTTTTAGAAATAAAAATAGTTAAGTTCTTAAAAAGAGTCAGTATGTGGTCTTTATCCATAGTATTATCTTAGTTCATTTGTATTATCCAGTAACATCCAAAAGTAAAGACTCCTTTCAAGTATTATTAAAGACACATACACAACCAAGATAGACCTGAAGACTTGGTAAGTTACCTGAACCTCCCAATGGACCTCTCTTTCAGCAAATAACACTTCCCCGAGGCATTACACATCAATTCTGCATATGCTGGTTCCATGTGTGATTAAGTTTTCTCTTCTCACAGAGTAGATGCTCCAAAAACACATGCCTAACCTAACAAATTATGTGCCTAGCCAAGGCTATCTCTGCAATCTTTCAGGCCAGAAAGCTCTTTGATGTCTCCTCTAGATGTCTAACACATCTGTGCAGGAAATAGATTAAAACTACTTTTTTTTTCATTTTAATATAATTAAAGGAAAAGCATATTTAAAAATTATAAAATGAAAATGAAGTTTTAATTAATTTCTGAATGCAGTTATACCCATGACATAAAATTATTTTATTATTAAAAAGTGATCTCGGCTAACACATAAAAATCATACACAGTATGATGAATTTATTCTTAAAATTTTACCTTGTATAGCAAATATACTACCTAACCATTGTATATCTGTTATTTTATGTATGATGCACAAGTACTACTTTCGGCAAAGATTTTTCTTAAATTCCGTGTTTTTAAGCCACTGTGGTTAACAAATTACTTATCAAGTTAAAATACACTGGAATAAAATTAAAGTGATTTAATTCACTTAATTAACACAAATTAACGTATGCAAATATAAGGAATAGATACTTACCTCAAGGATAATGTAAACAGTAGCAATTTTCCTTGGGCTTTAGAGGTACAACTATGCTTTATACTCAGTCCTGTGGCAATGCAGCCAGAAATGCCGCTTCCCACAAGTGTTACAACAGTTAAGAGAAAATTATTACAGTTAATTTAGATTTTGACTGTTTGCACTTTTATTTTTATTTCAGCAAAAGTGTTACTAAGGCCTGATATTTAACTATTATTCTAGATTTATAAAACTGGATCTTTTAGAAATTATGTTGAGAGAGTGTTAAAGCATCTAAATTGGCCTATAAAATACTAGCTTATCTTCTTACCAAAGAAGCCTTGGAGAAAGCAATAATTTTAGTATTTAATGTCTAAGAGATTAAAGCTTTAGAAATTGTTATTGTTGCAGAGCAGAAAACATTAAAACATTTTCAGTTTTACTGAAGCTTTTATCCACATTTACATCTAGCACTTAGATTATGATGTGCACGGTTATGTCACAGGGACAGTTTGCATTATTTATGTGCCTTTTAGTTTATAATGATGTTAAACCTGCACAAACGCATAACATAGAGAGGAATGTAGGTGCATTTGCAACAGTGGAGACTATAACTCATTTCTACCTGAAAGACAAGTGTTATGAAATAAAAGGAAAAATCTAAGAAAAAGTACTTCTACTTTACAAATGACACACTTAAGAAACTGTGTTCTATGTAATCTGCATTTTTAATGAGATAGTTCATATTCAAATAGTTTCTCAACAATCTGTAAGCAAATTCTAAAATCCAATGTATTTTGAAGTATCTGTCTTTTTCAGATAGGCAAAAAGGTCTGAGGGAAAAAAAATGTTGGGTATTATACAATGAATGGAGGAATGTAGAGAGTGCCTTGAAATTACATTTCTTCTAGATTAACTGAGGAGAAAGATTTTTTTTTAAAGATTTTATTTATTTTTTTATTTGAGAGAGAGAGAGAATGTGTGTGTGCATGTGCACGCGCACGCACATGCAAGAGGAAGAGGGAGAGAGAATCTGAAACAGACTCGGCTGAGAATGGAGCCCAATCCCATGACCCCAAGATCATGACCTGAGTGGAAACAGAGTTGAATGATCAACTGACTGAACCACCCAGTGCCCCCAAAGGTAAAGATATTTCTCACACACTATTTTTCAGTTACGTTATTTTTCAAGACACAAATTTTATTTTTAAATGCAATTACCTTAGAACAAATTTTTTGTTTGTCCTGAAACATTTTGTACTATATTTTAATTAGTTACTATATTAAGAGAAAAATGAATCTGCTCTGATCGAAATTAGAATAAGGACATGAGAAAGCCATCTTCTTTTAGCAATACCTTCACCATTTCCTGACATGGTACCCTCTAGGGATGAGGTTCTAGAACCATCTAGGAATTACACTAAAATACAGATTTCCAGATGTACTCTTTGAGATTTTGATCTAAGTGTTTCAGAACTGCATTTAAATATATATATGTATGTATGTATACATACATATATATGTATATATATAGTGTGTGTGTGTATATGTGTGTGTATGTATAAATTGACAGTGGCCCTGATCACCATTTTGAGAAACTTCCCTAAGGCTTCTATGAACACAGTTAGAAACCACTAATCTAGAACAGGCATACACATTCCCCTAGACATCATTCCATAACAGCAATGAAGTGTGGAGAACTTAATTTTGCCTGAGGGAATGATATATAAAATCATCCCCAAGATAAATCTTAATAACAAACCTCATTTAACCAACAGATGGGCATTTAGTCAAAAAAATTGATTTAAGGGCCAAGGACTCAAAACTTTGCGCTCTTTGGCTTCCTGTAGTAAAAATAAATAAGCTGCATCAAACAAAGACCCCTTCTAGGAGATAAAAACAATTACAAATTTATGGTACTTAGCTATGAACCAATTTTTAAATATTACCTATTAAATAGTCATATTTAAAAATATATTTATTTTATTTTTTGCTTTGCAGCCCATAATTATAAATCTATAAATATATGGGTCCTAATCACCAATGAATTCAACAAATAATTATGAAGACTTAATATATGTCAGCCATTTAGAAATAATGTAATAAATAGGGAAGCCACAGACCCTGTGATTCCTCAGAGTATGCAGTCTATGGAGGGAGCAGGGGGAAAAGACAAGTCAATTAAAAGCCAATTGTATTACTCTGCTTATAATATGCTAACACATATTTACACGTTTACCACATGGAAGGGAAATTCTAGTTTGCCTTTTTCTTTATTGAAATACAGATTATTAATGCAATATGGTTTATTTAGATGTGCCAGGAATACTTTCTGAAATTACCCTTTGCTTTTCTAGGAGTCAGAAGTGGCCCAAGGAAAATTTGAATATTGAAAATCTCCAAAATTAACTGCCAACTGTTGAAGGGAATCAAAACACATGGTATTAATATCTGCCACTCTATATACTTTGGACAACATGGCTGATAATATTGAAATCCAATGATGGTAAAACTGGAACCATTTTAACAAAACAAAACAAGAGAGAGATCAGAAAACCAGTGTTAAAAGCCAGCCCAGAAGATATTATGGCTTCTTTGAGTACCTGGTCAAGTTGCCCAAGGTAATAATTAACTAGCAGTAGACACACCATTAGTTTTCCTCGAAAACAGAAGCCATAGAAGTGGGGCTCTTGAAACTTTAACTATGGAGAGGTATGAAGGCATAAAGGTTTTGAAAACATTCCCTGTAATATAAATGGGGATCCTTTCGCCATCTTTAGGATTACTTCAATGAAACCATTAAAAGAAAAGAATAAAGGATGGGACCTTATGAGAAGTAAGCTCTAAATATATCTGTGGCCTACAAAACAAGGAAAGGTATGAGTTACGAAGCCTTGGAAAGAAAAGACCAAAATAAGTGACAATAAAGATGAAAGACTAGAAGAAAAGGGAAAAGTGAGGAGAAAGAGGAGCTTAAAAAGGAGGAAACAAAAGACTCAGGCAGAGGAAGGAAGAAATGGGTAATTCTATTCAATTTCTTTAAAATTTTTTTTAACTTTTTAAGTAGGCTCCATTCCCAACATTGGGCTTGAACTCATAATCCTGAGATCAAGAGTCACATGCTCTGCTGAATGAGCCAGCCAGGTGTCCCTGAATAGATAATCTTAAAACAACATTTGTGGTGATATTACAAATTATTATTTTTCTTATATATTTCTCTAGTTTCTATGACTTTTATAAGAGCATTCATAGCTTTTTAAATTCAATGGCTTTTTTCCAATTTTATATGAAAACTACACGTAGTCCATCTACTCTCCAATTTGATCTTTACAATAGTAGTGGCTTGAAATAAGGTGATGTAGCAGGAATTTGGAAGCTGCTTAATACAGTTCCTAAAAACATGTTCAAAATGTGTGGTCACTTACGTTGTATGATCCACCAATGGCCTGTGATTTTCTTCCCCATGATGAATACTGGTTCCATTACCAAGTCCCCATCTGAATGTGTTTGAATCTTGAATTAGCATTTCTGGAATTGACTTGGTACCAATTACACAGGCTTCCTTTTTCAAAGCTGCAAACTTTCATAACTTGAATAGAGTAAAACAAAGACAAGATGAACTAATCACAATAAATGTATCAATAAATGGCAACTTACCTGTAACAGGCACTTTTTTACTGTTGGGTTTCTTTTCTAAGTTATCTTTTAAGCATACTTAAAATAATTAGACAAATGATTTATATAATCACTAGAAGAGTTTTAAAGAAATCTATGTGCACTATATTCAAATATCTACAGTAGCTGTAACATGGGCATAAATGCATATAATAAAACATTTGTTCTGATAAGGAGGTGAGATTTTAATTAGGTCCTAGAATAGCAATCTAAGCATTGCCAGTTTCTCTTCACATAACATTGATGTTACTTACCAAGGTCTGGTAAGTCCATTCTTTTGCCACAGTATTATTTAAAATCTAAACTTCAGTTAAGTCTTTGAAGCAGTCAGTCCAAATTCCAAACTACTTTAATTCAAAGCAGTAATATTTTCCTTGAATTTTTTTCAATATTCTTGTAATGACTGTATTCTAGTATCACATGCAACTCCAACTCCAACTCCAATGATTTTTGAAATACATAGGCTCTGTGTGAAATATTCTTTCTTTCTCTCTAAACATGCCCATGTGTCTTAAATTCTCCACTGTTCTTGTGTATACTACAGAAGACTCCAACTTTTAAGTGGCATAAGCAGTGTTGGCAAACCACCATCATCACTTGGAAACTTGAGTTCATGATTTAATGTAAAGTTTGAGAAGGAAACACTCCATCAAAAAAAGTGATTTTTAATCACAACATTCAGTTATGTTATTTAATCTCTGACATTAATAGTGATCATATAATTATCTTGTGAAGAGATTTAAATAATTTTTTTTGTTTCAGAGGTAGAGTTCAGTGGTTCATCAGTTGCAATAACACCCAGGGTTCATTACATCAAATGCCCTTCTTATTGCCCATCACCCAGATACCCTCCAATCCCCACCCACCGGAGATTTAAAAATCAATAGGATTCTGTTCTTCATATCATTAAAAAAGAAATGAATCACAGATTTTTCTTAAATTAGAGAGCATAAAGTTTTAGTCAAGCAAGATGAGTGAGCCTAAAGATCTGCTGTACAACGTTGTACCTGGTCAACAATAATATATTGTGCACTTAAAAATTTAAGAGAGTAGCATTCATGCTGTGTTCTTTACACAATAAAAAGCATTGGAAAATGTAAGATCAAAGATAACAGGCAGACATAACATTTCATCTTACAAAAAGATGGAGGAAGCAAGATCACATAATTTGTTCAGAATGAAGTAATAATTCAGTTCATGTGTATTCATAGTAAATTAATAATCCCAAGATTTTAGAATAGTAATTTAGTAGGAGATATTCATTCAGGACATTTAAAGAACTTTATCAAAACAGCTCACCCCATCATAAATGATGTTACTAAAATTGCAAAGTTGAACTAAGAAGAAAATCAGTATTCACTAAAGACACTCATTAGGTGTAATTAACAGGATTCTGTGTAAGCTTTCAGAAATGCCACAATTTATGTATGATCATAACAGGATTTGGTCTTCCCAGGAGGAAGTTTGAATACCACAACACCTTCCGTTATATTATCTCCCATCTCCAGTGCAACATATGTATCCCTAGTCAACTTGAGTTAATTACTATCTCGTCTCATCCACAGAGTGAGTTAGCTTTGATTTTTTTGAGTTTGGGGGTCTAGATAAGTTAGTTAATTTACTGTGTATTCTTACATTAAAAAGCATTTCAGGGATCCCTGGGTGGCGCAGCGGTTTGGCGCCTGCCTTTGGCCCAGGGCGCGATCCTGGAGACCCGGGATCGAATCCCACATCAGGCTCCCGGTGCATGGAGCCTGCTTCTCCCTCTGCCTATGTCTCTGTGCCTCTCTCTCTCTCTCTCTGTGACTATCATAAATAAATAAAAATTTAAAAAATAAAAATAAAAAAATAAAAAAATAAAAAATAAAAAGCATTTCATTTGCTAAATTAAAATAAACATGAACCTTATTTGACTTTCCAAGTTTTAGAACTTCTTCACAATGCTGGCAGAAGATGGAATAGAGCTTCATTACAGTCTGTATTATCTGCATGGTCTGAACCCTTAATATCATCAAGACACTTGAGAAATATTATACTATAGGAAATTCATATACTATCCAATAAATAGAGAAGGGGAAAAATGGCAAAAGTATTCACTCCTTCTGATCTTGCACTTTGCCAATTCAGACCTAGATCAATTTTTCTCCTCTATGACTGTATCTTTGGCTGAGAAGTTCACTTTTAGATTAAACATTTGCCTTAGAAGCTATATATTGGCACATGCCAGTAAGTTCCAGAAAAAGGGGCCCATCTGTATTAAAATTGGGTCTTATGAATTCTACACATTTAACATAGTATTCATTTTATATTTTGCTAATGGCAAATAGCAAATATTTGCTATTAGCAAAATATAAACAAATTCATCTAATTTGAGAGTATTAAAATACATTCACCTTGACCATTCCTATTTCATGAGTGTGAGGAATAGAATAGAGGCAAACAGGGGGTGGATAGCAAAGAACTAGTAAATCATAGTCCCAGAGTCAAGTAATATCCATGAAACAAGTGTTTTGAATCCAAACATCAATTTAAAAAAAATTACCTCTTGTTGAGCATCATAGACGAATGCATGCTGATTCTTCTATAATTTGCTATACAAACAGCTTTTATATTAAAAACTCATGTAAGCTAAGTTGAAAATTTCTAACTATGGCACTAGGCCATGCTACTTAAAGATTATACAGGTATTGTTTTATCTGTTTCATGGCTATATTTAATACAAAATAGAAATTCACCTACCACAGAATGATTCATCTGATTGGTCAGGACAATCATATCTAAAATCACACTTCTGGACTTTTTCAACACAGTGACCATCGGACCTGCAAACAAATTCATTGTCTGTACAGTTGTGTGGAGGTAATGCTACTGGAGCGGACATTTCTGGTGGAGTTGGGAGGTCCACTGGCAAGTTACCTTGAAAAGAGATAACATACAGGCATGATTCAATAGATTTTCCATTTAAGATTTTACACAATAAGTTTTTCTAAGTATGTTTCACATTGTATATTATAAAAAATATTCAGTACTCTTTGGTAATAAGCTGAATTTCATGGAATTTGGAGTCCTCAGTCTTAGTAACAAATAATTGCATATAAATAAATGAAGGTGCAGACAGAAATTACTGAAAAACTGTTCAGTAATATCAGAATAAATGAGAGGCTCAAGGGCAGTGCAAGGAGCAGTGGGAGTCAAGGGAGTCCCAGAGGGTGGCATTAGGAACCAGAGGCAAGGTCTGGTTAAACCTTCTAGTCCACTAGGTAAACTAACTTTGCTCTTCCACTGCTACAATTAATCCAGCAACTCCTCATTCTTGTTATATCTGCTCTCACATATTTAAGATTCACAGTTGCAAGTGAGACCAAAACTAGAGGTATTCACCTGGAAGTATTTATATAATTAAGTAATAATTTCTGAAGTTACAGAGCTTAGAAGAAATATATAGAAGTTAATTTATACAGTAAGTTATTCAATCAACACTAATTAATAACAAGCTATGTCATAGACATGGTTGGTGCAATGGATTGAAAGCCAAGTCTGCCATCAATGCAGTAAAATAATTTACTGACTAATAGATAAAGCAATTAGATAAATCTTTCATTATAGTTCCACGGGATACATTTATGATAAAAAGTATAACACCATGGAGGCAAGAATGACACCTATCCTTTCACTCCTTCATTCTAGCACAATTCACAGACCATGGTACATGGTTGGTACACTACCACTGCGAAGCGAATTAATAGATAGACGAGTAGAAGGATGGATGGATGGATGACAGAGTGAATGAATAGATGGACAAATGAAGATTGCACTGTATATGGAGAACACATGAAAGGCATATATCAGATGGGAGGTAGGGAAGACTTCCTGGAAAAGTAATGTTTTAGGTTTTTAGCTATATATATTTTTTAAAGATTTTATTTATATGAGAGAGAGAAAGAGAGAGTGCACAGGCAGAGGGAGGGGCAGCAGGAGAGGCAGAGGAAGAAGCAGACTCCCTGCTGAGCACAGAGCCCTACACAGGGCTCCATTCCAGGACCCTGAGATCATGACCTGAGCCAAAGTCAGATGCTTGACCAACTGAGCCACCCAGGTGCCCCAAGTTTTTAGCTTTAAAAGCTGAGGAGTTCCTGTCAAGATGAAAAGGGGTACAAGGTCTTTTGGGGCAATGAGCAAAGATTTGTGTGAAGGCAGAGAAATACACTGGCCCATCGTTTGTGGAATACTGTGAGAATTTGCAGAGAGCATCTTGTGGTGCAGTAAGAATGTGTGTGATAAAGTCACTAGATGTGTAACTTGTTGGGAGACAATTAGCACTTCATAAAGAGCTAAGTGGGACCAACTTTGGAGTTTGGAATAAATACAAGAAGCAGTGGAGAAATGCCAATGTATACAATTTCCAATTTAAGAAATACTTCTCTGTCATTAGTGTGAAGAATGATTTGCAGGTGGTTCTGACAAGAAGGAGAAAAACTAAGCTTTCACTTTAATTCCAGGCAACTAATAAACCAAAGCAGAGAGAGTTTGGAGGAAAGAGCAGAGACCTGAGCAACAGCAAACATCCAGTATCTAGACTGGGAATTCAGGTGCTGTTGGGAATTTGAGGAAGGTCCAATAAATAGCACTTTGTTTCTTAGCTCAAGTTTTGAAATAATTAAGAACTGAGACTGAAATATATAGCAGATAGATCAAAATATCACCTTTTTATGTAAGAGTTGATCATGAAGAAAATGTCCCATACCTATAGACAGGGGGTCTTTTAAAGTATAAAATTCAGAAAGGAACAGACTCTCTAAATTATAACTTGTGCTAGAAACTTCCAGTTCTCCTTGTATAGAAGCCTATCATTGTGAACTACAGCAAGAAGTGAAGTAGATCTTATGCTTCCTTGAACTAAGTAGCTCAAAAAAGAAAAGAAGAAAATAAGGGAACAGGTATGCATACTGAGGCCCTCCTTACAAATCCAGCAACCCATTGTTACTTTTCCACAGCTGACATTAGGGTGCACTCTTAGAGTTTTACTTGCTATGGGTTTTAACAAATGTACAATGATGCTTCCACCATGACAGTGTCATACAGAGTATGCATTAAAATAATCTTTTGTCTCTGCCTTGCCATCCCTTCCCTCCCCAGAAGCCCTGGCAAACATGGATCCTTTTACTGTCCCCATAGCATTCCCTTTCACAGAGTGTCATATAGTGGGAATCATATGTTACCTTTGCAGATTGGCTTTTTCCTCTTAATAATATGCATTTAAGTTTATTCCAGGTCTTTACATGGCTTGACAGTACATTTCTTTCCAGCACTGAATAGTATTCCCTGCTTTAGGGTATTCAACTAAATGAATCATCAGCTAAATATGTATTATATGAATAGTCTATATCTCTTGTCAGGCAGGGCAGTAACATTGTATATACCTTTCTTATTATAAAGTGTTAAAGTACGCTACAATACAAATCATTGTACATTTCTTTTTGAACACTTCTTTGTGAACACAAGCCAGAGTATTTCCAAGATAAAACATCTTGAAATGAAATTCCAGTTATAGGGTATGTGATCAGTCAACTTAAGTAGTTATTTCAAAAGTGGTTTTATCCATTTCCATTCAAAAATGTGTGTATTTCACATATTCTCAGGCTGCAACTAACACTTGGTATTATCCAATGTAGGAAAGATTTGCCAGTATAACGGGTCTGAAATAAAAATTCTTTTATACTTTAACATGTATTTCCCTAAGTATTGAGACATTTTTTTAATTTTAGGGTTCACTCAGGTACCTTACTCTAGCTTTTTTAAAAAAACTTTATTATTCAAAAGAGGCAGAGACATAGGTAGAGGGAGAACCAGGCTCCCTTGGGGGATCCTGGTGCAGGACTCCACCTCAGGACCCTGGGATCATGACCTGAATCAAAGGCAGATGCTCAACCACCAAGCCACCAAGGTGCCCCCCTTACTCTAGCTTTTAACTATTAATATCCCTTGTTTTTTTTCTATTGAATTCTTTGGGTTTTTAAAAATTAATTTATAGGTTTATATCCTATATATACTACACTAATCCTCTGTCATTCACCTAGGTGGCAAATATACTCTACTAGTCTATGGTATGCCTTTTCATTTTATACAGTGTCTTTCAAAATAAAAATTTCTAATTTAATGCCTTTCAATTTATCAGTTATTTTCTTTATGGTTTGTACTTTAAAGCTTCACTGGAAAAAAATTGTTTCCTGTTTTATCATCAATATTTTTTCTACAATTTCACAAAATTTTGCTAGTTTTACTCTTCACATTTAGGTTCTTACTCCCTCTGGACTTTACTGTTAACTGTTGTCTGTATAAGATTCTAAATTAAATTTTCTTTATATGAATGGCCAATTTTTGATCTAATGATCTATTGAGCAACTCAAATTTTTCTCACTTTATATTTGATTATGAAACATATTACTCAGATATAAGAATGGGTAGAAAACATATGCCTGGTTTAAACAGTAATAAAAAGAATAGCCATAAATCTACCATCCAGCCTATGAAATTAAAACTCGCAGCTTTGAACCCTCCACTGTTTCCTTGCAGATCCCACGCCCACATTCCCATCTCTCCAGGATAGCAGTGCACTGAATCTTGTGTTTTCCATTTGCTTTTTTTTTTTTTTTTTTAAGATTTTATTTATTTTTAGAAACAGGGCATGTGAGTTGGCTGGTGGGGGGAACAATGGCAGAGGGACAAGCAAACTCCATCCTGAACATGGACCCTGACAAGGAGCTTGATCTCATAGCCCTGAGATTATGACCTGAGCCAGTATCAAGAATTGGATGTTTGGGACGCCTGGGTGGCTCAGTAGTTGAGCATCTGCCTTCAGCTCCAGGAGTGATCCTGGGGTCTGGGAATAGAGCCTTGCATCCACTCCTCACAGGGAACCTGCTTCTCCCCCTATGTCTCTGCCTCTCTCTCTCTGTATTTCATGAATAAGTAAATAAAACCTTAAAAAAAATAAAGTTGGATGTTTGAGCCACCCAGGTGCCCCGAGTTTTAATTTGCTTTTATCATTTTTCTTAATTTGCATATAAGCCAGATAACTATCTCTGGTGCCTATTAGCTCATTATGTGATTAACTGGGTTTACATGGTGAACTCCTTAGAACAGTGACTATACACATGGAACACCAGGTAAGCCCTTTTTAAATAAATAAACCACTTAAATTTGAACTTGTATCAATGGACTCATTCTTTATATAACTATTGGCAACTTGATTTACTTCCTCAGCAGTGTGCATTCACCCATCCTTGCTAATTGAAGTGTTGCGGTTCACTTATTTTGACTGCTGTGTATATTTCATGATGTGATCAAATAACATATATTATTTAGCCATTCTATCATTGGTGGGGTTTTTTTAAGCTGATTCTGTTTGAGGTTTTATTTCATACATTTCTCCTGATGTTTCTAGGAGGGCAATTGCTTGGTCACAGAGAATGGAGAACCCTATGGTGATTTTATTAGAAAAGGCCAAACTGTTTTCCAAAGTCATGGCATCAATTTCCATACCTCCCAACAGAGCATAAATATTCTGATTGTGTTACACACACATTTATCCATTGGTATATCTAGATTTACCCATGTGTTGCCATTTCTTTGTAGTCTATTCCCTTGTGCATCTCAGCCATTGCTGACCTCATTTTATCTTTGTCTGATGTTCACATTTACATAAATCATTTGTTAAGAGTCTGGTGCAGTAAGTTATCTTTTGTGTTTGTGAGTATTATCCTCTAAATGCCTTTTTTTGACCACCATTACTAAAAGAGTTTTGCTTTGCTCTAGACTAACAGGTATTATTTCTCAGAACTTCTTTTAAAGATTTTTAGTTATTTATTTGAGTGAGAGGCAGATAGTGAGAAAGAGAGCACAAGTAGGGGAGAAGGATGGAGAGAATCAAACTCTGCTAAGCAGGGAGCCTGATGTGGGGCTTGATCTCAGGGTTCTGGGATCATGACCTGAGCCAAAAGAAGACACTCAACCGCTGAGCCACCCAGGCACCCCTAATGGTTCACTTTTATACAGTGTGTTGCTTTTATTGTTTTTCTAACTCATTTCCATGAGTCAAGCCCCGGATTTATTCCTACTATAATATTTTGCATGAGGCTCACTTCACCTATAAATCTGTATCTTACATTAATTTTAAGCCAGTATAGGCTTTTAAATGACTTCTTCATTTTCTTTATTCTCTTTCTTGAACTCCAACAGCTTTTATAATCTACACTTCAAGTAAGTCTACCTATTCATTTCCCCATCTATACATATATGGCATTCTGAAATTCTCTCATAGCTATTTTCCCATTAATTAATCAAAACACTGCGGTTATCTTTCATTTTTTTTAATTTATTTTTATTGGTGTTCAATTTACTAACATACAGAATAACCCCCAGTGCCCGTCACCCATTCACTCCCACCCCCCGCCCTTCTCCCCTTCTACCACCCCTAGTTCGTTTCCCAGAGTTAGCAGTCTTTATGTTCTGTCTCCCTTTCTGATATTTCCCACACATTTCTTCCCCCTTCCCTTACATTCCCTTTCACTATTATTTATATTCCCCAAATGAATGAGAACATATAATGTTTGTCCTTCTCCGACTGACTTACTTCACTCAGCATAATACCCTCCAGTTCCATCCACGTTGAAGCAAATGGTGGGTATTTGTCATTTCTAATAGCTGAATAATATTCCATTGTATACATAAACCACATCTTCTTTATCCATTCATCTTTCGATGGACACCGAGGCTCCTTCCACAGTTTGGCTATCGTGGCCATTGCTGCTAGAAACATCGGGGTGCAGGTGTCCTGGCGTTTCATTGCATTTGTATCTTTGGGGTAAATCCCCAACAGTGCAATTGCTGGGTCATAGGGCAGGTCTATTTTTAACTGTTTGAGGAACCTCCACACAGTTTTCCAGAGTGGCTGCACCAGTTCACATTCCCACCAACAGTGTAAGACGGTTCCCTTTTCTCCGCATCCTCTCCAACATTTGTTGTTTCCTGACTTGTTAATTTGCCCCATTCTCGCTGGTGTGAGGTGGTATCTCATTGTGGTTTTGATTTGTATTTCCCTGATGGCAAGTGATGCAGAGCATTTTCTCATGTGCATGTTGGCCATGTCTATGTCTTCCTCTGTGAGATTTCTGTTCATGTCTTTTGCCCATTTCATGAATGGATTGTTTGTTTCTTTGGTGTTGAGTTTAATAAGTTCTTTATAGATCTTGGAAACTAGCCCTTTATCTGATACGTCATTTGCAAATATCTTCTCCGATTCTGTAGGTTGTCTTTTAGTTTTGTTGACTGTATCCTTTGCTGTGCAAAAGCTTCTTATCTTGATGAAGTCCCAATAGTTCATTTTTGCTTTTGTTTCTTTTGCCTTCGTGGATGTATCTTGCAAGAAGTTACTGTGGCCAAGTTCAAAAAGGGTGTTGCCTGTGTTCTCCTCTAGGATTTTGATGGAATCTTGTCTCACATTTAGATCTTTCATCCATTTTGAGTTTATCTTTGTGTATGGTGCAAGAGAGTGGTCTAGTTTCATTCTTCTGCATGTGGATGTCCAATTTTCCCAGCACCATTTATTGAAGAGACTGTCTTTCTTCCAATGGATAGTCTTTCCTCCTTCATCGAATATTAGTTGACCATAAAGTTCAGGGTCCACTTCTGGATTCTCTATTCTGTTCCACTGATCTATGTGTCTGTTTTTATGCCAGTACCACACTGTCTTGATGACCACAGCTTTGTAGTACAACCTGAAATCTGGCATTGTGATGCCCCCAGATATGGTTTTCTTTTTTAAAATTCCCCTGGCTATTCGGGGTCTTTTCTGATTCCACACACATCTTAAAATAATTTGTTCTAACTCTCTGAAGAAAGTCCATGGTATTTTGATAGGGATTGCATTAAACGTGTATATTGCCCTGGGTAACATTGACATTTTCACAATATTAATTCTGCCAATCCATGAGCATGGAATATTTTTCCATCTCTTTGTGTCTTCCTCAATTTCTTTCAGAAGGGTTCTATAGTTTTGAGGGTATAGATCCTTTACGTCTTTGGTCAGGTTTATTCCTAGGTATCTTATGCTTTTGGGTGCAATTGTAAATGGGATTGACTCCTTAATTTCTCTTTCTTCAGTCTCATTGTTAGTGTATAGAAATGCCACTGATTTCTGGGCATTGACTTTGTATCCTGCCACGCTACCGAATTGCTATATGAGTTCTAGCAATCTTGGGGTGGAGACTTTTGGGTTTTCTATGTAGAGTATCATGTCATCGGCGAAGAGGGAGAGTTTGACTTCTTCTTTGCCAATTTGAATGCCTTTAATGTCTTTTTGTTGTCTGATTGCGGAGGCTAGGACTTCCAATACTATGTTGAACAGCAGTGGTGAGAGTGGACATCCCTGTCTTGTTCCTGATCTTAGGGGAAAGGCTCCCAGTGCTTCCCCATTGAGAATGATATTTGCTGTGGGCTTTTCATAGATGGCTTTTAAGATGTCGAGGAAAGTTCCCTCTATCCCTACACTCTGAAGAGTTTTGATCAGGAATGGATGCTGTATTTTGTCAAATGCTTTCTCTGCATCTAATGAGGGGATCATATGGTTCTTGGTTTTTCTCTTGCTGATCTGATGAATCACATTGATTGTTTTATGGGTGTTGAACCAGCCTTGTGTCCCAGGGATAAATCCTACTTGGTCATGGTGAATAATTTTCTTAATGTATTGTTGGATCCTATTGGCCAGTATCTTGTTGAGAATTTTTGCATCCATGTTCATCAGGGATATTGGTCTGTAATTCTCCTGTTTGGTGGGGTCTTTGTCTGGTTTTGGAATTAAGGTGATGCTGGCCTCATAGAACGAATTTGGCAGTACTCCATCTCTTTCTATCTTTCCAAACAGCTTTAGGAGAATAGGTATAGTTTCTTCTTTAAACGTTTGATAAAATTCCCCTGGGAAGCCATCTGGCCCTGGACTCTTGTGTCTTGGTTTTTGATGACTGCTTCAATTTCCTCCCTAGTTATTGGCCTGTTAAGGTTTTCTATTTCTTCCTGTTCCAGTTTTGGTAGTTTGTGGCTTTCCAGGAATGCGTCCATTTCTCCTAGATTGCCTAATTTATTGGCGTATAGCTGTTCATAATATGTTTTTAAAATCGTTTGTATTTCCTTGGTGTTGGTAGTGATCTCTCCTTTCTCATTCATGATTTTATTAATTTGAGTCTTCTCTCTCTTCTTTTTAATAAGGCTGGCTAATGGTTTATCTATCTTATTAATTCTTTCAAAGAACCAACTCCTGGTTCTGTTGATCTGTTCCACAGTTCTTCTGGTCTCGATTTCGTTGAGTTCTGCTCGAATCTTTATTAACTCCCTTCTTCTCTTGGGTGTAGGATCTATTTGCTGTTTTTTCTCTAGCTCCTTTATGTGTAAGGTTAGCTTTTGTATTTGAGTTCTTTCCAGTTTTTGAATGGATGCTTGTATTGCGATGTATTTCCCCCTTAGGACTGCTTTTGCTGCATCCCAAAGATTTTGGATGGTTGTATCTTCATTTGCATTAGTTTCCATGAATCTTTTTAATTCTTCCTTAATTTCCTGGTTGACCCTTTTATCTTTTAGCAGGATGGTCCTTAACCTCCACGTGTTTGAGGTCCTTCCAAACTTCTTGTTGTGATTTAGTTCTAATTTCAAGGCATTATGGTCTGAGAATATGCAGGGGACGATCCCAATCTTTTGACATAGGTTCAGACCCAATTTGTGACCCAGTATGTGGTCTATTCTGGAGAAAGTTCCATGTAGACTTGAGAAGAATGTGTATTCAGTTGAGTTTGGATGTAAAGTTCTGTAGATATCTGTGAAATCCATCTGGTCCAGTGTATCATTTAAAGCTCTCGTTTCTTTGCAGATGTTGTGCTTAGAAGACCTATCGAGTATAGAAAGAGCTAGATTGAAGTCACCAAGTATAAGTGTATTATTATCTAAGTATTTCTTCACTTTGGTTAATAATTGATTGATATATTTGGCAGCTCCCACATTCGGGGCATATATATTGAGGATTGTTAAGTCCTCTTGTTGAATAGATCCTTTAAGTATGATATAGTGTCCCTCTTCATCTCTCACTACAGTCTTTGGGGTAAATTTTAGTTTATCTTATATAAGGATGGCTACCCCTGCTTTCTTTTGAGGACCATTTGAATGGTAAATGGTTCTCCAACCTTTTATTTTCAGGCTGTAGGTGTCCTTCTGTCTAAAATGAGTCTCTTGTAGACAGCAAATAGATGGGTCCTGCTTTTTTATGCAGTCTGAAACCCTGCGCCTTTTGATGGGGTCATTAAGCCCGTTCACATTCAGAGTTACTATTGAGAGATATGCATTTAGTGTCATCATGATAACTATTCAGTCCTTGATTTTGTGGAATGTTCCACTGAACTTCTTCTTAAAGGGGAATTTTAAGAGTCCCCCTTAAAATTTCTTGCAGAGCTGGTTTGGAGGTCACATATTCTTTTAGTTGCTGCCTGTCTTGGAAGCTCTTTATCTCTCCTTCCATTTTGAATGAGAGCCTTGCTGGATAAAGTATTCTTGGTTGCATGTTCTTCTCATTTAGGACCCTGAATATATCCTGCCAGCCCTTTCTGGCCTGCCAGGTCTCTGTGGAGAGGTCTGCTGTTACCCTAATACTCCTCCCCATAAAAGTCAGGGATTTCTTGTCTCTTGCTGCTTTAAGGATCTTCTCCTTATCTTTGGAATTTGCAAGCTTCACTATTAAATGTCCAGGTGTTGAATGGTTTTTATTGATTTTTTTTGGGGGGGGGATCTCTCTATTTCCTGGATCTGAATGCCTGTTTCCCTTCCCAGATTAGGAAAGTTTTCAGCTAGAATTTGTTCAAATACATATTCTGGCCCTCTGTCCCTTTGGGCACCCTCGGGAACACCAATTAAACGTAGGTTTTTCTTCCTCAGGCTGTCGTTTATTTCCCTTAATCTATCTTCATGGTCTTTTAATTGTTTGTCTCTTTTTTCCTCAGTTTCCCTCTTTGCTATCAACTTGTCTTCTATGTCACTCACTCGTTCTTCCACCTCGTTAACCCTCGTCTTTAGGACTTCTAGTTTGGATTGCATCTCATTCAATTGATTTTTAATTTCTGCCTGATTAGCTCTAAATTCTGCAGTCATGAAGTCTCTTGAGTCCTTTATGCTTTTTTCTAGAGCCACCAGTAGCTGTATAATAGTGCTTCTGAATTGGCTTTCTGACATTGAATTGTAATCCAGATTTTGTAACTCTGTGGGAGAGAGGACTGTTTCTGATTCTTTCTTTTGAGGTGAGGTTTTCCTTCTAGTCATTTTGCTCAGTGCAGAGTGGCCAAAAGCAAGTTGTATTGGGAAAAGGAGAAAAAGAGAGGAGAGAAAGAAGGAAAGAAAAGAGAAAGAGAAAAAAAACGAAAAAAAAGAAGAAAAAGAGAAAGAAAAAGAAAGAAAGGAGAAAAAAGGGGGGTGGGGGAAGGAAACAAATCAAAAAGCAAAACAAAACAAAACAAAAGAACCACGGGGGAGTATCTTCTGACTCTGTACTTTAAGTCCCTTGACTTCCCCTGGAACTTGTCAGTCAGTCTAGCTGGTCTTCTGGGGGAGGGGCCTGCTGTGCTGATTTTCAGGTGTTAGCAGTTGGGGGAGCTGCTGTGCCCCTGCCTGGTGCAGGGCTCAGTGGGGGTTGTTTACCCCGTGAGGCCCCGGGAGCAACAGCCCTAGTGGCGGGGCAGCTCTGGAAACTTTATCCAGCAAGCTCTGGTGATTCAGCCCCCGCAGTAACTCCGGAGCTCTCCCTCTGCAGGGCCTGGAGGCTCCGGGGCGGGGCCGCTGCTCTGCTCAGCTGGGGCAGGAGCGTCCTCGCTGTCCTGGGCCCTCCCGGCCTCTGCCTGTCCCGGGGGAGGCCGTATCCTGGGCTGTGTCCCGGCGCCCTGTGCTCCGGAGCCTGCGCTGGTGGATTCGCGCTCCCGGGCCGCGCAGCCCCCTCCGCGGAGCCGCCCCCGAGCCCCCCCCCAGCTGCTCCGGGTCCCGCCGTGCGCTGCAGCCCTTAGGGAGCTCGGCGCATCTCCCGGGGCGCAGGTGTCTGTTAGTGTCCCCGGGAGCCCGAGGGCATCCCCGCCCTCCTGGGTCCTGCTCCACCTCCTTGGAGCCCCTTTCCGCCCGGGAAGGTCGGTGCAGCTCCTGCTCCTCCGGGACGGGGCTCTCCTGTCCTGGGGACACTCGCCCCGGCCTCAGCCCGGCTCCTTGCGGGGCCCCTCCCCCTTGGAGGCCTTTGTTTCTTTATTTCTTTTTTCCCGTCTTCCTACCTTGATAGAAGCGCAAACTCTTCTCACTGTAGGATTCCAGGTGTTCTCTCTTTAATTCTCAGGCCGAATTCATAGATTTTCAGGATAATTTGAAGGTTTTCTAGGGAATTTGGTGGAGACAGGTGATTTGGGGACCCTACTCTTCCGCCATCTTGCCCCTCCTTCGGTTATCTTTTAGTTATTTAATTCATCCACTGAGATTTTTATTTCATTGAATTTATTTCTCATTTCAAGAAAGCCAACAGGATTTTTTTTTTTAATGTTCTGCCCTTTAAAAAAAATGTCATGCTATTTTCTTAGGCTTGGAATCCTTTCATATGTTTATTTATTGGCTTTCTGGTTTTGCATAACTAACCTCCACAGACTTTAGAAGCTCAGATAATAAACACTTATTATCTGGCACAGTTTCCAGGAGACTGAAGTATAGAAAAGGCTTAGTTAGCTTGGTGTGATTCAGACTCAGGGTCTCATAAGAATGCTATCAAAGATGTTAGCCAAGGATGTTATCATCTGAAGGCTGGATTGGGGCTGGAATATCTGCTTCTAAGGGAGTTCACTCACAATCCTGAGAAGTTAGTGCTACTACTGGCAGGAGTCTTCTTTCCCCTTCTTTCCCCATAGGGCTACTTGACTATCCTTTTCACATGGCATCTGGCTTCCCCTCAGACTGATCCAAGAGAAGATAGGGGAAGCCTAGATTTGGAAATTATACACTGTCATTGCCATGTGCATCATTATACACAGGTCAGTCCTACTTAGTGTGGGAGGGGACCGGTACACAAGGCACAAACACCAAGAGATGGGGATCGCTGGGGGCTTCTTTGGACTATGGTTACCATAATTTGCTATCTTTTCTTTATCACCTAGTGTACAAGAGTTCTTTTAGATCAACTTTGAGTCATTTCTTTTGGAACCCCAGTGGTGCCTCCAGGCAAGGGGTGGTATATCCCCTTTGGCCCTATTTTACTCTTTTCTTCCCTCTCATCTATCCTATATTTTGTTACTTAATTCTAACAGTCACATTATGCCTTCTGTTCTATTTTTTCCATACTCTGTTCCTCTCATCTGGGGATTTGATTTTTACACTCAACATTTAAATACATGCATATTATATTTGACATTTCTGGGTATATGTAGTGTTACAGTGTTCAGATCGCCTGGTCTTTCATATTATTAAAACAGTAGTCCTAACTGCATCCTTAGGCCTGATTTCAACTTATATGAGGAAACAGTTCCTCTTAAGAACAAATCATGAACATGAGTGGGTATCAGAAAAAGAAGGCTCATAGGCCAATGCTCAGGAAAAATAGAGACAACTCATTTTGTATATGTACATCAGAAGTGAGCCAGCAATGACAGGTCAAAGGACCAGTACTCTAAAAAAGAAACTAAGATCTTGAAATACTTTGTCCTGTCTTCACTACCCTGTTAGTCTACCAGAATTAGTACATCTTAAAAACCAAGTAAGTTCAATATGTTTGTATTTGAGAACAACAGAAGAGTAAATAGAGAAAAGTGTGTCTTTTACTCCAGAGCCAAATTTTGGATATGGTGTTGTTTTAACTATCTATAAAGGTGGAGTTGCAACTGATTCCTTGAGATCTGGCATATAGAAGTAAATCACAGGCCTGAAACATGGTTAGGCCAAGTCACAATTTGGAGACTGAGGCATGCAAAGGACTGCAAGCTTCCTGACACATTCTCTGACCTGTGCAGATGATCTAGATTTTTCACCTAAAGAGCATGAAAGTCAACTTATTCTACTCTGCAATAATTTCAAGCAGTAATTCCTAAAGTATCATACTCTCAACTCAGGCGATACTAGAGATTACTTCATAGTATATGGGTAAGTTCAATTATTTTTTAAACTATGAATTTTGAACAATTTTAAGAGTGAAATATACCTAGAATGATATACCTGTCAGCTTGGGCTGCTATACCAGAATACCATAGACTGGGTGGCTTAAACAAATTTCTCAGAGTTCTGGAGGCTGAAAGTCTAAGATTCGAGTGACAGCATGGTTGAGTTCTTGGTTATGTCCTCTCAGCTTTTTCCTTGGTGCATGTGTGCAGAGAGAGATCTCTGCCTCTTCTCATAAGAGCACTAATCCCTTGTTGGGGGCAGCACTTCTGTGACCTACTTTAGCTCTATTTACCTCTAAAAGCACCCCCTTACCTTCCAAACAGCATCCCATTGGGTTTGAGGGTTTCAACATATGAATACTGGGAGGATATAAACATTCAGTCCATTGCAAAGGTTATGATGATTATTTCTAACCTATACTTGCTTAAAAGGCTAGAGTTGATAGCAATGATAGAGTTAAGTCTCTTTAAACAAACAGCTTTGCATATTAAACAAAATTGCAAAGGTGAAATGCAGATGACTGAAATTTACACTCACTAAGAAGCAGAGATTAGTATAGCTGATCTGATCCTCCATATCCCTAAGCCACGGGGAAACCAACTCACCTGCACACCTGTCATCCTAAGAAAAGGACTCGGGCTCCAGATGGACCCAATGTTCTAACTTCTTGTTCTATGAATACTTGTAGCAAATATAATTCATGCTGCCCTAATATAATCTTTCCAATTAAGGAGATTTTCCAATTGGTTTTATACTAGACTTCATTCCCTACAGCCACTCCTACATTGGTAATTAAGAAAATAAAACCAATATTTTAACATCTCTAGTCCTTGATAAATTATTACCGCCTTTAATTTACCATAACTGTGTGAATTACCTGACTGATATGTCTAGTTGTTCTTCCTCTATGTCTAGGTGATAATATCTATGTTTTTCTTGTGACTTCTGATGTTAAGAGATATATTCAATTTAAAAACCTAAAAGTCGGGATCCCTGGGTAGCGCAGCGGTTTGGCGCCTGCCTTTGTCCCAGGGCGCGATCCTGGAGACCCGGGATCGAATCCCACGTCGGGCTCCCGGTGCATGGAGCCTGCTTCTCCCTCTGCCTGTGTCTCTGCCTCTCTCTCTCTCTCTCTGTGACTATCATAAATAAATAAAAAAATTTAAAAAAACACAAAATTATAAAAAATAAAAAATAAAAAAAATAAAAGCCTAAAAGTCTACTTAAAGTTTAAATATAATCGCTCTTCAGACAATTGAAAAATCTTAAATATCTCCAAGAGAAAAGTGTACATTCTTCCTATTGCACTGAATACAGCAATTTGGTCATACACACAAGGTAAAACAACTATACTCAGCATAAGTGTACTGAATGCCTGTGTTAGGTCTCCTTTCCAGGACAGTAGGTTTTACTAAAACTTAGCTATTCTCTGGATATGATTTATAACAACTATGTGATACAGCTATTTACCACACATTATGCAATTCCTTTTTTTCCCTGTCTACAGTAACAAATCCACTCTTTTTCAAATGTTATTGCTTTCACTCATGTATCCAATGAAATTTTCTAGGTGGCACAGAGTATTTTCCATCTTTAAAGGTACTGTATCATACATGAATGTGACTACAACTAGACTGAAGTAGAAGTTGAACAATTTTCAAGCTAAAAATCTAAGTACTTTAACAGCCTTATGCTGTTTAAATTAGCATTTCCCTCTATTAAAAGATGACAAAATAAAGTTTTAACTATAAAATAGATTAAAGTTATTTATTTGCCCAATTTTATTTTCTAGAAACAAATAAAAATATTAAGTTGAATGGACCACAGGCTTTGGCCTATTTTTCCCCTATATATTTGCTAATATTTTCTATATATTTCTATATATTGTTAATATTCCTATATATTTCCTATATTTTTCAAGACTACACCAAACCTGCTAAAATCAGAATATTTAAGATTGCAAACATGAGTCTCAAATTTCTTGATTTTTTGCCTTGAATCTTTAATTTTTTTTTAATTTTTATTTATTTATGATAGTCACAGAGAGAGAGAGAGAGAGAGAGAGAGAGAGAGAGGCAGAGACACAGGCAGAAGGAGAAGCAGGCTCCATGCACCGGGAGCCCGATGTGGGATTCGATCCCAGGTCTCCAGGATCGCGCCCTGGGCCAAAGGCAGGCGCCAACCGCTGCGCCACCCAGGGATCCCCTTGAATCTTTTATTGAACTATAAATATTTCCAATAATTTGCATTTTTTTCAGAGTCTGTATTTCCTTTTGAAAGATATGGAAGAAAGACCTTAAAACAAAATGCTTTTATGGAATGTATTATTCTGAGACAAATAGATAGACCTAACAGCTTAACATTCTAAGATAAAAAGCTGCAGGCAAGATCTTAAAAATGAAGACAAAAGTACTCAAACTTTTCCCCTTGCCTTTTCATTTGCACTGAAGCAAACATTACTCTTTGCAGAAAGAAAGGGGACTTGAACAAGCATTTATACACAAAGCTGGTGAGACACTGAGGTTAATGAGGAGGGAAGCCAAAAATTTAATCAGCTCAGTCATTTTAAAATTGACAATAACAAAAAACATTCAGACATAAAAACTATGCTTAAGCATCCTATAAATAGTTACCATACTCTCTAAATTTTAAGCCATCATCAGTTGCAAGATACACTACTAACTTTGTTAACAACTTTCCTGAAAAAATAATACACTAATATCTTTGGATACTGATATTCATTCTAATAATTGATATTTTTACAAGTAATAATTTTTATATTGCTGAATTCTGTATTTTTAGAATAGGATGAAAAACATGTAGGCAATTTCTTTTCAGTTTGTAAACAGTATGTTGTGATCCCATGCAGTTATGGCTTTAGTTTTACAAATACCCCAGCTATCTCACAAATAATCCTTGAAGCAAGATAGAAATTGCCACATGTGTTCTGCCGAAGAGAATTTTTTTCTTGCTTTTCGCGTGTAGTATGGAAAAAGAATAATGCAAAACAGATATTTCCTTTGGGGTACTTATTTTTAAATCTGAATATTGACTGGCAATAATACTTTCTTAATAATAATAATAATATATTCTAATGATCTGATTCAAAGTGAGGGTATTTGACTTTGCCATAATCCTCCATCATTGTCTATTCAGGGAATGAACAACATCATCATACGCTGATGCAAAAAAAAATCATAGGATTCTATTGCATGGTTAAGTTTGTCTACTTTCCCTAGAAATGCAATTAATCTTGTTTAAAAAGTCTTTCCTCTAGTATCCTTCTGGATTGGTTTTAAAATAAGAATCTACATTCATCAAGATATTGAAACAAAGAAGCTACAATCCATAATAGAGAATGGATTTGAAAATTAAGTTAGAAACAACTGAAAAAAAATAAAAAAAAAATAAAAAAAAAGAAACAACTGGAAGTGAGAAATTGAGAAAGAGTTGGCCTGGAAAAGTAAATAATAATGCTGTTGGAAAAAGTGAAAGGAAACGAAGTTGGTGGCATACATACTACTGAGGGAAAAATAATGAAAGTTTGCAGTTAAAAGGTTACCATTTGAGTCAACACTGTTTTGAACTAAGGTAACAATGGAAAAAAACAGAAAAAATATTGTGAAGTTGGAGTCAGCAAGGTTTGCAAGTAGGCAATGTTAAAGGAAAAGTCAAAGAATACTGTGGAATTTCAATCCTGGGTTGCTAGAAAATAGTAATATCATTAGAGGAACAAGGAATGAGGGGGAAAGAGGCTGATTTTGAGGGAATAGGCAAAAATGAAATAAGTAACTCCTTATGGACACAGTATAAAATAAAAGTTGCAAGTAATGTGCCGATTCATACCTTGGGGATTAGGTGAATATTTTGCATCTGTGTGTATTTTTAAGTTTTTGTTTTGGTTTATTAGCCAAGGAAGAAAAGTGCTGTAGATAAATAATCAGCTTATACTGGAAACAAATCAATGTCTGTAAGGGAATCTATATGCCCTGATCCCATCTCAGCTAACAGAAGAAAAAAAATTGATAATCATCAAAAGCAATATTTTTATTGAAAACCAAATTTCTATTTGTATTTTCATCTTATGGCAAGATGACATAAAATTCCTTTAAGAAACCTATAGTTTCAACAGGCTCTGTGGTTTCAACCCAGTGTTTCTTTTGTTATGAAGCCAACATTAAAACCACACAGTTCAGGCAGTTTTTTAAATTCCATATTTTTTTGTCCAAAACTTGAACCAGAAAATCAGGACAAATGATCTATAACTGATACTTCATATCTCTGCTTCTGAGTCTGGCCACCCTTCTCTCTCTCCTTTGAAATCATCAGCCACAGAATATAAGTAACCAAGATAACTAGAGTAGCAACAGTATTGGCAGTAGTTTGTGTTTCCTTTTAATATTCTTTTATGTTATCCTCTGCCACTGGTCTCGGTGATGCTCTCTAAGCTCAAAGTGAGAGGTCATTTGGGAAAAGCCCTGGCCACTGAAATCAAATAAGCTTAGGTGAAACTCTCATTTTCCCCTTCAACTATGTACTGTTATCCATATCATTTATGCTCTTTACTACGTTTAATTTTTCACATCTATAAAGTAGAAATTGTATTCTCTTCCTTGTGAGGTTAGTGTTGGATGAGTGGTATGAAATGGTTAACACTGGTCCTAAGAAGCAGACATAATTTGTCACTTTTTAGCTAGGTAGCCTTGGGCAGGTTATTCCCTTCTCAGTTTGCTCCATAAAATTGGGATAATAAAGATATCAATCCTATCCAACATTTAAGAGCTCTTCACTGGCAATGGACTAGACATTATTCTAGATTCAAAAAGTTAGAGGACTGGGGTGCCTGGGTGGCTCAGTCAGTCAAGTGATCGAGTCTTGTCATGATTTCAAGGTTGTGAGATTGAGCCCCACATGAGGCTCTGTGCTGGGCATGGAGCCTGCTTAAGATCCTCTCTCTCTCCCTCTGCCTTTCTCTACACCTCCACCCTAGCCATTCGCAGGTGTGTATATATATGCATGCATTCTCTCTCTCTAAAAGAATTAAAATAAAATAAAATAATAAAATAAAATGTTAGAGGATTATATAAGATGGTACATACGAGTGGTGAATGGTATCAGCTCACTCTCTCTCAGAAGGACTTTCCGTATTCCCTACCTTTGCCAAGCTTCTTGTCCATTGAGAATGCTTCCCAACCCACTTGTTGGGCTTGACCACATGACTTGCTCTGATCAATGCACATGAGCAGACATTATGCATACCATGTCCCAACAGAAGCTTTAAATGTGATTTCTTTTTCCTCTCCTTCTACTTGACAACAGAATATGTCACATAGGACCTTTGTCCTTAGCTTTGATCCCAGATAAACAGGAAAAGTAGTACACTGCTTGAAGCTCTATAGAACTAAAAAGATCTATGAATAAATATGTATTTTTGCCATTATTGTTCTATGCCCACTCACATGCTTGAGATCAAGAAATAAATGCTTGTGGTTACAAGCCACTGAGGTTTGGCTTTCAACAAAAGCTGGCATATATCATTGTTTTGCATCTGAATATTATCTTAGCAAGAATAACAAACTAAAATATGTAACAAAAGTATATAAAACACTTGAAAAGATACTAGGCATCTATCTACCCATTCACCAACAAATGTTAATATTGAGTAATATTACGTGCCAGAAACTGTTTAAGCTCCTGGAGATAAGGCAGTGATAAGACAAAAATCCCTGCTATCATGCAGCTAACATTATTGTTGGGGAAAATAGAAATATAACCATACGGAGAAAGAAAATGTCAGACAAGGAAGAGACTCTGTGTGGAAGGAAGTCAAGTGCCTAGCTGGAGGAAGTACATTCCAGGATGAGGGACAAGAAGGTGTAAAAGCCCTGAGGCATAAACGGGTTGGCGTATTTAAGGATTAGCTAAGAGGACGTATAGTTGTCAAGTAGAGGCACAGGGCTGGAAGGTGAAGTATGAGAGGTCTGAGGGGACCAGTCAAGCACACCTTGGAAGCTACTATAGAAGTCTGGCTTTTGCTCTGAAAAAAAAACAGGATGTCATAGGAAGACTCTGATGATAGGATGACATGATCTTATCTAAGTTTGAAAAATGATAAGTCTGCCTGCTGCTTTGAGAACAGATTATATTCTCAAGGGTAGAAGCAGAGATAATTTAAAAGGCAACTATAATAATCCATGCAGACACAACAGTGGCTTGGGAGGGGAGAGTAATGAGAAGTGGTCGACTCTTGATATATCTGAAGCTAGTGGCAAACCAGATTTGTTCATGAAAAATAAACAAGTAGAAATATATTGTCATTTACTGAGAAAGGGAGGCATGGAAGAATGGCAAGATTGAGGGGACAATTAATAATCAAGAATTCACTAGCAGCCATGGAGATATAAGGGTCAACTCATTGAATTATTGATTTCCTTTTTGCCTGACCTTGTCCAGAGAGGGATTTAGCTTTGTGCAGAGTTCTTCAGAAACCACTACATGGAGTGGCTAAGGGAATTAATCCTGCCAGGATGATGAGGTGGAGGATCAGAGCTGAGTCCCAGAGCTACAACTGAAAGAACTGGAATCCAGCCCTGATTATGTCCAGGGAGAGGCTGGTGTTCTTCCAACCAAGAACACTACATTGATGGAGCAGGACTAAAGGTTAAGTTTTCAGCACTTGAGAGTGCTCACTACATGGATTATTGCAATTCATTTTTAAATTACCTTGCCTCTGATCTCTTCAAGAAGGAAACTGTGCTCCCCACCTTGCCATACTGAGCCTACAGCCTCGGTATCAGGATTACCCAAGAGCTTGATAACCAGTAGATTACTACACACTGCCTGGAATGAGCTTTTTCTGGGGTGTTTTAGTTTTATTTTAATTTATTGTAGGCTTGTTTTAGGTTATTTCCCTTCATTACCTTCGAGATGTCTACCAGACATCTAAGTTGAGACGTTTAATAGGGAATTAGTATACAAGTCTGGATTTCAGGGTAAAGGTTGAGAATGGGGACAAATCTAGGAAACTTATATTTGTTTTTTAATAAAAGAAAGGCATAACATGGAGAAGAAGCGGTTGACAACAATCCTTAGGAATATTTAGTGCGGACTGACAGGAGAACAACTCTCAATGTAACTGAGAGAGATTAATACAGTCTCCAAAACAATGTAATTATAAGGTAACCAGTTTGGTTATTATAACCCCTCAAATATAATGGAATTACAGTTTAACTTCAGACAAGATTTCCTAATATTTTCCACAGGATGAGACAGAAGCACAACTGATTCAAACCTCTTTACTATCTTTACAAAGATACTAAGACTAATTACTAGCAACAATTCACAATAATCTTTTCCAGGATTAATATACTAGTAAGAACAGAAGGGTATTCTTAGAATATGTGTGGAAATGAAATATTGATTTCCTCAACAGTGCATTTTAAAGTAAACAAGTTTGAAAATACTCATATATTAAAATATTCTTCTTTGCCAAGGTAGAGGGCACAGTCCATGAATGACAAATCATCGATTGCAATGTCTCCAGTGAAGCCATCTCCTACAAAAGCCTCCACCAAAGTCTAAGAAAAATACAAGAAATCTGTTGCTATTGTGAAGGACATTAACTTATGAAAACCACATGATAGGATAAAAAATCAATTTACTTAAAGAGAAAATTTTTTCTGAACCATTAAAAAAATACTTTCCAATAGTATTTATAAAATAGGCATCTTGTCCCTACCTAAATAATTCCAGTAACAGGAATTTCTGTTCCTTATTGGGCCCATTAGACCCACAAAACTCATCGTGTTTCTAGTGATTTTCTGAAATTATAATAGGTCAGATTGATATCTTCTTCCCTATAACTTTCAACCTTTAATTCTAGACTTGTCCTATTTTTTTTCTGATCCTTTGAGTATTTGAAGGCAAATCATGGTCTCCTTTTCCCACCTTTGCCCAAGGAGTTCATCTGTTTCCAAGGTTAAACCTCCTCATTGTTCAAGAAATCCAATTTGCAGCCAGAGGTACTTGCTAGAATGTACATTTTTAAGAGCTTTAGAATTTTTCTCACACTGACCTTATTCTGTAACACTTTATGAAACTGGCTAATCGTTATTAGATCTCCTTCAGAACCGCATTAATCACAGCAAATGCCGATGACATCTATGCTCTTACAGGAGTTGCAATTCCACCAAACCTCCAGTAAAACATGAAATACTGACAAACCACTATGTTATATGGCAGATTGTGATTAGGGCTGAAATTTGCTATAATGGAATTAATCATGATAAATTATTTTAATACTTATGCAAATATGTTGCATACTGAACAGGAATCCTGCTATAATTTAATAATGAAGAACTTCAAGCAAACTCAGAAAACACATTCTTTTCTCCCACTATTATGTGAATATATGTTTCTGTTGCATTTCTCCTTACAAATGTTTTTTTTCTCCTTACAAATGTTATATATGGGAGTTAAAATTTTATTTCATTTTTTAAAAATTCTTAGCTTCTATCCAAACTTGTCTCACACATTATTTATGAGAGTCTTAGAGGTAGGAAATTTTTAAAAGATCAAATTACTGACCTCAAACCTCTTGACATCTTCCCCCAACTTCCTAGTCTTTCTTGAGAATTACCAGTTTTCTCCATAATTTGTCAGTTAGGAAATTAATCAATGTGGGAAAGGTTTATGTATCTAACTAATGGGTAAATGTATTCCACTTAATATTGCCAGAAGAACATTTATTTATCAGTACTATGCAGGAGTGTCTTGGTGCTTTATAATGGATCACTCCATATATAAAATGCACCCTTAGTTTCTCCACTATCATGAATGAAAGAAATATTATAGGCAGAGAAAACAAAAATGCATAAAGAATACCCAGTAGAAAAAAAAAAAAAAAAGAATACCCAGTAGAAAACCATACAATTATTCTAATAAACAAAAAACTGTCAGAATTTGACAGAACCTACTGTAAGAAAATATTTTTTGTTCTATTAAAACAAAAAAGACTGAATTTGGGTAAGCCAGAGGAAAAAGGCAAACACAAAGATTGATTACTAATAAATTCCCTGGATCTATAGGCCTACCCTACTGCAGTACAACATAGGACATGGCTGAGACAAAAGCTGAGAAGATGCAAGAAAGGAGAAATTAGGATAAATAAGAGGAAACATTGATTTTGGTACACTGCTCATGATTATATTAGTTTACTAAGAAGGAGGGATAGAAAATGACACCAACACTGAGGGGGGCACTTGAAGGGATGAGCACTGGGTGTTATATATATGTTGCCAAATTGAACTCCAATCAATCAATCAATCGAAAATGACATCAAAATCCCAAAGTTTATGGAAAGCACAGTTCTTCTGCGTAAAAATATCTGTAAGCTAACTTTGTGGATATATACATGTATAGCTCCACTTGAGAATATGCGCTCACTGTTCAAAAGTATTTTTTTGTTGTCATTATGTAGCCATAAATTTAAACAATAGTCATTTGTGAAAATTGTAAATTTTCTCATTTGTGGGCCACACTAGGTAAGTAGTACCTCTGAGTGGATTCTGTTTGCAAAGGCTTATTTCTATTCTAGTTCACTGCATACTACATAAGAAGCATTTTGATAGTGCTTGTATCAGCATTAAGTGCCAAGAAGATGACAAAAAAAAAATAATCTGAGGCAGAAGACAGTTGGGTCTTGTGCTGAGATACAATATAATCATAATTTTTACCAAAATACATTCAATTTCCTGACCCTTTAAACATTAACATTGTTGAGAACAATAGCTTCATGTTGAAATACTAAAACTGTTTGTATGTATATTTGCAGTCTCAGCCTCTTTGAGAATTTAATTAAGCCGACCACTAAAAAAAAAAAAAAAAAGTTATGAATGTATGAATGTTCAGGTTTTATTCTACCTTGTCCTACATTTAAATGTGGTCTTGCAAAAAGCTTTGCATGTCATCCTAAGAAACTAATCCTAAGAACATAGTCACACAAAAAAGAAGAAACCCAAGTGTCTCTGTTCTGAAAAATTCACTTTCATTTCTGGTGTTTTTCCCAGAATAAATGGGAGAATATTAAAACACAAACATTGTAGTATGCAGGGCAGTATTGCCATCCAGGAAATTAGAGAAGCCACATTTTACTCTTAAGTGCCATTAGTACCTTACTGAATTACTTAAAGGGCAATTGGAAATTCCAGTTTGGTCTAAACGACCTGCATTATCCGTACAGGCCAATTCTACTTACATTAGAACTATCACTGGCTTGGAAATTTTGTAAAGTAATGCAGTGCTTCTAAGTTGTTCTTTTCATGGGCTGCCACATCTAGGTGCTCCAACTAAAGACAAGATGGCTTTGTCAACTACATTGCGACTTTTAGTTCTAATATAACCAAAGACTCAACTATTAATAAGGGTCTCAAGACTTGCTAGAACTCATTTATCTCTATATTTAGGAAGTTCTGAATTTCTAACCAAGCATTTTAAATGATCTGGAAACTCCCATTATCATATATATGTAACACACAATTATAATTTTACTAAAATACCTTCAATTTCCTAACATATATATGTACATATGTGAGAATTAACTCACGGGAAATAAAAAAATGGCATTAATTCAACCTGTCACCTACTATTTGAACCATACCAAGTTTGTGAAAGAATACAAAATTCAAACATATCAATTTTTGATATAATCTTCAGGAAGACTTGAAATAAAGGATTTCTTCTCTAAGATTAAACAACAATATACACTCAATGTGGAGCAACTCTGATGCATTGCTGATGGGAATCCAAAATGGTTTGGAAAATGGTTTGTCAGTTTCTTATAAAATTAAACATACTTCTCTATAATGTGGCAATCCCACATATAGGTATTTGCTTACTCAAGAGAAATGAAGCCATGCCAAACAAACACCTGCTCACAAAGTGAAAACAATCCAAATATCCTTCAACTGGTAAACAGTAAAGAAACTTGTGGGAGATCTATACGATGGAATGCCACTCAGCAATAAGAAAAACTAGTGGTACATATAACAACAGTTGCGCATCACAAAAGCATTATACCTAAGCCAAATAAGCCAGTCTCAAAAGGTTACATACTTGATCAATCCATTTATACAACATTCCAGAATAGGCAAAACTATGGAGAAAGAAATCCGATGAGTGTTGTCAGGGGCTCTGGGGATCTATGACATGGAGGAATGGGGAATCTGAGAGGATGAGAGAAATATTTTCTTACTTGTGGTGGTGGTTACACAACTGTGTGAGTTTACTGAAATTCATAGAGCTGATCACCTAAACAAGATGAATTTTACTTAAATAAACTATACCTCAATAAACAAATAAAAACATTTATTCTATACTTATTGCCACAAATCATTATTATCTCAATTACTATTTTTACTGTTTTCTAAATCACTAATTTCATGCATGGAATTTTATAATTATTACATTGTAATCTCAATTATTACACCATTTTAATTCAGCTATGAACATTCTCTTGTAATCCACTAATACCTCCCCAGAGAATATTTGTTTTCCATTTTACTTGTTAATGATGTCCACTTATTTTCATTTACTATTTTCATAGTTAAAAATGCAAAGACAAAGAAAATGAAAGACATAAAAATTCCTTTACCCTGTTTTTTATAGTTGACTAACAGTTTGATGTAGCCAAACTCCTATAAACACATTTAGACAACTATCCGATATTTTACCGTATAACCTAAAATTTAAGGGGCTCATAGAAAGTCAGTTTAGGATCTTAAACTTTCTACGCTAATATTTAGGGAAACATTTGCTAGATTCAACATAAAAAGGCTTTTAAATCACTGCTGGAATTTTTTATATAACCTTGAAACTAACTTCAATGAAATATAACTTAGATTTTTGTCTAACAAATTTTATGTTTCTCTTTGTCTTTTTTTTTATATGTCTCTGGCCATACCACATACAAAAACTGCAGAATAATTAGAGTTTTCCAATTATTATACTATACATAGGAACACTATCATCAAACGTGGGCCACAAAAGCTCTACTTAAATTGTGTATACACCTGAGCATAGAAATGTATAATAAAAATAAAGTCACGGTACTAGAAGAGATGAAATAAAATGCTGGGATAGATAAGTAAGGGAAGTGCTATAGAATGATTACTTAGAGAAAGTATCTGATGTGCCTCACCTGTGTAAGATCCTATTTTGGGAAAAAATCATGACAACAATTTTTATTGATATTTTGGCATTATACCCTATTTCTTCTTACCTAATGTCAGGCATAATATATGGCTTCCTGAGAATTTTTTATTCTTCAATGACTGTGTGCTTTGGCATTATGCCAAGTGTTTCCATAGTTACCAAAAAGAATTTTTAAAAAAGTTATCTTGATGGTTTCTCACCATCTAGGACAGAAGAGACAAAATGGTTATAACCCAGCTCCCAGGAGTGTGGTTTAGCCAAAACAGTGCTTTCAAGGAGAACAGGTTGACAAATATTTTTAAAGTAGGATTATTTCACAAAAAGATACGGTCCTGTGGTTGTTACAGTCTGATTATTCCCTATTAAAAATATAACTCTAAGGCTGACAGTTGTCATTTATTATTTAACACCTGACCTACTTCCAATTCATGTCCTTTGCCTGGTTCCCATAGGCATTTGAGTTTCCAATTCCTTGTGCATGTTAGGTCAGAAACCATGAAGGATCTGACACTTTACCCTACTCACCAGCTAACAAGGTAGCTTGCCAATGTTTCATACACAGATACTGACAGAAGACACCAAATCCTTGATTGAGAAGGAAAGCAAAAAGCATCACTTAGAAAAATTCCTTCCACTTGTCTCCCTCAATCAGATGTTTTCCTTTGCAGAAGAAGATCCCAGACATTAGGAGACTAGCTGTTATAAGCTGCTGGTATACATGCTCATCTTCAACTCCAGAGAGAGAGAGAGAGGATGGGAGGGAGGGAGAAAGGGGGCTTAATTTGGAATTTGTAAGCAAATGTCTCAGGGTAAAGGCTATTCAAACACACTCTTCACTCAGAGATGGAGCTGTGAAGAACACAAAAAATCCATGGAGAATTACCTCCCAGCAGTGTAGCTGGATGGTGCTACACTCCTGATATATTTAATTTGTGGAAGCACTAGGACTCCCCCAATGTGTGCGTAAATTACGACGTTTGTATCAATTCAGCCTCCTTTTCTCTTATATAATACTTCATTTTATACTATTCTGAACTAAATGGGTATAAATTGTTGGAGTCTTCCGGAGATGACCACTCACCTGCTGTTGGCCTAGCAACTTTAACGCCCACAGAATCTTTTCCCATCTGAGCTTCTGTTGTATTGAGAGCAGAGATTTAAAAAACAATCAAGGACAGGGAATGTGGCAGAGGAGAAATAAGATCATTCGAAATATCATTCATGTTTCCTTATTTAAATAGAATTATTTCTGTTATTCTTTTTTTTTAAGATTTATTTATTTATTCCCCCACTGGGGAAATTTATTTATCACCCCCCACTGGGGCTGCCCTCTTTCTGTTATTCTTGAACAACAGAAACAGATACCTTAAAAATAATTTCTAAGTATTCAGATCATATGAAATTGATTTTCTTTCCATATTTGTTAAAAGGGTTGGCAAAACACTGCAGGTATTCTGCTACATTAGCTTCCATGTAGTTTCAAATGTATAAGAAGGGCCAAAATTTGGGTGAGTTCCCTCTCTCCCTCAACATAGTTGCCTAATATGCCTACATTTAATACAGATAAATGTTAACCAGTTTGAAACTAATTTGCTACTTGACACTCCGCAAACCATCTCACAGGTAACCCATTTCACACCCCATGTATTATTTGAATGATGACAAATAGTACTCAATTTCTTCAGTCCTAGGAATTTATGAAACCTATTTGATTGGAGGTTATAAAGAAGCATTTAATTGAAAATAGTTGGGCAGCCTGGGTGGCTCAGTGGTTTAGCGCTACCTTCAGCCCAGGACCTGATCCTGGAGACCGGGGATGGAGTCCCATGTGGGGCTCCCTGCATGGAGCCTGCTTCTCCCTCTGCCTCTCTCTCGTTCTCTCTCTATCTCTGTCTCATGAGTAAATACATAAAATCTTTAAAAAAAGTAGAAAATAACCTGATAGATATCAGAGAGAAAAAAAGTGAAGGTTTGGAACTATTAGTTTAAAAGTTCACAAAAAAAAGGTTTTTATTATTTAAAAATGATTCAGTAAGGTATAATAAGATTTTAGTATAGCACAATACTGTCCCAAGTGATTGGTTCATACATGCCAGAGTAAAATTCCTTTAAGGAGCAGGGTTCTAAAATCCCTAAATGTTATTTTTTTTTTTACCAATCACCAGGCTAATTTTTCATCCCCTACACCATTAAATATAAGAGTTAAAGGAAAAAAAGTGGAACTATAATTTATTATTTTGATATACAATGTCCTTTTATGACATTAATCATGTAGTTCTCATTCTTCTCAAGAAAGGAGGCTCCAAATAACCCCTACACTTCTATATGACAACTTAAAACTGATTCATACCTAAAGCACCCAAAACTAGGTCATACATTTAACCACAAGAAATAGCCCTCATTTGCCTTTTGTTCTAGTTTAATATCCTATAAGCCCACCAAGTAGTTATCATGAATTAAAAATCCCACTTTAGTTGTCAGCGTCAAGGGTACTTCTTCAGAGAAGCCTTCCTTCATAACAGAAGCTGAGGAAATTTTCCTTTAAAATTTTCCATAATTTTTAATTATATCAGTACTTGTACATTTAAATGTTTGTCTGTCTCCTCTAGAAGACTTTAAGGACAGGCTCCATGAGGCTCATTGAGGGACAGATACAAAGCACCTAGCACAGTGATGAGCACACACTAAGTACTAAGCAGCTGAATACTTCAGGGAAACATACAATTTCAACTAAAATTGTTGATGTCATTCAATGGAATCCCTATCAAAATACCAATGGCATTTTTCACAGAGCTACAGCAAAAAAAAAAAAAAAAAAAAAAAAAAATCCTTAAAATTGCATGGAACAACAAAAGACTTGGAATAGCCAAAGCAATCTTGAGAAAAGGAATAAAGTTAGAGGTATTACACCTCCTGATTTCAAACAATACTACAAAGCTATAGTAATCAAAACAGTATGGATGGTACTGGTAAAAAAAAAAAGTGAATATATAGACCAATGGAATAGAAGACAATACAGAAATACACCCACGCTCATACAGTCAGTTAATCTTTGACAAAGGAGGCAAGAATATACAATGGGGAAAAGACTGTCTCCAATTAGTGGTGCTGGAAAGACTGGATAACTACATGCAAAAGAATGAAACTGGACCACATTTTGTACCATCTACAAAAATAAACTCAACATGGATTAAAGATTTAAATGTAAATCTAGTAACCATAAAACTTCTGGAAGAATGTATAGGCAGTAAGCTCTTTTATAATAGTCTTATAAATATTTCTTTAGATCTATCTTCTCAGGCATGGGCAACACAAAAATTGGACTACACCACACACATCGCAGTGAAAGAAACCATCAACAAAATGAAAAGGTGACCTACTGAATCAGAGAAGATATTTACAAATGATATCACTGATAAGGGGTTAATATCCAAAACATGAAAAAAAAACCTCACACAGCTCAATACCCCCCCTAAAATATCTGATTAAAAAATGGGCGGAGGACATGACTAGGCATTTCTTCAAAGATGACATACAGATCAATAGATGCATAGAAAGATACTCAACATCACTCATCATCAGTGAAATGAAATCAAAGCCACAATAAAATATCACTTAAACCCTGTCAGAATGGCTATTACCAAAAACAGGAAATAACAAGTGTTGGTGAGTTGTAGAGAAATCTAGGGAGGGAACCCTAGCACACCATTAGTGGGAATGCAAAATGGTACAGACACAATGGAAAACAGTATGGAAGTTCCTCAAGAAATTTAAAACAGAGCTACCATATGATCCAATAATTCCACTGCTGAGTATTTATAGAAAGAAGATGAAAACACTAATTCAGAAGCATTCCTGTGTTCACTGCAGCATTATTTACAATAGTCAAGGTATGGAAGCAATCTAAGTATCCATCAATGGATGGATGGATAAAGAATATATGGTGTGTGTATGTATTGTGGAATCTACAAAAAACAAATAGATACAGAGAACAATCTGGTGGTTGCCAGAGGGGAGTGGGGTGGAGGATGGGCAAAATAGGGGAAATGGATTAAAAGGTACAAACTACCAGTTATAAAATAAGACAGTGGGATGCAATGTACACCATAGAGAATATACTTAATGATACCATAACAACCTCATACCCTGACAGATGGTAGCTGGGTTTACCATACTGATCACCTTGTAGTGTATATAAATGTTGAGTCACTATGTTGTACACCAGAGACCTAACATTGCATGTCAACTACATTTAAAGTAAAATGAAATTATTGCTGTTATTCATGTCATACCATATTGCCCACAGGTTTCACATGACACGATTGTCATATCAACAAGAAGGTGCAATACGTATTGATTTTCCTAGTTATTTCTCCACATATCTAAGCCATTGACAAATTCCACTTTTTTTTTCTTTTACAACTCCCTGCATCTTTCCCTTCCCTGCAGTGCCTTATTCCTGGATTCCAATTCATTTCTACCTGTATTTATACAGTTTTCCTATGCTTTTCTCCCTTTTTCCATTTCTAATGCAGATATATCTGCATTTCCAGGTTTTTTCCCTTTAATCTGAAGCATTACATTCTTTCTGTAATGATATAAATTTCATTTGTTACAGGGATTTTCTCTCTTATATATTTGATAGCTTTATTAGTTGTAGGCAGTCTTGCAACCTTTTTTTTAAATCTATAATTTAAGCACTTAGCATTCAGAATCCCAAACCCTTATTTTCTATTTGAAATAATGAGAGCCAGAAAGTTTAAGTAACTCACCCATAGGTCCACAGGTAGACTCTACTGGTAAAATGATGTTCAAAACACTCAAAAAAGAGTCTAGTTCTTACCTAGTTTTAAAAAGTCAAAAACTTTAATCAAATTTTAACTTTCCTTTTTCTTTTTCCTTTTTTTCTAGGCTTCTAAGCTTTTTGATTAATCAGATAGTGAAGTACAAGTGTTAAATGACAGAAGAATCTATGTAAATAATACAAGGCCAACTTAGTTCTATTTATGTAATTATTCTGATTACAAATTTGTAGCATCTAAGTATGTAGCACTGTGATACTACCAATACAGTATCTTCCAAACATATCATACTTTCACTTTCATGGTACGTTAATATTCATTATGTATTTGTACTTCAAAGTTTTACCACAGACAAGACTTTCCTATATACTAAACATTCTTCGAGAATAAACTTTTCCCAATTTAGATTTTAAAACATAAGTACAGTTAAAATAGTAATTGCTTTTGAAACCAGTACTTTTAATTAATTTTTTTCTTCTCTAAAAAAAGTTACAGTATGCCCTTTAAAACATAGCTTTCAAGCATTTGTTACTATCAAGTGCATGGTTGCTTTGCAATTGTTCTTCAAATTTGACTTCTTCAAAATAAAAATCTTTATTACCTACATGTAAAACTGTAAGTAATCATCCCAACTATTTATTACTGAAGAGATATTTGAAGGTATTTGGGTTGTTAAATTTAGTATAACAGGCATTACAATGTGGCTGAGGGTGGAAAAATGTAGCTCATTGAAATCCATGATTTCACATATATTCACACTTTAGGCAAAAGTACGTAATGGACCTCCCTGAACCACAGATGTACAAGAACACCACACAGGAATACCCATAAATGTTGCACACCCTTTAGCACAGTAACTAATCATCCCTCCCTAACTGCTTGGAAAAGTGGATAATTTTAACTACAGAGATCTAGAGTAAAATCTACACTGTATTTTACATTGTGGGAAGTCCTTGCAACCCAAGTCAAATTAAAAAAAAAAAAGCAAATACCAATTTCTGACAAATTAGCATATTACTTTCCCTTAAAAACAGGGAATGAGTTATCAAAACCTCTCCCACTGCACTCTGCTGGCTCAGCTGGATGGCCCTTTGTCCCCATTTCGCCTGAGGAAAATATCCAAGAGCAAGTCACCTCAACTTTATCTGACATGAAATATGCCTGAATTCTTCTTTGTTCTCACCCCATGGTGGCTAGTCTCTGCCCTGGGGCTACTTTTCAAGAGAATGAGTTAGTCTCTGGCAACATTTCAAATCAGAATTTACTTCAGAGGGCTGCGTCAGAAATCCCAGATCAATATCCATCCTGTTTTTTTTCCTTCATGCCCAGCCACTCCAATGCAGAAGAAAATAAACACTAGAGGCTTGCCAGCTTTCTCTCAGAATCTGCAACTCAGTACAGCCACCTTGGGGCTGGTCTTTAGTGACCCAGACCTTTTCCCCAGAAACTGAATATATACCAAAAATGCCAATCTATTAATATAAGATAAAAGCATAAGGAAATGTGTCTGAATACCTATGGCAGCTTGTCATCAAACAGGCTGATCACGAGAGGAAATCTACTGGAACAAAATCAAGATGAAAAGCATGTTTGATGGGTATACAGCATGGAGGGGAGGCAGTGTGGAATATCCTGGAGAGAGTAGCAATTGTCCAACAGCTAGAAAGGCATAGCATCCTTTATAGAGAACTAAAAACATAGACAAATTCTTCACCATAACAGAAGCTTTACATTAGGAGTATAAAACATCAATTTATTATATTCAACTACCTTCCATTAACTACATTTAAGTCGGTGTCTTTTTAAGGCAATTTAGTGAGAATATAGGCTCCTTGATGCTATTTGGCAGAAAAGCTAAAATGAATAATCACATTTACAATTCATCTCCAGGTATTTTAAAAATAGACTCTGACATTTAAAATAACTGTGGCTCTTAATTTAGACATCATTTAATCTAATCTTTCCTATATTTTTCTTTCTTTCTTTCTTTCTTTCTTTCTTTCTTTCTTTCTTTCTTTCTTTCTTTCTTTCTTTCTTTCTTTCACCATCAGAATCCCTAGCAGTTTTTGTTAAAAATACAGATTCTTAGGACATTCCTCTGGAGCTTCTGATATGATTCATGTAAAGACTGAGAATTTATATTTTTCTTAAAAACTCCAGATGATCCTGGTCATCAAGAACATTTGAGAACTATTAATCTAATCAAAATTCTGTGTTAAAAGGACAAAGTGGATTCCTAGAAAGCTAAGTCCTTTGCCTGATAAGGTATTAATATGCACCTTATGTATGTATGCATATAAACACAAACAGGTAAATGCCCTAGAGACATAGCATTCTTCCTTATGCTATGATTCAATCATATTACCAGGAAATATATATTAGGCACAGATTTCTTTATTTTTTTGCTCAAAGGAAATTTTTGCTTTTTTTCCTAAACTCTGGAGGATTCCTAATTGGATCTAATAGCCTCCTGTATACCAACTCAAGCCTTGTGAGAAAATTATTTTCCATTTGGATAAGCTCCCTGTTCAGTTTCTACTATCTAAAAATCTGTTCTCTTTTCTCCAGTTCTCCACCATTTCCCACACTATACCTAAAAATACTGCATCTCAGTGTGCGCTCTCAGTATTTGAGCTTCTCAAGATAGGAGTCTCCTTTAACACAACATTTTGATACTGAAACAAAATTACAACTATCACAATAGGAAAGCCACTTAATATAGAATTTATTTAAAGGTGATTTTCTTTTTTTTTTTTTAAGATTTTGTTTATTTATTCATGAGACACACACAGAGAGAGAGAGGCAGAGACGCAGGCAGAGGGAGAAGCAGGGAGCCTGATGCAGGACTTGATCCCAGGACATTGAAGGCAGACACTCAACTGCTGAGCCACGTAGGTGCCCAATGACATTACTTTTTAAACATTTCTTGAATCTCTTTCATTCCATCTGTAATAGATTATGTTCCCTTTTTAGGCCCTGATTATCTCTTATCTGGACTGATGCATATATATTAGTGTGTGTATACACACACACACACACACACACAAGTGTGAACATCAGATGTACATAGGTAACTTCTATATGATGGCATATAAATAATATATAATTATATATTATATATAAATACATAATAATGTACAATGCATATTTAATGATATATATATAGTATATAATGGCACATATTTAATAGTGTGTATGTGTATGCATATTTAATGGTAGGCCTACTTTAAGCCTGTCCTCCTCATAAAGTGATTCTATCTAAAAGGTTCTGATTAGCTCAGTCAACATATTAAAAGCTTTAATGGCTCCCAATTATCTGCAGGTCAATGCACTCATTCTAGAACATGGCATGTGAGACATTCCCTGATCTGGATTCTGTCTACCTCTCCTTGCTCAAACTTTATGCACCACGAATTCTAGAACTGCTTAGTTCTTCCCAGGAGCATGCTACTTCTCATGTGTGCATATTCCTATAGGTCTCCTTGTCTCATTCATTCCTGACTTCCAACCCCAACATGGCTTTTCCTACTATTAGTTTATGATGTAAGTCTTGCAACACTTTCCTTGAAATCGCTATGCTAAGACAGATGTCACTCCCTTTTTTATTGTGATTTTTTTTTTTTGTCTCCATCTCCCTTTGTCCTCAGTGTGCTCCATGAAGACAATCATCATCTAGTATTCATCTCTGTATCCTGCTACGTGGCACAACACCCAGGGCATTGTAGGACCTAATATCAGTGAACAAATGAATATGTCAACAGACATGAATTAGAACTTAAATAAAATAGTAACCATTGAACTAACTTAAATTTACATAGGGAGATTACACTCAAAAGTTAATTTTTGCTATTTATGTTCCATTTCTTTTGGACAGTTTATTCATTATTTCCTGCCAGTGTATCAATACTTTTCGCAGATATAAAAAAAAGAGAGAGGAGCTATAATGGCCTTATCAAAGATAAATGAAAGTAGAGCTAATGATATCCAACAATAAAATTTGCATATATTGAAAGTAAGTTAAAAACACACAGTGATTAAAAAAAAAAAAAAAAACCACACAGTGATATTAAGTGTGTCTTAGGTATCCAACAATAATTGGAATAATAGCTTATACTGGAAGTTAAAGAAAACTTTCTTTAAAGATATGATAAAGTTTTCGTTTCTAATAAAGATTATTACAGCTATTAGAATATACAAAATGAATTATAAAGTTCAATCATTTGTGAATTTAAAAACTAGAATTTGTAGAACTTTATAATTGAAATAATTTGTAGATTATTACATTATTCTGTAGGAATTAGATCATTGAAAGATTAAGGAGCATCCAGAAGATCACAAAGTCCCTTAGTAAAAAATTTAAATGTATGAATCAAGGAATTGTAACTCCTGGACTGATGTCATTTCCCTTTTATCATATTGTTTCCCTGGTACTTTTAAAAATAAATTTGCAAATTGTGGAAATTTTACTTCTTTCTTGCCAATTTGGATGCCTTTTATTTCTTTTTCGTGTCTGACTGCTGTGGCTAGGACTTTCAATAATATGTTAAATAAAAGTAGGAAGAGTATATATCCTTGTTCCTCATCTTAGGGGTAAAGCTCTCAGGTCTTCACCATTGAGTATGATGTTAGCTGTGGGTTTTTCAGGTATGGTTGTTATTATGTTGAGGTATGTTCCCTCTAAACCTACTTTGTGGAGTTTTTTATTATAAATACTTTCTCAAATACTTTTATTGTACTTTTCTCAAATACTTTATCTATATCAATTGAAATAATCGTACATGATTTTTGTCCTTTCTCTTATTAATATGATTTATGCTGTTGATTGATTTGCAAATATTGAACCACCTTTACACCCAGGAAAAAATCCCACTTGACCATGGTGAATTCATTTTTATTGTTGGATTCAGGTTGCTGATACTTGAGGATTTTTTGTTTCTATGTTCATGAGAAATATTGGCCTGCAGTTTTCATTTTTTCTAGTATCTTTAATCTGGTTTTGTTGTCAGGGTAATGTTAGTCTTGTATAATGAATTTGGAAACTTTGCATCCTCTCCTATTTTTTGGAATAGTTTAAGAAAAATAGTTACTACCTCTTCTTTAAATGTTAGGTAGAATTCACCTGTGAAGCTACCTGGTCCTGGACTTTTGTTTGTTGGAGTTTTATGATTACTGATTCAATTTCATTGCTAGTAATTGGTCTGTTGAAATTTTCTATTTCTTCCTGATTCACTTTTGGAAGGTTATATGTTTCTAAGAATTTATTTACTCTAGGTTGTCCAGTTCTTTGGCATGTAATTTTCATAATATTTTCTCATAATCTTTTGTATTTCTGTGGTGACATTGTTATTTCTCCTCCTTCCTGACTTTAGTCTTTTTTTTAATGAGTTTTGGTAACAGCTTATCAATTTACCAGCTCCTAATCTGCTCTATTTTTTTAAGTCTCATTTATTTCTGCTCTAATCTTTATTATCTCCTTCTTTCCACTGGTTTTGGGTCTTGTTCTTATTTTTCTAGCTCCTTTAGGTATAAGATTAGGTTATTTGAGATTTTTCTTGTTTCTTGAGGTAGGCCTGTAGCGTTTCCCTCTTAGAACAGCTTTTGTTGCATCCCAACAAAAGATTATGAAACACTGTGTATTCACTTCTATTTGCTTCTATGTACTTCTTAAATTTCCTCTTTAATTTCTCGTTTGACATATTCATTATTTAGTAGCATAATATTTAGCTTCCATGTATTTATATTTTTCCAGATTTTTTTCTTGTGATTCATTTCTAGTTTCATACTGTTGTAGTCAGAAAAGAGGCATGATATGATTTCAAACTTCTTGACTTTAAGAGATTTAATCGATATTACATATAAAAAGTCCTAGAGACTCCACCAACAAATGACTGGAACTTATAAATAAACTCAGTACAGTTACAGGGTAAAAAATTAGTATGTAGAAATCTGTTGCATTTCTATATACTAACAATAAAGTAGCAGAAAGACAAATTAAAAAAACAATTCCAGAGGTGCATGGGTGGTTCAGTTGGTTAAGCAGCTGCCTTCAGCTCAGCTCCCTGCTCAGTGGAGAGTCTGCATCTCTCTCTGCCTCTCTTCCTTGCTCCTGCTCTAATATATAATTTTTAAAAAATTCCATTTATAATTATGCCAAAAATAAAAAATACCTAGGAATGACCTAAACCAAAGAGGTGAAAGAACTGTACTCTGCAAACTACAAAACACTGAAATGAAAGAAATTGAAGATGACACAACAGAGGAAAGATATTTCATGCTAATGGATTGGAAAAAGCAATATTGTTAAAATATCCATATTACCCAAAGCAATCTACAAATTTAATGCAATCCGTGCCAAAATACCAGCAACATTTTTCACAGAACCACAGAAACTAGAAAAGACTCCAAATAGCCAAAACAACCTTGAAAAAGAAAAACCAAGCTGGGGGTATCACAATCCCAGATTTCAGATTTACTATAAAAATAGACACAGATCAATGGAACAGAAAAGAGGGTCCCAAAACAGACTCATACTTACATGGCCAATTAATTTACAACACAGAAGGCAAGAATGTATAAGGAGGAAAAGACAGTATCTTCAACAAGTTGTGCTGGTAAAACAAGACAGCTTCATGCAAAATAATGAAACTAGTTCATGTTCTACTACACACAAATAAATTCAACATGGATTAAAGACCTAAATGGAGACCTGCAACTATAAAGTTCCTAGAAGAAAACACAGGCAGTAATTTCTCTGACATCAGCCATGGAAATATTTCTCCAGATATCTGTCCTCAGGCTAAATTGAACTATTGGGACTGAACCAAAATAAAAAAAAACTTTTGCACCACAAAGGTCAATCAATGAATCTAAAAGGCAACCTACAGAATAGGAGAAGATACTTACAAATGACATATCTGATAAAGGGTTAGTATCCAAAACATATAAGGATGTATACAACTCAACACCAAAAACAAAAATACATCAAAAACTCAATCCAATTAAAACATGAACAGAGAACCTGAATAAATGTTTTTACAAAAAGACATACAGATGGCCAAGACACATGAAAATATATTTAATATCACTCATCAACAGGGAAAAGCAAATTGAAATCAAAATGAGATATTATTATACACCTGCCACATGGCTTAAGTCAAAAAGACAAGAAATAACAAGTGTTGGTGAGGATGTAGAGGAAATAATCCACTGTTGGTAGGAGTGCCAACTGGTGCAGCCACTATGAAAAGCAGTATAGAGGTTCTTAAAAAAAATAAAAATAGAATTACCTTATGATTCAGTACTACTACTGTTGGGTATTTATATAAAGAAAATGAAAGCACTAATTTGAAAAGAGATGGACCCCTATGTTTAACTGCAGCATTATTTACAATAGCCAAGACATGGAAGAAACCCAAGTCTCCCTCCATAGATGAATGAATAAAGAAAAAGTGATACACACACACACACACAATGCAATGCTACTCTGTCACAAGAAAAGAATAAAATCTTGCCATTTGCAACAATATGGACAGATCTAGAGACTATAATGCTAAGTAAAATAAGTTTTTCAGAGAAAGACAAATGCCATATGATTTCATTCATCTGTAGAATTTAAAAAACAAAACAAAGGAACAAAGGAAAAAGGAACAAACACACAAACAAACAACAACAAAAAATTAAATACAGAGAACTGGTGGTTGCCAGAGGGGAGGTGGGTGGTGGGATGGATAAAACAGATAAAGGGGATTAGGAGTACACTTATCTCAATGAGCACTGAGAACTGTATAGAATTACTGAATCACCATTAGTTTTATACACCTGAAACTAATTTAACTATGTTCATATTTTTGAGACATTACATTTGCTTTACATGTATAGCATCAAATATTAAATTCAGCAAAGAGCATAACCATATGTATTTATCAAAAATAAAACAAGAAAATTCCACATTAAAACACGTCATGCTGAGTGAAATAAGTCAATCGGAGAAGGACAAACATTATATGTTCTCATTCATTTGGGGAATATAAATAATAGTGAAAGGGAATATAAGGGAAGGGAGAAGAAATGTGTGGGAAATATCAGAAAGGGAGACAGAACATAAAGACTCTAAACTCTGGGAAACGAACTAGGGGTGGTGGAAGGGGAGGAGGGCAGGGGGTGGGGGTGAATGGGTGACGGGCACTGAGGGGGGCACTTGATGGGATAAGCACTGGGTGTTATTCTGTATGTTGGCAAATTGAACACCAATAAAAAATAAATTTATTATTAAAAGAAAAGCACGTCAAAATAACTTAATGTAATTAATAGGGCAATCAAACAGGAAAGCTTCTCGAAAAGGTATTTTTCCCCCCAAAAAGAAACAAATTGAAAGAATAAGATAAATTCTTTGTAAACAAGATGGAATATGAATTAATTCATTTTAATCCAATCCTTCAAATTGAAGCAAATTGAATTGAGTAATTCTCATTTTTCATTACAATCTTGTTTTCATTACATTATGCTTCATACTAAATATAAAATCTATTTTTCATCTTAACACATGCTAGAATTACAAAGGTTCACCATATTGGGATCAGTATGAAGAATATTTATTTCCAGCTAAGTTTTTTTAAAGCTTATTTGAAAGCTTTTATAATTCAACAGCCTTATTCAAACAAAATAATTCTTTTAATCCCAAGAGCTCGGGTCTATAAGGAAAAGTAAAAAGCATCTTGCAGATGACAAAGTGTTACAGATAACATGTTATTAACTAAAAGTGTGGCAGGACAAGCCAACTGCCTGAATCATTTCCATTTTTGGAATACTGAAGAGCAAGAGGTAAGAGGTTGCAAATATTGAGCATAGAAATATTCAGGTTACACCAGGAAATTCTGTGATTCTCTAAATAAATATCTAGATATTTAGAACAAAGTAAATGATGCATGCTGACAACAAACAAAAGCTGTTTATTTCATTGTTGTTTTGGCCACATGTGGATGGTATGTAAAAAGGGGGGGGGTAATAGTAAAGGGGAAAAGAAAAAAACTGTTTTATGTAGGTGAAAGCTATGACAGAATAAATTTGAATTACACATCATATGCAAGTCAAACTAGAGGCATGAAAGGCCAAAATTAGGCAGCAATTAAAATAGATATCATCTAGAAGAACAATGAAAATGCCACACCCAGAGAGGCTAAGGAAGTCTTGGCAGCAGGCGCCAAAGTTAACTAAGGAAATGGAACTCAAAGAGAAATATATTATCACATATAAATGAAACCAAGTAAATTCTCAAATAATCTGATCGATCAATTTTTCTTCTAAACATTTCAGAAAAAAAGTATATAAAGCTAAATTTAGTTCCCTTCTAAAGAGCATATAGCTTTCCTATATTAGATTGCTGTTTTCTTTACCTAATATTTTATGATATATAATTACATAAATTAAAGATGTATGGTTCATGCCAACATAGAAAACACACCTAATGCAGGCAATACAAGCCATTTTCAAATTCTTTTGGCACGCTCCTTATTTCAAATAACAATTTAAAAATTACACATCAGGTATGCAAGAATGACCATCCAAGATGGCAATGTACGAAGGCCCTGAACTCACCTATGTCCATGGACACAATGAATCTGCACTCACATATTAAGTGAGTCTTCCAAGAAACAAACTAAGGGCTAATTCAAGAGCATCTGCACAACAAACAATAGACATACCACATAAAGACAGGTAGGAGAAAAGACAACAAGATAATTATAGGAATTCCACCCCCCAATCCAGTGACCTACAGTAGGAAAGGGTAGCATTGCGAAGCCCATGTGCAGACTCACCTATCCAAAGGCACAATAACAACAAGAAAAATAGCAGTTTAAAGAGCAACAAGATAGCAAATAAAGGATATCCATCTACTAAACCTAGAGCACTGACCAAATGGACAAGGAACTTCTAGAACTCTCATTAGGGACAGAGGTGCCAATGAATGTCATTTTTTATATTCTTACTCCATTTTGATAGTAGGAGATAATGGAAGCAGGGTCCAGGTACTCTAGCTGGCCTGCTAGGGCCACCTCAATGTATCCTGGGCCTCTGGCCCATACCAGTTCCAGCCACACCCAAGAGGCTCCAGGGAAGAGTGCCTAAGGACAATCTCTCCAACCTATATCCACTTTAGCTGTGCTGTCCTACCAAAGTGGCTTCAGTGTGGCATGAGCTCAGACCCCTGGCCCACACCCACCCTAGCTCTAGACAACTAACCAAGACAGTTCCAGCACTGTGCACTCCAGGACAACGTCCCCACCCATTGACACCTACTCCTGCCCCTTGACTGCTCCAGCTCCAGCAGACCTGCCAAAGCCACCAAGTAGACATAATTTATACAGGAAATATGTCTACAGGAGTGCACTACTTTAAAACCAGAAGAGGTAGCTGTTCTGCCTAATTAATAGAAACATATACAGAAAGCCAACCAAAATGAGGAAAGAGAAGAATATGTGCCAAATCAAAAAACAAGATAAAACCCAAGGGAAGAAAAAAAAAACCCACTGCTAAAACAGAAACAAGTAATTTATCTAATAAAGAGGTCAAAGTAACAGTCGTAAAGATGCTAAGTTCAGAACAATGGAGAAACAAAGGTAAGAATTTCAGCAAAGAATTAAAAAACTTAAAAAAGCATCAGAGCTGAAGAATATAGTAACTGAAATAAAACACACAACGGAGGAAACCCACAGAAGATTAGAGGATAAGACAAATCAGGGATCTGTAAGACAAAATACTAGAAATCACACAATCAAAAATATAAAAAGAAAAATAAAATTTAATGCCTGGGTGGCTTCAGCCTCTGCCTTTGGCTTAGGGTGTGATCCCGAAGTCCCAGGATCGAGTCCCACATCAGGCTCCCTGCATGGAACCTGCTTCTTGCTCTGTGTCTCTGCCTCTCTCATTCTCTGTGTCTCTCATGAAAAAAAAATGAATAAAATATTTTAAAAAATAATAAATAAATGTTTAAAATGAGGATAGTTTAAAAGTCCTCCAGGACAGTACCAAATGTACTAACATTCACACTATTCAAAGTCTCATAATGAGAAAGGAGAGAGAAAGAGACAGAAAATTTTATGAAGAAATAATGCCTGGAATTTTCCTTAATCTGGAGAAAGAAATATACATCTAAATCCAGGATGTACAGAGATTCCCAAATAAGATAAACCCAAAGAAATCCACATCGAAGGGTACCAGGTGGGCTCAGTTGGTTAAGCATCGGACTCTTAATTTTGGCTCAGGTCATGATCTCAGGTTCATGGGACCAAGCCCTGCCTGGGGCTCTATGCTCAGTATGAAGTCTGCTTGTTTCTCTCCCTCAGCTCTTCCCTCCATCCCCCGTCCTGTCTCAAAAAATAAATAAAATCTTTTTAAAAAGACAGATACACACCAAGATATGTTATAATTAAAAGTTCAGAAGTTAAAGAGAGTCTTAAAGGCAGCAAAAAAATAATAATAATTACTAGTCACATACAAGGGAAACCCCATAAGACTATGAGCTGACTTTTCAGCAGAAACTTTGCAGGCCAGGAGAAAATGGCAGGATATATATTTAAAGTACTGAAAGGGAAAAACTTACAACCAAGAATACCCTACCCTGTCAAGTTATCAGAATTGAAGGAGAGAAGCAAAAACAAAGGTGTTCATTACCATTAAATCAATATTATAAGAAATGTTAATGGATCTTCTTCAGGCATAAAGACCCTAACTGGAAATAAAGAAAATACATGAAAGAAAAAAAACCTCACTGGTAAGGCAAATAAATAATCAAATTTTACCTCTAAAACAATACAAAAATAAGATCAAGGTCAAAAGTTAGAAGGAAGAAAATAAAAAAGATAAATGTGGAAATTAATGAAATAGACTACAAAAATATGGAAAAGTTCAATGAAACTAAAACTGGTTCTTTGAAAAGACAAAGTCAATAAATCTCTAGCCACACTCATTAAAGAAAAATAGAGAGGGCCCAAATAATTAAAATCAGAAGTAAAATAGAAGTTATAACTGATACGGCAGAAACACATTATTACAAACAATTGTATGCTAACAAAGTGGAAAACATAGTAGTAGTAAATACATTCCCAGAAACACACAACCTTCAAAGTTTGAATAGATCAATTTTGAGTAATGACATTGAATCTGTAATTTAAAAACTCCTAAAACACAAAAGTACAGGACCAGACAGCTGCACTCTTCTCAAATTATTCCAAAAAACTAAAAGCTCCCATTTTGAGGCCAGCATTACCCTGATACCAAACAAGACACCACGAAAGAAAGAAAGAAAGAAAGAAAGAAAGAAAGAAAGAAAGAAAGAAAGAAAGAAAGAAAGAGAAAGAAAGCCAATATCACTGATTAACTTATGCAAAAATCCTCAACCATATATTAGCAAATGAAATTTGACAATATATTAAAAAATATCATATACCATTATCAAGTGAGATTTATTCCTGGGATGTAAGGATAGTTCAACACCCACAAATCAACCAACATGGTACATCACATTTAAAAAATGAAAAATAAAAACCATATTACCAACTCAATAAATCTGGAAAAAATATCTGACAAAATTAAATATCCACTTATGGTAAAACCTCTCAACAAGGTGAATATAGAGGGAATATACCTAAATATAATAAAGGCTATATATGGCAAATGGACAGACAGGTAACACCATACTCAGTGGTGAAAAGCTGAAAGTTTTTTTATCTAAGATTAGAAAGAAGACAAGGGTATCCAACCTCATCCAACCTCACCACTTTTATTCAATATAATATTGGAAGTCCTAGCCACAGCAATATGGCAAGAAAATAAGCAAAAACATCCAAATTGTATAAATAGAAGTAAAACTGTCAGTAATTGCATATGACATGATACTATACATAGAAAACCCCAAAGATCTCACCAAAAGAAACTTAGAACTAATAAATGATTCAGTGAGGTCAAAAGATGCAAAGTTAACGTACAGAAACTGGTTGTATTTCTATACATTAAAAATGAGCTATAAGAGAAATGAACAATCCTCTTTATGATTGCACCATGAGAATAAAGTACCTAGAAATAAATGTAACAAAGGACGTGAAAAACCTATACTCTGAAAACTATAAAACATCAATAAAAAAAAAACTGAAAAAGGAAATAAATGGAAAAATACACTATGCACATGAATTAGAGAGGTTAATGTTGTTAAATGTCCCTATCACCCAAAGCTATTTATACATTCAATGCAATCCCCATCAAAATACCCAATGGCATTTTTCAGAGAACATATCATCATAAAATTGGTATGAAACCATGGAAGACCCCAAAAAACCAAGGCAGTTTTATAAAAGAATGAAAACAGAAGTTTCACACTCCTTTATTTCAAAATAGCCACAATGCTATAGTAATCAAAACAGTTTATTAATGTCACAAAACAGACACACAGGTTAATAAAATAGAATAAGAGCTCAGCAATAAACCCATGCTTATAAAGTCAATTAATTTATGACAAAGAAGGCAACAATACATATTGGAATTATACATATTATCCAATACATATGTATTGGAACAATACATATACAATTTGGAAAAGACAGTCTCTTCAATAAATGGCGCTGGAAAAACTGTACAACATGCAAGAAAATGAAACTAGATCCCAATCTTATACATAAATATAAATTGAAAATAGATTCAAGATGTGAATGTAAGACTTGAAATTAAACTGCTAGAAGAAAACATAGGCAGTAAACTCTTTGCTATCCATCTGCTTTAGCAATACTTTTTGGATCTATCTCTTCAGGCAAGGGTAATAAAAATAAATGAGGTTACTTCAAACTAAAAAAGCTTTTGCATGGAAAAGAAAATCATCAACAAAATGAAAGGACACTCTATCCAATGGGAGAAGAGACTTGCAAATCATACATCCAATTAAGAGTTAATATCCAAACTATATAAAGACTTACATAACTTAATATTAAAAAAACAATTAAAAATGGGCAGAGGACTGTATGGATATTTGTTGAAGACATACAAATAGACAACAGGCACATGACAAGATGCTGAATGTCACTAATCATCAAAGAAATGCAAAGCCAAACCACCATCAGATATCAGCTTATAATAGTCAGACTGGCTAGTATCAAAAGACAAAAAATAATTAGTGTTGCCAAGGATATGAAAAAAGAAATCCTGTGTACTACTGGTGGTAGTGTAAATTGTTGCAGCCAATATGAAAAACAGTATGGAGTTTCCTCAAAACAATAAAAATTCCACCCAGGACCTAGCAATTCCCCTTCAGTGTATTTATTTTAAAAATATGAAAATACTAATTAAAAGACATATACCTCAGGACGTGATCCCAGGGTCACAGGATCGAGTCCCACATCAGGCTCCCAATGGGGAGCCTGCTTTTCCCTCTGCCTATGTCTCTGCTGTGTTTCTCATGAATAAATAAAATCTTTTTTTTTTAAAGGACATATATGCACCTCTATGTTCACTGCACCATTAACTACAACAGCCAAGATATTGAAGCAACCTAAGTATCTATTAACTGATGAATAAGGAAGATGTGGTATATATACACATAGAATATCATTCAGCCATAAAAAAAGAATGACATCTCGCCATTTGCAACAGCATGAATAGACCTAGAGGGTATTATGCCAAGTGAAATAAATTAGACACAGAAAGACAAACACGCTCTGATTTCACTTGTATGTAGAATCTAAAAAACAAAACAATCAAAATAGTAACAGTCTTGTAGACACAGGAAACAAATGGTTGGTTTACCAGAGAAGGGAGGGTTAGAGGGCAGGTGAAATTGATGAAGGAGGTTAATAAGTACAAATTTCTTATCATAAATACATCATAGGAATATAATATACAGCATAGGATATATAAATAATATTGGTTTATCCTTTTGTCAGTTGATAGATCCTATCCAGCATGATCCTTTCAACATGATATTCCTTTGTGCTGACATGTTTTTACATCTCTTGTGCAGGAGTGGAGCTTCTTGGCCATAGGGTCCATTTTATACTTAAAGCATTTTATGCTTAATGAACTGCTTTCCAAAGTAGCTGTTCCATTTTGAATTTCCACTAGCAATGTGAATACCAGTTGCTTGATATCCACATCAACATGTGACAAAGTAAGTATTTTCATTTTGGTTATTACAATAGATATGCAGTGGTACGTCAATGTAGCTTCACTCGCTAACTGGCCATTTGTATGTCTTTTTAAATAAAATATCTATTCAAATACTTTGCCCATTATGTTGTTCTCTCATTACTGAGTTGCTATTTATTCATATATTCCAGATACAAGTCCTCTTTTGGATACATTTAAAATTATTTTGTCTCAACTTGCGGTTTGCCTTTTCAGTTCTTAATAGTGTTTTCAAATAGAAATTTTGAATTTTGACAAATTCCAACTTACGTTTTATCTTTGTTTTAATTTAGAACATTTTCCTATTTCAAAATCATAAAAATATTTGTTTTCTTCAGTAAGTTTTTATAATTTTATGTTTATGTAAATGATACATTTTGAGTTACTCTGAGGCTATGATGTAGGGCAAGTATTGAAGTTCCTATTTTCCATTTAATATCCAATTTTATCAGCACCTTCCAAAAAAAATTATTTCCCCCATTGAATTACTTATAATTTTGGTGAAAATCAGTTGGCTATCAAAGGATGAATCTCTTTCTAAACTCTTTATTTTTTTTTGATGTAAATGCTTTATGTCAATACTATGCTATATTGCTTAATGTAGACTTAGTCCTTGAACTCTGGAATGTTAAGTCCTCCAAAAAAACATGCTTTGACTATTCTAAGACTTTTGCATTTCCACAGAAATTTTATTTATTTTTATTTATTTTTATTTTTTTCCACAGAAATTTTAGAGTTAACTTTGCAATTCTTTCCAAAAGGCTCATATTATTTGATTAGGATTGCATTGATTCTAGAGATCATTTTGGAAGAATTACCATTTAATAAATATTAAGCCTTTATTTATGAATTCAGTATAGATCTCCATTTATTTAGGCTTTCTTTAATATGACATGTGTTTTATCAATTTCAGATCTGCACATACTTCCTTAAATGTGTTCCTAAGTATTTTATCATTTTTCATCTATTGTAGAATTATTTATACAATTTTCTATTTGCTTGTTGACTGTATATGGAAATACTATTAATAATGTTAACCTTTATCCAACAAGTTTGCCAAATCCACTTAGTTCTAGAGCTTTTCTGCAGATTTATAGGGATTTTCTATGTATACATTCAGTATACATAGTGTTGAGAATATAGTGTTTTTCTTCCTTTCCTTTAGTATGCCTCTTCATTTTCTCCCCTGCTTCCCTATTTTCTTTCTCCGTTTTGCACTAGGTTTGTGCCTCAGTACAATATTGAAACAACTGGGGAGAGAATATCCTTGATTCTTTCCAGCCTATGGAGAAGGCAGTAAGTCTTTCACCATTAAATATGATGTTAGCTGTAGATTTTTTATAAACACATGTAATTGGTTTTAAAATGTTTTCTTCTGTGGTCAAAAAGTATAGTTTTTATTATAAAATAATTCCTGGGGAGGGGGGGTTCCCTGGGTGGCTCAGTGGTTTGGCGCCTGCCTTTGGCCCAGGGTGCGATCCTGAAGTCCTGGGATCGAGTCCCCGTCGGGCTCCCTGCATGGGGCCTGTTTCTCCCTCTGCCTGCGTCTCTGCCTCGCTCTTTCTCTATGTCTATCGTGAATAAATAAATAAAATCTTTAAAAAATAATAATAATTCCTGGAGACATAATATACAGCGTGGTGACTATAATACTGCGTTGCATAGCTGAAAGTTGTTCAGAGACCTTAAGAATTCTCATCACAAGAAAAAATGTGCAATTATGTGTGGTATGGATGTTAACTGGATTAACTGTGGTGATCTTTTTGCAATATAGACATATGTTGTATACCTAAAACTCATGTGTTATATATGTCAGTTATAATTTTGAAAAGAAAGAAAAGATAATAAAAAGAAAAATAAATATTTCCCTTCTATTCTTAGCTTGTTGAGAGATTTTAAGGTAAATGGATGTTGCATTTTATAAAATCTTTTTTATGAATCTACTGAGATGATCTTGTATCCTTTCTTCCATTAACATATAGATTCTCAGAGGGTAACCTAAATTTCATTATTGAGATAAACCTCATTTGATCAAATTTATTTATTTAATTTTGCTGGACACAATTTGCTAAAATTGTACAAAGAATGTCACATCTAATCCATTATACATTATCAGCCTCTCATTTTCTTCTCTCATGTCATCTCTGGTTGGTTTTGGTGTTAGGATGATATTGGCCTCAGTGGAAATGTTCCCATTAGTTTTTTTAAAAGACTTTTTAATATATTAAGTGAATATATCTGGCCTTGCAGTTTTTCTTGTGTGAAGTTTTAACTGTAAATTAAATTTCTTTAACTAGTAAAGGGCTCTTTTGAGTTTCCTAGCTCTTCTTGAGTCAGTTATGGAGGTTTGTATTCATTTTATCTAAGTGCTCCAGTTAGTTGGCATAAAGTTCTTCAATATTCCTTTATTGTCCTTTAAATGAACTCTGTTGTTACATACCCCCACAACTACTGTTCAGTACTATTATCACATTGACCTTTTATCATTCTTACAAAACAAGAAAAATAACAAGCAGTTTCTTCTGGCTACCATGAAGAAATGCCATTCTTTAATTAGAATAATTAGCTAAGCATGAAGACAGAAGAAATGGCTTTTTTCTCCTAAACCACTTAGGAAGAAGAGAGAGCTCACATAATGTTAATTCTAGTTCAGTGACAACCTTCTACTTTTATTTTTCAACTTAATAATTAATACCTATTATTACATATTTATTGTTTTTATTGTTAACATTTGAGTTAATTACTATATGCTTGCCCCTTTTCTAAGTGTGTGTGTGTGTGTATATATATATATATATATATATATATATATATATTAGTATATGTATTAACATATATGTTAATATATATTAGTATATATAATCTTCACAAAAACTATTTAAGGCTGGGCAGGCCAGGTGGCTCAGTGGTTTAGTGTCACCTTCAGCCCAGGGCCAGATCCTGGAGACCCAGGATTGAGTCCCACGTCAGGCTCCCTGCATGGCGCCTGCTTCTCCCTCTGCCTGTGTCTCTGCCTCTCTCTCTGTCTGTGTCTCTCATGAATAAATAAATGAAATCTTTTTTAAAAAACTATTTAAGGTAGATACTATTATTACATCCAATTACAAATGAAGAAATTACAACACAAAGAGCTTACATAATTTTCCTATGGCTACAACAGCTAATAAATGACAAAAATATTTAAACAGTTTTTCTTAAAGATTTTACTTATTTAAGAGAGAGCAAAAGCAGGGTAGAAGGGCAGAGGAAGAGGGTGAAGTGGCCCCTCGCTGAGCAAGAAGCCCAATGCAGGGCTGGATCCCAGGACCATGACCTGAGCCAAAGACAGATACTTATTTGACTGAGCCACCCAGGCACTCTTAAACAGTTTTACTCCAAAGTTCATACTACATATCTTGTTTAATAGCTTGAATTCACTCTAAAATAAACATTTAAATTTATTATACCAAAAATACAATAGTAGCTCCAAGGTGATAGAAAGTTATAATATTGTATAACATTATAATTTGTAATATAATGCCACAAATCATATTTACAAGGAATGCAAATCCTACTTAAAATATAATGACATATAAAATACTTATCCCTCTATCATTAGCAGTTATCTGAGGAGGAATAAAGTCAAGAGTTATAGAGGAGGCTGCCATTGCCAATACAAGCAGAGATAGCAGAGAAGCTGAGAAAGAAGCAAGGATAAATCTTCAAATGTGATAAAATCAAAGATCAGAAAGCATAAGCAACATCACAGGAAGAGCAATAGGGTCCTGAAGGTCAAAACAAGCACTTATACAGTTTATATGATAAGGAAACATAAATCCTTATCCTAGGAGAAATCTGGGTACTCTCTAGCTTCTTTAGCACTTCTCAGTGGATTTTTATTGCTTTTTGAACTGTTAAAATTTAGATGGAAGTTACAGCCAGGGACACTGTGGGTGAAGGTCTGCTGTCTACTGATTAAAGCAATAATAGGAACACTACAATTAAAAGAATAATCATACTAATAATAAGTATGAATGAAAATCATAGCAATCATGCTAATGACAGAGATAATTTTAACATATGTATTTACACACATACAGATGATCGCAGAATTCTGAATTTAGAGGCAAGAGAATATGGAAATAGCTTTCCCTAATAAGGACTACTATGTACAAGGATACACATTCCAGATTTTCCCAAACAGCCCACTCCAAATTGCATAAAGAGTTTCTACAGACCTTTCAAATGCCCTGGAAATTTTAATGGGTTCAAACACAAATGAAATTTCCATACTACAGCAACTCACAGAGAAATTGGGAGGAAAAAAGTCCTATGTCAATTGTTCAGGATAAATAGAGGCTTTAGGTACATCATGAAATTCCCCAATAGATTGGGGGAAGTTCAGTGTTATGGAGACTGACTTCTATTTTTATCATTTTTTTAGGATTTTTCTCCATCTTCTTTCTCTATTCTTAACCCTCCTAGAGATCGGTTCAAAGATCAATAAACATCAACCCTAATACCTCAGAATTGCATCATTCATATATCTGTTTTTCTCCCATTGTCAAAAGGCTTTATAAAATAAAATGTAAAGAGCATTGATACAAGCATGAAGCAGGACTGATATCTTTTAAGTTCAATAAAAAGTTCAAGATGGTAACAATGAAATATTCTGTTTCCAACACAAATAATGACATCATAAAGCAAACAAGAATGTGTATTTGAGTAAAAATGTACTTGAAAGATAATATCTTGAAATGCATTTCAAGAAATTAGTTTTCAAAAGTTTATAATCGGATTTCAGTTTGGCAATAGTTGACAAAGCAGTTTTGAAAATAATTTCAGAAGAGCCCCTAAAGCAGTTCCAAATGGCAATACTGATCTAAGTAAGGGAAATTTTGTTAAGACCCAAGAACACTGAGTTTCTTTTTAGACCTTCAAATTCTGGGAAGCACTAGAATGATAATTATTTACAATCTCCTTTTAACTTATAAGGAATTATTTTTACCAAAAATTTTAATTTAAAAATTTGGATATGAACCCAAATCATCAATCTAAAATGTTTAAGAAAGAAAAAACATTGTGTTCCTAATCTATAGAGTTGATATGTTCCATAAACAATTCTGGAAGGAGGCTGTGGTGAGAGCATAAATTGGTATAGATCGCTTTGCTCTCACAGCAACACAATATTTTCTGCTGAATGAGAAAAACTTTAAAGGCATAAATCAAGATAAAGCAATCATCTGACAAAGAATTACAAAAAAGGTCCCCTACCTTCTCTTAGTGAATACTACGACACATTGATTTTCTACTGAAGATAAAAGACAAAATCATGTGTCATCAATATAAGCAAGCACAACTATTTGGTTCAATATGTTATACTTAAAAAAAACGCAGAGAAAAGGGAAATCTGAAACATTTCACATGATTAAAACAAGTTTAGATCAGCAGAGGAAAAACACATTTAAAAGAAATTTCTCAGAGTTTATTCCTAGAGAATGAACAATATATTGGAGGAGAAGAAATTGTCGCTTTTGTTTGTCTGGCCAGATACAGAGATACTGTCCCAATAAGAAGATTCATATCCAGTGTGCTATTTGAATGTGTAATTTTTTTTTTGCAAAATTATTCATCCCTAATAATCTAATGTACTTTACTTCATATGGTAGCTTCACACAAGCACAGTCAAATACTTCCTTGTAAAAAGGAGGCCAGGAGGGCAACTGATAGCATATTTAGAAATTTTGCATAAATGCCAAATGGCATGTAAATTCCACGACTGATGACTTCAACCCCACTCAGAGGCCCTCGGCTAGACAGTCCTGCTGTGGCAAAATCTGCATAATCAAATATGGCAACCTCCAAACTAGGTCAGTGTTTTCTCATTCCATTCTACTAAATCTAGCCAGAAAGTACAGAAAAGGATTTGGAAGTACTTATGATAGGGCCCAAATAATTTATATACATGTAATACCAGGGACAAAAAGTAACAAACAAAAATAGTTACATGAAGTTTTAAAATAGGGCATAGACTGAGACCAGATAAGAAACACACTAGAAGTAAAGCATTCATTTATACTTAATATTTTCCTCACCCCTTTCTTTCACCAATCAATTGGCAATGTAAAAAAATCCAGCCCAACAAATCTTATTTTTCTGTCCCTCTTTCTTTCAATATAGATTATATAAATATTTGGATCTCACCATATGATATACTGATTTTTATGATTTCCCAATGCTTAATGACCTACAATTATATATTATTAATAATATATATAAATTATATATAATTAATAATATATATAAATATATCCAATGTTTAATGACCCACAATATCCTACTGTAATTGTGGAGGATCAAAAATATTAGATGCCGGTAAGTATAACAGAAGTCGTAACAAATACAGTAGGATTTATATAATGGATTTACTAGGAAATAAAGGAAATAAAGTGTTTAGTCTACACATTCTTTTAAAACCTCTACCTAAACTTTTCTTCTGTCCTTTCTTAATTTGTTCTTCACACTGGAAACCAATCTCATTAATTTGCAGCAGGAATTGATGAAGACGTGACATAATAAGCTGTAATTATATTTGAATTCAGTTCAAGAAGATAGCCTATGAGAAACTAAAGATTGTGAACAAGATTTAGTATGCTGTTCTGTAAGCAGCAAATCTGAGTGTTGCTTACACAGGCTTTGAGCCAGCAGACTCCATCCAAAACATTTTGATGCAAATTTTAGCAAATGGTACACACTTGGAAGAAAAATGTTATATGAGGCTGCATATATAATTTATACTTTTAGCATTTCTGTATACAATTTCACAGAAAGTGGAATCAACTTAACATTATTAAAGTATGACCCTGTTTTATTTACAGCAGAACTTCAGAAACATTTATTCCTAGAAGTGCTGAAAAGTGATGCATCATCTAAAATTTAAAGGCATATTCCACAAATGAAAAAAATTACAATTATGATTTTCTTTTCATTTTTCACCTCCAAATCTCGCTGGGAAAAACCTATTTTTCTTTATTGTTGAAGGATGTTATCAGAACCCAGCAAAATCCTGCCAGATTTAGTCAGAGAGTTCCATAGTGTTAAAAGGCCTTGCTGGAGAATTCTTTCTTTGAAATTCAATGACCCCTTCCCAGGCCAACCTCTTAAATATAACTTCAAGAAGAGAGGTCAGGGATGCCTAGATGGCTCAGCAGTTAAGCTCTGCTTTTGGCTTAGGGTGTGATCCTGGAGTTAAGGATACAGTCCCACATTGGACTCCCTGAGGGGAGCCTGCTTCTCCCTCTACCTATGTTTCTGCCTCTCTGTGTCTCTCTCATGAATAAAAAAATAATATATTTAAAAAGAGAGAGTGGGGGGGGGAGATCATATTAGGAAGAGGTGAGTTGAGGATACTAAGTCCTGGTTTCTGTAGTGCCAAAGAACAAATAAACTAAATTAAAGTGGGTTTTTGTAATACTTATCAGGGACCACCACGGATAATGAATCCATGTCAAGAAACTCAATCCTCCGAGAGAAGCAAAGAAAGTGACAGATTTGAATTCTGTATAAGAAAACATTTTCTGTTGGCATGTCCTCAGGTAAGATAGGAAACATCACAAACCAATAAATTCTTAACACCAAAGGTACCAGGGTACATCTGGGTCAAATATATGGGAAGGAAATGTTTGAACTAATTTTACTGTAACATAATTCAAAATATCTTATGATTCTGATATAGCATTCCTAGCGCACAAATAATAAAGGCAGCTGAGAACACCAGATAATAGCTACTTGTGTGAGATATTTTTTTTACTATGTACTTAGACCCTCATTTAAGTGTTAGTAAAAATGAGATACACAGGTGAGGCCAGACACATAATAAAAAATCTCACTCTGTTCCCTTTGTTAGATATAGGTCTTTCAGAAGGTCAGTACTATGCTCACTATTATATGAGTTCAAACATCTTTAAAAGTTATAATTGGACATTTTCTTCAAAACAGTTGTGATAAAAGCATCCTTTCTTTCTTATTCCCATTCAATAGCCTCTACAGTTAAGCATGGCTCAAGTATCTTTCCTTTTTGACGTGTGAGTATCCCCTAACACATAGGGTGCTCTATAACAAGTTGTTTAGCTATCTTGATTTTTCATGGAAAATTCATGCAATATAGACTCAAGAGAAAAAGAGGTATCTCCTCTCCAAAAACCATTCTGGGAAAATTAAGTAACAGTAAGTCCTAAGAAACTCTAAATAGCTTCTAAAAAATCGAATCAAGTATTACTGGACACCTTTGATAAAACTGGCTTAGGAAAAAGCAATGAGAACCCTTCAAAGAAAAAAAAATTAACTGGGCTTTAAAATGTAAAGACTGTGAACCCAAGAGCAATCTAGATTAACAAGTATAGCAATGTATATTGGACCCTAAGATTCAGTGATAAAGTTTGGTCATATTCTTCTAGTAACAATATTCTGAAATACATAAAACATCTGCTTGTCACACCTGAAAGTATCCACAATATTAGTATGTAGGATCACAGATTTACTATCTCATTCTCAGATCCACACTTCTAAAAGTACACCGTTTGAAACACAAAATATTGAAGAATATCTCTTGGAAAAAGAAACATTATACTGATATACCCTACATGTCCATATACAAACATTCTGCAGAGAAATAATATAATTTCATTCAGACCAGTGTAATAGTTAATAATTGAATATAGTGTATTATTAGTATAGTACATTATATAATTAGTATAAATGACCAGTGCTACAACAACCAAACATATTCCAAAAGTAACTGAGATGTCTTGAAGTAAATGCTATTACACTCCTTCATAAAGCTGTTGTTATACCATAATTTTCTCTGCATCATGAAAATCTGAAAATGCCCTCTAAAATATGTCTAGAGAAACTGTGGGAAACAGAAGTATAACTTCATAAGACTTACATATTTGAAAATTAGCCTTTTGGAATAAATATTCTCCATGGCACATAAATAAACAGATTTTTCAGACCATAAGGGTAGTAATTGGAACAGCCAAAATTATTACATTACACAATTGTTGTCTTATTGGAAAAATGGTTTACTCAAGGAATCACTGGAATTATTCATCTTTGAATTGTTACATATTGAATTTGAAGATCAAATATGTAAGATAATATATTTTTCAGTGTACTATCTCTTAGTATTTATGCTTATTTTAATATGCAATTATGTTTAGCTATTTGGATAATGTTGATTGAGGGTATTACAGTGTCTAGATTATTGAGTTGGAATGTGAAACCCTGAGTCTAATCTTTCTTTTTAAATATCTAAAAGAGGGGCACCTGGGTGACTCAGTGGTTGAGCATCTGCCTTTGGCTCAGGATGTGATCCTGGGGTCCTGGGATCAAGTCCCACATTGGGCTCCCTGCAGGGAGCTTGTTTCTCCCTCTGCCTATGTCTCTGCCTCTCTCTCTCTCTCTCTCTCTCTCTGTGTCTCATGAATAAATAAAATCTTTATAAATAACTAAATACATACATACATATCTATAAAGACATTAAAGAATAAAGATTTTCTTGATCTTCATTTTATCACCTGTAGAACAAAAGGGTTGTACTAAATAATCTCTTTCTGCCTGTAAATTTCTATGACTGAGCTTCCACCTGGAAGACAAAGTCTGTCTTCTATACCAATTAATGATGGAAATGAATACAATCATGCCTTATGATATTAACCTCAAATATTAATGTCAACTGTTCTGAGGGACTTCAGCACATGTGTCACAGGAATTCTGAGGTATTAGAAATAAAAGTAAGAAACATAACAATTTTTACACTTCTGAAAAAGATTTAAATAATTTATATGCACACAGTAGTCCGTACTGAAGAAAAGAGGAAGGCATAATCTTGGCATAGTCAATGTCTAACCAGAACTTTTACTACTTCAAAGTAAATCTAAAGTGATACTCATCATTGGCAGCCCCTGGTGGCTCAGCAGATTAGTGCCACCTTCAGTCTGGGGTGTGATCCTGGAAACCTGGGATGGAGTCTCACATCAGACTCCCTGCATGGAGCCTGCTTCTCCCTCTGCCTGTGTCTCTGCCTCTCAATCTGTGCCTCTCATGAATAAATAAATAAAATATTTAAAAAAATAAAGTTATACTCATCTAACTATCATAGCACGAGTGCTTTTCAGGTGAAACATAGCTTGATCTTATATTTAAAATGTACATAATAACAACAATCCAAAACATAGGAAATAATTAGATTGATTACTGAAAATGAAATAAAAATTCCAAATTATGAAAGCCTCTTGCATGTGTAAACCAACCAATATTTAAATGACTCTGACATAATAGCTCCATATTTTCAAATCACTAAGAAACTATCATGAATATATACCAAAGGAACCAAAATTAAGTACAAAGGACTGAAAACGATTCAGGCTCTCCACTTACTAAATATGACTTCAGTCATGCAGCCAAAGAGTTATTCAACATTTACTACCCACTACCCCTATCTCATGCACTGTGCTATATGCTAGGGCAACAGAGACATGGTTCTTGCTTTGATTTCATAGGCAAGTGAACAGATACACATGAAAATTGTATGATACAATGGTGTCTACAAAGAGAACAGGAGAATGAATGGCCAGTTCCATGGAGGCATATGGAGCTATTGGGAAAATTTTCATAAAACAGTGAAACAAACTGAAGTAAAAGCTAATATGAATCTGAAAAAGATGAGTGGTTAGATCCCAAGTATGTTTGCAGAAATAAAGATGCAGGACAAAGGAGTCTTCCCAAGCATGGGAAGAGAATGATGTCAGTACACTCCTAGCAACTTTTGACACTCACGAAGCAGACATAGACTCAGGCATTGGAGAGAAGAAATAAAGGAAGATACATAGGAAAATATATATAACACCCTATAAGACAAAATCTACCATATCTATCATCCAGATGCTAATTATTACAAGGCATTTTTAAAAGCAGGAAAATATGACCCATAATAAGAAGAAAAATTATTCATTCAAAACCTACTCAGAATAGGAACAGATGCAAAAACATCAATCAAGGACATTAAAATAATTATTTTCCCCAACTTAACTGAGGTATAATTGACAAAAATTATATAGATTTAGGGGTTACATCATCATGACTTAACACATTGTGAAAAGATTAGAACATCTATCACCTCACACAGTTACCATGTGTGTGTCTGTGTATGAACATACATATGATCTAATCTCTTAAAAAAGTCAATTATAACACATTATTACAGTCTCCATGCTGTATATTAGATCCCCAGAAGTTACTCATCACTGGAAGTCTAAACCCTTTGTCAATATTTCCCCATTTTTCCCACTACCCAGCCCCTGGAAACCACCAATCTACTCTGTGTTTTGTGAGTTCATATTTTCAGATTACACACATAAGTGATATATAGTATTTGTCTTGCTGGCTGACTTAATTCACATAGTATAATGTCCTCCAGGTTCACTCATGTTGCAAATAACAGGATATATTTCCTTTTTTAAGACTGAGTAAAATTTATTGTGTACATATACAGCATATTTTATTAATCAACAGATACATAAGTTATTTCCATACTCTGCCTATCATGAATGATATGGCAATGAACATGAGAATAAGAACATATTTTCAAGATATTGATTTAATTTCCATTGGATATATACCCCAAAGTGAAACTGCTGGATCAGATGGTGGTTCTATTTTTTTCTTTTAGTAATCTTTACTAAAACTTTAGTAATTGCTTTCCATAATGGCTGCAGAAATCTACAATCCTACCAATAGTGTACTAGGGTTCCCTTTTCTCCATACCCAACACTTGTTAATTTTTAATGTTTTAATAATAGCCATCCTAATAGGTATCAGATCATATCTCATTGTGGTTTTGAAATTTATTTCCTGATGATGACTGATATTGGACAACTCTTCATGATCCTGTTGACCATGTAATATGCCTTCTTTAAGAAAAATGTCTATTTAGATGGTCCTCTGTCCATTTTTACTTAGCTTATTGATTTAATTGCTATTCACGTCTATGAGTTAATATATTTTCAATATTAATCTCTTATCAGATATGTGGTTTGCAAATATTTTCTCCCTTACTGTAAGCTACCTTTTCATTTTGTTCACTGTTTCCTTTGCCATGCAAAAGAATCATAGTTTGATGTAGCTCCACTTGTTTATCTCTGCTTTGATAAAAAAAAAAATCATTGCCTAAATCATTGTCAAGGAGCTTTTTCTCTATATGATAGAAATTTCATGGTTTCGACGGGATGAGCACTGGGTGTTATTCTATATGTTGGCAAATTGAACACCAATAAAAAATTAAAAAATAATAAATTAATTAATTAAAAAAAGAAATTTCATGGTTTCAGGTCTACATACAAGTCTTTCATCCATTTCAAGTTAATTTTTTGTAAGTTGGTGTAAGGGTCCAATTTCATTCTTTCACACGTGAATATTCAGTTTTCCCAATATATTTTATTAAAGGGCCTCTCCTTTACCTATTATGTATCTCTGGTACCCATGAAAAAGATTAGTTGACCATTTATGTTTAGGTTCATTTCTGGGATCTCTATTCTGTTCCACTGCACTTTTTGTTTTTACATCAGAACTATAATGTTTTGAATATATGAATTCTGTACTATAGTTTAGAAATCAGGAACAGTGATACCTCTAACTTTGTCCTTCTTTTTCAAGATTGCTTTGACTATGTGGAGTCTTTATTGGTTCCACACAAATTTTAGGAGTTTTCTATTTCAATGAAGTGTCAACAAATGTCTACAGGAATTACATTGAATCTATATGGACATTTTAAAAATATGAATGCTTCGAACTCATGAAAACAGTATATGTTTTGATTTACTAATCATTTATTTTTTCATCAATGTCTTACAGTCCTCAATGTGCAAATGTTTCACTTCTTTGGTTAAATTTATTCCAAAGTATGTTATTCTTTTTGATGCTACTGTAAATAAATTTTCTTTACCTCATTTTCAGGTTATTCATTGTCTGCCTAGAAAAGCAACTGATTGTTGTTTATTGGCTTATATCATGCAAATGTACTGAATTCATTTACTAGTTCTAAAGGTTTTTGGTGGAATATTTAGAGTTTTCCCTATCTAAGAACATGCCATTTACAAACACAATTTTATTCTTCCTTTCTGACTTGGATGTATTTTATTTCTTTTTCTTGTCTAATTGCTCTGGCTAGGACTTCTGGTAATAACTCGAATAGAATTGATTAAAGTGTGCCTTTCATTGTATTCTTTCTGATATTAGAAGAAAAGCTTTCAGCTCTTGCCTTTATGTTATCTGTGGGTTTGCCATATATGGCCTTTTTATGTTGAAGCACATTTGTGTATCTACTAGAGGTTTTTCCTTGTAGTTACGATGAGACTTAATAAACTGTCTTACAGTTATAACAATCTATTTTAAGCTGATCACTTCCATTGCATTTTAAAACTCTATAAATAGGGATCCCTGGGTGGCGCAGTGGTTTAGCGCCTGCCTTTAGCCCAGGGCGTGATCCTGGAGACCCGGAATCGAATCCCACGTCGGGCTCCCTGCATGGAGCCTGCTTCTCCCTCTGCCTGTGTCTCTGCCTCTCTCTGTCTCTGTGACTATCATAAATAAATTAAAAAATTTTAAAAATTAAAAATAAATAAATAAATAAATAAAAATAAAACTCTACAAATACTGCTACCTTCCCTTCAGACTTTGTGCTATTGATATTTTAAAATCACGTATAAATTGTATCGTCTAATATTATGTATTCAATAACAAGTTATTATAGCCATAGTTATTTTTAATACATTTTTATTCTTTTTTACCAGAGTTATACTGGATATGTGCACCAGTATAGTATTAGAACATTCTGAATTTGAATAAATTTACTTTTACCATTAAATTTTATACTTTCACATGTATTTATATTGTTATTTAGCATCCTTCTGTTTCAACTTAAAAGAGCCTCCATTAGCATTTATTGGAAGGCATGTCTACTGGTGATGAAACTCCTTCTGCTTTTGTTTATCTATGAATGTCTTTATCTCTATCACATTTATAGAACTGCTTTACCAGGTATAGTATTCATTGTTGGCATTTCTTTCTTTTCCTTTGAATATATCATCTCATTCTCACCTGACCTGTAAAGTTTCTTTTGAGAATATCACTGATAGCCATATGGTAAGAGTTCCCTTGTATGTCACAAGTCACTTTTCTCTTATTGCTTTCAAAATTTTTGTTTGATTTTTGACAACTTGAATATAATTGTTCTCAGAGTAATCTTCATTGAGATAATCTCACTTGGGAATCCCAAGCTTCATATATGATTAGCCAAATCTCTCGCTGGATATGACAAGTATTCTGTCATAATTTCTTTTAAATAAGCTTTCTGCTCATTTCTCAGTTCTCTTTCTGGGATACCCATAATGCATAAATTTATTCCCTAGTTGATTTCCCACAGTTCCCATATGCCTCCTTCATTCTTTTTTTCTTTCTCTTCCTCTTACTGGCTAACTTCAAATACTTGTGTTTAAATTCCCTGACTCTTCTGTATGATCAAGTCTACTGTTGAAATTCTCTAATAAAGTTTTCAGTTGTGTCACTATTCTTCATCCCCAGAACTTGACTTTTATAATTTATATTTCTTTACTAAACTTCTAATTTTGTTCATGCATTGTTTTCTTAATTTCATTTTTTTTTTTAATTTTTATTTATTTATGATAGTCACACACAGAGAGAGAGAGGCAGAGACACAGGCAGAGGGAGAAGCAGGCTCCATGCACCGGGAGCCCGACGTGGGATTCGATCCCGGGTCTCCAGGATCGCGCCCTGGGCCAAAGGCAGGCGCTAAACCGCTGTGCCACCCAGGGATCCCAAATTTCAGAATTGTTTTCTTAATTTCATTTAATTGTATATCTGTGCTCACTTTAATGTCAGTGACCTTCTTTAAGATAATTACTTTGAATTTTTTGTTGGAAAATTTGCAAATCTCTTTCTTGGGTATCAGTTACTGGAGGTTTATTAATTTGTTTTGGTAGCACCACGTTTGCTTGAATCTTCATTATCCATGTGGCCTTGCTTTTCTGTCTGTGAAAATGAAAGACTAAATACTCTCCTAATTTTTATGGACTGGGTTCAGTAGGAAAAGAACTTCTTCCATCAGGTACCCAGGCCCACAATATCACAGGTGGCCAGAATTGGAACCAGGTCATAGAGCTGCTCCTGAATCCTCAGGGGGTTTTACAGCTTTCAGGCCTGTTGCCAGTGGCTTAGGTTGACAGAGATCTTGTCTGGTCTCTGATTGGAAAAAATAAAAAAAACTGCCTTATGGTCTGTATTTGGGCATGCAAATGGCAGGCCTGTTACCAGGTATGCAGACAAATGTGGTTCCTATGTGGTCTTAAGCAAGCTCCTGCCAGATCACTGGGAAGGTTCCTGAGTGGAAAGGACCATCCCCTGAGGATGGCTGTGAGAAGCTGGAACTGGGTTATAGGGATGCTTCAAGATCTGCAGTCAGACCAAAGTTTGAAGGTCTGCCTCCAGAAGAACAGATGGACATATCTCCTGGTGGATTCCTGAGTAGGTAGGATCACTCCTGTACCATGAATGAGAGGGAATGGATCAGTTATAGTGATGATTTAGGATTGTTGTTAGATTGGTGGGGGACAACCTCTTGGAGGCATGGATGTAACTTCTGGAAGCTGAATGAGCAGGCAGGATGACTCCCAGCCTATGGCTGGATCCCAAAGCTCCCTCAAAGTCATCTTGTCTATGGATGATTACCAAATTCTTTTTGAGAATACAAGCAGGGGATCTTCTTTAGTGCTACCTTGTTTCCATCACTTCAATCATCTAAAACAGTTACTAAAACTATTCTATATATTCTAAAATAGAGACATGGAAAATAAAGGCCCAAATCAAAATTTAGATATAAAATTGACAATGTAGGAGATGAAAATATACACTGGAAATGATTATATAGCTTAGGCATTGAAGATATAAAAGTAGATACTATTCAAAATAAAACACAGAAAGAAAAGAAAATTAGAAAAAAGTTAAAGCAATAATATGCTCTGGAACAACAACTTTAAACAGCTTAATTTACATGTAATCAAAGTTTACAAAGGAAAGGAGAAAGAGGAAAAGAAAGCTTTGAGGATCTAAGTTAGTAATAAATTGGATTTCATCAAAATTAAAAAGCCTCCACTCTTTGAAGTATCTATTAAAAGAATTAAAACACAAGCTGAGAGAAAATATTTGTAATTAACATATCTGAGAAAAAGCTTGCATCCAGAAAATCTAAAAAAGCTCAAAACTCAATAAGAAAACAAAAATCCAATTTAAAAATTGGGCAAAAGATTTAAACAGACACTTCAAGTTTTGCTCCATTTGGCAAGCAAGCATAGAAAACATGTCCAACATAATTAATGCTAAGGGCAATGCAAATTAACACCACAAAAAGATACCATTACAGACTTCTAATAACTAACATTAAGAAGACTGATAATAACAAGTACTGGCTAAGATGTGGAGGAACTGGAACTAATATTTTCTGCTGATGGGAATAAAAATGGCTCAGTATTAAAAACAGTTTAAGAGTCTCTTAAAATGTTAAACATATTTCTAGCATGTTATCCAGCCATTCCATTCCTGGGTATTTACCAACATAAATAAAAGCAGATGTTTATATAAACATTTACATGCAAATATTTATAGTGGATTTACTTATAATACCCTGAACTACAAGCAACCCAAATATTGATCAATAATGGAGTAAACTGCGTTACATCCTTATAATAGAATACTATCTGGAAAGAGATACAAATGAATTACAGATACATTCCATAACATAAAAGAATCTTCTGAATGCAATAAGTCAGAAAAAAATACATACTGTACAATTTACATAAAAATTTGGAAAATATAAATTAATGTATACTGAGAGAAACCATGTCAGTAGTTGTGAAGGGATGGGAATGAGGGCCAAATGTATTAGAAAGCAACATGAAGAAGCTTTTAGAGGTGAAGCATATTTATCTATTAATTATCTTAATTGTGATAGTTTCAAAACTTTGAATATGTGTAGTTTATTAAATGTCAAATATACCTCAATAAAGATCATAATAAAGATCAGTTAGAAGCTTCATGTAAAGTCTTATATGTGAATGACCAGCTGAGCCTTTACTGACCATGCCACACATATAGCAGTGCTCAATTATTTCAAATGACATTGACAAGTAAAACAGTGCCTATACCTGCATGTGCAATCTAGTTCTATCCTATGTATTTCACTTTAAATGAATGATCCTGAATGGAAAACCCAGAAACTAAACAGTATGATGAGAAAAGGACTTAAAATTAAAGGTAGGTTAAAAGATCTCTTGGACAACAAATATTCACATTACAGGGGTCCCAGAAGAGGAAGAGAAAAAAAAAAAGTGTAGAAAGCTTATTTGAAGAAATAACTAAAAACCTTCCTAACTTTGGGAAGCAAATGGACATCCAAGTCCAAAAAGCAGAATTCCAAGTGAGATGATCTCAAGGAGGTCCACATCACCACATATATTCATTAAAATGTCAGAGGTTAAAGATGAGAGAATCCATTGCTGACCTAAGGAAGTAGGTAGAGTAGGAGGATTCCAAGCTCAATTCATCTCGTGGACACACCGATATAACACTTATATCAGAGAAAATAAATGAGAAAATGACACAAAGACTGACTGAACAGACTCCACAGCTAAATGTAGAGAAGAGGCCACATGGAAAAAAGTAGGAAGGGTGGAAATGCGGCCAGGAGCCAAACTGACCAGTGAGATTGTCTGCAAAATGAGAGACACTAGAACACAGCAGGGGAGAAGAGCAGACCCCACATCAGGCACCTGAGGCATGGGGTACCCATCTGGGAAGACAGATCCCCATAAAATTTAGCTTGGAACTTCAGAGGGGCCTAACTTTGTGAGTTCTTACAGTAAGTGTGGCTTAACAGCTGGAATTTTAAAAGTTAGCAAATTCAGATCTAGGAGAGCCAAAGTTCACAATGAAGCTGAGTCTCTTCCATTAAAGAGACAGCACAACAAACAGTCCCACTGAAATACAGCATAGAAGTAGTTTGAAAAACACCTGGGGTATACAAGAGGGAGATTTATTTACTAATCTCGGAGCACATGCTAAAAGGGCAAGGATCTTTGGAATATTAGTCCAAGAAGAAAAGAGTGGATGGGAACCATTTCCTTCCCCCAGCTTCGACAGATGGACACCTGGAGGACCCAGCACACAGCACAAACGCTCTCCATCTAGCTTCCTAAGAGCTCAATCAACCTCCCTGACTTTCTGCATATTCACCCTCCATTCTGGACTGACCTCTGCATGAGTTCCCCACTGGGCTATAGGTCCCCTATGGTAGCTGACTTGCATGGCCCTTGCTGGTACCTTGTGCTTTTGACCCCCATTGTCTAGACATGAGCCTTCCAAAATGCCTTTTGCAGGAGACCACCCAAAATGTTGCTACAAGCCTGGTAGGATGCAAGCAAACCCAATAGGGGTTATTACCACTTCAAAGTGACTTCTGCCCCATGAAGAGGCAAAGATAATGATAAACACACGTGACTAACTGTAGCAGTGCGCTGTGGGCAGACATCTGGTCTGATTATAGGCCACACCCACCAATGAAAGCTTCTGAGAACACACAGGAAGAGTGCCCTGCAGTTTGGTGCTAATGCAGCTCTGGTAAACACTGGGTCTGACTCAATTCAAGCCCCAGGTGGTCCCAAACTGGCTCACTAAAAACAAAAGGAACAAACCCTGATCACAACAGGAAAAAAAGAGCCATAGCAGATGACTGGGCTGAAGGTAAACATGGCCCAGCCACAACACTAGGGACCACAGTGCACATAAGAAAAACCTCTGAAGTGCCATGTTTGATTCAACGGGAAATTCCACTGCACTACAAGACCTCCTCTTCATAAAGCTCCTACTTTCAAGAGCAGGAGACAGCTGGATTTCCCTACATATAAAAACAGACACAGAGAGTTAGAAAAAGTGAGGGGACAGAGGAGTATGTCCCAAATGAAAGAACAGAACAAAATCACAGCCAGGGAGCTAAATGGAGCACAGATAAGCAATATGCCTGATAAAGAATTTAAAGTAATAAATTAGGGATCCCTGGGTGGCGCAGCGGTTTGGCGCCTGCCTTTGGCTCAGGGCGCGATCCTGGAGACCCGGGATCGAATCCCACATCGGGCTCCCGGTGCATGGAGCCTGCTTCTCCCTCTGCCTGTGTCTCTGCCTCTCTCTCTCTCTGTGACTATCATGAATAAATAAATAAAATCTTTAAAAAAAATAAAATAAAATAAAGTAATAAATTATACTTTAATAAAAATACTCACTGGACTTGAGAAAGGAGGGGAGAATTTCAGGTAGATCTTCAACAGAGGTGGATAATATAAAAAAGGCCTAGTCAAAAATAAAGAACTCAGTAACTGCAATTTAAAATGCAATAGAGGGAATAAATAGACTAGAGGAAGCAGAATAACTGATCAACAACCTGAAGGACAGAGTAATGGAAAACAAGTTGAACAGATGAGAGAACAAAAGAATCAGAAATAAAAATAGATTAAGGGAACTCAGTAACACCATCAAGCATAATAATTTTAATGTTATAGAAGTCCCAGAAGAAGAGAGAACAAAGGGATCAGAAAATGTATTTGAAGAAATAATGGCTAAAAACTTCCCTGATACAGGGAAAGAAACAGAGATCCAGATTGAGGAGGCACAAGAGTCCCCACCAAAATCAACACAAGGAGGTCCACAGAAAGACATACAGTAATAAAAATGCCAAAAAAAAAAAAAAAAAGTGATGGAGAATTTTAAAAGCAGTAAAAGGAAAAGAAATTGCCTGCAAGGGAAATCTCCTGAGGCTATCACCTGTTTTTTTCAGCAGAAACTTTTCAGGACAGAAGAGAGTAGCATGATATATTCAAAATGCTGGAAGAAAAAACCTGCAACCAAGAATACTCTATATAGCAAGGCTGTCATGCCAAATAGAAGGAAAGATAAAAGTTCCCAGATAATCAAAAATGAAAGGACTTATTAATAAAAAGATGTAACTTATGAGAGTATATACCTAAAATGTGGAGAAAAAAGTAAAAATTTAGTGCTTTTAGAATGGCCCAAACTTAAGTGACCATCAACTTAATATAGACTCTGTATGAATAAGATGTATATAAATGTAATGATAACCACAAATCAAACAGTGGTAATAGATATGCAAACAATAAAGAGAAACAAATCCAAGTATATTACTAAGGAGAGCAAGCAAACCCTGAGAGAAAAGAGCAAGAGCAGAAAGGAATCGAGAACACAAAACAACCATAAAACAAGTAAAAAAAATTGCAAATAAATACAAACCTATAAATAATTATTTGAATGTAAATGGACTAAATGTTCCAGTCAGAATAGATAAAAAAGCAAAACCAATCTATATTCTGCTTTTAAGAGACTCATTTCAGACCCAAAGAAACATGCTGACTCAAAGTAAAGAGATGGAAGAGCATTTATCATGCAATGGAATTGGAAAGAACGCTGGTGAAGCAATACTTGTATCGGACAAAACAGACTTTAAAACAAAGACTATAACCGGAGACAAAGAAGGACACTATATCATAATAAAGGAGACAATCCAACAAGAAGATATAGCAATTGTGAATATAATTCACCCACCCACCATGCACCCACCATGAGAGAACCCAAATACATAAAGCATAATAAGAAACATAAAGGAAGTAATCAAGAATAATATAATAATAATAGTCAGGGACTTTGACAACCAACTTACATCAATGGGTAGATCATCTAAACAGAAAATCAATAAGGAAACACTGGCTTTAAATGACACATGGACAAGACATATCTAACAGATACACTCAGAATATATAAACAGTGGAATATACATTCTTTTGAAGTGCAAATGGAACATTTTGCAGAATAGATAAAATATTAGGCCACAAAACAAGTATCAACAAATTCAAAAAGACTGAAGTCATACCATGGATCTTTTCTGACTGCAATGCTATAAAACTAGAAATCAGCAGCAAGATAAAATCTGGAGAATAAACGAATACATGGAAGTTAAATGACATGCTATTAAACAAAGGGTCCACCAATAAATCAAAGAAAAAAATTTAAAAAATACACAGAGACAAATTAAATGAAAACACAATGATCCAAAATCTTTCAGATGCAGCAAAAACAGTTCTAACATGGAAGTTTATAGCAATAATCTCAAATAAACAACCTACCTTTATACCTAAAGCAGCTGGAAAAAAACAAAACCAGTTGAATGATTGAATCAAAGAAACTATAAAGATTAGAACAAAAATAAATGAAATAGAAATAACAATAAAAATTAAACCAATGAAATCAGGAGCTGGTTCTTTGAAAAGATCAACAAAATTCACATTTAGCCAGACTCACCAAAAAGAAGAGAAAAAAAAAGAGGACTCAAGAAATGAAAGAGGAGAAGTAACAACTGACATAGAAATACAAAGGATTATAACAGCATATTATAAAAATAATTATAGGCCAACAAAATGGACAACATAGAAAACATGGATAAATTTCTAGAAATATAACCTCCCAAAACTGATCAGGAAGAAATAGTAAATTTGAAGAGACCAGGTAACAGCAATAAAATTGAATCAGTAATCAAAAAACTCCCAACAAACAAAAGCCTAGGACCACAAAGCTTCACTGGTAAATTCCACCAAACAGTTAAAGTAGGGATCCCTGGGTGGCGCAGCGGTTTAGCGCCTGCCTTCAGCCCAGGGCGCGATCCTGGAGACCCAGAATCGAATCCCACGTTGGGCTCCCGGGGCATGGAGCCTGCTTCTCCCTCTGCCTGTGTCTCTGCCTCTCTCTCTCTCTCTCTGTGTGTGACTATCATAAATAAATAAAAATTAAAAAAAAAAAAAAACAGTTAAAGTAGAGTTAAAACCTTTACTTCTCATATTATTCCAAAAAGTAAAAGAGGAAGGAAAGCTTCCAAATTCATTCTAAGAAGCCAAACCAGATAAAGATAAAACAAAAAAAGAGAACTACAGGCTGGTTATCGCTGATCAACACACATGAAAAAATTGTAAACTATGTTAACCAAATCCAACAATACATTAAACAAATCACGCCCCACAATTAAGTGGAATTTATTCCTGGAACCTGAGTGTGTTTTAATATACACATCAATCAACATGAACCATCACATCAAAAAGAGAAAGGCTACAAATCATATGACCATTTCAATAGATGCAGAAAAAACACTTCACAAATTTCAACATCCATTCATGATAGAAAACCCCAACCAACTAGGTTCAGAGGCAATATACCTCAGCATAATAAAGGACATATATGAAAAACTCATGGCTAATCATCCTCAATGAGGGAGTTTTTCCTCTAGGATCAGGCACAAGACAAGGATGTCCACTCTCAGTTTTATTCAACATAGTATGGAGAGTCCTAGCCACAGCAATCAGATAAGAAAAAGAAATAAAAGGTATACAAACTGGTAAGGAAGAAATAAAATTTTCCTTATTTGCAGTAATACTATATATAAAAACCTTTAAACTCCACCAAAAATATACTCTAACTCATCAATGAATTCAGTAAGTCTACAAGACACAAATATACAGAAATCTATTCCATTTCTATACATTAATAATGAAACAGCAGAAAGAGAAACTAAGAGAATAGTCCCATATACAATTGTACCAAAAGTAATAAAATACCTAGGAATAAATTTAACCAAGGAGGGAAAAGACATGTACTCTAAAAACTATACAGCAATGATAAAAGCAATTGAAGATGACACCAACAAAAATAGAAAGAATTTCTTTGCTTGTGGATAAGAAAAAATAATATCATTAAAATACTGATACTACTGAAAGCAATCTACAGATTTAAAATATAATATTAAAATGCCAATGGCAGTTTTCACCAAACAAGAACAAAGCATAAGAAAATTATGAAAAAAGTTATAAAATATGATGACATATACATAAAATGTGGATGAGGGAGTAAAGAGGAAAAGAACAGAAAAAGTAAAAGAAAGTTTTAGGAATGTGTTTTTGTTTTCTAGAACATGTTTGAACCTTAATGACCATCAAATTAACATAGACTGTTATTTACTTAGAATATTACATATGAACCTCATGGTAACCACAAACCCTAAATCTATAATAGATAAAAAGTATAGAGAAAGTCAAGCATAACAATATAGAAATTCATAAATCACAAGAAAATAAAACAAGAGAAGAAGAAATGTAGAAAGAAGAACTACAAAAACAAACAGAAACCAAGTACCAAAATGGCAATTATTACATACATATTAATAATTACTTTAAATGTAAATGGGCTAACAGCTCTAATCAAAAGATATAGGGTGGCAGAATGGATAAGAAAAACAATATCCATTGGGGTCACATTGGTGGCTCAGTGGCTGAGCATCTGCCTTTGGCTCAGGTCATGATCTCAGGGTTTTGGGTTCAAGTCCTGGATCAGGCTCCCTACAGCAAGCCTGCTTCTCCATCTATGTCTCTGCCTCTGTGTATCTCTTATGAATAAGTAAAATATTTAAAAAAAAGAAAAGCAATATCCATCTAAAGATGCCAACAGGAGTCTCACTTCAGACCTAAAGACTCATAAAGATTGAAAATGAAGGATTAAAAAAAAAAAATTCACCATGCAAACAAAAGCAAAAAAAAAAAAAAAAAAAAAATCCAGGATGGCAATACTTATATCAGACAGAACAGACTTTAAAAAAAAGAGAGTAGCAAGAGACAAAGATGGTCATTACACAATGATAAAGGGATTAATCCAAAAAGAGGATATGGCAATTATAAATATCTTGATCATATGCTATAAAACTAGAAATAAATCACAAGAAATAAGTGAAAATGTCACAAATATATGGAGACTCAACAACGTAATACCAAGCAGTCAACAAAGTAATTAAAGGAGAAATAACAAAATGCATAGACACAAAAATAAATGACAACACAATGGTCCAAAATTTTGGGAACGCAGCAAAAGCAGTTCTAAGGGAGAAATATATAGGGATATCAGCCTACCTCAAGATTCAAAATAAAGCTCCAATAAACAATTTAACATGTAAGGAACTAGAAAAATCCCAAGTATTTTTCAAAGAACTACAACAAATAATACTGAAATTTGTATGAAACCACAAAAGACTGAATAGCCAACACAATCTTGAGAGTGAAAAACAAAAGCTAAAAGTGTCATAGTTCCAGATTTCAAGATATATTACAGAACTGTACTAATCAAAAAACTATGGTACTGGTACAAAAAATCAACACATAAATCAAGAGAACAAAAGAGAGAGTTCAGAAACAAACATAGGATTAAATGGTCAATTCATCATGAATAAAGAGGCGAGAATATACAATGGAGAAAAGATAGTCCTTCGATATATGGTGCTGTGAAAATTGGATAGCTACATGAAAAAGAAGGAAATTAGACCACTTTTTAACACCACACACAAACTCAAAATGGATTAAAGAACTCAACATAAGACCTGAAACCATAAAAATCCTAGAAGAGAGGACAGGCAGTAATTTCCCTGGCATCAGCCATAGTACTATTTTTCTAGATATGTCTGCTGAGGCAAGGAAACAACATCAAAAATAAACTATTGGGACTATGTCAAAATAAAAAGCTTTACACAGCAAATATAATTATCAACAAAACAAAATGACAACCTACTGAATGGGAGAAGATATTTACAAATGATATATGTAATAAAGTATTAATATCCAAAATATATAAGGAATTTATACAACTTAATACCAAAAAAGCCAAACCATCCAATTAAAAAATGGGCAAATGACATACATACATTTCTCCAAATACATATAGATAGCCAACAGACACATGAAAATATGTTCACCATCACTAATTATCAGGGAAATGCAAATTAGAACCACAATGAGATATCACTATAAACCTGTCAGAATGGCTAAAACCAAAAATACAAGATACAAAAAATTTTAGCAGGACATATAGAAAAAGGAACCCTCTTGCACTGTTGGTGGGAATGCAAGAAGAGCAGCCACTGTGGAAAGAGTATGGAGGTTGCTCAAAAGCTTAAAAGTAGAAATATCTTATGATCCAATAATGCACTATTATTTACCCCCCAAATACAAAAACACTAATTTGAAAAGATGTATGCACCCATATGCTTACCACAGCATTATTTGTGATAGTCAAGATATGGAAGCAAACTAAATGCCCATCAATAGACAAATGGATAAGAAAGTATTATGTATACACACACACACACACACACACACACACACACACACACACACACGGAATATTATATAGCCATAAAAAGGAAGAGGTTTGCCATTTGAGAAAACATGGATTAACCTAGAGGGTATTGTGTGAAGTGAAATACATCAGACAAACACTTAAGTGGAAGTTTTTTAAAATGAGTAAACAAACAAAAAGCAAAATGAGATGCATAAATCCAGACCACTAACTGGTGGTTGTCACAGGAGAGGAGTGTGGGGTGTTGGGCAAAATGGTTGAAGTGAAGTGGGTACAGACTTCTAGTTATTGAATGAGTAGGCCATAAGAATGAATGCACAGCATGAAGAATACAGTTAAAGATGGTGTAAGAGCAGTGTGTCAGGACAGGCCGTAGCTACACTTATGGTGAACATAGTATAATATATGGTCTTGTTGAATCACTATGTTGTACACCTGAAGCTAATGTAACCTTGTGTGTCAACTATATATACATACATAGCTTCTGAAAAATTCTTGGATTTTTCTTTTAAACAAACATTTAATGAGCACATTACCTGCTGGACTGACACTAGCTAATTTCACCTACAATATCACAGCTAAGTAAAATCTTGGTTATTTCTGCTCTCACCACAACTCTGTATACTTATTATTCCAGGAAGGAAAATCTCTGGTCACTGAAATTGGACCCAATTTTTATTATCTTAACTACACCACAAGCACAATCTGATTTTACCTTCTCAAGCCTGGATGTCATTGGAAAAGAAAAAAAAGCCTAGAAGAACCATTGGATAAAAACGAACAGAGTACTGCATGTATAACCCAAAATGGGTTCCACACACCAACTTCTATATTTTGGATTCATAACTAAAGGATTCCTTGGTTAGTTCTCTGTTCATCTGAATGTGAAACAGCTCCCTTGCCAAGGTGATTTTCTCCTGGCAACCAATTCTTGAGTAAATATCAAAAGGAGAGTTTATCCACTGAATACTAGTTTGACCCAAATTACAATTCGTCTGATTAAATATTAAGAACTAATTTGAAGTGGGTGATCCGTTATTAAATAAAAGTCGAAGAACCTTCCTTCCTTTTCATTTCTTGTGATTACATGCACCTGCCACGATGGCTGAAAAGCAAAACAACACTCTACATATAGCAGACTAGTTCTCATAATTTCAGCCTGTGTCTATCTGGACAAATCACCCATTTCAATGTATTCTTTAGTGAGTCATATACAATGTGTATCTATGATGGCTTTTTTTAAAGCTTTTATTTATTTATTTGACACAGAGAAAGAGAGCACAAGCAAGAGGAGTGGCAGGCAGAGGCAGAAGCAGGCTTCTTAGTGAGCGGGGAGCCCAATGCAGGGCTGGATCCCAGGAACTGAGATCATGGCCTGAGCCCAAGGCAGATGCTTAAATGATGCAGCCACCCAGACATTCCTCTATCATGGCTCTTAAGACATTTAGGTTGAAACAGTGCTTTAAATAAGGGAACAGAGAAATTCAGTACATGTAAAAAAAAAAAAAAAAAAAAAGTTTAGCCAGGAGAGGTAAGGAGTTTCTCCCTGTATATTACATATAGATCTATTTTAGCAAAGAGAAAAAGAATATTCGACCCTCCTACACATGACAGGCTGTATGATATATTAGAAAGGGAATGAATGTGAATTAATCGGAAACTGCAGATTCCATTCCAAGCCCTCATTCTGCTGCTCACCATCTATTTGGCCAGATATAAATAACAACCTCTCCAAGATTTTTATTCATATTTGTAAAACTGATAAAAAGATCCTGACTTACCCACTTCAGGGAATTGCTAAGGGAATCAAAGAGATAATAGAAATCGCCTTCATAAAATCTTAAAAGCTACATAAGCATTTAAACCCACCATTCCAAGTTTTCCTTTTATTTATTTTTTTTTTAAGATTTTATTCATTTATTCATGAGAAACACAGAGAGGAGAGAGAGAGAGAGGCAGAGACACAGGCAGAGGGAGAAGCAGGCTCCTCACAGGGAGCCTGAGGTGGGACTCGATCTCGGGACTCCAGGATCAGCCCCTGGGCTGAAGGCAGCGCTAAACCGCTGAGCTTCCTGGGCTGCCCCGAAGTTTTCCTTTTAGGAGAAGGTAGGTGAGAATCACAGTAAAGAATATTTCAACAGGAGACCTAGCTAGACCTCTGGCTCTGCCCCAGAGTAGCTGTGTGATTCTCCAACACAGCATGCACCCTTCTCAAATTTCTGCTGCATACCTATAAAATGTGGAAAAGTCTGATGGAATATTTAAAAATCACAGATTTTAGAACCTGAACATTTGGCAGAGTACCATATATTGAGCAAAACTCTTTTTCCCTCCAGATTTTTTATTTCAAGAGAACAATGACTTAAAGTCAGAGGGACCTGCAGCTGCTGCCAATGCCATGTGTCCACCTTTAGAAATTTTAATCACAGATTATTGGGGGTAGTCAAGGAGGAAAGCAACTTCACATGCTTTGACACAACCTTAATTGCATGATAAATGTACTTCCAAATAACTCTGATCAAATTCCACTGGCTTTTAATTCAAGGATATAGCGATCTTTCATATTCCTTAGACATTCTGATGCATCTTAAATACACATTATGAAAGCCATTATCTATACCTGAAAAGGCTGCCTGCTGGAAAGATTGAGGTGTTTCCTTATCCATCTGTTGCCTTGATTCCCAAATATCTGCCACAGCAGCTGTCCTCTTGTGTTACTCCAAACTCTCTGGTAGATGGCCAGCCTATAAATATGCTTTCCAAACATGTGGTAATATAAGTGGAAGTTGCAGCCCCCTGCATCGGTGGCATTGAGGACAGGGCTGAGTAAAGTAGCTCTGTTTTGGAAAACCTGTGGCTCCGAAGATTCTATGTAGAGATAGTGTCCTTTAGCTGTGCCCAAGGTATGATCCTTCATTGGCCCTGTATTAAGTGTTGAAGTTGGACCGTGCTTCCTGGTCCAATCAACGTCGTCTTCTGTATCTTGTTCCCAGTTACAGATTCCATTTTCAAAGTTACATTGGAACTCAGGTACTGAAATTGGCATTAAATAACAACAAAAAAATAATGAAGGACAAAAAAAAAAAAAAAAACATGATTAAGAATACTTGTGATATTTGGCTCCTGCCAAGGTTAATGATTTTAATGTTTTTTAAATGTGACACTAAAAGGTTTTAAAAAGTGAATAAATCCTAGATTTATATCAAGTAATAATATTTTATAGACTGGGGGGGGGGGGCATTACTTCAGCCATTATTTTCCAAATGCCTTTTATACCCATCCTTCACCATTTCCAGCACTATAACTTTATGCAAATGATGAGGGCACCATGGCTGACTCAATACTATAAACTTCTGGCTCAGTCGATTTCAACCTTAGCCAAATGTCCCAATCACCAGTGAATGTTAAAAATCAAAACAAAACAAATAACATGAAGTTCCAGAACTCATCTTCAGAGATGTTGATTTATTTTTTTTTAAGATTTATTTATTTTAGAGAGAGAAAAGGGGGTTCAGGGGACAGAGGGAGAGATAATCTCAAGCAGGCTCTCCACTGAGCACAGAGCCCTACACGGGGCTCAGTCTCACGATCCTGAGATTATGACCCAAGCCAAAATCAAGAGTTGGATGCTGAACCAACTGAGCCACCCCGGCACCCCCAGAGATGTTGACTGAACTGCCACAAATAGTGCGGTTGAACATCAAGATAATTCATTATCTCCCTTGGCGATTCTAACATGCAGAACTGAAGAGTCATACTTTAATAGAGTCCAATCTTTCAGAATCACCTGATGTGTACAGCATAATTGCTTGCTCCATGGCGAAGCTCCATACCAGCACTACCTGGTTAGATATGGGGGACCCAGCAATCCATATTTTTAACAAGTACTCAACATGATCCTGATGCCAGCATTTTCCAGACCTCAGGCTGAAAAACTCCTCCCTTTGGTTTCATCTTTCCCCAATTCCACATTTCCCTCCATCAGTGCCAGAAAGACCATTCTTCTGCCTTCCATGGCAATTTATCATTTTCTTCCTGTACATACATACTCATTTAATCCAAACTGAAATCTAAGCTCTTCTTTCAAGCTTTACCTTTCCCAAGTTAAATTAACTTCCTGTTTGTCCCTGGCCAGCCTTTTCTTAGCATACACCACCTTCCCCACTTGCCTTAAACACCTCACTCCTCTCTCCTTCTCTATTTATGCCTCCTGTTGTGCTGCGGGCTCTTGGCAGCATCTCCTGAGAGGCAGTCTTTTCTTCTCACTGGATTGCAGCTCCTTTGAGCTGGAGCTTTTAAGCTTTAACCCCCCTCCAGGCACTAGAAGAATTCAAAGCACTTATAAAGGATTGACTAGCCCCTCGTCACCTCGCTTATCTACCACAATTTCCACAATATAGTAATGTAGTCATTTTCAGGATGTGAACATTTTGTTGACAACAAGGATTTGTTTTTAGAATAAAAACATCTAGCATTATTTGGGTAGAAGGAACAGGAGTTAGAATTAATGCGTAGTTTTACATTTTAGCTTCATTCACCTAAGTTAATATTTTTTAAAAATATAAATGTCAGCTGTCCTTTCACTATTCATCTTAGTAAATGCACTTGGTGCCAAAGGGGAATAAATATTCTGAAACAATAAATATAAGCATATGTGGATAAATGCAGCCGGGCTAGAACAAATCATCTGTCTTCGAAAACCACAGAACAGGAGCTTAGAACTAATGATGGGAGCCCAGTGAGTAAATGTCAAATGGGAGATGAGCTTTTGTTTGATATTTCCTCACTTGTGACTAATCAAGCCCAGCTGTGACGTGAACTGGGGACCCAAAGCGTACTCTCCGGGTGTCAGTCTTTGGCTGTGGAGCAGAAGGAGAATGTCAAGCTGCTAAGGTTTTTGACATAAAACTGGCACTAAAGCCAACAGATTTTGATATTGCCTGTCTCCATATTGACTGTATGTTCAATCTCTATTTCGAAAAGGAATGCATGTAGCTCCACCTTCAAATAAAAAACCCTATCTCTAAACGTAGGAAGCTTTAGGAAATACAACATAGATTTCTGGATGCCTAATGTATTCTATGGAATCCAGGAATACATTTATATGGAAAGCTGCAAGAGAAACTGACAGTCTGATACCACTACTGTTCTCTTTCACTAATATTTAGTCACAAGTAGTATTTTGATTATGTACTGACATAACTCCATTCTAAGTTAATAGTAGTTTTAAGGATAATTTGCCTTTTTTTTTTTTCTTTTTTTAAGGAGTGGGCTTTGGAGAGCTTCAGAAAGATGAAAAAGCTTTCTAAATCCACAAAAATAAATTACCTTGGGGACAAGTAACACTTCTTATGGTAGCCATTGTCTAAATTATCAACTTTATTTATATCCACTCAAAGAATTAGTTGTGTAATGAGATGCATGGTAATTCTGACTTCAATCCACCTGACTGTATCAAAGATCACATATATGCATCATGCTGTACAATAATTTATATGGAGATTTCTTAATGCAGTGTTTCCTATGATGCACCAAGCATTTTATGGCTTCACTTTGGTTTATAATTAGCCTCTCAATTTAATAGGCATATAGCTTGAATTTTAAGAATTGTTGCTATTTCTGGACGAAGAAAGATGCAGATTCTTTTTCTGATTGATTTTGTAATTGAAGTAAAAAACAGCTATAAGCTTCTGATTCATTTGCAGGAGCAAGTGCAATGGGCACTACCTGGTGCTAGGTTTATTAAATTATAAAATGTATACAATCATCAGATACCATAAACTTTCTGGTAATTTAAACCAGAAACTCAAGACATACCTTTGACACAGCACTCCCTGCTCCCTATAGCCAAAACATCACCAAATGTCCCTCCTAAGAATTTCCCCAAACATCAGTCCCTCCATCTCCATCACTGCCACTGTGATACAGGCTGCCCACACCTCCTCAGTGGATTACCGCAATGGCCTCCTGATGGGTCTCCCAAATCCACTCTCCTCCAATCCACTTATCACTCTGTATCTACACTGACATGTTTGAATATGCCAATTTTATTATATCACCTTCCTTCTTAAAAACCCTCATGAAGAAAAACTTTCCTAATATAGACTATAAATATCTGCAAATCTGGCCTCCCTCACATTTCTGTCCTTATACTGCACCCTATCTCTCCTTCACCTCCTGGCTCCTACCACACTGGCTGGTCTCCATCTGCTACACGGTCACATATCAGGGCTTTTGCATATATATGCTCTGACTTTTTTATTTTCAGATCTCAGCTAAGTCATCTCCTTTAGAAAGTTTAATACCATTATTATAAAGTCACTGCACTCCTCTCCGTATCTCCCATCAAAGCTTCCAGTTTGTATTTTTAAAACAATATTTGAATAATATCTATCTTCTCAATTAGACTGTAAATTCCATGAGATCTGAAACTCAGTCATTGTGGTTAGCACTTTATCTATAGTATCTAGTTAATAAGTCCACATAACAAATATCGGTAGCCCGATTAATCAACCACTCATCACCGTCGTCAACTCTGGAACAATGCTTCCTGTCTTTGCCTTGATTGGCTAGAAAACAGTGAACAAATCAAGATCTCCACTGTAAAAATACGAAGGACCAAAATAACAACAACAACAACAACAAAGCACTTACCACAGTCAATCTCATCAGTGTGATCACCACAATCATCCAGCAAATCACATAACAGAAGCTTTTCTATGCAAGCCTTGCTGCGTCAACACCAGAAAAAGTCCGGCCCTTCACAGCTCTCTGCAGGAAGGGGAAGGGTACAATTTTCAAATCTGATGTCATCAATAGCTGAGACTCCATCATAAATGCCAAGACTGACTTTATCTAGTGACAAATGGAAGGGCTGAGTAAGGCGTCCAAGCTGAATAGTGGCCTGTGACCACTGGTTGCCCTGGTTATACAATACTCTCCAGAGTACTGTAGAGTCGTTGGAATCTTCCACATGTAGCTGTAGCTCAGCTGCTCCCACTGACAGACCATGGTCATAAAACCTGAAAAAGAACAAACACAAGGAATGGAAATGATTTATTGCATAGACTAAATATTTAACTTATGGCTCTTTCACTCAGTCAACCGTTGATTAATAATTAGCTACAATGGACGCCTTTATTTCTTGCAGTAATCATTGCTGTTCATATGTGAGAGCTTATCTGCTGAGGTGCATACTCTGGCTCCAGGACCCTGGGAGCCTTTCTCAAGGAGTTCCATCCAGAACAGAGGAGGCAGAGTTAATTAAATTATAATCCACTGTTGGAGGGAAAGAGTCTCTTTCATCTAAAGAAAGAACACAACAAATACTGATAATGTGCTTCTAAGTAAACTGCTAATTGTATAAATATAACAGTACCTATTTTTAAAGCCAAACCAAGGGCAAATCATAAAGTCTAACAAGTGCAGAAGTACGCCTGCAACCACCGGGTTGCTGGGGTAGCTGACCACAGTTTTTAGTATTTACCAGAAGGAAAGTATGCATCCAGGTCCTGCCTGGCTAAACTTTGGGCTCTGAAGTTTGGGAACTTGTGACAAGCTTCTGCTTTCTTCAGAATGAACATAAAATGCCCTATTGAGATACAAATATAAATTGTAAGTTAACCGACTGAGTTGAGGCACCTGCCTCTTAACCTTGTACTAAGCTCTGTGTCTGACTAAAAATTAAGACTATACAATTAAGACTAAAATTAATTAAGACTAAAATTAAGACTATACAATTAAAAATCAATAAATATGATGAGTCAAATTTGCTCTTATGAAAACTAAACTAGTATCTACCTCCAGGTTGAAAATCATGCAAAAAGTTAATAATTTAAGTGAATTCAGCCAAAAGCATATCTATACTCCCTCCCCACCACCCTTAAAGGAGTCATTTCATACTAACAACATAAACATAATTGACAGTATTTAGCTATTTGTCACACTATTTGTTGCAGTAACATAGAGCTTTAATTGCTTATCTTTCTCTTAACAGGCCTGACCAAGGGTGAACAAAAGCCTCTCCTTGCTTATTACCTTCAGTTGTGTTGGGAGTATGATCCCTAGGTGGAGCCTGTTGCTCAAATTCAGCCGAAAGGTTACTTCTAGAGTTCCATACCCAATCAAAATGGTCACCACTAATTGCTTCAAACCAACCACAGCTATCTGCTTCAAAGTCACATTTGGAGCCTGAAAAACAAAATGTGACTCCTAGGATGGCTCTCCAGAGTATTCATATACTTTAGAATGGGTAAAGTTCAACTGAAATCACCTTGTTATACTTCTCTAAGTACATTAAAGGATACATTTGAGGAAAAAATAGATCCTATCTGATCTAAAAAGAAATAAAAACCAGAGTTGTGCTTTCCATACTGAAAAATTAATAAAGCAGATTTATCAATTTAAGAAATTACATTTTTACCAAATAATCTTTCAAAGAAACAGCATTATTCAGCTATATTGAGTATAGAATTGCCAAGGTCTACCTAATTTATTCAATACTCCTGTTATTTCTCTGCCACTATGACATTATTTGGAAGACTTCATTGTTCCTACAGATTATTTTATACTAAAATATGAAAAGTATCTACTTCAAAAAAATTAAAATTTGAAAAACCAAGATTATTATAATTAATATTACGTTCACCACCAATTTTGTAGAGTTTAATATTTCCCAAAGTACTGTATGCATTGCATAATATTTATAGGGCAGAATAATTTGACCCACTTTTCAGGAAATAGGTAAGAAATAGTTAATTTCCACAAAGCCATTAGAAAAGAGGAAGAGAAAGGCAGGACTGAGAAGTTATAATAACAGTATGAATTATAGCTAATATTTAATAGATACCTATGTCATAGACCCTGTACTAAACACTTTATATAGATCCAACTTTCACAATAGCCCAAGGAAGAAAGGGAAGTTCAAGGAAGTTATTAATCTAACTAAGGTCATAGAGTTAGGAAACTATATAAATGGATTGAAATCCAAAGATTTTTCACTCCAATGATAATTAAGACAAGTTAGGGGAAAATGCTAAGAATATTTAAAACTACATTTTTATAGGCCATCTCTGTTTATAAATACATAATATATAAATAACTCATAAATATACCTAGATTTCAGTGGTTTCAAAGTATGTAGTTGCCATTTCAATCCCTGGGAAAGTAATGCTTTTGATTCCTTTTTCAGACAATTAAAAAAAAACAAAGGGGGACACCTGGGTGGCTCAGTGGTTGAGCATCTGCCTTCGGCTTAGGGCATGATCTCAGGTCCAGGGATTGAGTCCCACATCAGGTTCCTGCAGGGAGCCTGCTTCTCTCTCTGCCTATGTCTCTGCCTCTCTGTCTCTCATGAATAAATAAAATCTTAAAAAAAAAGGATCCAGGAGTTCTTTTATGAAAATACAGAAAGAAAACAAGTTATTGCTACTATGGAATAGCTATCACACATAGTTACCTGGAAAGGGAGCCTTATTGTCTATTGTCTGCTATCCAAGGAGATACCAATGTAGAAATAAATGAATATACTAATGGTGGTAAAATTTCAGGAACCACTGTGGCAATTTTCTAGTTTTCTTAGATAAGATCCACCAAAGACAGCAATTTTTAACAGATGATTTGCTGCTAAAATTTAAATATGCCTATCTAATATATTGTGTTCCCAAATATTTAGATTTCTATACACATTTTAAAAACTCACCTCAGTTGGTCAGAGATGTAATAAACCAGCTGAAATTAATCTAGCTAGCTGTTAACCAAATATACACTTCATAAGAACACCTATTAAAAATCTGTATGTCGGGACGCCTGGGTGGCTCATCAGTTGAGCAACTGCCATCAGTTCAGGTCGTGATCCCAGGGTCCAGGATTGAGTCCCGCATTGGGTTCCCTGCAAGGAGCCTGCTTCTTCCTCTGCCTAAGTCTCTGTCTCTTTCTCAGTGTTGTTCATAAATAAATGAATAAATAATCTTTAAAAAAGTCTTTTCTTTTCTTTTTTTTTTTTTTTTTGGTGTTCAATTTGCCAACATACAGAATAACACCCAGTGCTCATCCCATCAAATGCTCCCCTCAGTGCCCGTCACCCATTCACCCCCACCCCCTGCCCTCCTCCCTTTCCATCACCCCTAGTTTGTTTCCCAGAGTTAGGAGTCTTTATGTTCCGTCTCCCTTTCTGATATTTCCTACCCATTTCTTCTCCCTTCCCTTCTATTCCCTTTCACTATTATTTATATTCCCCAAATGAATGAGACCATATAATGTTTGTCCTTCTCCGATTGACTTATTTTACTCAGCATAATACCCTCCAGTTCCATCCACGTTGAAGCAAATGGTGGGTATTTGTCATTTCTAATGGCTGAGCAATATTTTCAGACTTAGAGATATAATATTCTGGGTAAATTTTAACAATTGAGGTTCAAAGATTGTTCACTTTTCTGGAGCTTCACTATTGACTTCCTTAATTATCATCATTATCAGAAACAACATAATTTGCAAGAATCAGTTATCACTACTTCAGGGTTTATTGTATACCAAGCTTTGTGCTAGAGGCTGTTATGTTCATCATAGGATACCTGTTGACATAGTTTCTTTTTTTAATTTTTTTAAGATATTATTTATTTATTCATGAGAGAGACAGAGAGAGGCAGAGACATAGGCAGAGGGAGAAGCAAGATCCCCACAGGAAACTGATGCAGGACTAGATCCCAGACCCCAGGATCATGCCCTGAGCCAGAGGCGGACACTCAACCACTGACCCACCCAGGTGTCCCTGACATAAAGTTTCTAAAACTTATTTCTATATTCTATTTCTATGGATATGAGTAAAAAACCTAGTGACTCTATAGCAGCTTTTAATTATTTTCAGTAAAATTACCCTTGTTGCCACTATTAGTTATATAAATATAATTATAGTAGCTACCCCCAAGGAAAGGAAGTTAGGGGATATTTGGTAGAAAGACACACAGGTCCATCACCCTACACTATCACTGTCATGTTGAGAGCTTTTCACTAGGAGAGAAGAAATTAAATTTATGTAGGAGCCAAGGAACCTTGGCAGGGTGATGGATACAGAATCAGATGGTCTTATATCAGACTTACTGTTAGAACTTTGATGGTTTGAGATGATTCCTACAGAGAATCATGTATAAGAAATAAACATGAAATGAGCAAAGCCTGGAGCTGATAATTTGGGTCTCACACAAAGACTTAAAAATTTATAGAAGGGTACTCTTTGATATATACCCAAAGGAGCCCAAAACACATCCACACAGAAACCTGTACATGGCAATTCCTAACTGCCAAAACATGGAAAAAAAAAAAAGTCCCTCAATAGGTGAATGGACAAACCGTACTATACCCAGACAGTGGAGTGTTATTCAGCACTAAAAATAAATGAGCTATCAAGCCATGAAAAGCCATGGAGGAAACTTAAATGCATATTACTAAGTGAAAGAAACCAGTCTGAAAAGGCTCCATACTGTAGGCTTTCAACTATTTAACATTCTGGAAAAGGCAAAAATATGAAAAGAGTAAAAGGAGGAGTGGTTGCCACAATTTAAAGGTTGGGGGAAGGCTGATGAGGTGATTCACAAGAGTATTTTCAATACAAGAGCAATGTCATGAAAATACTTTGTATGATACCATATTGATAAATAGATTTTACCACACATTCTTCCAAACCCACAGAATGTAACACACCAAGAGTGGATCATAATGGGCTTTGAGTAATTATGATGTATCAGAGTCGATTCATCAGTTGTGACAAGTGCCCCCCTCCCCTGCCCGCTGGGAAATCTTGATGTAGAAGAGGCTCTCTCTCTCTCTCTCTCTTTCTCTCTCTGTGTGTGTGTGTGTGTGTGTGTGTGTGTGTGGCAGGAGAGGTATGTGGGAAATCTCTAATTTTTCCTCAACTTTTCTGTGACTTGAAAACTGCTCTGAAAAAAAAAGTCATAATAATTAATTAGTTGAGCTGCAGAAGAAAAGTCTGAGCTAGCAGAGGTTAGTTCATGAGGTTTAAGGAAAGAAGCCATCTCCATGACATAAAAATGCAAGGTGAAGCAACAAATGCTGATGCAGAAGCTGCAGCAAGGTATCCAGAAGTTGTAGCTAAGAGAATTAATGAAGGCAGCCACACTGAACCACAGATTTTCAATGTAGATTAAACAGCCTCATAGTGGACGTTAGGACTTTCATAGCTAGAGAGAAGTCAATGTCTGGCTTTAAAGCATCAAAGGACAGGCTGACTCTCTAAGTTAGGGGCTAATGCAGCTGGTGACTTTAAGCCAAAGCCAATACTCATTTACTGTTATGAAATTCCTAGGGCCCTTCAGAATTATGCTAAATCTCTTCTATCTGTGCTCTATAAATGGAACTGCAAAGCCTAGATGACCGTACATCTATTTATGACATGGTTTCGTGAATATTTTAAGTCTACTGTTGAACTGACTGCTCAGAAAAAAAAAAGATTCGTTTCAAAATATGACTGCTCGCTAACAACGCACCTGGGCACCCAAGGGCTTTGATGGAGAGGTACAATGAGATTAATGCTGTTTTTATACCTCTAATACAACATCCATTCTGCAGCCCATGGATCAAGTGGTCATTTTCAACTTTCAAGGCTTAATATTTAAGAAACACATTTCATACAGCTATAGATGCCATAGATACTGATTTCTCTGATGGATGTGGGAAAAGTCCATTGAAAGCCTTCTGGAAAGGACTGACCATGCTAAATGCTGTTAAGAACATTTGTGATTTGGAGAAGCATTCAAAATATCAACATAAATAGGAATTTGAAAGAAGTTGACTCTACACCCCAGGGATGACTTTGAGGGGCTCAAGACTTCAGTGGAGGAAATAACTGCAGATGGGGTGGAAACAGCAGGAGAACTAGAATTAGAGGTAGAACCTGAAGATGTGACTGAACTGCTGCTATCTCATAATAAAACTTGGATGGAATAAGTCAGTCAGAAAAAGATCAATACCATATCATCTCACTTATATGTGGAATTTAAGAAATAAAGCAGATGAACATAGGGGAAGGGAAAACAAAAAAAGAAGCAAACCACAGGAGACTCTTAGCTACAAAGAACAAACTAAGGGTTGCTGGAGGGAAGATGGGTGAGCTGGGTGATAAGTATTATTGGTTGCACTTGTGATGAGCACATGATTTTATACATTAGTAATGAATCACTGTACTCTACTTCTGAAACCAATATTGCACCACATGCTAGCTAACTAGAATCTAAGCAAAAACTTAAAATTTTTTAAAAAGTACTAATGCCAAAAATGATGGCTTTAAAAATGGGGGAAAAAAAACTTGAACAGATTAGGAGTTGCTTCCTATGGATGAAAAAAGAAAGTGATTTCTTGAGACGTAACCTATTCCTACTCCTGGGGAAGAATCTGTAAAGACTGTTGAAATGACAATAAGGGACTCAGAATATTACATAAACTTAGTTGATAAAGCAGCAGCAAGGTTAGAGAAGACTGACTCCAATTTTGAAAGAGGTTGTACTGCGGGTAAGATGCTATCAAATAGCACCATATCCTACAGAGAACTGTTCATGAAAGGAAGAGCCAATTGATGTAGCAAATTTCACTGTTGTCTGATTTTAGCAAATTGGCACAGCTATCCAACCTTCAGTGACTACCACCCTGACCAGTCAGCAACAATCAACATAGAAGCAGGACCTTCCACCAACAAACAATTATGACTCCTTGAAAATTTGTATGATAGAATTTTCTAACAATAAAGTACTTTTTAATTAAGGTATATACATTGTTTCTTTAGACATAATACTACTGCACACTTAACAGACTAAGGTATAGTGCAAACATAATTTTTATATGCACTGGAAAAGCAAAGAATTGATTTTATTGTGATACTTGCTTAGCTGCTGTGGTCTGGAACAAAAACCACAATATCTCTGAGGCATAGCTATGATAACTGTAAGTCCACTAGGTTAACTCTCCCTGTTTATCTCTCTTTCTTCCTAGATTTCATGACCCTCCTTGAAAGTTGCATGAAGGAGGACAAAAGTTATTTGAGTATTCTAGTACATTGAGGTTCTACTTTATTTGATTTGATTAAGCAGAGGTTATTATAAGCTTTAAATGCATTAAAACTATGCATACTATTTTAGAACATGTTCTCTACTCATAGTATTTCTTTGAGCTTCAGGCTTTTTCATGCATTCAAATGGAGTTATAATAATTTTGGAGTTATAATGTTAAAATAACTATAGTCTTCATCAATAGTTAATATTCATTAGTTATTTAAAGCACAAAATATTTGTAAAAATTTGTAAAAAGTCAAATATTTGTAAAAGTACCATGAAATCAAAAAGACTGCTATATAAATAAGTAGATGAAATCTTTTAAAGGAACACCAATGCACAAACAATAAAACTTTACATTCAAAATCATTGCATTTGAAGTAGCAATTATTAATTACATTATTCTACACATGGTTTTAAGGGTCTCCTGGTAATCTGACCAGTGGAGGTACTATTGGGACATAATTCTCCAGGGCCTCTCATGTTTCTGCATGTCCTATAAACTGAGCCATTAACTGCCCCTTTGTACCAGACCATCCTTTTAAGGATATTAAAACAGTAAATGCTCATGAAAAATAGAAGTAGTGACTCCATCTATAAGAGAGGGCAAATTATTATCTTGTATAATATAATAAGGAAAATGTACTCCTCTTAAATATAGGTCAGACACATTTGCTTGAATCCCACTATAAAAGATTTGGGTTCCATAAACTCAGGCTTTCTTAGCTGTGATGCAAAACCTATTTCTTATGCATATCTGCCTGAGCCCCTCTGAGCTGCTCCTGGGACTCAGGGAGCAAGAGGAACTAAGGCAAACAGGACATTTATGCTGGGTGTTACACCATTAGTAATGAATCCTTTAGTCTCTGAACCAGAAGTCTCACCTATTTTGGCAGCATCCATAGAACTACACAGGCTAACTTGCTAGCTTATAAGTAAAGTTTCAGACTCTTCACATTTCTCAACACATCCTACATTAAATTATGTATATACATACAAAATACATAAGTATTTATATATATATTTATATATATATATATAGTGCTCACCAATAGGGAGCCTAAAATCTAGCATGGGAAATTTATAAACAGGAAATTATGACAACAGAATAACAAGTACTCATTCATTCACTCTTCATTCATTTGACAAAGATGTACTGCGTACACACTATAGGTTTGGCACAGGTATAGAGTCTTCTAAGAACACAGAAAAATAAAATGGGGAAAAGAAAACAGAAAAAAATCTCTGTCTTCATGGCATTTAAATAATGTGAGTGAGAAAGGTAGGGATACTAGGTGAGATATTGAAAAACAAAAGAAATAGGTAAGACATATATAATTCATTTAATGATAATAAGGCAAAAAAAAAAAAAAAGAGAGAAAGGAATAGAGCATGACAGAGTAGGGTTGAAAATTCACAGATGGTGATCAAGGGAGGTGTCCTAGAAAACCTGGCAACTAGGTAAACTCAGAGCAATCACTTTAATTTTTTGGCTTTAATTTTGAGGTATTGGAAACAATTAGGGGTGCTTTAACAAATTCTGACTTAATCCCATCCCCATGGCTACTGTATTGAGAAAAGATAAAAATAAGGTGACATCAGCAAGAAAAGGAGATTTCAAAAATTCCGATAAGGAATGATAATGGTCTGGACCAGGGAGGTAGTGATGAGATAAAAACGAGGCATTCTGGTTATATTTTAAAGGCAGACATGATAGAAATAACTGGCATCAGTTACAAAATGTAAAAAAAAGATGAATCCATATGATTTGAAGTCTTTGACCTGAGCATCTGAAACAGTGGCAACGGGGGGCGGGCCAGGATGCAAAGGAGTGGGGTCCTCCACACACCGGCCCCACCAACACCCCTAGATAACTTTCAAACCATCCTGAACACCTCAAATTCGAACTGAGATGTAAAGAACCCTACAGAGAGAAGGCTTTTCGCTTCTGACAAGGCAGGAAGGCGGAAAACAATAAAATAAAAAAGAATCCGGTGGGGGAGGGCCCGCGAGGAGCCGCCGAGGCCGGGGAGAGCCTCGGGACAGGGCGCCCCGCCCCGGGAAGCGGGAACGTTGACAATCCCCACGACTCTTCCCGGACGGAAAGAGGGACCCCGGGCGGGATCCCGGGGCGGCGGGGAGCCTCCGGGTCGGGGTCACGGACAGGGGAGGGGCGCCGGGGGAGAGCGCGCCCCACAGCCGCCCATCTCCGTAAAGGGCCGGAGCGCGCCCCGCGGGGCCTGGGGGAGCAGCCGGGGGGTCGGGCGGGGCTCCGGGCGGAGGGGGCTCCCCGGGAGCGCGACTCCAGCAGCGCAGGCCCCGGACCCCAGGCCTCCGGGGGACACAGCCGGGATCCTGCGCTGCCCCGGGACGGGCCGAGGCGGGGAGGGCCCAGGACAGCGAGGAGGCTCCTGCTCCGGCGCCCCGACCTGTGCAGATCGGCGCCCCCGCCCCGGGAGCACCCAGGCCCCTGCGGACTGGGAGCCGCGGTGGTCACGGCGGGAGCGGACTCCAGGGCTGGGGAGACCTGGCCGCCGCCTGTGGGGTTGTCCCTCCTGGTGTCACCCTGTGCCTGGGAGAGGCGGGGCTGCCAGGGGACAGGGGCCTCACCGGGGCAACAGCTCCCCCTGAGCCCTACACCCGGCAGGGGGGCGGGGCAGCGCCCAGGTGCACACACCTGCGAGTCAGCACAGCAGCCCCTCCCCCGAAGACCAGCTGGAAGGTCAGGGCAAGAGCAGGTTCACCGAGCAGCGCTGGAAAGCTCCAGACGGAGGGGAAATTGAGGGAATATAGTATATAGAATTAGAGGGTCCTCCGCTTTTTTTTTTTTTTTTATCTTATTCTTTTTCTTTTTCAATTACAACTCGTTTTTATATTAGACTAAAAATGTCCAATATTTTTTCTCTTTTCCCACCTTTAGTATAATATTTTACCTCCTCTTCATTTTTAAGATTCTTCCTTTTTGACTTTCATATTTCTACAATTACAGGTCTTAGATATATTTTTTACTTCTAAATTCCCTACAACATACTCAATTTGATTTTGGGAGATGTATGAGATATGGGTTTCTGTTTTGTGCTTGTTTTCTTTGCCTCATTTTGTTCTACAATGGTGGAAGTTAATACCTTCTAAAACATGACCAGCATGCACCCAGAACCAAGTGGTATACCATGCTGGTTCATTCTGTGAGATTATATTCTCTCTTCATTCCCATTCTGCCCCCCTCTTTTATCTAACTTATGTTTTGGTGATCAATGGTGGGGCTCTCTACATGTATTTCTGGTTTATATACATTTAGAACTGAGCATCTTCTAACATACAGAACTTAATATACTCAGAACCAAGAGGATCAACCTCTAGGACCCCTCAGGTAGACTATGTTCTCCCTCCACTACAACTTCGTCCCCACCACCATCTCCCTTTTTTCTTTTCTTTTTTCTCTTTTTCCTCTTTTGTTTTTTGTTTTGTTTTCTGTTTTTTTCTTTTACTTTTTCCTTCTTCTATGGGATTTTTGGCCTTTTATTTTTTGTTGCTTTTTAGTTATTTTTCACTTTAGTGGCCCTTTTCTTTTATTTTGTTCTCATCTTCGTTTTCATTTTCTGTTCTCTGACCTCATCAGAATCATCTACGGTGAAATTTACTTAGGTCGTGACTGATATTCTTGACTCAGCCTGTTCATACAGCCACTGTGCACTGAACAAAATGACTAGAAAGAAGAATTAACCACAAAAGAAAGAAGCAAAACTGTACTCTCTGCAACAGAGTTACAGAAAATGGGTTACAATTTGATATTAGAAAGCCAACTCAGAAGCACAATTATAAAGGTACTGGTGGCTCTGGAAAAAAAAAAAAAAGCATAAAGGACTCTAGAGACTTTTTTACTACAGAATTTAGCTCTAATCAGGTTGAAATTAAAAATAAATTAAATGAGATGCTATCCAAACTGATGTCCTAACAGCTAGGGTTAATGAGGTGGAAGAGTGAGTAACATAGAAGACAAGGTGATAGCAAGGAAGGAAGCTGAGGAAAAAAGAGAAAAACAATTTAAAAACCACGGGGAAATGTTAAGGGAAATAAATGACAGCCTCAGGAAACAACTGGGGTTCCAGAAGATGCCAAGAGGGACAGAGAACCAGAAAGTATATTTAAACAAATAATAGCTGAGAACTTCCCTAATTTGGGGAAGGAAACAGGCATTTAGAACCAGGAAACAGAGAGGTCACCCCCCCAAATCAATAAAAACTGTTCAACACCTTGACATTTAATAGTGAAACTTGCAAATTCCAAAGATAAAGAGAAAATCCTTAAAGCAGCCAGAGACAAGAGATTCTTAACTTATATGGGGAGAAATATCAGATTAACAGCAGACCTCTCCACAGAGACCTGGCAGGCCAGAAAGGGCTGACAGAATATATTCATGGTACTAAATGAGAAGAACATGCAGCCAAAAATACTTTATCCAGCAAGGCTGCCATTCCAAACAGGAGGAGAGATAAAGAGCTTCCAAGATAGGCAGAAACTGAAAGAATATGTGACCACAAAGCCAGCTCTGCAAGAAATATTAAGGGGAACACTGTAAAAAGAAGAGGACACCAAAATAAATAATCCATAAAAACAGAGACTGAATAGGTATTATGATGACACTATATTTATATCTTTCATTAGTTTCTCTGACATGAATGGGCTAAATGATTCCATCAAAAGACACAGGGCTTCAGCCTGGAAAAAAATAAATAAAAATTAAAAACCCATCTATTTGCTGTCTACAAGAGACTCATTTGAGACCTAAGGACACATCCAGTCTGAAAATGAAAGGGTGGAGAACAAGTTACCATTCAAATGGTCCTTAAAAGAAAGCAGGAGTAGCAATCCTCACATCAGATAAATTAAAGTTTATCCTAAGGACTGTAATAAAAGATGAAGAGGGACACTATATCATACTTAAAGTGTCTATCCAACAAGACCACCTAATAATCATGAATATTTATGCCCCTAATTGTGGGAGCTGCCAAGTATATCAGTCAATTAATAACCAAAGTAAAGACACACTTAGATAATACACTAATAGTGGGAGACTTTAACACGGCACTTTCCGCAAATGACAGATCTTCTAAGCACAACATCACCAAAGAAACAAGGGCCTTAAATGATACACTGGACCAAATAAATTTCACAGTTATATAAATAATTTTGCATCCAAATGCAATAGAATACAAATTCTCCTTAAGTGCATGTGAAACTTTCTCAGAATAAACCACATACAGGGTCACGAATCAGGTCTCAGCCAATACCAAAAGATTGGGATTGTCCCCTGCATATTTTCAGACCACAATGCTTTGAAACTAGAACTCAATCACAAGAAGATATTTGGAAGAAACTCAAACACGTGGAGGTTAAAGAGTATCCTGTTAAAAGATGAAAAAGTCAACCAGGAAATTAGAGAAGAATTAAAAGATTCAGGGAAACTAATGAAAATGAAGACACAACCTTTCAAAATCCTTGGGATACAGCAAAAGCAGTCCTAAGAGGGAACTACATCACAATACAAGCCTCCCTCAAAAAATTGGAAAAAATTCAAATACACTGCTAACTGTGCACCTAAAGGAACTGGAGAAAGAACAGCAAATAAAACCTACATCCAGCAGAAGAAGAGAGTTAATAAAGATCCGAGTAGAACTCAATGAAATAGAAACCAGAAGAACTGTAGAACAGATCAACAAAACCAGGAGTCGATTCTTTGAAAGAATTCATAAGATAGATAAACCATTAGTCAGCCTCATTAAAAAGAAATTAGAAAAGATTCCAATTATAAAATCATGAATGAAAGGGGAGAAATCACAATCAATACCAATGAAATACATACGATTTTAAAAACGTAGTATGAGCAGCTATATGCCAATAAATTAGGCAATCTAGAAGAAATGGATGCATTTCTAGAACACCACAAATTACCAAAACTGGAACAGGAAGAAATAGAAAACCTGAACAGGCCAATAACCAGGGAGGAAATTGAAGCAGTCATCAAAAACCTCCCAAGACACAAAAGTCCAGGACCAGATGGCTTCCCTGGAGAATTCTATCAAACGTTTAAGAAGAAACCATACCTATTCTACTAAAGCTGTTCCAAAAGATAGAAAGGGATGGAGTACTTCCAAACTCATTCTATGAGGCCAGCATCATCTTAATTCCAAAACAAAAGACCCCACCGAAAAGGATAATTATACACAAATATCCCTGATGAACTCAGATGCAAAAATTCTCAACAAGATACTAGCAAATAGGATCCAACAATACATTAAGAAGATTATTCACTATGACCAAGTGGGATTTATCCCCCGGATGTAAGACTGGTTCAACACTCATAAAGCAATCAACGTGATAGATCATATCAACAAAAGAAAAAACAAGAACGATATGATCCTCTCAATAGATGCAGAGAAAGCATTTGACAAAATACAGCATCCATTCCTGAACAAAACTCTTCAGAGTGTAGGGATAGAGGGAACTTTCCTCAGCATCTTAAAAGTCATCTACAAAAGCCCACAGCAAATATCATTCACAATGGGGAAACACTGAGAGCCTTTCCTGTAAGATCAGGAACAAGACAGGGATGTCCACTCTCACCACTGCTATTCAACATAGTCCTGGAAGTCCTAGCCTCAGCAATCAGACAACAAAAAGACATTAAAGGCATTCAAATTGGCAAGGAAGAAGTCAAACTCTCCCTCTTCGCCGATGACATGATACTCTACATAGAAAACCCAAAAGCCTCCACCCCAAGATTTCTAGAACTCATACAGCAATTTGGCAGTGTGGTAGGATACAAAATCAATGCCCAGAAGTCAGTGGCATTTCTATACACTAACAATGAGACTGAAAAGAGAGAAATTAAGGAATCAAACCCTTACAATTGCACCCAAAAGCATAAGATACTAGGAATAAACCTAACTAAAGAGGTAAAGGATCTATACCCTAAAAACTACAGAACACTTCTGAAAGATATTGAGGAAAACACAAAGAGATGGAAAAATATTCCATGCTCATGGATTGGAAGAATTAATATTGTGAAAATGTCAATGTTACCCAGGGCAATTTACATGTTCAATGCAATCCCTATCAAAATACCATGGACTTTCTTCCCTGTGTTGGAACAATTCATCTTAAGATTTGTGTGGAATCAGAAAAGATCCCGAATAGCCAGGGGAATATTGAAAAAGAAAACCAAAGCCGGGGGCAACACATTGCCAGATTTCAGGATGTACTACAAAGATGTGGTCATCAAGACAGTGTGGTACTGGCACAAAAACAGACACATAGATCAATGGAACAGAATAGAGAACCCAGAAATAGGCCCTCAACTCTATGGTCAACTAATAATTGACAAAGCAGGAAAGATTATCCACTGGAAAAAGGACAGTCTTCATTAAATTCTCTTCAATAAATGGTGCTGGGAAAATTGGACAGCCACGTGCAGAAGAATGAAACTAAACCATTCTCTTAAACCATACACACAGATAAATCCAAAATGGTTAAAAGATCTAAACATGATATTAGAATTCATCAAAATCCTAGAGGAGAACACAGGCAACACCCTTTTTGAACTTGGCCACAGTAACTTCTTGCAAGATACATCTATGAAGGGAAGGGAAACAGAAGCAAAAATGAATTACTGGGACTTCATCAAGATAAAAAGCTTCTGCACAGCAAAAGAAACAGTCAACAAAACTAAATGACAACCTACAGAATGGGAGAAGATATTTGCAAATGACATATCAGATAAAGTGCTAGTATCCAAGATATATAAAGAACTTATTAAACTCAACAGCAAAGAAACAAACAATCCAGTCATGAAATGGGCAAAAGACATGAACAGAAATTTCACCAAAGGAGACATAGACATGGCCAACAAGCACATGAGAAAATGCTCTGCATCACTTGCCATCAGGGAAATACAATTCAAAACCACAATGAGATACCACCTCATACCAGTGAGAATGGTGAAAATTAACAGCAAAAGAAACAAATGTTTGAGAGGATGTGGATAAAGGGGAACCCTCTTGCACTCTTGGTGGGAATGTGAACTGGTGCAGCCACTCTGGAAAACTGTGTGGGGGTTCCTCCAAGAGTTAAAAATAGAACTGTCCTACGACCCAGCAATTGCACTGTGCACAAAGACACAGATGCAGTGAAAAACCAAGACACCTGCACCCCAATGTTTATAGCAGCAATGTCCACAATAACCAGACTGTGGAAGGAATCTTGGTGTCCATCGACAGATGAATGGATAAAGAAGATGTGGTCTATGTATACAATGGAACATTAGTCAGCCATTAGAAAGGATGAATATCATTTGCTTCAACGTGGATGGAACGGGATGGTGTTATGCTGAGTGATGAAAGTCAAGCAGAGGAGGACAAACATTATATGGTTTCATTCATTCGGGGAATATAAGAAATAGTGAAAGGGATTATAGGGGAAAGGAGGGAAAATGAGTGGGAAGTATCAGAGAGGGAGACAGAACATGAGAGACTCCTAAGTATTGGAAATGAACGAGGAGTAGTGGAAGGGGAGACAGGTTGGGGGATGGGGTGACTGGGTGATGGACACTGAGGGGGGCATTTGACAGGATAAGCACTGGGAGTTATATGTTGGCAAATCGAACTTCAATTAAAAATATTTTTAAAAATGAAACAATGGAAACACCATTTATGAAATGGAGAAGACTGTGAAGAAGTAGGTTTTGGGAGAGAGGGGGAAACAGGACCTATGTTTTGGACATGCTATATTTAAGATCCTGTTAGGTATTCAAGTAATCATGTCTAGTGGAGACCTAGATATATTAATCAGTCTGTACCTCAGGTGAAAATTTCAGGCTGGAGATATAAATCAGAAAATAATGAAAGTGGCAAGAATAAGGCACAAAAATAAGAGAAGGATTAAGAGTGATTCCTAGTGTCAAGGACATCAAGTCAAGTAGGTATTAAACTATCAATGTCAAAAGCCGGTGATAGGTTTGATGAAGATTGAGAAGAGACCCCTGGATCTAAATCACTGGTGACTTTGATGAGAACAGTGTCTGCTTGATGGTAACAGCAAAGCCCTCACTAAAGTGAATTTAAAAAATTCTAAAGATAAAAGCTAAAGGCAATATATGTAATTATTTTTAGGTATATATTTTGTAAAGGAAAGGGAAAAATGATGTGATAGCTGAGGAAGAATTAGGATGGAGAGAAAAACATTTTTTAAGATGTGAGATACAAAAACTGTCTTTAGGCCAATAGAAAAGTCTCTGGAGTCATGTCAGGCAGGCATGGGTTCTACTTATAGGAGAAAGGGGTGACAATTGCTGGGAGCATGGACGGTTTATCCAGGATAAAGGAGAAAAGAGAGTTTGTAGATAGGTTGAAGGCTTGTTGGAGCTTACTAAAATCTTTCTGATTGTTCCTATTTTCTCAGTGAAATAAGATATAAGATCATCATCTGAGGCTAGGGACATGAACGCTGAAGATGGATATTAAAGACAGGAGAAAAATGTGCTATACCCTGAGGTAAATGGGTGAGTGAATGGAGTAGAGAAATACAATGATTCCTTGGAAGTACAAGAACAAAAATAAGGCAGTGATCATCCACATACAGTGAGGACAGACAACACTGCTTGTTTTCTTCCCCAGCCACATTCAGCTGCACAGCTGAGGGGGCTGAGAGGCACAGTTAATCTGTTAGTGCTGGGCAGCTCAGGTGGCTCAGCAGTTTAGCACCGCCTTCAGCCCAGGGCATGATCCTGGAGACCCAGGATCGAGTCCCACATCAGGCTCCCTGCAGGAAGCCTGTCTCTCCCTCTCTCTCTCTTTGTGTCTCTCATGAATGAATAAATAAACCTTTTTATGAAAATCTGTTAGTGCTTTAGTGACTATCAAAGGACAACAAGGAAGTTGAAGGTCGACGTAAGGCAGTCATTCCAATATGAAGCAATGGAATTTAAACTGCCTAAGAAGGGAAGTCAGATATGAAAGGATGAGAGACACTGAAGTGTTGGTATGATCAGCAGATTGTAGGTACTGGTAACACTGATATATTGATGGAATGGTAGAAACACAGGAAGAGAGCTAAAAATGGTAGGAAGTAGCTAAAAAAGGAAGATGGTTTGCAGGTTAGGGGTTCTAGTTACTGCTAAGAAAACACATACTACTTTTCATGCAAAAGGAAGAATGACTCAGAAGGTGGAACCAAGAGTCCAGACAACAGAAGTAAGAACCCATATCTTACAACCAAATCAAAGAACTCCAGCTCAACTTTTCCCAGCTACATTTCAAAACTGCTTTGAACCAGTGATTTCTTTTTCTACCTTCCATTCTCCCTCTCCTTATTAACTAAAATGTCAGGTGTTATCCTGATGCCTGTCCTATGATTATATGTTAAGAATTTTGGAAGGAGATAACTTCTATAGTTAATTTCACAGGTTAACAGATGGAAGGAATTGTGTCTAGGAGATCTACCACATTTACTTGATAATTTGCATGATGATTTCTAGATTTACAGAGAGACTAGATTTAATTGAAGATTTAGGCTTTTTATTGTGGCTATAATGGAGTGAAATCCTTGGAAATCATGGGAAAAGGTGAATGCATTTTGTATATGAGAGGAATCACAGGGACCAGCGATTAAATTACAGTAAGCAGATTTGTAACATAGCCCTCATGGTCTCCAACCCTGCTGTTATAACATTATTAAGTTATGTTACATGGCAAAGGAGTTTTGCCAATGTAACTAAGGCTACTAATCAGTTGATCTTAAGATATGAAGCTATCTGTTTAAACTAACCTAATCAAATATAGTCATGACTACCATTATTAACATGTACTCATTAATGAAATTTCACAATCCAAATATAATTGTGAGATCCTGATGAGCCTGAGTTAACTTATATTTCCATATATACATATATGGAAATGTGTGTATACATATATCACAATTTATGTATGTGTATATATAGCCCAATATATATAGTGTATGTATGTATGTGTGTGTATGTGTGTATCCCAAAGAAGATCAATTTAGATTCTTGCTAACTCTGAAAATTTAAGAGACAGTGGCATCAACAAGATGCTGACATAGGTCATTTCTGCTTTATTCCCCTTCAGAAAAACAACTACTGACAAACAAGACACAGCTGAGAAAATCCTAGAATACAGAGATGATACTGAAACATCCCCTGCATCACAGAGACCAAGACAGACTGTATTAGAAGGGTAAGAGAAGCAACTATATTCTGACTACTTTGTCTTTCTCCCAGACAGGAGCAACACCACATGGAAAGGTCTTCCCTGAACCTCCAGTTCCCCCCAAAAGAAGAGAACTCAAGGGGACAATCAGCACCACCACCACCACCCCACCACTGCAGATTACTTCATGAGAGCCCCTACTCTGGTCCCATGCCATGAGAATTGCAGGGGAAACTGTGAGGCTTGCAATAACCAACACACAGATCTTAGCAGATGGAATTCATGACTACAACTCCCCAAGTGATTAGTAATCCAAGTAGTGGCCCCAACCAGCAGCTTTGCTCATCACCAGAACCAAGTCTGGGACAAACTGTGACCAGAGAACTCACTGGAGTACAGGTCTGCTTCATTTGGGTTCTCATACAAGTTTTGCTGACTCTAGAAACTGTACCCAAGCAAGGAGTTGTAGCTCCATCTGCTGGGGAGACTGTCTTCTGGTCCATCTTGCCAGAGGGCACTGACAAGAAAACCTAAAAGCTGTATAGCTCAGCAATACTCCAACCAAGAGGTGTGTGGGTGGTTCTGACAGTCCCCAAGGCGAAGCCAGTACAGGGTATGAAAAATTCCCCTGCTGCACCCAGGCAGGGGAATTAATTCACAGCCAAGGCTGAGGGTGCATCATGGCCTCACCCAGAAGAAAAACTCGTTTGGGGAACATGTGAGCAAGGCCAGGAGGCGCCCCTCCCAACCCCACCCAAGCAAGTAACCTGAAACACAGCCACACCCACTGTGGCTCCCAGGCCCCATCTGACCAGAAGGGCTGGCAAGGATATCTGGAAGCTCTGTAACCAACAATGTGTAAGCCAATAAGCAGAAAGGCAGAGCTAACTGTCTCTAGAGCAAAGCCAGTACCAGGTGTAGAGGGGTGGCCTGCTGTACCTAGGAAGAGGAATTAACTCATAGCCAAGGTTGAGAGTAGCTTCTGGCTCTCACTGAGTCAAAAGACAGAAAAGCAGAGAAGCCTGGAGCAGCACCATCCCATTCAGAAAAGGGAACTAAAACAGCCCCACCACTGAGGATAGCATCTCCCAGCCCCACCTGACCAGAAGGGCTGGTGAAAAATGGGAGCTACAACAAGCCAGCAATACTGTAGCCAAGAGACAGACAGGCATATACAACAGTGAGCAGAGCAAAGCCAGTGGCTGATATTTGGCCAGGGAACTTGGGACACAGGTCAGGATAAAATAACACACAAAGAGCTTTATTGCCTTTAAAGGTGCCCCTCCCACTGCTCCTGGGCAGAGAAACTAATTCATAGCCCCAAGTATATTAATATAGCCTTCAACTTTTGTGACCTGGGAACCTAACAAGAGCACATGGGGAGCTGCTGTACAGGCCATCCAAAAGCTCTGCTTCTAGCTGCACTTGAAAAGAGAGAACAGCCCATGGCTTTCTACATCTGCAGAGCAGATGACCAAGAAATTCAGTGCACACTCTTGTGTAGATTCAGGTACCCTCAAATGAGCCATGCGGACACTGGGTCCTCCCCTGCTAGTGAAAGGAAATGAATTTACAGCCCTGTCTACTAAATGTAGTACCCAGTCCAGACCATCTAGTAAGCCAGATGGAAAATTCATGCAACTGGGGGGCACATCTTACAGATTTCCACCTCTTTCCCTATACCCAAACTTAGAGCTTGGAAAGTTGCCTTGCCAAAAACTAGACCATAATAGCAGGCACCACCTGCCCAAAATCAGTGCCTAGTGACCTAAACTGAGGTGACTATTGAAGATCTATCTCTGCCAAAGCAAATCTATAGAGTCTAGAAGAGGAGCCAAATTATTCAAGTGTGCAGATACCAATGTACGAAATCAAAGATAACAAAATCCAAGTAAATATGAGACCATCAAAGGAAACTAATAGGGACACCTGGGTGGCTCAGTGGTTGGGCACCTGCCTTTGGCTCAGGGTGTGATCCTGGATTCCCAGGTTCAAGTCCCTCATCAGGCTCCTTGCATGCAGTCTGCTTCTCTGTCTGCCTGTGTCTCTGCCTCTCTCTCTCTCTCATGAATAAATAAATAAAATCTTAAAAAAAGGAAACTAATAAAGTTCTAAAAACTGACCCTAAAAAAATGAAGATCTAGGAACTATCAGATTTATAATAATTTTCTTAACTTTAGGTAACTACAATAACACATAGACAATTAAATGAAATTAGGAAAATAATCCATGAATAAAACAAGAAGTTTTATTGACATAGAAACAGCAACCAGAAAAAAAACCCAACAAACCCAGAAATAAAAAGAAATCCTAGAGTTAAAAAAAAATAGTAATTGAGCTGAAGTAGTTAATAGAATTTCAAAAGTACACTTAGCCATGCAGAAGGAAAGAATTAGTGACCTAAAAAATAAGACATAGGAAAATTATCCAGTCAGAGAAACAAAAAGATAAAATGAGAAAGAGTGAAAAAATCCTAAGGGACTCATAAATACAATGGGTATTCCAGGAAAAGAGAATGAGAAAGGGCAGAAGCAAACTGAAAGCAATAGTGGTTAAAAATTTCCCAAACCTGGGAAGAGAAATGAACATACAGAACCATAAGGCTCAAAAGACCTGAAATAGGCTGACTTTGAAAAAAGCTGTACCAAAAAGGACCAATTAAATTGTCAAAGCCAAAGAAACAATTTTAAAAGCATTAAGGAAAAAAGAGAAAAGTACATACACGGGAACTTCTATGACTATAAGCAGATTTCTCAACAAAGACTTTTTAGGACAGGACAAAATGGGATGACATATTCAAAATATTGAAGAATAATTAAGAATTCTATACCCAGCAGAGCTGTCCTTTAGAAATGGAGAAATAAAGACTTTTCCAAACAAAAGATGAGGGAGTTCATTATCACTATACTTGCCTTATAAGAAACACTAAGGGAATTCTGAGTAAAAGTAAAACATAAGCCTTATAAAAATATAAAAAGAAAGTATAGGGATGCCTGGGTGTCTCAGTGGTTAAGCGTCTGCCTTTGTGGTCCAAGGCATGATCCTGGAGTCCCGGGATCGAGTCCACATCAGTCCCTGGAGTCCCACATGTAGGCTCCCTGCATGGAGCCTACATCTCTGTCTATGTTTCTGCCTCTCTCTCTGTGTCTCTCATGAATAAATAAATAAAATTTAAAAAAAAAAGAAAGTATAAAACTCACTGGTAATAGTAAACAGTAAAGGTTAGATTCTGTAATATGGTGATGGTGGTGCATCATTCACTTACAACTCTACTTTAAAAGTTAAAATAAAGGTAGTAAAAATACAATAACTACAGTAATTGTTATTAGTTACGAATACAAAAAATATGTAAATTTTATAAGAAATTACCTAAAATATGAGGGGGAGAAGAAGTAGAAGTATCAACTTTAGGAATTTCAGGAAGTAAAGTTGTTATCAGCTTAAAATAGGGTTTGTGATTTTAAGATGTTTTATGTAAGCCCATGAAAACCACAAAGAAAAAAACTGTAGCAATCACACAAAAGAACAGGACAAAGAAGGCAAAGGATACTAGTACCAAAAGACATTAAAACAAAAAAGAAAACATGGAACAATACATCTCCAGAACAACCAGAAAACATTTTTTTAAAGATTTTATTTATTTATTCATGAGAGACATGGAGAGAGAGGGAGAGACATGGGCAGAGGGAAAAGGAGACTCCCCATGGGGAGCCAGATGCAAGACTCAATCACAGGACCCTAGGATCACGCCCTGAGCCAAAGACATATGCTCAACCACAGAGCCACCCAGCATCCCAAAAGCAAGTTTTTAAAAGGCAAAAATAAGTCCTGATCTATCAATAGCTACTTTAAATGTAAATAATTCTCCAATCAAGACAGAATAGCTAAATGAATTTAAAAGAGAAAGAAAAGAAAGATCTAATACTTTAGCCTCAAAGATGCACATAGACTGCAACTAAAAGGAAAGGAAGAGATATTTCAAGAAAATGGTAATGAGAAAAAAAAAAAGGCAGGAATAGCTGCATTTATATCAAACCAAGAGGCTTTAAAATCATAAAAAAGAGAGGCACCTGGATGGCTCAGTCAATTAAGTGTATGCTTTGGGCTCAGGTCATGATCCCCAGAGTCCCCAGCAGGGAATTTGCTTCTCCCTCTCCCTCTGCCCCTACTCATGCTCTCCCTCTCTCAAGTAAATAAGTAAAATATGTGAAAAAAAGAAAAAAACAAAGTAAAATTATAAAAAGAGAGAACAAAAAGGTCATTATTTAATGATAAAGGGGTCAATACATCAACAAGATATAACAACTAGATATTTATGGAACCAACATCAAAGCATCTGAATAAATAAAGCAAAAAAGAACAGAGATAAGAGGAGAAATAAACACTAATACAATAACAGTTAAAGACTTTAACATGTTACGCTCAACAATAGTAGATTATCCAAGGAATCTGTAAGTTAATAGCAGATTTGAACAACACTAGAGGCCCAATGGACTTAGACATATACAAAACATTCTATGCAATAACAGCCAAATTCATTCTTCTTAAGTGCACATGGAACGTTGTCTAGCATATACTATATGGTAGGCCATAAAACAGGCCTTACCAAATTTGAGAAAATTAAAACCATATCAATTATTTTTCTCTGATCACAATGATGTGAAAATAGAAGTTGAAAATAAGGAAAACAGGAAAATTCATGAATACTCAGAAATTAAATAACACATTCTTGAACAATCAATGAATCCAAAAAAAAAAAAAAGGTGAAATAAAAGTTCTGTGAGACAAATGAAAATGGAAACATTACAAAAATTAAGGGGTGGAGCAAAAGCATTTCTAGGAGGAAAATTCATACCAATAAATGCCTACACTAAGAGGCAAGAAATATTCCAAATAAATAACCTAACTCTATCCTTTATGAACCAGAAAATAACTGAGCCCAAAGTTAGCAAAGAAAATGGAAAACAATGAAGATTAGAGCAGAAATAAATGAAATGGAGAAATTAAAAACAATAGAAAAAAAATTAACCTAAGAGTTATTTCTTTGAAAAGATAAAATTGATACATTTTTAACAGGAAAAAAAAAAGAACTCAAATTACAAAATTATAAGTGAAAAAGGAGATATGACAATGAATACCACAAAGGTACAAAAATTCATAAAAGGTTACTACAACCAACTATACACCAGAAAACTGACAACTGAGAAGATATAAAAAATTTCTTTGAAACATACAACTTACTAAAATGGACTCAGGAATAAATAGAAAATCTGTCTAGACTAATTACTAGTAAGGAGAGTGAATCAGAAAAGGAAGAAGGAAGGAAGGAAGGAAGGAAGGAAGGAAGGAAGGAAGGAAGGAAGGAAGGAAGGAAGGAAACAGAGAACAAAGGAAAGAAAGAGAAAGAAAGGGATCCCTGGGTGGCGTAGCGGTTTGGCGCCTGCCTTTGGCCCAGGGCGCGATCCTGGATCCTGGAGACCCGAGATCGAATCCCACGTTGGGCTCCCAGTACATGGAGCCTGTTTCTCCCTCTGCCTATGTCTCTGCCTCTCTCTCTCTCTCTCTCTCTCTGTGACTATCATAAATAAATAAAAATTAAAAAAACAAACAAACAGAAAAAGAAGTTCCTATGAAGAAAAGCCTAGAACCAGATGGCTTCACTGGTACATTTTACTAAACTTCTAAGAATTAATATACCAATATTCTCAAACTTCTCCAAAAAAACAAAAAGTAGAGAACATCCCCAAATAAGCCTTATGAGGTCAGCACTATCTTCGTTCTCAAAGACAGATGAGAACCCTACTAAAAAAGAAAACTATAGGCCAATATCCCTGATGATTATAAATGGGAACATTCTCAACAAAATACTAGAAAAGATATCAGCAGCCTATTAAAAGGACCATTCACCATAATCAACTTGGATTTATCCCTGGGATGAAAGGATGGCTCAAAATATGGAAATTGATCAATGTGATACATCACATTAATAGAGTGAAAGAAAAGAATCCTATTATCATCTCAATAGACACAGAAAAAGCATTTGACAAAATCCAACAGTCATTCATGAGAAAAACAGTTAACAAATGAGGTATGGAAGTAACATACCTCAAAATAATAAAGGCCATATTGACAAGCCCATAGCTGATATCACACTCAATGGTGAAAGGTTGAAAGCTTTTCTTCCAAAATCAGGAACAAGATAAAGTGCCCACTCTCACCACTCCTCTTCAATATAGTACTAAAAGTCCTAGCTAGAGCAATTAGTCAACAAACAGAAAAGGCATCAGAATTCAAAAGGTAGAAGTAAAATAGTCTCTATTTGCAAATAACATGTTTTTGTATAGAGAAAATCCTAAATATTCAACCAAAAAACTGTTAAAATAATCAACAAATTGAGCCAAGTTGTAAGACACAAAATTGACATACAAAATAAAATTTCTATAATAACAAATTTTCTGAAAAGGAAATAAAGAAACATATCCAATTTATAATTGCATGAAAAACAATAAAATACTTAGGAATAAATTTAAGGAAGTGAAAGATCTATGCTAACAACTGTAAGACAATGATGAAAGCAATTGAAGAAGACATAAATGAATGGAAAGGTAGGGCAGCCCAGGTGGCTCAGCAGTTTAGTGCCACCTTCGGCCCAGAGTGTGATCCTGGAGACCCAGGATCAAGTCCCACGTTGGGTTCCCTGCATGGAGCCTGCTTCTCCCTCTGCCTGTGCCTGTGTCTCTGTTTCTTTCTCTGTATCTTTCATGAATAAATCAATAAAGTCTTAAAAAAAAAAAAAAAAAGGAAAGGTATCCTATGTTCCTGGACTGGAAGAATCACTATTATTAAAATGTCAATACTACCAAAAACTATCTATAGATCAATGCAGTCCCTATTGAGATTCCAGTGACTTTTTTTTTTTTTAGCAAAAATAGAAAAAAAAACTTAAAATTTATATGAAGCCAAAAAAAAAAAAAAAAAAAGGCAAAGAAATCCTGAGAAAGAACAAGGCATGAGGCATTCTTGTTCCTGATTTTGTTATATTTATTATAAAGCCATGGTCACTAAAACAGTAGAATACTGGCACAGAAGCAAAGAGACCAATGGAATAAGGAATCAGAAACAAATACAAGCATATATGGTCAACAAATATTTGAGAAGTGAGTCAAGAATGCCCAATGAAGAATTGTCTTCAATTCTTCAATAAATGATGTTGGAGCAAATGGATACTCACATGTAAAAGAATGAAACTGGACCCATAGCTTACACCACTCACAAAATTAACTCAAAATTAAATAAATGCTTTACTGTGAGACCTGAAACCATAGAACTCCTAGAAGTAAAATACAGGATAAAAGCTCCTTGACACTGGTCTTGGTAATTATATTTTGGAAATCACACCTAAAATGTAACCAAAAAATAAAAAATAGACAAGTGGGAATACATCACACTAAAAAGTTTCTTCACACCTGAGGAAGCCATCAACTATTGAAAAGACAACCTACAGAACGGGGAAACAATATTCACAAACCATATATCTGATAAGGGATTAATAGCCAAACCAAATAAATAATGCACATAACTCTATGGCAGAAAAATCACCCAATTTAAAAATGAGCAAAAAACCTAATAACCATTTTTCAAAAAAAGATACACAGATAGGCAACAGGTATATGAAAAGATGTTCAACACCTCTAGTCATTAGGGAAATACATATTAAAACTACAATGAGATACCACCTCATGCCTGTTAGAATGGCCATCATCCAAAAGCAAAAGATAACAAATGCTGGTATGGATGTAGAGGAAAGAGAACACTTGTGCACCCTTGGGGGGGGGGGGTGGGTGTTGTAAACTGGTACAGCCACTGTGGAAAACAGAATGAAGGCTCCTCAAAAATTAAAAATAGAACTAGTTACAGTCCATTTCTGGGAATATATCCAAAGGAATTGAAAACACAAGAAAAGATAAATGAACCTCCCGATACACAGCAGCATTATTTATAATAGCAGAAACAGGGAAACAATCTAAGTGTCCAATGATGGAGGAATGGTTAGAGCAGTTGTGGCATATATGGTTGACTCCTGAACAACGAGGGATTTAGAGGTGTGACCCTCCACATAGTTGAAAATCTGCATATAAAATTTAACTTTCCAAAATTAAGAGGCAAACTCGTAATAGCTTACCATTGACTGGAAGCCTTACTAATAGTATAAACAGTCAACTAATACATACTTTGTTTATGTATTATATATTGTATTCTCACAATTAGGTAAACTAAAGAAAGGAAGGCACTATGATGTATACCTTAAACCTCATTCAGTGATGTGTGTCAACTATCTCTCAATAAAAGTGAAAAGAGATGAAAAGATACAATTTTCACTTGCTTTTTTGATCATTTTTTTCCCATAAACACTCTCCTCCAGCCACACTGGTCCCCTTGCTATTGCTCAACTCAGTATGCTCAACTCAGTATGCTCCTGTTTCAATTCTTTCTTTGTGCCTGGAACACTTTTACCTAAAATATCCTTAAGATTTATTTCCTCATCTTTTCAAGCCTTTGCTTTAAATCAGTGTGTCATTGAAATCTACTATGACCACCCTATTTAAGTTTGCAAAGTTCTCTGCCAACCACATCATTTCCCCATTACCCTTACCAGGACTTTTTTTTTTCTTCAGCATTATGCCCTTCAAAAATATGTAATTTACTCATTTATTATAGGTTCAGCCTCTCCCCAATTAGGAAGCAGGCTCTGAGAGCAAAGGAATATCTGCATTTTTGCTTACTGTGGGATCTCAGATCATGCATGTTATATAGCAGGTACTCAAAAAACGAGCACTAGTGACATTCCTTTTTCTAATATGAAATTTTCTCCTTTCTCATTTTCATCAAATTCTTGGTTCTATTTAAGAGTTAGACCTATTTGCTGGTATCCCAAAACAACCCTACTTAATAGTTCATCCACTTCTAATTTTTCTTCAAAGGCTTATCTTTCCTTACATTTCCTTAATTATGAGCTTCTCCTTAGGGTTTAGTATTTGACCCTTTATCCTTCTTTATATTTACACTTAATAACCTCTCTCCTTTGAATAGAGGAGACTTCATTTTTCAGACTTCAGCTAGAATGGAAAATTTTAAATGGTCTGCCATGTCAAAGTTTTAGTTAAGAACACTGGACCTTACTCTCACCCAGGTAAATCCAGTAAAGTATCAAAGCTTCAATTATTTATGTCAATAAATCCAAATATTGTTTCTCTAATGCACTGTTCTCTTATTAGTGCCAAAAAAAAAAAAAAAAAGTAATGATCTCCTTCCTCCCTCCTGCTCCCCACCCCCCTCAATCTATATCTTAGAAGTCAAGATAAAAATTCAGGAGTATTACTTAAAACATCCCTTTTCCCTTTCTCCCAAAACTCAGCCAAGTGTTTCTTTATTCTACTTATTAAATTTTTATTATGACCTATCTCTTCCATGTCACTTCTGTTCATGATAATCTCTTACCTTTCCTCTTAAAGCCTCCCAACTGAAACCATTATTTCCCTACTTTCCCCTTCAATACATTCTACACACTGCCAAAGTATAAACACTTAAAGACCTTTAAAATTCATGCAATTGCATAAAAATCCTTAAATGGCTTTCCTATTATTTAGTATAATAGTCTTACCATGGTTAAGCTAATACTCAACAATCTCTATGCTTCTCTTGCACATATGCTCAAACTATCACAGTTTCTTTAATAAATCAAGATTCCTTTCCTCCTCACTCATTTCAATGCCTTACCACAGTCCATTTCTTCTCTTTGGAACCTCCCATTTATGTTCACTTAGATATTCAAATTCATTCTATCACATCCTTTTAAAAGTTAATGAGATTCATATAGTCAATGGATCTTGACAAAGGACTAGACAACACAATGAAAGAAAATGACAGTATTTTCAACAAATGATACTGTAAAACTGGACACCACATGCAAAAAAAACTGAGTCCCGACACAGACTTCACATCCTTCACAAATATAAACTCAGATCACAGTTCTAAATATAAAATGCAAAATTATAAAACCTCTGCAAGATAATGTAGGAGAAAATGCAGGTGAACTTGGGTATGGCTATGATTTTGATCCAACACCAGGGCACAATCCATGAAAGAAATAACTGATACACTGGACTCCATTAAAATTTTCTGTTCTGCAAACAGCAGTGTCAAGAGAATAAGAAGACAAAGCACAGAGTTGGAGAAAATATTTACAAAAGAACCATCTAATAAAGAACTGTTATCCAGAATCTATATAGGGAGCGGAGGGACGGCCGTCGGAGCCGCCGAGGCCAAGTGCTGCCTGGCTGGGCCTACAAAGGGGATGTCAGGCCTCCAAAAGGAGCGCAGTGGAAGCGAGGGCCTCCCTGAGCCGCTGCTGTGACGGCCAGTGAGCGAGCCGCGGAGGATGTCCACCACCAGGACGGTCGCGCCCGCGGGGATCCCGGGGAACCCGCGGGAGGTCTCCAACCCCGCCAAGCCTGGCCGCAAGACCAAGCAGCTGCAGTACGCGCAGAACGTGGTGGTAAAGACGCCCTGGAATCACCAGCTCGCCTGGCCCTTCTACCAGCCCGTGGATGCAATCAAGCTAAACCTGCCCGATTACCATAAAATCATAAACACCCGATGGCTATGGGGACTATTCAGAAGAGACTAGAAAATAATTATTACTGGAGCGCCAGCGAATGCGTGCAGGACTTCCACACCATGTTTACAAATTGTTACATTTACAACAAGCCCACAGACGACACAGTGCTAACGGCCCAAGCCTTAGAGAAAATTTTTCTGCAGAGAGTGGCCCAGGTGCCCCAGGACGAAGTTGAATTATTACCCCCTGCTCCGAAGGGCAAAGGCCGGAACGCGGCGCAGGAACCCGGAGTGCAGGTGGGCAGCAAGTGGTGGCCGTGTCCTCTGTCTCCCCAGCAACCCCCTTCCAGAGCGTCCCCCCACTGTCTCCAGACGCCTGGCATTGCTGCCCCCCTCTGCCAACCATTACCGCAAACATCACGTCGGTCCCTGCGCCCCCGCCGCCGCCCCACCCCCTCCCTCGACGCCCATCATCCATCCCTGTGGCCCCTCCCACAGCGCCTGTCGTCAAGGAAAAGGGTGCAAAGCGGAAAGCAGCCACCACGACGCCCACTCCATCCGCGAGCCGGAGCGAATCGCCGCCGCCATCGTCAGACCCCAAGCAGGCCGAGGTGGGGGCTCGGCGAGAGAGTGGGGGCCGCCCCATCGCACCGCCCTGGAAGGGTCTAGAGGACGGCGAGGTGCCTCAGCATGCGGGCCGGAAGGGCGAGCTGCCGAGCACTCGCGGCACTGTGACAGCGTCCTCGAGGACAGGCCGTGCAAGAAGCGTGCGGCCTGCGCCTGGCCCTTCTCCAGCCGGTGGACGCCGAGGCCCTGGAGCTGCACGACTACCACGACGTCACCGAGCACCCGATGGACCTCAGCACTGTCAAGAAGACGGACAGTCGCGAGTGCCCAGACGCGCAGGGCTTCGCTGCTGACACCCGGTTCATGTTCTCCAGCTGTTACCAGTACAACCCCCAGGCCACAAGGTGGTGGCCGTGGCCAGGAAGCTGCGGCCGTGTTTGAGGTGCGGTTTGCTAAGATGCCGGCTGAGCCCGCAGCCCCCGTGCTGAGCAGGGGCGCCGAGAGCAGCCGCAGCAGCGAGGAGAGCTCGGAGGAGGAGGAGGAGGAGGAGGAGGAGGAGGAGGAGGAGGGGGGGGGGGGGAGGAGGAGGGGGAGGAGGGGGAGGAGCGGGCCCGGCTGGCGGAGCTGCAGGAGCAGCTGAGGCTGTGCACGAGCAGCTCGCTGCCCTGTCGCGGGCCCGGGAACAAGCCAGAGAGGAAGAAGGAGCCGAAGGGAAAGGAGGAGAAGGAGGAGGACGCGGACGAAGACGAGGACACGGAGAGGCACAAGGCCAAGTCTGAGGACGAGAAGGCCAAGGGGGCCCCGCCGCCAAGCAGGCCCAACCGAAGAGGGCTCCCGCCGAGAAGGCCGGCAGCGCAGCCAGGCCAGCAGGCAGCCGAAGCAGGGCGGCAAGCAGGCATCGGCCTCGACGACCCGGAGAGGAGGAGCGAGGCCTGCCCGTGAGCTAGGCCGAGGGCGCCAGCTCAGCCTAGACCACCCGGCTGCCCGGGGACACGGGGCTGCGGGGTCCACTTCATCCAGTCCCGGAGCCCTCGCTCAGGGACCCAGGCCTGAGCAGAGAGAGATTGACTTTGAGCCTCTGAAACCCACCACTGTGCGGGAGCAAGTGTTGTTGACAGGAAAAGCCAAGGGAGCCTTTCTCCACGAGCGGGAGGAAGCAGGCGGCCAAGTCCAAGGAGGAGTTAGCTCAGGAAAAGAAGGAGTCGGAGACGCGCGGCAGGACGTCCGTGGGCAGCTGAACAACAACGAGAAGCCTGCCAAGGAGGAGAAAGCGGGCTCTGCGCCCTCGGGAGGGCCGCCCGGCTCAGCAGCAGCAGCTCCTCGGTCCGGGAGCAGCAGTTCGGCGGATCCAGCTCCACTGCAGCGACTCAGACTGAGCGCTGGACTCGCACATCAGGACAAAACCAGCGAAGTCGCACCCGCCGGAACTCTGCAGTGTCCCTTGCTCTGGTTGATCTGCTGCTCTGGTTCCGCGCCTGCAGGTTTTCTTTAAAACTCAGTGTTAAGGAATCCAGGGATCCCCGGGTGGCGCAGCGGTTTGGTGCCTGCCTTTGGCCCAGGGTGCGATCCTGGAGACCCGGGATCGAATCCCACGTCGGGCTCCCGGTACATGGAGCCTGCTTCTCCCTCTGCCTGTGTCTCTGCCTCTCTCTCGCTCTCTGTGTGACTATCATAAATAAATAAAAATTAAAAAAAAAAAAACATGTCAGATGTGATCTGAAGTTTCTTGCAAAACCCCTTTCTTATGCCCAACCTGGTCTGTAGCTCCAGAAAGCATTGTTTGAAAGGAAGTTTCTCTGAGATGGTACTGCACCATAGGCTGTCAGCTTTGCAAACAGGCGATGTCTGTGTCCCCTCAGCTCAGCCCCACGGCCGGGGTCACCTCTTGCTGCAGGGTGAGGGGACTGTGGAGGTGCTGCGGGCTCCAGTCCGGGCTTCTGCAGCGGTGGGGAGAGGCGGATGGGCACCGAGAGAGGGGCGTCGGGAGCTCCTGGGAGGGAATACGGGGGCCGCCTGTGCCACGCGCAGCTTTCCATACACTGAAACTTTTACCTCAACTGGAAAAAAAAAAAAAAAAAAGATTAAAAAAAAAAAAAAAACTAAAGGAGACTTTTTTGTAAGGTTCAGCAATTTTCTACGAAAGTCCAGCCCCATGGTGTGTCCCCAACTTGTGAGCTGCCGCTGCTGCACACTCAGGGGCCCATGAACACTTTATTTATTAACATCATTGGTGGTTTAGAAAAAAAAAACTGCAAAAGAAATGCATTAAAAAAAAAAGAAAGAAAGAAAAAGAAATGCAGGCCTTTTCAGTGGTTGGAGGAGAGCCCCAGACCCTGCTCCGATGGCGGACCCGTGGCCTCCAGGTGCTGGCCTCCTGCGCCTGTCCGGTGCTGTCTCCTCTGCACGCTCGCCCTCCCCAACCCTGCCCCACAGGGCTCTGTGTGTCCTCCGGGCCCACATGTGGGATTGGGAGACGTGTGGGTGTAGACAACTTCCAGCTGCAGCGCATTCTCGGTCTTCACATTTTGTGTGTTGAGTTCTTTTGTACTCACTTCTGGTCTCTTTAGGACTGTTTTAAAAGAAATCAATTTAGGGAACCCCAGTTATATAATATAAAATTTGTAATCTGAGAGAAAAAAATGTATAGTAAATCTAAGTCTTGATTTTTAACTTTCTATTGTAAATAATAATAATAATAATAATAATAATAATAATAAACAGAGTTTAACAGAAGGTTATGTTTCGGTTTTATTTTTTCCAGAGGCTGCCCTGCAGCCTTTGAGTGCAGGGACACCCCGCACTGCCTGCCTGAGCTTGGAGCACTGTGGCTTCCGCCGAGAGTGCCAGGGGTCGGCCGTCCAGGACCCCCAAAGGGGTACCCCTAACCTCCCAACCCCCAGGGCAGGGGCCCTGCGGCCCTGTGCAGCCTTCCAGTGCAGCCTTCCAGCCAGCGACAGGGGCCTGGCCAGACTCTCACGGGGGTGGAAGAGCCTCTGGCCACAGGAGGGTTTGCTCCCTGAAGACCACACTGGGCTCCCTGCTTGAGCGTTTTCCCATTAGCACAGAAATAACAGGGCACTGTCCCAGACCTCCCTGCGAGGACTTCCTGGAAGTGGGTGCTGGGGACGGAGCTGCAGGTGGCCTGGCCTGTGGTCCGGTGGTGAGTTTCCAGGTGGTTGGAGTGGGTGGGAGGTTCGGGTCATCAATATCCTAGTAGGGGGCAGTCTGTAAAAATCCTAAAGTGGATTCAGGTTCCACCGGCCCTTAGGATCACAGATGCCCTTGCCGGACATGGAACCGATGAAGCAGCGGGTGGCGGGTTACCATGTTTCTTACTGCTGGTGATTCTGACGCTTGGTGAGTGTTGAGCCAGTTTGTTAAACTTTTCATTAAGTTTTGTTTGTAATAAAAATACATGTGGATTTTCAACTTAACATTTTTTATTTTTTTTATTTTTCTTTCTTTTTATTTATGATAGTCACAGAAAGAGAGACAGAGAGAGAGAGAGATAGAGAGAGGCAGAGACACAGGCAGAGGGAGAAGCAGGCTCCATGCACCGGGAGCCCGACGTGGGATTCGACCCCGGGTCTCCAGGATCGCGCCCTGGGCCAAAGGCAGGCGCCAAACCGCTGCGCCACCCAGGGATCCCAACTTAACATTTTTTAGAGTTACCCTTGTGTTTCAAAGGTGTTTTCTAAGCAGATTGGTAATGGAATATTTAAACTAGGACTTTAAGGAATTAATACATGACACGACGGATGGTCTTACAGCAGGATCTCTGGCAACGCGCAGCGAGCGCACGTCCCTGAGCAGAGGGTGCCTGGGGGCGCGGGGGTCCCGTGGAGCACCTGTCCAGCTGCAGGCCTAGCGGGGGCGGTGGCCTGTGTGAGCCCTTAGGTTGGTGGGGAGCGTGTGGTCCTCGCCCCCGGCACAGTGGGAGCGTTTCAGAGCACTTGGTCACCCGCTGGCTGCGCGGGACACGCGGGTTCTGGAACACCTCTGTCCCTCGCCCCCGGGAGGAGGCCGCTGGCCGCCACGGCAGAGGGCTGCCATCCATTCGGACGGTGCTGTGGCTTCTTGAGGCTTTCCGTGCACACTTCAAAGCCGATTTCTCTTCAGAGATATCCTCGGCCCCCTCGAGTCAGCCTGTGGATGTTTGCGGGAAGGAACCGTGTGCTTAGTAGGTGGGCCTCACGGGAGCCCTGGAGGCCCGGGGTGGCGGCAGAGACCCCTGCTCGTGCTGGGGCGCGTCATCTTGCTTACAAACTGTAAGGTATGTCTTCTTTTTGTTTCTGTTTTTGTTCTGCCACAACCACGTCTGTGACAGCCCTCTGGGAAACCCCCCCCCAGAGAAGGATGCATCCGCCCAGTGTAACCTGGTCCCCAGGACTGGCATAACGCTTCCGGAAGTTTTCTTTTTTTATATTTAAAATGTTACTTTTCTGTATGATGTGCCTGCAAGTTTACTGTAACTTTTTCTTAAAAACTTTCTAGTGCCGTTTCTAGTATATTCCTGTAAATGTCAGTTACTGAAAATGAGTCCGAAACTATTTAGCTTCTTTATTGCAATGCTGGCCTCAACACAACAGAATAAAAATGGTAGAAAGTACTCTTTGATGTTTCTGGTAATCAAGGACCCTTCTCCTGGGGTATTTGTTTTGTTTTCATAATAAAACCTTTATATATATATATATATATATATATATATATATATATATATATATATATATAATTAAAAAATAGGCCAAAGACCAGAAGAGACACTTTACCAAAAATTATATATATAATTAGGCAAATAAGCATGTGAAAAGATGCTTTCCACATCATATGTCATCAAGGAAATGCAAGTTAAAGCAAGATACCACTAAACATCTATTAGAATGGCTAAAATCCAGAACACTGACAATACCAAAAGATGGTAAGGATGTGAAGCGACAGGAACTCTCATTCATTGCTGGTGAGAAAACAAAAACACTACAACCAGGGATCCCTGGGTGGCTCGGTGGTTTAGCGCCTGCCTTTGGCCCAGGGCGCGATCCTGGAGTCCCGGGATCGAGTCCCGCGTCGGGCTCCCTGTATGGAGCCTGCTTCTCCCTCCTCCTGTGTCTCTGCCTCTCTCTCTCTCTCTATGTCTATCATAAATAAATCTTAAAAAAAAAAAAAAACACTACAACCATTCTAGAAGACATTTTGATAAGTTTTTATAAAACAAAATATATACTTATAATATGATCCAGCAGTGATGCTCCTTGGAATTTACTCAAAAGAATTAAAAGCTTATGTCCACACGAAAACCTGCACATGGATGTTTACAACAGCTTTATTCATATGGAATATTGGACAATGTACTATTCAACACTAAAAAGTAATGAACTTACAAGACATGAAAAAACATGGAGGAAACAAATGCATATTACTAAGTGAAAAAGGACAATCTGAAAATGCTATAAATTGTATGATTCCAACTATATAACATTCTAGAAAAGGCAATGAAGACTATGTAGATAGTGAAAAGATAAGTGGTTGCCAATATTTAGGGGCAGGAGAAGGATGAACAGTCAGAGCACAGAGGATTTTTAGGGCAGTGCCCATAATCTATGTGATACTATAATGCTGGATACATGTTGTTGCGCATTTGTCTAAAGCTATACAGTGTACACCAAGAGTGAACCCTAAGGTACATCATGGACTTTAGATGATCATGATGTGTCAGAGTAGGTTCATCAGGTGTAACAAATGTCTCAGTCTGGTTAGGGATGTAGATAATGGGACGTTATGCAAGGATCAGGACAGGGGCTATAAAGGAAATCACTGTTCCCTTCAATTTTTCTGTGAACCTAAAACTACTCTAAAAAAAAGAATCTTAAAGAGAAAAAGGGAGAGGTTAATGCATTTTTACATCCTGCTCTCACCACACTAGTGCTAATCATTGAGCCAATCTGTAAATTTCACAGGCTACTGTGTAACTCATATACTGCTCATCAAGATCGGAATTATGTATACATGAGTGTAACATAGTTCTCCCCACTAGACTGAAATGTCTATGAAGGGAGGAACCACATATGTCTTGTTCACTCTGTAAACATCTATAGAATCAAGTATAGTGCCTGACAAATATTAATGAATGAATGGAGTTCCTTAAGACAAATGTCATATAACACCTGCTTCCTATTACTATCCTATCCCTCCAGGTGTCCTCCGGAAGTACCCACTCTTTTACCTGATATAAAATTATCTCCCCAGGTAGACCCTCTCTAGCCAACCTGCCTCACTCTCACTTTTAGCAACAATTCATTTCCACAACTGAAAACCATGCTTCCAGCCAACTTCTCCTGAGCTCTATGGAATTTCCAAATGCAGTCAAGAAATGTCTTTATTCCCAAGGTTTTCTTTTTTTTTTTTTTTAAGATTTTATTTATTTATTCATGAGAGACAGAGAGAGACAGGCAGAGGGAGAAGCAGGCTCCATGCAGGGAGCCCAACGTGGGACTCGATCCCGGGTCTCCAGGATCAGGCCCTGGGCTGAAGGCAGGTGCCAAAGCATTGAGCCACCAGGGCTGTCCCCAAAGTTTTCATTAATGCCCCTCTTGTGTTCCTTATCTTTGACTCCTAAAGATTCCGATCTAGACCATCCCTTATTATCAATAGAGCCAAATCAGCTTTTTCTATTCATTATAATTTTGTGTGTATTTTTCATCCTCTCATCTAAACTGTAAACTATTCCACAGCAGGGCAAATATACTAACATCTTTGCATCCTCTGCACACTTTCTTTTAGTAGGTATTAAATAGTTATTCTTAACAACTATATTTTATGGGCAATAGATTATTATGGCTTCTTTTATGCACTTGTATTTAGATTCCCTTACTAGATTATTTGTCCCTAAAGGAAAAACTCCTACGTCTACCATACAAACCTAGCAAAATGATGGAAATGCTCAAACACTCTTAAAATAGAGTCACTGGAAATTAAGAAATAGTAGCCTATTTTAAAACTTCCTTTTAACTGCCCACGGTGTGAAGGGGGTTATACTATTGGAGAACCTTACAAATTTAATTGCCCTGGAAGACTTAGTGACTTGAAAAACAACCCTAAGATCCATTTCACCCTACTACCTCTAACCTGAAGTAACTGTGTAAAAGTAGCCATGACATGCATTCTCTTTACACCTTACTTTTCTGAACTGTAAGTTAGTTAATACATAAAATACACTTCAAAGAATGTCAGGTACAAAATAAGTGCTTTATGACTGTGGTATTTATATTGTTATCATATGGTATCTTCAGGCATCTTTAAATCTGTACCCCAGGTATAGATTTCAGGTATCTTTAAATCTTTATTCCAAACAGAGAAGTTTCTATCAACACTGAAAGGAAATGTAAATTTCACTATCTACATGGTAAAGTTCTGCAAGGCAAGGAGACGTGGGCTGCTAAGAAAACTTGGTGTTGACTAGGGAAGGATCATTGTCTCTTCTTATACTTTTCATACACACTGCTAGTATGAAAATAGAAGCAAAATGGACCAGAGGGATACTTACGGGAGAAAGAAAAAGACTTGAGAAGTTCTGACATGCAAGCAAAAACAAAAACAAAAAACGCCCCTTATAGTTCTAATTTATAATTTTTAGAGTGAAGAACAATGATCTTGCAGAAAAATAAAATCCAAAGGAGCTCAAAGTAAAGACACAGGAAAAAAAACTACTCTCTCCATAGACATCCTTAATAATGTAACTTATTGAAACTTAATCTTGAATAATCATAGAAAAATACTTTCTTATTAAATACGGATCTTATTCTCAATAGAATTTTCAAATAAGAAAAATCTTTTATTTTTTGTCTTGACTCCATATTATATACTTTACATTTTATTATTTATTTCTACAGACCTGAATTTCTCTAATCTAGCAACATAATTATCTACAGCAAAGATTCTTCAAAATACCATGGGTTATTTACCAGATTTTACTTGTCTACAAAAATATATATATTTTCCCCCAGTGATCAGTGACTCCATAAATGGGAAGGAATGGACTTTTTCTCCATTTCTTGGTTTTATGTCATAGTAATGATGAAACTTTTACCTCAACAACTTCTCATTCCAGTCTTTTACAATCACTTCTGTCAAGGGACTGTGTTTGTTCACTGCAAAACAGTGTCTAAATTATAACTTGAGGACAATATGAAGACGACAATGAAAATCCAGTTTACTAAGAAGAAAACAACTAGATACCCTTCTTTCTACAAGGACTTATTTATGAATATGCACTTAATAAAAAAATAAGATGCTCGATAATTAACAAATTTAGGTTTATTCTGCAGTTAGGCTGATAGAAAAGAGCATAAACTGGAAAATAAAATAGTCGCTTCATTCCCCATCTTCTATTTTAGGAAGAGTTTAAATCCATAATGAAGTTTAAAAATGCCAAATCTCACACACACAAAAAATACTTTCTTGAAACATTTTTTTTTCAGAATATATGCAGAAAAAGCACAGCCCTAAATAGAAGACCAAGATGCGTGTGCACACTCACACACACACACACATCCACATGCTCAATATATTCACAGCAAAAAAACATAAGGGATGGGCAATTCAAGCTTTCTCCCAAAGCATACATGGGATGACAGAAATTCCTAAATCTCAATGCAGAATACAATTACTACCAGAGGGTAATGAATTAATGAAAACATGAATACAGTTACTACTGGAGCTGGCCTCCAAAGCACCAACACACAAACTCATTCAAGACTCTCTTTTAGATCTCAGCTACAGAAATGCCAGCCAACATTCCTATATTTAGCAGATATAGTAGTTTGAGGAAAAGCTACAATTAGAATTTTAAATTTGAGGGGATCCCTGGGTGGCGCAGCGGTTTGGTGCCTGCCTTTGGCCCAGGGCACGATCCTGGAGACCCGGGATCGAATCCCACGTCGGGCTCCCGGTGCATGGAGCCTGCTTCTCCCTCTGCCTATGTCTCTGCCTCTCTCTCTCTCTCTCTCTGTGACTATCATAAATAATTTAAAAAAAAAAGAATTTTAAATTTGAAAATGAACATCATAAAAATAATAAATCACTCCTTTTTCCTATATTGCTCCACCTGTCTTTGCTTAGCCTTTACTGAATTCAAACACTAAGTATTGACTTATATGGTTTTCCCATGAACAGATAAAGTAGAAAATGAGAAATAGTTTAGATCTCAAAAAAAGGACATGACTCAACAGTTTGCAGGCAGAAATAAATTACAGTGATCAAAAATATTGTTTGAGAATATTAAAATAACTTTACTGTGTACAGAGTTGTTTATGAAAACTTTGGCTTTCTCATCTACATTATACCATGGAGAATAGAACAAAATAATGTAAAAATGTCCTGTTTACACAACGTAGACTTGAGAAAATGCACCACTGGTGCTATTTGATGTATGAAATCTTCATTTTCCAGTATATAGGTTATTTTCTGGAACTAAATCAAGCTCAGTGTATTTTAATCTGAGAAAGCTTACATTTTTTCACAAAAATAGAAACTTCTGAAGAGTATCTTCGTGACCATGAGAGGAATAAAAGCAAATTTCAAGATGCACTTTAAGCACAAACTAGAACATTTCTACTTTGTTGGTATGACTGTTTTTTTTTAACACAGTGACCCTTAAGGGAAAAAAATGGGTGGGGGGGCAAAGTGGCAGTAAGATAGGCTTCATAAAATACACTTAGGTTGAATTAAAGTAGTTGTAGTTTACTATTTTAAATAAGGAAACATTCAATTAAATAATCAAGATTCTCAATAATCTGCAAATTGCTGTAACCTCTAGTTTTGAAATCCCCAATTTTTGAAAAAAATTAACTTTTTTCTTGCCAAAATTGTGTCAAGACATATGTTTGGTATTTTCTTTCCTAAAAAGTTTGGAGATATTTTAGAAGCACCCAAAACCTAAATCCATGGTAAATTTAATAACTCTTTGGAGGTAAGTAATAGTCTCATCTAAAAGAAAGAGAAATCGAGTTGGGTTACAGATGCTTACAAAAATGAGAAAATTAGGATAAATTTCATTAAACATATTAAATATCTGAAATTCTAGATTGCCAGTATTCCTTTTAAGGAGGATTTATGTTTATGAATAGAAATCCTCAGGGTGGTATTGTGTTTTTCTCCTCATAGGAAACGCCTATTTTGTCAAGCAATTAAGGTTCTCTGTGGAGAAACTGATATGTTAGTCAGTCCACCGCCAGACTCTCAGCCTAAAATCCATGGGCTTCTCTCCCTTTGCTGCAAAACAAAGACCCTTACTCTTATTCTCCTGAACTCTTTGTCTTTTCCTCATCTCAACTCAGTGTCAGAATTTTTTTAACACATAGATTCATAAAAATGGGGTAAAAAAAACAATTTCTATAAATAAAACAGATCTACAGTATAACATTAACTCTGCAAAAAAAAATCAGGCAAAGAAATAAAAATAAATACTCTAGAAATCTGGAGCTCATTTACTAATTTTCTAACTCAATTCACTATGATCATGGGTCCATTGCCAAATCATGGTCTCCTATCCTCTTTTCAACTATCTTATTAAATGTAATGTGATTAAATAAATAATTACTAAAGGAAAAGGATATTCTTTTTATTTAAGAAAAAGAACATGAAGAATGACATCACCGAGATGGCAACATAGGATATTCCTGACTTCACTCCCCTCCCAAGACAAGTGAACAACTATTCAAGAGCAAGATAACATTGAAAGAACCCTAGAACATGATGGTGAGGTATTCCCCACACCTCAGAGGCCAAGACAAACTGCATAGGAAGAGAAGGGGCCACACGCTGGCTGCACTTCTCCCTCCCAAATCCAGACCATTTCAGCACCAACCTGAGGTCTCAACTGAGCCTCCAATTCTTCCAGTGGGAAAAGAGAGCACGGGGGGAATAGCCAGCCCCCCAACTCAGCACTGTGGCTGCTTTGTGGGAGCCCCTACTCTGATCTCATGCCTACACAGGGATTGCTGGAAAACTATAAGGTTCAAACACTGGGATTCTAACTGTGACAAAGAATAGGAGAGAGGTTTGCAACAACTAGCATACAACCTTGGCCGACCAAGTTCATACTTGCAGTGTCCAAGTAATAATACCAACCAGCAGCTTTCCTCATTATCAGAACCAAGTTGGATATATATTCTGACCAGGGAATTAACAGAATATAGATCTTATTTATTCTGATCTAATGAATACTGTTGACCATAGAGCCAAGTTTGCCTAAGCCCAGGCAGGGAACTGAATCACAGCTCCCTTCCTCGACTGCGGAGAGTATCTTCTGGTCCCATTTGACAAGAAGGGCTGGAGAAAACTCCTGAAAGCTTTGTGACACAATAGCAGTCAAGCTGAGAAGCTGGTAGAACTGAAGTTTGTACAGCAGCTCTGTCAGGGAACTTGGGGAATGGATCAGCCTGAGTTGAAACAACAAACAAACTGCTTCTCCCGCTGCACCCAGACAGGGAATCTAATTCATAACCCTGCTCATTGTTGAATGCCATCAGTCTGTCCAACCAGAGAATCTAACCAAAGCACAAGGAAAGCTCTGTAGCCCATCCAACAGCCCTACCTACAGTGGCATTTGAACAAAGAGCATAGCCTGTGGCTTCCCCAATCTGCAGAGGAAAACCAGTGGCCTCATCTGACCAAGCAACTCAGTGCAGACACTACACTGATTCAGGTCCACCAACAATGAGCTATACAGACCCTGGTTCTATCTGCTGTCCTGCCAGGGAAGGGAAACTAATTCATAGTCTTATCTACTGCTGAATATAGTGGCCAGTCCAGACCATCTAGGAAACCTAACCAGATTAGGAGAGAATCCAAGCAATTGTAGAGAAGCCAGGCAACTGCAAAGCCCATCCTATAGCTTTTCTTAGGGAGGGAACCAAGCTGTCAGTCCTATACAACTCTCTCAGTCACTGGAACATCTCCTATCCCTGACCTTCTCCATCTCCTATCCCTGAAATTATCTTATCTCCACCTATCTCCATCTCCTATCCCTGAAATTACCAGCAAATGCCCAGAAACTGAAACTGAGCTGAAACTGAGCTGAGGGATCCCTGGGTGGCGCAGCGGTTTAGCGCCTGCCTTTGGCCCAGGGCGCGATCCTGGAGACCCGGGATCGAATCCCACATCAGGCTCCCGGTGCATGGAGCCTGCTTCTCCCTCTGCCTGTGTCTCTGCCTCTCTCTCTCTCTCTCTCTCTCTGTGACTATCATAAAAAAATAAAAAATAAATAAAAAATAAAAAAAAGAAACTGAGCTGAATGGTGAAGAAGTGTCTCTGCCAAAGCAAACTTGTCAAGTCTGGAAATGGAGCCCAATTACTTAAATGCACAGATGCCAACATGAGGAATCAAGGATCACAAAACAAAACAAAACAAAACAAAACAACAACAACAAAAAAACATGTAAATAGGACACCACCAAAATAAACTCATAAAGATCCAAAAACTAAACCTTAATAAATGGAGATCTAGGAACTGTCAAAGAATTCAAAGTGAACCCCCTTTAGGAAGTTAGTGAACTACAAATCACACAAACACAGACACACACAGAAAAGTAAATGAAATTAGGAAAATAATGAATAATAAAAATGAGAACTTTGAAAGAGCAACCATCAAAAACAAATCCAAATATAATTCTTAGATTTGAAAAATAAGTAAACTGAAGAATTCAACAGAAAATGTCAAAAGTAGACTCAACCATGCAGAAGAGGAAATCGGTAATTTGAAAGAGAAGTCACAGAAAATAATCTAGAGGAGCAAAATGAAAAAAGAATGACAGAGAGTGAAAAATCTTATGGGAATTATGAATCACAATCAAAAGGAATGACATTTGCATTATAGGAATTCCTGAAGGAGACAAGAAAGGGAGAAAGACCAGTAATGGCTGAAATGTCCCCTAATCTAGGGGAATAAAATGGACATCCAGATTGATCAGGTCTAGAGGACCTCAAATAGGATGAACCTGAATAGGGCTACACTGAGACACATTATAGTCAAATTGCCAAAAGTCAAAGACAAAGAAAGAATTTTAAGAGCAGTGACAGAAAAAAGTTACACACAAGGGAACACCCAAAAGATTATTAACACATTTCTCACAAAAACATTTTAGTCAAAAAAATTTTAATCAAGGAATGGGATGACACACTCAAACTATTGGAGGAAAATAACTGTCAACCAAGTATTCTATACTGGCTAAACTGTCCCTTGAAACAAAGCAAGGATAAAGACTTCCCTGAGCAAATAACCAGTAAAGGAGTTCCTTATCCCTATATCTACCTTACAAAAGATGCTAATGGAAGTTCTTTAACTAAAGGAACAATAATTATCACAAAAACATAAAAAGATAGCAAAAATCTCAGTGGTAATGGTAAGCATACAGTCATATATTCTACAATATGGTAACAGGGATAGTTAATTCACTTAAAACTCTAGCTGAAGTTTTAAAAAATGTACTAAAAATAACTATGTTAATCTGTTATTACATAATGTAAAAGCAATAACCAAAAAGGAGAAGAGGAAGTAAAAGTGTAAGGGTTATCAATTTTATCAAAGTTGTATCAGTTTAAAATGAGGTGTTATAAGTTTAAGATATTATATGTAAGCCTCATTGTAATTTCTAGGAAAATCCTTTAGTAATTACATAAAACATAGATAGGAACTCAAAGCACAATGATACCAAAAGACATCAAAACACACCTAAAAAAGTAACAGGTTTAAGTAAGAAATAATAGTTGTACAAAATAACCAGAAAATAATGAATAAAATGGCAATAGTAAATCCTTATCTATAAATAATTACTTTAGTTGTAAACAGATTTTCTTCAATTAAAAGCCACAAAATGGCTAAATGGATTAAAAACCATACCCAACATTATGGTGCCTAAAAGAGACTCACTTTACCCTCAAAGACACACAGAATAAAGGGATGAAAAAAGACGTTTCAAGCAAATGGTAACTAAATTTACTTACATTACATGTATTATAAAAGTGATATGAGATAAAGAAGGTTATTATATAATGAGAAAACGGTCAATGCTTTAATAAGATAATAAGAATTGTAAATATTTTGTGCATAACATTGGAATACCTGAATATATATAAGGCAGAAACTGACAAAGCTCAAAGGAGAAATCGACAGTAATGCAATGGATGGATCATCCAGAAAACCAATCAGGAAACAGTATACCTAAAAAAATTACAGACCAAACAGACCTAACACATACATAGAACATTCTCTTCAACAACGGCAGGACAGATATTTTTATCAAGCAGGCAGGGAATACTTTTTAGAACAGACCATAAACTTTGCCACAAAACAAGTCTTAGCAAACTCAGGAAGACTGAAATTACACCAAATATCTTTTTTGACTACAATGGCATAAAATTAAAAATCAATCCCAACAGGAAAGCTGGAAAACTAATGACCATATGCAAATTAAATAACACTCTCCTTAAAACCATTTGATCAATTGATAGTTAAAGGGGAAATAGAAAAGGGTTTTTTTATTTTTTATTTTTTTGAGACAAACAAAAATGAAAGTACAACATACCAGAACTTGTGGGCTATAATAAAAGCAATATAATAGGGAAGTGTACAGCAATAAACATCTGCATTAAGAAGCAAAAAAGGATCCTAAATAAGTAACCTAACTCTCTAAGCCTTAAGGAACTAGAAAAAGTGGAACTGAGTCCAAAATTAGAAGAAATAAAAATGAAAGTAAACATAAATGAAATAGAGAATAGAAAAACAATAGAAAGGAATAGCCAAAGTAAGAGCTGGTTCTTTGAAAAGATAAATAAACCCTTAGGCAAACCCTTAGGTACACTAACAAAGAAAAAGGCAAATCAATAAAATTATAAATGTAAAAAAGCACATTACAAGTGATACTACAGAAATACAAAGATCTTAACAATATACCAATATACTACACAACATAGAGTAAATGAAAAAAAAAATATCTGAAATGCACAACTTACCAAGAATGAATCAGGAAAAATTAGAAAATGTAACTAGACCATATACTAGTTAGATGATTGAATAAGTAATCAAAAATGCCCCAAGGGGGAATAAACATTGTTAAAATGACCATAGTACCCAAAGCAATCTACAGATTTAATAGAATCTCCATCTACCAACAGCACTTTTCACAGACCTACATAATCCTAAAATTTTTATGGACCCACAAAAGACCCCAAAGAGCCAAAGCAATCTTGAAAAAGAAAAACAAAACTGGAAGTAGCACAATCCCAGATTTCCAGTTATATTGCAAAGCAGTAGTAACAAAAATCATATAGTAATGGCACAAAAATAGGCACATGGATCAATAGAACAGAACAGAGAGCCCAGAAATAAGCCTACAGTTATAAGGTTAATTAATCTACAACAAAGGAGGCAGGAATATGCAATGGGAAAAAGTCTCTTAACCAAAAGGTACTGGGAAAACTGGACAGCTACAAGCAAATGAATGAAATTGGACCTACACCATACACAAAAATAAACTCAAAATGGACTAAGGACCTAATTGGGAGACTTGAAACCATAAAAATCCCAGAAGACAACATATCTGATATCAGCCACAGAAACATTTTTCTAGATATGTCTCTAAAGCAAGAGAAATAAAAACAAAAATAAATTATTGCAACTACATCAAAATAAAAACTTTTGCATAGCAAAGGAAACCATCAACAAAAGACAACCCGCTGAATGAGAGAAGATATTTACAAATGACATATCTGATAAGGGATATCCAAAATATATAAAGAACTTCTACACTGAATGCCAAGAAAAACCAATCCAATTTAAAAATGGGCAGAAGACATGAACAAACATTTCTCCAAAGATGATATGCAGATGGCCAACAGACACATTAAAAGATGCTCAACATCACTCACCATCAGGGAAATTCAAATCAAAACTGCAATGAGATATTACCTCACAAGGGTCAGAATGGCTAAAATTAACAACACAGGAAACAGATGTTGGCAAGTATATGAAGAAAAAGAAACCTTTGTGCAATAATGGGGGGAATGCAAACTCAAGTGCATCCATTGTGGTAAACAACTTGGGATTTCCTCACAAAATTAAATATAGAAGTTCTATATGATCCAGTAATTCCACTGCTGGGTATTTATCCAAAGAGTATGAAAACACTAATTTGAAAGAATCATGCATCCCTATGTTTACTGAAATATTATTTTTAATAGCCAAATTATTGAAGCAGTTCAAGCATCTATCAATAGGTGAAAGGATAAGAAGAGGTGGTGGGGATCCCCGGGTGGCTCAGCGGTTTAGCGCCGCCTTTGGCCCAGGGCATGATCCTGGGGTCCCATCGAGTACCACATCGGGCTCCCTGCATGGAGCCTGCTTCTCCCTCTGCCTGTGTCGCTGTGTCTCTGCCCCCCCCCCCCTCTCTCTCTGTCTCTCTCTATCTCTCATAAAATCTTAAAAAAAAAGAAGAGGTGGTGGACACACACACACACACACACACTAGAATATTACCCAGCCATAAAAAGAAAGAAAGAAGAAGAAAGAAAGAAAGAAAGAAAGAAAGAAAGAAAGAAAGAAAGAAAGAAAGAAAGAAATCTTGCCATTTGCAACAACATGGAATGAGGGTATAATGATAAATGAAATAAGTCAGAGAAAGACAAATCCCATATGATTTCACTCACATGTGGAATTTAAGAAACAAAACAAAAAAGACATACCTAAAACAGACTTTTAAATATAGAAAACAAATTGGTGGTTGACAGAGGAGAGGTATGTGGGAAGATATGAGAAATGAGTGAAGGGGATTAAGAGTACATTCATTATGATGAGCACTAAGTAATGTATAGAATTCCTGAATCACTTTATTGTATACTTGAAACTAATATAACACTGTATGCTAACTATAGTGGAATTTTTAAAATAAATAATTTTTTAAAGTTGCAACTTCCCTCCCCACATGAGTATCTCCCTATTATCATTACCTGATTAGTTTTTCTCCATACTGTAAACATTTTACTTCTTTAATAGTCTACATTCCACTTCTTAAATATTTTTTTAAGATTTTATTTATTTATTCATGAGAGACACACACAGAGAGAGGCAGAAAAACAGGAAGAGAGAGAAGCAGGCTCCATGCAGGAAGCCCAATGTGGGACTCAATCCCAAGACTCCAGGATCACACCCTGAGCCAAAGGCAGATCAACTGTTGAGCCATCCAGGCATCCCTCCACTTCTTAAACATAAATTCACCTAGGGCAAAGACTTTTTGTCATTTTGTTCAATGCTCATTCCTGGCATATAAAAAGTGCTCAATAAATATATGTTGAGTAAAAAAAGAAAAAAAAATGTCCCAGAGAAGAAAAGTCCAGGACCAGATGGATTCACTGTGAATTTTACCAAACATTTAAATTAAGATTTAAAACCAATACTTATCAAATTCTCCATAAAATTAATAATGAAGGAACACTCTCAAACTCATTTTAGGAGGCTAGCATTATCCTGATAACAAAATCAGAAAAGAATGCTACTAGAAAGAAAAGAAAACTACAGGCCAATATCCTAATGATTATAGATGCAAAAATTCTCAACAAAGTACTAACAAAAAATTCAGTAGCCTATGGGGCGCCTGGGTGGCTCAGTCAGTTAAGCATCAGCCTTCAGCTCAGGTCATGATCTCAGGGTTCTGAGATTGAGCCCTGCATCAGGCTCCTCTGCCCCTCACTTGGTTTGTGCTTTCTCTCTTACTCTCTCAAGTAAAATCTTTTAAAAAAATTCAGCAGCCTATTAAAAGAATCATTAAAAGGATAATTCACCATATTCAAGTGGGATTTATCCCTGGGATGAAAGGATGGTTCAGAATATGGAAATCGATCAATGTGATACATCACATTAATAGAATGAAAGAAAAGAATCCTATGATCATCTCAATAGACACAGAAAAAGCATTTGACAAAATCCAACATTCATAAAAAAAACAGTTAACAAATTAGGTATGGAAGTAACATACCTCAATATAATAAAGGCCATATATGCCAAGCCCATAGCTGGTATCACACTCAATGGTGAAAGGTTGAAAGCTTTTCTTCCAAGATCAGCAACAAGATAAGGTACCCACTCTCATCACTCCTATGCAATATAGAAATAAAAGTCCTAGCTAGAGCAATCAATAACTAGCTAACTAAATAAATGCCATCAGAATTTAAAAAAAAATGTATGGTCTCTGTTTGAAGATGACATGTTTTTATATATAGAAAATCCTAAAAACTCAACCAAAAGCCTATTACACCAACCAACAAATGCAATAAAGTTACAGGACACAAAATCAGCATACAAAAGTCAAAAGAATTTCTACATAGCAACAGCAGTTTTCTGAAAAGAAGCTTATCCCATTTTACAATTGCATCAAAAACAGTAACATACTTAGGAATAAGTTTAACTGAGAAAGTGAAAGATATCTACCCTGAAAACTAGAAGGCATTGATAAAAGCAATCCAGGAAGACACAAACTGTGGATTAAAAAATATTAATACTATTAAAATCTCAATACTACCAAAAGCCATCTATAGAGTCAATGAAATCCCTATCAAGATTCCAATGGCTTTTTTTCCCAGAAGGAAAACACTCCTAAAATTTATATGGAACCAAAAGAGATCTCAAATAGGCAAAGAAATCCCGAGAAAAAAAGAACAAAGCAGGAGGCATCACTCTTCCTGATTTCCAGCCATACTATAAAGTTCTAGTTACCAAAACACTATGGTACTGGCACAAAAATAGACAAGAGATCAATGGAAAGAATAGAAACCCCAAAAATAGACCCAAACACATAAAGTCAACAAATATTTGACAGGGCAAACACATAAAGTCAACAAATATTTGACAGGGAAGACAAGAATACTGTATGAAGAAAAGACAATCTCTTCAATAAATGATGCTGGGGTAACTAAATATTCACATGTAAAAGAATGAAATTGGACCCATATCTTACACCACTTATAAATATTAACCAAAAATGGATTAAGACTTAAGTGTGAGACATGAAATTCCAAAAATAAAGCATAGGACCAAATTTCCTTAACATGGGTCTTGGGGATCATTTTTTTGATACTAATGCAAAAGCAACAAAGTCAAAAATAAATAATGTAGTATGACTACACTAAAAATCTTTTGCACTCTAAAGAAACTATCCACAAAGTGAAAAGACTACCTGCAAACTGGTAAAAAAGCATTTATAAACCATTTATCTTCTAAGGGATCACTATACAAAACATAACTCATGAAATTCAATAGCAAAAACCAAATAAGTCCATTAAGAAATGGCAAAGAACATGAATAGACATTTCTCCTAAGAAGATATATAAAGGGCCAACTAGCACATGGGAAAAGACATTCAACAGGGATGCCTGGGTGGCTCAGGGGTTAAGGGTCAGCCCTTGGCTCAGGGCATGATCCCAGGATCCTGGGAGTCAGTCCCACATTAGGCTCCCTGCAGGGAGCCTGCTTCTGTCTCTGCCTCTGTGTGTCTCTTATGAATAAAAAATAAAATCTTAAAAAAAAAAGACATTCAACATCACTAGTCATTAGGGAAATGCAAATTAAAGCTACAATATCCCTTCACACCTGTTAGAATTGCTACTATGCAATTGACAAATTATTGAACGCTGTATCTGAAGCTAAGTATGTACTACATGTTGGCTAATTCAATTTAAATTTTTTAAAAAAGAAAAAGGGTTGCCTACATGAAGCAAAAAAAGAAAAAGAGTGGGTTCTACCAAAAGAGAACAATTATTGGCATGGCTGTGGAGGAAAGGGAATCCTTGCTGATAGGATTGTAAATTCATGCAGCCAATATGGAAAACAGCATGGAGAATCCTAAAAAAAAAAAAAAAAAAAAAAAAAAAAAGATCTAGTTAGGATCTAGCAATTCCACCTCTGAGAATATACTGAAGGAAACAAAAACACTAATGCAAAAAGATACCTGCACCCCCATTGTCACAGCAGCAGTATTTACAAAAGCCAAGACAGGGAAACAACCTAAGTGTCCATCAGTAAGTTAATGAATAAAGAAGTAGTGGTATGCACACACAGATACACATTTCTCTTCTGCATAGCTCCTACAGTGTTTGGCTTTGTTAGCAGACAGCACAAGTCAGATACCACAAAACACAGCGTGTAGGAAGCTTCTCCTTTTGGTTCCAGTGCACTTATTGGTTTTCCTTTTCTTTTTTTCTTTTCTTTTCTTTTCTTTTCTTTTCTTTTCTTTTCTTTTCTTTTCTTTTTCTTTTCATTTCTTTCTTTTCTTTTTTTCTTTTCTTTTATTTTTTCTTTTGGCTTGTTTGCTTTGGCCCTGTGACTGCTAGCAATTTAAAGCAACCCAGTTACAGTCCTCCTTCAGTGAGTTTTACAGGCATCCTGATGGATAAATTCTCCCTTTCCCTACCAGCTACTAACCAAATCTAGGTCACAATATCCCGGCAAATTTTTCTACCTTCCAATGGGTCCCAGTAACACACCCTCTCCAATAAAGTCTAAAACTCATTGTTTGGATATGGGGGTGGGGGGGATGCTCTCATCCAAAATGATGCCTCCCTTGGACTGTCTGTCTCAGCACTAGAAGTAGTAAGTTGCCCCTTACATCTGTCATTCCTCTCTTCCTATTGTTCTTTTGTTTCTCGTTATACATAACTACTCTTTAAAATTACATAGTTATTCTTTTTATTACATTTTCCTTGTTCACATTTCTAGTGTGGTTTCTGTCTCCTGAATGGACACTAACTGTTAAGAAAGTCTATAAAATGAGGCTAATACTAGTGACCCCTTAGATTGGTTTTCATGATTATAGGAGTTATATGGATAAAGTTCTTTTTTTAATAAGATTTCATTTGTTTATTTATTCATGAGAGACACAGAGAGAGAGAGGCAGGGACACAGGCAGAAGGAGAAGCAGGCTCCATGCAGGAAGCCCGATGTGGGACTCGATCCTGGAACTCCAGGATCATGCCCTATGCCGAAGGCAGGCTCTAAACTGCTGAGCTACCCAGGCATCCCTAGATAAAGTTCTTAAACCATGTAGATTGGTAATAGTCTTAATCTATTCAGAGACAGGTGTGCAACTGGTAATCCTTGGCAAAACTTTCAATAGATAATTCTTGTAACAAAAACAAAAAAATTTAAGAAATTCCTGCTGAGAAATTATCTACCTTCTTCTTTTTTTAAAAAAATTATCTACCTTCTAAAGAACACATTCTCCAATCCTTAGAGTTGTAACAGCACCTTGTTTACACCTCTATTCTAATTACAGTACAACCTTACTATATACAAACTATTTCTTACCCAAAGGACTCAGCTTCTTGAGGAAAATCATCACATTTTATTGTTTACTGAATCTTTGGTATAGAATAGATGCTCATGTAGGTTTGTGATGAGTCAGAGTACAGCTACCTTGCCAACATATCACAACCCAACAATGTCCCTGATTTTTCTCAACTCTCTTTTTAAAAATATTTTATTTAGTCACGAGAGAAAGAGAGAGAGAGAGAAAGGATGAGAGAGAGGCAGAGGGAGAAGCAGGCTCAATGTGGGGCTCGATCCCAGGACCCTGGGATCACGACCCAAGCCGAAGGCGGATGCCTAAACAACTGAGCTACCCAGGCACCCTTTTTCTCATCGCTCTGATCTACATTCTGCATGGATTGCTGAAAGAGTCTTTCCAAAAGTATGCTCCACCAAACTTCATAAAAATAATCACGCCCCTATATTATCTTGACTCAAAACTACTTGAGTTTCATTTCAGGTATGGGTAGATCAATAAAATATGATATTCCTATAACCTTCCCTCTTGTCTGACTTAAAGATCTTCAACAGGAATTAAATAATTTTGCAAAACATTGTCCACAAACACCATCTCCTCCTTTTACTTAATAATTTTCAAGGGACAGTAGGATAACTTTAGAGTCATATAAGTATAATACAGAAAGAATGGATGCACTACCTTCAGAAAGGAAAAACTGAAAAGAGACCTTTAAAGATTTGAAAACATAGAACCAAGCGAGATCTATAGTTTTATGACCAATTTATTTATTGGTACACTATAGTTTGAAAGAATATTCTTCAGGGATCCCTGGGTGGTGCAGCGGTTTAGCACCTGCCTTTAGCCCAGGGCTCGATCCTGGAGACCCGGGATTGAATCCCACGTCAGGCTCCCGGTGCATGGGGCCTGCTTCTCCCTCTGCCTATGTCTCTGCCTCTCTCTCTCTCTCTCTCTCTCTGTGTGTGACTATCATAAATAAATTTTAAAAAATTTAAAAAAATATTCTTCAGTATTATATTCTTCTGCCATTAATTTTACTTGAATGGCAATTGTTTAGAGTAAGAGCTAGCGTTCTTATATATACGAAAAAAAATCAGTGAAGGAATTTTTATATTATACCCTTGTTCTTGTCTTTTGAGTTCTATCTTGCATTTATTTCAAATTCTATACTCCAACACAGCAAAACCAAAAGTTATGAGGTGTTTTCATTTTTTGCTACTGTTTTAAAGCTAATCTGGTTTGCTTTCAACTGCAAGTCATTTTAGTTTTATAAAGGTCTCCATTCTGGCTGACTTCATTAAATATTCACTTGAGTAGTGTGCACTTTACATTAAGAGAGTAAATATGACAGTATTCCCCTCTTGTCTGTGGTTTTGTTCTCTGTGGTTGCACAGTTACCCAAGGTCAACCGCACTGTAGGAAGCAGATGATCTTTTTTCTGATGTATGGTCAAAAGGTCAATAATAGGTTGCCTTTTGTTTTGATTGTTTCCTCTGCTGTGCAAAAACTTTTTATTTTCATATAGTCCCAATATTTTATTTTTGCTTTTATCTCCCTTGTCTCAGAAGACATATCTAGAAAAATGTTTTGGCTTATGTCAGAGATGTAAGAAAGCCTGTGCTCTTTTCTAGGATTTTTATGGTTTCAGGTCTCACATTTATGTCTTTAATTCATTTTGAGTTTATTTTTATGTATAGTATAAGAAAGTGGTCCAGTTTCATTTGTTTACATGTCGCTGACCAATTTTCCCAGTCCTCTTTGTTGAAGAGACTGTCTTTTTCCAACTGGATACTCTTGCCTCTTTTATTGAAGATTAATTGATCATATAGTTGTAGGTTTATTTCTGTGTTTTCTATTGGTCATTGGTCATTGTGTCTATTTTTGTGCCAGTACCATACGGTTTTGACTCCTACAGCTTTGTAATAGAACTTGAAGTCCAGAATTGTGATACTTTCAGCTTTTGTTTTAAAAATTGCTTTGACCATTGGGAGTCTTTTGTGGTTCCATATATATTTTAGAATTTTTTTTATTTCTATGAAAAACGCTCTCGGCATTTTCATAGGGACTGTATTAAATCTGTAGATTGTTTTGGATAGTATAGATATTTCAACAATATTTGTTCTTCCAATCCATGGGCAAAGAATATTTTTCCATTTATTTGTGTTGTATTCAATTTCTTTCACCAGTGTTTTATAGTTTTGAGAGGGACAGGTCCTTCAACTGTTTGGTTAAGTTTATTCCCTGGTATCTTATTATATTAGGTGCAATCTATTGAATGGGAGAAGATATTTGTAAATGGTTTATCTAAAAAAGATTTAATATCCAAAACATATAAAAAACTTATACTCCACACCAAAAAATAAAGCCAAGTAATCCAATTTAAAAATGGGCAGGGAAAAAAAAAATGGGCAGGAGACATGAACAGACATTTCTCCAAAGGCAGCATCCAGATGGCCAATAGGTACATAAAAAATGCTGAACATCTTTCATCATCAAGGAAGTACAAATCAAAACTACAAGATACTACCTCATATTTGCCAGAGTATCTAAAATCAAAAACACAGGAAACAAATATTGGCAAGGATGTGGAAAAAAAAAAGGAACCCTTGTACATGGTTGGTAGGAATGCAAACTGGTGCACCTACTGTGGAAAACAGTATGAAACTTCTTCAAAAAGCTAAAAATAGAACTACCCTATGATCCAGTAATCCCACTACTCAGTAGTCATCCAAAGAACACAAATATAAAAAGAGAGATGTGCCCATATGTTTTTTTTTTTTTAATTTTATTTATTTATGATAGTCACACAGAGAGAGAGAGAGAGGCAGAGACATAGGTAGAGGGGGAAGCAGGCTCCATGCACCGGGAGCCTGACGTGGGATTCGATCCCGGGTCTCCAGGATCGCGCCCTGGGCCAAAGGCAGGCGCCAAACCGCTGCGCCACCCAGGGATCCCGTGCCCATATGTTTATAGCAGAATTATTACAAATAGCCAAACTTCCATAGTCAAACTATGGAAAACAGCCCAATATCCATTGACTAATGAGTAGATAAAGAAGATGTGGTATAAGATAAACTCAAAGATAAACTAAAAATGAATGAAAGATCTAAATGTGAGACAAGAATCCATCAAAATCCTAGAGGAGAACACAGGCAACACCCTTTTTGAACTTGGCCACAGTAACTTCTTGCAAGATACATGTAATGAAGACAAAGGAAACAAAAGCAAAAATTAATTACTGGAACTTCATCAAGATAAAAAACTTCTGCACAGCAAAAGAAACAGTCAACAAAACTAAAAGACAACCTATAGAATGGGAGAAGATATTTGCAAATGACCTATCAGACAAAGGGCTAGTATTTAAGATCTATAAAGAACTTATTAAACTCAACAGCAAAGAAACAAACAATCCAATCATGAAATGAGCAAAAGACATGAACAGAAATTTCACCAAAGAAGACATAGACATGGCCAACATGCACAGGAGAAAATGCTCTGCATCACTTGCCATCAGGGAAATACAAATCAGAACCACAATGAGATACCACCTCACACCAGTGAAAATGGTGAAAATTAACAAGACAGGAAACAACAAATGTTGGAGAGGATGTGGAGACAGGGGAACCCTCTTGCACTGCTGGTGGGAATTTGAACTGGTGCAGCCATTCTGGAAAACTGTGTGGAGGTTCCTCAAAGAGTTAAAAATAGAACTGCCCTATGACCCGGCAATTGTATTGCTGGGGATTTACCCCAAAGATACAGATGCAGTGAAACTCTGGGACACCTACACCCCAATGTTTATAGCAGCAATGTACACAATAGCCAAACTGTGGAAGGAGCCTCAGTGTCCATCGAAAGATGGATAAAGAAGCTGTGGTCTATGTATAAAATGGAATTTTACCAGCCATTAGAAATGACAAATACCCACCATTTGCTTCAATGTGGATGGAACTGGAGGGTATTATACTGCGTGAAGTAAGTCAATCAGAGAAAGACAAACATTATATCGTCTTATTCATTTGGGGAATATAAAAATAGTGAAAGGGAATAAAGGGGAAAGGAGAGGAAATTAGTGGGAAATATCAGAGAGGGAGACAGAACATGAGAGACCCCTAACTCTGGGAAACAAACAAGGGGTAGTGGAAAGGGAAGGTGGGCAGAGGGATGGGGTGACTGGTGACAGGCACTGAGGGGGGCACTTGACGGGATGAGCACTGGGTATTATGCTATATATTGGCAAATTGAACTCCAATAAAAATTTTTTTAAAAAAATAAGATGTGGTAGAGATATACAGTGGAATACTATTCAGCCATAAAAAAACAATAAAAACTCGCCACTTCTAATAAAATGGATAAAGCTAGAGATCATAATGCTAAGCAAAATAAGTCAGAGAAAAAGAAATACCATAGATTTCACTCATCTGTGGGATTTAAGAATAAAACAAATGAGCAAAGGGGAAAAGAGAGAAAAACCAAGAAACAGACTCTTAACTCCAGAGAACAGACTGATGGTAACAGGTCACCAGGTGGGAATAAATGAAACACGTGATGGGGAATAAGGAGAGCGCTTGTTCTAATGAGGAATGGGTATCGGTGTCATATGCAGCTGTTGAATCACTATATTATAAACCTGAAACTAATATAACACTGTATGTTAACTATGCCAGAATTAATTTTTTTAAAAAGTCAATAGTAGGCTAACTGTACATCATAAGGACTACATTGCTCACCTCACTGCATCTCATCAAGTAAGCATTTTATCAACTCATATCATCACAAGGGTAATTATAGTAAAATATTTTGAGAAAGAGACTACATTCACATAACTTACATAGCAGTACACTGTTATAATTGTTCTACTAATGTTAATTTTCTACTGTTCCTAGCTTACAAATTAAGTTTTATCATAGATATGTACATATAGAAAAAAAAACATAGCATACATACATATCTGTGGTTTCAGGCATCCGTGGGGGTCTTGGAATGTATCCCCTGTGGATAAGAGGGACGGGAAACCACTGCACACACAAATCTCAGCCAAATGACAAAGTAGTAACATGACTAAGTGATTAAAGTACTGGCTCACCACAACGGGCTTCATCTGTTCCATTTGGGCTGTCAGATGGAAAAATCACAGAATTTGCTGGATGAAATGTAGCCTGTATCCTCACGTAATACAAATCCAACTTCAAAATTAAGAGGTGGAGAGGACAAAACATACTCTTCTCCTTCAATAAATAAATGGAATACATAATTATTTTATGAACACTAGTTTTTAAATATGCTAAGGACACAGAAGTTAGATGATAAAAAAGCAGAGTTAGAGTATAGTTTTCTGTTTTCATTCCATTTTGCTTCAAATGTATAGGGAAGGCACTAGGATTGCTCTGAAGTGTGACAGCCATTTGCATGCCGATTAAAGCCTTCAAAAGCTTTAATTAAACACAAGGTCTAGATTAATCTCTGGCCATTCTGCCCCGCATATAAAACATAATTTAATACCAGTGGGATTTGCCTTATTTTTTAATGCCTATTTCAATCGCATCCCTGAACTTCTGCTGGGTAATACTAAACTCCACAAAAAAGATCTTATAATTATCTATTGGAAAAATTTGCAAAAACAGTAAGAAAGGTTTTCTTTTCTCCTCATGTACAGCAGTTGGCCTTTCAGGAAAAATTCCTATACTTTTGATCTAATTAGAATTATACTCTAACCAGCAAAGATGGTGTTCAAATTGAAGCACACAAAAATTGAGTTTTGATTTAATTTCCGAAAAGAATTCTCTGTGAGATCATGCACTCTCAGAGACTTCTGCTAAGGTTAATTTTGGTGATAATTTAAAACTTTTAACCACTCTCTTGCCTCCAGTTACATTCTATTCAATGTCAACTTTCTGTTATTCTAATTCTGGTGATGTGGTATTTGATTAGAGAAGGAAAATGTTTAATTAAGAAACAGAAATAAGGTAATGCTGGTTAACCCTCAAAAGCTCATTAATCATTAAATCTCTTGTTCTACATTCCTCCATTCTTCAATGTCTATCAGAACCAAATACATACACACAGGTTAGAAAGGTTTATTATAAGTTCAGAACACACATTCTGAATAAATACACAGCACCATACAAAATTAGTACAAAGAATTATACAATCTCAACAATGAAAGAAGTCTTGAGTAAAGGATTACTAATTAAAAGTTCTTTAATCTAGTTCCCAATCCAGACTTTTATCTCCTATATTATCATTGATAACTGCCTTACGCTCAGGTAATAATTCAACTTCTCCACTTACTAAATATCATTTAATGAAACATAACTTCAGAAGATACAATGTGCCTAACTTCTAAATGAAAATAATGTTCATGTATATGGATAAAGAAAAATAAAGTATGAGCATTTTCAGGCAGCATGTTTAATGTTGTCTATCCACTAACAGACTCTGGGATAGGAGTGATCAAAGAGAAACATCAATCAGTGTTAAAATGACAAAGTAACTGCAGGCACAATGCATACTGTTTCAATTCATTCTCAGAACCTAAATAATGGATAGACTTTCAAAAATGCCTACTTGACTTTTTGGGATTCATTTTTATGACAATCATTCTGCCCCTTAATTGAAATGCTCTACAAAATATTTAGTCAAAGAATTAGACAAATTCCGTCTATTACTTGAAAATATTATGTTTTTAATTTAAACAGAATTTCAGGATCAAGACAAATTTTTGGCTGGCCTTAAGTCACTTTTCCAAACACAGTAAGTTTTTTTTTTTTAACTCCTAGGTGGTTCTGAAATATGAATTTCATTATATACTCATTCGAAGTGCCAAACAAAATTAAAATACAATTAAATTTTATAGAAGTGTTTTTAAATTATGTAAAATAATTTAAAATACTTTCATAATTTTTATAACTAAAAAACTGTGTAAATTTTAGCCACAAGCACAGAATATTATTGGAAGTGTCTCTAAGGCCTAGGCTGTGATATAGCATATAGATACACTAGTAATATGTTTTAGTTTTTGAGGATATGTGATATAACCTACATCCTGGTATTCACTATTAGTGAGCTATATTACTGAAGGACTCTAATATGTTTTAAATTTTGGTAGCAGGAGGAAGTAATTATTTCAATGTTTAAAACTTCAGACTTCAGTGAACACTAGAAAAAACTTACCTTTCTTTAGTATGCTGGTATCTGGAAGTGATTTATCAGAAATTTTACATTCCTGGGTCATACTAATGTCATCTAGAGCAACAGTAGCATTTGATGATAAAACAGTAGCTTCTAAAATCAACTACAATTACAGAAAAACAAATTATTAAAAATATAACATAAATGTCTTACAATCATATATCTTTGTTTAAAGAAGCTTATTTGCATTTGTCCCACCTTCCTAATTTTAGAAAACTGTTTTGACCAGAACATTCAAATTATAAATTTATAAAGTCATAACAGCTTTGACAGAATCTTATGTAACCTTAATGTCTTAGGTAACCTTGTTTCCATTAAAAGTTGAAACATTCATCACTCCTGAAAGGTTGCCTTCCCTTTGGAGCTATTAAGAGTCGTATGCATTTAAAATGAGCTCTTTGGGGTAATCAACTGTGTGGTTTACAACTCAATTTAATTGAGATATGAATTCATTTGTAATGGGTCTGCTGGAGGCAATGATTCATTTTAATATCAGAATATTTAAATACTAATACATATTATATATACATATACAGATACCTACTTAGTGAGGTAAAACAGAATCAATAACCACGTACAGTGGTTAATAATATTCATAAGTTAAAGCACTCAGGCATCTATTTCAGTTTAATTTATTCTAACACTCTGAATAATGACTGATCTAATTTGTTTTCTTTCTTGTTAATCACATTATTATGTTGTTAATCTACCACTTTAAAAAAGAGAGAGAAAAATTATATCTGGAGTCTTAAAGATATGTAGCAGGACCACTAGTCCGGGACACAGTAGGTGGTACATCTCCATCTTACCAGAGAGGACCTCACATCCCAAAGATCTTACAATTTACTTGGTATAATGCATTAACAACTAAACTACACCAGAACTGCTATACAAAAAGATATGTATAGGATACCAGGAGAAGAGAAGAAAAACATTTTACTACTTTTGCTGAGAATGTGAGGTAAAATTTGAAAAGAAGTTGGTAAAAATACTAATTACCTAACAACCAATAATTATCTAATAATAGCTCCTCAGTTATAATTGCTGTTTCAGATTCTGTTAGAGAAACTGGTAACATCACAAGCAAAAGCAATGAGAGGTTATAATGTATGGTACATTTAGAACACTTTGGAGGTTATAGGATGATGGGTTTGGAGATGAGCTATCCCAAAATATGACACACCATGGTATAATGAATATTTCAAGCTGAAGGAATTTAAGACACAGTATGTGCAGGATGGACTTTCTGATTTTTTCCGCCACAGTGGATCATAATGCCCTCATGTGAGAGGTGTCCTCTGTATAACTGGAGAAAGGAAGCATCCTTATTTTGGAAGATGAAAGGACACATAAGCAGAGGAAGCCGAATTTTAGCCTGGCTAAGTTTCTCCCAGTTTATTACACTTAGCTTATACGCTTTGATCCATCATATCTTTCCATGACTGTCCACTCTTCTTCAAACCTTGCATAAAAAGGCTTAGAATTAGCAATTTCTTTATTAACTGGTCTTTTTGTCCTTATTAAGGCTTCAGTGTCATGTAAGACATTAAATAATTTTGTATGCTTTCTCCTTCAATCTGCTTTGTTAGTTTAATTTTCAGACCCAGCCAGGAACCACGAAAGATCCAGGGAAAATGTTTTCCTCCTATACTTAGGAATATAGGATTTTAAGAGGACAATAAATTAAGTAATAGATGGAACTGATTGTAAGAAATGGTGCAGCCCAATTAGAGGGCAATTTGATGTTATTTATTAAGAAGAAAAATAGCACAAAGTACAAAAATTAACCCCACTTCTCAGCATTTAGTCTAAAGAGACACTCATAGAAATGTACATGAAGGCCTGTTCAGGAATGTTTACCTCAATGCTGGTTTTGAGAGCAAATAAATGGAAACAATTTAAAGGTGAATCAAAAATAAATAAATAAATAAATAAATAAATAAATAATAAATAAATAAATAAATAAATAGTTATACAGACCATGGATAACCATTCCAGTTAAAAAAATACTGTCTCTATGTGCTAATATGGAAAGAACCTCAATATGTGTTTCTAAGTGAAAAATTACAGAAAAAAAAGTTTATGATAGGATACTACTTAGGCTAAAAGCATAATGGCTTAGATTACTAGATACAGTGGTTCATACATATACATCACATAAATAGAATAGGGTCCAGAAGTAAAAATGAACTAATGTCTACACTAACCTCAAGATAAAGACATAATAAGAGGTGAAGGAGGTCAGGAGAGACCATTGCCTTTATCTGCAATTTTTGGTACTTTGTAATGAGATGTCTATAATTTTAAGATTTTTAAAATTCTGATTTGAACTGGTTTTTGGTAGAGTCTTAACCAACTAAGAAATCTGGCCTTCATACATAAGGCAGGAAACCGTTTTTAAAGAAGGATTTTGATAAAATATCCACAGGCATTGTTACTGAAAAATATATTATGCCTAAACCATTAAGTTATTGTAATTTATTTTGGACAGCTTTAATTTTGAAAGATTTTTCCTTATTACTAGAACTCATCCCAGACTGAAATCAGTTAAAATTCAGATACTTAATTCTCAAACTCATTAGACAAGCCTTTATTGACCATTGTATTTTAAGCCCTGCACAACTTTTTAAAAAGTGAGGACCAAGAATGCTTGGGGCACTTCTCTGTGCCTCTAGAGAGGTATATGGAGTAGGTGGGACTCTACAAGTTGAAATAGAATTGTGAAATAGGTCTGTAAAATATGGTTATATCATTTTGTCTGAAAGAAAGCACCAGACTTGTAGATATTCACATTAAAATGTTAAAATAAAACTACTTCCAAAGCCAAATAAAAATATGAGGTCATCTAACCTCTGCTTGTTTACTTCTTTATAATTAAACACAGAACTCTAAAATGAGAAATTCTAATTCTACCATGAATTGAAATCTTCCAATTTAAAAAAGAATAAAAACAACTTATATCTGTAAATATACCATTTGATGATTCCAAAATCTTTTTGGCTATTTGTTTTTTATTGCTTATTTCAACTAAGCCAATCTTTTGATTTGTGACCAAAGGCAGTTTTCCCTTGGGAAATACAGGACCAATTAATAATCAGTGAGAAAGAGTTCATGCAGAAGAAATGTTTCAACCATGTGTATTTCAGTTACAAATGAAGGAAAAGTGAAAAACCTCATTTTTTAAGATTCTTAAGGAAATCTGGGAATTTAAATTCCAAGTTATATGCTCTCCCTTCTAAAACTCCTTTTAAGGATCTTGCTGATAATTTGTTTTATTCAGTGATAATATAGTACTTCCTGAAAGAGCAAATTCATGCCTTGTTTTTGTTTTCAGGAACCAAACAACTTATAACTGTTGCTTACAATCAAATGATAATACTTTTTTTTATATATATATATATCTGAAAAACCAAGGTAAGCATTTCCAGAAAAATACTCAATTAGCATATTCACATTTTGGTTCTTTGATATCTCGTTTTTTTTTTTTTTAAAGGAATAACAAGAAAATATGTGAATCTAAGAGGAAGTGGAGAAAGTAGGAATAAGAAAAACTGAAATATAGGGACGCCTGGGTGGCTCAGCAGTTGACTGTCTGCCTTCACCTCAGGATCCTGGGATCAAGTCCCATACTGGGCTCCCCTCAGGAAGCCTGCTTCTCCTTCTGCCTGTGTCTCTGCCTCTCTGTGTCTCTCACGAATAAATAAATAATTTTTTTATAAAAAGAAAAACTGGAATATATTAATTTTTGAATGATGGTGTCAATAATAAGAGCAACCACAAACTTATTTAAAGCTTACTGCAAACCAAACACATTCACTTGTTTAAACCCTGTGAAGATGGTATTATTTTCATCCATTTTAAAGTAAAAGAAACAGAAGCTCCAAAGGTGAAGTAATTGGTTGAAGGTCATATATCTAATAAGAAAAATATGTAACCTGAACCATTAATGATTAGGCTATACTGCACTGCTAGAATAAAATAAAAAAAAAATAACTAGTCTTTAGTAGATGCTGCAGAACAAAGCTGTCTGCTGTAACAATATTCAATGCAGTCCTAAATAAAGAAGGCTGAGGACATTGTAACTTTATAGACTAGACCAGCTTTTACTATTGTATTATAAATCTTACCCTTCACTGAATCTTCAAATAATGTCAGGAAATTATTATTGATTTATATCATGGACTGATAAAGAATGAACATGGTATCAATCATTGTGGAAAATCTCACAAAAGGGTCATTTCAAAATGAAGTCTAAAATATGACACAATTATGTATTAATAGGAAACTCAAGAAAAGTAGATCAGCTGGAAATCAATGGACAGTACTCAGAGAAAGAACCACCTTTAAATATTAAAACTAAGAGCAGTTAAGGGAAAAAATAAATTGTAAATGAAGTGAATATATTTCTGTAAAAGCTCAAAATATCCAATGAGCAGACCAAGTTAAAACAGATGGAAAATAATACTATTAACTATTTGACTTATCTCCATCCAATAAAAAAAAAATATAAGAAAGGGAGAGATACTGAAATGGTGTTAATTTGCTGTTCTTGGGATGCCTGGGTGGCTCAGTGATTTAGCATCTGCCTTTGACTCAGGGTGTGATCCTGGAGTCCCAGGATAGAGTCCTGCATCAGGTTCCCCACAGGGAGCCTGCTTCTCCCTCTGCCTGTGTCTCTGCCTCTCTCTCTCTCTGTGTCTCTCATGAATAAATAAATAAAATATTTTTTTAAAAATTTTGTTGTTCTTATAAAGAACAAGCCTTACCCTTTTCCAGCAGGAAGAATAAAAGCCCTACCTAAGTAAGGGTGCCTATTTTCTAAGAAACTCAAAGTGATTTGTAGTCTGTTGTGATGTCTACAAGAGACATCAAAAGTACCACACTGCATTAGAAGTTCATGGCTAGAAGGGGACACAGACGTCATCCAGGTTGATGCCTTTCTCCTTCCCGGTGTTTGGATTAGACTCCACTGTCTAAATATGTTCACAGTTTAGTCACATTGAAGGATAGTCAGGTGGTTACTGAGGTCACCCTTAAATGATTCGGTCCACTAAAGTGCCAAAGAAGCCCATTCCCAAGAACATAAACTTTAAATATTTGAATATTTAAAAGCTAGATTGACTATTTATAGAGTACCTTTTGCAACTGTTGTTGCTAAAAGAATGAAGTAGAATTGCACCTAGCTAGAATCCTCATGCATATTTTCATGTTTTTAAAAATGCATTTTCAGAAAATAGGTTAAGGACAACATAAAATCTGCAATTTTTCTTCCAGCAGAAGACAAGAAAAGGAATAGAAATGGGTACAAAGAGGACCTGTATCTTTATGTGCACACACGTATTAACATTATAAGGAAACAAAATGCTAATAGATCATTCTGATATGTGAATACAAAGATATCTGCCCCTCTCTGTATTGTCTACTTATTTGAAATATTTTATATATAGTGATAATATATTAAATACTACCCTGTGTACGTATCTATGTGTGACTGTGTATATTTATGTATCGTGTGTGTGTGTCTACATGAAATCTGGACTGATTCACACCAGAATGTGAACACTGGCCTGCAATTCCTTACCTCAAGTCTTTGGGGCCAGCTGGGTTTTGAAATTTGAACAGGTTGGAGTTGAGAATGTTAATTTGAGAAACACCGTGTATATGACGTGATACCCTCAGTAGAGACTGGGGGCAGTAGTATCTAATCAAAAACATCTCCCTAAATGAACTGCCTAAAGACCTCACACAGGTTCAGGTGAGGTTAAGTTTTTCTTCTAAATTGTTTTTTCAAAAGCTTACCGTTTTCTAAATTTTAATTTTCCAAATTTTTGGTTAGAGATTGGACCTAGGGTGCCCAGGTGGCTTAGTTGGTTAAGCATCTGCCTTTGGCTCAGGTTATGATCTCATGGTCCTGGGATTGAGCTCCACATCAGGCTCCCTGCTCAGCAGGGAGTCTGCTTCTCCCTCTCCCTCTGCTGTTCCCCCTGCTTTTGTTCTCTCTCGCTCACTGTCAAAATCTTTTATTTTTTAAAAAGAGAGAGATTGTGGACCTATAATGGGCTTCTTAAATGATGAAAACTGAAGGAATTCTTATTTCTGTTTCTTATTCACCTGCAGTTTCTAAAACAAACATACTACAGCCAAGTAATAGGACTAAGGGGGACAGAGCAGAGACTAAAAACTTCTCAGGGGTGAAATAAGACTTATAGCAAGAACCCAGAACCATGTGCTCCCCTCAAAGGCCATCACAATTAAGCAGAGGCTGATTGGGGGTAGATTAGGAACTCCAACTGGGGAGAGAGAAAAGTCAACATGGTGAGCTGAGACTCCACAGACAGGAATGAAGATCTAGCAGAGCAGGGGTTTTTTTGTTTGTTTGTTTGTTTGTTTTGTTTTGTTTTGTTTTGTTTAGAAACACATCACAAATCCAGTGCTGCCCAATTATAAAATCCTATCAAACCATTGGTCAGCCTACAAACCAGTTGGTATGCCCCAGATAATAAAGAGCAGTTTCACTTTGCACTGCAAAGCAAAACGCGAACCAGAACCCCAAAGGAAGAAATACTCCAGAGGAATAAAGACGTTACCTTCAATAATGGTGATAGGTAAATGAGTGCCTGCAGGCTCAGAAAGGAATGGCAGGCATTTCAACTCAAAATGTTTCTAAAATAACTGGTTCTAGCAGAAGACATTCTGGTTTAGTTTCTTTTTTTTTTTTTTTTTTTATTAAGACCTTTAGACTAGCTTTAGGTTCACTGCAAAACTGAGGAGAAAGTATAGAATTTTTTCCTATAACTTCTGGCCCAACACACACACAGTCTCCCCATTATCAACATCTCCCGGGGTGCCTAGATGGCTCAGTTGAGCATCCAACTCTTGATCTCAGCTCATGTCATGATCTCAGTGTTGTGAAATCAAGCCCCACATTGGGCTCTACGCTGGGAGTGAAGCCTGCATAGGATTCTCTCTCCCTCTCCCTCCATCCCCCTACCCCACACTCTCTTGGAAAACAAAGGAAAAAACAAACCAAAAAATTCATCTCCTACTGGAGTGGGACATGTGTTACAAATGATGAACCACAAAAATCACCCAAGGCCCATTGTCTACATTATGGTCCATTCTCGATATTGTACATTCTATGGGCTTGGAAAATGTATAACATTTGTCCATCATCAATCATATTATCATACAGAGTATTTTCACTGCCCTGAAAATCCTCTCTGCTCAGGACACGTTTGTGGCTCAGTGGTTGAGCATCTGCCTTTGGGTCAGGGTATGATCCTGGAGACCCGGGGTCAAGTCCCACATCAGGCTCCTTGCATGGACCCTGCTTCTCCCCCTCTGCCTATTTATCTGCCTCTCTCTGTGTGTGTTTCTCATGAATAAATAAATAAAATCTTTAAAAAAATCCTCTCTGCTCTATTTATTCATCCCTCCTCTCTCCTTGCACCCAACCCCTGACAACCACTGATCTTTTTACTTTCTCCCTGATTTTGCCTTTTCCAGAATGCTATATAGTTGGACTTAGAAAGAAAGTAGCCTTTTCAGGTTGGCTTCTTGCACTTAGTAATATGCACCTGAGGTTCTGCCATGTTTTTTTCATGGCTTGATAGCTTATTTCTTTTTAGTGCTGAATGATATTCCATTGTCTGGAGGTAACACAGCTTATTTATCCATTTACCTACTGAAGAACATCTTGGGATGCTTCTACATTTGGGCAATCATAAGGTAATCAGGAATAATTATTCAAGTGCACGTTTCTGTGTGGAAAAGGACATTCTGTTTAATTCCCAATAATGTCCATTAACAATGGACTCTCAAAAATCTTCACGCTGAGTTTCATTCTAACTAAATGCAAACCTAATGAAAATAATGTTATACAGAATATAAATAAATGAAGCAAGGGATCAGACTGTTCTGAGTTTATTTGTTCTGTCACATGTAATGGAGATTGGCATTTACATGATTCCATGACTGGCTTTTACTATTTTCCTATTAAGAGTTACAATTCATAGTATTCTTGTATTAGATGTGGGAGTGCAGTCATAAATATGGTCCTTGAGAATCAGGGAGTTTAGAGACCTGGGTAAAATAGCTTCTAAACTCTGAACCTAGAGTTCTGGTCAAGAGGAGACTTCCTTTCAAAACTAATATTTACTGAGTGTCTACTATGCCCAGGTAATGTCCAAGTGATAAACACAGCAATAATAAGAATTTTGTGTGTTTATGCCAGAATATCTTCTATGTGCTTCATATATAAAAATCATTCAATTCTCACAATAGTCCTAGAAAGAAGAGAATATTGGCTGGAGTCCATATTTATTCTCTCTTCCTCCTACTTCCATGAGCAGGAATTTCCCTGCAATAACACTGCTGTTACTGACCTCTTAGTCTCTCCCATGGAGAGGAGGATTTAAGTGATTTGTGATGTTAGAAGAATAAACTGGATGTGCTAAACTCATGCTGTGTGTCTCCCATTCAACTCCCACTCTCTTTGGACACATACACTCTGATGTTAGCTCTGGCTAATAGTAATAGGTTTCCCCCAAAGTATGAGTCCTGGATTTCTTTGGCAGAATTTGTTGTTCTTTGGGTGAATATGTTTATTCTGAGGTGAAGCGTTATTTAAACATATGGCTGCAGATTCTAAAACCACCTTCTCTAAAATATTTTTCTGTTTGACTTATTTATCTTAACTGGTTCAGAGATGAGGACCAATGAGGTACGTTATTTATTAGCAGCTCCTAACACCCCAACAATGAGCCTCACCCCCTATTTAACAGAAGAAACAAGCACAGAGGGATTAAGCAACTTCCCCATGATTGTACAATTGGCTTGAACCCTGGACTCCAGAGCTGATGTTTATGGCTACCATTTTAGCTTTAATACTCAGACTCCCCTTAAGTATTGCTTTTACCATCACTATGGTTTTAACAGATAGGTAAATGTGAGGCTCAAAGATATAACAGTCACTTGGCAACCCAGGACCTAAGCAGAGATCAAGAGTCAGACCACCTAATTCCAAAGGCTGTGTGTTTTCTGCTATATTCTATCACCCAATCTAGTTCCTAAAATCACTCCTTTCAAATGTCATCGAGAAGGAAGCCATATCCAAGAGGGTGGAAATGTGGGCACCAATCAGATTACCTACAGTTGCCTTCTTTTATCACTAACCAAGAAAATGATATAAAAGATTCATAAAAATTCTCAATATTAATAGGCAGCAGAAAATTAGGCATTAGAATTAAAATGTGAACATAGTCCAAGCTAGGTTTTTTCACCACCTCATATAATCTGCCATCCTCACTTTTAAAAAATAAATATTTTCCTATTAAATTACTTCTCTCTCTGTCATTGTATTTAGCTCTTTGGGTTTTTTTCTTGTCCTCCTATTCAATTCTTATCTCTACTTTCACCAAGTGTCCACACGTAAGTCTTGAGCACTCAGTCAATTAACATCTGTACTCATCCCTGATTGTCAATATGTTTGCATTATTGATATCTGATAAATCTATGGGATATATGTGTTATATATGTGCTACATTGTTCTCTGAGAAATAAATTAGTATTACATTAGCATCTCCTGATGAGTTGCATTAATTTCTTATGTGCTTGCTTACCTGAAAAGGTAAGGTTGATTCTCCAGGCTTCACATAGAGATTAATTTTTGCTTGTTTCCACTGAGATTTGGAGATTCCAATTAGATCACCTTGCTTTTGCAAATCCCCATCCAGTGATGTTCTTGTAAAAACTGAGAGACGTGAATGCTGAGACAAATGATACCAAAATCGCACCTGTTGGAAATGTTTTTGAATTACATAAATATCCCATTTACCTGTATCCAACAGCTTTTCTATAATTAAAAATATCACAAACTATCCCTTCTGTTAAATATAATCTCAATTATTGTTTTCTCCAAATATACAAGCCCAAAAAATGCTAAGTAATTATTTTGTCTGCCTTTGCACTCTCCCCTTAAGAAAAGGCTTAAAGTGCAGATGCCTGGGTGGTTCAGTTGATTAAATGTCTGCCTTTGGCTCAAGTCATGATCCCAGGGTCCTGGGACTGAGCCCTACATCAGGCTCCCTCTTCAGCAGGAAAGCCTGCTTCTCCTTCTCCCTCTGTCCCTGTGATTGATTTCTTGCTTACTCTCTAATGAAAGAAAGAAAGAAAGAAAAAAGGGTGGGTGGGCTCAAAGTGACTCTTCTAACTAGTATTTTTAACACATGCCACCAAGATGTCTAAAGAAATAGGACATTAGCACACCACTAAGACAAGTTTGAGGACACATTATTTGTCCACACCATCATGGGCAGTACCACCCTGTTCCCACAGAAGTTTCCATGGTCTTTCCTTCTGTGGAAGGACTCTTCTCTCGTTTCTTATAAATCTGAGGAGGTACACATTCTTAGTGTATAAATTCAGGCTTTACTTATACTTTTTCCTTGATGTCTCAAATACCAAACCAAAAAAAAAATATATATTTTCTTGAAAAATTATTTTCTCAGGTAAAAGAAAACTGTAAGGAGTCCTTTTCATTAATTCTTTCTCATGGGGACACTATCAAAGAACTTGGGAGCTCATATAACACTGTTAAGTCATAATTTAATCAAGTAAGAAACCATCCTTGAGGAGGGAGGTGATCATTTCACCTCCTAATCACTATTAGGGATGACATAATTAATCTAAGGTTTTGAGTGCCTAACTAGGTAGTAAAAAAAAATGTAAAGAATTATTTTAGTGCTGACAGCAATAGCTACAACATGGAATTCAGGACTCTCATTTATTCAATCAATGTTTACTGAGCATTTTCTAAGTAAAAGGTACTATGTGAGGCAGAAATTAATTCCCTCAATGGCTGGATGATTCACTCTATAAAACACATTGACAAAATCTCCATAAACACAAGTTTAGACAATTTTTTTCTTCTCCTATCTTCAAAAAGTGCACTTTAGGACTTTCTAAGAAAGCACAACATTCAGAGATGAAGAGTCTCAGAAAAAAAAAAAAAAAGAGTCTCAGAAATAAAATTTTTATCTTTGGATTCAAAGGGATTCCTTTTCTGTTGCACTATATTTTAAATTCTTGTTTTTTTTTTCCTTCACTGCTATGGTTTTGTTACATGGACAGATACCTCCCATTTCATGGTACCAATTTCAGAAGAAATTCAAGTAAAAAAAAATATTTGTTAAGATTTGACAGAGAGTGAGCACGAGCAGGGGGAAGGGCTGAGGGAGAGTGAGAATCTCAAGCAGACTCCCTACTGAGTGTGGAACCCAAGGCGGGGCTCAATCTCACAACCCTAAGATCACGATCTGAGCCAAAAAGCAAGAGTCAGATGCTTAACCAACTGAGCCACCCAGGCACCCCCTGAAGTCCCCCCAAAATTTTAGATGCTCTTTTAAAAAGTCATCTAGCTTAAAGAAGTATTCTCTGTTCCAAAGTGGTACACTTTTTTTTTTTTTTTAAGTGTCTACTCAATTGCCACCACTTGATCAAAAAATATTTTCTGGTTGTCTACTACATTTCAGACTTTACTACCATGCTCTGCTAAACTCAGATAAGCAAGGCAGGTAAGTGAGAAATGTAAAGTCAAATGCAAGTGCTTGATTAGATTCTATGGGAGGGGAAGATTTAGGTTCCTCAACCACAATTACCTACTAGATCCCTGCAAAGTTTCAGCATGGTCCAAGCTTATTATTTTTTAAAGATTTTATTTATTTATTCATGAGAGACACAGAGAGAGAGTGAGGCAGAGACACAGGCAGAGAGAGAAGCAGGCTCCATGCAGAAGCCTGACATGAGACTCGATCTCAGGACTCCAGGATCACATCCTGGGCCGAAGGCAGGTGCTAAACCACTGAGCCACCCAGGGATCCCTGGTCCATGCTTATAAATAAGCAAAACAGAGCTTTAACCTTAGTGTTAAAAGAAATACATATGCCCCATCAGAATAGCAAGCTGTCAAACTGTCATTCAGTACATCACCAATGCTACTGTATTCTAATAGTGTATTAAGAATAAATACCAGGGCACCTGGGTAGCTCAGTCAGTTAGTTAAGCATCTGTCTTCGACTCAGGTCATGATCTCAGAGTCCTGGGATTGAGCCCCATGTCGAGCTCCCTGCTCAGCTGGGAGTCTGCCCCTCCCCCTCTCCATCTGCCCCTCTCTCCCACTCCTACTGTGCTCTCACTCTCTCTCTCTCAAATAAATAAAATCTTTAAAAAAGAAAGTAAATCCCAATGGGATCTATATTTAATAGGATAAGAGCTTAAGCTATATTTAATTTACTCCTTTAAGAGACTTGGCATTGTAGACAATTAAGGAGCTTATTAGCTCCTTAGCTAATTATAGACCAAGCTTTTAGCTTATTATAGACCAAGAAACCTTCCATAGATTTTTTTTCAAGTTTAATATTCATAAGGGTGAAATCACTGAACAAAGTCATTAATACAGCTGTGATTTCAGATAGGCACTTGTCAAGTGTGCAACCTCTGTGGCTTTCAAGCTAATACACACTAGTAGAACACTAAGCCATGAACCCAACATCATGATGTATGCTTGAAGTCCTCGCAGAATTAAAGCAGTTTGTGTTTAGTAGGTTTTCAGTTAATAGATATATTTTTGAAAGAAGAAAAAGGATGGGTAGGACTATTAGCATCAATGCTTCAGTAAACATCTGTACTTTCCCAGAGAGTGAAAGAAGCTGCGCTGTGTCAGAAAAGGTATAAAGTATTAGGGGTCTTTAGGGACTCCAGAGTTTGATGGGGGGAGAGGGGGAATGAAAAGAAAAGGGAACAGGGACACCTGGGTGGCTCAATCAGTTAAGCATCTGTCTTCAGGTCAGCTCACAATCTCAGGGTCCTGGGATTGAGCCCTGAGACTGCTGCTCAGTGGGGAACCTGGTGCTCCCTCTGCCCCTTCCCACCACTCATGCTCTCAGGTAAATAAAATCTTAAAAAAAAAAAAGTATTAGAAAAGGGAATATTTAACTATAATGTGTATATCGGCAAAGGTGTGCAAAGTGTGTGGCTATACATATGTAACTTAATTAAAATGAAACTAAATAAAAAATCCAGTTCCTTGGTTACACTCATTACCTGTTAAGTGCTCAATAGCTATATGTAGTTAGTGGCTATCATATTGGACATAGCAGAGAAAAACTTCCATTGCCACAGAAAATTACCTTTAAAAAAACTATGAAACAGGTATATTAAAAGTATAACTATTTAAGATTTACTACTTATTTCAAAATGGAATTATTTTTATGATTCATACCTGATTCATTAAAAAGTAGTAAGATAAATGTTAATATTAAATAATATTATTTCTCTTGGTTTTTCACTAAGACACACTTTATATAGACACTGAATTACAATGTTCAAAGCAATTTCACATGGTTAAAAAAAAAACTTTCAACAATGCAGTTCCTTTAATTGCAAATTAGAGGGGGGAAAATGAAGCTCGGACTAATCTATTGGTTTAAATTGTATTCTCTGTGCATTATTTTATATATTTTTTAAATAGCCAATCATTCATTTTTACAAAAGGAAAGGATTTTATTTTGTATTAATAGTTATTGTACAGGTTATGAGTACAGGTGAATAAGCTGGAAAGTATGATGGCCTTGGCCACACCACTTGCTCTTTGGTTCCTGCAGGGCTTTGTGACATTGTCCAGAGGAGTGGCCAGCTCCACACAGGAGTAACTAGGCTCTCTGATACTTAACTCTATGAAGGACCTAACAGGGCATTATTAATGAGTTTAAAATAATTTCTTCCTCTTTCTATTTCATTCGATTTTGGTCTGTGCCCAACTGAAACTCTACTCTTCAACGGTTCTGCTTCTTTCCTCAGTCGTCCTAGAATCTTTCTTTCAACTACTCCCCTATCTCACACTCCCTTGGCCAGATCTTTATACCCTCTCTCTATCTCTGCTTTCTCTGATTCACGTCAGAGTCTGTCTAGTATATGAAACATCTGTTTTACCTTCTGTTTTACCTTTAAGATCTAGAATAATAGTTTTAAAAAAAAGAAGGAAAAAGAAAAAAGAAAAAGAAGAGAGAGAAAAGAAGATATATGTAGCTCCTCAAAATTCAACTGGGACTAAGTTCGTGTTGGGAGGGGGATCATTTATCACACACACACACCCTCTCAACATTACCACAGTGACTTTTCTGACTCCTAGTCATAATTATGTTTTTGCTTGAGTATTCTTCATCTGAATAAGCTTAATTAGAATCTTCGGTAAAATGTAATGTTTTCATTTAAATGACTAGCCTCCATATGTTTTGCTCATGTACAGGTGGAGAGTAATTGTTCAGCTTTTCCCCCCATATACTGTTGCCCTCTCTAGAATACATCCCATACTCTAATGTCTATCCTTGGATTAAACAGAATAATCAGAGAATGAAGTGTGATCGTACCATTGCAAGCTCCACTCCATAATTTTTATTATTATTATTTTATTTATTTGTTTGTTTTTACTAAATTTCTCCACGTGAGTTCATCACTCTAGTTGGGGAACATTTTAAGACATGGCGTTTCAAAACTCAAGAGAATTATTATTATTATTGTCATGGTGTACTTACCCTCTTGAAGCACTTAACACTGAATTGCTGTCAGAATGCCTAAATTGTCATTTCATTAGGGCAAAGCATGTACTTAGGTTGTCCCTATTCCCAGCATTGAGGGCTGTAATCAGCAAGGAACAGGTAAGCAATATGCATGTACTGAATCAGAGAAAGAATGTTTACATTGTTATCTCTGCGTACATTCAGGAGATGATTCTCAGGAGAACTATTTTTTTGCTTTATTTTGTTATTTTTACTGCCTTGAATATAAACCAAATGATGATTCATCTGTCTCTATTGGTTGCTGGAAAACTTAGTTCAAACATATAGCTTGGCTCTAATAAACCTTATTTGTGGAACCAACCCATTTCTTGCCTCACCTATTTTTACCCTGATAACCTCATCCAGTCTTTTAAAATTTTTATTATCTTTTAAAGAATATTAAAACAAGTGCAAAATAAGTTGGGGAGTTTTTTTTTTAATAGACTAACGCAAAGAAGGTTGGAAAGCAGAAGCTTTGTGTTATCAACCTTCCTGTCTTTAATTGTGAAGTCCTAAAAGTAATTTTGTACAGTAACTCAAATATGAGAACTCAGAAGGTATTAATACCTACCATAAATCTCCTTCATATTTGATATTTCCGTTAATTCAAAACAGTAACAGCATCTCAACATAAGTAAGAAATAGTAGCTTCTGGCTCCCATGTGTTCTGTTTGTCCTATCTCCTGGCCATTCCATGGAAAAATGCCAAGTTTCCAACAGTAACTTGAAGGGACTTTTGAAGCTCTTAAAGTTCACATCTTGAGCAAGGAATGAGTGGGTGTAGGAAAATTTGTGCATGTTGATGCCATGTGCTGGCTATACAAAAAGCACAAGATAATTCACAGAAAATTACTAGCTTGTTGTTAAAAAAGGAGACTCAAAAGAAAGTTTCCTGGTTTTAAAGTCCTTTCAAAAAAACATTCCGAACTGTATTAGCTTCATGTGATTAGTTAGGGAAAAAATGTAATTTCATAAAATGAAGACTTTAATCATATCAAAGCACCCAGGATCAGTTATCTCCCTGCCTAACTTTACCATTTTATAATGACAAACATCTGCTATTCCACGAATATAACTATTATTAACATGTTCCAATTAGGAAGACTGGCTGGATTTTCTGATTACTCAAGAAGATAAGAATTCAGTTTGTTTGCTTATTCTGTAACTTTTATGAAAGAAAGTATTACATATTACCACAGACTTGTAAAAAAAGTAATACTATATTCTTAGCAAACTCCTTTGGGAAAGAACATTAAGCTATGTGTATGTCAGACTATAAATAACCTTCTCTCGCTATCTAATTCTACTTCCTAAACCAACAAGTATGATCAAGTAACCCAAATATCCCTCCCTCCAACTCAGAAGTCCTAACATTCAAGCAGATACAGACAAAAGAGTAAAAAACAAACACCTCTTCTGGCCATCTGTTGACGGCTCTTCGAAACACTTTTCTAAAAAGCAAGGCAAACCACTAACTCAGTATTTGAGGCCTTGGGAGGTTGAGTACTTGGTTCTGAGAAATAAATCAGCAAGGGTCTAAACTGCTGAGGATTTCACAGAGGCCCCACCACAGCTAAGTTCCAAGTTTAAGCAACAATAGAGAAAAAATGCTCCCAAGTGGAAACAATCATATGTTGAAACAATCCCAATGACCACAAATTAATGGCCACCAGTATACAACAATGGAAAATGTAGATCATCTTTCAAAAAGAGAAGATGTTTATGATTTCTGATTTCATCTCAGAAATTTCTAAAAAGCCTTAATGTTTGCTTTCAAATTTCTGCAGAACAACTAGACTTAATGCATTTTATTGTTTTGTATGCAATGCCTTATGTATATAACAATGGTGATCACATCACTTCGGCATATGACCTTGAATTAAAGCTAAGCAAGCTTGTAAACTACTTTTACAGAGCAAGTAAATGCTTCAGGAGTTCTCAAAAAAAAAAATCTATATCTATCACATAGGATTTAATTGAAATCAAACAAAGGAGAACAAGTATAGAGTGCACTGGGTGAAGTGGAAGTGGAGTCCAGGAAGTTATTTTAAATGTAATCCCCACAGAGAAATGGGCAGGGAATAACAAGGGGGAAAAAAAGAGAGACAGAGGACAATCCACTAAGAGATCTGAACACTCCCATTTAGATTTATATCAAGCTGAACATATAATTAGATTTATTCCTCTGAACAATATATAATTTGTCACCAGGAATGCCTGCATAAACTGCTGGACCCCCACATTTATGGATGATGAATTTAGTATGCAGCAGTATCAATATGCATTGTCTTCTGATAACTAAAAAAATAAAATACACTGAAATCCTGAGGGCTTAGAGGCTTTCTAGAACTCTCTAAAGGACTGAAAAGAAGGCAAGCTGAACAGAAACATCAAATGTGGGTGTTAGTTCTATGGAAAATAGCAGAATTCTGTTTAGTGAACACCTATTATGTGGCAGATACTTTATTTAATGACATTTTAATCCTGACAAATGGGGCACCTGGGTGGCTCAGCGGATTAGTGTCTGCCTTCAGTTTAGGTTGTAATCCTGGGGCCCTGGGATCCAGTCCCACATCAGGCTCCCTGTAGGGAGCCTGCTTCTCCCTCTGCCTGTGTCTCTCTGTGTCTCTCATGAATAAAACCTTTAATAAAAAAATCCTGACAACCATGGGAAAAAGGTACACTAATATTATGCTTCCAGTGCAGACACGGAGCCTCAGAGTAAATATAATCTGTGGCAGAACTGAGGTTTGAACCAAGTCGGCCTGACTCAGAAGCCCTTCTTTGCTTTCTTCTCTATTGTGCTGGCAAAATGGACAGAGTCTGTATGGTCTATGTTTACTGGGCACCACCAAGACTAACTGAAAAAAAATAAAATTTCACAAAATGTAATAAATTTTTTCTGCACATACTTAATCCCTCTTTATTCCCCTTTTCATCCTACTTTCCGCTAGCCCTTGTTTGGCTTATTTTATTCTACATAATTAAACTTGTGGCCAAAATGATCAACAGTTGTGGCAATATGTAGCCACAGCTTTGGATTACTAGAAGGACTATATGGGAAGAATACAAAATGACAGAAATATTCTTTGATAGGCCCCAAAAAAGAACCATTTAAGTTATATGTTGCAAATGGTCTTTGGAAGGACATGACATTTCATGTTGAAATAGCTCATATAAATCCTCAGTTCGTCATGAAAATGGCAGTAAAACATAGCAGGCATTTACTAGCATAAGTAACCCACACCTAACAGTTTATACCACAGAATGGCCAATGGAAATTCCAACAACTGGTGACCTGACATGGGGTGGAAGCAGTGAGTGCTTTTATAAGAATAGGACTTCCAAGCTTGGCCACTCTTGGAGATTGATGTGATCTGAAATAAATGAATGATCCTACAAAAAAAAAAAAAAAAAAAAAGGAAAAGTCACATGGATATAAATTCTGAAATCAAATTAAATGAAGCTTGTAAGCTTACAATTAGATATTCAACATGCCCTCATGAAATTCTCATGAGAACATTATTTTTAAGTTTCTTCACAAAGGATGTGAGCCTGTGGAATGAGTTTGGTTTCTCCTGGGGCTTACGTGTTTCACATTGTTGTCTGTGCTACTGGGGATGAAAGCTTAATTAAAGATCTAATCTGAGCATTAACAAAATAACTGCTTTTAGATTTTAACTACAGTGGATGTGCTCATGGCAAATGTACAGGGGGATAACATCTCTTAGCAGCTCAAAAGATCACACATTCTGAACTGCTGTCAGGGGTAGTTTCATTGCATATTAAAAATTTACAAGGAAGGTTATGTGGAACAATGTCAAGGCCTGATTCTGCCCTTTGATAATCAGGAAGTGATACACAACTTGGAAAGCACAGTATTTTGACTGAAAAATACCATATTCAGAAAGTGATTTTCCTAGATACAGGGCAGTGCTCACTACACAGAAAGGAAAGGATTTCCAAAATAAACTGTATTATTTTATAGCTACCACCACCTGTTTAACCAAGCAATCAAAGTTGCAAATGAGCAGTATCATCTCTGAATGAAAAAATAGAACCAGTTTATATGGGCTTTTTTAAAGTAGGCTCCACACCCAATGTGGGGCTTAAACTCATGACCCTGTGACCAAGAGTCACATGCTCTACTGACTGCATCAGCCAGGCACCTCTATATGAGCTTTAAGATCCCAAAACCAACAGAGAAGAATAAAATTTCAAACCAAGAGTGATAGAAACTATATAAGTTCATTAAATTCTGTTTCCCTAATTCAAACTAAGAGTGATAGAAACTATATAAGTTCATTAAATTGTTTCACCTATAAAAGAATAGCATAGGAAAAGAGGATTTTGAAAAAAATTATCCCAGCTTAAAAATCCTCAGGTTCAACTAAAAAGTCTCATAAAAGACTAATCAAAATTCTAGAAAATAACAAATATTCAAGGAACCTAGTCCCCTGATCATTTAAAAGCAATATATAAAAATTTCAAACAAGCAGTTAATAAAGGAAGGCACATATAAACTAAAACTCCAATTCTAAAAGAAGCAAAAGGTTTAAATAAATTAGCTAAGCCACAAAAATGACCGGAAAGGTGATTTAAAAAATCTACTGGAAATTTATGGCACCGCAGTTGAGTTTTATTTTTAAGGAATACTTGTAACATTATTGAAGGGATCTTAAGTCTTAGAGAAATATGGAGAACTCCTTGACTCATTTTATATTGTCAGATATCTCTAATTTAAAAATTATGGAAATGGAAAAATAAGAAATAAACTTCAGAGTAATGTCACTCATGGCCATAGATATAAAATTCTAATTATAAAGTTATCAATTACATTTGAGATCCTTATAAAAAATATAAGTCTTGACTGATAATATTAAATCAGTCAGGACTATAAAAAATATTAGTCCTGACTAATCAGAGCTTTCCAAGAATGGAAGCTGAGTTTAATTTAGCTGCTCTATCAACATAGTCAATCAGATCAACAAATCAAAGGGTAAAATCAGACTCAGATCAACAAATAATGAGAAGACTGAAGAAAAAAAATAGCCATTCCCAATTTAAAAAAAAGAAAATATTAAAAGTAAACAATTAAATGAAGACTAAGACCAACTCCAAAATAAATATCCCAAATGGCAAACAGAGCTATTTTAATTAAATAAGAAACCAGAGATTTCTATCCTTATTAATAACAGATATTACCTTAGACTAACATTATCTTATAGGCCTAGTGAATCTGATAGTCTTGAAAATAATAAATTATAGTAAACATAATAGAAAATAGAGTTCTCATGTTTTGCCAATAATATAATAGTAAAAGTAGAAACTCCCAAGGCTTCTATTTTTAAATAATTACAATATTAATAAGAGAATTTGGTAAAGTAAATAGAAACAGATATTATTTTTTTAACTTTAGAATAAGACCCTAGATTTAGAAATGGTGAGAAATATTCTCCTCACAATTACAGCAATACAAAAAAATAAGTTTGAATAACTTTAAAAAGAAAAGAACAGAACTTTAATGAAGAAAATTATAAAAACTTGTGGAAGACCATAAACCCTCTGATTAAATAGAAATAATATAGTTTTAGATGAAAAGATATTAAAATATTAATTTAATGAAAATGTATTTGAAAGCTAAATAAAATCCTAAGAGAATTTTAATATTTATAAAACAAAAGGACTTCTAGGAAAATGTCTCTGGATTTACTTTCTTATAAGTCTTCTATGCAGAATATACTAAGAGAACAATGGGATAATAGTATATCAAGGAGATTGTTCCTGGTAATCTGAATTGTTCCATGTAAAATTCCTGTACACCCACAAACCCAGAAGGGTGACATGACTACATAGTACAAGAATTAAAGAATGAGGGGGTCAGCCTCCGTGCATTACACTGTCCGTGCCAACCACAACCTCACCTTTTGCAAAGCATGCACCTGCTTTTAATGCAATGGTCTAGAAGGGACTCTACATGATCTGAGAACATGTAGAAACCAGATTTATAAATATAGATACAAATATCATGAACCAATATTATGATATATAATAAAAATCATGAATACCATAAACAAAACCAAGTAAGATTTGGTTCATAAATGCAAAGGTGGTTTAATTTTTTAAAAATTCACCTTATGAACAAACACAAAAGATAATGATGATATGATTATAATGATACAGAAAAAAATCTGACAAATTTTAACATAGGCTCATATATACAGACAAAAAATACATTATGAATAGAAGGGAACGTTTTTATCTAATAAAACAAAACAATTTTTCAGCACATATAGCACTTAAGGTTGAATTACTGAAAATTTTCTTCTGAAATAAGAAGTATAGCAGCTATCACCAGTTGTATTTAACATTTGTCCAGAGTCACTAGCCAGTTCAATGAAACAAAGAAAACAGAAGGCTTAAGATTTAGAAACAAGGAAATAAAAATCATCATTTGCAGAGAAAATAATTGTGAACCTAGAAAGTAAAAAATTTTTAAAATAATATATATATATACACACACACTCTCTTAACTATAATAAAATTAGCAGTTATTGGATACAAGATCAATATTTAAAAATATAATTGCACTTCTATATAATAGCAACACCAAAAAAGTTAATATAACTTATAATAGCTGTAAGCATATCAAAAACCTAAAAAAATTAGTGTTTTTTAAATCTACACACCAAAAGTTTCAGAACATTTAGAGAAATTAGAGATGACCTAAATAAACTGAGAAATTAGAGACATTTGAAAAGATCATTTGTCAATAAAATATAAGTAAGGGTTACAAATAAGAAATCACTTTATACCCACAGATTAGAAGAATTTTAGAGAATATAATGCCTATTGCTGATAGACAAATGAAAAAAGGCATTCCTATTTCGTTAGTGGAATTTTAAGTATTAAGATTTAAGGGGAGAGTACATCTTAAAAATATATAGTGCCAGTCATAGTCATTTACTGCATGGAAATGAAAGCATCCTATATAAGAAAATGTGTACAAGAATGGATCTTGCAGCACTCTCATGATATTGTCACTCAATAGGATAGATACATTTTGCCATATCCAGACCAAAGAATTTAAGCAAGCAACAAATTAGGCTGCTTCCACTTCTAGGCAATGTTGAGTATCAGGGACAAGATTCAGTCGTCTTGAACTAGCCAAAAACAAAACAAAACACACAGAAAAAGACACCCATACACGATCCATTAGACATTGGTTTATGTAGCACAATGAAAATATAGGAACACAGGATAATGATCTCTCAGAGAGGAAAACCAAATGAGCTAAGCCATACTATTTCCCTAGCTTACCACCTAAATAGAGTTTCTAGCTCTATGTAGAAAGGTAGGAGCCAGGAGGAGTATGGTGGTGTCTTTAAGTTGAAAAGATGGAGGTGCTACTTTGGGGAGACTCAAGTGCCTAGAGTTCGTAAGGCAGCATACCAGGATGACAGGGCTGCAAAGAGAGAGAGGTCCAGAGATCTGCAGAGTCTCCTCTTTCCCCAAATCCCCACCTGAGCAACTGACCAGTGCATGGACGTGAGAAAACTATCTGAAATGGGCCACTGGAACATTTCCCAGAGGTCACAATGGGCCAGAAATGGAAGGCTCTTGTACCTATCACCAAAATGAAAAAAAAAATTATACAAAAGGATTGGATGGAGCACTCAAGTCAAATGAAAACTTATGTCCAAACAAAAACTTGTATGCAAATTTTGCAGAATATTCGTAGAGACCAACATTTAGGAAGAACCCAAATACCCTCCAACTGATCAATGGATAAACAAACTGTGCTTTATCGATGTAATGGATTACTACTCAGCAGTCAAAAAAGAAGGAACTACCACTGCAGTCAACAACATGGATGAGTCTCGAATCCATTCAGCTAACTGCAAGACAGATAGACTCCAAAGGCCACATACTGCAGGATCCTATGTATAGGACGTTGTGGAAAAGGCTAAACCATAGGGATAGAAATCAGATCAGTGGATGTCAGTGGCTGGAAATGAGACAGACGTGGACTATTAAGCTTTGGGAGGGGGGAATGGAACTCTGTTATATCTAGAGTTTTCTGATGGCTACACAATTATATATGTTTGTTCAAACTCAGTGAAGGTTGAATTTTATTGCATTTAAGTTATACTTTAACAGATGGACAGGGCCCTCAGATACCTGGGTGGGGTGCCATGAATGGCAGGGTCCCTGATACTGAAGGAGGCAGGCTGTGCCATCATTTGTGTAATGCCCTTCCCATAATAAAGTCTTCCAAGAGGTCACTCCACTAATAAAAATAAATATCATTATATATTATATAATTAAACATAATATTATATAATTTAAATATTTATATAATATGTTATATAAATATTACAATATAAATACATTAAATATATATAAAAAACAGAAAAAGTAAAATACAAAAGGACTGATGACTTGGAGGAATTGCCATGAGCTATCTTAATAAAGGAAACAAGATAGAGATAATAGCTACAATAAGATCTCATTCTTTGGTAAAAACAAACAGTCGCCAAAATACCTATAACTTTAAATGTATACATATCTATTATATATACATACGTGGGCATGAGCATAGATAAAGGTCCAAGATAATTAACATGAGTTGCCTGTTTGGATATTTAATAAGGTAACAACTAAGAACTGGAAAATAAGAACCAACCAAAGAAGGAAGTTTAGAAAAATCAAGATTTTACCCTAAAAAGAAGAGCTAGATAATGTCAAGCTGTTCATCTCTTACATAAAGTTACATTTAGGAGTGTACATATAGGAGGAAAAATACTGACAATTAAACAGGTTTTTAAAGAGCTGTAACCCACAGACACAAATGTCTAAGAACATAATAGGTTGATATAAGTCTACAGTCTTAAATGTGGGAACCATGAGTCTGACCCTGCTGCTTCTCTCCCAGAATTCCCACTTCATTTGTCCTTGCACTTCCTGGTACTGATTTTTCCCCTCCTCATTTATGATGTAAGACCACTAGTGATCATCTTTAAGTTTGATAATGACAATGATAGGTGAAGAAGAACAGACTGGATGGAAGAGGTACTCCCTGATGTGCCTTTTTTTTTTTTTTTTTGAGATTTTATTTATTTATTCATGAGAGATACAGAGAGCGAGGCAGAAACATAGGCAGAGGGAGAAGCAGGCTCCCTTCTGGGGAGCCTGATGCGGGACTCCATCCGATGACCCTGGGATCACAACCTGGATCAAAAGTAGGTGCTCACCCATTGAGCCACCAAGATGCCCCTGATTTACCCTTTCTAGAGAACAGCTGTAATTTCTTTGCTGCTCTCACTTTCAATTTTAAAAGCCATCCCTAGTTTTATCAGTTTGTTACTTGTTAACATTGTTTATATCATAGATAAAGAAAAATGCATCCTTCAATATTTAACAAAGGGGAACTTTTAGAATCATTTTTAGCATAAATCATCATTAAACAGTAATTATAAGATGTCAGAAGACTGCTTATAAATGTTTTCTAATTGTCAAAGTCCTGGTGGTATTCCTAGTTTTCTGACCAGAATGCACAACAAATAGATTTTAACATTGAATAGGCTTTTACTCTACAAAAAACCTTCCCAGGAATTACTTCATTTAATCCGCATAATAATTTTACCTAAAGGATAATTTGATTTTCCCTATTTTCTAGCTGAAAAAAAAAAAAAAAGAGTACAAAGGCATTTAGCAGATTTGTGCAATGTCAACAACATCCTAACTTAGCCTTGGGCAACCAGTGCTCTCTGCCACCCTGCTGTGGGAGACGTCACCTAAGGCCACCATACGCACTGAATAGCTTCTGGAATCACTGCATTGGTTTAGCCCTGCATATGGTTTCCCTAGGACTTCCACCCATTCATGGTTATCTACCCAAGTCTTGCACACTCTCTATTCCCCTCATCTCAGCAAGATTATTTTTTTTAACAGAAAACTGATTTATTTGTAACACAGCCCACTCCCAACACTTTGATAAACATACATGTAGAAAGAGTCACACTTAGCCATTTAGCCAAAGGCAGAGCTTCATGGCTCTCAAAACAGCAAGCCCATCGCTCCCAGGGACCCAAGTGCAGGGCCAATCTGAACACACCAACAGACAAGCTCCCAATGAGGATGGCCCTTGGTCTCAGAGTCTCACTCTTCCCGGACACCTCTTAAACATAACTGCAGGGGTACCTGTTGGCTCAGTGGTTGAGCCAGCTCAGGCTGTGATGATGGGGTTCTGGGATCGGGTCCCACATCAGGCTCCCCACAGGGAGCCTGTTTCTACCTCTGCCTATGTCTCTGCCTCTTTCTGTGTCTCTCATGAATAAATAAAATAAACATGCAAAATAAAAAACGTTTCTTAACTGCAGCCTTCTACCCCGCACCCCTCACCAAGCCAAGTCCCAGCCTCTGAGCCACTGGAGAAGCTTCGTTTGTAGGATCACCGACATGCTTCCGGCCTTACAGAAAGTGTTGTGTCTCCGCCTTTTAGAACAAAACTAATTGGTCACATGCTTTCATAGACTGAATGGTCACCATGGTCCTCCAGAGAAATTTCACATTCCTAAGCCCTCTGTAATTCCCCTCTTTCCTCGCCTGCTTCATCATTTCTGTACTCTGCCCAAGCATGTGTCTCTCAACTAGAACCACCTGCAACTCTCCCATCCTCTTCTAGCATATTCCCTCAATTAGAACATCTCCCTTGGCAGCTCTCCTTCCTTATTTCAGCCTTTCTGGCAACTTCTCATTTCCCTTCATGCTCAGTTCAGGAGTCACCTCCTTCAGGAAAACATCTTGATTCCACCTGAGTCACCCTCCATCTCATATAAAACATTTATTATATCTTATTGCAAATCCTCATTTATTTGCTTTGGTTACTAGACCTCAGACCACCCCAAAGGCAGGGAGAATGGCTTCCATCTGTGTACCCCAGGTCTAATATAGGATATATTCTCAGTAATTGGTTTTAGAAAAGAAAAAGAAACAGTATATGAGCTTGAGGAAAATGGACTATTAACTTAGAGTTCCAATAATTAGTCCTGATTCACACTTTAATCCACCACAGAATGTTAAAAAATAAGGTTCATTGGTACAAAAAAGAAAAATTAGGACCTTACAGCCTTGTCAACTAAACTGGGTTTACAGTTTTAGACAACAGATGGATGGCCAAAGTCTCACTCCCTATTCCCTTGCATGCTTCCCCACCAACTCCAGTTTCCAATGGTTGTAATTTAAAATACTGTCAACACTGTTAGTTCAAGCATACCTCTTTGGAAATCTCAAAGGAGAAATAAATAGAATAATCTCCAAGGGGGCTATATGAGCTTAAAGAAGATCGACAGTACAGTTGTATTATTATAAAGTTAATATGAGACTCCTGTACCTAGGCAATGACATCCACACAAATGAGAAAAAGAACAAAACCCTTCTGATTTCCTTGGAGATTCAGAAATCCTTATTGAAATGTTACGTGTCCTTTGCTCTATTTTAATAAGCGATGTAAAAATTGTAATGGTGGTTAAAAATACATGAGAAAGGGGATCCCTGGGTGGCGCAGTGGTTTAGCGCCTGCCTTTGGCCCAGGGCGCGATCCTGGAGACCCGGGATCGAGTCCCACGTCGGGCTCCCAGTGCATGGAGCCTGCTTCTCCCTCTGCCTGTGTCTCTGCCTCTCTCTCTCTCTCTCTCTCTCTCTCTCTCTGTGACTATCATAAATAAATAAAAATTAAAAAAATAAAAATATTTTAAAAAATACACAAGATAGAAGATTGTTACAAAGAAGCTTTTAGAATGATTACATTGCATTCAAGTATTTGTCAATTTATTTTTATAGATAGTGCTAAACCTCTGTTCTCTATTTCCAGAAGGAAGATTAAACTATTTTTTTCCTGTTTTGCAAAAATTGGGTTGCTCTAAAAAGAAAGCAAGGCTACTGTACATGAGTTCTGGCAATTAGAGGAAATTATCGGAAGACCTGCCCCCCTCGCCATGCCTTCAACCCAACCTTGTAAAAAGTGAGACAACAAAAATCTTGGTTATTGAAATAATACTCTTTTCAGGAAACCCAATTAATTTCAAATTATCATGTTGGAGAGTTTCCAGCAAGACACACCAGAGTCTCAGGCATATGGTCTATAACTAGAAATGAAAACGGATAGTATCATCATTTGGCAACATGAAAGAAAGGCAACAAAATGTTTTTTAGGAGGAATATATCCTATCATGACTTGTGTTTGCCATGTGATCAGCATCCTGAAGGTGGTTCTCTCCACTGGCCAATCCTTTCGTGACTTCCCAGTGTGAATCTTCTGTGAGAAATGGCTCCCAGCTGCAGAAACCAGACTCAAAGTCACACGTGAGATGATTTGCTGCTCCACATGGAAAACCAGTGAAGAGAAATTAGGTAGGAAACTTAATTCCTGAAACACTTATTTCATATTAGCCAACCAACTCCGGAGGGCTGAATGATCATTTCACTTTATAATAAATGTTTTCTGATTATCCGAATAGTTTTACTTTTTCCAACAGCATAACTTTCCATGTGTTGGGTGAGGTATCACCCTTCTATATGCTTCTAACTAAAAGTCTGGCACATTTCATCCTGGCTGGCCATCTCTATTGTACTTAGAGATGCAAGGTGAAACTACAGCTTTTCAGGGAGTTAACTGATTCATCTGCCAAGACTAACAAGATTCGCCTGCCGAGTTAGTAGTTTTAAAAAGATCCATTTGAAAGAGGGGAATGGATTCTGGACAGCTGAATAGTTTGTGGCTGGCACCTTGGTATTCATTCCCTTATGCTATTTTTAACAGTTTCTCAAAAAAAAAAAAAAAAAGTCTAGGCACTTTGGAATTGCAGGTAAATTAAATACTCTGACCCTTGCTTTTGTTTGCTTCTTAATACACAACTAAATAGTTGGGAAATAGTTAAGTTTCTTTGATCACAAAAAAAAAAAAAAAAACATATGGAGTTTCCTCAAAAAGTTAAAAATAGAACTACCTTTAGGATCCAGCAATAGCCCTACTTGGTATTCACCCAAAGGGCACAAAAATACTGATTTGAAGGGATACCAGCACCTCGATGTTTATAGCAGCATTATCAACAGTTTCCAAATTATGGAGAGAGCCCAAATGTCCATTGACTGATGAATGCTTAAAGAATATATGGTATATACATACACACACTGACACACACACTGAACTATTATTCAGCCATAAAAAAAGATTGAAACCTTGCCATTTATAATGACATGGATGGAACTAGAGAATACTATGCTGAGCAAAATAAGCCAGTCAGAGAAAGACAAATACTATATGATTTCACTCATGTAGAATTTAAGAAAACAGATGAACATAAGATGGGGAAAAAAAAGAGGCAAAGCAGGAAGCAGATGCTGAACAAAGTGAGGGTGGGTGGGGCATGGGGGTTAAACAAGTGATGGGGATTAAGGAGGGCATTTGTGATGAGCACTGGGTAGTGTAAGTGATAAATCACTAAATTCTACACCTAAAACTAATAACACTATGTTGACTAGAATTTAAATAAAAACTTGAAGAAAAAAATAATGCAAAGAAATAACTTAAGAAAAGAGGAACTAGTTCTAGATTAAGTGGGTGTTTGGGGTTATTAGCTTCATGGGTCTTTACCAGTTTCGCCACCAGATTAGTGAGATACAGTAGCAAGACTGAGCAGTAACCTAGAAATTCTAACAACTTGATGTGTGCTTTTGAGGAATTAGTTTTTATGTGTTTAAATTCCCTTTGAATGAAATAAGAATCATAGTATCAGGCTATCTTAGATAATAGCTTGGGGAATAAATCAGTACAATGTAAAAAATTATTTCTTTTTTTAATAATAAATTTATTTTTATTGGTGTTCAATTTGCCACCATGCAGAATAACACCCAGTGCTCATCCCGTCAAGTGCCCCCCTCAGTGCCCGTCACCCATTCACCCCCACCCCCCGCCCTCCTCCCCTTCCACCACCCCTATATTCCTTTTCATGCATAAGCTTTTTTACAACACTGGGAGAAAGGGGACAAAATAATTCTTGGCCAGACTATATCCAAAGTCTTAACAAGCTCCCTAGGATCCAAATGCTATCTTAGTAATAAGAACAATAGACATGTTACCAGAAGTTCCCAGTATGTGCCAGGTTTGTGGGTAGTTTGTTTGTTTGTTTGTTTTAACATATATTACCATTAGACCTTTCAAATACCCTCCACAGTAAGTGTAATCATCCGCTAAAAAGAAAAGCTGCTCTAAGCAACTTGTCTGTGGTAAATTTAGTAAATGGAACATCCAGGCTTTAAAATGTCTGACACCAAAGCTTATATACTATGAAGCCTCCCGAAACCAGGGATTCCATCATCATATGCCTGCTCTTATTATTTTCAATTTTAAATAATATGACCAAATTCAGGCACCCAGGGGACTCAACTTGTTAAGTGACCAACTCCTGATTTTGGCACAGGTCATGATCTCAGTGCTGTGAGATCGAGCCCTGCATCAGGCTCCAGGCTTGGCTCAGAGTCGGCTTGAGATTCTCTGTCCCTCTCTGCACACCCTCCCCTCACTCAGGCTCTCTAAATAATAAGTAAGCAAATAAATGAATAAAATATTTTAAAAAATTATAATATGACCAATTTGACCATTATAATGAGTAAGCTCATTGTATCTTAACTATCAAAGGATCTTCAAATTTCTATAAACAGGGACGCCTGGTTTCACGACTAGATAGTTCATTACTAGCATGGCAATTCTTAAAACACTCAAGTCCACTATGCAAGTAATGCTGCCACTTAAAATTTCTCTACATGTCAACCTTTAGATCTCAGAGCTATGCTTGTTTAGCTAGTCATATAATGGATATAGAATATTATTTTTTTCTTTACAAGCAAATACTTTATTCTCCCTTAAATAGATTTCCCCAAAGATAAATATGAATTAAGTGCAGTATAATGAAAAAATGTTGTGTATCACCTAATGGTGAATCAATATACAAGGAAATGTCACTCACCCATATACCTAGCTGAAAATCTATTGCTTCTGAATGTGATTTTCTTTCTTTCTTTCTTTCTTTTTTTTTTTTTTTTAAATTTATGATAGTCACACAGAGAGAGAGAGAGAGAGGCAGAGACACAGGCAGAGGGAGAAGCAGGCTCCATGCACCGGGAGCCCGACGTGGGATTCGATCCCAGGTCTCCAGGATCGCGCCCTGGGCCAAAGGCAGGCTCTAAACCGCTGTGCCACCCAGGGATCCCCTGAATGTGATTTTCTTTACTCGGCTCTGCCTACAGGGTTTATAGGATATCACTGACAAAAAGTTACTCCTCAAAGAAGACTCTCTTCTCTTTTTTGCCATAGACTTAATCACCAAAGACCAGCTGTGATGGTCTCTCTGGGCATCAGGAAAATCCTCTGGTCTTGTTCCTTGGTTCTCTATGAACCTTGCCTCTTCTAAGTCAATTGGTAGAGTGCAGAAATACTCAAGACTCAAAATACATATCTGACCTCTGAAATGTGCTTAAAGGTTCCAAATACTTGGTTTTGGACCTGATCAAGAAACCCTTCCACTTACTTCCAAGGGTACCTTTCTTCCCTGAAGTACACTTTCCTGGAATAGAAAATCTTACATTAAAAAAAAAGAAAAAAAGAAGAAAATCTTCCATGGGTAGGGTGACCACACATCTGGGTCACCACAGTTTATGCCTATTGTCCCAGCATAATAAGTAATACCTCTTCTTTTTTTTTTCCTTTCAACTGTTCCTATTTGGCTGATAAATTCAATATTGCTCAGTAGGGGGTCAATAAATTATACATTGGGGGATTCTGAGTGGTTCAGTCAGTTAAGGATCCGACTCTTGGTTTCAGCTAGGACTGTGACCTCAGGATGGTGAGATCCAGCCCCATGTGGGACTCCACGATCAACAGGGAGTCTATTTAAGATTCTCTCTCTCCCTCACACCTCCCCCATTCATTCTCTCTCCCTCTCTCAAATAAATAATTTTTTTGAAAAAGCTGTATATTAATACACAAAGGAAATAAATCTGTGCAAATAACAATCTTATGCACTGCAGGTGACCACTGAAGTTAGAAGTAACCGTCGGATTCCTCAATGAGGCAGCATACGGAAATGGCAATAAGGCCAGTAAGCATGTATGGAAAGTACAACGTGACCCAAGCATCACCAAATCCTTCCACAGGCTCTTCACAACTGTACCTAGGTCACTGAACTGCAAAGATACGAAGATGTCAAGACAAAATAACTTTGGATTGGATCAATGTTGAAGTGTGGCTTTAGAAGAAAAGTTGATTTAACTATCCAGATATTTCACCAGGTAAAATGTCAATCATTGCACTTCCCACAAAACATGCAACACCCTGTCCTTTGAAAAATGAAAATTAGTTTTTAAAATCCATCACCTTCAAAATATATGAAAGGAAAACGATGCAGTCATCTCTATAAAAATCTTGGTGAGGGATCCCTGGGTGGCGCAGCGGTTTAGCGCCTGCCTTTGGCCCAGGGCGCGATCCTGGAGACCCGGGATCGAATCCCATATCGGGCTCCTGGTGCATGGAGCCTGCTTCTCTCTCTGCCTATGTCTCCGCCTCTCTCTCTCTCTCTGACTATCATAAATAAATAAAAAAATTAAAAAAAAAATCTTGGCGAATTGCTCATCTATGAGATAATGACATTTATCTCAATATACTTCAAAGGACATTTTTTAAAGCTAAATATTCTAGAACCTAACTGCACTATAAAATATATATCAAATTTCAGTCACCGAAGTTTAGATTCTTCCATTAAAATTTCCCTACATAATTCAAAAAGTTTAGAGTGTAGTTATAAATATCTGAAGAAAACCAGGAGATCCAATGTGTCATTAGAGACACATTCTGGCCACTAATAAATGCTGATTATGCCATATAGAGTAAATGCTACCTGTCTATAAAATCTAAAAAAGCATCAATTCATAAGTAGAATATATTCATTACAAACAGTGATTTTGATTATTTTGTTGCTTTTAACTTTCTGTGATTGTAGAACACACTTCACAATTTCTAATCAGAGCATGAGAAATGCCACTGTTCATAATTTTAGTGAAATTTTGCTGAGTTCACTTGAGTAATATTTTAAAATTATGACAAAGCTTTCTCTTGCATATTTAACCACTGCATTATATTGGCAGGAGAGAAAAAATTCACTCTGGTAGCTGGGGAAATTCTTCTGGATCATGAAAATTAAAATATTTATGAATCATCTAGTTCAGAAGTAAATCAACTTTCTATTATATTAGAAAAAAATATGTATAGGGATAAATGGAGAATGTTCCATTCAATAAGCATATACTAGGTCTTAATATGATACAAACATTTTGTTAATATTTATTGAGTAACCACAGGATCTTTTCTCATATATATGTGTGTGTATATATATATGTATATATATGTATATATATATATATATATATATATATATATATATAGGAAATAGGAAATTTTTAGCACAATTTTTCTTCAAAATAAAAAAAAATTCAGAGACAGCATCACAGAATACATTAAATGCACTGCATTGGATTCTTAGTTTAAGAGTCTTTCCCTTGAATATTGTACCAACTTTCACTTGAATATTGTACCAACTTCTTCTGTAAAGTGTCACCATTTTTACAGCATTTTCTTTTTTAAATCTTTAAAAAAAATATTTATTTAGAAAGCAAGAGAGCAAGAGAGCAGGCACACGCATGCAGGGGTAAGTAGGAGAGGGAAAGAGAATTTCAAGCCGACTCCACACTGAGAGTGGAGCCTGACTTGAAGTGTGATCCCACCACCCTGAGATCATGACCTGAACTGAAATCAAGAGTCAGATGCTTAACTGACTGAGTCACCCAGGTGTATTAGCATTTTAAAAGCTCTATAAAATTCCTACAATTAAAAGAAATTTTTTATCCTCCAGAATTTCCCACACAATTTTGATTTGAACATAAATCTGTCTATCCTTCCTTTTTTTTTTTTTTTTTTTTTTTTTTGGAAAAAAATAGTCTTTTTCCATGCCACAACTGAAAAAGATGTATACTTTTTCTTCTTTTGTGATAAAACATTGATGGCATAAAATTGACCTTTTTAACTATTTTTTTAAATTTCTATTTATTTATGATAGTCACAGAGAGAGAGAGAGAGGCAGAGACATAGGCAGAGGGAGAAGCAGGCTCCATGCACTGGGAGCCCGACGTGGGATTCGATCCCCGGTCTCCATGATCGCACCCTGGGCCAAAGGCAGGCGCTAAACCGCTGAGCCACCCAGGGATCCCCCTTTTTAACTATTTTAAATGTACAGTTCAGCAGCAAGTACATTCACACTTTTGTGCATCCATCACCATCACGCATCTCCAGAACTTCATCTTTGCAAAGTGAAACTCAATACCCATTCAACACCAATGTACCATCTTTCCCTCCCCCGTCTCCCCTGGCCTCCATTCTGCTTTGTTTCTATGAATCTGACTCCTCCACGTACCTTATATAAGTAGAATTATACAATATTTGTCCTTTTGTGACTTATTTCATTTAACATAATGTCTTTTAGGTCCATTCATATTGTAGCATGTGTCTGGAAATTAGGAATATTTTATATGTAAATTTTTCAGCTAGCCAATGTATATACCCTTTGGTATGTTTGGAACAAGGTCTATTGTATTTATTTAATTAAATAAATTAATTAAATATAGAAATATTTAAAGAGGGATCCCTGGGTGGCACAGCGGTTTGGCGCCTGCCTTTGGCCCAGGGCGCGATCCTGGAGACCCGGGATCGAATCCCACGTCGGGCTCCCGGTGCATGGAGCCTGCTTCTCCCTCTGCCTGTGTCTCTGCCTCTCTCTCTCTCTGTGTGACTATAATAAATAAATAAATAAATAAATAAATAAATAAATAAATAAATAAAAGAAATATTTAAAGATACATTGCAATGTAAGCTCCTGTCTTATACAGGAGCATATTAATAACTGTCGAATATCTTTCCCTTGGAATCATGCAGATTTGTCCCGTGATTGGCGTATTTTACTTAGCATAAAGACTCCATTTACGTGGCTATCTAAAATATTCAAACTCCTAGAAGCAGAGTGTAGGACAGTGGCTACCAGGAGCTAGGGGGTACAGGGAAATGGTGAGTTTTTGTTCAATGGCTATGAAGTTTCAGTCATGCAAGATGAATTAATTCAGAATTCTGCACAGCACACAGCCTCCAGTCAACAGTCTTGTATTGGGCACTCTCCGTCCCCCCCCAATTATTTTGCAATGCTTTTATTGAAAGCTGTGCTGAAAAAATACGGCCTTTCCTACACGATTTTCCGAAAAGGCAGAAAAGAGGTATGAAAAAAGAAAAAAAAAAGTCACTTTTCTGCTCTCTAACGCCCGTTTTGCAGGAACGTTTTCCACGTTCATTTAAATGATGTGTTTGAGGCTGGAAGTGCTGTCACAGGTGTTGGCCCCTGGGACTCCCCCACACATCTCCATGATGGGGACTTCTGGGGCCTGAGTGGCGAAGTTTTACTGAGCAGGAGCATCTAGTCTGTCTACAACTTTGACAGGGGAGATCTTCCCCTCGGGAGGAGTTCTAAGGCTTCTGACAAGTCCCGCAAAGTCGCCTGAAGGTAGACCCTGCTGCGAGCGCCCCTACGCAGCGCGCGCCGGCCCCGGCCACGGGATGCTGCGGTCCCTGCAGCGGTAACCGCCCATCGGTGCCCTGGGAGCTGGGGGCGCGGGGGTCTCCACGTCTCGGGCGCGCGTGGGGAGGGGGCGGCTCCTGCGTCACGGGGCTCCCGGGCTCCCCGCACCCCGGCCCGCGCTCGCTCGCCCGCAGTCTCGCCGCCTTCCCGGAGGAGGCGCGGCGGCATCGCTCGGGGCTGGGGGCGCGGCTCGGGGAGGGGCTGCCCTGCGGGGTCGCCGCCCTGCTGCACCGCGGCCGCCCCGCCCCGGGCGGGCTCCACACCTGCACCCCGCGGCGCTGCTTCTCGGGCGCGGCCCGGGGCGGGAGGGGGGAGCCCGCGGCGCGCTCCCCCGCGGCCAGAGGGTGCCCCCAGTCGCCCGCCCGCTGCGGGGAGGCAGGTGCGGCCCGCGAGGCCGCGGAAGGGCAGGCCGGAGGGTAGCCCCGCCCCGGCGCCCGAGCTTCTCGGAACCTCCGCCCCCCGGGCCAATCGCTGGCTGTGTCCTTCCTCCCTAAGGAAGGGACACCAAGGATCAGGGGGCCTCCGGGCTCCACGAACTGCAGGCGGTGCTTAGCGTATTTGTTGTAAGGCAATGATGCCTCAATACAACTTCTTAGAATCTATCGTTTGGTGTCATAGCGATGCTCTTTGGAAAAAGTTACAGGCGTTTTAGCTTGTTTGAAAGGTCAGAAAGACGGGATAGAAGCATGTTTCATTCACTTCATGAACTTAAGAATTCTGTTTATAACAAAAGTCTGCATTACGGAGTCAATTTGTTAAACAAAAATTTTAAAGTATGTGTAGAAGGACGCCTGAGCATCTGCTTTCAGCTCAGGGCATGATCCCAGGATCCTGAGATGGAGTCAGGAATCGGGGTCCCCCTCTTCCTATGTCTCTGCCTCTCTCTCTGGGTCTATCATGAATAAATAAAATAAAGATCAGCCCCTCATTGACTTCCCCACTGAGGGTTGAGTCTGCGGATTCCCTCTACCCCTCTGCTTGTGTATTCTCTCTCTCTCAAGTGAATGAATAAATAAATAAAATATTTTTTAAAAACAATATGTGTAGAATGTTTCAAAGTGGTTTTAAATTTCAAAGGGAAGTTTCTCCTATTTGGTAAAAATATATATAAGCATGTGTACATATGCACAAATGTATTAAATATCTTAGTGCAGAAAATAGTGTAATGTCATATCAGTTCTAATAATTCCATTGCTGTATAAATAATTTTCTCAAAACAAACACGACTGTACAAATATTGACATGAAATACTCATGTTGACATCAAAATAGATGGATATATATGCATTAAAATACATAAATGTTTTGTAATCTGTAAAATGGCTACATTTTCATTTCATAAAAGCTATAGGAAGTTGATCTCAAGCAAGCACGCACGCCAGGTTTTCTTTGTTCAAATGAAGTTACATAAGTTGGAAAATTTAAACACTAACGCTATTTGTTGATAAGCATGGACATCTGTCCCTTCATTCAAAAAAAAAAAAAAAAAAAGCAAATAGCAGAATGGTATCAACATAGAATCCACTTGAAAATTCCCAAATATGTAACCAGTGGAACTTCAACAAAGGAAGAGAAATGGGAAAATATACTCGAAATCAAATGCTAAAACACCTACTAACAGTCCAGGTGGAATTTGATTAAGAAAACCAATTAAAAGGAGAGCATAAAGAACCTCCTCACTGCAAGGGGGGAGTGGGGAGGAGAAAAAAATCTAAGTGTCAATATGCACAATTGAAAAGAGAGGAGATATATTTACTTTCAACCATTGAAAGTGAGAATAATTCAAACCATTAGAAAGATAAATCTCTCCAAAAGAAGTGGACCAAATAGCTTATAAGAAAATTTAAAGCATAGGAAAGAAATTGCCAGTCACATTAGAGAAAATGAATGGTCCTCACATAATTTTTTGAGTGAGAAAAGCACCCAAAAATTCCACTGAAATCATATTGGGAAGTAGATTGTTTTGTTTAAAACTAGGGTTAAGGGATCCCTGGGTGGCGCAGCGGTTTGGCGCCTGCCTTTGGCCCAGGGCGCGATCCTGGAGACCCGGGATCGAATCCCACGTCGGGCTCCCGGTGCATGGAGTCTCCTTCTCCCTCTGTCTGTGTCTCTGCCTCTCTCTCTCTGTGACTATCATAAATAATAAATAAAAAAGAAAATAAAAATAAAACTAGGGTTAAAACTAGGTGTCTGAGGAATTAATGAAATTAAAAATACCCATCAACAGAAGCATTTTATACCAAGAACTTTTCATTAAAAAGGTGACATTTATCTTGTTGCAATATTTTTCTCTTGTTCAATAAAATACATCACTAAAATAAAACTGTGCAGCAAAATAAATGTCAAATTTTTAATAATTAAGAAGACCCACTTGGTGATATGGGATTTGGATTCATTTAGTTAGAATCCATTGTTTCCAAAGAGACACAAATATCATAGTTGCTAAGTTACCTCATATGAGAACCATCATGTGGGTTGTAAATTAAATTATATTACCTTTCAAATACAACTACATTGGAATAATAATTAGATTTCTTGTCATCACTCCTATCAAAGATTCTCCATAAAAGTCCTAAAAGGCAGGTGTTGAACCTAAATTTTGCCTAGTCATGATAGCAACCGTGATTGACATGATTTCTATAGTCATCATGGCTGCCTTCTAGGCAACCCTTCCTCTTTTACCCCTCCCCACAGCTTTCTACATAATTGGTCAAAATCGAAAATGCCCTATACTTTAATAAAGGTCAGCAATTCATAATATATGTCTGCTAAGAGAGAAGTATAAAGAGCTTTCCTCTCCTATCCATTTTCCTCTTTAACCAAAGTACACACACACACCACAATTATTCCTTTTTTGAACAAATAGAATTTGTAGTGTTAACAAAAAGCATCAAAGGCTTAAGTTAGCATAGAAACCCCACAAAGAATAGTAGTGCTAATAGCTTCAGAATGAGAATGTTCATTTTATTTCATACATATTACCCTTACCTCACTGAAAGCAAAGACTTTTAAATCCAACCACAGTCATGAATGTGAGTATGTGGACAAATAAACCATTAATTCACTTACAGCAAGTTGCAGGATCTTCATCACTGTCATCAGAACAGTCCCGCCAAGAGTCGCAGACCGATTCTTGGGCAATGCACTGGCCACTGGTACAAGTGAATTCATCAGCTGAGCAAAGCTTTCTGGACGGGGCAAGTGCACAGGCATAGACCCAGAGCTGATTCAACCCAATAAAACCTTTCTGGCTCAATATAGTCCCTTCAAATATAATCTTCAAAAAGCAAAACATAAAAAATTTATGAGTTTAAAATCTCCTTTAAGAGACTCCTCCAAAAAAAAAAAAAAGGAATAAACACTTAATAATTACTGAAAAAAACACCTGTTAAAACAGCCAGCAAGTACAACCAATAAAATTCCTACTCATAAAGCCTGACTCACATGCATAATTGGTCTGAATGGAAAAAAAAAACCCTACACTTAAGAAAAGTCAGCAATTTATAATATGATGTCTCCAAAGGGAAATTATAAGGAGTAGAAAGAGTACATCCACCGAGGCCTACTGAGAAACCACTCATGATCTAGTGAAATGCAACATGCCACTTAACCACTGGCATTGTCCCTGACTTCAAACTTGTTACTTGAGCATAATTTTCATGGCTCTCTTTCTTTACTATTCAGGGAAAAGAATAAGCATTTTCACTACTTTTACACCAAGAGCTATAACTGCATCTGGGTTTTATACTACTGAAATTAGCACTGGAATGCAGGTAGGGAAATAGTAGGCAAATAGCAAGGGACACAAGAAAAGAATAGAACATTTAAAAGAATAAATATAAAAATCCATTTTCACAAAAAATAATTTCTCTAACAAAGAAGTGCCAATTAAAAGAAATAAATCTCATTTTCTCCAGTTGAATCGCTAGCTTTTTTTGGAGGTATACAATATTAGTAAGTAAAGCAACCATACTTGCTATTCCAATGTAAGATATTTTCAAAGTAATAATATTTCTTGAAGTTCTACTAAAAGCAATGATTACCTAACACAAGAGTGAAGAGGAGAAATGAATAGCTGAATAGACTCTACCAAATAACTGATTCTCTGCTGCCCAACAATATAGTAGCCACAGCTACAAAAGGCTATTTCAATTTAAATTTACTAAAATAAATAAATAAATAAATAAATTTACTAAAATAAAATTAAAATTCAGTTCCTCAAAAATACTAGAGACATTGCAAGTGTTCAGTAGCCATATGTGGCTATTGACTACCATACTGGAAAGCGCAGATACTTAAATTTTCCATTATGACAGAAAATACTATTGAACAGCAATGAATGAACTAGGTGTAATTCATATATGAATAAGATACTAGAATGAAAAATAGAAAATCTGAGTAGATTTTTCTCCTTTGCAAAAATATGAGGAATATATATATATATATATGAATTACTCAAGATCAAGTTTCAGATTACAAATATATTTAACAATTTAGCCTAGAAAATAATATTAAATTTAAATCATATGTAATAATAGGAAAATCTTGTATTCTGCTGTATACATTCCCCATAGTGAATATCATAATATAAATATATATATAGATTATTGGATCTACAGCTATATATTTTCATAGCAGCAAGAGATCTGATATACATAAATGATAACAGTTTCGGTTTCAAAAACTGATGAATTTAAAGTTAGATTTCCAAAGGGTGCTATTATTGAAAGTTAATTACATTTAATATGCCCCTGGACATCTAGGATAACTCCCAAATTACTCTCTTTATATTTCAGTTTATTTTTGAGTTAAATAACAAAATAAACTTTAATATTCAGTTTTTATAAAAAGAATGAAACTCCAATCATTTAGTACCTCTTTCAGAAGTTATAAAGATAAATATCAACTTAGAAAATTAAAATAGTGTCAAATGTTAATTCAATAGGCTATGATATAAACCTCAACTTTGCTGTGATTAATAGAAAAATGCTATGGTTCAGAAATTCCAATCTCAGCAGTAAATGGGATTCTAAAAATTTTCATGGTTACAGTTCAGTATCATTTGGGTTCTCCCTCTCAACACCTAGCAAAATGTATATGTGTGGTATTACCATAAAGGAATGAAATTGGTTTCATGAGCCACACATACAGTCTTATTATTTTACACTCGCAATCCTGCATGAACATATCTATACATTATACATCACAAAAGTAATAGAATTTTATTTTTTATTTTTTTACATTTTATTTATTTATTCATAGACACACAGAGAGAGAGGCAGAGACACAGGGAGAGGGAGAAGCAGGCCCGATGTGGGACTCTATCCCAGGTCCCCAGGATCACACCCCAAGCTGCAGGCGGCGCCAAACCGCTGCGCCACCGGGGCTGCCCAGTAATAGAATTTTAAATAAAATACTGCACTTCAAAAATATATTACGAATTCCAATTAATAATACCAGCTATTTAAATGTTGATCCCACTGACATTACTACATTTTGCAATATTGCTATGATATTAGAAAAGAAGGAAATGACAGGTAAACATTTAATATGAAGGTTTTAAAAAGTTAACAGAGATACTTTTCTACACAATCTCAACTCTATATACAACACAAAATCCCAAGTTAATTTTTTTTAAGAGACAGCATCCCACTGAGCATATGTACATTTTGGATACATCTTTGCCCAGGCAGATACAACCATGTTTTTTAAAGATGTGAATTACTGCATTCAAAACATTTTTATAGCCTTTATGGATTTTTAATACCAATGTATTATTTATCTGCTTCATAATGCCATTTGCTTCCTTGTTCGCAATGTATAGTAATGGGGATGGGGGGGCCAGGAAGGGAGCCCACGTAAAATGAAGCAGCTCTAAACAGGAGTTGTCATACTCTGGCTCTCCTACTCAGGGCAAACATGGCCATGGGAAAGGCTACAGACAATGAAAATAAGTAGGCAGTTGCTCTCTCCAAATATACAAGTCCACATCCTTAATTTAAATCCTAATTTAAATTTAACAATGGGTGATAAAATTCACTACTGCAAAGTTACAAGTTAAACTTATAATAGAAAAGGAGATTCGTTTTTTTTTCCATTTTGTACCCTAACTGTCTTCAGGCTTTCTGGTATTAACATCTCTGCTTTCACCCATTTTCTGTCAGTTGATGTATTGAATGTCCAAAAGATTTCTTCCTCCTTTGATTCAAGTAAAACAACATTACTCATTCCCCAAATTCCACTCTCATATTTACATATGTACTCCCTCAATTACATTTCAACAGACTTCACCCTACCTGTATAATGTGAAGTACTGGGAAGCCTAAAGTATTGGTAAAAAGGTATATAACATTTTTTAAAGGAACAATAAAATGGAGGCAGGGAAAGATGAAAAGGCAGAGCCCAGAGAATTTTTTTAGGGCAGTTAAAATGCTCTGTATGATAACATATGGTAGACACATGTCATCATACATTTGTCCAACCCATGGGATGCACAACCCCAAGCTGGAACCGTAATGTAAACTATGGACTTTGAGTGATGATAATGTGCCAAAGCAGGTTCATCATTTATAACAAAGGTACCAACCACCCTGATGGAGGATGCTGATAATAGGGAGATTGTACATGTGTGGGGACAGCAGGAAAATGGGAAATCTTTGTACTTCTCCACCTCATTTTGCTAGGAACCTAAATCTGCTCTATAAAAACAAACTTTAAAAAAAATAAGAAGGAAATAAAGCATGTCTACATGGCAAAGCTGCTTTTTTTATGATGGAAAGTAAGGACAGGACAAACACTTGAATGAAATCTTAAATAAAGTATTGTACTCCAAAAATACAATTCTAAATAGAAATTCATAAAGCCAACTACTAAATGTTCATCCCACTAACATTACTACATTTTATAATATTTCCATGACATTAGAAAAGAAACAGCATGCAAACACTTAATATTAAAAACACTTAATATTTAAAAATAATGACAAGCCAACATTTAATATTTAAAAAAAACAATGTTATCAGATATATTTTTCTGGACAATCTCAATTTATATACATATCTTTTTCTATGGGAGAATTCATTCCACGTTCCAAAAAATACAGTTATTTTCTGGAGATTATATTTCTATTTGACTCTCTTGTCATTCTATCAAAGACCTTTTTGTGCCTTCCAGAGCATGCTATGTCATGCATCTGTAAAATGATAATTTTCCAGGTTGCAAAGTGTATGCAAAATTACATTCTACTTGTACTACTTATACTAAGAGATAAGATACGCAAAAGAAGTCTATAATGTAGTCCAAAGTTTTGCATATGTTGTTGTGCTTTATGATTTATGACCATGCTTTTATGCTCTGAAATAATAATTTCTTTAGATTCCATCAAACATGCAGGTTAATTTGACATTTCTCTACTAAAGATAGACCATATTTTTCATAATGTTTACCCATAGGATGCACTGATTTTTTTCATGTATCAATATAGTGAAAATACAGAGTGGCATAAATGTTTCTCAGGTTGAGCTCTGAGACCGTCTGTGCCCTCCTTCTACTGTGAGAGAGAAAACAACTGGAAGGTGACATCTAGTTGCAATTCAAATGACATATGACACACTTTTTCAGACTCTTAGAAGCATTAATCTCCTGGCTTCACTTATTTCATTCATAGCCAACATTTTCTAAAAATGAATCTATTTTCAACTTAGTCCTTTACCCTCTGATGTCTACTCCAATTTCCAAGTCTTAAATATTTTAGAAGATAGTCTAAACCCATTAAAATGTACTTCATTTTATTACTTATTCATATCAGCTGTTAAGACTTCCACATGACAGTGAACCATCCATGGTAGACATATTTTGAGCTGAGAGCTTCTGGGTCACTTCAGGATGAACTAGAGCTACACAAAGTTGGGACACATAACTAATTTTTCTTTCAATAATTTCCTATGCAACTTCAGCTACTTAGCATTGATACATTTAAATCCTCCACAGACGCTTTAAGTGAAACTGCTTGGCATGTTGCATTCATCACGTCCCTTCACTTCTATCTTATGAAAATAACTTAGAGCAATTTGTACTCTTTTTTCCTCTAAGACTAATTAATTCCCCTCTGTTCTACCCAAAGAAGAATGTGTTTACATTTTTTTGAAAAGCAAGCAGAATTCTTTTCTAAACTTAAACAGCTTTTTGTACGCTAAGTTAACAGTATATTATGAAGTACAGATTTCTATATCACATTTTCCTGCTTCACAACATAAGTAATGAAAAAGAAAATGAGTTTACTCCAACTAAATAAAATCAACTTTTATTTTATTCTGTTCTCATTCTCAGACTCTTACCTGGGTACTTTCAATAGGCGTCAATGTGAAAAAGAAACCCCTTGGCTCAGAAAAACCTTTCAAGTGATGTTCTAATTTTCTATTACCTTAAAATCAATCAGTCAATCAATAAAAATTCTTAAAATGTCTTTACTCCTCCAGACTAGGATCAATAATGCCATTTTACCTTTCAAGGAAAGAATTGCTCTATCTCTTGGAGACCTTAGCTTATCCTTCCCTCTTTCAGTGAGGAAATCAAAGATATTAAATTCTAGGTTGTTGTTTCTGTTCCATTTAAATCACTTTTGAATAAATGTGGGAATAGGATCACGTACTTTGGCAAAGACATTCCTGCAAGGAAAGCTTATTATGGCCTGTAAAAACTGTTTCATACAAGAAAAGATACTTTCTAAAGTATTTTCTTCCCTGCCCCAGCTATGTCTTCTTCCTATTTGTCACTGGGAATTTTAAAAATAATCTAAAAGGTACCACAAGCTGGGTACCCCACTACCCTTGGTTCACTGATGTGGAAACTCTCTTCAGGATAAAAGATAGGCTGTTGCTATGATTATGATTTCATAGATGTGAGACAGAGAACTAAGCTCAAGGATTAGCACTGCTACACATTTAAGCTGACCCTAAGAATCAACTCTTTACTTAGGAACTTGCCTTTCACCTGTGTTTTCTACTTCTCAAGTTCTAATGTCTCCTGAAAATAAAGAAAGCCACTTTTAGCATCATCACTAGATTATTTCTTGATTTACCTGCATATACCTTAATGGTTGCTTTCTTCATTCTATCCAAGGAAGATGTAAATGATCATTTAAATGTTAGGTTTGGAGTCCTTTTTAACTTTGTGATAAAACTTCAACTTGCAATTTAAATGTATTTTGATGCAAATTTTACATTGGTGATCAATATGTGTTATATGTATAGAGTAGAGCAAACAGTGTAAGAAAAGGTAGAACCCTGCCTTGCAGAATACTAGGTAAACTAATACACCAAACCACTCAGTATTCTAGGATATACCCCCCAACTAATTTTGATTAGTACATTAGATCAGTTCTCCATGGTAAACTTCTTTTCTTATAATGCAGGAGATGGAGTTTCGATAACTCTATTCTTATTATATGATGTGGTATCTAAAGTCAATTTGTTGATGATATCTTCTATACAGTCCCAAAGTTTCTAACCCATCACTGATGTTCATGGCAGATTAAGATAACTTTAGGATTAGAAGATATATGACACAAATTTCTACTTGTTTAAGATAACTCACTCAACATTCAGTGAATAATAATTATCTGTCATATGAAAAGTACTATCACAGAACCACATATTTTAAAGCATCTTTAGCTGTAATATAAACTCAACAAAATTATTCTTGTGTCAAATACTATGCAGATATGTCATACAAATATAACATATTTTCAGAACGCTAGAAATTGTGTCTCATTCATGAAAACAAACAAAATGTATTAGGCTATCTAATGAGCATATTCATCCAATTTCATGCTTTTGAACTCTGTGAATGTTCTAGAAAAGAAGAGGAAGAAGAAAAAAGACTGGACTGAAGAAAATGACACAAAAGAAAAAAGAAATGGGTGATGTGATAGAACTAGGAAGAAAAAGAGAATTCCTCTTAAATTTTCAGTTCTCACAATAATAGGCAGGTAATAGGTCATACCTGAGGATTAATTCAGATTGCAGAAGCAAATGGATGAGAAGAAAATGTTATTGACAGATGGTTCGTGATACTTGATAAGAACATATGATAAACTTTTGTTGGAAAATGAATCTGGCCAATGTCAGGAGGAAGTTTCAACTAGATTTATTTGAAGCAGCTGAAGCCAAAAGAATCTGACTGGGATATTTTTACTGTCTTCCTTTTTCCTGTTAGAATTCCTGCAATTATTATCAAATGTCTCCCATTGCTAGAATGATCACTATTTACTCCTGTGATTTTCTTTCTTTTACTTCTATCTATAAATAATTTTCTTCACAATAGAAATTCTCAGTGTCTCAGATATTTACCACTTGTGGAGGATTGTTTTCAATCAAAGTTAGGGGGGAATTAAAAAAGTTTGGATTTGTCTTATTTGCTAGCATTACCACAGCAACTTTCATTCTACTCAGTAAGCCATTTTTTCTCATTCCAATGACTCATTTGTTTGTATTTAAACAGTAATTACCAGTCTCCAAAACTGTATCTACTGGTACCATAACAAGTAATTTGTTCCCATCATAACTATAGCTCTAGTGATATATGGATCTAAAATCCAAAACAGATTCCATCAGAATGTCAGTACAGAGCCACTATACAGAACCTCAAATATCTTGTTTGTTTTTAATTAGACCTATAATTTCTTTACAATACTTCCATGAATTTTAACAATTTTTCAAAATAATACTGTGCAGGGATCCCTGGGTGGCGCAGCGGTTTGGCGCCTGCCTTTGGCCCAGGGCGCGATCCTGGAGACCCGGGATCGATTCCCACATCAGGCTCCCGGTGCATGGAGCCTGCTTCTCTCTCTGCCTGTGTCTCTGCCTCTCTTTCTCTCTCTGTGACTATCATAAATAAATAAAAATTAAAAAAAAATTAAAAAAAAAATAATACTGTGCAAATTATCACATTACATGTTCTACATGAGAGTATTTTTTTTTTTTTAAGCAGGTTCCATGCCAGGCATGGAAATTAACACTGAGCTTGAACTCACAACCCTGACATCAGTGTGAGATCAAAAGTCAGACACTTAAACAACTGAGCCACCCAGGCACACCTATATGACAGTAGGTCTTAAACCAGGTTCTTAATATTTCTTTTCAAAGGTATAATAAATGAAGTTAAGTTAAAGAATATCTAAAGCCTGCACACAACTGAGAAATAGAAACACAAGTTGCCAAAATGGAATTTCACTTATTCAATGATTTTGAAATAAATCCAAGTTTCTTCTCCCCTTATTATTATATAGTCTTATTCTCAGAGCACTGTTTTCCATGGAGTAATAGAATTGAAGATGGCAGCTCTTGCTGAGGCAGTGACGTACAGAGCTATTTAAATAAGCTCTGCTGTCTAAATGGTTAAGAGTAGAAGCATCCTTAGCTCCTACCCATATATAGTAACCTGAAAAATAAAGGAAAGGGAAGTAGTTTAGAAAAAATTAGCTCCTTTTTGTTGGAAGAAAATTATTGTATTTCTGAACTTTTCAAAATCAGGTTTGAAAGACAAATATTTTACTTAAATGTGATGTTTTATTTACTTATTATTTTTAGGGATATGATATTTTAAAATGATTATATCAACTACAAATTTTAGGTTTTAATTTCTATATGTGATTTTAAAATACATTGATATCTGCTGCTTGTTCCTGAAATTTCAATTCAATATTCTTCTATAAAGATATCCGCTGATATAAAAATCTCCATGGTACCAAATTATCATTTTCTTTTAAATGTCAAAATGCAATGTTTATTTAACCAAGAATTCCTCACCTTTCTTCCCAGAATTCTTTCCCCTTTTATTTTTTTCTATCTTTTAGTTTTAGAAAGTTTTAGAAACCTTTATAGTTTAAGGAAATATAATTTAAACAGATCCTCTTTCTTACCTAACCACATGAAAGTATCAGATACCACAGTCCTATTAAACTGCACCTATGGATTTTATAGTACATAAAAATATTGTCAATCAATTTTATCCTGATACCTAAAACCAATTTGCACTGTTCTTAAATTTATGATATATACAATGCAGAGATACAAAGATATTTCTATGATTTTACAACTTCACTTTTCAATAATAAAATTTTTCAATGTGTTATTTCTTTGTAAGTTAGTGAATATTCCCTACAATTTCTAAAAACTATGAATGTAAATTAGGTAAAAACTCTTATTTACTTAGAAATGTAAAACTGTAAGCAAAATACCATTGTAAGTTAACACTTTGCTTCTGACTTATACACAAAGAAATGATACATAAGATAAAGACATTTTTACAAAAACTGAGACAGATCAATTGCAACATAAAATATCTCAAAAGATAAGGAAAGAACAATTCTACCAAGTGATTGGGATGGCTGAAACCACAGAATTCTTGAACTTCGAGACCAGATCCAGGCTGTGGTAGTTTAGATTCTGACTAATTTGAATGCTGCAAACAAAAGCTAGAGGAAGAGTCAGCCTCTCTCAATGAAGTCAAAGACTAGAGGTGGAGAATTATGCTCAAAATCCAATGTGGAAAATATACCGACATTCACTACCTTGGGCTATGACTAAGTGACAGGATGTGCAAAATTCCAAGGATTATCACAAAGTATAAAACCCTAAACTAGTAGTGTTACTGGGGTTAGTCTTGGGGAAACAGACATCAAAAAACACCTGGATTATTCATCTATTAATAGCAAGGCTTATACTCAAAAGAAACTACTTTTCACCACTTTACTAACTTGAGTTTGACCAAAGTCTAACTGACTTGGGAAAAGAGAAATATCAACTCCAGGATACTCCAGCCTTCTACATGAGGGGAAGCAAATACCTGGATCTAGTCCCCTCTAGCCTTACTGTCTCACCTAAGGTTGGGAGAGGAAGCACTTTCGAAGGTCACTTAACAGAGGAACAATCTCACTAAAAGAATGAGATACAATCATAGGATTCTAGAATGTTTCTCTTCCTCCTTACAACTTACCACAACTCACATAAAAGGGGGTCCTGCATAATAATAGAGTAATACTATTCAAATAACTGTAGGTCTTAAACCTATTTTAAGATGTCTCTAAATTCAACAGGTAAGACAAAAACAAGGATATCAAATGAAATTTTAGCCTTACACATCTGAACCTGCAGCAAACAATAAAAATTCTAATTTCTAGCTACATAAACATAATAGGTCATGCTAAATACCTATTGACTTTAGTTCCCTTTATACAGCACATTATGTCTGGCCTTCATAAAAACATTACAAAGCATACTGAATGGAAAAAAAAGAAAAAGAAAAAGAAAACTAACCAACAACAACAACAACAACAAAACACTTAGTTTGAAGAGACATAGCAAGTGTCAAAACCGACCTGGCTCTAACAGAAAAAAGTAGAAACATGCATAAAAAGATGGACAATGTAGCCAGAGATATGGATATTCTAAGAAAGAATTTTAAAATGACCTATTATGTACTCTAGAGGTCAAAAGAAAACACTATAACAGAATGAAGATTGCCTTTAATAGGGTCATTAAGTACACGACTTGGTACAGCTGAGAAATGAATCTCTAAGCTGGAGAATATGTCAACAGAAATTTTCAAAACTAAAAAGCAAGATAATTTTTAAGTGGAAAAAAGGGAATATAATATTCAAGGACTGTGGAACGACTACAAAAGGTTTAACATACATATAATGGGAATACAAGAAGAAGAAAGAAAGGAACAAAAGCAATATCTGAAACAATATTGACTGACAATTTTCTCTAAATTAATGCCAGACTTCAACTCACAGATCCAGGAAACTCAGAATACAGCAAGTAAGATAAATACTCAAAAACCTACACATATAAGCATGTCATATTTAAACTTCAAAAGATCAAAAACAAAGAGACAATCTTAAAGAAAACCAAAGGAGATAAAGAAATCTTACCAAGAGGAATAGTGATTAGAATTATATTGGACTTCTATTTAGAAACCATCAAAACAATACAAATATAGAATAAAATATTTAGTCTTAAAAAAAAAACTAAACTCAGAATTCTATATCCAGCAAAACCATTCTTCAAAAGTGATAAGGCTGCAGCCAGAGATCTAAGTAAAACAGATATAAGTAACACACCTGAATGAGAATTTAAAGCAACAATCAGGGATGCCTGGGTGGCTCACCAGTTGAGCATCTGCCTTTGGCTCAGGTCATGATCCTGCAGCCCGAGGATCAAGTCCCACATTGGGCTCCCTGCATGGGGCCTGCTTCTCCCTCTGCCTCTGTCTCTGCCTCTCTGTGTATGTGTCTCTCATGAATAACTAAATAAAATCTTTAAAAAAAAATAAAGCAACAATCATAAGGATACTCACTGTGCTTGAGAAAAGACTAAAAGACATCAGTAAGACACTTAACATTGAGATAACAGAGTTTTAAAAGAATCAATCAGAGATGAAGAGTACAATAAATGAGGCTGGAAACAGACTTGATGCAACGAACAGCAGGCTGGAATTATCAGAGGAACAAATTAGTGATGTAGAAGACAACATAATGGAAAGTAATGAAACTGAATAATAGAGAGAAAGAATTACACAACATGAGAATAGACTTAGGGCACTCAGTGACTCCACCAAACATAGTAACAATCAGGTTATAGGAGTTTGGAAGAAGAGGAGAGCAAAGGGGGGCAGAAATTTATTTCAAGAAATAATAGCAGAAAACTTCCCTGATCTGGGGAAAGAAAGAGATATCCAGATCCAGGAGGCACAGAGAATTCTCATCAAGATCAACAAAATAGGCCAACATTAAGACATTTTGTAATCAAATTTGCAACATATAATGATAAAGAAAAAAATCTTAAAAAAAGTCCTTAACTTACAAGGGAAAACTCATAAGGCTGGAGATTTCTCCATAGAAACTCTGCGAGCCAGAAGGAAGTGCTATGACATATTCAAAGTGCTATAATGGGAAAAATGTGCAGCCAAGAATACTCTATTCCAGCTAGGCTGTCATTCAGAATAGGAGGGAAGATAAAGAGTTACCCCAAGAAACAAAAACTAAAGGAGTCTGTGACCACTAAACCTGCAAGAAATATTAAAGGGGACTCCTTGAGTATAAAAGACACCAAAAGTGACAAAGGCAAGAAAGGATCAGAGAAAATCTCCAGAAGCAACAACAAAACAGTAATAAAATGGCAATAAATACATATCTATCAATACTTACTTTGGATGTAAATGGACTAAATTCTCTATTAAAAAGACAGAGATTTTCAGAATGGCTAATGCCTATATGATGTCTAAAAGAGACTTATTTTAGACCTAACGGCTCCTGTAGATTAAAGGTGAGTGGATGCAGAAACATTTACCATGCAAATGTATGCCAGAAGAAAGCAGGAGTAGCAATACTTATATAAGACAAATTAGGTTGTATTTTTTAAAAAGATTTATGCATTTATTTTAGAAATTGAGCATGTGAGCAGGGAGAGGGGCAGTGCCACAGGGAGAGAATCTCAAGCAGACTCTGCACTGAATGTGGATCCTGAGATGGGGCTTGATCTGAGATCATGACCTGAGCCAAAACCAAAAGTTTTATGCTCAACTGACTGAGTCACTCAGGCACCCCTAGACAAACTACATTTTAATCCAAAGACTATAACAAGAGATGAAGAAGGGCACCATCCTAATAAAGGGGATAATCCAACAAAAAGATGTAACAGTTGTAAATATTTATGCATTCAACATGAAAGCAACCAAATGTATAAAGCAATTAATAACAAACATGAACTAATTCATATTAATATAATAACAGAGGCCTTAACACCCTACTTATATCAGTGGACAAATTATCTAAACAGGAAGAAACAATGAAACAATGGCTTTGAATGTAAGTATTGTTAAAAGAAATTCTTCAAAGAGAAGGAAAATGATATCCATTAGAAACTTAGATCTCAATAAAGAAAGGAACAGTATTAGGAAAGCAGTAAATAAAACACATCAGTTGCTTCCAAGGTTTGAAAAATCTTTTAATTTTAATTTTCTTAATTTATCTCAAAGAGAACAGTTTGTTCAAAATAGTAACAGCCACAATGTATTTGATGATATAGTTTGCATATAAGTGAAATGAATGACAACAATACAAGGGACAGGAGGAAGCAATGAGGAATATTTTGTTATTATAAGATACCTGCACTACATGAAGGAGTATGAAATTATTTGGAAATGGAATCAGATTAGTAGTAAATGTTTTTTGCAAACTCAGAGAATGCACTAAGAAAGGGTAGAAAAGGCAAGATGGAAAATTATGTAAAAAATAAAAAGAGGGACACAATATTATAGGCATCCCTAAAGGACAAAGTTTCCTTTTAGGTGGGAAATTAGAAGTCTGTATTGAGATCTCATTTCAGACAGCCTGAAAGGGATGGATGAGTAAGGTTTAAATAGGCACTAATAGGGTCAAATATGCTTTAAATAGAAGGACTCTATAAGTGCAAAGGCACCAATTTGAAGATGCATATGTAGTAAAGAGTAATTTGGATCACTGTTTGGTCACCTCAGCCAAGTGTGCCAGTCACATTCCATCATGCAAATGAATTGTTTTATTCATCTGGAATCTTCTATTAAACCACTTGCTTGTATTAGAAAAAAAAGAAAGGGTAGAAAAGGAATTATAATTGAAATACTAAAAAAGGAAACAAAAAAGGAGCATATAAAATCCTCATTAAAAAGTACAAAGGAATAACAGGAGTGGAAGACAAAAGTAGGGACAAAGATCAAGTGCAACAAATAGAAAGCACTAACACAGAGGCCCCTAGGACAAACATTTAATAGAAGCTCCAGAAGACCAGAACAGAGGGATGAGAAGAGAATCACTTAAAAATAGTAACACACCATTTCCACAAATGATAAAATGGATGCATTCTGAGCATTGAAAATTGTAAATAAAAATAGGTTCACATCTGCACTCATCATCATGACATTTTCAAACATTAGAGATAAACATTTTTAAAAATCTGCATAAAAATGAAAAACAGTTAGCTCAATTTAACACTCACACCTCAATCCTTCATCTGTAGAATCAAAACTGCAGAGTCTTGTATCTAGATGGCACGGTTCCTGCTCTGTATTCAATGCTTGACATGGTAAAATTTCATCTGTTAAATTTAAAGATTGGCAAGAAGTGAGATTTAGGTGCATCTGGAAAGACATGTGTATTTCTTAAAATGTTAGCATTTGTTCTAGAAAGCACTCCCACCCAGCTTCTCTCTGTGGCCACATCTCCCCTCATGCAACATTACACATAGAGAGACAGAACAGTATGACCATGCCCATGCTTCTGGGTTTTTAACCAGGTTTCTGGGGTGACAACTGAGCTTCCATGTCTCTCCGGATGTAACATGGCTTCACATGGAAACAAAAACCTATAATCAGGAGGATAATTGTACACATATCAGCTAAAACATAGGCCATCCTCTTTAAGTGGAAGCTGATCTACTGGAAGTACTGCCCTGCAATCCTCTCCCATGGTGTCTGTTTTTCCGTCCATTGCCCTCCCAATACAAGGCTGCAAAGTGCCCTGTTGCCACTTCCAGACCATTCTATCTCCTCTCCAAAAATACTTAAGCTGTGAGTCTCCTGACATTCAGTGACATACCTCACTATGCCAGCTTGTGACAGTCATCCACAGACACTGGTGCCACCACTACCCACCCTGAAGATTTTGGCTCTTGACTCACTGTCACTATAATTTTCACCTTTAGTTTCATCTTGCCTCTAAATTTCTTGCTTTTTTCTCATTGATGATCATGAAGAAAGGTTCAGTAAAATGACCTCTGCCACTGCTCCTTTGACTACTGTCATTATTAGTGATGACAACATTTCCTTTACCTTAACTTTGAGCGGTCCACTCCCCAACCATCACCTCTGTCTCTCCACTCATTCCTTCCAGTATCTCAGCTCTAGCAATTTTTTGACAGCACTAGGCCCCACAACCTATTGGTCCTAGAGTTTTCTAATTCCTTTCATCCTCTTTCATGTTCTCATGTCCTTTCTCAAGGATGTGTTAAAGCCATCTGTCGGTGCTCCTATGATTCCTCATACCATCAGGGCAAAAACTCTGTTAAATAAAACCTGGTGCGCATACTGTAAATCTCCCATAAATAGCTTTTTTTTTTTTTTTATATCATACTGTGTCAAAGAACATGAATTCAACAGAGTGAATTTAAAGATCTAGTTGGCTTTTTAAGCAGATTCATGAATTGGGCAGCATCCCATCTAGCAAGTAGAGCAGGACTCTGTGGAGCTGTACAAAATGGAAAGTTTTTATAGGAAGGAGAGTGGGGCAAGGAGTTATTTGCAAAAGAGAAGAAAGGCTTGTTCCAGGCAAAGTCACCTTCCCTTGGAGAAGGCCAAGGGGTCTTATCAGGTAGATTGCTTCATCTTCCCTTGGGGGATAGAGAAGGGACCCTGTGACAGAGCAACTCATTAGTGCTGATCAGAAAATTCCTGATTGGCAGGTTAAGACACATTTCTGAGGAAGCTGAAACTGTAATTAGGTTAGATATTAAGCCCTAGTTTGGTAACTTAGCCTTGCCCACGTGACACCTAGGCTTGTGGTTTTCTTTTTAACAAATGAAAGTGCTTGATGTTAAGGTTTTGATGGGCTCCATTTCAAAGACCTCCATCTCAAATAAGCAATTTATTCATGAGAAGCACAGAGAGGAAAGAGAGAGGCGGAGACACAGGCAGAGGGAGAAGCAGGCAGAGGGAGAAGCAGGCTCCATGCAGGGAGCCCGACGGGGACGGGGACTCGATCCCAGGTCTCCAGGATCAAGCCCTGGGCAGAAGGTGGGTGCTAAATCGCTGAGCCATCAGGACTGCCCTGGAGTTCCCCTTTTAGAAAGCCCTGGGTGGCCTAGATAATGGATGACTTGAGTAACCCTGCTTCTCCCTTCCCGCCCTTTAAGTCCCACACATTTTCAATTCACCAATAGAATGAGTCCCCAAAACCCTAGGCCCGCCGCCCTTGGACCCAATGAAGACAGAACCCGATGCTTGCCCTCTCTCCATGACCTCGCTGTATGGCCCTTGGACTTGGATGTGCTGGGTATCCTCCAAGACCTATGAGTAATGAACCTTGTTTTTTTTTTTTTTGTTTTTTTTTTTTTCAAAGTTCTCTGATGGCTATCTCTGTGGTGCATCCTGCAATCCTAACCATAGCCACAAGGTCTGGGTCAGCCCCAAGAGCTCTGGTCGGGGAAATGTGTGTGGGGGTTCACATTAGCAGCATGGGCCCAGGTGAGTGCTCCAGGTATTTGCAGCCAAAGGCATCATTAGCAATAAGCTGACACCTCCAGGAAACTCACCACCATTCCAGCCTACATTTGTGTGGCTGAAGGTTAGTGAAGGAGAGCTCACCACCATGATGACTGAAATGGCTTTATATCTGTGACCACTCACTCCATTGCTTGTGGCCAGCCTAACACATTCCCCTTTCTTTCCTTCCTTTTCCTCCATTCCTAGCCAGCTATTCAAACCCTTTATCCCTCCCTCCTTCAACAGCCAACTCCTCCTCCCCTATTATCATTCTCTGCTAATCATCTTGTTTCACATTTTTTTGGGAAAATGAGAGGAAACAGCACAAAGACCTCCAAGAACCAAAACCCATCTCCTTGCACTGCTGCCCATGTTTCTACAGAAAATCATCTCTTCCTCCCTGTTTTGGGAATTTTCCAGCAATTTCCTCCCCTCCTTTACATCGATAGGTTTTCTTTCACTTCACACAAAGGCACCAAAATTGTACCCATCTTAAGAGAACCCTCTGACCCTGTGGCCCTCTCCAACTAACTTCCTATGTTCTGCCTATTTACATGGACTCTGACACCAAATCTTTCCAGTGAGCTTTTTTAAAATATTTTTTAATGAAGTAAAATTCACAGAACATAAAACTCACCATTTTGACCATTTTAAAGTGGACAATTCAATGGCTTTTATACATTCACAATATTGTACAATTATTACCGCTAATTCCAAAACATTTTCCTCATCCCAAAATAAAACCCATACTCATGTAAGTCACTCCCCATTCCCTACTCCTCCAAGGACAACCACAAATCTCCTTTCCATCTCTATATATTTGCCGATTCTGGACATTTCATATAAATAGAATCATACAATATATGGTGTTTTGTGTCTGACTTCTTAGCATAATGTTTTCAAGGTTCATTCATGTTGTAGCACATATCAGGACTTCTTTCCTTTTCTGTACTTTACCACTCCACAGAAAGTGCATCTATCATGAATGACCTCTATATTGCTAAATCTAACATTTAATTTTTCCTCCTGAGCATACCTTATGTGTCAGTAATATTGAACATAGTTGATCACTCTCTCTTTCTTGAAACCTTTTCTTCACTAGGTTCTGATACATAATTCTCTCTTGGTTTTCCTCTTAAATTTCTAGCTTTTCATTCTCCATCTCCTCTGCTGTTTGTCCTCATTTCCTCCACAGTACACAAAGTAACATGAGAATGCCCCAGAGCTCAGTTCTTGGATCTCTTTACACCCACAATCTTTTTTTTTTTTTCCACAATCTTAATGTCACCTTGTCTCATGCATTTAAAACATTTCCTAAATGCCAATTACTCATAAGATTATATTTCAGGCCCAACTTCCCTGGACTCCAATATACATATCCCATTGCTACCTCAGCCATTTCACGTGGACAGCTAACACGTATCTCGATAGAAATGGATCTAAAACTAAAGTTCTGATTCTGTCTGCTTATACTTTATCCTCCTGCTTTTCTTCCCATCTCAGCTTGTGACAACTCCATCCCTCCCATTTCAGGAAGAGATCTGGATTCATGACCCATCTCTTGCTCTCATCCATCATGTCGTTCATCAGCAAATCTTTGTTTTATCTATAAAATACATCCAGAATCTCACTGTCTTACAGCCTCTGCTACTACTACTACCAATTCTGACTCAAGGGGATATTGCTCTTTCTGGTTACACTAATAACATATTTTCCCCCTTGTTGCTGCCTTTGTGGCCTTCTGACCTTTAAATATGGCAGTCAAATCATGTCTCCTCTGCTCAAAATTTTTACATGGGTTTCTGTCCTTCACAGAATAAATGCAGAAGCCCTTACCATGATCTTTCTCATACAAACCAGGATGACTCTTGCCTCAGGACCTTTGAATTTATGATTCCTTCCAAATTGCACATGGCTCTTTCCCTCAACTCCTTGGGGATTCTTTTTTGCTCAGAAATATGTTCTCCATGTACCATGCCTGACTATTTAAAAACTTCATCTTACCTTCACCTGTGGCACTTCTTATCTTGGCTTTCTATTTTATTGTTCTCCATAGCACATATTACCACTTGACATACATTTTTTTAAATTTATCTGCTTAGTGTCTTTCTCCCTTTTGCTAAAAGGTAAGTTCCATGAACACAGGGATTGCTGTTTGTTTTTTACTGCTATCTCCCCATTGTCTGAAACAACTCTTGACACAACATAGGTGCTCAATATTTACTTAAGGACTAAATAAACATATGACCTAAGAACAATTCAACAAAACGCTTGAAAATATCATAGATTGCATGTAAATTGTTTACACTTTTATTTGAAATAAAATTGAAGCAACTGGTTATAAAACGATTTATGAACAACATTCATAAACTGATTTCTTATAATGGAAGCTCATAAATGATGAGTATGCAAAGCCTCTTGAATGTGAGATCCACTGAAAATAAAACTGCATATGCAATTAAGGGACGGTAGGTAATAAATGAAGCTAAGATTGCACAATAACAATGTGAGACAATTAAAACTGTAATTTTTGTAGATTCATGTATAGCTGCAGATCTGCTGCCCCCTAGAGCTAAATAATTATTGGCTATAGTTCAACTATCATATATTATCTCTAATTTTTCACTATTTATAGAAGACAAAAAACTCACAAAAATACTATAAACAAAAATAGAAAAAGTCAAGTATAAATTACAAGATATTATAAATGTAACTTGTGTCAATTGGCATTAAGTATCTTTCACCACCGTCAACCATTTTTATTGCCTTCATCCCCCAAACTGGAATTTGTAACCATAAAAACAGCAGATGGGGGTATAAGTCAACAATCAGTTAATCTGGACATCTCTTTTTATTTTAGTGTATTGAATCTCAGAGTTCAAAACTATTACACATTTTTTCTACATGCCCACTCTCTTTCTTTCTTATTTTTTCATGGCACCACAATCTAGCTGCAGAAAATTGAGTATTTTCAAGTCCTCCATCCGTGATACATGATCATCAGGATGAAGCTCTGCCAACCATTTTAAGGTCTCTATACCAATAAAGGCACATTTCCTTCAAATCTCATCTTGTACAAGCAGGTTATGCAAAATTGGCCAGACTCTCTCCGACGTGACATAATGAAGTCCAAGTCTCATGGCCATTGCAGTAAAAGCTATAATTGACATCCACTTTTGACTCCAGGGAGTTTAGATAATTTCTTAATCAATTTTCTTAAATTAATAATGAATTTCAAGGAATGGTTGTTAGATCTTAAAAGGTAGTTAGAAGTTAATAAGACAAAAAAGGTAACTAGGCGCTTAGTTATTTAACTGGTTAATATGTATGCACCATTCAGATTCTCATTAAAGGATGATTTGTGTATTTGGGGCCTTTATAAATGAGACAAAGGCAACATCCTGGCAAATCAATCTAAATATATTCAGAGAATTTTCACAATATTCTGATTATGAGCCACAGCAGGCAATTTTTATAAAAATTATAATAAGAAATGTATTCAAAAATCAGTGGCTAAACACATATTTATTCATAGTCATAAAGCTTCACTTTTTTTTCATACACGATACTTTGGTAAAGTCTAAAAAGATATTCCTTTCAATGAATGTGCAGTGAATTTTCTTAGAAAAGGGCAATAGTTAGAATGATGCTGTTTGAAGGTGTGAGAATAATCTAAAAGATTTATCTAATAAAAAAAAGAATTTAGTTGAATTGTCCAACTTACCAAATGTTCAGATACGATAGAGATACCTATACCATAAGCATTTTTTAAAATTGTTCACATTTTAATAGTAAAGAGAAATATCACAGCAAAACAATAAAGTTATGCTTTTTCTTTAAAGATAATACTACTTAGTACTCTGTGGCAGCTTCCTGGCCATCAGAATTGTTTCAATTTTAAAAAGTTACTGTTTGTTCATTAAATGTACTTAATTTACATAGAATAAAATCCAGACTTTGGTTATCTGATTCTATGAGTTTTGGCAAATATAGACCCATGATTTTTCAATCAGTCAATACTCTATTTATTTAGTCAGATCTTCTTGATGCCTTTGATCATTACTTTGTAGTTTTCAGAATACAAATCCAGCATATTTTTGCTTGGATGTATTTATTTATTTTAGATTTTATTTACTTATTCATGAGAGACACAGAGAGAAAGGCAGAGACACAGGGAGAGGGAGAAGCAGGCTCCCTGTGGGGAACCTGATGCAGAACTCTATCCCAGGACCCAAGGATTGGGAGCTGAGCCAAAGGCAGCTGCTCAAACACTGAGCCACCCCGTTACCCCTATTTTGTTGGATTTATATGTAAGAATTTCCTTTGATTGTATTAAAAATTGTTGTATTTATGTGCATAGAATTTTTTGTAGTATTTCCTTATTACTATCATTCTCTTAATACCTGCAGAGTCTTCGATATTAGCACTATTTCACTCCAAATGTGTGTCTTTTCTCTTTTTCTCTACCTTCTTCTCAGGTAGAACTTTATCAATTTTAGTACCTCTTCAAAGGACCAGCTTTTGGTTTTGATAACTTTCTCCAATACTTTCCCATCTTAAATTCTATTATTTATTCTTTATATGTATTATTTTCCCACTGCTTGATTTAGCTTTTAAAAGTTCTTCTTTTTTACTTTCATTAGACAGATAGTTAAAGTTACTGACTTGAGAGCTTTTTTCTTTTCTAATAAAAATTTTATGTCAATTATTTTTTTTCTAAGCACTGCTTTAGCTATATTTTACAAATTTTAGTAAGTTATATTTTCAGTTACTTTCAGTTCAAAATATTTGGCTATTTCAAACTATGTTTCATTTAAATGTGTGATATTTAATTTCCAAATGACTGTGGATGTCCCAGATTTGTAGTTTAATTTCATTTTGCTCAGAGGAGATACATTTTACGATTTCAATTGTTTTAACATCCTTAAGGTTTGTTCTGCAGCCCCAGTAGTACTGCTAAGCCATATTGGAAACTGGAAATTTCAGTAATACGATCTTCATTTTTTGTTCATCATTGATTTTTTTATTAATTGTGAGCTTTTAATACGTGGTATTAAAATATTATTTACCTTAATTAGTGCTTGTCTCACTCTGCTCAGGCTGCTATAACAAAGTGCCATAAATTAGATGGCTTAAGGAACAAAAATGTATATTCTCACAGTTCTGGAGGCTGAAAGTATAAGGCATGTTTGGGTTCTCATAAGGGTCCTCTTCCTGGCTTGTACATGGCTACTTTCTCACTGTGTCCTCACATGACAGAGGGAGAGGATGAGAGAGAGGGAGAGAGAAAGACATGGTGGTGGAGAGGAAGAGACAAAGAGTGGGGGGGAGAGAGAGAGAGAGAGAGAGGGAGAGAGAGATCTCCTCTTTTTATAAGGCCACAGTCCTTCCTGTCATATTAGGACCCCACCCTTATGATCTTATTTAATCTTAATTATCTAGATACTATTTCCAATATAATCACACTGGGGATTAGAGCTTCCACATGTGAAATTTGGAGGGGACACAGTTTGTTCCCTAACAATAAGTTTTTACCATCCCCTTGAATTCTGCATCTGCAGGAGTAGGTCGCTTGCCTCCCTATAGCCTTGCCACTGGGCCCAGGCTGCTGTCCATCTTAGTAAATGTTCCACATGCACTTAAAAGGAATTTAAGTATTAAATTACTTTTTAAAAATATCAATTATATCAAGTAGGTAGATATTGCCTTTTTATTTTGTTGTTTCTTTTGCTGTGCAGAAGCTTTTTGATTTGATGTATAGTCTCACTTGCTGATTTTTCTTTTGGTGTCATATCCCCCCCAAAAAGGTTGCCAAGATTAATGTCACTGAGATTTTTCCCCTATGCTTTCTCTACAGGTTTTATGGTTCCAGATCTTATGTTTAAGTTTTTAATCCATTTAGGATTAATTTTTGTTCATGGAATAAGATGAGTCTGATTTCATTTTTCACCATGTGGCCATCCAGTTTTCCCAATACCATTTATTGAAGAGATTATCCTTTCTCTATGAAGCATTCTTGACTCCCTATCAAATATTAGTTTATCTGCTTACAGTGTTTTATTTCTGGGTTCTCTGTTGTGTTCCATTGCTCTATGTGTCACTTTTTAAGCCAGTAGCAAATTGGTTTTAATTAGTATAGCTTTGTAGTCTAATTTAAAATCAGGAAGTATGAGGCCTCTGGCTTTGTTCTTTCTCAGGATTGCTTTGGCTATCTGGGGTCTTTTGTGGTTCCCTACACATTTTAGGGCTTTTTTCTTTAAGTTTTGCAAATTCTTGCTGATTTTGGGGGTGTGTTTTTTCTATTATTAACTGAGAGATGTGTATTCAAGGCTCCTTGTGTAATTGTAGATTTTCCTATTTCTTCTTTTATTTCTTCATACTGTTTTTAGGTGCATACATATTGAAAACTATTCTGCCTTTCTAGCGAATTTACCCTTTTATCATTATATAATGTCCTTCTTTATTCCTATTAATTTTCCTTGTTCTGAAGCACATCTTGTTTGATATTAATATAGCCATATCACCTTCTTTTAATCCCCTTACTATTAAAAATTCTTTATTTGTTGTTCTTTTTTTTAAGTGTAGTTGACACATAACATTACATTAGTTTCAGGTGTACAACCTAGTGATTCCATAAATCTATACGTTATCCTAGTGCTCACCAAAAATGTAGCTACCATCTGTCACCACAGAACATGATTACTGTACCATTGACTATATTCTCTACACTGTACCCTTTAGCCTCATGACTTATTCATTCCACTCCCCTTCACTCATTTTACCAATCCCTCCACCCCCTTCCCCTCGCATCCATCAGTCTGTTCTCTGTGTTTATAGATACATTTTTGCTTTTTGTTTATTCATTTTTTTCTATTCCACATACAATTAAAATCATGTGGTGTGTATCTTTCTCTGACTTATTTCACTTATCATAATACTCTCTATGTCCATTTATGTGGTCACAAATGGCAAGATCTCATCCTTTTTTATGACTGCATAATATTCCAATATGTGTGTGTGTGTGTGTGTGTGTGTGTTTATATACACACACACACATACTACATCTTCTTTATTCATTTGTTTATTGATGGACACTTAGGTTGCTTCCATATCTTAGCTATTTAAATAATGCTGCAATAAACATAGGGGTTCATATATCTTCTTGAATTAGTGTTTTTGTTTTCTTTGGTAAATATCCAATAGTCGAATTTTTGGATCATATGGTAGTTCTATTTTTAATTTTTTGAGGAATCCCAATATTTTTCCATAGTAGCTGCACCAATGTACATTTCTCTTCCTCCACACCTTCCCTAATATTTATTTCTTATCATTTTTTACTTTAGCCATTCCAACAGGCATAAATAATATCTTATTGTGTTTTTTTATATTCATTTCCCTGATCATGAGTGGTATTGAGCATCTTTTCATGTTGGTCTTCTGTATGTCTTCTTTGGAAAAATGTCTATGTAGATAATCTGCCCATTTTTTATTTGGGTTATTTTCTTTTTTTAGTGTGGCAGAGTTTGTGTCCTCTGCATTTATTGTACTTTGTGCTCTTTACTACCACTCTACTATCATTTTTGCCTTCACCATCTGTTTTCCTTTTTCTTCTAGTGGATTGTTTCTCTATTTTAATATGTTTATGCTCAACTTTAGTGTATCTATTTTCCTTTACTTGTAAATGTTTAGTGTTCACTCTAGGGATGATATGTGCACCTTAGTTTAACACTCTATGTAGAGTTTGTTAACATTTCAAATAAAATGTAGACATCTTAAAGCTATGGACTTGATTCTCCCAATTTCATGGTATACTTATCATATGTGCTACATCTACATACTTTGAACTCACCAAAAGGATGTTCAAATGTCTGCTTTCAAGAGTCCTGTGTACAACAAAAATCTTTAGAGGAGAAGATAATTCCATTATATTCTCTGATATTTATGACTTCAGTTGTTCTTTATTCCTACCAATAAAATTTTTCTCTGGAATTTTTTTTCAGCCAGGAAACCTGCCTTAACATTTCTTTTAGAGTACATTTTCTGGTGATGAATTATGTTAGTTTTTCTTCTGAGAATATCTTTCTTTTACCTTAACTCCTGAAGGATATTTTCAATAAATATAGAATCCAGAATTACTTAGTTTTAACATTTAAAAAATGCATCTCTATAGTCTTGCTTCCATACTGATGGGAATACTACAATCTCTACAGAAAGTAGAGACTACCATCTCTCCCAAGCAGAGACTTAGGTGGCTACAGATGAGAAAGTATTCCTATATTATAGAATTAGCTCAGGAAAGCCCTGTAATAGTTTGCTAGAGCTGCCATAACAAAGCATCACAGGTTTGGTGGCTTAAACAACATAAATTTATTTTCTCATGATTTTGGAAGCTATAAGTCTCATAAAATCACATTAGATAGCTTGAGGACATACCTTAATTTCTGAGTTTAGAAAAAAAGCCAAAAAATAATATATATTCTTAGCATAAATATAAGTACTGCTAAAAAATAGTTCCATGATATTTTATTTAATATATTTTATATATTAAAATATAATATAATTTATTTAATATAAATATATTATATATATTAATATATATTAAAATAAATATAATTTATTTAATATAAATTAAATTCTGGGTTGCCTGGATGGCTCAGTGGTTGAGTGTCTGCCTTCAGCTCAGGGTGTGATCCTGGGGTACTGGGATCAAGTCCTGCATTGGGCTCCCTGCAGGGAGCTTGCTTCTCCCTCTGCCTGTGTCTCTGCCTCTCTCTCTCTCTGTCTCTCATGAATAAATAAATAAAATGTTAAAAAATAAATAAATCCACCTTCTGTGAAATGGAGCACTGTGAAGTGGAGCACTCAACTCAATGTTGAGTCATTTAGTTGATATATATTCATTAAGTGCGTGCTCTGTGCTGGAGATCCACAAAGGAATAAGACACTAGTAACTGTTTCCTCAAGAAACTCAACATTTAGCTATGGAAATATATTAATACTCTGTATGTATGTGTGTTTGTGTGTGTGTGTGTGTGTGTGTGTGTGTAGAGCATGGGGGGTATTTTTTGTAAAAGAAGGCTTCCCGGAAAAAAAGACTTCCACTCAGTCTTCTCAGTATGGAAGAACACATAGAACAGGTACTAGAAAGACAGGCAAAAAAAAAAAAAAAAAAAAAAAAAGCCATGAAATGGGCAGAGGGAGCAAGGTTTACACAGATTCCCAAGAATAAGATGACACTGTGTTGCTGACCCCACAAGAAGTTTCTTCTGGCCAGAGTATGGAGATTCTTGGAGGACTGTGAAGGAGGAAATGAGGCTGGTGTGCAAGAGTAGGATCATGATGAGCTTAGAAATTTGAATTCATAAGAATTCATAAGAAATTTCAATTCTATCATGAAGGCAATAAGAGTTATTGACAGATTTTAACAAGTAGAGATTGGTCATATTTGTATGTCAGAAAGTACAATCTGATGGATAATAGATAGTACTGGATAGGAGAGTTGAAGAGACCAAAACCAGAGTTTTTAAAAATCCAGGGGGAAAAATACATGCTTAAATGAAGTCATAGTTGGATAAATAATAATTATAAATAAGAGGAGATAATGTGAAAAATGTAAGGACACTCCCTCTCTACTATTTTTTAACTTAATTCATACAGGAATAGGAAAAGGGGAGAATGATTTAAGAATGACTCCTAGGCTACTGAGTGAGACCAGATGTCAATAATTTAAAAAGGGAATCTAGGCAAGGGAACAGATTTTGAAAGAAAACTGGAATTTATTTCTAAGTATGCTGATATTGAGTTTCTCTGGAAAATATATTTGCTCACTCAGCTCATCAACCTGTTCTCCTTGCCTGCCTCAACCACAGAGGCTGAATTCAAATATTCAATTATATTAGTCTGCCTAACAACCAAGGTACCTGCATGACAATTGCCAATGGTATGGACAAAAAAATTGCCCTTTCTCATTTCTCCCTACTTTCTGTCCTGGATGTGAGATGTATAGAACCTCAAAAGTCGTTTTAAGAAGATAAGGTGAGGGGATCCCTGGGTGGCGCAGTGGTTTAGCGCCTGCCTTTGGCCCAGGGTGCAATCCTGGAGACCCGGGATGGAATCCCACGTCGGGCTCCCGGTGCATGGAGCCTGCTTCTCCCGCTGCCTATGTCTCTGCCTCTCTCTCTCTCTCTCTGTGTGACTATCATAAATAAATAAATAAATAAAAATTAAAAAAAAATAAAGAAGAAGAAGATAAGATGAGAAGCATGAAGCAAATGTCAAGGAAATCCCTTAGTCCTTGATTTTAACAGTATCAGAGTCGAAGAATCTACGTCATAACTGTCCATCTCCTCTGTTTTCTTAAGTCATCCAAGAAAACTCCTCTTTTCTTGCATCCAAATGCACTCCTAACTCTACCCTCTACTGGAGCAAGATTTCTGATGGTGATGTCTGGAAGTGGTTGAGTTGGCTCTGCACCCTGATCAGATGTACCCTGACCATCACCATCAGGACTGCACGAGGCTGAAACCACTCTCTAATCAGCTACAACCCTGTCTCCGGGCACTTACTGCCAAGTTCAGTAATCAACATTAGACCAGGCTTCATGGTTCTCAAATGCTAGGTTGGTTCTTTGTTTTGATACTTTTTTTTAAGAGCAAGAGAGTGCATATGTTGGGGGGCAGGGGTGGTGCAGAGGGAGAGAGAGAGCAGGTTCCATGACCCTGAGATCATGACCTGAGCCAAAATCAAGAGTCAGAGGCTTAACTGATCAAACCATTCAACCATCCCAAAAGCTAGTTTGATTCTTAAACCTGAGGTTAGCTGGCTTCACAAAAAATATCCTAAGAACCTTATTTAAAATGCAGGCATCATACTCCGTGATTTCCATCTAATGGTCTGAAGTAAAGCTCAGAATCAATCACTTTTCTTTGTGATTCTGGAGACTGACTAGTGTCGAGGGTTAGTTTATCATGATAGCCTCTGAACTTGACTAGAGAGCATCATTTGGAAATTTAATGTTACATAATACTACCATCTCTCACGTTTCTACCATTTACAAAATGCAACTCCATCCAAATACCAATCGTATTCCATGACACTTTATTCTTTTTCTCCATTATTAATCCTCATGCTGCTGTGTTTTCCTCCCAATAGATGGTATATTTATATACCATCAACCCTCATTCTAGCTGAAAAAAACAAAAAACAAAAAACTTCTTGCACCCTCACCTTCAAAGAACATATTGTGATCTTACCTGAATATTGGCTTTTTCCAAAAAAGAGACTCCTTCTTTTGCAATTCTCCCAAGGGATGACATCCTTTCCCAATGCCCCATAAAACACCCTTTAATTTTAGGGCCTAAAATTAAACTTGACATTCTTCCAAATCCCCAGTTTTGATTCATTTATTCTTCCATGTGTAGAAACATTTTGGCTCATGACATCCAATTTACTGCCCTGGGTCTCCATGCATCCGTATTCATGAAGACTTCAGTTTGGGGTTTCAAAATCTTCTCTAGCCCCAAACCTTATAATGTTGTATAAATTTAATATCAATGTGAAAGGCCTAGCCAATAAATTAGCTTTAAAATTCATGCCTCATCATCTTTAGTAAACTTTATTTCCACACCACCTCAAAAACAATATGGCTGTATCATTATATGGAACTATTGTCTTAGAAATTATAGACATCAATATTTCTCTATTTGACCACGAACTTTCATTGAATGTCCAACTTTCTGTGCTCTCACTCCTGTGACTATTGCTTTTTCACTTCTACAGTGATCTTATAAGAGTTATTTTAAGTGCTTACTAAAAATCTGTCATTTGTCTTCCGAATATTTATTATGGTGCATCTACATTGGCCAGTATATGGATCATGGGTAATCAAGGAACTGTCTGTGGGTCCCATGTCCAAAGATGGAGAGAAAGGTTGTCTGTGAAATGATAGTAGAGTCCTATTACAGGTGATGTCAAGTCCCAAGTGCAATCCTAGCATCCTCCCACATGTACATTTGTAATGCAGTTTCAATGGCGGAGGCCAGGTCCTAATTTTCCTTACAGTTAGGAAAGTCCAGTCCATAGCTGATTTCATTCCTTATTTTCTTTTGAGGGTGATTAGCTGGGCTGAGCATTACATAGGACTAGCTGGGGATCATTTTGTTTGGCAGACCTCAGTTTCTGTAGAAACTATAAAAATGAGGTATATAAAGATACTGCTGAAGTGATCAGTTAGGGACTAGCTGCCTTGTAAAAAGCCAAGCATAAGCTGACTGTGCACTGGACCCAGGAATGTCATGCAGGGTAACAGAAGAGAGAGCATGAATGGTAGAGCAGTCAGTAGTTGTGTCTGCTTTGCCTGTGGTCAACAGTGTGTTTGTCCTAATCTATTGCTTCCCTTCCAATAAATCCCATAAATGTTATCTTCTATTAGTGAAAAAGCATTGAAATTTATACTTCAATTATTTACTTCTAGAAATAGATGGAGCTTACAGTCTGCTCCCATAAAATTCTCCAAATTAATTTATCTATACTTCAATTTATCATGTAGTGATTTCTTACCTAAAATATGCTGAGAAGTGATAATATAAAGATGAAGGAAATCTTTTTGTGTTCCAGTATGGGACGGAGCTGTCAGAAGCTCCTATAAAATCCTATCATGGTCCAAGTGGCAAGAGACACATTCCTATAAATGCTCTTATAATACCAGCAGAAGTGCTGTTTAAAATCAAAGCATAATATAGGCATCCTTTGTCAAAATTCCTTGGTCACCTTTAGGTAGATCAACTCATCTCTTCAATTCTTGAAATATAAATTACCACAACTACCATATCTTTGTACCAAATTAGAACTTAGAATCCTCTCTACAAAATAGGTACTTTTATTATGCTATATCAGATTACAATACAATAACATTAAAAAAGAAAAAATCTGTCAACTCTCTATAATTGTATATATGATTCTTGTTTGATTATTAAACTAATTTTATCCACTTGATATTTTTAACATTAAACATTTCTATTGAGAAAAATATGCATAGTGAATTGAATAGTATTCAGTTAATATAATTGAAGGATCAATATGGATAATTTTTTAGACTTGATATATGTGCCTTATTGATCTAGTTGTTTCAGTCAAAATAGAAAATAGATTATAACCAATATCTCTCTCCATTTGTGTCTTTCAGTGGAATAGTTAAATCAATTCCCATGAAGACAATTTCAAGCCTAGAGAAGCCAGTTTTCACCTGTCTCCTAAAGGGCAGGGAGTTCTCTTGATAAGATTTAACTAGCCATTGTGAACATTGCTACAAAGTTCCAAATCTGAGACTAAATTACCCCTTCAACTCGTTATAGCATCAGACTTGGTGGAAAAATAGCCTATTCTCACTTCTGGCATAAACCTAGACATTGTTATACTATGGTAAATAGCCTGCTTTAAAACATCAGGCCAAAAGAAAAAAAAGAGCAGATGAAAGTCATTACACAATGCTTAAAATGCACTGAATTTATATATACAACAAGGATCAAAATGAGAAAAAGTTCTTATCATTTGCAGGCAAGCAGCCTGAACTGAAAGATATACCATCAATAGCTATGACTTCGTTTTGTTCAGGAGTTGAAATTATTTGACCTTGAAAAACAACCACACAAGAAAAAAAAGCACAAAGCAAGGAATATCACTGTTTCACAGTCTTACAGCACAGAGCCTACAAATAAAAAATATATCATTTCCTTTAAGCACTTTGATAACCATACTAATTCCAAGTGGAAAGAGATCCACACATACACTCTCAAGGACAAGAAAATATGGTCATCTCTGTATGTCAGAGAGATTAAGTAAAATGTTCATGAAAGGAAGCAATATTTATCTGTTTTTTAATCATCTCTGTTTGGTTCATATGTTTTCATACTATTTAGTGTTTACCAGCTCTTGGACTCAGCTCCACCTTGATCTCTGGGTCTTTGCATTTTACAACTGTGCCCCATTTACACCTTTGCTTCTCTAGATTTTGCTCACAGACTTGCTTTGGATGTCCTTGTGCTATATCCTCCTGTGCATCTTCTGCTATTATCTAAACAAAACTTGGGATAGTGATTAGAAATGAATGTTCAGTGACTTATTATTAAAGTGAGTGAATGTGAGAGTTGGTTCAGTGTCTGACTCTTGATTTGGGCTCAGGTCATGATCACAGGTGCCTGAGATTGATTCCTGTGTTGGGCTCCAAGCTCAGCGAGGAGTCAGCTTGAGGATTCTCTCTCTCCCTCTCCCTCTGCCCTTCCCCCTACTCATGCTGTCCCTCCTCAAATGAATAAAGAAATCTTTAAAACCAAATAAGTGAATGTGATATTGTGATATGAATCCAGCCCAACTCTGCACCAAGAGATAATACTCTGGTATAATAAATCTGAGAAATTTAGGAAGAAACTACTTTCTAATTTCCTAGTTATTTAAATCAACAGAAAATTAGTGTGTTGGTGGAGAGTATTATCCCAACCTCACTAATGAATACCAGTGATGTTTGAGGCTTAATTCATAGATGCATTAAACTTGTGTGGATTGTTCAGGCTTGCTTATAATATAAACATTTTATTATTTCAAAATGTCAGCACAACTTCTCAGCTTGTCAACTGGTCTGCATACAGTAGACCCTAGCAGATCATTTTACCGTGCCTCATTCTCTTTTCTTTCCTGTACTACACATTACATACTGATATATTTCCTTTCAAACCAGATGCTATCTACTAGACTATTAAAATATGATATGAAACATCCACAACCTATCGGGTAATATGTGAACATGGAGTCTTAAGCGCATCATCTTTTCTTCACATAAAACAGAATAATCATGTGACTACTTGTAAAGCAGGCCCATGTTGGAAAGGACCTATCAAAGATTGTTGTGTAGGCAAAATATTTCACTTGGCATCTGAAAAGCTGAGCTCTGGTTATACATTTGAAATAGAAAATTTTGAGGAAAAATAGAAATAGGATGGGAAAAGTACTTGGCAAACGGTAGTATCCAACTCCAAATATTTTCAGTACAGATTTGTGTGATCTCTGGTAGAGACCATATCTCTTGGGGAATACACATAAGAAAGCAGATTGAATGTGACTAACCTCAGGTAAACCCTATCTAGAAGACAACAGTTATAAAGAGTTAGTCTCAAGGTTTATTTGTGGCACCTTGCAGATCAACTTTTGCAAAATCCCTTTACAGTGTTATGAGTGTCAGAATCATGAATAAAATGGGAGAGTTTTACATGCATACTGATTGATATTTTCTCAGTATTTTACCTTACTGCTTCTCTCAGAGTTTTCCATAAACTTAACTACTTGGCTTGCAATTTTAAAGTCATTCTTTTGACAATTTCTAAAAATTTAGTTTGTAGATTTCATTTGGAAACAAAATTAGTGGATATTACTTCCAATTTAATATTTTTAAGGTTTTATTTATTCTAGAGAGAGAGAGAGGCAGAGACAGAGGCAGAGAGGGAGAAGCAGGCTCCATGCAGGGAGCCTGACATGGGACTCGATCCTGGGTCTCCAGGATCATGCCCTAGGCTGAAGGCAGCACTAATGTGGCAGAGCCACCCGGGCTGCCCAACATTTTATTTTTTTAAAGACTTTACTTATTTATTCATGAGAGACACAGAGACAGAGACATAGGCAGAGGGAGAAGCAGGCTCCCTCTGGGGAGCCTGATATGGGACTTGATCCTAGGACTCCGGGATCACACGCTGAGCCAAAGGCAGATGCTCAACCACTGAGCTACCCAGGTGCCCCTAATTCTTTTTTTTTTTCTTTTTCTAAGTAGGCTCTATGCCCAGTGTAGAGCCCTACATGGAGCCTGAACTCAGGATGCCAAGATCAAGACCTGAGCTGAGATCAAGAGTCAAATGCTTAACCAACAAAGCCACCCAGGTGCCCCAATTTGGGCTACTCTTAGTCATGGAATAATCTTATGTTTGTATTGGCATAAGATTTGATGAATGGCTTTAGCCGTATGAATATAATAGTTATACTGCAAATATTTTGCATCCCTTTTGTAACCTAACTTATAAATATTTAAAATTGTTTTACAATTTTTGCTTTGCTATTAGAGAAAAGGGGGGCGAAAAGATTGTCATATAAGGATGGTTTTATATGAGGGCAGTAGAGCACAGTGATTAAAGTATGTGTTTGGAAACAGACTACTTGGGTTCAGATCCCAGCTACACTCACCAAATAGCAACATAGAGAAGTTATTTGTTTAGCATTTCTGTACCTCACTTTACTTCTTTATAAAAAAGGTACTGATAATAATAAGTTATTGGGGCACTTGGGTGACTCAGTCAGTTAAGCAGGCTCAGGTTGTGATCCCAGGGTCCTGGGATAGAGCCCCGCATTGCATAGGGCTCCCTGCTCAGCAGAGAGTCTGATTCTTTCTCTCCCTTTGCCTCTCCCCCTAGTTTGTGCCTTTTCTCTTTCTCTGTCCCTCAAATAAATAAATAAAACCTTACAATAATAATAATAATAAGTCATTACCTATAGGAGAAGATTTATGCAAGGATAAATGAGTTATTACATGTATTTCAGCACTTGGTGTATGGTTAGTATTAAATAAGTGTTACCTATTATAACACAGAGTTATTAAAGTATGTAAGTTATTGTGTGAATAGTGTATTTGTACATTAAAAAATATATTACCTACAGATTAACACTTTATCCTTCTTGAAAGCCTTTTCACCTGTTCTTGCTGAACTAAGAACACACCAGTAGTAGCCATATTTAAAGAGAGGAGCAAAAATAATCATAAACTAATCACCAATCTCTTCCTTCTTTTTCCACACTCTCTCCTCAAACCCATTGATCTTCAGGGTGTCAACTGTTACTGAGGCTGATGAAACACAAATTTATATCACCAATGTCAACCACCCTTCTGAGCTCTCTGCCCATATTTCCACAGTCTACTGGACATTTTCACCAGATGACACAAAGTCACTTCTAAGTCATAATGTTTTTTCCCCCTTACATGGAACCTGTCCCACGACTCCCATTCTCTGTCAGTGGCACCTGAAGACTGGCACTTTTCGATGCCCAAAACTCCAAAGCAGCTTGCAGAATCACTTTTTCTTCCAGCCCCACATCCAATCCATTAAGATCTGTTAAACCCTCTCTTCTTTCCATTCCTACTTCCACTCCTGTATCTTCACTCCTGATCTGATGAAAAGGCTTTTAAATGACCTTCTCACCTTCAATTCTCTCCAATGGAGTTTGCAATATATTTATTTGTTTGATTCGATTAAATTGCAAGCTAACTCCATCTAACTGTGAAAATTGGCTGCCATTTGAGGCCACTGTTCCAACAAGAAGAAATGTATTTCTTGGGGAGAACGCTATATCTCTGAATATAGGGAAATTCACCAATGGGTCTGTGTAGCTATAAAACATAAGATCCATCAGGCATAACTTGACATTCTAATTAAATATATCTAAACAGAAAGACTTTCCAGATATTTTTCGTTGGGATCCTGAAAAGATGGAAGGGTTGAACTAGTTCAAGAAAGTTGAATCTCAAGATGATTTTTTTTATAAAGTCAGGTCTAGGGTTGGAAGCCATGTTGGCATATGGTTGTCGTATTTCTAAGACAAGTGAGGTCTAGCATTCTCTGCTTTCCCTCAAACTTTGGCAAGTGTGTTTTTCCAAACATCCACCTCATTTTAACTATGTTAGGGGTACACTAACAGATAACATAGATAATGATCATGGCAGTCAAGTATGGCCTGCACTGATCCAATAGTAAATAACAAATTGCTTTCACTGCAAACATTTTAAGAGAAGATGGTCTCTGAGGGAGGCAGGAGTCAGTGCTCAACTGCTTTAAGATTTAAATCTTCAATTTGACAGTAGCCAAATAATGGACATAAACTCATTTGGATGACACTAGTAACTACATGAACAGAAATGCTTGTAGTTGTATTTATTGCATGAAAGTTTTCTTAATCAGTAGTATACATTCAATATGATTTCTCAAGCAAACACGTGAAATACAAAAAGATGATGGTGATTTTTTGCCATCACCTGTTTCACATGGTAAATATTCTTGAATTACAAGGGAAAATGACTCTGATTATGATTTAGAAAGGTTTGAGAGTAGCATTTCTTTTAATTTGCGATTTGTATTTATTTTATGAATAACTCATCTTTTGTCTGTGTTAAAATCTATTGTTTCTGACTACAAGGCTGCTAAGAACCCTTTGGTGTGTTGAAATGGATGATCAAAGAAATGACAAGTAGATAACAGCATATTAAAAATGCCTCAATATCTTTTTAAAATTCAGATCTGACTTCTCATTTACTTTGAGAATCTAAACATTCAACGTGAAAGCCACAGTCAGTGATATATTTAGTAATACAGTATTCCTTCCTTCCTACCTATAAAACCAATATGTAAAGCACCTTAAAGAACGAAAAAAAAGGGGGCACCTGGATGGCTCAGTTGGTTAAGTGTCTGCCTTTGGTTCAGGTCATGATTCCAGGGGTCCTGGGATCAAGTCCTGCATTGGACTCCCTGCTCAGAGGAGAGCCTGTTTCTCCTTTTCCTCCTCCCTTTCACTCATGCTCTCTCCCTCTCTTGCTCTCAAATAAATAAATGAAATCTTTAAAAAAATAACAAAGAAAAAGAGAGTGAGGGAAGGTTTTACTTGCATTTGAGACAAAGTTTCTGCTATATGTGTAGCCTGGCTTATTCTCTGCTTCTGCAAATATTTTAGGACAATAGCAAAATTAATTGCTTAAGTCCACAATTTTGAGAAATACAATTGCAGTTAATCAGCAGAATAATGTGTAATAATGTTGTTTTATCCAACACAGCAGACAAAAGAATGTTTAATGAGTCACCTGCAACACATTTGGCCAAATCCAGAAGTTGGATTTTTTCCCCATCTATATTTTATAAATCATTATGATGTTTTAACGTGATAAAACAAAACAAAACGATCATGGCTCAGTGAGTAAATGATTGAGATGTGAAATCAAACTATCCTGGGGTCTAATCTGGATGGTATGTAATAGGTTCTTTCACTCTCTGAAGCTTGTAAACCAAACATGAACAGGGGGGTGAATTATAGTTCTGATTCGGAAGACTGCCATCCATGGAGGGCCAATAAAATGTACAAAAGACTAAATGCAATGCCTCACATATCGTAAGTGCTCAGTAAATACTAAATGTTATTACTCCTTAACCATCTTCAGAAACTTTCTTAAATGCTGTTATCTTTGCTGACTAGATACATAAACACCATTCCTTATTTCTTGCAGCATGCACTCAGAAATGAATGGGCTTCGATTTCATTAAGGCATGGACCCAGTACTTTACAGAAAAAGGTAACAAAGCCCTCCCACCTGACAACGGTCAGATCCAAAGGCTTTCTTGGAAACCCATGCTAAACCAGGGTCCAGCTGAAACTAAAATCTCTTATTTGGATATTTCTAAAGGCAGCATGAATGGTTTTAAAACTATCAGAAGGCAGCGTGGAGGGGCAATTGCAGAAAACAGAGTAATTCTCAGAGGCTTTTAAACTGATGAGGCACCAGATATTGTCTGGAGATGGTGATTCCAAAATGCCCTCAAATAAGCCTCTTGCTTAAGCTTTTCAGGGCCAAGCTACAATAGGGCGGCCGGCAGTATGACAAGCACAGCACATCTCTGTGGCCTAGCTAAACAAAAGCATGTGAATGTCTGCTCTCTTGCTGACAGGACAGAACTGAAAGATACCTGCAATCTTAAAGATTGGTGTTGCCTAAGGATCCCAAGAGAGTCATAGGGTTTCCTAAGTTGTACAAAGCCTCTAAGGTAGAGGCACTGTTTTCGTATCAGCAATAAAGTATTTTGGCAAACAAGTTAATATACTGCACATGCATCTGCTTTTGCTGGAGCCACTGCTGCATTTTAAAGCACTCGAGTGAATAACCTCGCTGCCTCAGCTATAGCTGAATGGCCCTGGAGGTGATATATTTGGGAGTTTTAAGTTTTATATTTAGCTGCTACACATATTTAATCATCAGCCCCTGCAATGTATCATTTGGAAACGGATGGCTAGAAAAAAACAGGGAGGTGGTTTTAAAAGGTTTAACACACAAGACTCTGTAGGTTCCAGCTCTACCCAACATTGGGCTGCTCACCAGTAAAGACTTTGACCTTAAGTTAGAGGCCGAGATGAGAAGGCACAAAGGTTGGCAAAGATTGGTTAGGATTCTTTTACCATCTATTCTGGTTCAAAGTCAGAAGAAATGTGTTAAACGGTGACAATGTTTACACGCAGACAAAATCTTATTTCAGCCATGAAAGTTTGTATGAGCATACAGACAGAAGGAGCTTTCAGCTCCAGTCAATGTGACTTAATCTCCTCAAAAGCACTCTCGGCTCTGTTTTATTGTTCTTTTGTTTTATTCTGTTTTACTTTCTTATTGAGAGAAGACAGAGAGACATAGGGGAGAAAGAAGAGAAGTGTTAAGAAACAAACTAGCAGTGCCTGGGTGGCTCAGTGGGTTGAACATCTGTCTTCAGCTCAAGTCATGATCTTGGGGTCCTGGGATGGAGCTCTACATTGGGCTCCTTGCTCAGTGGGGAGTCTGCTTTTCTCTCTCTCTCTTTGCCCTTCATCCCCACTCGTGCCCTCTCTCTCTTTCAAATAAATAATACATAAAATCCTTTAAAAAAAAAAAAGAAATAAACCAGAAACTTCTCTAGCAGTTAATGACATGTGAATATACACAACAAATTAGATGCATTATCTAATGCTCAAGGTTCTCAGTCTGCACACACATACACAGACATACCTCAAAGCCAGGAACACATAGGCTATCTTCTATATGCCTATAAAAAATCTTCCCCTTACAAATCATCTACCAGATAAGGAGTTAATATCCAAAATATATAGGAAACTCATGCAACTCAATAGCAAAAAATTAAACAAAATACCCACATAAATAAATAGAGAACATCGTTCCAAAGATAGACAGCATTCCAAAGAAGACATAAAAATAGCCAGCAGGTACAAAAAGATACTCAATATTACTGATCATCAGGGAAATGTAAATCAAAACCACAATGAGATGTATTTCATACCTCCTAGAATGGCTATTATCAAAAATACAAGAGATAATGTGTCTAGAAGGATGTGGAGCAAAGGAACCCTTATTAACTGTTGGTCGGAATGTAAACTGGTGCAGCCATTATGAAAAAAAGCATGGCAGTTCAAAAAACTAAAAATTGAACTACCATATGATCCGGCAATCCCACTTCTGGGTATATAATCAACAGAAATGAAATCACTATCTCAAAGAGATATCTGCATTCTCATATTTATTGAAACATTATTTACAATAGCCAAGACATAGAAACAACTTAAGTGTCCATCAACAGAAGAATGGATAAAGAAAATGTGGTGTACACATACCAGGGTATAATTCAGCCAGGAAAGGAAGGAAATCCTATAATTCATGACAGCATGGCTGAAACTTTTAAGGTATTATGCTAAGTGAAATAAGTCAGAGAAAGACAAATATTTTATGATTCACTTATATGTACAACCTATAAAATCCAAATTCATAAAAACAGAGTGATTATTTGCCAGGGTCTGGATGGTGGGGAAATGGGGAAATGTTGGTCAAAGGGTACAAAACTTCAGCTATAAAATGAGTAAATTCTGGGTATCTAATAAGCAGCATGGTGAATATAGCTAATGATACTATATTATATACTTGCAAGTTGCTAAGAGAGAAGATCCTAAATGTTTTTACTGCATGAAAAAAAATGTAATTAGGTGATGTGATCAACATGTTAACTAACTTTATTATGGTAACCATTCCATAATGTACATACATCGAATCATCACAGTATATACCTTAAACTTACACATATATCAATAATACCTCAATAAAGCTGGGAGAAAAATCTTTTCTTTACATGCATTAGGAACGTTTCCTGAATTCCACCAGGCATATCCTGAGTGTCCCAAGTGAGTCTTTGTTAAATCAATCAATCAGTCATTCACTGGAAGACTTAAATACCTGATGGTTTAAGATACCTTGCCCCATTCCCACCCCACACCACTATATTTGACTTCAATAGACTGCAAAGCTTCAAATGACAGAATTATGTTTCCAACCATACAGTTCCTCTGAAGTCCTATCATCCAAGTGTCATTTAACCCTCTTCTAAGTGATTTTCTTTGATCCTCTTTGGATCCCCATTTAGTTTACAAAAGCCTGAAATTTCAAACTACAGTGAATTTATGACAGATCAATTAAGAAAATGTGCCATTCTTATATCTTACAATTCAATTTTACAATAGAAATCCTGCTCATTATCCCATCTTTCCTCTTATCATTCAAATTAACAAGTTAAAATTCAATCCAATTCAATCCCTATAGCTAAGCAAGTGCTAAATCCATCACATAACAGATGATTTTCTATTCTGTATCAAAATTATAAAATTGATTATTATACTATTCAAATAATAGATGATAAGGAAAACCTGCTTCAGTTGAGTTGGCTAAATCAGCCTACAAACCAGCTTTAAAAAGCAAATTCATTCAGAATAAAAAGCTTTAAGATCCTGTTTTTAATGGGAAATTTTTTTCGCTTTCCCAAATATAAAAATATGCAATACTTTACCAAGAACTCCTGTAGTAATCATTAGATTATAATTTCCACCATACATAAGTTTTATTAGGCTGCATAAATAATTTTGTCTTTTATGGGCTATGGGCTCTCATTCTCAAAATTATTTTGGAAAATAAAGGCTGTACTGAATAATTTGAGTTTAGCCATGAAATGAATATGACAATTATTCTACTTCAATAGCATTTGGAATTAGTATTTAAATCAAAGAGTATATTTCCTCATTACTCAATATAACCCTGTTCTCTCAAAAGTATGAGAAAAGTCTGGAAGATAAGAAATTCTTAAGAATAAGAAATGAAAAGAAAGAGGAGGTTGGAATAGTAAGAGAAATAGAAAATGAAGGGGATTTAAGAAATTAAGAGGATAATTAGAAAGTTATATTTTACTTACATATAAATATATGTGAATATATATCAACTTTAGTTTTTATACATAAATTTAAAAACTTCTTTTAAAAGTGTCTTTTAGGTAGACTGGCCATCTCAATTTCCTGAGACTCTGGTTTCAGTGCTTGAAAATCCTGGCAAATCCCTCACTCCTTGGCCAATTGGGAGAGTGACCATCCTATTTTTAAATGATTAATGATGTAGAAAAGACATTAGGGTTCAAAGCTGACAGCCAAAAAAGAATTCCTGAGATGTCTTTGGTGCATAAAGGGAGTTTTATTAAAGCAGTATACAGGACTCATGGGCAGAAAGAGCTGTAGTGGGACCATGAGGAGTGGTCCATTACATACTTTCAAGTTGGGAGGGGGTTAATGAGAGCCTAAGTCTCTAAAAAATTTTGGAAGCAAGGTTTCCAGGACCTTGTGGGGGGGGGGGGGCTAGCTATTGTTGGAAAACGATCATTCATTACCGTCTAATAAAACCTGAGTCATAAGACCTTTCAGAGGTTTATCGGTGGGTCATATGCTTGGGGTTTTGACTGCCAACATGTATCTTGGGAAGTAAAGATAAAAGGTAGACTTATAGGGTCCTGAGAGCCAGGCTAAGATTGCCTTTTGCCCTTAGCAAACTATTAACATGGAAGAAGCTAAGTCCCTAGAGGAATGTCACTCTGCCCATCTCAAGGACTTATCAACGAGCTGTAGATAGTAAGGAAATGTAATAATTTGTCTTTTGCCTTTGTTTTCCACATCAGTTAAAGACCTATATTTTCTCATTTTTTTTCCTTCAATGATATGATTAGAAAACAGGAAACACAAACCTGAAATTTCTGGTTGCTCTTGATGTTCATGACATTTCTCTCCCACTGACTCTGGAGAGCAGCAGTGTTTTGCCATAAATTCTGAATGGGACCATCACATGTAGTTTGAAGGCCAGCCATTAATTTGCCACTCACATGGCTGGAGAAGTAATAAAATGTGATCTATGAAAAATAAGTAATGTCCGAACAATTACAAAACAGAAGTTCCCAAATGTGAAAGGTATTTAAAATGGTGTATGTTTTCAAATACCTGACAGGCATGTTGGTTATTCGTTGGAAGAAAAACTCTACTTCTTAGGTTTGTGGATGTAGAATCCATTTTGGAGATCAGTGAGAGGAAGTGGGCTGTTGGCAAAAAATCAGCATGTTACAGTCAGAGCAATGCTTGGTAAACTTACTTGGTACACCAGGAAATAATAATTCAGGCCCATATCCGCATTAGGTCAATATATTTTTGTTTAAAGAATGAAACATTTAACCACACCATTCACTTTTGCAAATGGTCTGACTGATAGCTTTATATCATTATATTCTCCAGCAAGATAGCTCATTGCAATTATACTCCCTATAATATAATTATACACTGCAGTCCATGACCTACTTTATCCCCTATAACATAGAAAGTTATAGCCCTGCAAAGATAGTATCCAGGGAAAACATTGCACTGTGATGGCCACCAAAATAAAAGAAATTGTTGTGGTTTACTCTAGAAAGAATTAGATCTAATAGTCCCAGCTTTTCCTGGGATCATGGAAAACAATGCAGAGCCCTAATGCTCTCCCACATGTTGCAGTACAGACTATGCTAATGGACTGTTACTGTTTAGAAGCTGCAACATGAATGGAACATTTCCCGGGCTTTCATAAATTTCCTACAAACATTGACAGGGTTATAGTGTATAATCGGGGAACCACTGTGCTCTACTACTCTATTCAGTATTTTGCTATTTGTCAAAAGGAATGAAAAAATAATGTTGTTGATGATTATGATAACCTATCTACCAAGTTATTCCATGAGTTTAAAGCTGGATTGGAAATCAAATTTAATTGTCACATCATTGAGAGAATCAATAGTAAAATTATGAAGCCTAAGAAACCTCTTCTTCCTTACACTGATTCCAATATTACACACTAATTAAGTAGAAAATAATGACATTAATGATTCCCATAAATATGGTCAGAGGCATAATTGAAATCCCTGCAATAACAGGAAACCATTCTCAGAATGTACTCTCTGTGATAATTATATAAACATAATGTAGATGAAGAGCTGGTATCACAGTAATACAAGTGGACAATCATTAATTTGCTCTTGCTTCATTTTTAGAAGGCAAAGCAAAAGCTAAGCAAATGAATAATCAAATAATACAATAAGCTATTATATTTATTATATACTATATATTGTTTTTAAAATAAGTATTATTTCAATATTATCAGCAATGCAAATGGTAATAGTATTCAACAGTCCCTAAATTATTATTTATAGGTACTCACTGTTAAAATCATCCCTGAAAGGCAAAAAATTTCCATTTATCAAGGAAATTACTTAAATTAATTATATTTATTTTAAAGAGTTTGAACTTAAAAATTAGATTTGGCTCTATTAAATAGAGTAGAATGTATAATAAAATAATAGATTATTTAAATATTTAAGCAGTATATTTTATAAATTAACGAACTATCATTTGGTACACGTTACAACACTATAAGTTATTCTGTATTTGTCAAAAATCACGTGAAGATTAATCTTCAGGTTATCATAAAAAGTAAAGTTTTGGGGGCACCTGGGTGGCTCAGTCAGTTAAGCAACTGACTCTTGATCTCAGCTCAGGTCATGATCTCAGGGCTGAGATCAAGCCCCATATCCAGTCCCATGCTCAGCTCGGAGTCAACTTGAGGTTTTCTCTCTCCCTCTACCCCTTCCCCTCCACTCCTCTCCCACTCTAAATTAGATAGATCGATAGATGATAGATGATAGATAGATAGATGATGGATAGATAGATAGATGATAGATAGATAGATAGATAGATAGATTATATTTTTTAAGTAGGGTTTTAAATTCAGAAACAGCTTGAGATCTTTTGACCTTTGTCTAGGAATAAACTTCCTTTCTATGGCCAAAAACAAAAACAATGTTCAAAATGCACCCAATACCAACATCTGATTTCTACCTTTAACTCCAATTTAGTGGCAATAGGAAGCATTTTTTTTTAAATGCACATTCAATTTTACCTTGCTCCCTATAGTGTGAGTATAGAATTTAATTCACTGGTAAAGATGTTCCTTAGAGAAAAATACTATCTTATGGAAGACTCTTGTTTTCCAAAACAGTTTAGTCATCATGTCTATGAGTAAAAAAGAAAGAAGCACATCCTTGGTGGCATAAGTTTTTCCCACACGTCCTTCATCTTACACCACTTCTAAAGTGGTGCTTTTACAGCGAGTCTCTGGCAAGATATGGCAAAAGCCCGTACCTCTACCCACTGTATGGCCTTGGGGAGCTGCCGCAGGGATTTGCAAGGCTAAGTGCTATTCATGGTGGCACCTACATGCTCAATAAACCCATTGAACAATCATTGTGCAAAATGGCAAAGTGATTGGTGTGAAATCTGGAGAGGTTGCTCGCTGCAAGCAGCTCATCTGTGACCCCAGCTACGTCAAAGACCGGGTAGAGAAGGTGGGCCAGGTCATCAGGGTTATCTGCATTCTCAGCCACCCCATCAAGAACACCAGTGACGCCAACTCCTGCCAGATCATCATCCCCCAGAACCAGGTCAATCGGAAGTCAGACGTCTACGTGTGCATGATCTCCTCGGCCCACAACGTGGCCGCGCAAGGGAAGTACATCGCCGTAGTCAGCACAACGGTGGAGACCAAGGATCCCGAGAAGGAAATCAGACCAGCTTTGGAGCTTCTGGAACCAATTGAACGGAAATTCGTTAGCATCAGCGACGTCCTTGTACCCAAAGACCTGGGGACGGAAAGCCAGATCTTTATTTCCCGCACGTACCATGCTACAACTCACTTTGAGACCACCTGTGACGATATTAAAAACATTAAAAACATCTACAAGAGGATGACCGGCTCCGAGTTTGACTTTGAGGAAATGAAGCGCAGGAAGAACGACATCTACGGGGAAGACTAGGAGCAGTGCACGTCCTCCTCTCGCTAGGACAGACCTAACTCTACTGTTCGCCCCCGACAGCGATAGCCTAGGCCTGCGGCTGTAATCTGCTCCGCGATTGCAGGGCGCTGTACCGGTAAATACTCCTCCCCTTTCTTTTTTTTTTTTTTTTAGATTTTTATTTATTTATGATAGTCACAGAGAGAGAGAGAGAGGCAGAGACATAGGCAGAGAGAGAAGCAGGCTCCACACACCGGGAGCCCAACGTGGGATTCGATCCCGGGTCTCCAGGATCGCGCCCTGGGCCAAAGGCAGGCGCCAAACCGCTGCGCCACCCAGGGATCCCGCCCTTTCTAATATCAGGTGGGAACGTGTCTCACGGCGGGGCTGCTCCGCCCAGGCAGGTCACCGCGTCTGCTCACCTTAGTGGAGGGGCACCCTGAGGACATCCGTGATCCTGGTACGGAGCACTCGATACAGACTTTGTATCTTTTAATCCGTGTAGCCGCCGCGGCCGTGGGCTTCTGCTGCTCCGGAGCCGGAGCGGTACCACTTGCCATCTGTCCCCCTGGCGTCGAGATTCAAGACTGAATCTCCCCTACGGGACAGCAGCCCTACATGCGCCCCCACCTTCCCGTGCTGTGTCCTGTCCGCTACTCCGACAGTGCCCGTGGCACACGGCCACGAGTGGGGAGACAGGAGCCCAAAATCTAACCCAACTGCAGACCCTGAGAGTCCTTTCGGAGGAAGCCTGTGTGCGGTGTTTCAACCTTATAAAATGGATGAGCGCGAAGGGAAAAGAAACCCCTTGTAAGCAGGTAAACGTAGAAGCTTCTTTTCTATCCCAGGTGTGGCTTCTTCAACGGACCAAGCTGCGATGCAGTATTGATTTGACGGGGCCTCCACTTCAGTGTCTGTCTCGAAGGGGCTCCACATGATTTCTATACTGCAAAATAAAGCCAAACTCTGGAAACCAAAAAACAAACAAACAAACAACAAAAAACAACAACAACAACAACAAAAAACACCACTTACTACTTCTAATCATTGAGAAGAGGCTTAAGCAGCTGATAACCAAAATGTACCCAGGGGTTTCTGCACACACCCCTCTTACCCTCTGAAGTAGCCTATTAACAATCATCACACACGTATACGCAAACATCACTGTCACCATTTTAAGTTTCATATTAATCTTTATCATATCCATCTCAGTTTGTTCATATGATTCATAAATTCCCATTTTATCCATCCATATAAGCCACCAAATAGTCTATCTTTAAAACATATGTCACATAATCTCATGGTGAAGTGTTAACTATCAAAATGACAAAATAAGAACAAACAGTATGATTTTATTGGTAATGTTAAATGTTTACATTAAAGGGCTTTCAAAGGATATTTTTTTTCTCATTTGCTGGGTAAGTGGTGAAATAAAATCCCAACATAAACTGAGATTGATGATCAAAAAAAGAAAAAAGAAAGAAAATAAAGTATATAAAATATGAAAGCAACAAAAACCATGAATCAAGGGTGGAGGGCTAAATCCAACAACTTTGGCAGTGAATTCTATCAGCCTTGATCCTCAGGAAAGATAAGGCAAAATTTTCAGTCTCACTTTCTTCAACTATTGACAGGCAACCTTGTATTTCCTCCATTTCCCAAGAGCTAAGTGATTAATAGGAATGAGTGTGAGCAGAAGGAACATAAATCCTATTGCATGTTATAGAGCAACCAACTGGCTCAAAGGAACTTAAAAAAATTGAGTATTTTGACAGTGAGATAATATCAGTACTCAAGAGCATTTCCCCAATAATCAGGCTGCAGGAATGGATCATCATGACAAGGTCTAAGGCCTGAAACAAAGGTTAAAAAGTCAAAACTTTTGGAAAGGCAAAAGTGTGCTAATCTATGACAGAAATATGACTAAGTCCAGATAACAGGGAGGAAATAATAGTCTTTAATATTATCTTTTTTCCAGTTGATAATTTCTATTTATTAAATTGTTTCCATTAAATCATAAGTTTTGCCTCATACCTTCTCATTAAACTAACAAGTTCAACACAACCACATATTTTCTAGAACTGTATCTCTTAAAGGATATCCTTGAATAGCAATCTCTTAAAATTGCTGGTAACTTATAAATGAATGTAGCCGTGTCAATTTAAGCCTGCTTCAGTGATGAAGAGCTAGAGGAATCACTTTAGTGGATCATAAAACTTGACTATAAACATGAGGGTGATGTTAACAAAAATGCCAATGTAAAGACCTCTCAAAATTTACCCCTCCATAAAGGCAATGAAAAAAAAAAAAAAACGGCGAGTTTTGTGGGTTTTGTTTTTGTTTTTTTAAGTAGGCTCCACATCCAGAGCAGAGTTCAACATGAGGCTTGAACTCACGAACCTGAGATCAAGACCTGAGCCGAAATCAAGGGTCAGATGCTCAACTGACTGAGCCTCCCAGGTACCCCTTATGGTTTTTTTAACTTATCCTATTCCCATTGCCTACTTCCAGCTTCATAACAACTTTGAAAAACAGAAGCCACAGCAATAAGCAAAATAGAGTTAGAGCTCTCAAAGCATCATTACCAAATAATTGTGATTATTTGACATGTCTGGTATTTCCCTCAAGACCCCACTTACAAGGCTGTCTGAACTTCACCACATTAATAACTTGTCCAGTGCAAAAGGTCTCTTCCCAGCACGCATTTAAGTCAGTTGGCTACTCTGTAACATGCAATAGGATTTATGTTCCTTTCTGCTCTCATTCATTCCTATTAATCACTTAGCACTTGGGAAATGGAGGAAATGCAAGGTAAACATTTTAATTTTAGAGTTGCCTGAGGTAGTGTATAACAGTTGGAGAGCCTAAATAGTTGAACCAAAAAGATTAAAGCAAACTCTAGGGAATGGGATATCCCATAGGACATGGCTTTGAAATATTCCTATTTTTCCTGCAAATCTAGATGGACATGTACTTGCACACGGCTATGCACATGCTATGGAAAGACCTGAAAAGGCCCTAAGCTCTAATTTCTGACCGACTTTGAGCATCTGTGAAAGCAGAAAGCTAAGATTAAGAGCTATCAACTGCCTGGTTTTGTTAAAGGTGTCCCTCGACATGCACACAAAGTCCCTCAACAAACACTGGGAGATTTATTGATTCCAGGCATTTAAAGAACTCTGTTTTCAATCATGAATTGACCACGAAGCTGACCAAGCAGAGATTTCAGTGGCTACACATGACAAGAATAAAGACTACAGAATTGGTCTAGAAAAGTCACTAAAATAAACAAAAACAACAAATTAGACAACAACAAAAAATGTGGAAGAGACCAGACTTTCAGATTTGCCATATTATGTTGTTTTAAATGTCCATGTTTCAAAAGAAATTGTGATAAATGTAAAGAAACATGAAAATATGACGTATACTGAAGGAAAAAAGTAATCAATGGAAAGTGTCTCTCTATTGGATAAAGACCTTAAATCAGCTATTTTAAATATTTCAAAGAGCCAATGGAAACCATGTCTAAAATGCTAAGGAAACCATGAGAATGATGGCTCACAAAATAGAGAGTATTAATAAAATAGAATATCTGGAACATCAAGAGATAGAAACTATACAAATCAATAACCATCATTATAATTGGTTTTTATAGTTGATAAAAATAAAAATTATAATTCACTGTTGATGGGCACACAATATAAAAAGATGTACTTTAGTCAGTAACAGTGTGAAGTATGGAGAATGGAGATGGATAAGGCACATTTATTTCATACACTATTGCAGTTAGATTGATTATAATCCAACCTAGATTGTTATTATCTCTAGGGCAATCACTAATAAAGTAATTCAAGAAATACATAGTGAAAAAGTAAGTTAACATGATATACTACAAAATATCTATGTAACAGAAAACAGTAATGGAGGAAAAGAGTAACAAGAAAGACAGGAGACAGAGAAAACAAACAGTAGGTGCTCGGTGTAAATACCATCTTATCAGTAGTCATGCTATTTGTAAACTGATTAAAATCTCCAATCAAAACTCTGAGGTTGGCATGTTGTATAAATATATGATCCAACAATACAACCACCCAAAAAGGATGAAAATAAAAGGACGTAAAACCATGATATATAAACAATAACTAACGGAGAGTTGGAAATTCAGGGGGAAAAAAGATTTAACACATGAGAAAATTGTTATTAGAGATAAACAAGTACATTTTATAATGATAAAAGGATCAAGTCATCAAGAAAATATAATAATTATAAACATGCACCTCAAAACAGAGCTGTAAATTATATGAAACAAAAGCTAATAAAAGCAAAGTGAAAATAGACAAATTCAACAATAATAGTTGGAGACTTTGGTACCCCACTTTCAAAGATAGAACACATAGAAGATCAGTAAGGAAACAAAAGACTTGAGCAACACAATACACATATTGGACCTAACAGACACATATAGAACACTCCATCCAACGACAGTAAAATTCATATGTTTCTACAGTGTACACAGAATATTCTCCAGGAAAGATCATATTTCAGGCCATAAAACAACTATCAACTATCACATTTAACAAGATATGAATTAAACAAGTGTGTTCTATGACCACAATAGAGTGATTTGAGTCAATAGCAGAAATAAATGTGGGAAATCCCCAAATATGTGGAAATCAAAAAACATACTCCTTAAATAACCAATGGGTCAAAGGAAAAACCAGAAGAGATATTAGAAAATTCTTGATATGAATGAAAATAAAAATACACTGTATCAAAATGTATGGGACACAGTAAATCAGTGCTTAGAAATAAATAGAAGTAATTTAGTAAATTACTAAATTAAAAAAAGTAAGTTTCTAAATCACAGTCTAACCTTCCACTTTACAAAGTTCAAAAGAAGAGCAGATTAACCCCAAAGCAAGCCCAGCTTTGATCTGATATTAGAGCAGAGATAAATGAAATTAAAAAACAGACAACAGAAACAAATTAAACCAAAATTTGGTTCTTGGAAAGATCAACACAATTAACAAGCCTGTTACTGGACTGATTAATAGGGGGAAAAATTGCTAAATGAATAGTGAAACAAGGGTCAGAACTACCAATGTTATAGCAACATAACTATAGGGTAATATTATCAATGATTGCAGCTAACAAATTGGATAACATAAATAGATGATATGACAAATTCCTAGAAAGACAGAAACATTGACTCAGGACCAAAACTAATTCAAGGAGAAATATAAAATCTGAATGAACTGTAACAAATAAGGAGAATCAGTCATCAAAAAACTTTCCACAAAGAAATTCTCAGTCACAGAAGGATTAACCACCAGTGAATTCTACAAAACATTTAAATAAGAATTAAAACCAATACTTCACAAACTCTTGCACAAAGTGGAAAAGGAAAGAATACTTCTCAACTCATTCTGCGAGGCCATTATTATTTGGTATTACCTTGGTACCAAAACCAGACAAGCATATGACCAAAAAAAAAAACAAAAACTATAGATCGATATCTTGATTAATATAAATGTAAAAATCCTAAACAAAATATAATAAATCTCATCAAGCAAGATATAAAAAGGATTATTCACCAGGACTAAGTAGAATTTATCTCAGGAATGCAAAGTTAGTTCAACATATGAAAACCAATCACTATAAAATGCTATATTGATCAAGTAAAGGATAAAAATCACATGATCATTTCAACAGATGCAGAAAACACACCTGATAAATTCTCGTGATGAAAACATTCAACATGCTAGTTACAGAAGGGAATATGCTTACCAGACAAATGACTTTTACAGAAAACTCTCACCTAACAATATGCCTGATGGTGAAAGAGTGAAAATTGTCACCCTAGTAGGAATAAGATAAGGATATCTGGCATTACCACTTCTATTCAAAATTATACTGGAGTTTCTAGCCAGGGAATTAGATAAGGAAATGAAATAAAAGGCATCCAGAATGGAAACAGAAAGTAAAACGATCTCTACTTGCAAATGACATGATCTTGTATACAGAAGGTCCTAAGGAACTATGTGATTACATCGGTTGAATAGTCCAGGTTAAATTAAAGGTCAGCTGATTAGTAACCATAGTACATCTATAAAGTCCTTCCACAAAAGTACCCGGATTCATTTTGATTGAATAACTACGGGATGGGAAATTTGGAGGGTACATTTTTAGAATTCTGCTACCACCATTAGGTAGGCACTAGTCAGGAAGGCACTAGTTTGGTTCTCCTGTCCCACTTGCTCCATTTTAAGGTGTTGATCAGTCTATGAAGCCTAAACTAGTTACGTCCTTGTAAATTCTTCCTTGACTAATTCAGTTATAACACACATTGAATCAATGTATGTACTCATCAGGTTGCCAGACTTCATTTGCAAAGAATTGAAATCCACTGTGTCCTTTCCAACTGCTTTAATTCGTAAAATTCCCTGCCTGCTTTCATTTGAGAGAATCTCAGTCTACTGGCTATTTATGGCTATATATTCTTTTTTTTTTTTTTTTAAGGTGGGGGGCAGATCCCTGAGTAGCTCAGCGGGTTTAGCGCCTGCCTTCCGCCCGGGGCATGATCCTGGAGTCCCAGGATTGGGTCCTACCTCAGGCTCCCTGCATGGAGCCTGTTTCTCCCTCTGCCTGTGTCTCTGCCTCTCTTTCTCTCTGTGTCTCTCATGAATAAATAAATAAATAAAATCTTTAAAAAAAAATAAAAAAAGGTCTATTCTTTGAAACTTGTATTACATTTATTTTAATTCACTGTTATTTGATTTTATATATTTCTGTTGAGTATGGATTTTTTTCACTTGTGAGTGAATTAATTTGAATATACACTTATATAAATTTCAAATAAATAAGCCATCTGCCTGTAAAGAATAAAATTCCTGCCAAAAGAAAAACAAATGATATATATGAAAACATTTCTGTATGTCTACAGAGAAATTATAAAATGTATTATTGTTTAGCTCAAATCAGTGGAATAATAAATTTCTGTATTTCTACAGAGATATTACAGAATGTATTATTATTTAGCTCAAATCAGTAGAATAATAATATTTACTTTAAAACATTTGACAGCTTGACTACTTTTGTTATATGGAAAAATTTCATTGACGTCATATCAGTTAATTCAAATAATCATCTAAGTTGTCAACTATGATTTCCTGACTGATGTATTACTCAGAATTTGAAATAAAAGAAATGGGAAAATAAACAGATATTATATTATCTAATAAGAAATAGGCATCAATTCTGTTCAGGAAGTATGAAAACTTCATGCAGCTCACTAATTTAAAATGCACACAACATGCGGGCACACATCAAGGACCTTGATATGATTAGCTTGACAATCAAATAATTTGTGGAAGAAATAAAGCCCTCTGCAAAATACTACTTGAGGCAGAGTGAATCATTAAGGATCAAATATATACACTTTTGAAATTCTTTGTGCAACTCCTCAGTCACTGCCATACATCCATCAACATCTCTCATTTCTGCAGCCTGGTCAGACAGAAACAGATTTAGGATTGTCAACTGGGTTGGATAGAGGGGGGAAAGAGGGAAGGCAATGATACTGATGAACAAAATCAGTAACCTTCGGATGACATAGTTCTTGATATTCCCAAATATACATTTGGCTTAATCTTCATTTCCAAAGACAGTATCCTCAGAGCAGACCGCCTGAGCACACCAAGTATCTCTACATGGTCCTTACGTGGTTCTTTCATTTTCACATATCATGTCTCTCACTTCTCTGTCCATTGAAATACCATTCATCTTTCAAGTCCTTTCTCAAGTCTTAAAGTGATGACACCAGTTTGCAGTTGGAGTGGTAAGAATTTGCTTATGTCCACAGAGCAATATGCTCAGGCTAACATTGCAGCACTTTTAAAATTTCCTCTGTGTTATAATTAATTGTGTTATTGTCAAGAATGCTTTTCAAAGAGATCATATCACATGCAGCATATACCATCCTAGTCTTTATAACAGTCATAGCTTTATCACGATGTCTTACACACTCTGGGGTTAACAAAATCTTCTGAATTGAAATTAAATTCACAATTGTCACCACCATACATAAATACATGTACATAAATATATAAAATAAATTTTTCATGTCTAATTATTTTTTACTTTTAAAATAGTGTTACTACAATATTGAAATGGAACAATACTCTGAATTTCATTTCAGAAATACAAATTTTGCTTGCATTTTTTTTGTAAGTCACAGGCTTACCTACTATAATAAAATCTCCTTCACTGAAAATTCAGATGAATTTGCAAGAAACAGCATAATAGAATTGATTCTTATACAGAATCAGAGTATATGTCAAGGTATGCCTTACCTATGTTTGCTACGAAATGACCTCCAACCACTAAAATTAAGATAACTTATCTGTTAGTTCTTGGAGGAGAAATCTGATCCTTAACTCACATATCTCCATAGTGCATATTATCAGATGCGAAAAATGCTCAATTAATATTTATTGAACAGAGTGAGACATAGCAAACTATGGCTCATTGACCAATCAATCCCACCTGCCACCTGATTTTGTATGGCCTCAAAGCTAAGGGTTTTTACATATGTAAATGATTGAAAAAGCTCAAAACAAATATTTGCTGACATGTGAAAATTATATGAATTATAAATTCTAGAGTCCATCAATACAGTTTTATTGTAACATAGCCATGTTCAATCTTTATGTATTGTCTATGGCTGTTTCTACAGTATAATGGCAGGATTGAGTAACTGGGACACGTGAATAATCTAAAAAGCCAAAACTATTTACTATCTGGTATTTGAAAGAAAAGTATGCAGATTTCTAGAATAGAAAAGGTATAAAGTTTATGTCTCCCTCACTAGATTATGAATTCACTGGGGAGAAGAACTTTGTTCTTCTTCACTCTTATATATGCAGGTCCTGGAATAATATGTAGAGCAAAATAAATGCTCAATAACAAGTTTTAAAAATAATAAAGAATAAATGAACATTAATTTTTCACTGATATCAAAATAAACAGATATTAAGATTATAAAGACTACAAAAACTTAACCTAGGAAGTGAGTATGAGATTCTTTTTTTCCGGTTTTTGTCTTTTGCTGTTTCTTATCAGTAAAATAATACAACTCACTGTCTAAATAATGCAGCTTGCCAAGTATTAAGAAATGTATTACGGTTCCTAGTGCCCATTACAAAGGGCAGCATGGAACAGTTTAGGCCATGCTGATATGACAACACTCAGTGATAAATATAATGTTTATACAGAAAGATCTAAAAGCTAAGACCTTGGGAGGCTTTAAAGATAAACCAAAGAGGCATACTTTATGGGAACAGAAACTTGGAGGAAGGCATCAGAACATGTTACATTCTTTTGGGCTTTGGCCTGAAGTCAGGCTGCAGTTGTACCTGGTGTGTGTGGCTAAAATTCTGATAGAAAGGCTGCTATCTCCTTGACCCAGAAGAAAGGAAGAAGCTGGGACAGCCAACTCTACCATAAATAAAGGGAAGAATTCTAGAAAGAAGAGAAACAGAAGAGGTGGCCTATGTTCCATAAGTACCCAAATCTCTGGTTAAACTTAAAATATGCATGTGCAGGCAGGGAGCACGTCTAGTAAAGGTTAAAAGTACTGAATTGATCTTTGAACCACCACCCACAACAAACAAAACAGGGTCTTCAATTTGAGTCTAAACAAGCTAACCATCCACTTAATCAAACAAATTATAAACACCTTAGAAAAAGCTCTGGCAATTCTCATAAAACTGGACATTCGTTGAGACAGCATTTTGCTTTTAGGTATTTACCTGAGAGAATTAAAAACATAAGGACACAAAGACTTATAGAGGAATGTTTATAGAAGTTTTATTCATGATATTCCATAACAGGAAAAAACACAGGTGTCCATCAATAAGAGAATGGATGAATTAACTTACACAACTGCATTCTACTCAGCAATAAAAAGGAATCTTTTTTAATATAAAGCTTACCATTGTTGCAAAGATGTATTTGAACTTTTGTAGTGATTATCATTTCATCTAAATGCAATGCTATATACTTTAAAAAATCAATATTATATTTTAATCACTCTGCCCCAAGCTTTAGTAGACTTCAAATATTGACACAGTGATGTTTTTAATGTTCTAATAGATTTTCAAACTTAGCTCTGAAAACTTCTCAGGGCATTGATTACATGATGGAAAATATTATTTTGGAGCACTAACAAATTATTTCAAGAGTAACTTAATCAAAAATTTCATTAATACTCATGAAATAAGGATTTTTGAATGGAGACAAGATTCCAACAAGTTAATTTTTCTATAAACATTTTCAAACAGCTAATATCTAAAGGCAGAACATTTGCTTATTTAAAATAATATCTAGGGAAATATTCACATTTAACATTTAATTTAATTATTTAATTATAGTTACAAGAGATGCATCACTATTATTGAAATCACCAGCCTTCAACAATTATGCCAGGCAGTATTTTGCCCCCTTCTCCCTATGAGGCTTGTCTTATTATTTTTTTTTTAAGATTTATTTACTTATTTATGATAGACGTAGAGAGAGAAAGAGAGGCAGAGACACAGGAGGAGGGAGAAGCAGGCTCCATGCAGGGAGCCCAACGTGGAACTCGATCCTGGGACTCCAGGATCGCGCCCTGGGCCAAAGGCAGGCGCTAAACCGCTGCACCACCCAGGGATTCCTGGCTTGTCTTATTATTATTCCCACTTTTCACAGATGAGGAAACTGAGAATACATGAGACTAGCAGCTTGATGACCAGGTTCAAAATCATCCAGTTTGACTCCAGAGATCTGAACTCAAACCAAGTGATGTGGATACAATGGTGTGCGCCTATAAAACATCTCAATTTAGATGTAATCACCACCATTTTATTTCTTGACTGGCCTTTCAAAGAATAAGCATGACAAAATGAGAAAAGAGTAGGAAGTAAGAAAAGAACGAAGGAAGAGGGCCGGAGCCAGCGCGCCGAGGACCATGTTGCTTGCTCACCAGTACCCCGGGGGTTGGAAAAACCACACTAGGCAAAGAACTTGCATCGAGATCAGGAATGAACTACATTGATCTGGGTGATTGAGCTCAAGAAGTCTGATCAACAGATGTCATGGAGTCTGGCGAGATGGCTTCTCCCAAGAGCATGCCGAAAGATGCACAGATGATGGCACAAATCCTGAAGGATCTGGGGATTACAGAATATGAGCCAAGAGTTATAAATCAGATGTTGGAGTTTGCCTTCCGATATGTGACCACAATCCTAGATGATGCAAAAATTTATTCAAGCCATGCTAAGAAGGCTACTGTTGATGCAGACGATGTGCGGCTGGCCATTCAGTGTCGTGCTGATCAGTCTTACCTCTCCTCCCCCAAGAGATTTTTTATTGGATATTGCAAGGCAAAGAAATCAAATTCCTTTGCCGTTAATCGCCATATTCAGGCCCCAGGTTGCCACCTGATAGATATTGCTTGACGGCTCCAAACTATAGACTTAAGTCTTTACAAAAAAAGACATCAACTTCTGCGGGAAGAATAACAGTTCCACGGTTAAGTGTTAGTTCTGTTACTAGCGGACCAAGTACTCCCACTCTTGGTACACCAACCCCACAAACCATGTCAGTGTCAACTAAAGTAGGGACTCCCATGTCCCTCACAGGGCAGAGGTTTACAGTACAGATGCCCACATCACAGTCCCCAACTGTAAAAGCATCAATTCCTGCAACATCCGCAGTTCAGAATGTTCTGATTAATCCATCATTAATTGGGTCCAAAAACATTCTTATCATTACAAACATGGAGTCATCACAAAATACTTCCAATGAATCATCAAATGCATTGAAAAGAAAACGACAAGATGATGATGATGATGACAATGATGACTATGATAATTTGTAATCTAGCCTTGATGCTTGTAACATGTAACCAACCTTGGTCTTAAATCCATTGTACTGAGATTAAACGTGCATGCTGGGTATTTTCAAGTTGTGTTGTAGAAAACTTAAATGGTATTTAATGAGTAAATATAGTTATCCTTTCCTATTGAGATGTTGGTTTTTTTTAAACAGGATTAGTAATGGTTATTCATTAGCCTTTAAGTATGAAAAATAAAATTGTTGTTCATCAAAAAAAAAAAAAAAAAAGATCGAAGGAAGAGAGGGAGGAGGGAAGGAAACGGGAAACGGGAGCAAGAAGCACAATGACAGAGATCCCAGTTGTCCAACTCAAAGATGAGGAGGCACACAAGGAGAAGAGAATAAGAGACACATGCAACAAAAGGAGAAAATTTCAGGTATCCTGCCCAAGAAGACCAGGATAAGTAAATGCATGCTGTGAAAAGTCTTGAAGTAAAAGAAAGAAGTGGTGGGGAGGTTCTAAAGGAGAGATATACAGAGTCAAACAATTTGCAAGGTTTTGTAATGGTTAAAAGGTGGGAGCCAGATTCAATACCATCGCCATCTAATGTAACTGGACACATCGTAAAAATTTTGTTTTGCAGTGAGTCTTTGGTCCTATTTGTAAAGCTGATCCCTGGTTTATCATAAAGTTGGCTTATTCCTAACAAGTGTCAAAGATTTTTTTACAAAGAAGTATTTTTGCCATCAAAGCCAAGCAAAGTAATAAACTCCAGTTCACTTACCTAGAAGTGAAATTTAGGAACACCAAAATTATCCAGAAATGTACCAAATATCAACTTTTTTTGAATGTCAGATGTTTCATGGCAAGTTTTACTAATAATATCTCATTTAACTCCTACATCAACTACCTATGAACTAAGTATCATCATTGTCCCTCTTGGAGTTGAGAAAACCATGGCTTAAAGTAAATTGTTCAAGATCATACAGCTACTAAGTGATGGAACCGGGATTCTAATCCACATGTGTAGTATTTATGTAAACATCTCCAAACAATTAATACCTGATACCTGAACATTGGTTTGATTTAAATTATCTCTAGGGAAAATACTCACATTTCACATTTCTAATTAGGGTGTATTTATTTGAGAGAAGCATCATTTTTATAAAAAATCACCAGCCTTCAATTAGTTATACCAAGCAATATACTACATTGTTTTTTATATCATGTGTAAGCCCATCCAATGAGGGAAGGCATAGAGTTGATTATTGCTCACTAAAATATCTTAATCACCTGGTATAAAATGGTGAATGAATGAAGTTCATTAGTTATCAAATAAAGAAATGAATAAATGTCTGGCTCCAGAGCCACCTCAAAGGCTAGTGAGCAACTGATCAGAGCTCTCTAGATAGCCTGAGAAAACAAGTGTTATTAGAGCTAAAATCAGTATAGCCAAAAGCAATATAGGCAAAAATAATTTGATGAATTAACTTATATAGTACTATCATGTTAAATTTTACATTTTCCATAAAGAGCCAAAACAGCTAGAAAACCCCTAATTATTGTCTAGATAGACCTTCAGGATTCCAGGAATGCAAGTAATGAGAATCCAATGTGATATTTTATATCATAAATAACCTGAAAATGTTTAAAGAATGCATAATATTAGAAATTATAACAATTGACATCTAAATATCAGCCAACATTCCTCTGCCATAGTCAACCACTTGACAAAAAAGGAAGAAAGAAGCAAACAGAAAAAATTCAAAGCATTTACCAGACATATCACTGTTGTGATCATAAAGTGGAGGTGAGAGACCAGTCATCCCTTTTCTTTTTGTCCAACCAAGTTGCAAACTCTGATCTCGTGTCATATTACAGAGACCACTCTCAAAATCACATCTTTCATAATTTGAACCTAATGAGAGAAAAAAGAAATTAGCTTTCACAATCCCATTTGGCTTCTTAAGAAATCAGACAATAATAGGGAAAAAAAAAAGCTTAGCAACAAATGGCAAATGTAGATTAACATAAGGATTATTTTCCACATTTTAAGTCTACTTTATTAATGCAAAGCTTTTTTGCACATGACATTCTAATAAATCGCCACACACAAAAACCAGTGTGGTCAAACAGAAAGAAGGCCACACGAGGTCAGAGGACTGAGGATCTAATCCTGGTTTTGTCTCCTATTACCCGAGTGCCTTAGCTAAGCCACTTAACCATAGCAAGTCCTTTTCTTCCCTTGTAAGATTAGAATAATGACATCCTGCCCTCTCTCCCTCAGATGATTGCTATGAGAATCTAATGACATAATTTATATAAAATACAACTCTTAGAACCATAAAATATGAGGAATTATTATTAAGATCATACTTTCAACTCCACCTGGATATTCCAGCCTCCCAGGCATATCAGAGTCTCAGGTGTGGGCAGATGGAATATGAGGACCCTCCCACTAAAAGTCAACCATCCATGGCTGGGAGGCACCCCTGGTATTAAACAAAACATAAGCACCTTCCTGTTGAATATCAATGTTCTTGGAATTCTTGGTGCTTCTATCAACAACAGACTCTGGGGTTCTTTTTGTTTTTATTTCCAAGTTTAAGCGATCTAAGAGGCTTGGCAGAAGCTGAAGGATTTGGACATTTGCTTGTTTACAATAACCACCAGGTAGGGTTTTATTTCATTATCCAACATCTGCAAATATCATTCTCTCAAAAATAGGTTATCTCAACTATAAATAGCCCCTGATGGGTGATAGTTCTTAGCAACGGTGGAGATTTTTTTTTGACAAGTTTGTCCTTCCCTGACTGGTTGCATTAGCCATTGTGGGAGGAAATATGCTGGTGAATATTGAGGCGGTGTTGGCAACCCAGTCACAAAATCATAATTTTTACTTAAGCACATTTTGGGCAAAATATTATTTGATAATAATGGATCATGTTCCTGAGATCATACATATGAGTATTGAAAGCTGACTCAGAAACACCACTTTTAAATGACGTTAAGTAAACTCGGTTTATTACCAATGCTCTATTTCATTTATTTTATTCCTAGATCCTTATCTTGAAAGATTTCATAGACCAACTGTGTTCTGTAATAACAGGAATCTTAATAGCTACAATTTATCAAGGTAGTTTGTTCTGTGCTAGGCATTCATTGTACCTACAGTAATTGATTTATTCCTTACAACAGCCTTATGAAGCAGGCATTTTTTTTTTCTCCATTATAAAGGTGAGGAAGCTGGAGCATCTGGGTGGCTCAGTGGTTGAGCATCTGCCTTTGGCTCAGGTCATGATCCCGGGGTCCTGGGATGGAGTCCCACATCGGGCTCCCCACAGGGAGCCTGCTTCTCCCTCTGCCTGTGTCTCTGTCTCTCTGAGTGTGTGTCGTCTCTCATGAATAAATAAATAAAGTCTTTATTTAAAAAATGTGAGGAATCTGGGGCATCTGGGTGGCTCAGTCAGTTAAGCATCTGCACTGGACTCAGGTCATGATCCCAGGGTCCTGAGATAGAGCCCCAGGTAGGGCTCCTTGCTCAGCAGGGAGTCTGCCTCTCCCTCTGCCCTCCCCCCACACATGTGCACTCTCAAATTAATTAACTAATTAATTAATTAAAATCTTTTTAAAAAGTGAGGGAACTTAGACGATGTGTTATGGACATAAAGTAACTGCCCAACATAGGACAGCTAGTGAGTGCTGGGGCTAAGATTAGAACCCTAGTCTTTCTGACTTCAGAACATGAGTTCTTAAAGCTCTGTTCTGAGGCCTAAGTATTAGTCCACTGTCCTATTTTGATTAAAAACCTAGAGTTAGAGGTCTATCAGAATTTCTAGTCAGCTTGAGGGAACCGGTATTTCCAGACAGAATTGATGTCATTCTATCCAAAAGCTAAGAAATTTGATTAGTCTGTAAATCATACCATGGCTAAATTTACAATTGCTATAAGGCCTTTGAAATATTTAGGATAGCTGGAATATCCCAATTATTACCTCATGGACCTCTCGTGATCTGGAGAATCTGGTTGAACAAAAAAATGAACTAAATTATATAATTATTTGTATATATGTGTGCGTGTCATTCAATTAGCTATGCTAATTGAATTAGCATAGTATATTAGTTATGCATATGTATCTGCATAAATATATCTTCAAGTTTCCTATAGTTCCTAGCAATTTTTACAATCTATTTGTGATTCTAAAATACTCTAAATTTTTTATCACCATACTTCAGCAATTATGTATATGAAATGTACATACATCCTCACATAAGTGTGAAACACTTTTTAAATACCAAGAAATTACTTTGCATTACAATTAGTTGATGTCTGTTCATGATATTTTGTTCTTTTTAATACAGAAAGATAATCATAATGATTTCTGGAAGTGTTAAAACTAGAAAAATAGCTAAACAGAATGCTTTTTTTTCTTTCTGAATAATCTCAACAGGGGTTCTTTTTGTTATAAAATGAATCTAATGAGCATACATTTTCAAGTGTTTCTTATAAAAACCACAAACTTCTAATAACCGCTAGATTATTCAATAACTGCATCGAAAAAGTTTCTATTTATTCTCCCCCAACAGAGAAATGCATATTTTAAACCATTTGAACAATGTTTCTTGCCCTGGAGCTGATTTGCCTTTTAATTCCATATGCCACACATCTACATTCAAATCTGAAACCATTTGCTATGCTAAAATCTGCCTGCATAGAGATTTCTGCTACCACAGCCATCACTAAATTGTGTTGAGTAAGGCCACAATTCGATAGGATATGGAACAATGAGGAATGGTGTGCAGGAACTTATCAGTAGAATCCATGTTCCTGGGCTTTTTGAATACGTGGAACTCATTTTTTCAATTTTGTGATCCTAAAGGTGGGGCGACTATAGTCAAAGAGGGAGGGTGTCTCCATGTTGTGATCTGAGGTTGTTTGGAAGGCCAAATTATCCCCAGTGCCAGACTCTCTCATTTAAAATTCACTGAAGAGTTTCTCTTAGATTCAATCATTAACACCTTCACGGGCAGAAAAATATTATATTATATCCCCAAGTGACAGTTAATTTAGGGCATACTTCTGAAAAAATGAGTAAGAATAGAATAAAATTTAAGTAATGGTAATGGTGCAGAACTCAGAATTAAGGATGGTAGGGGTAGATCTTAGAAGACAGAAAAAAATAGAAGAATTAGGAAAAATCTAGAAAGGGAGAGGCAAAGATATTAAATGCAAACCACATATCTCACACTTTTGCCTGGGCCTATATTACTAATGCATGTCTCTTTTCCTCTTAAAAAATCTATGAGGTCCAATTGTAGTCTTAACAATGAGTCCTGCTCTTTCTGAAAAGTTGTGGCAAAATATACATGACATAAAATTTACCTTTTAACCATTCTTAGGACTGCTCTGTGGTATTAAATACATTCACATTGTTATGCAACCATCACCACCATCCAACCCCTGAGCTTTTCGTTTTTTCCAACTGAAATTCCATATACATTAAACACTGACAACCCATTCTCTCCTCCCCCAGTCCATCATTTTACTGGCACCCATCCTTCTTTTCTGTCACTATGGATTTGACTACTCTATATACCTCATGTAAGTGGAATCATACAGTATTTGTCCTTTTGTGACTTGCTTATTTCACTTAGTATTATGTCCTCAAGTTTCATCCATGTTATAGCATATGTCAGAATTTGTTTCCTCTTTGAAACTGAATAATATTCCTTTTTACATATATACCACATTTTGTTTATCCAATTCACCTTCTGAATGGGTATTTGGGTTGCTTTCACCTTTTGACTATTGGGAATAATGCTGCTACTAACACTGGAGTACAAATATCTATTAGACTCCCTGCTCTCATTTCTTTTGGATATATCTCCAGAAGTAGAATTGTTGTGTCATGTGATAATTCTATTTTTAATTATTTGAAAAGTTGCCATGATATTTCACAGAAAAGCTAAAAATAATTTACATTCCCACCATAGTGCACAAGTGTTCCAATATTTCAACATCTTTGCCAACACCTGATATTTGTTGGGTTTTGTTTGCTTATAATAGCCATTCTAATGGATATGAGGTGGTATCTCATTTTGGTTTTGATTTGCTTTTCCTTAATGATCAGTGATATTGAACATCTTTTCATGTGCCTAGGCATATTTGTATATTGTCTTTGGAAAAATATCTTTTCAAGTCCCTTGCCCATTTTTAAATCTGGTTGTTTGTTGTTTTTGTTGAATTGAGAGAGATCTTTATATATTGTGCATTATCAATCTCATATCAGATATATGATTTGCAAATAATTTCTCTTATTCAATGGGTTGCCTTTTCATCTTTATAGTCCTTTTTGTCCTTTGATACACAAAAGTTTTTCATTTTGATGAACTCTAATTTATTTAGTTTTTCTTTTGATATCTATGGTTTTCATGTCATCTAAGAAATTACTGCCAAATCCAGTATTATGAAGCTTTTCCTCTGTGTTTTTTTTCCTAAGAGTTTTATAGTTTCCTTACATTTAGGTTTTCAATCCACTGAGTTAATTTTGTATGTGAGTTAATTTTGTATATGGTAGAAGGCAAGGATCCAACTTTAATCTTTTTGCATGTAGATATACAGTTTTTACAACACCATTTGTTGAAAAGGCTGTTCTTTCTCCACTGAATGGTCCTGACACCCTCATCAAAAATTATTTGCCCACATATAAAAACTTACTTCTTGGCTCTCTGTTCTGTTCTATTGGCCCATGTCTGTCTTTATGCCAATGCCACACTCTTTCAATTACCATAGCTTTGTAATAAGTTTTGAAATCAGGAAATAGCTTGGTTATTTTTCAAGGTTGTTTTGGTTATTTGGCATCCTTTGAGATTCCATATGCTTTCTGGAATGGATTGTACTATTCCTGCAGAGGGGATCCCTGGGTGGCGCAGCGGTTTGGTGCCTGCCTTTGGCCCAGGGCGCGATCCTGGAGACCCGGGATCGAATCCCACGTCGGGCTCCTGGTGCATGGAGCCTGCTTCTCCCTCCGCCTATGTCTCTGCCTCTCTCTCTCTCTCTCTCTCTGTGACTATCATAAATAAATAAAAATTTAAAAAAATATATTCTTGGGATTTTGATAGGGGTTATATTGACTCTGTACATGACTTTTGGTAATATTGACATCTAAACAATATTGAATCTTCCTATCCATGAACATGAGATGTCTCTCCACTTATTTGTGTCTTCTTTAATTTCTTTCAGCAACAATGTTTACTTTTCTAGGTATATAGGTTGTCTCCTTGGTTATGCTTTATTTTTTAGAGGCAGAAGTAAGTACTTTTTATTGAAGTATCATTTACATAAAATATTATGTTAGTTTCAGGTGTACAACTTAGTGATTTAATATTTAAACACATTACGAAATGATCACCACAATAAGCCTAGTTGTCATCTGTCATCATACGAAATTTTACATTATTGACTATATTCCCTATGTTGTATATTATATCATGTCTTATTTATTTTATATTTTATAACTGGAATACTATACCTCTTTTTTAATTTAAATTCAAGTTAGTTAACATATAGTGTATTATTAGTTTCAGTAGAGTTTAGCGATTCATCAATTGCATATAATACCCAGGGCTCATTATATCTAGTGCCCTCCTTACTGCCCATCCCTCAATTACCCCATCCCCTCACCCACTTCCCAAGACTGTACCTCTTAATTCCCTTCAAACATTTCATCCATTTCCCCATTCCTCTACCCTCTGGCAGCTAACAGTTTATCATCTACAAGTCTGTTTCTGTTTTGTTTTGTTTTGTTTATTCACTCATTTTGCTTTTTAGAATCCACATGTAAGTAAAACCATATGGTATTTGTCTTTCTCTGTCTGACTTATTTCACTTAGCATAATACCCTTTACATTTATCCATTTTATAAATGACAAGATTTCGTTCTTTTTTATGGCTCAGTAATATTTCATTGTATATACATACCACATCTTTTTATCATTCATCTATTAGTGGATATGGGTGGCTTCCATATCTTGGCTATTGTAAATCATGCTGTGATGAACATAGGGGTGCATATATCTTTTTAAATTAGTGTTTTCATTTTCTTTAGATAACCACCTAGAAGTGGAATTTGGGGATCATATGATAGTTCTATTTTTAGCTTTTTGAGAGACTTCCATACTGTTTTCCACGGTAACTGTGCCAATTTACATTCCCACCAACAGTGTAGAAGGACTCCGTTTTCCACACATTCTCACCATTTGTTACTTATTATCTTTTGATAATATCCATTCTGACAGGTGTGAGATGGTATTTCATTGTTGTTTTGATTTGCATTTCCCTGATTAGTGATGGTGAGCATCTTTTAACGTACCCATCGGCCAAATGTATGTCTTCTTTGGAAAAATGTTCTTAATTAGAATGTATGTTTTTTGATATTACACTGTATGCGTTTTTCATATGTATTAAATGTTAACCCCTATCAGATATATTATTTGTGAATATCTTCTCCCATTCCGTTAGTTGTTCTTTCATTATGCTAATGCTTTCCTTCACTGTGGAAAAGCTTTTTCATTTGATGTAGTCCCATTTGTTTATTTTTGCTTTTGCTGTTTTTGCCTAAGGAAACAGATACAAAAAAATATTTATAAGACCTGTCAAAGAGCTTACTGCCTATGTTTTCTTCCAGGAGTTTTCTGGTTTTAGGTCTTACACTTAAGTCTTTAATCCATTTTTAGTTCATTTTTGTATATGTTATATATAAAAGTGTTCCATTTTCATTCTTTTACATGTAGCAATCCAATTTTCCCAACACCATCTATTAAAGAAACTGTCTTTTCCTCATGGTGTATGCTTTCTTTGTCATATACTAATTGACTATATAAGTATTCATTTATTTCTGGACCTTCTATTTTGTCCCATTGATTTATATGTTTGTTTTTGTGTCTGCAGCACCATGTTTTGATATAAAAGCTTTGTAGTATAGCTTTAAATCTGGAATATGATATCTCTAGCTTTGTTCTTTCTCAAGATTGCTTTGGATGTTTGAGTTTTTCTGTGGTTCCACACAAATTTTAGCTTTATATGTTCTAGTTCTGTGGAAAATGCCATTGGTATTTTGATAGGAATTGCACTGAATCTGTAAATTGCTTTGGGTACTATGGACATTTAATAATATTTATTTTTCTAATCCATGAACATAATATGTCTTTCTATTCATTTGTATCACCTTCAATTTCATCAATGTTTTATTCTATACTTTCAGAGCAGGTCTTCTACCACCTTTGTTGAAATTATTCCTAGGTATTTTATTCTTTTTGATGCAATTGTAAACTGGACTGTTTTCTTCATTTCTCTTTCTAATAGTTTGTTATTTGTAGAAACACAACAGATTTCTGTATATTAATTTCGTATCCTTCAACTTTACTGAATTCATTTTGTAGTTCTAATGTGTGTGTGTGTGTGTGTGTGTGTGTGGAATCTTTAGGATTTTCTATATACAGTATCATGTCATCTGAAAATAGTGACGGTCTTAGTTCTTCCTTTCCGATTTAGATATCTTTTATTTCTTTTTCTTGTCTAGATGCTGTGGCCAGTACTTCCAGCACTATTTTGAATAGAAGTAGCAAGAGTGGGAATCCTTATCTTATAGGAAAATCTTTCCTGATATTAGAGGGAAAGTTTTCAGTTTTTCCCCATTGAGTATGATGTTAGCTGGAAGTTTGTCATATATGGCCTTTATTATGTTGCTGTACATTCCTTCTATAACCATTTTGTTTTTTATCATAAATGGATGTTGAATTTTGTCAAGTGATTTTTCTGTATCTGTTGAGGTGATTCCTAAATATTTCATTCTGTTTGATGCTTCTGTAAATGGAATGGTTTTTTAATTTCCTTTCCATATTGTTCATTAGTGTACAGAAACGCAACTGATTTTGGGGTATTGATTTTGTATCTTGCAACTTTGCTGAATTTGTTTATTTGTTCCAACAAGTTTGTTTTTGTTTTAAAGAATCTTTAGAGTTAAAAAAAAAAAAGAATCTTTAGAGTTATCTACATTAAGATCACATTTTCTGTGAACAGATGATTTCACTTATTTATTTCCAATCTGGATACTTTTCTTGTCTAAATGCTCTGGCTGGGACTTCCAGTACTATGTTGATAGAAGAGATGAAAGATGGCATCTTTGTCTTGTTCCAGGTCTTAGAGAAAAAGCTTTCAATCTTTCCCCATTGAGTATGATATTAGCTATGGGTTTTTCGTATATAGCCTTTATTGCACTAATTTTGTTCTATTCCAAGTTTCTTAAGTGATTTTAGTTCCTTCCAATTTTGAGAAAATCTGTGTATTACATTACCACAGTATTTTACATACCATTCATTTTTCTATTTAGAAAATTATTTCCTTCATGTAGATAAAAACATTTTCACAAAAAATTGTCTCTCACTCTCATTTAATGTAAAAATTAATGGCCAGTTCCTACAAAGAATGAGATGAATCTAAAATATTCCAATTAAATAAAAGTAAAATTTAATTACACTCAAAAGTAAATTTCAAGGAAAGATTGCTATTATTTGGCCTGGAAAATTAAAAATATTAATTAATCTTTACAAGGAAATATTTATTTTTCACACTGAATTAATTTTAACATTTTCATTGAGACAAAAACAGGAAAAACCCTAACTCACAAAGTTATGTGATAGCAAATGGAATTAGCACTCTCATGGCTCACACCAGAATTATCCAATATTATTTTTGGATGGATTCTTATCTTATAGTCACCTTTATTCTCAAATCATTGAGACTGTCTTTGACATTGAGATTGTGAGCTGAGTCATTGATGGTATCTAAGACAATAAGAAAAAGGATTGTGAAACCATATTTTAATTTTAACATTGTTTTAGGATTAATAACCTTCAAAGAAGTTCAAAGGCGTGTTTGTGTCTGGTGATTTCTGAAGAAATATTGACAAGGCATGGCATTAACTCCAGTCTGCAGCAGTATTCACTCGAGTATTATAAATGTTGCATAGCTATTTACATATAATTTTCCATTCCAGAGGAGCAGCTTAGCCAAAGTACCTTATGGCTTTTCAGTAGTTTCTATAATGGTGAATACAAGGACTCTAATAGAAAGTTATATCATTTTGCATGAAGAAACTCTGCATCACATAAACTAATTTGGGAAAAAAAAGAAAAACTCTTGTAATATGTTTTTCCCTAAACAGATTTTCAATTTCTTTCAAAATAAGTAAAATTTTTCTTCTAAATCTAGTCAAGCATTTGAAGACTTATTCACTGTAAAGTCACAATTATTTCTGGGTAATAAATAACATTGTATTATATTATTCCCATTTTTTTCATGGAAACTTATTTAAAAGCTGTGATTCAAGGTTCTTGCTTTCATAAATCTGGTAATTTGACAACAGAATGCAACCCTTCTCTTAAGATTCCTTTCCGAGCCTTTAGTGTCAACCTGCTCCCCTAGAAATGATGTTTATTGACAAACAGAAAAGGCATGTGGGGTAACAAGAATTGCAGAAATTCTAGCTATGTATATATTTGGGCTTCAGAAGATACTTTGCTTGTGGAAGAAACAGTTTGCCATTTGATGTCAACAGGTGTCTGACTTTTTTTTTTTTTTTTTTTTTTTAGGTGCCTGACATTTTTTAAGGGAACTCATAAACTTAATGTCCTCCTTGGATGATGTCAATTTGCACACTTGAGCAGCAAAACAAGAGCAGACTACATTGCAAGACTGAGTAGTTGTATTGAATTCCACAATGAAGGAAAATAGTGCAGCTGACAAATCCAGCCAGTTAGCAAACCAGTAATTACTCAGTCTATCTAACACTTATTGACTCTATGTACCAGTCTTCTAGGAAAGGGAGTGAATAAGGTAAATTTCCTGTCCTCATGAAGTTAATATTTTGCTTTTCTATGACCTCCTTCAAAATATTAATGAAACTGTTGGCAGCTCTGGAAGGATAACACCCCTGTAGGCAGACTGGAACCTTTGAAGATTTTAGGTATTTTTGTACAGGTCTTATGAATCTAGAACCTAAAACACTCTTGGGTCATTTTAAGGACTAGAATTCTGGAATGAGGATCTGTTCCTTTCTGAAACCACATCAGTATATTTTATCCAACTCCCTCAAAATGGGGATTCCTCTGCGGATTAGACACGTTAGACCCCATTAAATAGGGATTTAGACCCAATTAAGATAATTCTCTTTTTTTCTGGTTAAACCTTTCCTTATTTGAGTATAGTTGACAGCCAATGTTACATTTGTTTCAGGTGTACAACACAATGATTCAACACATACATTATGCTTTGCTCACAAGTGTATCTACCATCTGTCACCGTATGATGCTGTTACAATATCATTGATTATATTCCCTATGCTGTCCCTTTTATCCCCATGACCTATCATTCCATAACTAGAAGGCTGTATTTTACACTCCTTTTCTATTATTTATTTATTTATTTATTTATTTATTTATTTATTTATTTATATTCAATTAGCCAACATACATCATTAGTTTCATAGGTAGAGTTCAATAATTCATCAGTTGTGTATAACACCCAGTACTCATCACATCACGTGTCCTCCTGAATGCTCATCACCCAACTGGAGGAAAAATTCTCACTGTTTGCAACCTCCAGTGGAGCCCACAGTAGAGTTCTGAACTTGCAATTATGCCTGTGATATCCAGGCAGAAGCAAATACAAAAATCAGAAATTTAGAATATATAAAATAACAGATTGAGTATAACAAAGCATTGTACATAAAAAGAAAGAGGAACAATGCTTTCAATATATTTGACAAATAGTTTTCTTCCAGGTAAATATATTAAATAAAAGATTTATTATCTCATAGAAGTTATCTCATAGAAATATGGATAAAATTCCTGAAAAGGCAATTCACAAAACACAGAAAGAAAAAAAAACACATATGTTGAAGTGATCACTTCACTGTCAATCATATATCACAGCTGAGTTTTGAGAAAGGATTAAAAGGCAAAATAGAAAGAAGGAATTCTGCTTGCATCAATGTGGCCTACAGGTCTAATATGACTTTGCTTTCATTTCTTTCTTTCTTTTTTTTTTTTTTTGCTTTCATTTCTATAATAAACAGAATAGAGCAGTTAATAGAAAGCATTTTATTAATTTTAAAATGCCATTTTATTCTGATTTTTAAAAGCAACAAATCCTATTTTGGAAAAGTTGCAATATAAATATGTACAAAAAAAGAAAAGTCACTTTTAAGTCTAACACCTAGACATTTTTCTACCTAGTATTTTATGCAATTGCCACACTATTTTTAAGAGTATGCATTGATCAGTAATCATAACTTTTCTTTTGACAATATATCATGAGCTTTTCCCCATTTTTGAATAGCACCAAAAATTGACAGATGGCTACACAAATGTCCATGGTAAAGATGTATCATAACTTATTTAAGCATTGACCTAATATTACAAAATTACGTTATTTCAAATCTCCACCATCTTAAATAGTGCTGTGATGAGACTTTTGACATGAACTCTTTCTAAATTTTTTCCTAGAATAAATTCCTAAAAATGAAATTACTAGCCAAAGGGCATGAACACTTTTAAAATCTTTATTCATATTTCAAAGATATTATCAAAAATGTAAGATTTTATTAACACCCTTGCCTACAGTATATAAAAATGCTCATTTTTTCATACCCTTCACAACCATGGACATTATTTTAAGTAATTTATGTGTATTTAATTTTTAAAATATTGGAAGCTTTTGATTTTCAACTGTGCACATGATTGGCAGTGAAGTTGATCACTTCATATGTGGTTGTTTCCCTTTCTGTAAGTTTTGTGAATTGCTTTTTCAGGAATTTTACCCATATTTCTGTGAGATAATGCATCTTTTATTTGATATATTTACTTGGAAGAAAACTATTTGTCAAATACATTGAAAACATTGTTCCTCTTTCATTTTATTTACAATGCTCTTGATACATTAAAACTGTTATTTTATATATTCTAATTTTCTGATTTTTGTACTTTCTTCTTACATGTAATGCATAAAAAGGCCTTTCCTCATTCAAATATTTATTCCATACCAATTTCAACAAATATATTTTGAAGATTTATTACACCTCAAAGCAAAGAGAAACTTTTTCTGACTTTAAAACTTACTGTAAAGAATAATAAAGACTACGGTTTTATTTTCTATGTTTAACACGTTACCTTTTGGAAACTTTGATGTGTGGAATAAATAAGAAATTTGTTCCATAAAATTGCCTAATTTTCATTTGTAACAAATGAAAACATAGTCAGTGTTGTATGGTGGTTGGAATTAAGGATTCCAGGGGGGCGTCTGGGTGGCTCAGTTGGTAAGTGTCTGCCTTTGGCTCAGGTCATGATCTCAGTGTCCTGGGAAGGAGCGTCACCTTGGGCTCCCAGCTCGTGGGGAATCTGCTTCTCTGCACCCCGGTCACTTGTGCATTCTCCCTCTTTCTCTCTCTCTTTCTCTGTCCCTCTCAAATAAATAAATAAAATCTTAAAAAGATAATTAAGGGTTCCAGAATCAGACAAAACTGGTTGTGAATTCCAGTTTCTCCACTGAATAACTCTGTATCCCTTGGCATTTTAGTTTACTTAATCTGAGCTTCTTTTTTCCAAGCTGTAAATTGGGAACAATAATAGTTCTTACTATTTTGATGTTTGGTGAAGATTAAATGAGATACTCTATGGAAATTTCTTAGCAGTGCTCGGCTTATAGGGAGTGCTATAAACTGACTTGGAATGCCACTATTATTTTTTAATATATGATAGATATTATATTTCTTAATATTCCTTATATATAGAAATCTTAATATTTCTAGCAATCAGATTCTTTTCTTATTTTGAACTTTCACATGTTGGAATAGTTTACATGATACCTATTATAAACCTACTAATAAAAGTTATTCCCCATTATTAATCATTTGATTCTCCCTCTTTCTAGCTGTTCTCACTCATTTTTCTGGATAAACTTGTAAGTCACTTTAATCAGATTCCAAAATTTATCATGGTGATATCCTGTTTTAGAATTTAACTAGATTGATTTCATGACTGTGAAAATGTATATATTTACACTACTGAAACACTCTGTTAAGAAAATAGTCTTGTCATGAGTCTTTCTTCCATACATCAGTAATTTTGTATAATTTTCTTCAGCTAAGCTCTATACATTTATTATATTTCTTAGGTTTTATTGTGCTATGGACTGAATATCTGTATCCCTTCAAAATTCCTATGTTGAATCCTAATCCCCGGGTTAACGTATTTAGAGGTGGATAATGAAATTAATGCTTTTATAGAAGAGGAGGAGAAACCAAAGCTATCTCTCTCCCCACCATGTGAAGCCACAGTGAAAAAACAGCTATCTGCAGCAGCACCTGGGTTGTTGAGTGTCAGACTCTTGGATTCTGCTCAGGTCATGATCTCCAGGTCTTAATATTGAGCCCCATGTCCTGCTCCTTGCTTATTGTGGAGACTCTCTTTCCCTCTCCTTCTGTCCCTCCCCTACTCTGTACATGTGCACTCTCTCACTCAAATAAGTAAATAATTCTTTTAAAAACAAAAAGAAGAAACAGCTCTATGCAAACCAGAGGAGTCCTCATCAGACACCAAATCTTCCAGTACTTTGATCCTAGACTTCTCAGCCTCCAGAACCATGAGAATTAAGTGTTCTTTTTGCTTCGGCCACACAGTATATGGTATTTATTAGAGTAGCCCAAACTAAGACATTTTGCTTAGGATTTTTGGCTGTTTCATGAAAATATGCAACAAACATTTTGCATACATACAATATAGTAATAAGATAAGCATTGTGAATGAAATCTCACATTTTACTTTATTAATTCTTTACTTTCAAATAATTCAATGAACCAATTACTTTTTTAAAGTAGTTGACATGTCATCCTTTGAAGAAATAACATTTGTACTTAGCATCACCTAATTAAACACTATCACCTCTCAGATTTTGAGAATGCACCCCTAAGGTAATTTTTTTACATATTTCTCATATAAATTTAGATTTATATGAAGTAACTACCTTTTGAAAAAAATTATTGTCCCTAAATCCAAAAAGTTTGTAAAAGAAATAAGGTAAAATCTCAAAATCTTATGACATATTCCATCAAATCAAAGTACAAAAATAGATTCCTATCTCCTTATAAAAATACTAGACCAAATGGAAAGTTCCTAGTTGTGGCAAGTAGGTAGGAGAGAAAAATGTCAGATTAACTGAATACATTTTTTTTTCTTTTGAGTCATGAGTTAGCTCTAAAAGTGAATGTATGTAACAGTTAATTTGACTACTGACTTCAGGTATGCAAAAGCAATTATCTAAAAATATTTTCTGGCAGCATCTCAACAGGTGAGGATCCATTTCATGGGATATATCTCAACAGTAGTTTATACTCTTCTGGTTTACTTGGATCTGAATGGTAGCAATATAAGCAAGACTACTGTATTTATAAGCAAAAATGCAACAAGGTAAAGCCTTTGTATACCAAATAATTTTGAGAAATTGCTAGGAGAGAAGCTAGACTCTCTCTGTACTTGATATAATGGCTCAGATCTTTAAATAAACAAATATAAATCAAAGAGAATAAGGGAGACTAGGCAATAAGGGAGAATAGGCAATCAAAGATCAGCATGGAAGCAGACAATGCAATGTTTGGAACCATGATTTATTTCCCTGGCTCAGGACATCAATAAATTATAATGAAGAGGGATTCTTGTCAACACTGGAACCAAACAGTTGTTAGACCTGAAAATTATTTTTCTTAATCACTACATATTAAATATTCAATATCATGTATAAATAGAATTTACTTCACTGTAAAGATTCAGTCTTTCTAAGCCTCATATCTTTAAAATAAATTCCAATTTATTTTAAATTCCAATTTAAAACAAAGTTTCAAGTATTCTGAAAAAGAGGACCATCATGTAAAATAGGAAAACTCTCAAAAATCTATTAATAGAATCAGTAGCATCTGAAATTCAACTTCAATGAGGCCAATTTCATTACAAAAAGTCAACATAGTAATCTATTTCTTTAAAGGTCACACCATTTGAATGCTAAAAGGGGGCACTGGTTGATTTTTGTTTTCAAAAAGGCACTATTTTTTAACATCATTCCAAAGTTATCTTTTAAAAAAAAAAACTCATCCATAAGTTTTAACGTCACAAATTTTTATGAGAAAAACTGCTTGGCCATCATTATTCCTGCACAGTATTTTCCCCTCTTGTGGTATACGGAAAAAACCCACACTTCAAAGTGATTCTCAATTTTATCTACAGGTTATGGTCCACATTTTAAATAAAATACCAAAGCGGATAGTTCTCAGAAATGAAAATGAAAAGTGAAAAAGCCAAAAGGTGATCTCCTAATGTAACATTTAAAATGAAATCTGTTTATTCGACAGATCTGTTCCTTCGTTTCCCTCCACGGCCGCAAGTTATTAGAATTTGTCATGCAGCCGAGACCTTTTGCACTCAGCAACTTTCTCCTCTTCCACATTAACCTTTTCCCCAAGCAGGACCATGCATGTTATCACAGCAAGCATGCTAAAGGAAGCCTCACAGAGATTAGTAAAAGAAGGGACTTTGCACTTCTTGTCAAACCAGCCAAGTGGTTCCTCTTTGCTGCTCACCAAAAAATAGCAAGGGCTTTCCCAGACAGGTCAGAGAAAGGGCAGCACACCCACATTCAGCCTCTCTGGGCAAATTGGACAAATATAAATGAATCCCTGTCTTCGGTTGTATTCGGTATTTAGCAGTTACTAATAGAATGATCGCCATCCTAAACTATGGGAGACAAATCAATAGCTTGTTTTCTTCCACAGAGAAGAAATTTTTCAGGATTTAATCTTCTAGTTCTAATGTAATAACAACTGAATATGTAAGTAGAAGGCCAACAATAGCAAGACTGAATACATAGAAACTTATTTTAGCTGAAGAAAATAAAGAATTCTATCAACATGAATTAACATAGTATCTGAATATAAACTAGAAAATCTGTTTGACAAAGGTGCTTGAAAATACTAGAATTAGTCGATCCAAATAATTGAATCAGAGGTTATTATGAACCAACAATGAACCCATTTAATTTCATGAAAACATTGTCTATGAGCACTTGTTCCAATGGAGAAATGCAGTTTTCCTTCAGGATGTCAGATTGCAAGAGAAACTACAGAAACATACATGTCTTTACTCACATCTTGGGGTGGTGAACAGTTTCCTTTTTACATATGATACCAACAAGCAACGGAGCATTTTCCTGCCACTGAGAGTCAATTTATTTCACTTTACAACCTCTTGTGATGAGATGGAGGTTCAAGATCACACAATTAGTACATGGTTCATGCAGGATCTGAATCGAGGTCTTGCACTCTCTGAAGCTGGTACATGCAGTTTCCTGCACCCCAGAATCAAAGGAAACAAGCCAGTGTTGTACTCTGTGTGCAATTGGTAAAACTCACTTGGAGGTAATGTCATACAAGCAAAAATGAAATCTACTCCTGCAACTTAAAATTCATTTCAAACATCTCCATATTGAATCCAAATTTAAGCTCATCATTTCCATCAAAGTATTTTAAAGCTTTAGTAATGAGCTGCTTTTGAATTTTGCTTCCATATATTAAAAGCTACATTACTGCATATCATTTCCTTCTTTATAATCAGTAAAAACTGTTTAAAATACGTTCCCTCTACTTAGAATCTTAGCAGCTTGATATTGTTTAATTAGAGTAATTTTGGTATGGGAACACATCTCTTTATTGCAAAGTATATTTTAGTTTCTGATTTATGCTAAAGGCATATGAGTGAAATCCATGAGGGCCAGGTAGCTAGCCGAATCTCCCTGGGCTGCCCATCAGCCCCTGGTCTGAAGGTGTTCAGGGAACTGAAATTGGACAAAGGAAAAGAATCACACTTACATTGCTGTTCATCACTCTTGTCCTCACACTGATCTGTGAAATCACACACGTTGTCAGGAGGCAAGGACAACCCATTGCCAAACTGAAAGGCTTCAGTTCCTTGCTGAATCCATGTAGAGAAGAAAACACAAGAAATCCAAAGGAAACAAAAAGCTTCATTCCTTGGGAATGCTAACATTTTGGCCAAGCAGAAGAGCATCACTTGATATATCTCTGGGAAATCAGGCAATTATAATAGGTGAATCCATAATTAGAAACATTCTTTCTCTTTTCTCTACTCTTTATTTTCCAGATTTGCCTCTTACCACTAGACTCTTGGTAACTATCTGCAACCCTAACAAATGACTCCCAGAGCAGTTCATTCACTCTTTCAGAGGAGTGTCTTTAGAAAATATTTAGCTTGAGCAATTGCACCATTTCTGTATCTAGCAAAACATGGATTATTTATTGCCCCGTGTATACCATATTTAAACAAATTAAGCCTTTATGATCATGTTATCTCCTGAAAGAAAATTTTAAGAAACAAAGGGCAGGCACATAAATGGAGCAGGGAGCCAGGAAAGGACCACAATAAAGTTATAAGGAACACAGCAACATTCTGTACTACTTTCCATACTAACTTAATCACATTCATGTAATTTAGAACATTATTGAGGTCACTAAAATTCATTCAAATATCTCAGGCCCGATTATTAGAATTTCTCTATGAGCACGAAATGTGTACCATAGTTATTGAAGGGAAACTTCACATTGCTTGCTTAGATTGCACCACAGGACTTTTTCAAAGAATTTATTTATTTGAGAGAGAGAGCAAGAGAGCGAGAGCACAAATGGGGTGAGAGGGGGAGGGACAGAGGTAGAGGGGGAAGCAGACTCCTTGCTGGGCAGGAAGCCCTACTTGGGGCTTGATCCCAGGACTCTGGAATCATGACCTGAACTGAAAGCAGATGTTTAACTGACTGAGCCTCCCAGGTGCCCAGAGAACCACAGGATTTTAAAAGTGGAAGGGACATTAGAGGCCACTGTTTTACAAATCACATAACTTAGGCCCAAAGAAGTTAAGAGTATTTATGAGAAAATACACTAATTTGGTGTTAGAAACTAGAATTCAAATTTCCTACTGCAGAGAGCAGTGTTCTTTCTTCTGTAGCACACTGATCCTCTTGTCAATTCATCTTAATCTACTTCTACAACTGAAACATGATTTCAGAATGCATATTCAGAATGAACAGTATACTGAAGCTCAGGACACGCTGATGTATTCATAATAAAATTCTATGAAGCTGCATAACCATAGAAATTATACGAAGTTGAATATTGAAGATATTCTTTTATATTTGATTTCTTAAAGGCACATCGAAGTTCTTTTTCAACTACTCTCTTTTATTTCTGCAATATAATGGCAAGGAACAAGACACCCGATGAGACTATAGGAAGTAATTAGGGAAGGTAGAGACATCCAGGACCATAGATCAGGGACAAGCATGCATCTGCACATTTAAGAAAAATATTGGGAAAGTAAGATCTTCCCCATATTCTAGAAAAAAAGACCCACAATATATATACATTAAAGTCTAAAGTATAGACATTCAGGATTCTGGGAGGAAAATCCACCATGTTGCCCTATTGTTGAGCCCTCCATGTAATCTGGCATTTCATTGCTCTGTGTTTTACTCCAATTTCAAAAATATTTCTTCTCCTTACCTTTGTTTTATAAATAAATATTAATACCTAATCTACTTTCTCCTTTATGTGTCTCTTAAATGTTGATTATCCTTATAGCTCCATGTTAATCTTTCTGCTCAGATGATACATTTTTTTTCTAGGCTTTTTCTTCACTATTGTGATTCTAAGCATAATCTATACATTGTCCTAAATCCGTATCTGAAGTCCTGATATGATATTTTCCTCAAATCTTTATTACAAGCCTTTTCTATGAGCACACACACATGTACACACACCACACAGACAGGCAGCTTAAATCTCCAAAACTAAACTCTCCTTCCCTTCTCCTACCCACCCAACCAGCTATTACCCATGTTCTATATTTCAATGAACTGTACCTTCTCCCATTCGATGCCAAGAGAGTATACAATATTCGTGGGCTAGTCTCACCCACTCTACCTATCAACCATCTAGTCTGCATTCTGTATTTCAGGTAAAGACTCTATCGATTCTCATCTCAGCCACACCCCAAACCAGATGTTGCTGCCACCCACACTCATTTCCCATCCTGCAGTCATAATTTTAAAGCACAAATGTCTTCCTACGTATTTTCGTCTGAAATCAGTATAGATGTCATATTCCTTGGCAGGACTTACAAACACAGCTTGCCTTTCCAGATTCATTGCTATGCCTTCCCTCATGTTCTCCCCCATAATATTCCCAAAATTACTGTGCTGGCAGTTTTCTGACCATACCATCTCTTAACTCCAGATCTGAGATCTCTTCCCCACTCCAATCACCAGAGAGAAAATTAACACTATTTTGTCTTTATTTTTCAGCTTAAGGGACTTTCTCTAAATCTTGGCTGTTTCTCCAAGGCTGAGCTAAGTTTCACTCCTGGATGCTCTCACAGACTGCTGTCCCCAGCCATCTCAGCACCTGTAGCTCTGGGATGGTCATTGTCTGTTTGCTTCAGTGATGACTCCACTAGTCTGTGAGAATAAAGCAGGACAGTATCTTTTCCACTATTGTATCCCCAGCTACTAGCACAGTTCCTGGCAGATAGTAGTTGCTCAAGAATTAATTGCTAGTTGAATGGAATTAATGAGAGATTTGCAATCATGTTGAGTTTGACTAGGCACATATAAATAAAGACGTGAAAATTTAAAACACCAGTATATAAAAAATAAACAACTCTTGTGTTTAATGTTGTTTTTCCATTTCCCAAGGGGAGAGAGAGGTACATGGCCTCCAGTTATGGAAGGGGGAAGGAAAGAAGGAAGGAAGGAAGGAAGGAAGGAAGGAAGGAAGGAAGGAAGGAAGGAAGGAAGAGGAAGAAGAGAGTGAAAAATGAGAGAGGAATAAAGAACGAGGAAAAGAAAGAAGACTAGAGGGGAAGAGGGGGAAAAAAGCAACAGCATAAAGAGACATGCAAAAACCCCAAAACATTCCAGTTTTATATCCTGATTCTGAATTCAGGTGCCATAACATTGTATATGTTCACTGTTTTCCATTTAGAAAAAAAAACACATATTTTGTTGCCATCACTGCTGTTTATTGCCTCGTTTCAGCTGGGAAACTCCTTTATTAATGGTTCTGCCTACTAAAAATAACATTAACATATACTGTTTCAAGTGGAATTCATCATTTAGACAAGAAATGAACTGGAATCACCCAAAGTAAATCAGCATAATCCAGTGGCATAATATTTTATAAGACAAATTTATATTTTGTTACCAAAAAATAAAATTATTTTCAATTGATAATTTCTGAATCACTTTTTCTCTACATGTACCAAAAAGGACAGGAATAAATAGATACTGATAGCAACGAGGGTTTTCTTTGCCCAGTTTTTTGAGGACAGGAAAAACACCTTATAGATGCCAATGTTCTAACACTGTGCTAGGTACTACATACACATTTTCTCATTATGTCCAAAACATTATGTGCTGTTGTTTCTGTCTTAAAAATCATTAGTCAATTGCCCAAGATCCCATAAGTATTAAATGATGGAACTCGGATATGACCCAAGACAGGGGAAAAAATGATCATATCATTTTAATTGAGGTATATAGCCAAAAATTTTCATGAGGCATTAAAAAATCTCTGAGAATTCCAAACAGCAAGATATTCAAAAGTGACAGAGCAAATTCATTTTCAAGTAGACACACTGTTTCTCTCTCTCTCTCTCTCTTTTAAAGACTGAACACCTGTTTATGCTAGACACTGGAAAAGGGGTCAGGAAGATAGGAGGGATACAATGAAGAATAAGATAGTGTCCAGATTTTAAAAACATACAGCCTCAGAAAGGAGATATAAGATATTTATGAAAATGTACACATGCTGCATTTAGTTTGGAAAAAACAGTGAGTTGTATTTTTTATAAAAATATATGAGACAACTTTCAACTATAAAAATATTAGATGTGGAAGGAAGTGGAATATAAAATGCTTTTAAATATATAATATATAACTGCATCCTGAGGCTGCAAAATGTAAACAAATCCCAAGAATTGAAAGGGAGATGGGAGGAGGTAAAGCCAATATAACAGAGTTTATTACTAAATGACCATCCTGAATAATATTTTCAGAACAATTCTAGGGGCACCTGGGTGACTCACTTAAGTGTCCAAATCCTGATATCGGTTCGGGTCTTGATCTCATGGTGGTGAGATCACAACAAACAAACAAAGGTGCAAAAACAAAAAAACTAAACTAAAAAAAAAAAAAAAAAAAAAAAAGAACAATTCCAGAATTAATGCTAAAGAAGAAGATTCAAGAATGTGAGGAAAGACTGAAGCTGTACTACAGATAAAAGCAACCCAGAACCCCAGTCTTGAAAGTGGAACTGAGACAGGTAACAAAAGAATTTAGGTCTGCATAAGATAAGGAATTAGAACTGATACCTTTGCATAAACCCAGAGGAAGAATTTGCTAGGGAAAAAAATTCCTGGAACCTTTGTAAGGCCCTGTCAGGATTCCCAAAGATTAAGGTCATCCAAATAAGGGCTCACATGAAGGGCAGCCCGGGTGGCTCAGCAGTTTAGTGCCTGCCTTCAGCCCAGGGTGTGATCCTGGAGACCTGGGATCGAGTCCCACATCAGGCTTAAATAAAATCTTTAAAAAAAAAAAAAGGTTCACAGTGAAAAATTAACTGGCAAATGACAAACATATCTCTATGATTCAGAGCTATCATAAATAATCAAATGAACAAGGGCTCAATTAAATACCCAAAGATTTCATACATTGGTATCATGTGATAACTAGTATTAAAAAATGTATGTATCAAATATAAAAATAAGCACAAGGAAGAAAAGACCAGGCATGATTTTGTAAAAGTTACCAGGGAAAACATAACCATTTCAAATGAAAACAATGTAGATGGTATAAACAGGGAAACAACACAACAACAACCCAGAAGTGCATACCAAATTCAATGAATTGGAAGATATTTGTGAGAAAATATACAAATGCAACAAAGAGATGTATACAAATATGAGGAGAGAAATATAGTTTAAGAAGCTGCAAGATAAATGATAGAGTCTGACCCATGACTAGGTAACCATATAGGGAAGATAAAAGAAAATAGGGAGAGGCAGTATTTGAAATGAAAAATTTTCAGAAATGAAAAAAGTCATGAATTCTATGAATCAGGGTGCAGGATAAATTAAAAATATATTAATAAATACTTTGTAATTAAATTGAAGAATTCCAAAGAGAAATGAAGTTCTTAAAATCAATTAGAGAGACAAAACATAACTACAAAGGAATATTATTCAGACTGGTTGATAGCTTTTCAACAGCAACAGTAGAACTAAGATAATGGTATAGGTAGCAAATGTAAGATAATGGAATAATGTTTTCATAGTGATAAGAAAAAAACCACAATGAACTTAGACTTACAGGTGACTTGAATGTTTATTCAGGATAGGGGATAAAGTAATTTTGAAATGATTAAAAACTGAGGGAGTCTGTTTTTGACAGACCCTAAATAAAGGATATATTGTAAATTCTGCACCCAACAGGAATACATGGAAATAAAATACTAGTTCATAAAACTAATTTCAATGTATTTCATAGACCCTGTGTTACCCAGATGACTTTCTCTGCTGACAATTACATTCAATGAAAAATCAGAAAATAAAAATTAATTTTTTGAAAGGTGAAAATTAAAAAAAAAAACACATATATCTAAATGATACAGCATTGTGAACAGACACCCTGAGAGCGTGAGCCATCCGCTTTTGGCACTTATCTGAGATTTCAGGCCCTACTCAGTTCTGGTATTGTTTATACTGCTTCTCCGGATGATGAATTGTTGCTGGGCACACTCAAATTGCATCACATTCAACTTGGGACACCTGGGTGGCTCAGCAGTTGAGCGTCTACCTTCTGCTCAGAGCATGATCCCGCGGTCCTGGGATCGAGTCCCACGTCGGGCTCCCTGCGAGGAGCCTGCTTCTTCCTCTGCCTCTGTCTCTGCCTCTCTCATGAATAAATAAATAAAATCATTTTTTAAAAATCACATTCAACTTTTTTCAGGTGGCTTAAGTTGCAGGGTCATTGTTAGTCTAGGGTCAGGAATTCAATCTTAAACTGTCCCCAATAGCTATTTCTCAAGGGAAGAATACCTATTTGCTGGATTTACTCCAAAATGATCAGGACAGATAATGTGATTCTCTGACAAAGTCAGACATACTCTTGTCAAGCAGACAAAATGTCCACATCACTCTCAAGTTTTAACAAACTCAAGAACACTGCCTCATATTGGGCACCACACAGCTTCATGTTTTGGTTTACATAGCTTGCATCTGAAACTCAAATAACCCAACCAAGTTTTCTAGACCTTTCTTAGAGGTATAATATGGAAAACAACACAAAATTTTTCTCATTCTGAGAGTCCTTTCTTTACTACAAGTAACTTCATCAATGTTTTTGAACTCTGTATGCCTATGGGGTTTATTACCTAATCTCTGACATATATGAACCTTTCCAAAGTATTTTAAAAATCTGCTAACCTGTGCTTACCAAATTCTGTCAGATTGTTTTAAGATTTTATTTATTCATGAGAGACACAGAAAGAGACAGAGACATAGGCAGAGGGAGAAGCAGGCTCCCTGCAGGGAGTCTGATGTGGGACTCGATCCCAGGACCCCAGATCATGCCCTGAGCTGAAGGCAGATGCTCAAGCCCTGAGCCACCCAGGCATCCCCAAATCCTGTTAGATTATTGCCATGTCTGTAGTAGATGAGTATGATGAGTATGCTGTCCTGTACAATGATGAGACAATCCTGGCATCTACAGACCATACATGACAGGGAGCAAGTGACTTGATCGTGCTCTGAAGTATAGCAGTGAAGGCATATTTTTGTCACTCATAATTGAAAACAAAATATTTCTAGAGTTCTCTGCTTATTGGAATAGAGAAAATAAATGCATTTTCCACAGACAGAACTTTGCTGACTTGCTCAGTAAAGAAACTGCATGTGGAAGAGCATTGTTATCAGATACCTGAGCTAGTTATACTTTCAATAATCATCCATTATTTTCCACTCTTGCAAAAGACAAAAAGGCAGGTCAAACTTATTGACAGGAATTTGTGCCCATGGTGGCACCAATCTCCACAATTTCCCTGGGGGAGGGGGGTTTCCTTTTGTTTATTCCTACCTATGAAGAAAGAGGTAGCAGGACTGGGTGATAGCCTTCAAAAGACGGACTTTGAATGTTGGCCCTTGGCCAGCATCTGGGACTACCAGTTCCCACCATTCTGATTGAGTCGCTCACTATACCTAAGTTGTGCAAACAAAAATATAGTTTATGCTGAACACCTGCTTTCCTTCTTGGAGTCTAGAATTTTAATATGTGCCAGGCAGAAACTATGTACATGACCAACCACCAATAAAAATATCCAAGGCATTGGGATGCCTGGGTGGCTCAGTGGTTGAGCATCTGCCTTTGGCTCAGAGTGTGATCCCAGGATCAAGTCCCACATCCGGCTTCCTGCATGGAGTCTGCTTCTCCCTCTGCCTATGTCTCTGTATCTCTTTCTATGTGTCTCTCATGAATTAATAAATAAAATCTTTAAAAAAAAATCCAAGGCGCTGAATATCTTAGGATCTCCCCTGATTGTCACAACTCATTGCTGTAGTTAAGTGTGTCCTGTGTGACTCCACTGGGAGAAGACTCTGGTAGTATGCCCCTGGTTTCCTCTAGACATTGCTACATGCATCCTTTTCCTTTGTTGATCTTGCTCTGTATCCTTTTACTGTAATAAACCATTACCATGGGTACAACTATATGCTGAGTCCTGTGAGTCCCCTAGCAAATAATTGAGCCTAGGGATGGTTTTGAGGACCCCCTGACACACTCCCATATAGAACTCATTTAATGTATTGGGAATCAGTGTGAAGATACTACCAATTAGTGGGTACATCTATTGCAACTACCCATTCATCAGTAGAAAACCACAAAATGGTCTTGTAGAATCTATGAGCCACTGGGAAGTGGACTTGGATCTAAGTTCCATGTATCACTTAACCTTCATATGCCCCATGTCTGACTGATAGAACCATGGTGATTTTCTGGATACCCAGGAATTAATATCAGATTAGAACCAGCATCTGGGTATTTCCCATTTTCTAGTAAACCATTATCATCAAACAGCATAGGCACCCAACCCAGAAGAGTTTTTGTTGTTGTTGTTTTTATATCAAGCCATGTAGGATTTTCCTAAGTGGCCTACCTCTATTACTGGTATGGATCTCAAGTTTCATTAGCCCACCAAAGGACTTTAAAGTACCTGGCTTTGCTGACTATTATGACAACATTATAGTAATCATGCTATCCTTGCCTCTAACAATTACGTTTGGTTACTGGCCGGGATCACTTTGAAATACCATCATCTTCACTTCATGTGAGGTCTGAATAGTTCAACCATTTAGCATTTCATATGAATGCTGGGGATCCCTGGGTGGCGCAGCGGTTTAGCGCCTGCCTTTGGCCCAGGGCGTGATCCTGGAGACCCGGGATCGAATCCCATGTCGGGCTCCCGGTGCATGGAGCCTGCTTCTCCCTCTGCCTGTGTCTCTGCCTCTCTCTCTCTCTCTGTGTGACTATCATAAATAAATAAAAATTTAAAAAAAAATTTTCATATGAATGCTGACGTTCTCCTCAACAAAAGACTTCTAAATGTTTTATTATAAATGGTTGTATAAGCTATCTCATTTCATATAGAATAGGAGAAGAATAAACAAATCACACCAAAAATTATACTGGTTACCATTTGGTCTTGGTTACCAAACAATCCACTCCAACATTCCTAAGTCTTTTTTTTTTTTAAACATTCCTAAGTCTTAAACTTCTGCCTCTTCATTATTAGTATCACCAATTAATTTAATGTAAGCCTCCATAAAGTCTAGGTGTCAGTGAGTCAAACTGAGCAACTAGTTAGAACCTCTCTCAATGATCAAAAATAAAGAGATCTTAAACTGAATTCAAAATTATATTTCTTCTTACCTGAACTAGGCTCTTTATTTCCACACATATTTCCCATTTTCTATTGGTATGATTTAGCAAATAGTTGCAAATCCTGTTTGCATATCCATTTGCTTTTCACAGATCTGTTTATAGTTCAGAATGCAATGAGGATGGTCAGAATGAGGCATGAGGAAAACTTGCACACACAAGTGAGATGACTGCATATCTGCAGACAAGGTGGAATCAGGCTTATCAGAGGAGGAAGGGATACTTCTTTTATCCAGGGAAGCTGGGAGCAGGGATTAGAGGCATTTGCAGTCATCCAAATGCTCCCCAATTCCCCATTCCAATTCTTAGGATCTCACACTCTCATAAGCAATGTCCTAGCTTTTCTACAAGAGGCTTAAGGAGTCTTTGAATTCAAACTACATTGTAAATCAACAAATTGCACAAACAAACTTAGTCTATAACAATAACAACGATATCAACAAAGGTTATTTTAGGGAACCATAAAGTTTCCTGGTCCTTTGACCATGCCCTCCCCCAAGATTAATAGTCTGAATCTGTCATTTATTTCAAGAATTGTACCCAGCCAATGCTACAATTCTTGAATTCCTCATTCTCAACCACAATGGTTTTCACAGCAGCAAAAGCTGATTCGCCAAACTTCACCTTCAATATATCCTTCAATCCGTATTGACACAGGTGAAATTTTACCACCCTTTGCCACAAAATACTGTGGTAAATGCTAATAGGATTTTTACTGCTTTGAACTCCAGTCAGGTCAGATACTACATCCTAGACATAGTTTCCTTTAGAAACTGCAGTTGGCAACCATCCTTGTGAACAAGTATATTATCAATTAAGAGTCAGTAGCAAACAAGACAGTATTTCAATGGATTAAGCAGAAAGTAATTTATTGTAAACTTTTCAAAAGTTTCAAAATAATGTGCAAGGGCTGAAGGAGTAAACTTTAGAAGAAAAATAAAAATAAAAACAAATACCGTAACATCCAGTAGTCCTACTTCTGGGAATGTATCCAGAGGAAATGAAAATAAGATATTGAAGATATTTGCTCTCCCATGTTCATTTAAGCATTATCCCAAAATCCAAGATATGGAAATAACCTCAGCGTCTGTCAACAGATGAATGGATAAAGAAGATATAGTATGTATAGTAGTAAGATATTATTATAGCCATGGAAAGGGAAGGAAATCCTGTAGTTTGCAACAACATGGACCTTGAAGGCATTATGCCAAGTGAAATAAGTTAGACAAAGAAAGATAAATAGTGTATATCATTTATATGTGGAATCTAAAAAAGCCAAACAGAAAAATAAAGCAGAATGGTGGTTACTGGGGGCTGCAGGGTAAGAAAAAATGGAGAGATGTTGGTCAGACAGTACAAATATCCAGTTATAAGAAAAATAAGTTCTGGCCATCTGATATATAGTTTGGTGGTTACAGTTAATAATATATACTTTAACGTTGCTAAGAAAGTAGAGTTTAAATCTTACCCCCAAAAAGACAATGGTAATTATGTGACATGATGGAGGTGTTAACTAATTGCTATAGTGGTAATCACTTTGCAGTTTATAAATAGATCAACACATTCTGTACCTCAAACTTACTTGATGGCATGTAAATTTTATTTTCACAAAGCTAGAAAAAAATAGTTTAAGGGCAAAAGACATGAACAGACACCTCACCTAAGAAGATAGACAGGTGGCAAATAAGCATATGAAAAGATGATCAACATAATATGTGTTCAGAGAAATGCGAATTAAAATAATATAATACTACACATCTATTAAAATGGCTAAAATCCAAAGCAGCAGGAAATCTCATTCCCTGCTGGTGAGAATGCAAAATGAGTCACTTTGAAAGACAGTTTGGCAATTTCTTACAAAACTAAACATACTCTTTCCATAAGATGCAATAATCTCACTCCCTGGTATTTAGCCAAATTAGTTGAAAACTGTCCACACAACTCTTTCACATAAATATTTAGAGCACTTTATAATCACTGAAAACTGGAAATAATCAAGATGTCCTTCAAAAGCTGAATAAATAAATTGTAGTACATCCATACAATGGAATATTATCAAGCAATAAGAAGAAATAAACTATTAAGCCCTGTAAAGACACAGAGGAGATTAAATGCTTATTCTAAGTAAAGGAAGTAAGTCTAAAGCTATACACTCTTTGATTCTGACTATGTGACATCTTGGAAAAGGCAACATTGCAGAGATAATAAAAGATCAGTGGTTGCTCTGGCTTCCAGGGAAGGAAGGAAGGCAAGAATGAATTGATGGAGTAGAGAATTTATTTACAGGGCACTGAAACTATTCTGTACAATACTGTAACAGTGGAGATGTGACATTATGGGGTAGGGGAGAGAGGGGATCTCAGAACTCTCTGTAAACCCGAAACTTCTCTAAAAAATAAAGTCTATGAAGACAAAAACAATTGGCATGAGTTCAGTAACTGAACAAGTGACCCTGATTTTTATTGTGTCAGCTACTGTCAACCTTCTGCATTTCATATTTGCCTTTTCTGTTGGTAGATATTAAGCAGCACTCTCACTGGCTGCCCATCTGTGCTCCCCTTAGGATGCCAAGTTCTACTGACCATATCCCTGTGGGTCAAGGCCCCTTGGCTGTCCCTCTAACCTTGAGAGTCATTATGGATGCTCAATTGCAGCTTCAGGCTTCTGGCACTTAGAACCTGTCACCTGGTCTCTATCACTCTAGGGCCTCATCATTCCCTTGGATAAGAATGAGCCCAGTTCTGTGACCACTGCTCCTATCAAAAGCTCCAGTCTGCTGAGAGCTGCCCCTGAACGTACTAATATCCCTTTCAGCAGCACGGTCCGTGACATATCCTTTGGACCTTTCCTTAACTCTTTAATGTATCTCTCTCTCTGCTTCTCTCCTCTACCAGGGAGACTCAGGCACTTCCACTTCACTTGCCTTTGGCCATCACTTTCTCCAGGCTTGTTAAGAGCCACGCTTGGTATGAGTTTACCCCATCCCCCTGGGCTACTGGCTAGAGTTTTAAATCCTGTGTTCTGAAAAAGTTCCCCCAAATCAATGAATTATTGTTTACTCAGCCTTATATTGTGGCACCTTCAAAATCTACTTCTGAAGGGTACAGTGGAGGACAGCAAGGAGGTATGTGGGGAAAGGGGTACCAATGACAAGAGAGAGTACCAAGCCCTGAAGGGAGCCCATCAGAGCCACCCTGGTAAGTGACTGAGTGAATGAGTAGATGGAGGCCAGACCACAGAGGACACCATCATTTCTGCAGCAACCAGCCCAGGAAGCCAAACCACAATCATTGTAGCAACTAACACAGAGTGGTTAGGACTTGCTCTGTGACCACCAGCTTCGATCCTTTCTTGCTTCTGCTTCCAACTCAGGATCGACCAGAGAAGGTCAAGTATGCTTTCCCAACCAATCACATAACAGGCCTCACTTTCAATTTGCTAGTCTGCCTCCAGCTTCCTCATGCCAACTTTGTCCAAGCAGGGGAGACCTGCAGCCCACCCCTCCTTTTTTCGTTATACAGCTTCTCTACTTTTCTTTCTGCCTTGGAGTCTCTTTGCAAATGATGGCAGCTGACTCTCTTGCTACATCAAGTTTTGAATAAATAGACTCTATTTGTTCTCATCTGAGTGGTCTTTGTTTATTTCCACACAGATAAGAAGGTGAATACCCCCACGCCCCCACTCCACTTCCTGCCCACTCTGCAAGAGAGTGGATCAGCTCAGGAACTTGGGGATGAAAATGCATTAGATGTGTTTAAAACCTCATCTGACCACTTAGACCTTAGACCACTCACAGTACCATGTGAGTGGTACTTCAGGTCCCCTGAGAGTAGATGCTAAAATGGAGCATCTTATTTTTTATTAGTCTCTTTTATAAGAGACTGATTGGGGGACCAATGACAAAGGGCTGGGAGCTGGAGAAGGAGGAAGTGTTTTCTAACACCTTGCAGAAAAGATGGAAGGGACTGTATAGCAAGAAAACTGAGACTATTGCACAGAGAATTTTCCAGAAATAACCAAGCTAATGAAACCCAACTTAGAGAAATAGTTTTGTGTTAGAATAGCCATTTTCCCCTAAACTAAACATATAATTTTTGCCGTTAAGACTCGAAAATGTTTTGTTGAAGATTTTGTTCCCACTGGACTTGGGCATATAGTGGGATGATCACATTCCTAGTTGAAGAAGAGCCATCCAGAGGACTCTGGAGTAATCAAAATTGTATGATCTCTCCAACTGTGGAGTTCTATTGCTTTCCTCCACAGTGGGGTGAGTGTCTGTTATTATTGGTTTCTACCATAAGATAAATATGACTCTATAGAGAGCTAACTGTGCAGAAGTGAAGGGAGTGTAACACAGGTCAGATTTCCAACAAGTATTAGAGTTCCTCTTTTCAAAATGTCTATTAGCACACAGTTAAACTTTTGCAGCCACTTCTCACTGGGGGTATTTCACATTTGACTTTTTTCTCTCTTTGGTAGAAGAGACAATCTGCACAACACACTTCTTCTGACCTGAGTTTGTCCACAGAAAAAAACAGAAGCTGATCCGGGCAGTACTAACCCTGTCACCACATCTCTGGATGGGAGGCATGTGCTCCACAAGGCCAAAGCTCAAGAAAAAAATGATTCCATAGGTCATGTAACCTGTGAATAAGCTGGGAAGAAGGAAGAGACATTGAGTTGCTTTGAAAGTGAATTCAGTCTCATAATTTCTGTGATTTCTCACTGCCCTCTCCTGAAACCTCTTCCACACCTCCCATTTCTATCACTACCCAGGGACAGAATAAGTGCAAGCATCAGGTTAACAAGGTGATTCTGTTCAGAGTTTAGAAGCTGGCCTCTTCTCCTTTTGCCACCTCCATTCTGTCCCCAAATACATGGCCTTGTGTCACTGCAACACCTCACCTGGCCTTCCACTTTCACAACACCCAGTGACCTAAATCTCCTCCTTCACCCTCAGAATATCTTTCTGATACCTCCTAAGCATTCTGACTTAGATTGTTTAACCTTGAGAAACAATGGACTTCCTAGAGAATTTGTACTATTTAATAGAGCTTAATAATAAAATAGTGTATTTAAGTGTATTAAGTGTGTTGAATTTCAAACAATATTAAAAATGGTTAGTGTTATTTTAGTCTTGGTTCTTTTGGTTGCCAGTAATAGCATTATTCAAGATACCTCTAAAGATAGGTAAAGAAGGAAAATTCATTGGAAACCTGCATTAGGACTGGAGTTATTTGATCAATCCATTTCTAACTGATAGCCAAGTACTTTTCTAAGTTTTAAGGACATCATGATAAATAAGTCAAACAAATTTCATATTTTTGTGTGCTCATATTTTTTTTTTAAGATTTTATTTATTTATTTGAGAGAGTAAGAGAGCAAGCAAGAAGGGAGGGGAAGGGCAGAGGGAGAAGGAAAAGCAGATTCCCTGCTGAACAGGGACCCCTGCATGGGGCTTGTTCCTAGGGATCCTGGGATCATGATCTGAGCCAAAGACAGATGCTTAACTGACTGAGCCACCCTGATGTCCCAACTGTGTGCTCCTATTTTAATAGAGGAATCATCTAAAGAAAAATTAAATAGTTAATATAGAAAGAGAACAGGGCTGGAGATTTACCCCAAAGATGGATGCAGTGAAACACTGGGACACCTGCACCCCAAAGTTTATAGCAGCAATGTCCACAACAGCCAAACTGTGGAAGGAGCCTTGGTGTCCATCAAAAGATGAATGGATAAAAAAGATGTGGTCTCTGTATACAATGGAATATTACTCAGCTATTAGAAAAGACAAATACCCACCACTTGCTTCAATGTGGATGGAACTGGAGGGTATTATACTGAGTGAAGTAAGTCAATCAGAGAAGGACAAACATTATATGGTCTCATTCATTTGGGGAATATAAAAAATAGTGAAAGGGAATAAAAAGGAAAGGAGAAAAAAATGAGTGGGAAATATCAGAGAGGGAGACAGAACATGAGAGACTCCTAACTCTGGGAAACGAACTAGGGGTGGTAGAAAGGGAGGTGGGTGGGGGCTGGGGGTGACTGGGTGACGGGCACTGAGTGGGGCACTTAATGGTATGAGCACTGGGTGTTATTCTATATGTTGGCAAATTGAGCACCATTAAAAAATAAATTTATATAAATAAATAAATAAATAAATAAATAAATAAATAAATAAATCCTTACAAAATTAATTAAATAAATAAAAAATTTAACTGTCAAAAAAAAAGAATGAGAACAGGTAGGAGAAGAGAGAAGAGAAGGGACAAAAGAAGGGAGGGGGAGGAAAGAAGAAGGAAAAAGAAGGAAGGAGGAAAAGAAGGAAATTTCAAATATTACTAAGTTTATGAAAAAAACAAACAACTAGATACAGTGATAGAAAACAGATGGCAAGGTGATTTTTGAACAGGTACCATTTAATCTGAGGCTTAAAGAGTCACCATGGAAAGATCTGGATGAAGAGTATTCCAAGCAAACAGAACAGCTAGGGCAAAGGCCTTGAGGTAGGAACAGATATGAGTTCCCTAGGACAAAAGGAAGACGGAACAATGTGGTGTGTTTGGGGTACAGGCAGCCTGTCGGTGCAGCTGAGCCCATGGATGGAGGAAAAGAAGGGCCAGCAATAAGGCCAGAGAAATGGAAAGGAGCCAAATCATGTAAGGAGTTTTGCCTTTAGTGTATAAGCAAAGGAAAGCCATAGGAAGATTATTTTTAGAAGCTGTCCATCATCTGATCTATATTCTAAAAGGTCATGTTGGCTCCAGTTTGGAGAATGGGTAGGAGAGGAAAAGGAGTGGAAGCAGAGTAATCACATAGGATGTTGTCTTAGGACAGAGAGATGACAGAGGGCAGTCTGCATTGGTGATGGAAGAAGCAGATGAGAAATCCAGGAACTGAGATTTCCCTAGAAATGAACATCTCCCACTCTCTTTCTCTTTTTCTCTGGATCTCACCCTAGTGTTCTGCACAGGTGGATTTTCTCAGGCCAAAGAGTTACCTCTTTTCCCTTTCTAGTGAGAGCTTCAGCTGCTTATACACAGATTTTGCTTCCTCAACTGTTCAATTGTGGCTTGAAGATAAACCTTCTCTGGGCCACTTGACCCCTGAGATGCCAGGAGCTTTCAGAGAATTTCATCCCTTCTAGCATTTTGTCTTTATATTGATTAATCCACATTTCTGATTCTCCACATTTATGCGAGCCCAGTCAGTCATATCAGTAGCCTTCCTAGTGATAAGTTGGTCTGGTCTGAGGATGCCTCACGGTTCCTGATACTAGAGCCAGAAACATGGTCCCCTGGGGAGCACAGGCTGGGTCAAGGCAGAGGAGGTCAGAGCACCCTTTTATACTCCCCTCCAAGTTTACCTACAACATATTTCTTCTGTATCCACTTACTTATTTACAATTTTAGAGAGAATTTGGGGGGGCTTATGAAGCTAAGTACTTTATTTAAAAATCTAGGGCAAATACCTAAAAAAATAGTGATAACAAACTTGAATATTTTTTTAAAGATTTATTTATTCATGAGAGGCAAGAGAGAGAGAGAGAGGCAGAGACACAGGCAGAGCCCGATGTGGGACTTGATGCCAGGACTCTAGGATCATGACATGAGCCAAAGGCTCAATCACTGAGCCATCCAGGTGTCCCACAAATTTGAATATTGAATTAGTTACTAAGACCATGAAACAAAAGTAAGTTATATTGGGCCAATATCTAATAATTACTGTGACACTGCTCGGAAGTCTCTAATGGGGAAAGTCCAAGTGTTTTAACATTGCAGATGCTTTTGCTTTGTGTACTATGTCCTTCTAAGTCATCTGCCTGAATAACTCCTGCCCATCCCTCAAGACTCAACTTAATCTTAACATCCTCTGAAAACCATTCCTGACTTCTGCTATTTCCTAGATCATTTGTTTGTTCATTTCTATGACAACCAGTTCACATTTCTGTGATAGACTCTATCTTGATGATAAGCTTTAGTGTCTGACCCTCTCTTCTAAATTGTGACCTCTTAGGGCTTTGAATTCATTCACTGTTTATCCTCACTTCTAAGTATAGCATTCACCACATATTAGTGCCCAATAAATATTCATTGAATGTATACATGAGTGAATAATGACTATATTATAAAAATAACTGCCTTGAATTCTTCCTGGGTTTTTAAAGTTTAGTTTACCTGATGGTCAACTAATCTTTGACAAAGCAGGAAAGAATATTTAATGGAAAAGAGACAATCTCTTCAACAAATGGTTTTGGGAAAAACTGGACAGCACCATTCAGAATGGCACTGGACCACTCTCTTATACCATACACAAAAATAAATTCAAAATGGATGAAGGAACTCAAGGTGAGACAGGAAACCATAAAAATCCTAGAGAACACAGGCAGCAATCTCCTTGACCTCAGCCATAGCAACTTCTTACTACACACATCAACAGAGGAAAGGGAAACAAAAGCAAAAATAAACTATTGGGACCTCATCAAGATAAAAAGCTTCTGCACACAAAGGAAAAGGAAAACCATCAAAATTAAAAGGCAATATATTGAATGGGAGAAGATATTTACAAATGCCATATCTAATAAAGGGTTAGTATCCAAAATCTATAAAGAACTTATCAAACTCAACACCCAAAACCAAATAATTCAGTTAAGAAGTGGGCAGAAGACATGAATAGACATTTTTCCAAGGAAGGCATACAGATGGTTAACAGACACATGAAAAGATGCTCAACATACTCATCATCAGGGAAATACAAATCAAAACCACAATGACATATCCCCTCACACCTGTCAGAATGGCTAAAATTAACAACATTGGAAATAACAGATGTTGACAAGGAGAACCCTCTTATACTGTTGGTGGGAATGCAAACTGGTGCAGCCACTCTGGAAAACAGTATGGAAGTTCCTTAAGATGTTAAAAATAGAACTATCCTATGATCTAGCAACTGCTCTACTAGGTATTTACCCAAAGGATATAAAGATACAGCTTTTAAGGGGTACATGCACCCTGATGTTTATAGCAGCATTATTAACAATAGCCAAACTATGGAAAGAGTCCACGTATCCATCAAGTGATGAATGGATAAAGAAGTGATATATATATATATATACATATATATATATATGAATATTAGTGTTTATATATATGAATATTACTCAGCCATCAAAATGAATGAAGCCTCACCATTTGCAATGATGTGGATGCAGTTAGAGTGATTTTATGCTAAGTGAAATAAGTCAGTCAGAGGGTGACAAATACTGTATGATTTCACTCATATATGTTTCACTCATTTTAGGAAATAAAGCAGATGAACATATGGGAAGGGGGAAAAAAGAGAGAGAAAGATTGGGGAACAAACCATAAGAGACCCTTAATGATAGAGAATAAAGTGAGGGTTGATGGAGGCAGATGGGTGGGAAAAAGCTAAATGGGTGATGGGTATTAAGGAAGACACTTGTGATGAGTACCAGGTGTCATATGTTGAATGATGAATCACTAAATTCTCCTGAAATCAATATTATACTATATATTAATTAACTAGAATTTAAATAAAAAATTGAAAAAGAAAAAAATTGGGAGGCATCTGGCTGGCTCAGTCAGTTGAGCAGTTGACTCTTGATTTTGGCTCAGATCATGATCTCAGGGTCCTGGAATGAAGCTCAGAGGCAGGCTCTGCACTCAGCGTGGAGTCTGCTTGTATCTCTCTCTTTCTGCTCCTTCCCCCACTCTTTCTCTCTCTCTCTCTCAAAAAATAAATAAATAAAAACTTTAAAAACATTTTTTTTTTTTTTGCTTACCTGTCCAGCATACATTTCCCCCTTTTGGTGATAGCGGACTGGTTTTCATTGAGAAACCGCAGAAACTAATTCTAAGCTCTTGCAATTTCATAGGAATCGGTGGTATTGAAAGAGGACAGTCTTGGTCAATCAGACCCAACTCCCCTGGCCACAGTGACTTGTGTCGGGATAAACATATGACCCAGGCAAAGCCATGGAGGGGCAAGTCCCAGATTTCAGAAACTATTGAAAAAAAAGTGCTCCTTCTGCTGAGGTGGTCAAGCCAAGACAGGATAGGCCAGATTTTCTGGTGTCTATCTTTGGTAATATTTGAGGATAATCTTTCTTAGAATGAGGCCAATAGACATATTAGCGGAGGCATAAGATGAAGATGGATAAATCTGTCTTTCATAAGTCCCTAAACATAGCCATGCTGAAAGCTGAATTCATACCCAAGATTCTTAGTTTACATAAGCTGAGAGAATTGTTCACTTAGTTGGGCTTCTCTCCAAGTCAACCAAAAAACTGAACTAATAGATACAATTTTGCTTTTTTCTCTTACTGTATTTAATATTGATTTCAAATTTAAGGGAAAAAATTCTTTTTCAAATAAATCTCTCCTAATTTCTCTCTATTCAATTAGTTTTAATAAAGCTTTCCTTTATACTTGTGAAGCTTAAAGATAAATTTCCTAAAAAATTGTAACCAAACCAGATATTTATCTCATGGTTTTCAATATGGTTTTCAATCTTAAAAAATGGTTCCTGTAAGATAAGTTTGTATTAAGATATGAGAATGCCAATACCACCCTCACGGTGTTGCTGCCAATTCATAGGAAACCTAATAACCTATAACTGAATAAAATGTTTCTGTTGGAAGTTATAAGTGACTCTCTGATAAAGTAAGATGGTAGAAAACCCAAGTAGTAAATGCAAGATGAAGGGAATAGGGTCTCTTCTAATAGGGGTGCACTCCACGTAATACTTAGTTTCATTGTGAGCAGGTGGTCAGGGCCCAGCTTTTGCTGAGTGACCAGCAGTTGCTTATTGGCTCATTGTCATCCTAGAAAAGGAGGAAATGGAGTACAGTACTTGAGGTCCAAGTGTAAGTCTCAGGATCTCATGTGGGAAGAGCAAGTAAGCTGGAATAGAGGCCTCTCTGTATTTCTGAAAGCAGGACAACACAGTTGCATAAGGACTAGGATTTGATAAGGTGAGGAAGTTGGTAAGTTATTCATTCACAATATACTTTTATTTGAGACTATCTCATTTTGCCAGTTTTGTTTCAAACTGTGAATGGCATATAGGGAAAGAACACTTTGTTATAGTATAAGAGATATTCCCAGGTAAAATCTATACCAAGAAAGCTTGTGGGTATATGGAATACTTAAACAGGCAATCCTGAAACTCTGTTTTGGAAAAAGAACCCCATTTAACATAACATGTAAGCTCATTTGCTAGTTTAGAAAAATGTAAGTCTATTTGTAAGTTTATCATTCAGTTTATCAAATCTTTGAAGATATATAATTTGGAAGAGTCTTACTCCAGTTTTCTCATAATTATTTCATTTTGTATTTAAATCACACATATAGGCCTCTAGAACAATTCCATTCTTCCACTTAGCAGTTACTGAATATCTGCTATTGCATGCACCCAGCTTGGCACTGGGCATACAGAACTAATTATGGTGCTATCCCAACTGCATGGAAATAACAGTAAATACTCAAGACCTGCATGCCAGCCAATTTATCCCATAAAGAATGTATCTTAATTGGTTCAGTCTACATTCAGAATTTGTCTGAACTCTGTTGGAGATGCAAAGAATATTTCATTTAGAAGGATTTCAACAACACCATAATGTAAGTGTCTGTCATCCCTGCTAATCATATTGCAAGGGCAGAAGAGAATTTCATTACTACCTTTCAAAACTTCCTCCAAATTGTAGGTTATGGATAATTCTTACTTCACTCATGTGATTTGCAAAACTTGCAAATATTAATAAATATGTTTTAAAACAAAATGATGGAATATTACAAATTTTACATTAGATAATACAATTAAAAGCACAACCTAAAATCTCATCTAAAGCATTGACAATTACTGCAACAAGGAAAGTCTGAGTTAGTGCTGAAAATCTGGGTTCTAGCTCAGGAGAAACACTGATATGGCAGCAGATTGATTTTTTGAGGGATGAAATACAGTCTCAAAGACTCAAATAGATCACAGGAAGGAAGTTTGATTTCATCCCCATCAAGGTTCCTACATAACCTACCTATTGAAGTGCAGGACTCACTCTGTTTCCTTGATACAGAAACTAATACATTCAGTTATAACAACATGCCCAGAGCCATCCTTTTAAAAACTTTGGAATGATTTAGCTCTATCAAGTGACATAAATGGTCCTCTGTACACAAAATGTGGGCAGCTATGAAAACCAGGAATTCACCAGACCAAATGAAAAGAATCATAGAGCTTCTTAAAGCAATGATGCTTTCAAAATGCTCTTGAAATATGACTTTTGAACATTTCTCTAAACACCAAAATATTCCAAATTTTCTTTATCTTTTCCACTTATTTAAGTCTTTAAGCAGAAAATCCATACTCTGGTCTTAGAATGCAGAACCATAATTGCTGTGAGCTTATTTAATTCAAGTATATCAGTCTGTATTTTTGGTTTTCTGTTAGATCCACATAAGTCTAAGACTTCTGTTCACCCACAAGCTTAACTCTGCACCCATTTGATAGATGGTCCTGGCATAATTAGTGTCTCTAAATCAGTTCAGATCTCCCAGAGTGCTGAGGCATCTCAAGGACAACATTAGAGTCAAGCACACCTGCGGAATTAAACTCAGCAGGTGCTGGAATGTGGCTGCTGCACAAATGAAGACTTGCCTTGTATGACTGTCATGCTAATTTTCGGAGTGCATTATAATGACCCAGTTACCTGCTCTCCACTAGAATTGAGGACAAGGATGAGATCTTCATCAGTGTGTCCTCAGTGCATGACAGTAGAAAATGTACTCATAACTAAGAAACAAACTACAGGCTAGGGTTTGATACTGATCCAGGAAAACGATTTTAGAATAGTTCAAAGAAAGTGTATGAGCCATTAAGGAAGAAAACAGTCCTGATTTTACTGGTCTGATGACCTCTGATATTATTGGGAGTTACTGAGAAAAATGTGTGTGTGATGTTAATTACAGTTGTTTAGAATTCCCTTCTCATTTAAAAAGCGTTCCAAACAATTCGAAAATATATGATGTCAAAATAAAAGTAGATAGGTAATTGCATGCTGCTCTACTCTACTTTGACCTTGCCACTGGTTTAGATGAAGGACTTCTAAAGACATTCTCCAATAACCAGAAGCTGTGGAGAATAGCTAATAATTTAGATGACAGAATCAGGCTCCTAATTTAATGTCTTATACTCAGCTTAAAAGATAACATTTTCAATATGTGCCAAAAAAAATGTTAACCAAGCAACGCTGCTTCTACAATTTTCTCTAAGCAAAGAGCAAAATTGTTCAAAACCCTCTTGTATTTCTTAAGACAGGGGAAAATGTAAAAAGTGGAAGAGTTTAATAAATATTACATATCTACATTTTAGTTACTGAGAAATCATTACATAGATCAGAATTGGCAAAGTATGGGCTGCAGGCCAAATTTGGCCCTGGCCTGTTTTTATATAGTCTGTAAGCTAAAAAGTGTGTTTTTTCTTTTTTTTACATATTTAAAGCTCTATAAAATAAAAAAATAACAACAAAACAAAACAAAGAATACCATTCACCAGAGACTGCAGGTATCTCATGATGCTAAATAAAATATTTGCTATCTGGCCCCTTGTAAAAATTGTTTGCTGACCCCTGACAAAAATTGACATGAAAAGGTATTCATATAATAGGTAGGACACAAGACAGCATGTGTGGTATTTCATTTTATAAAATTCTTCAGATATATACATATATACACAGAAATATCTAGAAGAAAATGAGTGAGTGATAGTGATTTCTAAGTTATAAAATTGTACTTTTTCTTTATCCATTTCATTCATAGAATTATTTTTAAAGTAATGCACATGTGTCATTTTTATAATAAAAGGCTATTTTCATTTTGAAAAGGAGAGCCACCTAAAATCTAGTAAATGCTAATACTTATCATGCTTCTTTTATTTGGCAGCAACTGCTCTCAGGACTTGACATGCATTTGCTCCCACGAATCCTTTACAACATCCAATAAAATATATTTTTTCTAATCTTATTTTCAATTTCAAAACTAAAAGAGAATTAATTACTTGTTCAAATTTGCACTGGTATGTAGCAGAGCTGGGGTTAAAATCTCAATAGCACAGTTCCTCAGACTATGTGTCTGACCACTAGACAATACTGCCCTACAAAGACATGGATCAGATATGCCTTCATGACAAGGCTGAGGCAAACTCCTGGGTCTTTTTTGATATCAACTTTTGTGTAATTTACTGTGTGGTAAGACATCCAGAAAAAGATAACTCAATCTTTTGTTTCATAAACAGTATCTAAGACCAAAGAAGTCAGACTTCTGCTCTGCATCTAGAGTGTCTGACAAAACTCTGAGGATTGTATTCCATTCTGAGTGTCCTGCTTGGGGAAAAAAATTGACAATCTGAAGCATTTCAAAGGGATAACAAAGAAAGGTCAAGATGGAAAAATAACCCAATGTTTGTCCTAAGAAGATTAGCAGAAGACATAAATTGAAGAAAATCAACAACTGTCTTCACTGTTTGAGGACCACTTACAAGGGAGAGCTAAGTCTTGTTCTCTATGGCTCCAGCAGTAGAAATAGGATCATTAGGTTACAAATCATGAGGAAGGTGCCCTTACCCTAATATATGTAAGAATGTTTTTTTCTGAACACCTATAGCACAAGAAATGGACATTAGTGGTGTGCTACTTCCCCAAAGCTTTTATAAAAAAGAAGGCTGGGACACACCTCAAAGGAGATTGAGTGTGCTAGCTTAGCTATAAATGGCATTATGAAATGGCTACTGGCTGGAGGGTAAACTTGTTACACACACTAGAAATAACTTGGAAACATAAAAACTCGACCAAATGGACCAGTGTTTTCAAACTCTATCCTAGAAAATATCCATCATTGGATTGGAAGTAATCATCTCTCCGTTCACAGGAGGATGTGAGAAAAGGCACAGGTATTTTTTGACATTTTAGTTCTTCAAGAATATACATAAGAAATAGACAGTGAGAGACAAAACTGTCAACTTCAACACTCAGCCTGGATGTTGAAACCAAACCACTTCTTACTGTCTTCATGAACATGTCTCTGCTGCCTTTTCCTGCCTTCATTGCCATTACTTCTGGGACTCTTCCAGGGCTACCCTTGGGCTCACACCCGAACATGCCTTGAATTGCTGCCTCAAAACCTTCACCTTGCTGTCTCTGGCAATCCTGAACTATTGTATCATGACTCTTACCCAGTTGTAATCAAGTCCTTGCATTGGAAGACCTGCCTTAAACCAAATTTTCTATCCTGTGAGGCAGTGCCAAAGCCTTGTGAGGAAGGGTACTTTCTTGTTACTGTAGGCAATAAGTTTGGCTTTGTCTTATCAAAAGGCTTTGTTATAATGTTTGGGGACCTAGCTTTTGACAAAGGCAGCTAGAGAAGAATGGCACCGAAAAATAATGATTCCAGAGAGAGAGAATTAGAAATGGATACACAAGGAAAATTAAAGTAGTGAGGTATGAGCAACTTGGCAACCCTAAAAACATGGTAGACACTGTGATGGTACATAGATCAGTTCAGGAGATATGTGATTATAAATAAAGAAAATTAATTGCACCTCTATGTGTATTTGTATTTAGAAAAAAAGTGGATTGGATTATGCTACTTTTGTTATCTAACAAATGACTAAAACTCTTATCCCTGGTCATGACATATTGAAGACCTGACACTCTAGGCTTAAAGATAGAAGCTAGACAAATAAATCACACATGGAATATGCCAAATGTTGTGATTAAATCCTGGTACTGCTCACTTTCTTGACATTTACTTTTGTACTTGCCCTTTACCCTTTGTTCCTTGGCAAGAGTGCAGAGGTGGGAGCAAGAGGAAGGGAGCCATAGGACGGGCTGCTTATTATTACAATTTTCACAAAATGGAACTTAAAAAGCTTGAAAGAGAACAGGAATATGTCCAAGTGAATAATAAAGAATGATTTTTTTCTTTTTTCTTTCTTTCTTTCTTTCTTTCTTTCTTTCTTTCTTTCTTTCTTTCTTTCTTTTTTGCTCTTCAATGGTAAACAAAGATGCATCTGGTATTTCTCACTCTATTCACTATTTCTATTTTCTATTGCTTTCACTTCAACATCTTAGTCTCAGATGCAGAGTTCTTAGAATATCAATTGAATAAGCTCCAAAGTCAGAGAATATAAGATGTGTATAGTATGGACTTGGGGAGGGGAGGAAGCATGGGTCAGATACCTTGTAGCAAGACACTGTAAGGTATGTTTAAAGCAAATGATTAACAAAAGCAAACTGGGCTGTTAGTGAAACCAGAAAGACTCACTAGGGTAAAGAGAAGCTCAAATCATCAACAGAAGTTGAAACAGCACCTACACTGAAGGCTAGATAACTATAACTGTTTAACTAGAAAGTAGAAAGTAAAATGAAGGAGGGTGGGGGGAAATGCCATAATTTACTCTGGGTGAGTATGTTGTAGAAACAGAGCAAAATTGCTTATGAAATGACCCAAAGGTGTGCAGTGAGTATAACCCCACATAGTAGACAGATACAGAACATCCGACCCCAAATAATTGTACAATATGATTGTTGTGAATAATCCTGGAATCTAATGAAAAGATACTGTCAAGGCTATGTTTGGAGTCTTTTACAGAAAAATGTGAATGGTATTTATTCTTTGCTTGTTCTCACTCTTGGAAAAACTGTGAAAAAGTGAAGAAAACAAAAGCATCAGAGAGAATAACAAAATTGACTGCGATAAGAGGGCCAATAAATGTGAGAGAGGAAAGAATTCATCCACTGAACCTCAGCACCAGGTGATGTTACCCTCTGCTGGGCTGCAGCTGTATGGATGGGTAGCATTAGCAGAAAGATCTCCAGGTGACATTAACAGAGAAGCTTCTTGCAGTGTGCTAGGCCATTCCGGCTGCTATAACAGAAGATCATAGACTGGGTGGCTTATAACCACAGAAATTTATTCTCACAGTTCTGGAAGCTGGCGAGTCCAAGATGAGGGTGCATTGCATATCTGGTGAGGTCTTGTTTCCTGGTTCGTGGACAGCTGTCTCCTCTGGGCCCTCACAAGGGGAAAGGGAGGAAGGAATAATCTTTGTCTTTTATAAGGGCACTAATTTCATCCTTTATGACCTTATCACCTCTCCAAGGCTGTACTTCTGAAGATCATCATCTTGGGGATTCAGCTTCAACATAGAATTTTGAGGAGACAGACTCAGTCTGTGGCATGCAGGAAGCCAAAAACAAGAGGTTCAGGGCCAGGGCTGAAGGATGAAGATAAGGGAGCTGCAACAAAAGAAAGGATCTCAGAGGATCTGAAATGTACCCAAAACAAGCTAATTCAAGATGGAGAGCATTGAATGCCAATGATACAGGATGGAGAACAGTAAAGCAGTAAGGAAAGAGAGAAACTCTGAATCCAGGGCCACCTCAGTGTTTCGAAGTCAGAAAGATAAGGAACTGATGTGGCAGAGAGGCAACCCCTGGGGAGGAAGGATGAAAGCCAGGACAGTGTGGCATTCTAGGAACTAAATTAAGGGGGATTCAAGAGGAGATGGTCATCGAGTAGATCAAACACAGCTAGGTTAGCAACTGAGAAAGGGCTGGTGGCCACAGCAGCAATGTGAAGGTTATTGATGACTTTGTCAAGAGCAGCAGGAAATGAGGGATTCAAGACTGGACACAACAAGAAGGATTTGGGAAAGTGGTTATAGGTAACTCTTCTGAGAGTTTTATCGTAGTGGAAGAAAAAAGTGGGAGAGTCACTGAAAAAAAAGATATGAGGTGAGAGAAGCTTCTTTTTTTTCAAGAAATTTATTTTTCCGCTTAGTCACCATTTTATTTTTTTATTAGTTTTTAATTTAAATTCAATTAGCCAGCTTATAGTACATAATTAGTTTCAAATGTAGTGTTCAACAATTTATTTGAGGGAGAAAGAGAAAAAGTGGGTTGTGGGGAGTGTCAGGGGGCAGACAGAGAGAGAGGCTTAAACAGACTCCACATTGAGCACTAGACGGAGGTGGGGCTGGATCTTAGGACACTGAGATCATGACCTGAGCTAAAACCAAGAGTCAGACGCTTAACCGACTGCACCACCCAGGTGCCTCTTCTTTTTTTTTTTAAGAATAAAGAAATTGCATGTGCATATGTTTATAAAGCTAACACAGCAGAAAGGACAAAATTAATAATGCAAAAAAGGAGAAAACTGGTGCAGGCTTCAGTGAAGTGGGTAAAAAAGGATATACTCTCAGATGCAGGGGCAGGAGATTTCCTGAAGATGGGTCAGATTATGAAGAGCAACAGATTGAGGTAGGCAGGAAGTTAACAGTGGTGTAGTTCTCTTTGGATTATTCTGATTTTCTCGTAGACATAGAAAGCAAAATCATGAGCTGAGAATGAACATAAGAGAGGAGGTAGCAGAGACTCAAGGAAAAATGAGTTGTATACAATAGTCCTACAAGAGAGGAAGGGAGGGTAAATGTACTAAGGACAACTGTACACCAGCAAGACAACATTCAGAGCCCCCTTGGGGGTGTGTGTGACATGGGGCTTATAGCACAGACCCCCATGGTGGAGAGGCTCATTGAGAACCCTCCTCCACCAGCTTTTACCTATGTGATCTGGACAAATTAATAACTCTCTGCCCTCCCTCTCCTGCTCTACAAAATAGAGGTAATAATAATACTTTCCTCAAAGAATGGAGGATTAGATGATCATACATATTTATCATACATGTATAGATGATACACAGATAACATAGAACTGTGGCTGAAACAGTGAATCTCATGTGACAGCCACTATCTATATTGATGTTAATGACCATGAATTTAAATTTAAGATAAACACCAAAGATCCATATTTATCAAAGTCACTTAACTCCTTCTTTTTTCGGCATCTAAAAAATAAGCTACCAAGTCCTGTTAATTCTATTTCTTTAAAAATTTAAATATTATATTGCATCATATGAAACTGCTCATTTTCTTCCATAACCAAATGCAGTTCACAATTCCCTAATTTGTGTCAGACCAACTTTAGCTAAGGGACCCAAGACCTAACAGACCGTAGGATTTTGGGAGTGCTTTACTGACAAGTTTCTTCAAATGCCAAAAAATGTGTCTGCACTCACAGCCTTTCCCTATCTTTTTCTGTATCTATTCCTATTTTGTTCTAGAACTTCATGGCATTCACATACATGCATACACACACACACACACACACACACACGTATACACAATCTAAAAACTTTCTGTGAAAAAAAATCCCTGGCAAAAAGCATTTTTTTAAATTGAAGAAAGAAGCATCTAGGTCAGTCAGGAGAGAAATGAGTGATGAGCTCTCTCAGAAACTGAAAGGGAAGTGATGGATCCAGTGAGTAGAAAGATCAATTGAGCCCTGGAGGGAGAAAAGGGAGCTTCAGCAGGAACCACCCCTGGGCCCATGCCTGAAACAAAGATTTCCCAGAAAAATATCACAGAGATGAAAGATGACCCACAGGAAAAGCAAAACCCTAAAAACAATAACAACCCCCAAAACCCTCTAGAATAGTCAACGCTTGCTGAAAAACAAACAAGCAAACAAACCTCAGCTCTGAGACAATGTGACTTGCACTGTTTCTCCTGCAATACATAACTCAGTGGGTTCCACTCACTCAGACATTTGTTACATCCTGAAAAGTTCCAAATGGCAGTGCAATTATCCAGTTTGAGCCAAAAGAGTCAATTAAGACCTCTTCTGAACAGGTCTATGTATAGATTTGCTGGACAATAGTTTACATTTAAAAAACATGGCTACAGTTTCTGAAGAGCGAAAATATCATTTAAATTCAATCTGCTGCTGGGATTGTAAGGGAGGCTGTGTCTGCTGTACCTCCAAGCTGACGTCCTTTAAACTGAGGAGAATGCTGGGCAGATGTGTAGGCTGCAAAGTCTCCAGGGTCTCTGTGCTTGAGGAGAGCATTGCACAAACATAATCAATTTTAAAATATGCAAACGTCTGCCTATGTTTACACAGAAACAATTTTATTTTCTAACTTAAATAGCAAAAAATAAGTTATATTTCCAGAAGAATTCACTACCAAACTACTTCATTTTGAAGTCGAGGTGTCAAGATGCATAATGTATATGTAATTCATGTGATTTCTACACATTTTAATTGCCAAAGTCAAATTGAATGAACTATATTAATGAAAATCCAAGCAGTTGCAGTAACCCTTGGCTTAATCCATATTTAACAAGTATTGACAGGCTTTTTTTTCTTAGGAAGGCAATAATCACACACCATCTGGTATCAGTTAAATGGAACTAATTCAATTGTTAAATTACAAATGTAAAGGACTGAGTTATAAATATGTTAGATTAAAATGGACCCCAGGCAGATTTCTTTTGATAGCGTCTGGTGCGGCCAATGCTCAATCATTTCAGGGTGGATAATTCAGTTCCTTTCCTTCTTTCTCCCTCAGCTTTGCAATTTCAGCGTATGAGCACTTCCGCCAGAAAATGAGCGGAACGAGGAGTGATGAATACACATACATCCCTGCCAGGTGTATGACTCCGTGGTAAAAACAGGAACCACACATTGTTTGGACTTGTTTTTAAAAGACAGAAAAATGACCAAAATTCTGTATAGTACTAAGGCCCCTTATGGCAGATAGAAAACAGAATTTTTCATTGTACCATACAGTGTTCAGATTCATGAATTTCTAGACTTACAGACATATTTAGTAGATAAAATTGTTATTAACCACTGCTTCCTAATTTATTCAATTCTCTCTTGAGTCCGTTTGTGAAATTTACATTCTCCATGAGTCAGTTTATAAAAATATCAAAGAATTTTGGCTAAACAGAGCAGCTAGTCTCTTTGACTCCTAAGCTAACTAAGAATAAAAGACTGAAAAAATATATAAACACAGAAGTAGAGACTAGCAGAAATGAGATTTCAACAACATTGTGAAAGATGGAAAGTATGTGGAGAAATTATAAATGACTTCATAGTGAAGAAGAGGACAGAAAGTGACCCATCTCACAGAAATCCGGAGAATTTCAGGCATTGGAGACACTGACACTTTGGAAAGCAGAGTTGAGTTACAGGAATAAAAATTAAGACTTTATTAAAAGCTGGCATGCAAATCTTAACCTCCCAGATCTCTCCCCAATCCAGCACGCTCGGACCACTACCCTTTATTCTTTCTAGTCCTTTCTCCTTCCATTGATCATATGGAAGACCAAAGCTTGGCCTCGAGAAATCCTACACTTTCCAATTGGCTTTTAATTGCATCATTCTTAAAGCAGAGCATAGCAAAGGAATGCTAATATTTGAAAGAGGCTCAGTGATATGCTCCATTTGCCTCTCCAGAACCACCCTCCTTCCTCTCTGCCCTGAAGTGTGACTCAGGAGGCCAAGCCCTAGAGACTGTATCACCCAGACTCCTGAGTCCTGTCTCCCATGTGGATTGGAAAAGGGGAGGCGCCAGCCACAGAGGGCAGGTGAAGGAACAGTGAAATCTCTCTCTCTGCTGGGCTGCAGGTGAACAGTAGCACCATTCCCTTATCAAACAACATATTATTTATTAAACAACAGAATAGAGACTTTTTTAAAAAGTAGCTATTACAGGGAACACTCTTCTCCAGTGGCAACTATCATTAGTGCTCTCTCTAGGTTCCAAGAATTTCTTTCTCCCGCCCTTTAGGCCTCAGGGAAGTAACAGCCCTTTGCAGCTGCCAACCTCTATTTTTCACCATTCCTTTTTGTTAACCCTCAACCCTGCAAACAGATCTTGCTTGTGTGCCAACCGTTATCTATCAGAATCCTATTGCACAGCCTCTGACTTGAAAGATACAGACCAAGTCAAACAAGCAGAGACACCTTTTTTAGAAATAGCTAATAACACAGGAACAGAAGATATAAAAATAACATGAAATAATAAGAGAAGGTATTAAGATAGAACGTTCAATGAACAACAATAAGAACGTAATGCTAAAGGAAAACTATCAGAGAACAAAGAAAGTCTCTTGGAAATTAAAAATATAACCAACTGAAGGACGCCTGGGTGGCTCATTGGTTGAGCATCTGCCTTTGGCTCAGATCATGATTCCGGGGTCTGGGATCGAGTCCTGCATGGAGCTCCCCACAGGAAGCCTGCTTCTCCTTCTGCCTGTGTCTCTGCCTCTCTCTCTCTGTTTCTCTCATGAATAAATATATAAAAATCTCTAAAAAAATTTTTAACTGAGATTTTAAAAAATCAAGATAGAACAAAGAAAATCTACCAGAAAGTAGATCAAGAAGACCAAAACAGAAAAATGGGAGAGAAAATATACAAAAATTTGAGCATTGATCCAGGATATAGAACATCCCACTAAGAGGTATTTCAGAAAGAGAGAACAGAGAAAATAAAAGGAGTAAATTATCAAGAAAATAATCTCAGAAATCAAGGAAGTTGGGTGAGGGATATATAAGAAATATTTGTATTATGTTTGCAACTTCTTATAATTTTAAAATTATTTCAAAGTGAAAAGATTATTTAGATGGTACATGTACATACATATATAACATATATAAAATCTTATTTGGCTATATACATTCAAATAGGAAAAAACATGTAATATACAAAGGATCAAAATGACACTGGACTTCTTGATGGCAACAGGGATGTGAAAGCAATGAAGTAATAATGTCAAAATTTTGGTGGAAAATTACTTTCACCCTAAAATTATGAACCCAAACTGTCAACCAAGTTTTAAGTTCAAAATATAGATATTTCAAAGCTTGTAAGAACTGCAGAAAATTTATCATCGAGGCTCTCTTCCTTAGAAACCCGCAATAGAATGTGTTATAGCAAAACGAGGTAGAAAACTAAGAGAGGAAGACACAGCATCAAGAGATAGGCTTTTAATCATTGGGGCTAGACAGTGGGAAGGCCCAGGAGGACAGCTGTGAAGCACATCTAAATGATAGTCCATCAAGCAGGAGTAGGGCCAAGAGATATAGCAGGACGTTTCCAGGGGGAAAATAGAGGAATCGTGGGTTAACTGATGTGATTAAAAAGCCAAAATGTGTCAGAAAGAAAAACATTAGCAATATTCACATAATAATGATAATGTGAGCACTGACTATTAATATAAATAAAAACTCTAATACAAAAGGGGTGTAAGAAAGGCATATTATCAATCCCCATCATAGGAAGCAAAGTCCAAAATCGATGATAAAGAAATAGCACTTATATGTTGTTTGAAATATGGATGTAAATGCCAGAAGAAATAGCAAGAGAATGAAAAGTTATTGCTTTTGCAGAAAGAGACTAAGCGTAGAAGGGAGTCAGGGTGGCAGACGCCTGTTATTGAGGGTAAGCTTGGCATTTTAATATTAAATGTATATATTACTTTGATAAAAAATAAAATTAATTTAAAAAAAAATACAATGACCAAGTACTCCTTCTATCTCCTATCATTTATAGTCAAATATATTTATATCTACATCATTTGTATCTATATCTAAAGATAAGCTTAATTAACTTCAAGGAGCTTCTTGGTAAAATAAATAACCTGTGGAATGGAAATAATAATGTACCTTGAAATCACCTAGACAAATGCTCATCTGTTCATACCTCCTTAGATTTTCCAGAAGTCATACTTTTGAATATTTTATCCTACTGTCCTGATAAATATGCTTACGCTTGTCAAGTAATGTGACCTAATTTTCTGATCGCAAACTATCGCTACTCTACCTTTAACCTATCACTAATGTGATTTAAGTGCATCAAAGAACTGAATGCTGTGTTATCACAAACCTTTTACACAAGATACAGAAAAATCTATTGCCTATATCTTCAGCGTGATAAAGGTCACCTTCAGACAAAACAATCATCGTACTGTTTTAGTCTTGGCATTTAAAGAATTACAGCTACGGTTCTAGAAATACAGATCCATTTTGAAATCACCTGCCACAGTTTGCTTAACCTTTTCAGATAGCTAAATCATAAGATGTGTTGCAAGTAAAGTGAAGAGCTTTAAGAAAAATATATAAGTGATAGACGATGAAGCAAACGGAAAAAAGAAGCAAAAATGCTTTCATGTCCATCTGTTCACTGAATTCGCCCTTTTTAAATCTTTTTTTATTAAGTTTTTCATATTTTAATTCCAGTATTACATGCACTGTTATATTAGTTTCAAGTGTGCAATATAGTGATTCAACAGTTCTGCACATTACTCAGTGCTCATCATGATGAGTGTACTCTTTAATCCTCAACACCTGTTTGAGCTATCCCCCTCACCTACCTCCCCTCTGGTGACCATTAGTTTGTTTTCTATAATTGAGTATTTCTTGATTTGTCTCTCTCTCTCTTTTTCCTCCCATTTCTCATTTATTTTGTTCCTTAAAGTCCACATATGAGTGAAATATAGTATTTGCCTTTCTCTGATTTATTTTTGCTTAGCATCATTCTCTCTACCTCCATCAATGTCATTGCAAATGGCAAGATTTCATTCTTTTTTTTATTGCTGAACAATAGTCCATTGTATTCATCTATTGATGGATACTTGGACTGCTCCCATAATTTGGCTATTGTAAATCATGCTGCAATAAACATAGGGGTGCATGTATCCCTTAGAATTAGTGTTATTATATTTAGGGGATTAATACCCAGTAGTGCAATTAGTGCGGTCATAGGGTAGCTCTACTTTAAGCTTTTTAAAGAATCTCCATACTGCTTTCCTCATTGAGTATGATGTTTGCTGTGCATTTTTTATATAAGGTCTTTATTATGTTGAAGTATGTTCCCTCTAAACCTACTCTGTTGAAGTTTTTTTTTTTTTATCATGAATGGCTATTGTACTTTGTCAAATGTTTTTTCTGCATCTATTGAAATGATCATATGGTTTTTGTCCTTTCTCTTATTGATGTAATGTATCACACATTGATTGATTTGCAAATATTGAACCACCCTTGCAACCCAGAGTGGTGAGTAATTTTTTTAATGTGTTGTTAGATTTGGTTTGCTAATATTTTGTTGAAAAATTTTGCATCTATGTTCATTAGACATATTGGCCTGTAGTCCTCTTTTTTTGTAGTGTCGATATCTGGTTTTGGAAGTAGAGTAATGCTGGCTTCATAGAATGAATTTGGAAGTTTTCTTCCCTCTTCTGTTTTTTGGAATAGTTGGAGAAGAATAGGTATCAACTCTTCTTTAAATATTTAGTAGAATTTATCTGTGAAACCATCTGGTCCTGGGCTTCTGTTTGTTGGGAGTTTTCTGACCACTGATTGAATTCCTTTGCTGGTAATTGGTCTGCTCAAATTATCTATTTCTTCCTGCTTCAGTTTTAGCAGGTTATACATTTCTAGGAATTTATACATTTCTTCTAGTTTGTCTAATTTGTTGGCATGTAACTTTTCATAATATTGTTACAATTATTTGTATTTATGTGTGTCAGTTGTATTTCTCCTTTTTCATTAGTGATTTTCTTTATTTGAGTTCTCTCTGGCTTTTTTTTTTTTTTTTTTGATGAGTCTGGATAGAGGTTTATTAATTCTATTGGACTGTTCAAAGAACCACCTCTTGGTTTTATTGATCTATTCTATCATTTCTTAGTTTCTATGTCATTTATTTCTGCTCTAATATTTAATTTCCATCCCTTTGTTGGTATTAGGTTTTGTTTGTGGTTCTTTCTTAACTCCTTTCGGTGTAAGGTTATGTTGTTTATTTGCGATTTTTTTCTTGCTTCTTGAGATAATCCCCTCTTTAAACCACTTTTGCTCTCTCCCCAAGTTTTTGGACTATTGTATATTCATTTTCATTTGTTTCCATGTAATTTTTTATTTCTTCTTTAATTTCTTGCTTGGCCCATTCATTGTCTACTAGCATGTTATTTAACCTCCATGTATTTGTGGTCTTTCCAGATTTCTTCTTGATTTCTAATTTCATAGCATGGTGGTCAGAAAAGATGCATGGTATGACTTTGATCTTTTTATATTTGTTGAGGCCTGCTTTGTGATCTAATATATAATCTATTCTAGAAAATGTTCAGGTGCAATTGAAAAAAACTCTGTATTCTGGGGATCCCTGGGTGGCGCAGTGGTTTGGCGCCTGCCTTTGGCCCAGGGCGTGATCCTGGAGACCCGGGATCGAATCCCACATCGGGCTCCCAGTGCATGGAGCCTGCTTCTCCCTCTGCCTGTGTCTCTGCCTCCCTCTCTCTCTCTCTCTCTGTGTGACTATCATAAAAAAAATAAATAAATAAAAAGTGTATTCTGCTGTTTTAGGATGGAATGTTAGGAATGTATCTATTAAATCCATCTTTTCTAATGTGTCATTCAAAGCTACTGCTTCCTTATTGATATTTCTGTTTGAATGATGTGTCAATTGATATAAGTGGAAAGTTTAAGTCCCATATTATTATTGTATTGTTATGGTTTAGGTCCTTTACGTTTGTCATTAACTGTTTTATGTATTTATATTCTGTTGTTGGGTGCCTAAATATTAACAATTCTTATATCTGCTTGTTGGATTGTCCCCTTTATTATTATATAGTGCCCTTCTTTGTATCGTTACAGTCTTTGTTTTAAATTCTATTTTGACTGGTATAAGTATTGCTATCCCAGCTTTGACATCCATTTGCATGATGTTTCTCCACCCCATGACTTTCAATCTGCAAATGTCTTTAGATCTGAAATGAGTCTCTTATAAGCAACATATAGATGGGTCTTGGTTTTTTATCCATTCTGTCACTCTATGTCTTTTGGATTATTTCAGCTATTTACACTAAAAGTAATTATCGATAGATGTGTATTTATTGCCATTTTGTTGCTTGCTTTGTAAATGTTTCTATAGATTTTCTCTGATCTTTTCTTCTCTTGCTCTCTTTCATGATTTCCTTGCTTTCTTTAGAGATATACTTGGGTTCCTTCCCTTATGCTTTGCATATCTATTACTGGATTTTGCTCTGTGATTGCCATTTGGTTTACATACAACATCTTCTGCATATAGCAGTCTATATTAAGTTAATAGTTGCTTAAGTTTGAACCAATTTGTTACTCCTCTTGCCTCCCACATGATTTAGGTATATAGTGTCATATTTTACATCCTTTCATTTTGTGAATCCCTTGACCGATTTTTACAGACATACTTATTGTTACTGTTTTTATCATTCCTACCTTTCATACTGTCACTTATGGTCTTTCCTTTCCACTCAAAGTGTCCTCTTTAATATTTCTTACAGGTCTAGCTTAATGGTCATGAATTCCTTTAGTTTTGTTTGTCTGCAAAACTCTTTCTCTCTCCTTCTATTCTGAATGATGCCTTGCTGGATAGGGTATCATTGGCTGCAGATTTTTCTTTCTCAGTACTTTGAATATATCACACTACTTCCTCCTGGCCTGCAAAGTTTTTGCTGAAAAATCTGCTGATAGCCCTATGGGGTTTCACCTTATATCTACCTGTCTTCTCTTCTCTTGCTGCTTTAATTTTTTTATCACTACTTTTTGCCATTTTAATTACTATGTGTCTTGGTGTGGGCCTCCTTGGGTTGATGTTATTGGTGGATTCAGTGCCTCCTGCATCTGGATATGTTTCCTTCCCCATATTAGGGAGGTCTTCAGCTATTATTGCTTTAATTAAACAAAGTGCCCAATTTCATCTCCTCTTCTTCTTCTTCTGGGGTCCCATACAATATAAATGTTATTATGATTGATGGAGTCACTGAGTTCCCAAGGTCTATTCTGTTTGCATCATTTTTATCTCCCTCATCTATCTGTTCAGGTTCTTTTTTTTTTTCAGTAATGTCATACATGTGACATGCATGTTTATTTATTTTTTGTATATTTTTATTGGAGTTCAATTTGCCAACATATAGCATAAACCCAGTGCTCATCCCATCAAGTGCCCCCCTCAGTGCCCATCACCCAGTCACCCCAACCCCCCACCCACCTCCCTTTTCAACAGCCCTTGTTTATTTCCCAGAGTTAGGAGTCTCTCATGTTCTGTCTCCCTCACTGATATTTCCCACTCATATTCTCTCCTTTCTCCTTTATTCCCTTTCACTATTTTTTACATTCCCCAAATGAATGAGACCATATAATGTTTGTCCTTCTCTGATTGACTTATTTCATCCAGCATAAAACCCTCCAGTTCCATCCATGTTGAAGCAAATAGTGGATATCTGTCATTTCTAATGGCTGAGTAATATTCCACTTTATACATAGACCACATCTTCTTTATCCATTCATCTTTCAATGGACACCGAGGCTCCTTCCACAGTTTGGCTGTTGTGGACATTGCTGCTATAAACTTTGGGGTGCAGGTGTCCCGGCGTTTCACTGCATCTGTATCTTTGGGGTAAATCCCCAGCAGTGCAATTGCTGGGTCATAGGGCAGATCTATTTTTAACTCTTTGAGGAACCTCCTCACAGTTTTCCAGAGTGGCTGCACCAGTTCACATTCTCACCAAAGGTACAAGAGGGTTCCCCTGTCTCCACATCCTCTCCAATATTTGTTTTATCCTGTCATGTTAATTTTCCCCATTCTCACTGGTGTGAGGTGGTATCTCATTGTGGTTTTGATTTGTACAGCCAGTGATGCGGAGCATTTTCTCATGTGCTTGTTGGCAGTGTCTATGTCTTCCTCTATGAAGTTCCTGTTCATGTCTTTTGCCCATTTCATGATTGGATCATTTGTTTCTTTGCTGTTGAGTTTAATAACTTCTTTATAGATCTTGGATACTTTATCTGATATGTCATTTGCAAATATCTTCTCCCACTCTGTATGTTGTCTTTTAGTTGTGTGGACTATTTATTTTGCTGTGCAGTATAGATTTTTATCTTGATGAAGTCCCAATAGGTCATTTTTGTTTTGTTTCCCTTGCCTTCCTAGATGTATCTTGCAAGGAGTTGCTGTGGCCAAGTTCAAAAAGGGTGTTCTATGTTCTTCTCTAGGATTTTGATGAATTCTAGTATCACATTTAGATCTTTTATCCATTTTGAGTTTATCTTTTTGTATGATGTAGGAGAATGGCCTAGTTTCATTCTTCTGCATGTGGCTGTCCAATTTTCCCAGCACCATTTTTTTAAGAGACTGTCCTTTCTCCAGTGGAAAGTCTTTCCAGCTTTGTCGAATATTAGTTTGCCATAAAGTTGAAGGTCCATTTCTGGATTCTCTATTCTGTTCCATTGATCTATGTGTCTGTTTTGAGCCAGTACCACATCGTCTTGATTATCACAGCTTTGTAGTACAATCTGAAATCTGGCATTGTGATGCCCCTGGCACTGGTTGTCTTTTTCAATATTCCCCTATTTGAGGCTATTTGAGGTCTTTTCTGATTCCACACAACTCTTAAGATGATTTGTTCCAGCTCTCTGAAGAAAGTCCATGGTATTTTGATAGGGAATGCATTAAATTTGTAAATTGCCCTGGGTAACATTGACATTTTCACAATATTAATTCTTACAATCCTTGAGCTTGGAATATTTTTCAATCTCTTTGTGTCTTCCTCAATTTCTTTCAGAAGTGTTCTATAGTTTTTAGGGAATAGATCCTTTACCTCTTTGGTAGGTTTATTCCTAGATATCTTATGCTTTTGGGTGCAATTGTAAATGGGATTGACTCCTTAATTTCTCTTTCTTCAGTGTCATTAGTGTATAGAAATGCCACTGATTTCTGGGCATTGATTTTGTATCCTGTCATACTGCTGAATTGCTATGTGAGTTCTAGCAATCTTGGGGTGGAGTCTTTAGGGATTTCTACGTACAGTATCATGTCATCTGCGAAGAGGGAGAGTTTGACTTCTTCTTTGCCAATTTGAATGCCTTTTATTTCTTTTCGTTGCCTGATTGCTGAGGCTAGGACTTCCCGTACTATGTTGAATAGCAGTGGTGACGGTGGACACCCCTATTGTGTTCCTGATCTTAGGGGAAAGGTTCCCAGTGTTTCCCCATTGAGAATGATATTTGCTGTGGGCTTTTCATAGATGGCTTTTAAGATGCTGAGGAATGTTCCCTCTATCCCTACATTCTGAAGGGTTTTGATCAGGAATGGATGCTGTATTTTGTCAAATGCTTTCTCTGCATCTATTGAGAGGATCATATGGTTCTTGTTTTTTCTCTTATTGATATGATCTATCATGCTGATTGATTTATGAGGGTTGAACCAGCCTTGCATCCTGGGGATAAATCCCACTTGGTCATGGTGAATAATTTTCTTAATGTACTATTGGATCCTATTGGCTAGTATCTTGTTGAGAATTTTTTAATCTGTGTTCATCATTGGTCTATAATTCTCCTTTTTGGTGGGGTCTTTGTCTGGTTTTGGAATTAAGGTGATGCTGGCCTCATAGAACAAGTTTGGAAGTATTCCATTCCTTTCTCTTTCCGAACAGCTTTAGTAGAATAGGTATGGTTTCTTCTTTAAACGTTTGATAGAATTCCCCTGGGAAGCCATCTGGCCCTGGACTTTTATGTCTTGGGAGGTTTTTGATGACTGCTTCAATTTCCTCCCTAGTTACTGGCCTGTTCAGGTTTCTGTTTCTTCCTGTTCCAATTTTGGTAGATTGTGGTTTTCCAAAACTGCATCCATTTCTTCTAGATTGCCTAATTTATTGGCGTATACCTAGTTATAATATGTTTTTAAAATCATTTGTATTTCCTTGGTATTGGTGGTGATCTCTCCTTTTTCAGTCGTGATTTTATTAATTTGAGTCTATTCTCTTTTGTTTTTAATAAGGCTGGCTAATGGTTTATCTATCTTATTAATTCTTTCAAAGAACCAACTCCTGGTTTTGTTGATCTGTTCTACAGTTCTTCTGGTTCTATTTCATGGAGTTCTGCTCGAATCTTTATTAACTCTCTTCTTCTGCTGGGTGTAGGTTTTATTTGCTGTTCTTTCTCCAGTTCCTTTAGGTGCAAGGTTAGCATGTGTATTTGAATTTTTTCCAATTTTTTTGAGGGATGCTTGTATTGCAAAGTATTTCCCTTCGGGACTGCTTTTGCTGTATCCCAAAGATTTTGAACAGTTGTATCTTCATTTTCATTAGTTTCCATGAATCTTTTTAATTCTTCTCTAATTTCCTGGTTGACCCTTTCGTCTTTTAGCAGGATGCTCATTAACCTCCACGTGTTTGAATTTCTTCCAAATTTCTTCTTGTGATTGAGTTCAAGTTTCAAAGCATTATGGTCTGAAAATATGCAGGGGACAATCCCAATCTTTTGGTATCAGCTGAGACCTGATTTGTGACCCAGTATGTGGTCTATTCTGGAGAAAGTTCCATGTGCACTTGAGTTGAATGCGTATTCAGTTGCGTTTGGATGTAAAGTTCTATAAATATGTGAAATCCTTCTGGTCCAGTGTGTCATTTAAAGCTCTTGTTTCTTTGGAGATGTTGTCCTTATAATATCTGTCATCTGCAGGAAGCACCGTGTTGAAGTCTCCCAGCATAAGTGTATTATTATCTAAGTATGTCTGTACCTTGGTTATTAATTGATTGATATACTTGGCAGCTTCCACATTAGGGGCATAAATATTCATGATTGTTAGGTCCTCTTGTTGCATAGATCCTTTAAGTATGATATAGTGTCCCTCTTCATGTCTTACTACAGTCTTTGAGATAAACTTTAATTTATCTGATATGAGGATTGCCACCACTGCTTTCTTTTGAGGACCATTTGAATATAAATGGTTCTCCAACCTTTCATTTTCAGGCTGGAGGTGTCCTTAGGTCTAAAATGAGTCTCTTGTAGACAGCAAATAGATGGGTCTTGCTTTTTTATCCAGTCTGAAACCATGCGTCTTTTGATGGGATCATTTAGCCCATTCACATTCAGAGTTACTATTGAAAGATGCAAATTTACTGTCATCGTAATACCTATTCAGTCCCTGTTTTTGTGGGTTATTTCTTTGGGCATTTTGTTTCTTTTACAGAGTCTTCCTTAATATTTCTTGCAGAGCTGATTTGGTGGTCACATATTCTTTCAGTTTCTGCCTATCTTAGAAGCTCTTTACCTCTCCTTCTATTCTGAATGAGAGCTTTGTTGGCTAAAGTATTCTTGGCTGCATGTTCTTCTCATTTAGGATCCTGAATATATCCTGCCAGCCCTTTCTGGCCTGCCAGGTCTCTGTGGAGAGGTCTGCTGTTAATCTTCTCCCCATATAAGTTAAGAATCTCTTGTCTCTTGCTGCTTTAAGGATATTCTCTTTATCTTTGGAATTTGCAAGTTTCACTATTAAATGTCAAGGTGTTGAATAGTTTTTATTGATTTTAGGGGGGTCCTCTCTATCTCCTGGATCTGAATGCCTGTTTCCCTCCCCACATTAGGGAAGTTCTCAGCTGTGATTTGTTCAAATATGCTCTCTGGTCCTCTGTCCCTTTCAGCGCCCTCTGGAGCCCCAATTATATGTAGATTTTTCCTTCTGAGGCTGTCATTTATTTCCCTTAACCTTTCCTCATGGTCTTTTAATTGTTTTTCTCTTTTTTACTCAGGCTCCTTCCTTGCCATCCATCAACTTGTCTTCTGTGTCACTGACTTGTTCTTCTACCTCATTACCCCTCGTTGTTAGGACCCCCAGTTTGGATTGCATCTCATTTAATTGATTTTTAATTTCAGCCTGATCAGATCTAAATTCTGCATTCATGAAGTCCCTTGAATCCTTTATGCTTTTTTCCAGAGCCACCAGTAGCTTTATAATTGTGCTTCTGAATTGGCTTTTTGACACCGAATTATAATCCAAATTCTGTAACTCTGTGGCAGAGTGTGCTGTTTCTGATTCTTTCTTTTGTGGTGAGTTCTTCTTTCTAGTCATTTTGCTCAGTGAAGAGTGGCTAAAAATGAGTTGTACTTGTTAGAAGCACAAACTCTTCTCTCTGGAGCATTCCAGCTGTTCTCTCTTTAAATTTTAGGTCGAATTCATAGGTTTTCAGGATGATTTTAAGGTTATCCAGGTAGGTTGGTGGGGACAGGTGACTTGGGGACCCTACTCCTCTGCCATCTTGCCTTCCTTCCCTCATCTGCTCAAGTTCATTACTTTCCATTACTCTGTCTTCCTGGGCATTAATTCATTCCTCTGCTTCCTCTAGCTTGCCATTTATTCCATCAAATATATTTTTAATTTCATTTACTGTATTCTTCATCTCTGATTTATTCTTTTTTTTCCTTTTACCTCTTTGTTAAGAGTCTCACTGCTCTCCCTGAAGTCCCCCACTCTTTTCTCAAGTCCAGTGAGTACCTTTATGATCACTACTTTAAATTCTCTACCAGGTGTACTATTTATATCTGTTTCACTTAGGTCTCTTGTTCTGGTTTTGTCCTGTGCTTTCATTTAGGACATATTCCTCTGTCTCCTCAGTTTGTCTACCTCCCTGTATGTTTCTGTGTGCTAGGAAAATCAGATACATCCCCTGATCTTAAAAGTAATGGCCTTATGAAGAAAAGGTCCTGTAGTGCCCTGTGGTACAGTGTCCCCTGTTCTCCAGGACCTGGAACTTCAAGAAGTGTCTCTTACTTATGCTACCTATGCCCTGCTGCTGTGTTCTGGCCACTTTTTCCTTAAGTCCAGTTGTCTGCAGAGGTTCTCCTTGCCTGTTGTGGGCAGTGTTGGGTCTCTGGCTAGGTGGGGTGCACTTTAACAAGGCGCAGGCTGTTCTTCTTATGAAATGGACCTGTGTCTGCTGCCACTGAAACCAAGGCCCCTCAAAATACACGGATCAAAGACGTGGTGTTGGTGGGGTTTATGCTGGTCTTCTAGAGGAGGGGGGAACCCACAGCACCAGGAATGAGGCAAGTATGACTGGTAAAGGCAGATCTGCCTAAGTGCAGCATAGTAGGGCTGGGTTTATGCAGTTAGTGAGTGTCAGCACTTATACTGGTCCCTATATGTGGCCATGCATTTATGCTGGGGATGCGGGGCAGGCAAATGGCACCTTCCAGTTCCTTTGTCCCTGGAGGAGTCTCCTTGTGATCCCTGCCCCTCCAACTATGCTCTGAGTTGAGTAAATAACTATCCCTCCCATGTGCCACAAACATGTTTCAAACTGCTGCTTTTATGCTATATGTCTACAGGCTATTTGTCATGTTGTCTCTTTAAGGACTGAGACTCAGATTCCTAATGTTGGTAGGCTCTCCCAGAGCTGAGCCTGCTGATTTTTTTTAATTCCAAGCTTTAAGTACAGTTGTTTGTAAGAACTCACAAAATTCAGCCCCTTCTGCTTTTAAAGCCAAATGTTATGAGGATTTACCTTCCCCAAGCAGGCTGCCCTCTACAGTGTGATAACCTATTTCTTGCTCTTCTACATGCTACTGGCTCCTTCCTCACCATGGGTGGTCCGTATTGCTCCCAAACCACATCTCTCCTCTCCCTACTTTCTTCCATGTGACCTCTTCTCTACCTTTAGCTGTGGAGTTTGTTCTGTCAGTCTTCAGGTTGTCTTCTGGTTTATTTACACTGATGTGAGTGTTACCTAATTGTATCCATGGGAGAAGGTGAACTTAGGGTCCTCCTAGCCTGCCACCTTCCCAGCCTCCTCCCACTGAATTCTCTTAACCAAATACAATGGATTATCTACACTTTACAAATGAGGAAACTAAGGTTTAGAGAGCTTTTAACTTGCCAAGGATCATAGATTAATTTAATTAAACAATTATTAAGCAGCTACTGTGTATAAGATATTGCACCATCACACATTGGGAATATGATAATGATGGTTTTCAAGGAGCTCATAAAATCAGGGAGAACACATAAGAAACTATTAATGGATAAGTAGGATACTATGGAAGCATTTGGGAGAGGCAGTAAACCCAGGGCTTTCTGGGAAGCTAACAGTTTTAAGCTAAAACCTAAAAAACAGGTAGGAACTAGCCAGGCCAAATAGTTAAGCTTTCATTCCATAGTGTTTTAATATTTGTTGTTAGGTATTTTAGAGCATACCCTATATATACAATGCATAGTTCCTATCTGTTACTCACTAAATGTGTCTCCAGAACATCCCTATATTAAGCTCTAAGCCCTAATGAGATAATACTTAGAGGTGGGACCTTTGGGAGTTAAGTTTAGATAACACCATGAGGGTAGGGCCACCATAATGGGATTAATATCTTTATAAAATGAGGAGGTTAGACCAGAGTGTGCTTTTGCTCTCTCTCTCCCTCTCTCTCTCTTTCTTTTACTCTTTCTCCCTCTCTCTTGTAAGGACACAGTGAGAAGGTGGCCAGCCAAGAAAAGGGCTCTCACCAAGAATCAAATCTTGATCTTCAACTTCCATCCTCCAGAACTTCAAGAAAATAAAATTATGTTGTTTAAGCCATCCAGCCAGTGGTATTTTGTTGTGGTAGCCCAAGGTGACTCATTATCACTTTTTATAAAATTCAAAATCTACCTATGAAAGTAGAATAGAATCATAGAACAAATTAATAGGTCAGACACAGTCAAAATTGTTTTGTTTTGTTTTGTTTTGGCTGTGGGGTATTTTTTGACAAATATACACAATGAACAGCACCTGGGAAGTTTTGCTGGCACATAAGGCCTGAGACTGAGGAATCTAAATGTCCTGAGCAATCTCTCACCATGAAGAATTACCAAGGAAAAACAAAAACAAAAACAAAAAACCAATAGTACTCCTCTTAGGGACACCACAGGGCTAAGTTTCATAGCTTCATCAGCTGCTGAGACTAGGAACCCAAGAATTTGGGGGTTCTCTTAATAGACAACTGTACCTACTTGCTCTCTGGTTAAAGAATTCTCTTTCCTCTGCCAACAAGTTTACCCTCAGCCAAGAAACATTCCTAAACTGCCTTTTCCAAGAACCCCTTAATTCTAATTAAAGTAAACCTCTCAGTTGTTTATCTGATGCCTTAAATAAGCAACATTATAGTAAATATCTGACAAATTAATTTTTCCAACAATCTATATAGTCTCAAAGGGAGTTGAACTACAACCATTATAGCTCTTAAACAAAATTTTTAAAAATAAAGTTTTAAAAAAATAAATATACTAAATTGGTATCAATCCATATTAGTAGGATTTGGGTAGTTGTAGGCAATAGGAAAAAGCAATGTAATCATACATTTCATTTATTTAATACATATTTTCTTGAACCCCTAAGTAAATAGGCACTGGGCTAGAAGTATGGGTGATATAGGCATATATCTGAATCAGTTCAGAGTGATATAGTAAAAATACAGACTGGATGGCTTAAACAATTGAAATTTATTTCTCTTCCAGTTTTGAAGGCTGGAAATCAGAGATGAGACTGGCAGCAAGGTCAGGTTCCTGGTAAAGACCCTCTTCCCAATTTGTAGATAGCATCTTCTTGCTGTGTCCTCACATGGCAGAGAACAGAGAGAGGAAGTAAGCTCTATAATGTCTCTTTTTTTTATAAAGAGGCACTAACCTCATTCATGAGGCTCTATGTTCATGTCCTAATTACCTTCCAACATCCCATCTTCTAATAGTATTGAATTAGGGCTTAGGATTTCTACATATACATTTTAAGGGGGGGAGGCACAAACATTCAGTTTAATAATAGTTTATATGGCACTTGGTCCTTGCACTAATGACATTGAGAGACAATATTCCACCAGCCTCATGATTCCACACATCTTGTGAACAGAAGCACAAACTTGCTTTTTTGTTCCAGACTATGTTTTCAAGGATAGTTGTATAGCGAACAGCCTTATAAGGCAAAGCAGAGGGCAGATTTTCTGATTGGAACAACAACATCCTATATACAAAGAATGTCTCCTTCCTGAGAAAAAAACTAGGAGATCTATTTGCAGCCCATTTAAAAATAATCAGATTTCCTAAGTTTGATGGTCCTCAACTGTGACACAAAGCCCCTGTATACAGTCTCCTCTGGGCTTCTCTGTGCTACTCTCATGGCACTCAAGGAATATGAAGAATCAACAAAACATGAAGCTCATTCTTCATGCTATGCCATAGTACTGATGTCTTTTGTCTCTGACTCAGGAGTCTCGTGTCTTTTGCCAACACCCATGAAATTGTGAATTGCTAACTTGTTAGCATATGATTAGGACAAATTCTCAGGTTATTTATGATACTTGACAATGTGAAATAGCAATTATAGTGTAAACTAGCATAGAGCATACACCTTGAAAAATATAATACTAAAACTGTATCCAAGATGAGAGAGAAAAAAAAATGTCCTCTGGTATTTGAGCTCAAAAACAACCATTTAAATGTATAAGGAAAATACATTTCAAACAGGAAGAAATGTCATGTGTAGAAGTACAGAACTGAGAATTATGAGACAAGTTCAGGAAGTGACAAATAATTCTTTTGGTTCAACCAGAGTTGATGAAAATAAAAGTAAATATAAAGATGTTGCTTTCTGGCATGCAATATTTATTTCAGGACTTAGATTGGAGAATAGTGATATATTGCCCTCAGATACCATTGAATAGTCCAGAATTTGTCTCTCCTGCTTTTGGAAATATTCTAGGCTGGTTCCAAGATAGAGACTAGCTACATAAATGATTCTCAGAGCACATCATCTCTCATTTGGATGACTGCAACAGCCTCCCGTTGGTTCTACAATCTCTACATTTGTCCCACCCACTACACCACATTCCCGTCTTCACAAATTGGTCAGAAAAATCTTTCAAAATTGTAAGTTAGATCCAGTCATTCTTGATTTAAACCTTTCAAGGACTTTTAATCATACTGGAATAAAATCTGAACCCTTACCAATCTAGTCTTGGTTTACACCTCTCTTGCTCATTTTTATATTGTTATAGGCTTAGTGTGAATAAGTGTAAGAGTTAAAAATTGCAGGAAGATATCAATTATGGTGAACAAGGTGGAGGCTCACATTTACGAATCTAACCTCTAGGAGCTCTACCAGGTTCTCATAGTGAAGATAAGACAAAATCCTCTTGGACTTTCTGGTACAGGGAGAGGGAAAGCAACCATTGTGAAATACTCCAGTACGTTTTGTTCTTAGCAAGACCTGCCCTCAAGAGAAACTATTTGATCAGAGCCTAACCTATTGGGGTTCTAGCAGACTCAAAACAACTTGGGGCAAGGGAAACACCTAACTCTAGTTCCCTATAGCCATCTTTGCATCACATAAAGGGTTTTTAAACACACACATACACACACACACACACACACACACACACCAAAAAAAAAAAAAAAACCACCCTAAGCTGCACCTGTTAAGTTCTCAGCCCAGGGCTTCGGGTCACTAAAAGCACAACATAGGGCTGTGAGATACTCCTCTCCTCCTACACCTCACCACTCCATTACTAAGAGCCTATTTACTATGGTTCTTTTTACCCAGTACATTGTATGTGGCTATCAGGAAAGAATTTTAAGGCATATTAAAAGGAAAAAATCACAGTTTAAAGAGACTGAGTAAGCATCAGAACTGAAGTCAGATATGGCAGGAATGTTAGACCAGACTGTGAATTTAAAACAGGAATGATTAACATGCTTAGGACCCTAATGGAAAAAGTAAACAGCATGCAAGAACAGATCAAAAATGTGAGCAGACAGATGGAGATTTTAAGAAAGAATCAAAAAGAAATGTTAGAGATCAGAAACACTGTAACAGAAATAAAAAATGCCTTTACTATGCTCATTAATAGACTGGATACAGCTAAGGAACAAATCCCCGAGCTTGAGGATAATGTCCAAAACTTAAAAATAAAGTCCCAAACTGAAAAACAATAGCCCTAAACTCCCCCAAATTTGAGGAAAGATGCCAACTTATAGATCCAAGAAACTCATCATGCCCCAAGCAGGATAAATATAAAGAAATTTAGAATAGAATAGAATAGAATAGAATAGAATAGAATAGAATAGAATAGAATAGAAATTCCTATTATCATCATAATTAAAGAACTAAAATAAATAAACGAGAGAGATTCTAGAAGTAGCATGAGAAAATGTTTAAAAATTATTGCTTAATGGCACCAAAAGACCATGGAACAACACTATTAAAATTGCCGAGAAAAAAAGAAGACTGTCAACCTACTAATTCTATATCCAATAAAACTATTCTTCAAAAATAAAAGTAAAACATAGAAATTTCAAATTATTAATAAAATGTAAACGCATCACAAGAAATGCTAATAGAAGTTCCTCAGGCTGAAGGCAAATGATACCAGGTGATAATTGGTGGAGAAAACGATGAGAATATGAGTACACTTCTATAACAGCCTAACAAATCACCCCAAAATTTAGTAGCTTAAAATATTGTTTTTTAAAAAATGTTTATTTCTCTCTTATAGTCCTGTAGGTTAATTGGGGTCAGCTGGGAAATCCTTACTTAGGATGTTTCATGTGGCTGTAGTTAGATGATGGCTGAGGCTGGAGTCATCCAAAGACACAACTAGCAAGATGACCAAGATGGCTCACTCTGTGGCTAACAATGGTGTAGCTGCTGGATAAGAGCTGACTTGAGACCTCTCCCAAGCACCATTTGAGCTTCTCACATCATGGTGGCTGAGTTACAAGAGGGAAAGTTACAACAAACTTAAACAGAAGCTGCACAGCTTTTTGTGAGCTAGCACTGGAAGGCTAAGAATGTTACTTCCACCACATTTTATTGAGCAAGCACTAAAGTCAGCCCCAAGTCAAGAGGATTGGAAATTAGACTCCACATTTCACAGTAGTAGCAAGAATAAATATTTGTGGCCATGTTTAATCTATCATAAAATATAATTGATCACAAAGTCCACAAAGTCTTAATTTCTTTATATTATAGTTTAAAACAAAAATTATAACACTATATTGTAGAATTTAGAACAAATGTAGTTATAATGTATAGACCACAGTGGCACAAGAAATAAGTGGAGTAAGTGGTATTATGCTGGTGAAAGATTGCTATATTTTTTATGGATTAGTACAATAATAGATTTTTGTTAAATATAAAAATCGCGATTCCTAGAGCACCACTAAAAGTTTTTCAAAAGGAAAGAGCAAAGCTGTAAATATAAGTATCAGAATATTTCAAAATATTTGGTTTGCCCTAAAGACAGTAGGAAAAAGGAAGAAAAGAAACAAAAGAGAGAGATGAGATAAATAGAAGACAATTAATAAAACAGTAGATTTAAATCCTACCATATCAACAATTACATTTATTTTAAATGGGCTAAACTCCCCCCCCCCCGAGGCAAAAATTATCAGACTAGATAAAAAAAGCAGAGCTCTATATATAGTGTGTCTTTAAAAGGTACACTTTAAAGACATGATCAGGATGAAAGAAAAGGATGAAAAAAGATAGACCATGAAAAATTAATCATAAAAAAGCTAGAGTCACTGTATTAAAATCAAATAAAACAGACATCAAGACATATGATAAAATACCAAAATAAAAAGAAACTTTGCATCACAAAGAAGACTTAATGCACCATGGAGACATAACACTCATTAATGTGTGTGTATCTAATTACGTAACATCGAATTAAATGAAGTAAAAACTAACAAAGCTAAAAGGCAAACTAGATAAGCCTAACATCAAAGCTAGATATTTTTGTATCGCTACTCAGTAATGTATAGAACTACTAGACTACCAACCAACTTGATCTTATTTTTTTAAGTTTTATTTATTGATGTAATCTCTACTTTATATGGGGCTCAAACTCATGACCTCAAAACCAAGAGTCACATGCTCCTCTGACTAAACCAGCCAGATGCCCCCCAACTTGATCTTATTGACATTTATAGACACTATATTCTCAAACTGTAGAATGTATTTCTTCTCAAAAGCATGCAAACATTCAGCTATACGGACCATATACTGAGCCATAAAACAGTACCAATCATAATTCCAGCAAGATATTTTTATAAGAATTGATCTACTCCTAGGACCTAGAATATGTAAAATAATCTTGTAAAAGAACAACAAAGTTGGAAGACATATACCATCTGACTATAAGATTTACTTTAACTTTATAGTAATCAGTTTGTACTTGGAAAATGAATATTGGAACACAAGAGCAAGTCTAAAAATAGACCCACATTTGTACGGTTAAATGATATTTGACAAGACTGTCAAAGCAATTCAGTGGGAAAAAGAAAATCTTTCAAACAAATAATATGGGTACAGTTGGATGTCCAAATGGAAAAATAAGTCAATTACCTCCACCCCTATTTCACATCATATATAAAAATTATCCTGAGATGAAGCAGAGTCACAAATGTAAAAGATAAAAACTAAAATACTTTTAAAAAAAAAAACATGGGGGGTGCCTGGCTGCCTCAGTAAGTTAATTGATCAATTCTTGATTTCAACTCAGGTCATGATCTCAGGGTTATTAGATGGAGTCCCAAGTCAGGCTCCATGCTCAGCATGGAGTCTGTATGAGACTCTCTCTCCCTGTCCCTCTGCCCTTCTTCCCCATACTTTCACTCTGTCTCTAAAATAAATAAATAAATCTTTAAAAAAAACAAACAGAAAAAATGTCTTTGCAGACTGAAGTTAAACATAGATTTATTAGACAGGAATAAATAGCCAGAAGGGGGAAAAAGAAAACAAAAATCAGATTTTCCCCAAATTAAAAATTGTTCATCAAGAGACATCATTTAGAACATTAACAGCAGGGACGCCTGGGTGGCTCAGTGTTTGAGCATCTGCCTTTGGATCAGGGCATGATCCTGGGGTCCTGGGATTGAGTCCTGCATCAGGCTCCCCACAGGGAGCGTACTTCTCCCTCTGCCTATGTCTCTGCCTCTCTCTCTGTATCTCTCATGAATAAACAAATAAAATCTTTAAGAAAACAAAATAAAAGAAAATTAACAGAAAACCACTGACCAGGAAAAAATATTCACAAAACATGTAGCTTACCACTGTCTTGTATTCAGGCTATATAAAGAATGCTCACAATAGACACTTAACACACTTAACAAATGAGTAGCCACTAAACATATGAAAAAAAATGTTCAATATCATTTGCCAACAGGGAACTGGAAATTAAAACCATAAAGCATCATTATAGGAAATATAAAGTAGTACAACTATGCGGAAATATGTTTGGCATTTGTTATAAACATATACCAATACTATATACTAGTATATATACCAATATAGTAGTATATATACCAATATACTAACAATCTGACTCCTAAGCATTTTCAAAAAAAAAAAAATGAGGAGGGGGTGAAATAGATGTCTTAAAACAAAACCAAACAGATTTATAGAAGAATGCATGTGATAGCTTTTGAACAGTAGCCAAAAACAAATTCCTTTCAATTGCTCATGAAGTATACAGCTAGATAGACCATGTATTAAGCCACAAAACAAGGGCAAATGTCCATCACTGAGAGAATGGAATGATGAGTTGCCATATATTCATGCAATGGAATACTACTCAACAGAAAGAGGAACTTATTACTAATATATGCAAAAACATGAGTAAACCTCACAGACATTTTTCTGAGTGAAAGAAGTCAGAAAAAAATGAAGAGTCCCTATTGCATGGTTTAATTTATCACTGATGTTCTAGAACAGTGAAGCCAAGTTAAGGTAGGGAAAAAAGCAGAGCAGTCCTTAGCTGGGTTGGGAGGTAGGTGATCGTGGCAGGAGCAGATTACCTTGGAAGAGATATGACTGGACTTTCTGGGCAGGTGACAATGTTTCATATCATGATACAGGTATGTTTTACTTAGGTATATACACTTGTCAAAAACTGTAGAGACAAGATTTATTTATTCCAATATATGTAATTTTACCTGATAAGAAAAGAATTGCAACCCCACTGAAATGAGTAGGAGATAGATAGGCTAGATGATATTATAATGGCAGAATGAGGATCATGGTTGAAGCTGGTAACTGGTACAAGGGTCCATTACACTATTGTCTTTGCTTTGTATATGTTTTATATTGATTATGATATTGATCGTATATTACTGTATAATGATTCATTCATTCATGCAACAAATATTCCTTAGTGATTTCAATGCACTAGGTGATCCTCTGATAATAGAGCAATTAATATAAGAAACATCACTACTGCCATGGAGATCCCATTGTAGTAGAGGAAGATAAAAAATATATAAAACAGTAAATAAATAAGTAATGAAGAAGTAAAAGATAAAGTATAACAGGTGGTCATAGGTGCTGTAAAGGAAGAGTGGACAGAGAGGGGGAAACAGTGAATAACAAGGGCTGGTGATGTAATTTTAATAGTGATAAAGGACCTACAAGATGATAAAGGATGTTTGAAGAAGGCTTGGGGAAGAAAAGTAAGAAATAGGTCATAAGAGGGAACAGGAAAGCAAGTGCCCCAAAGTGTGAGCATACCTGGCATGATCAAGGGGCAGTATGGTGGGAAGCTGAGCAGATCATTAAGGAACCTTGTAGGCCATTATAACAATTTTGTCTCTTACTTGTAATAAGATGTGAAGCCATTGAAGGGTTTAAACAGAATAGTGGCATGATCTTATTTACATTTTAATAGAAACATTCTGGCTCTTGTGTTGGGAATAAATTTAAGAAGGCCAAGGTGGCAGCGGAGAGGACATCCAGATGAAAGAAAACCTAGGTAAGAGAATGTTGGTTCATACCACCAGTGTTGTAACTATGAAGGTTGTGAGAAATGGTCATATTTGGGGCATATTATTAAGCTAAAGCTACCAAGTTGTGCTAAAAAAATTATTTCTGAAATCAAAAATGAATCCCAGATATTACCCTGACAAGTAAAAAGAGATACAGAGTTACCTCTTATGGAAATGGGTACGACTTGTAGGAAGAGACATTTTGGGATGCACTCCATCCTGTGAGGGCAAGGTGAAATGGTGGGGATTCTAAGCATCCATCATTGTTCCCCCTAAAGCCTCAACATCAGATCTGACAGGCTTTGGGGCTTTCCAGTCCTTAAGAGTGGGACTCTGCAACGCAAACCAAGCTTTTACTGTCTTGTCGAAAAGCTCCTCCCAAATTGAACACCAATAAAAAATAAATTAAAAAAAAAAAAAAAAGAAACAAAAAAAAAAAAGAAAAGAAAAGCTCCTCCCAAAAGAGAATGAAAGTCAGAAATTTAGAATTGCAGGAAAGAGAAGTGAACTCCAACTCTGTTCCAGTGAAAGCAAAGAAAATGTATATGACCATCAAATTTCAGACTGCAATTATTCATCGTCCAAAATGCATTTTTAAATTCCTAGTGCATGGTAAGAAGGAATTTAGATGAAAACAGTTTTAAGAGACGGTAGAAGTGAGAGGGTATCATGAAAAGAATTCAGAGTAGCAGAAAACCAAAAAGAAGGAAAGAAAGAAAAAAAAAAAGAAGGAAAGAAAGAGAAAGAAAGAAAGAAAGAAAGAAAGAAAGAAAGAAAGAAAGAAAGAGAAAGAAGAAAAAGAAAAAGAAAAAGAAAAAGAAAAAGAAAAAGAAAAAGAAAAAGAAAAAGAAAAAGAAAAAGAAAAAGAAAAAGAAAAAGAAAAAAAAAGAAAAAGATAGGCAGGCAAGCAGGAAGGGAAGGAGGGAGACACCAGGATGATAAAAGCAATCAATGCTTTTGTGTCATTTCAAATACTTTATGGAAAACAAAAAGCTAGATGGTTGTTGGTTACTAATCAGTGGTCATTTTAATCTATTCCCTTCTTCCTCTTTTGCTAAGAGTGTTCCAACAGTAGATACTAAAAAACATCTTCTCTCTCCATTTTTCTGCCCCTGAGGGCTATCATGCTAGTACCTAATGCTTAGAACTGCTGCAGCTATCCAGTTACAGGTGGACGTAACATCCAGAGATATTAGGAAGACACAACCAACACTCACTGTCACAGAAGGAGGAAAAGAATGTGCGCCCTTGATGGACTTATGCCACCTGGACAGTTCAGTGGTTGAACATCTGCCTTTGGTTCAGGTTGTGATCCCAAGGTCCTGGGATCGAGTCCTGCATCAGGCTCCCCACAGGGAGCCTGCTTCTCCCTCTGCCTATGTCTCTGCCTCTCTCTGTGTGCCTCACATGAATAAATAAAAATATTTAAAGGAAAAAAAGAAAAGCACCCCCCCCCCGGGATTACTTCCTCTGTATTAGTGGTTCTCAAAATGTGATCCCCATGATAGCAACATTAATCTCACCCGGAAACTTTACAAAAATACAGATTTCTGAGCCCTACCCCAGTCTCTGAGATGGAGCCCAACAATCCAGTTTAACAAGCCCCCCCGCCCCAGGTGATATCAATACACCTACAACTTGTGAATCTCTGTACTTCAACAAGTAGGGGAAGATGGATAAGATAATTTTCACTGGATTCTCCTAAACTCTGACTCAGGGTAGCACCAAGAATCTACTTCAACTGCAAGACCTATGCTTACTATAACCAGTAAACCGATGGGCAAACTCAGGAAACAATTGAAACAACTACAGTCTTTGAAACAGGTTTATCCTCCTAAGTATAATTATTCATGAGGGATATTGAAAACTTAACTACTGGGAGGAGAGAAAGGTATTAAGTCCTGCTCGGGGCTCAGGAAAGGCCCTTTCCCTCAATATGCCACATCAAGGCCAAAGCTAATTTCACAGCCACTGCTAATACCCTTTCTATATGCATATTTTAACCACTTCACCTATAATCCCCAAACTTGGTCCCCACTGTTAAATTTATATATCAGTTGCTGGCAGCAGCTGAGTTTTTTAAGCATGGCCAATCATATTCCATATACTCTGCATTTAAAACATTTGAAACTAATTTAATGGTTATGTCTAGCATTAGATATTTTAAGTGCAGCAATAAACCCTTATTGCTTTCTTGACTGATGGAACACATAATACAATTGCCACTGTGTGTTTTGACTGTCAAAATGATTCATTATACCCTGTATAAAACTTTTTTACAAAGAGAGAAACAGTTACATCAAATAAATTGAATAAGAGTTTAAACCCAAGGTCATCAAAGTGCTTGACACACCTTTTAGAAATAATTGAAATTCAGGTACATTCTCTGAAACGATTTGAAGTCTCTTCCCAAACACACAAGTCGTCTGAAAGCAACAACTTGCCATCGTGCTAACTGAGCTGTTAAGCAATTATCAGTGACAGCTGTAGCTCAGGGAGCCGCCAAGCAAGACCGCACGCGGCCAACTTTTTCAATTCTTTGAGCTGACAGTTACTGGATTAACATCTGACACAGCCCAACCGGCTCCACTTCATTTGTGATAATGGGGCCCCAAGACGCAAACTCCGCGGAGAGCCTACTAAGTGCTAAGCCTAGCGCTGCGCAAATTCACACGCATCACCTTGCTCACATTTGTCATCACAATTTAAAGAGGAAACGGGGACCCCTGGCTGACTCAGTGGTTGGCATCTGCCTTTGCAGGTCGTGATCCCAGGGTCATGGGATCAAGTCCTGCATCCGGCTCCACGCAGGGCGCCTGCTTCTCCCTCTGCCTTTATCTCTGCCTCTCTCTGTGTGTCTCTCATAAATAAATAAAATCTTTAAAAATAAAAATAATAAAGAAGAAGAAACTGGAACTTGGAGAAAATAGACTGTTACCATAACTGTAGGACTCCTGATATTTGAGTTCGGATGTCTCTGATTCCAAAGTGCTTCTTTCTTTTCTTTTCTTTTCTTTCTTTCTTTTTTTTTTTTAGCATGTTAGGGTTTTGTGTAATAATTTGCCTAATTCTTAAAACCATTTTGTGATGCGAGAAGCCTATATCCTAATGTTTAAGAAATCAGACACCTTGAACATTTCACTGTGAATTTTAGAAGTTGTCCTTCTTTTCTAAGATTTTATTTATTTATTCATGAGAGACACAAATAAACAGGCAGAGAGAGGAGGGAGAAGCAGGCTCCATGCAGGGAGCCCTATGCAGGACTCGATCCCAGGACGCCGGGCTCACACCCTGAACTGAAAGCAGCCATTTAACCACTGAGCCACCCAGGTGTTCCAAGAAGGAATTGTCATACTGTGAGCTAGTTTTCAAGTAAATCATGACTACACTAACCTCAGGAGCCCTCCCACTTCCTTTTGTTGGAAAAGAGTAGAGGAAGAGTGGGTCAAGAAGGCAGGCCGGCAGAGAGCCAGGCACTCACCCAGTCCCTACCATGTGGCAGCCATGGTGCCAGATAATTTCTGCACATGTTAACTCACTTCACATTGTTTTCCCCACTACCCAGTGAACTAGCTATTTATTCCAATGGTGAAGCCAAGTCTTCAATTGGTGAGATAATTGCCCAGAAATTATAGGAAACTACTCAGAGGTACAACTGGGATTAAAATTTAGTTTTGCTCGATCAAAAGTAATTGCTTTTCCCTTCACACCTTTAGGATATGTGCACTCCCTTCTCTCACTCTTCCTGGAACAAAGCTCTAATAATAAAATTTTAGGCAATAGGGCAAGTTCCCTACTCCCCACTGTAGACAAATGCTTCCTATGGCCACCCCGGCTTTGGTCCTGATTAATCCTGAAAAATACTGCATCAATCGAAAACTTTATTTTTAGACAAGCACTTGAACTGCTATTCGTCCTCTGTACTTGGATTTCACCATCTTTCATTTTCCCTGGGCAACTTTCTGATGGAGTCACTGTGAAGGAAGGGTTGAAAGGAGGAAAACAACCAACTGAAGAAGTTTACAGCATTATGTTTGGAAAATTAATGCAACTCCCTTGTAACATATACGTTTTATTTAAAATGCAAATATTATTTTAAAATATTTTATTTATTTATTCATGAGAGACACAGAGAGGGAGAGGCAGAGACACAGGCAAAGTGAGAAGCAGGCTCCATGCAGGGAGCCTGATGCAAGACCCGATCTGGGGACTCCAGGATCATGCCCTGGGCCAAAGGCAGGTGCTAAACCACTGAGCTACCCAGGAATCCCCTAAAATGCAAATATTAATTACAGATTAATTTGCTTTAAATATTGCACAGGCATTTTCACAAAGAAACTTCTGGCTTGTAATCCACCCATTAGTTTACCAAATGAGAACCTTACAAAATCTAGGATGTGATAAAGGGATTGCTCTATATAACAAAACAGGAAAATTCTCACTGTAAGGTTTTCCCTCATTTTAATGGGATTCGCAGTGGTTCTCAGTGCTGTATTTATCAGCACACATTTATCAAAATAAAGAAGGTTTAGACCTCCAAATACAGTTAATCTGCAATGATTGTCAAATATATTCTAATTGATTTAATGCCCATTAAAATTCTATTTTGACATATAAAACATCCAGACATGTGATAAATAAATGATCAGTCATCTAGCACAACCAGAAAAAAATCACATTGATTATAAATTATTCAAAGTGAAATGGTGTCTCAGCAAAATCTTTAGACCATCTCTGTCTGAGAATTAGACTAATAAGGAAGAAGAAAAACCAAGATTTTAAATGGATTTTCATGGCCAAATTGGTATTATGTTTCAAATACCCATTAATAGCTACAAGAAAATAAAGCTAAAAGAAGCTGAAGTATTTATATTATTCTTGCTATATTCCACTAAAGAAGATAAAATAAAGAATCTTTCATTAAAATTATGAAGATTATTCATTTTGAGGTTTAATGTTAGACCAACTACTTTCCCAGAAATCTAATATGCTATGAAATGAATCTTGATAAGCATGAAGATATTTTCAAGATAACAAGAGGAATTTAGTACGTATGAAAAAAAGAAAAGGAAGCAGACACACAAAACATATTTTAAGCATTTAACTCTTTGAAAGAGAGAGAGATTATGTAGATATATCTATGTATCAGAGCAAGAGACAGAGAGGAAGAGATGGAGAAGGAGAGCATGAGAGCATAGAATCTAGAAACATACCAAAAATTTGGCATATTTGACCATGTTAAGTGTGATAAGGAACTTGTCAGATGGTAATTGGCAAAGCTGCATTGGATGAATCTAGTGGCCGTGTGAAATGGGCTGTGTGCTTGCCAGATCATTTCTTCAATTACTACTTCTCTTGGATTATGCCAAATATATAGGAATATTCAGCAAAGATCCAAAAGATAAATCATATGATGCACTGTGTCACATATTTAAGTATAAAGATTGATTTTTAAAAAAAAATGGGTTAATGTGTTGTGTTCATTGCAGTTTTGTCTAGCACATCTAAGTATGCATTGCCTTGGCAAACTCACTTCCCCAGCCCTTGAGGGGTGGCTTAACCACACCTTGCTCAAGAAGTTCAAGCTGTGCTTGAGGTTGAGGTGAAGAGGTTACAACTATTAATTCACAGATAGGTGACTCACTTCCTATCACTAAGATGCAAGGAATTTATTGTGGCTTCTAAGGAAGATGTTTATTCACTCTTGTGAGAGATTTCTAGAAGGGCACTTCTCTCTTCCTAGTGGTGACCAGAAAGCATATACCTCTGGGAATGGTTGGCAGCATCAATTCTTAAGAACAGATTAGAATAAAGCTGACACTGTCAAAGGCAGTACACAGAAACATGGCTGAATTCAATCCTTGATGAACTGAATGAGCCACTAAGTCAATCCAGGCTCAAAGACTCACCTTTGTATTTACTGAAACGTAATCCAGTGATTTCCTCCTCACTGTTTAGGCAAGTTTGAGATGGTTTTATGTTACTTAGAATAAAACCCATTAAATATGGGATTATTTACAAAGTCTCAATTCAATCAAAAATATGTATTTAGCTTCTACTTTTAAAAAGGAAACTAAAATTTAGTAAGCTAAATACTTCCAGACAACATTCCAGCAATAATAGAACCCTGCATCACTCAGGTTTTATTAAGTTACGCAATAGCAACAAACTACTCCATGATCTCATGGCTTATAACAACACAGGATTATTTCTCACTTTGGTTATGGCCCACTGTGGCTCTCTGCACCCACCTCCCCTACCCCTGCCAATGTTGTCTTCATTCTGAGCACTTGTTTTGTGGTAGCAATGATACCACACAGACTCAGAGCCCCACCTACAATCTCATCCAGTAGCAGTGTCTAAAATATGGCTTTGACCAATTGTTTAACACAGGCTCCAGCCCCACTCAACTGTGTGGTAAAATTATAGGTCCTTATCAACCAGAGAGCCTGAACAGTGACTTCAACCAAAGACAGAACACAACCAATGGCCCACTCAATTGCAAAGCCTAGCCTGAATCTCTGGACAACTTTGGGGCAGAGCCTGAGGCTACATCTGACCATAAAGCCCAGCCTACATGCCTGCCTGAACATCACGTCAAACCAGTGGAACCATGCAGTCAGGGAATATAGCCTAAGACCCCCACCCCCACCCCCATCCAGGAGTGATTGTGGATCATGGCCCTCTCCCCTGCCCAATTGTGGAACACAACCAGTGGCACCACCCTGCCAGAGAACACAGCCTACAAACTTGCCCAATCAGAGCTGATTGCAGAACCTATCTAAGGCCCCATCTGGATATGGAAAATAGCCAGCAGGCTCACCTAATCAGGGATTTCACCCAAAAGACCCACTTGAAAACAGCCCAGACTGGGACATCTTGGTGGCTCAGTGATTGAGTGTCTGCTTTTGGCTCAGGGCATGATCCCAGAGTCCTGGGATGGAGTCCCACATCAGGCTCCTTGAATGGAGCCTGCTTCTCCCTCTTCCTGTGTCTCTGCCTCTCTCTCTCTCTCTCTCTCTCTCTGCCTCTCATGAATAAATAAATAAAATCTTAAATAAAGAGGCATCCCCCAGCCCTCACAATTAGAGCACAGGCAGTGACCTTACCCAACTAGAGACCCTGAGAGCAAGACTCACCTGCTCACAGATGTTACCAGATAACCCATCCAATATGCCAAGCTGAGGTAATGGTAAAGACCTTTCTCTGCTGAAATGAACCTATAAAGTCTGGAGGAGGAGACCAATTATTCAAATGCACAGATACCAATACATGTACAAAGATCATAAAGAATCAGTAAACATACCACTAAAGGTAACTAACAAAGCTCTAATGAGTAACTCTAAAGATATAAAAATCAATAAACTTGCCAAAAAATTTTCAGAATAATCCTCTTAAAGAAGTTCTGTGAACTGCAAGAACACACAGACAACTAAACAGAATTAGGAAAACAATGCATGCACAAAGTGAGAAGTTCAACAAGGAAATAGAAACCATCACAAAAAGAATCTGAGAGATGAATAATATAATGGTTGAACTGAAGAATTCGGTATGGTACAACAGCAACTTTATTACAATATATAGATGTATCAAAGTAACACACTGTACACCTTAAATTTACACAATGTTACATGCCAAATTTATCCACCAAAAGAGAATTCAACAGTTTCAACATCAGAAATTCAATCAAACTCATCATCAGAAAAAGAAAGGATCAGTGAACTTGAAGACAGATCTTTTGACATTATGGAAATCCCAGAAGAGAAAGAGAAAAGGACAAATAAATAATTGACAAAAAATTTCCAAACTTGAGGTGAGAAATGGACCCAGATTCATGAAGCTAAAGGGATTCCAAATAGGTTGAACTTGAAAAGTTCTACACTGAAAGACATTATAATTAAAGTGTTAAAATCAAAGACAAAGAATTTTGAAAGCAGCAAGAAAAGCAAATTCTCACAAAGAAGCCCTACCCCTGCCCCAACCAAAAGATTATCAGCAGTTTCTCAGTGGTAATTTCACAGGTCCAGAGACAGTGGGAAGATGTATTCAAACTATTAAACAAACAAAAATCAACCAAGAATATTATATCTGGTAAAGCTGTCATTCAGCAACAGAGTAGAAATAAAGACTTTCTCAAACACACAAAATGTGAGGGAGTTCATCACCACTGGATCAGCCTCACAAGAAATGCTAAAGAGCATTCTACAACCTGAAATGAAAGGATGCTAATCAATGTGATAAACATATGAATGTGTATAACTCATCAGTAAAAGTAAATGTGGTCAAAATCAGGGTTTTCTAATACTGTAATGATAATATATGACCACTTAAAAATCTAGTTTAAGAGAAAAAATAATAATAAAAACTAGCATCAGGGGCACCTAGTAGCTAGTCAGTTAAGCATCTGATTTTGGTTCAGGTCATGATTTCAGGGTTGTAAAATCAAGTTCCAGGTCAGGCTCCATGATCAGCAGGGAATCTGCTTCTCTCCCTCTCCCTCTCTCTCAAATAAATAAATAATTTTTAAAAATTAGCAACAATTTGTTATTATATATATGATATAAAAATATATATAAATTATAACATTGATAACCGAAAATGTTAGGAGAGAGAAATAAAAGTTTAAAGTTTCCATATGCCGCATATTTAAGCTTAAAATAGGACATTATAAGGTATTTTATGTAAGTTTCATGGTCACCACAAAGGATCCACCTTCAGTAGATATACAAAAGATATTGAAAAGGGTGTCAATGCATACTGCCTCAATGTCATCAACATAAGAAATACAGCAAAAGAAAGCAAAGGGGAAACCTGGATGGCTCAGCAGTTGGGCAGCTGCCTTCAGCTCCTGCATGATTCTGGGATCTAGGATGGATTCTCACATTGGGCTCCCCATGGGGAACCTGCTTCTCCCTCTGCCTCTGTCTCTGCCTCTCTCTATGTGTGTCTCTCATGAATAAATAAATAAATCTAGAAAGAAAAAAAGAAAGAAAGAAAGAAAGAAAGAAAGAAAGAAAGAAAGAAAGAAAGAAAGAAAGAAAGAATCTATAAAACAAAAAAAAATTAACAAAACGTCAATAGTAAGTCCTTACCTATCAGTAATTACTTTGAATATAAATGAATTAAAATTCTCCAATCAAAAGGCCTAGAATGGCTAAATGGATTAAAAAGATGCAAAGACAAGCTGCCTACAAGAGGCTCACTTCAGCTCTAAGGTCACACATAGGCTAAGAGTAAATGTGGTCAAAAGGTACAAACTTCCATTTATAAAATTAACAACTTCTACCAATCTATTGTAGAACAATATAGTCTTGTACACTTGAAAGGTAAAATAATAAATTTTAAAAGCTCTCACCACTTCCTCCTAGAAAAGGATAACTATATGAGGATGTGTTAACAAAAAAGGAAAAAGTGGATTTTCAGAATACCATTGATATCAAAGGACCCTACGTGTCTTCAGGAGAAACTACACACACACACACACACACACACACACACACACACACACAGGACTAGAAGCCACAAGAGCTTCTCTCCCACAATCCTAGATGGTAAAAGTAGTTCTACCATTGCTTTGAAATTATGAAATGAAAATAATTTTTTAACCTAGAATCTGTGTGATCCTAAACACTCAAAGTTAAGGGGAGAGTAAGGATATTTTCAAACAAGGTCACAAAAACTTTGATTCCAAAGTAACCCTTCTCAAGATGCATGGAGAGGCAGAAGCAGAGAATAGCCAAGAAAGAAGATGTGGGATCCAGGAAGCTGTAGTCTACACAAGAAAGAAGGACAATGTGATCACCTCATAGGTGATAACTGTGGGGCAGCTCTAGAGAGGAGCAGCAGTCTGCATTAAAGGAAACAGGTAGAAGTTTCTAATCCCTAGGGCTGATATCCCCAAGGGAATCCAAACCAGTGGGACTTGGGACTCAAAACTGTTGGATTTGATTAACTTCAGAGGCCAAAACCAACACAAAAAAGGCAGCTTCCTCCAAGGAAAACAAGATTGTACATCAAAGCAAATATTATCACTGAGTGCAATGTAGTTCACTTGTCAATAACATTTACATATTATCAATACCATCATAATAACAATATTATCAGAGGACTGGGACAGGGAGCTGCTTTTTAAACTTACAATCCTCATGGTCCTACTTCACTTTTAAATTATGTCCAGCTACTTTTTCATGCAAAAATTTAAATTTAAATAAGAGAACAATTTAAATGCTTTAATGTTCATTCCACAGTTTTCTGTCTATTTCAAATGAGCTTCATTTCCTGTCTCTAAGATGAGAAGCTGGGCCAAATACTTTCTATGTTTTCTCTTAATTCCATTATTTATTCTGTGTCCATGTGTCCACAGATATAATTTATCTTATTCCATTGGTGAAGAATTATGAATGTATAAAGAAATAAAGTGTTGGATTCATTTTCTGAGCAATTCTCCAGAGTTCACATTTGCTGAGTTAACAGGTTATTTTCAGGAACCATTGTTTTATATTTTTATTGGTGTGATGTAGCTAATCTTTATCTCTGTACTCCAACCTTTAAGAAGCAGCATAACCTTAAAAGCTGATAAATATCTGTGAATTACATGTTAGAATAATCTTTCAGAAGGAGATGGCTCCCTGGATATCAACTAGTTCCCATTTCCTGCACTTGCCCATCTTCTAAGTGACTTTTAAGATATATTTTTCTTTTTTCTGAATTTATAGAGTGATATTTGTGAAAATGAATTTTGTGCTAAAACTGATGATATAGAGACAGCCCTGATTGCTTTATGACAAGGTGAATTCTAAAATCAAAGATGCACAATTTCCTTTTTCACATTAAAGGTCAAATTTACAAAATGTCTCTCAAAGGCACAAGTCTGCTTGTCATCTTTATCAAATAAGATCTGGATGTATTGATCCAATCATTTTGATTGGTAACCCAACTATAAACTATATATGCCTTACCAGGAAGGTTACCTAATGCTATATTACATTCTTTTTACAGATACCAGAACTGAAAAAGCAGAACCAATCTGGCAGAGTTGTACATGAAATCTTTTATGGTACACCAGCTTCACCTTTCTTTTTTTTTTAAGATTTTATTTATTTATTCATCAGAGACACACAGAGAGAGAGAGAGAGAGAGGCAGAGACACAGGCAGAGGGAGAAGCAGGCTCCATGAAGGGAGGCGGATGTGGGACTCGATCCCAGGACTCCAGGATCACCTCCTGGGCCAAAGGCAGGTGCTGAGCCCCCCAGGGATCCCCTTCACCTTTCTCATATAAAGCATCGTAGAACCCATGAGCAATTATATCTGAACCTTCCCACTGAGACAACTAATGTGATATTATGGACACGATCATTTGAATTTGGTATGGACTGGATTTTTTATTTTATGGCTGGATCAATCAACCTATTTTAACTTTTAATGAATGGCGATATCAACTTTCTTTTTTCTCAAAATAGCAAAGAATTTTTAAAACACAATGGAAATGGATTTGATGTGCTTTTGCAGTCACAATATTCTAAAACAAGGTGAGAAGTACTGTACCTTATTTAAAATATTTTCAGCTTTAAGCGAAATTTAAACAACCAGGAAAAAGATGTTAAAACTAATATTGAAGTAGTATTTGAACATCTCATTGGTAATATTTTATGTGTAGTGAGCCTCTATAGACCCAAGGTTAAACTCTTCCGAGAGTCAGGAAGGTTTCCGAGTGTATTCCTTCTTCGAAAATAAATTACTGCCCACTTATTTCTGTATTATGCAAAACAAAGAAAAATGGGAGACTTGATGCTACAGTATTAATTGGTTCTGAAATCTGGAACTTGCAATAGTTAAGTATCTATAGTGATGAGGACCCTTTTAGTCGTAAGAGTAAAAAGCCTAAATAAAATCAGCATTTTTTTTAAAAAAGAGGAAATTATTATACAGCTAAAAAGTCCAGTTCAGAGTGTGAAGCACTGTCATAGGATTCAGTTTCTTTCTCTCAGCTCCACCTTCTCTGTGTTGGCTTCATTATCAGACTTTATAGTTGACTCTTGAGAGAGCCAGTTATGCATTCTTCCTAATGGCAAGGGGCCAACTGGGGCAATGGAAGCACATGCTTCCTTCCACCAACAGTCCCAGGAGACATGCCCTGGCTCTGACTGGTTTCAAGGCCATCATTAAACTAATCCTTGTGGAATCCTTGTGTAATGTGTTGCTTGGAAGAGCCAAGATTGAGTTACAGGTTGACCAATTCAGTACACAGACTAAAAATTGCTGTGTGAAATAATAAGAAATGTTTATATATATATTGGTGTCTGCCTTGGGTTCCTGCTAATATTTTGTTTTTGGTCCTGTTTCCTGACACAAAGATCCTAAATCCCTCGTAACTCCCTAAGTGATAACAGAACTCCTAAATCTCTTAGGATTTCTTTGGTGTGCGAAATGTCTTTGGTTCTAAGATGATTTTCCATGGGGTCTTGCCTGGGTGCTGGTCACCAGAAAGACCACTCCCTTATTAGAAGCTTGAAAGTTTTAGCCCTACTCTCCATTTCCAGAAAGAGGAGGAGGGTAGGGACTTACTTGAGTTAATAATTAATCATGCCTATATAATGAAGCTTCCATAAAATCCCCGAAAGTATGGAGTTCAGAGCGCTGTCAGCTTAGTAAACAAATCTGCATGCCTGGAGGGAGGTGCACCCCAACTCCACAGAGAGAGAAGATCCTCTGCTTAGGACCCTTTTGGACTTTAGCCTATGTATCTTTTCATCTAGCTGTTCATCTTTATTATATCCTTTATAATAAACTGGTAACCTATAAGAAAGTATTTCCCTGAGTTCTGTGAGCCATTCTAGCAAATTATCAAACCAAAGCCTCCCAAGACTTTCAATTTACAGCCAGTTGGTCAGAAGTACAGGTAACAGCCTAAGACTTGAAATTGTCTTTGGAAGTTGGGGTAGTCTTTTGAGACCGAGCCCTTAACTTGTGGGATCCAACCTAACTGTTCATAGTGTCAAAGCTGAACTGAACAGTAGGACACCCAGCTGGCCTTGAAAAAAAAGGTCAGTGTGAGGAAATAAACTTCACAAATTTGGTGACAAGAGGTAAAGTGTTTATTGTAAAGGAAAAATGAATTTTTTTTTCCTAGAGAGGAACATATAGTTCTCTAGAAGAAAACTATAATATTCATCCCAAAGAAAAATAAATGAATACTGGATGGCAAAACCAAATATCATCTATTTAAGGCCCTCTATACTCTTTTACTCATTTTCTCCCTAACTACAACTCCCAATCACTCCATAAATTAAAAAAAAAAAAAAAAAGATTTTGTTCACTGTTAGACTTTGGTTTGTCAGTGCTGTGCCAGAGAGGACTAGTAATTCTGATTCATAGTTTCATCTAAAATATAATTTCTCTGGACCACACCCCTCCCATGCTATTGTAACTTTGAAAGGCACAACTGTAGTTCTTCATTATGATAATGATATAATAATAAGCATTAATATATTCTATTCATGGCGCATTCTAGTATGCTAAAATTCTTGATACAAATAGGTGCATTTTGAAGCTCTGATTCTTAAAACTAAGGACTTACTGTTATGTATGTCAGCTTTAAAGGGCATAGAAAATCCATTTTCTAGATCAAATATTAATGACACAGTGGTTTAAGAGCATATTTCCACTTTTTAAAAATAGTTAATCGATAATTTTCTTTTACAAAGCATCAAAGTTCCTTATATTTTCTATGTTGTTCTATTGTATTTTAAGAAGTAATTGCAAATATCACTTGAAATTTTACAATAAGGCATGGTCAAATTTTCATCTTATAAGATTTTGCAATAATTAAAATGTAGGACCAATATCCAGGAAAAGAGAAATCTAAGCATTTCCATCCAGTCAATGATAATCAGAGGACAAATGGCACCCCATAAGCTCTTGTTAGATCTTTATACAAAGAAGTAATTTCCAAGGCCCTTACCAACTTCATGACCCATACAGAGTCACCCTTACACATGACTTCTATGCATTACTATCATTCAAATAAGACTTTAGGCTTTTTGTGATTTCATTCATATATGGAATTTAAGAAATGAAACATATGAACATAGGGGAAGGGAAGGGAAAATAAAATAAGATGAAAACAGAGAGGGAGGCAAACCATAAGAGACTCTTAACTCTAGGAAACAAACTGAGGGTTGCTGGAGGGGAGGGAGGTGGGGGGAGTGGAGTAATTGGATAATGGGCATTTAGGAGGGCACTTGAAGTAATGAGCACTGGATGTTATATGCAACTGATGAATCACCAAATTCTATCTCAAACTAAATACAGTATATATTAATTAAATTGAATTTAAATTTAAAAAAATTTTTAAAGCAAAAAAAAAGGTCTTTAAGCTCTTTTGGCCATGTCTTTTGAAATAAGCATTTGAAAACAAAAGACTTGATCTTCTATATCAGACTGGCCCATTCAGTCTATTTTTTTCTGAGTGGATTCCAAGTGATTTCATGTGACAAAATACTCTGAATTGACAGTCTTAAAAGGTTGTGGATGCATCTCTCAAACACCCTAAGCCTCCTTTTATAACATATTATATATAGTTAATTCTCACTATTCATTGAAGTTATGTTCTATAAGGTCATTGTGAACTGTGATTAGTGAATACTGAACCATTGCTTCTTAAAAAAAAACAAAAGATTTTATTTATTTATTCATGAGAGACAGAGAGAGAGAGAGACAAAGACACAGACAGAGGGAGAAGCAGGCTCCATGCAGGGAGCCTGATGTGGGACTCAATCCCGGGACTCAGATCATGCCCTGGGCCGAAGGCAGGTACCAAACTGCTAAGCCACCCAGGGATCCCTGAACCATTGCTTCTAAGGGAAACTCATGATTGGGTTCCTGTGAGTCTCAACCAATTAACAGATGTCTTTGCTCCATGGGTGTTTCTGCTTAAACACTCCCTACTTTTTGTTGATCCACTATATATATTGCTACATATATTGTTGACCCATTAACATTGAACTCACAGCCAACAGCACTAGAACTCATGCTTGAATGAAGCTTATCTAACTCATGTATTTTTTCTGTAAGACACATCGCTGCCTCCTTCACTTAAGTACATTGGCCATCACTTGGGCACTATCCTTGGAAGCCATTTTAACAACAAAATCACCAAAGGAAAACACAAAAACATGCACTCTCCATATTGTTCTCCACAGCAGCTACCCCATTTTGCATTTCCAGTAACAGTGTACAGGGGTTCTAATTTTTACACATCCTTGCCAACATTTGTTGTCTTTTGTAATTTTTTTATAATAGCTATGCTAACAGGTGTGGTTTCGATTAGCATTTCCCTGATGATTAGTGACACTGGGCAAGAAACACGGCACTAAATAGACCATGAAAAGGGCACTTGTTTACAGAATGAAAGCTGAAACAAGAAATCAGAGGATGACTTTGTTCAACCTCAGCTGGGAAAATGAGCTTCAGGTGACTCAAATTGTTTGCCAGTCTGCATATACCCTGCAAACCATGGTAAGTATTAATTTGGAGGTTATAAATAAATGTTAGCATGCAGGTAAATTTGCAAATATAGTGTCTGTGAATAATGAGGATTGACTGTACCTCCTACCCAAGGCTTTTTTTTTTTTTTTTTTTTAGATTTTATTTACTTATTCATGAGAGACACAGAGAGTGGCAGAGACATAGGCAGAAAGAGAAGCAGCCTGCCTGCAGGGAACCCAATGTGGGACTCTATTCCGGCACTCCAGGATCATGCCCTGAGCCCAAGGCAGATGTTCAACCACTGAGCCACCCAAGCGTCCCTCCAAGACGTTTTTAAATCCTTCTTTAATATTTAATGTCCTTGTTTTACTATCAACTAGGTAAACCTATATTTACTTATTCTTTCTTTCTCTTAAAGCTTTTATAGCCATCTTTTTATTAATCCTCTGCTGTTTTTTAAAGATTTGAACAAACCATGCTTCTTTTTTCATTGTTTTATATTCCAACTCCATTTTGGGAAAACTAGAACAATATATATTTATATGCTTGTTAATACATGACATACTGTCTTACTCTAGCTTTTAGATGCTATTTTGCCTTGTTTCTGTGTTAATAGTTCATTTCAGGCCACAAATGATACATTGGTTGTGATTTTTAAGCTTCTCTCAAATGGCAGCTTCAGAGGGCCTGAAGCCCAAATGAGATTTGCATGATATTGCATTTAGGGGTTGGAAGCTAAGCTAAAATTATTTGTGAGGAACCTCTCCCCTACTGTCTCTTTCTTCTGAAGCCATATTGAAGACAGAATAAACAGATACCTGAAACTAGAAATATGAGGCCAGAGGCACCTGGGTGGTTCAGTGGTTGAGCATCTGCCTTTGGCTCAGTTTATAATCCTGGGGTTCTGCGATCAAGTCCCACATCAGGCTCCCTCTGCCTATGTCTCTGCCTCTATGTGTGTGTGTCTCTCATGAATAAATAAATAAAATCTTTAAAAAAAAAGAAATTCGAGGCCAAGTACCAACTTTGAAGCACTTCAATCCTCCCCATAATGCAGATAATACTTTTTCTTACCTGTATATTTTAAGACTAGGAAGAGCCACCAAACTACTAGAACATTTAAACTGGGTCTGAAAATCCATTTTAATTTCTGCTATAACTCTTTTCCAATTGCCTGTGCTAATTAGGTGTATTTTTTAAAATAAGAAAATATTTAATATCTTAACTTCCAGGAAAAAAATGTCCAATATTCTATACCTTTCTTTTTTTTTTCCAAAGTATTTATTTGTAAAGGATTAAAATCATTGTGTCCAATCTAGATGGTACTTTGAAATATTAGCCTTAAGATATGTGAAGAAAGAATCCTTTGGTTGAAATGGTGCCCAGAAAAAAAAAAAAAAAAAGAAAAGAAAAGAAATGGTGCCCAGACACTTTCTTGAATTTTCTTCCTAGCTCCTATCTCTGAATTAGCTTTCTCTTATCCTTTCTCCCTCCCACTGATACATGACACTTTTTTGCCTGGTGTCATCTCACTTGTCACTTGGTGTACTAAGTTTCTATCACAGAGAAGCTACAGCATATCAAAGTTCAAATTTATGTTGCTTTATCTTTGTTCTTTGTATCTGAACCTTGACCTAACTCCAGTTAGGTCCAACCTAACTCCAACCACAGGGAAGATCAAGATGGGTATAAGAGTTGAGTTAATGTTGTAAAAGATAAAAGAATCAAGAACAACACTGATAGTGACTTTCATTTGAAAGTCATCAATCTGTAGGTGGTTCTTATCTAAGCTGAGGTTGACAAGCTACTAAACTTCAATATTTTTGGCTTTTATATATATATAAAATTCACTGTTTAGGGACACTAATTGTTCTCTTTGCCACTGAGAATTCAATCTTGGGAATTACGATGGAAACTATTATTTTAGATTTCAGTTGTGTAGGCAAGGAAGTCAGATAAACTGAAATAAGAACTTAATAATGCTTATAACTTATTACATAAAAGACTTCCAAATTGAAGGTATGGAATCATAAGGACAAAAACTCCAAAGAAGTCATCCCACTCATTTTCAACCCTCACTCATATCTGTCCCTCTACCATTGCAGGCAGATACGGGGATAGGATCACACTGGCTCATAAGAGCTCAAAGGTTTGCATCTTTACTCAAATCCACCATCAGTTAGTTTACAGTGGCAGCATGAAATTGGCCATGGCAGAAAAATTTCTATCAATTTCAGAAAATGATAGGAATCAGATGTTTTTTCTTGAAAATTCACTGTTAAATATTTATCAGCACACCACTGATACTATTATTCTAGTTTTGTAAAGAGAGAAAATGTCTATTTCCCAAAGTAGATGGCTTCAGAAAGGAGTAAGACCACAGCTCATTAGTGATACATTTCTTACGTGTTCATCCTTGATTTCTCCCTTCAGCCTACACAATGTAAAAGTCACAAATTGCCCCCACAGGCTATTGAGTAGTTAGTTAGTCATTTGTCGTAAATAATTACTAGGCAGACACTGCTCCAGTGTCTGAACTGGACATGTAGGCTCCTTTATCTTACTGACCATTACAGGGGGCCACCTTCCCATAGTCCAACATGGCAACCTCAACAGTCCAAGCAGAGAAGGATGAAGGAAGGGACAAAAGAAGAGAAGGAGAATGGCATGGACATGCCACCTCCCAAAAAGGGTTCAAAATGATTAAAACCTACAACCAGAACTTGGCTGATATATCCTATAACCAGAACTTGGCTATACCAAACTGCAGAAGAAGTGGAAAAACAATTTTATCCACTATTTATTTGTATGTGTTAATATTATATGCTTTTCCTCCCTCCATATATTTATGTAGAAAAGTGTATTGACAGATTCTCTAGCTAAATTACTCTTGAATTTCTGGGATAATTCTATTTGATCACGTATTCTTCCCACATGTTGCTGCATTATGCTCGCTAATATTTAGGATATTTGAGGATTGTAATGGGTTCATATACCTAAAGCAGTTAGGAAAGCACTGAGTTTACAAAAATATTATATAACTGTTGGCTGTTTTTAAGTTCATAATTCAGCTTGTAATAATTTTTCAAGATAATATAGCCCTTTAAATGTGTTGGTAAGTTTTTTTTTAAACTTTATTTGGAGCAGTTCATATGTTTGTATAAACATATCATTTATGAGTACATTTCAAAATGTCAATGTAAACTTTATCAAAAAAAAGATGGTGGTTAATTCCAGTTTTTTCTCTCTTCCTGACAAATTTTTGCAATCCATATTTCTCTAGAATATTGTGTATTTCATTTGTGTTCAAATTTGTGAGAGAAAAGGTATTCATAGTGTTTTCTCATGCTTTTTAAAGTTTTCAAAGTTTTCTGCATTTATGAGTCCTTTTTCATTTCTAAAACTATTCACCTGTGACTCTTTCATTTTCCCAGTAACTTTTGATGGCATTTTCTCTGTTTTAACTAGTGTAAGTTATTTTATTGCTTTTAGCCATACTGTGTTGAATCTCATTTTCCCACTGGATCCTGGTCTCTTCATAACCTCCTTACCAGACTGCATACTACTTGAGTTAGTAAACAATTGCATTTTTATATTTAATGAGCATTTACCTATTTGTATTGGTCTCCTTTATTTTTAAAATATTTAATCTCAAAATTAGTTATCACTACATTTATTGTTATTGTTGAGGTAATTCTTGTTGTTTGTCATGGTCAATGGTTAGATAGAATTACTCATACAGTTACTATTTGTCTTTACACACTCTTGCTTCTGAATCTCATTTCTTATTTCTAGGTTCAAGGTACTCCTTACTGAAGTGCAGTCTCTAGTAGCACTTCCGGGAATTATCTGAAATTTTATTTTATTTATCTATTTTTAATTATCTGAAATTAAAAAAAAAACATTCTCAGGTTTGCTTCAGTTATTCCTTTTTACTTTACCCTTAAATGTTACGTTAGCTGAGTTTTGACTTTTAGGTTCTAACTTCCAAATATGTTGTTTCTACCAAAAGTACTCTAAAAGGTTATCAGTATAATTGTCACTCTTTTTTTAAGATTATATTTATTTATTTGAGAGAGAGAGAGGGTGCACAAGTCAGGAGAGAGGGTAAGAAGGGAGAAGCAGACTCTCTGCTGAGCAGGACGCCTGACATCCACTCCATGAGAGGTCCTCAGGACCATGACCTGAGCCAAAGGCAGACACTTAACCACCTGAGCCACCCAGGTGCCCCTAATAATCATTCTTTTTAAATAATTGTCTTTTCTCTCTGGTTGCTTCAAGCTTTTTTCCTGTGTTTAACTTTCTATAGTTTCAGTCCAGTGTATCTAGTTGGATCTGTGTTATTTATCTTATTTAAAAATCAATGAGTGTCTCAGTTCAGATTCTCCTCTTTTGCTCATTTAAGAAAATGTCCATCCATTATCCCAATGAGTCCTGCCTCTCTATTTTCTATTTTCTCTGTGTAGACTTCTAATTGATTATATTTGGTGATCTATATATAACATTCATATTTTTTAATCTCTCATGTTTTCCATTTCTTTATCTTCAGGAGTCTATTCTGAGTCCTTCAGCCACATCTTCTAGTTTACTAACTTTCCTTACAGCATTGTCTAATATTCTCTATAACCATCAGGTTGTTAATTTCTAATCTTATCAGCTTTTTAACTTCAATGAATATATTTTTCATTGAAGTTTCGGTTCAATGAAACCAGTCGGTACTTATAATAATATTATCTATTCTTTCTTCATTGTGTTCTATCCTTTGTTATAGTTTCAATTCTTTATTGCTGGAAGAATTTCAAGTTGATATTGTATACTCTTAGATTTTTTTTAAGATTTTTATTTATTTATTAATTATATATATATATATATATATATATATATATATAGAGAGAGAGAGAGAGAGAGAGAGAGTTTTCCTCTTATTTTTCTGGAGATTCAGATACTTTTTCTAGAGTATTTTTGGTAGAAACAACATCTTTGTAAATCAGAACCTCAGGACTACTGTTTATAACTCAGCTTGGGTTTTCCCAGCAAGCATGTCATATAAAATCAAAACTCATTTCCATATCTTAGTAGTTGCTTTCAGGGAAATTCTATTTTTTTTCCCCTGAGAGTTTGAGAAATCATCGCTGCTCCATGTTCCATAGTTTTTCTCTTCCATTCCATTGACTGGAAAGCATTTCTAGTATCTCAGCATCATACAAAATACTGGCTGCAACTTTCCACTTAGTATAGGATCAAGACTATAAACCTTGTTCCCATATTCTGGTTAAAATTATAGCTTCCTTCCCCCAAAGGCCAATATTCTTGTCTAATGTCCTATGGATTGTTTTAACATGAACTATAATTCACAACTATTCCTTTTGTTTTCACCTTTTAAATTTGGAAATGTCTCTGACCTTTCTTTTTTTTCCTCATGAGCATGGTAATATTTTAAAAATCATTTTATTGTACGGTATCCTACTGTAGCCAGCATTTCACCATAGTTGTACCAGGAAAATAGGGATTGTTTCCTTTTTTTGACAGAGTTCCCCTTTTATAACAGAATTTCAGATTCCCCATTCCCTAAAATACATATGTAAGTCAGTGAAGGGAAATTTGATTAACAGATATAATGCTATATTTAGTATCACCCCACCCCATGACAATTGGCCTAATTTATAACTGGATCAAGCTCCTCTGCCTGAATCCAACTTCTTTTATGCAGAGGTTCTTGAGGAAGCATCTTGGTCCCTCAGGCAACTAGGATCTTAACGCACATTTCCTATGAGTTTTCAGATATATCTAATGTAGTTTGTAGACTAAGCATAAATTCAGCCTGGGAACTCCTCTATACAGAAAGATCATCTCATAAATGAAATATGTATGAGTAAGTAATAAGTCCTCAGTGTACATTATGGTACAGAAAAAGAAATACAACAATGTGAACCACAAAGAAACAGAAAGAAGAAGAATATGGATAAAATTATTATCTTAGTCACTCTAGTTAAGCGATATACAACAATTTGATTAATGAAAAGGAACGAGACACAGATTAAAATCCAATGCAGGTCTTTTATTTTTCCATCTGGTCTCTCAGGTTTCTCTGTGAATAATTTTAACTTTTTTCCAATTGTGCAACCAAAACCCAACACTATATTGGATCAATAACCACTAATCCTTGGTTATTGATCAGCCCACACATGACCTTATCTCATTTACTGAATTTTTAAAATATAATGGCCAATTTTAATTTGCGTCTCAAACCAAAGACTAGTAAATTAAGAATCATTTAAAGCTACCTATAAATGCCTCCTCTTTATCCAATATCCAGTTTTTACCCATTCAAATCTGGCAATAACATATAAATCTGAATTTATGCTAATCATTCTCTGCTATATATGCCAATACAAAATGTTGCTTACTGTTTCCTGTTTTTGAACTGTATATCCAGAACATAGTCTTCTGGGATTTGACTTTTGTCTTTCCAAAATTATTCTATGAGTATTATCTATTATTATATATATTTATAGCTGAAGTATCCCATAGTGGAAACATACCAGAATTTATCACTATTTGATGAATAGTCCATTTCCTTCTAATTTTTTTGCTCTTAAGAACAGAAACACTACTTTTCATTTCTCCTGATGCTTTTAGGTGAAATTGTCTCTTGAATATATAGCTAGGATTGGAATTGTTATATTTTAGGGCAAGCGATTAAAATAGGATGGTCAGTGCTTTTAGCAGCTTTACTCCCAGCAAATAAATTACCAGCAATATGTAAAGGATCCAGCTAATTCATATCTCAAACACTGGCAATTGTCAGGATTCTTGATTGTTGCCAGTACTAATTTCTCCTTCCATGAAGTATCTATTCATACATTTTACCTACTTTTACATTGTGTTCTTTCTTTGTATTATTGATTAGTAGAAGTTATTTAAATAATCTTGTTACTAGCATTTTGCCAGGCATTTATATTATATTTCCTAGGTTGCAGCCTAGGAAAACCTCTTCAGGTTTTTCAAGTGTTTTTGGTAAATAGAAGTTCTTAATTTTAATACAAATACCCATAATTTCTTTACCCATTGGCTTTTTGCATGTCTTAAGAAATCTTTCCTAATCCTAGAACCAGCAGGACATTTCCTTATATTTTCTCCTAAAAGTTTTCAAACTTTGTGGTGCCTAGGTGGCTCAGTTGGTTGAGCACCTGCCTTTAGCTCAGGTCATGATCTCAGGGTCCAGGGATGAGCCCCACATCTGGCTCCCTGCTGAGCAGTGAGTCTGCTTCTCCCTCTGCCCCTCCACTTCCCCATGCTTGCACATGCACACACTCTCTCAAATAAATAAAATCTTTTAAAAAACACTTTGCTTATGATAATGTCTTTAATCTATTAAATATTAAATTAAATATTTAGTGTGATACATGTAAGGATGTAATTTTATTTTGTCTTCATATGGTGAACCAGCTTTTCCAATTTCATTTAAAGAACAGTTTCTCCTTTATCAAGGATCTGTTTTGTCACTTCTACCAAATAATCAAGTTGCAAATATGCATGGTCCATTTCTAGTCATTCTATTATTTTACATTATTCAATCTGTCCATCTCTGCACGAACACCATACTGTCTTAATTACTACAGCTCCATAAAAGTCTTGATATATGTTAAGGCTACTACTTCTTCATTCTATTTCTGTGGTGTTTTGATTTTTCTTATACCTCTGTTCTCTCATATAAATGAGATTAGCTTGTCAAGCTCCATGAATAACTCTGTTGAGATATTTCTTGGCCCTACATGGATTCTATAAACAGTTTGGGAAAAAGTGAATTATTAATGATACTAAGTCTCCTCATCCATGAATTTGATATAACTCTCCATTTGCTGAGTCTTCTTTAATGGCTCTAATAAAATCTTATAATTATATATCTTGCTCATCATTTGTTAAATTTATTTACATGTATTTTATAATTTTTGTTGCCATTATAAATTATGCTTAAAAACTTTTTCTGGTAAATTGGGATACAGTTGATTTGTTTATATTAATCTTATATTCAGTCATCTTGCTAATCTTTCTTTTAGATTTAATGACTTGTAATAATTAATCAGATTATACTAAATATTTTTGGTAGACAATTCTATCAAGCAAATCCAGCAATAGTTGCATTTCCTATTTTCTAATCTTTATGCTTTTACTTTCTTTTTATTGACTTACTACATAGCCAAAACTTCCCGTAAATTCTTTAATAATGACAAGAACATATCTGGATCTTTGAATTTTTAAAGAATGCTGCTAATGTTTCTTCATTTAGATGACTGTTGTATCCATATAATAAGTGCTGTACATATATTAGCAATATTTATTGCCTTTTTATTGTTAAATACTTTTACTTCTTTAGCTTGATTTTAAAAATTGTATCCCACTATTAATAATTTATAGCTTTTTTACTAGTATTAATAGTATATTTATAGTCTATTACAGTATGTGACAGTATTTATACTTAATATTTGTACTATAGTATGTATAATTATTTTTGCCTTCCTATCATCCCTCCTTTCTTCTCCATAAAAAAGAGGATATATTTAAATGGTTTATACAGGGGTGAAGTTTCTCACCTATCCCAACCACGGACTTGAATAATTTCCATAGTAATTGCCAGCTGAATAAGAAGCCATCTTAGCTAAAACAGCAGAGAAAGGAGTATTTACCTCCCTCTGAGATCATAGGTGCTAAGGACAATGTAAACTGAGAGTACAAGGATTCATTTTGGCTAAGATGTGCAGACAGCCTGCTTGATAATTAGTAAGCTACCCAAAAGGAAATTGAAGCTGGGAAATGGTGACAGTTCCCTGGTCCAAATGCCTGAAAAATAACCTACACCTTTCAGTTATATGTGCCCAAAATTCCAACCCACATGTACCATTTTTATCTCCACCACATTGATTTTTATTTCTTTTACTTACAGTCAAAAGATCCCAGATAGCACTTTTAATTTTTTAGTTTCTTTTTTACAGTTTATATTTAAATTCCAGTTAGTTAATGAACAGTGTAATACTAGTTTTAGGTGTAGACTTTAGTGATTTGTCATTTATATACAACACCCATTGCTCAACAAGTGCCCCCCTTAATACCCATCACCTGTTTAACCTATCCTCCCCTTCCCCCAACCTCATCTCTGTAATTCTCAGTTTGTTCTTTATAGTTGAGTCTGTTTCCTGGTTTACTTCTCTCTTTTTTTCTTCCCCTATGTTCATCTGTTTTGTTTCTTAAATTCCACATATGAGTGAAATCATATGAAAATCATATGAAATCATATTTGTCTTTCTCTGACTTATTTTGCTTGGCATAATACACTTTAGCTTCATCCATGTCTTTACAAATGGAAAGATTTTATTCTGTTTTATGGCTGAGTAATATTCCATTGTGTATATATACCACAACTTCTTTATCCATTCATCAGTTGATGGACACTTGGGCTGTTTCCATAATTTGGCTATTGTAGATACTGCTGCTATAAACCTTGGAGTGCATGTATCCCTTTGAATTAGTATTTTTGTATCCTTTGATAAATACACAGGAGTGCAATTGCTGGATCACGGGGTAGTTCTATGTTTAACTTCTTGAGGGACTGCCGTACTGTGTTCCACAGTGGCTGCACCAGTTTGCATTCCCACCAATAGTGCAACAGGTTCCCCTTTCTCCAAATCCTCACCAACATCTGTTGTTTCCTGAGTTGTTAGTTGTAGCCATTCTGACGGGTGTGCAGGGGTATCTCATTGTGGTTTTGATTTGTATTTCCCTGATGATGAGTGACACTGAGCATTTTTTCATGTGTCTGATAATCATCTGTATGTCTTCGGCCCATTTCTTAACTGGATTATTTGTTTTTGGGGTGTTCAGTTTGTAAGTTCTTCATGTATTTTTTTCTTCATGTATCTTCATGTATCTTCTCCCCTTTAGTAGGTTGCCTTTTAGTTTTGTCGATTGTTTCCTTGACTGTGCAGAAGTTTTTATCTTGATGTAGTCCCAATAGTTTATTTTTGCTTTTGTTTCCCTTGCCCCAGGAGACATATCTAATAAGTTGCTGTGGCCAAGGTCAAAGAATACACAATGCCTGTGTTCTCGTCTAGGATTTTTATGGTTTCCTATCTCATATTTAGCTCTTTCTTCCATTTTGAATTTATTTTTGTGTATTGTGTAAGAAAGTGGTCCAGTTTCATTCTGCATGTGGCCGTCCAGTTTTCCCAATGCCGTTTGTTGAAGAGATTGTCTTTTTTCCATTGGACAGTCTTTCTTGCTTTGTTGAAGACTGGTTGACAATATGGTTGTGAATTCACTTCTGCATTTTCTATTCTGTTCCATTGATCTCTGTGTCTGTTTTTGTGTCGGTACCATACTATCCTGATCACTACAGTTTTGTAATATAACTTGAAGTCTGGGATTATGATGCCTCCTGCTTTGCTCTTCTTTTTCAAGATTGCTTTTGCTATTAGGAGTCTTTTGTGGTTCCATACAAATTTTAGGATTGATCTGAAAAATCTGAGAAGTATTTTGATAAGGATTGCATTAAATATGTTCATTGTTTTGGGTAGTATAGGCATTTTAGCAATATTTATTCTTTCAACCCATGAGCATGGAATGTTTTTCCATTTCTTTGTGTCATCTGCAATTTCTTTCATAAGTGTTCTATAGTTTTCATCATACATATCTTTTACATCTTGGTCAGGTTTATTCCTAGGTACCTTATAGTTTTTTGGTGCAATTGTAAATGGGATCGATTCCTTGATTTCTCTTTCTGCTGCTTCATTATTGGTATATAAAAATGCAACAGATTTCTGTACATTGATTTTGTATCCTGCAAATGTATTGAATCTGTGTATCAGTTCTAACAATTTTTTGGTCATGTCTTTTGGATTTTCTATATAGAGTATCATGTCATCTGCAAATAGCAAAAGGTTGACTTCTTCCATGCCAATTTGGATGCCTTTTATTTCTTTTTGTTGTCTGATTGTTGAGGCTAGGACTTCTAGTACTATGTTAAGTAACAGTGATGAGAAAAGACATCTCTGTCTTGTTACTGACCACAGAGGAAAACCTCTCAGTTAAACATCACTTTGTTATTATTTAGTCTCTTTATTTTTTAAGATTTTATTTATTTATTTATTCGTTCATGCATGCATGCATGCATTCATGAGAGACACAGAGAGAGAGAGGCAGAGACACAGGCAGAGGGAGAAGAAGCAGGCTCCATTCAGGGAGCCTGATGTGGGACTTGATCCCAGGACTCCAGGATCATGCCCTGGCTGAAGGCACGCTCTACACTGCTGAGCCACCCATGCATCCCTATTTAGTCTCTTTATATCTCAGTAGTCCATTAACTGTGAAAATAGAGCCCTATTTCTACTTACCACTGTATACACAACACTCATCATAATGGCTGGCTATATACATAATAGTACATAGTTCATTTTTAATGCATCTATGAATATACTAAGTATGTAAAAACTATATTTTTATATATACAATATAAATTGCCTCATTCTGTCATATTAATCTAAATTTCTTTTGAAAACTTAATCTTTTATCCACAACCCAATAATGATAAAGATTAGATTTTTATTAATCTTTTCTATCATTTTATGGTGGTCACTCTTGGTTGTCACCTTTTCTCCTGCTTTTATTTGAAAAATGTAAACTTATTACTGGTCTTGTCCTCTCTTTCAAGCATTCAGTCAACAGGTGACCTGTGCCCATGTGACACCATGTTAAATTCTCCAGGTGGCTCAAACCGAATAAGATAATTCACTACCTTCAAAAATCATCCCTATGATCTCCACCATGAATTCCAAATGTCTTCTGTGCATCTCATAGAAACAAAGTACAAGGAGTAGAAGAGAACTATGATTACCAGATGGCTTTCTAGTATTCCAAAAAATAAAAGGCTGTAGATATGTGTCCTTGCCTGAAACAAGCACAAAAGGAGAAAAACAACAGCAAAGGGCAAAAAGTAATACGTTGAAGAGGTTAAAAAGAGAGAAATTAAGACAGCCAGAAACATGTAATTAGAATGGAAACAGATGCAGAATTACCAGCAGCATCTTTAAAATAGCATTTTACAAAAAGGCAATCATTTCTAAAATCTTAATCCATTATCATCCTTTTTCATACAATTTGCCCATTTTTGGCTGTAATTAAAGGACTCTGCATTTATGCAGTAGACTTAAGAAAGCAATGCTCTTGTGCTGCTCTCAAGCTGTTGTTGCAACTATTAATTCGGCTATTTATATCCTGTTGAGGCAAAATATTGAGTCTCAACACTCTCATCTGGAAATGCAAAATGCAGAATTTCCAACATCCTAAGTAACATTGATATTGGGGAATTAAGTAAAATGATGCATTCAAAAGCACAGCATACACACAGTGGGCTTGGTAAAATTAAGCAATGATAATGAAGGGATTGCTACACTAAGAGAAATATTTTCTATTAAAACAAAAGAGGTGTCATAAATTCTGTGTGGCAAATAAGACATGAAGGTTATCCTCAACCTCTGGAGCTGTTCTTTTCTTTTCCAAACCATATAGACTCCTCCCACTGGCATAAGATGGATCAGTTAACAGAGCAGTGATGCAGACAGAAATCCATACTGGATTAAAAAAAAAAAAACACTCTTAGGATAACAGACTGCAGATACTTCTCAGGGACTTTGATGAAGGAGAAAGAAGATTCTTTGAGAAAAGAATGATGAACCATCTTTGTTCAGATATTCATAAGTCATCAGAAGTAAGATGATGTGTTTGCTGACTCTTAGCAACTTGCAGAGACCTATTGCTTAGATCAGCACTGTGTTCCTTGTGGGGCCACCCCACTATCCTGTTATAGGTACCCAGACATATTAAGCAAAAGATGAGTTCTTTTGTACATGTGTTAAGAGTTGACAAAAATAAAGGACAATATAGTATGAAGAAGAGGATCAGAAGATGTCACAGGATCAAGACTACAGAGGTGCAGCCAGAGCAGAGACAATAATGGATACCAACTGGTTATGAATTCATCAAAAAGTCCATATTACCCAAAGCTATCTATAAATTCAACGAAATCCCTTTCAAACTTCCAATGACATTTCTCACAGAAATAGAAAAAATATCCTAAAATTTTTATGGAACCACAAAGGACACTGAATAGCTAAAATAATCTTGAAAAAGAAATATCTGGAAGCCCCATACTTCCAATTTCAAACCATATTACTAACTATAGTAATCAAAACAGTATCGTATTAGCATAAAAATAGACACATACATCAGTAAAAGAGTCTTCAGCCCACAAATAATGTATATATATGATCAATGAGTATTTGACAAGGGAGCCAAGCATACTTAATATGGAAAAGACAATCTCTTCAGTAAGCAATGCTTGAAAAGCATATCCACATGTAAAAGAATGAAAACATAGTCTTGAGAAAGAAAAAGCTGGAAGCATCACACTTTTTGATTTCTAATGATCCTATATAAATCATATATATTATAGAAAGTAGTCAAAAAAATAGAAAAAAAAAAAAAAACACTTGAAATCCAAGACTTAAACATAAGACCTGAAACTGTAAACTTCTAAAAGAACACATAGAGAAAAACCCTTTGACATTGGTCTTGGCAATAATTTTTTAAATATGACACCAAAACCACATGCAACAAAGGCAAAAATAAATTCATAGGACTATTTTAAACTAAGAAGCTTCTGCCTTTGGCTCAGGTCATAACCTCAGGGGTTCTGGGATCAAGCCCCACACCAGGCTCCCTGCTTCTCCTTCTCCTCACTCTGCCACTCCCCCTTGTGCTCTCTTGCTCGCTCTCTCTCTCAAATAAATAAATAAAATCTTTTAAGCCAAAAACCACAATATCACCTCTCACAGTTAAAACAGATGTTCTCAAAAAAGATAAGAGAATGTGGAGAAAAGGGAAATCCTTGCACACTGATGGTAGAAATGCAAATTGATAGAGCCTCTACGGAAAAGAGTATGGAGTTTCCTCAAAAAATTCAAAATAGAACTGCCCTATGGTCCAATAATCCCACTTGTGAGTACATATCCAAAGAAAATGAACACAGGATATCAAAGAGATATCTACATTCCCATCATTATTGCAGCATTATTCACAATAACCAAGATATGGAAATAACCTAAGTTTCTGTCAATAGATGAATGGATAAAGAAGATATGATCACACACACACACACACACACACACACACACACACAAACTGGAATATGACCCAGCCATGAGAAAGAGGAAAATGCTGCCACTTCCAAAAATGGCTGGAAGTTGAGGGCATTCTGGTAAGTGAAATAAGTCAGACAGAGAAAGCCAAATGCTCTACGATATCACATATATGTGTAATCTAGAAGAGCCAAACTCATAGAAACAGTAGAATGGGATTACCAGAGGCTGGGGTAGGGGACATAGGGAGATGTTGGTCAAAGAGTACAAACTTCCAGTTTGAAGATGAACACATTCTATGGACCTAGTTAGCAATACCATATTATAAACTTGAAAGTTGCTAAGATAGTAGATCTCAAACATTCTTACTACAGAAAAGAAATGGTAATCATGTGACATGATGGAGATATTAATGGTAATTATGTGACGCAATGGAGATTAACTAACACTATGGTGGTAATCGTGTTGCAGTATATAAATGTATCAAACCAACATATTGTACACCTTAAGCTTATACAATGTCATATGTCAATTACGTCTCAATAAACCTGGAGGAAAAAAGATATTTATTATATATATGATTATATATGAATATATATGTATATAAATATGCAGGTATATAATGTTTATATATGTACATGTTCATATATATTCATGTTTTAGCTAATTGATAAATAAATAAGCTACTTTATAAGTAAAAATTAAACAGAGTCTATTCATTCAAACTAATTATAAGGATGTCTTTAAAATTCTTAAAGAGTGCTTATATTTTTTTCTCTCAACCATATTTTATATGCAGTGCTGAAATTACAAATGGTGTTTTCTTTAAGTTGTTAGATCAAAGTGATGAGAACATTCAGGAGGTCTAGAGAGCTTAGAGGGAAAAGACAGAGCAAGAAAGTTACTTAGAAGAATCAGAGAAGCAGCCTTCTTACAACCAATTCTCCATGCAATTAGAATTTATTTTATTTCAAATTATGACCATAGGATACATTTCTGGAATGCAATACATTTCTGAACAAGGCCTGCCCCTGTTTGGATGAATTATGGAGAGTCCATTATAAGATCAATCAGGAAAACAATAAAACATTCACTATAAATATATAAACACTCAGTATAAATATGCACATGGTGTCTGATCTAAAGAAGAAAAAAAAAAGATACTACTAACTCACCAGTATTAGAACATGTGCTTAAATCGTTTTCCAACAATGATGAGGGCCAGGTGCCTGCTTCCAGATGCCTGCAATTTCCTCCATGACAATTAGCTCTATTACTTCAAAGACAAAGTGGCCAAGAGAAGAGTTCCATGTGTCCTGTGTGCCAACAGAAGCAGACCCTGAGCCAGGATTCGGGTGCCCAGTACTTTGATGGGCATGGGAATTTACTGTCAGGGAGTGAGGATGTGAAAGCAAAGGGAAAGCAGCCAAAAAAGTCTGTGTCACTAAGCTACTGATGCGGTTAAGAAATGATGTAGAACATATCTGCAGAGTTACCCTCCAGAGGCCAGGAGTCAGAACTATCAGCCAGTGGTTGAAAGCCATCGAGGGTGGGGACAGCACTGGTTAATTTCTTAGCATTTTCCAGACCACAGACTGAGCTGCCTTTTGATGCTTCAGAAAAAACCCTCAGACAAGTTACAGTAATGCCAATTGAAACATAACTTTCAAACAATGAACTGAGTCCTTAATCAACTCAGGTTACCACGACAAAGTACCTTAACTAGGTGGTTTAAACAATAGAAATTTATTCTCTTATAGTTCTAGAAGCTAGAAGTCCACGATCAAGATGCCAGCACAGTCAGTTTCTGATGAAAGCTCTCTTTCCGACTTGTAAATAGCCATCTGCTACAAGAAGAGGAACTGGGGTAGGCAGCACAAGCTACTGGTATATCTTCTTATAAGGGCACTAATCTCATCAGGAGGGCCACAGCCTCATGACCTCATCTACCCCTAAGGTCTTATCTGCAAATATTGTCACATTGGGGGTTAAGGGCTTCAACATATAAAATGTGTGAAACAGTTCAATCTGTAACTTTGGTAAGTCCCTCAAAACATGGGACAGGGTGAAAGCTACAAGTATATTTCCAAACCTAACTTGCCCACATAGAAACAGGCTATGATTTTGATCCATCAGTCTCCTGGCCTAACCATTTGCAATCATAAGACACCGACCTCTGCATCAAGGGCAGAGTTTGAAAGTATCCCTCTCTGAAGTGATTATTATCATACTTTCTCAAGAATATTTTACTTACAATTATTCAGAAGTAGGATGGACTGAATTACAACATCCCCAGTTCCCTATGCAAATGTAAACTTCACAAGTATTAAGTGGAATTTTTAAAAAATTAATTAGCAATGAACATTAAGTCTTATCCTAAAGAGTATTCCTTTTTATGATAAAACAAAACTAAGTAAAAATATCAATGAATACGGTTTAAATTGGAAAATCATTCACTGTGTAATAGAAGCACCAAATGGATTTATAGATAGAAACTAAATGAGCTGGAAATGAAGGAGTAATGCACTAGGGATGCTATTCTTTATGTAATATGTTTCTTGTATCTGACGGAATCTGAATTGACCACCTCTCCAATATCTCATGAGATGGAAATGCCAACATTGAAGAAAAATGCTATAACTAAAATTATTATTGTTCATGGTATTCATTTATCTTAACCATATGAAGCTTCAGAGCATCAATTATCTTTCCATGTACAAGTGTTTTATCTTCCTGCAATTAAACTACAAACCAAGCTCTTTCAAGAATTCAGGCCACATCACAACAGATCACACCTCTAATTTTTTAAAACTGTATAACATTTCAATGTTAAAGCAATTAAAAATACACAGTAATGACCCTTAGTGCAACCAATCTAATATCGTGCACATTTTTTCTGTCTTCCTTGGAATATTCTCATCTATATTCACACAGTTTTATAGTTATCAAGACAGCTTACATATAGTTTTATGTTGTCAGGTTGCTATAGTGCCTTCAAATATTCCACCAAGTTCACTTAACAATTTGTGTAACCATTTGCCTTTGTCTCTAGTTTAGTCTTTTCAAAATTTTTACATTACAAAAAATTTTGCAACTAAACACTCCATGCAATTAGATTTTATTTTATTTCAAATTATGTCCATAGGATACATTTCTGGAATGCAATACATTTTCTAAACCAGCACTAGGATCTGGAACTGCTGTGTAAACAGTAAGCACACAATAAATGTAAAACACAAATCTAGAGATACTCAAGGAAGAACCATAAGAATATTAATCTACAAGGACCTGTAGATTCTTGAAAGCTAACCATTGAAAGAGGGTATTGGGACCATAACGATCTTATAAAGCCTTCTAATTTAACCCATTGGATGAAAATAAATACTTTGCATTACCAGGAGGAAGAATATAGAATAATGTAATAAAATGAGACATAATATAGTTTGAAAACTAAAGATCAAACGCTTATAATGTTTTTTTCAAGTATCGCCTGAGTCTGGGAACATTGCTCAGCAGGTGGTTGTTCTCTGACCCTACCCCTGGCCCTCCACAAACTCATTCTTTACCTCACACTGGGAGCTCTGCCACTTTTGGTTGACTCTTCAGAATTTCAGGATTAGTGGCCGAAAATCTGCATTCTGATACAATTAAAATTCATCCCTTCAGGGTAAGTTCTCTCCATTTTCCTGTTCTCCATTTCAAGTAGAATTAACCAACAAGATAAACTAATTTAACAGGATTATAGTAATGTCTCCTACCCCTGCTACTTTGACTCTTCCAATTGGAATTACAGATCAGACAGGGAAGAAGGCAATACTTGATTGGTCAGTAGGAAAACTATATTTTGATGGGTAAACAGGACCTCTGGAACCTTTCTGAATATGATTTAGAGATTATTGCATGGCCCACCTAATATTGTATAAAAGAGCATTTATTTTTATTTAGAGTCTACTTAAATATCTCATAAACCATTCTAAACTAATAGCATGAAAGAAAAATAGCTCATTCATCCAATTTCATAGTTTTGTATTTACAGGCAGATTAAGAAGACAGAATAAGAAGTTACCTAGATTAGGAGGACTTCAAGCAGGCGTAGGGCCACTGGACACCCAAGGAAAATTGAAGAAGTAGCCATGTAGGATACTGAGTGGCACAAATTTGTAAAGCTCTTTTGAAAAACAATTTGACACTACCTATCAACACATCTAAAAATAATTTTCTTATCCTTTGATTCATTAAATTTACTTCTAAGATAAATCCTAATAATTTTATATGCAAAAAGCTTCATGACCAAAAGTTTCAATTCTTCTTACAAATATTCATAATCAGAAAAATAATTACAAACAGTTTGAGTGTCCTTTTATAGGAACTTGGTTATGAATCTTGGTTCTACCACTTTCTAGCCATGTAACAATAAACTCTAGGCAAATTACTTAACTTCTACTGTGTCTCAGTTTCCTTATCTGTAAAATGGGGATTAATAATTTTGCCTGCTTCATAGTCTCGTAGGATTGTCATGAGCATTCCATGAGCTAATAAAGGCAAAATGCTAAGAGGCCATAAAGATGTCAGATAAGCACATAAAATGATACTTAACCTCACTTGTCATTAAGTAAATACAAATTAAAATGATGATAAGCTGTTACTCCATCCCTATTAGGGCAAATAAAATTATATTTAATACTAAATACTGGCAAAGATGTAGAGCACCTGGAACTATGACACTTTGCTGATGGGAATGTAAAATGTACAGCCACTCTGGGAAAGTTTGATAGTTTCTTGCAATATAAACATTCAATTAGCATATGACCCAGCAATTTACTCCTGGAGAAATGACAATTTATGTTGCAAATCTGTATGTGAATGTTTATAGAAATTTATTTATAATCTCTTCCCAAAATGGAAATAACCCAGATGTCCTTCAACTGGTGAATGGATTAAAAGAATTGTGGTGCAGGGGTGCCTGGGTGGCTCAGTCAGTTTAGTGGCCAATTCTTGATTTTGGCTCAGGTCACTATCTCAGAGTGGCTAAATGAAGCAAAGAGCCTGCTTAAGATTCTCTCTCTCCTTCTATCCTTTCCCCCTACTTTTGCTCTCTCTCTCACATAAATAAATAATAAATAAATAAATATCTCTTTTTCAAAAATTGTGGTATAGCCATACAATGGAATACTACCTAACATTCAAAAGAAGCAAACTGTTAATACATGCAACACAGTACATTACTATCAAAATAAGACATTACAGTGAGTGAAAGAAACCAGTCCCAAAATGGTATGTACCATATAATTCCATATATATGATATTCTTAAAAAGACAAAATTGCAACAATAGAGAACAGATCAGTAGTTGCCAGCAGTGAAGTGTAATAGGAAAGTTTGTCTGCAAAGTGGTAGCACAAGGGATGGCTTTAGGGGGATAATGGAACTGTCATATATCCCAATTGTGGTGGTAGTTAATGCAAATCTATTCATGTGTCAAAAATCATAGAACTGTATGCCAAAGAGGTCACCTTTAGCACATAATTTTTAGTTGACAATAATAAAAATAGTAAATGTAAAGTGCCTAGAAAATGAACTGACACACTTTTGGGTGCTATAAAATGAAATTTACAATGATCACATGATATTCAAAAACCTTATGAAATCATGTTGCTGGGAAACATTTTCTATGTAGTATAATAGTAGTTATATTATAAAAACTATAGGGCATTTTTGTTTTTTTTTCTTTTGTTTTTTTCTTAAGATTTTAATCTTTTAAAGTAGTTTTAAGCTCACAGCAAAATAGAAGGGAAGGTACAGGAATTTCCCATATAGCCTTACCCCCATCATATTGTCCCCCCTTATCAACATCCCCTGCCAGAGTGCTACATTTATTATAACTGATAAACCTACATTGATACTTGATTATCACACAGAGTCCACAGTTTACATTATGATTCCAAATTCAGTGTTCCAAATTCTGTGGATTTGGAAAAATATATTTTGACATGTATCCATCTTACTAATGTTACACAGAATATTTTTACTCTCCTAAAAATTCCCTGTGGTCCACCTATTCATGCACCCAGCCAACCCCTGGCAACCACAGATCCTTATAGTCTCTATAGTTTTACTCTTTCAAGGATTTCCTATTGTTGGAAAAAACATGGTAGATAGTCTTTTCAGATTGGCTTCTTACAATCAGCAATATGCATTATAGTTTCCACCATGTCTTATTGTAGCTTGACAGTTCATTTCTTTTATTGCTGAATAATATTGCATTGTATGGATGTACCACAGTTCATTATTCCTTTACCTACTGAAGGGCATGTGAGTTGCTTCCAAGTTTTGGCAATTATGAATAAAGCTGCTATAAACATCTGTGTACAAGTGTTTGTATGGACAAAAGGAGTTGTCCTTTGGGTAAATATCAAAGAGATAAAAACTGTATTTAAAAAGAATATATCGGCAAAGAAAAATAGAAAATGTTAACAGTGTTGGTACTTGGTGACTCACAGCATGGTGTGAGTCACAGTGTGATGAGGAAACCTCTTCAAGGATATAATACTAAGGGGCATTAGTAATGATAAAGACTGAGATGACTTGAATTCCTCTTCCTACGACAAGCAACAAGAAATGCTGGATAAATTACAAGAATTTTTTTCAAAGGACTAAATTAAGACAATCTACTCAAGCTCAAAATATTGAAAGGAAACTCCCAGACTGTTTCAAATTAATTCACTCATTTTATACCATCTTACAAGATCAGCTACTATTATTGTGCCCATTTTTTTTTTATATATGATAGGCACACAGTGAGAGAGAGAGAGAGAGGCAGAGACACAGGCAGAGGGAGAAGCAGGCTCCATGCACCGGGAGCCTGACGTGGGATTCGATCCCGGGTCTCCAGGATCGCGCCCTGGGCCAAAGGCAGGCGCCAAACCGCTGCGCCACCCAGGGATCCCTGTGCCCATTTTTTATATGAGCAAACTAAGGCACAGGAAAGCTGAATAAACATCTCCAGCTTACTGTAATGTGTCTAGTGGCTATCAGAGTTGGAATTTGAACCCTGACACTTTGGCTCAAAAGATCACACTGTGAAATGCTACAAAGTAAGCCTCTTTAGAAGTGAACTGGTAAATCCACTCATAAAATAAAATCACCACAATGAGCAATGGGACACCAATTCACATTCATTAGGATGCATAATAGCCTAAAAAGGAAAATAACAAGCATGGTGTGTTGGTGAGGAATGTGGAGAAACTGGAGAACTTTGTGCATGGCTAGTGGGAATATAAAATGATGCAGCCACTGTGGAAAACAATTCGGCAGTTCCTCAAAAAAGTGAGACATAGAATTACCATATGATCCAGAAATTCTACTTCTGGAAATAAACTCAAAAGAATGAAAGCAAGTATTCAAATAGATATTTATATACCAATGTTCGTAGTAGCATAATTGATAAGAGCCAAAAGGTGGAAACAATCCAAATCCCCATTAATAAATGGATGGGCATACAAAATGTGATATATATATGTATATATACTTATTTACATACATACATATATACAAATGTATACATATATACATACATACATATGATTATATATAATTAAATATTATTTAAGCTTAAGAAGGAATTAAATTATGATAAATGCTACAACATGGATGAAACTTGAAGGTACTTTGCTAAATGAAATAAGTCAGACACAAAAGAACAAACATGGTATAATCCTACTTATATAAGGCACTTAGAACAAGCAAATTCATAGAGACATATAGACTAGGAGTTACTAGAGCCTGAAGGGAAAATGGAGTGAGGAGTTATTTTTTAAAAAGTACAGAATTTGTATTTGGAATGATAAAATAAAAAGTCATGGGAATGCATAGTGGGGATGTTCGCACAACTCTGTGAATACACTAAATGCCACTGAATTATACAATTAAAATGGTTAAAATGGCAAATTTTATATGTATCTTACAACAATGAAAAAAAATTCAAGAATCAGTAAATAAAATCACATGGGTCCTGAATAATTAACAAACATTTCTTTGTCCTTGAGGTACACAGTTAACTCAATTGATCAATATACTAGATTAAAACTGAGATTATTCTAAAATATGTGTTGCTTAAGTAAAGATAAGTATTTCTTAATTATAAGTCTTTTTTCCTGGTATCTAATATTGCTCTTTGCCTGTCTGATAGTGGAAGTTTGCCAGGAGAGGCAGAGAGATAGAGACAGAGACAGAGATCTCACCAGTATAAATGGGAGACAAGAGCTCAGATCCTTACAGAGAATGTAAAAACAGCTCAATCTGGCATAAATAGTAAAAGCCATTTATTTTCCCAAGTAACTGAAAAAAAGCAGAGGTGTTTAGAAGTCAAGGTCAGGCTCAGGAGAGTCAATTCAGCCTGGTTCTGCTGTGGGATTTCCTCAGCTTCTCCTTCAGGGTGTCTCAGCCTTGGCCTCACAGTTGTTTTCTAGAACAGACAGTGAAAGAGAAAGCTTCTGTCCTTGAAGCCTTTAGCAAATCTGTCTTTGAAGGTTACTGTTTCAGATTCAATCACAAATCTATTCCAACCCTTGGCCAAGAGAGTGTCATAAAGCAACCAGCTGACCCTTCTAAGTCCTAAACCTCCCACTAAGGCAAGAATGATCAAATTACCCAGTGGCATAGATTAATAAGTATCCCTTTTCTTGAAGTTGAAGTCCATGCTCCAGAAATCACCCTCACACCACCTATTATATAAAAGAAGAGGATAGAATGGATGCTGAGAAACAACCACAATGATACATAAAATTCTTCATTTCCTATCTTGGAGAAAGAACACAGTCACCAGAGTCTAATATCTCCACTTGAACAGAAACATTTATTAAATAACTACTATGTTACTTTCCAGGCAGCCAGGATATGTATGAATTAGATGGACAGGGTTCAGGCCAATGGGAAAGGAGACATTAAACTTAATTATACCAGTAAATGATTAATTCCACTTAAGTAAATGCCAACGGGGAGAACAGGACAGTGTGAAACTTTATACATAGGGTAACTTATCTGTTCTGGGTGTCTTCATGATCTGAATGAGAATGATTTTAAGCTGAGTTCTGTAGGGTCAGGGATCAAGGAGCCTGTGTAAAGACAGGGAATGACAGGAGCTGGCCTAATTCAATACCTAAAGTTGACTACTGTGTAGATGGTGAGGGAATTTCTGCCTCTTCTAAGGACTTTACAGTTTTTCTTTAATTATAGTCTCTTACTGTTCATTTATTTGCATGATTTTATTTAATGTATCTTTCTCATTAGATAGTAAGTTCTTCAAGGAAGGGCCTTCTATATTGCTATCTTTCTTAGGATGTAGCACAAATGAAATGTTCCATAAAAATTTGTGGAAGGAGAAAAAGGGGTGGGGAGGAAAAGGGAGGCAGGGGAAATAGATCGAGTACTGAGATGTGAGGTTTGGGCATTTAACACACAAATTCCAACAAAACAGGCACTCTACATGGTGGCAATCAATCAATCAGTCAATAATACAGAATCAGGTAAAACCACAAAGTGGGAAATTTTGCAAACTTGACCAGATCCCATCTAGATATTAACACAGCATCTTTGCCTCAAAAATGAAGGATCTGAAGAAAAGCATACATTCCCAATAGGATCCAATGTTACTTGTCAAGCTTATATTATACAAATGAAATCTTGATTCCTATGACAGAAATGGACCAGACACAAAATTAGAAAATAAAACCGAATGACATCAATTTTATTTTTTAGACTTTAAGAAGTAAGTGTTTCAAAAGAAAAATAATATCCAACCAATCAGATAGATAGTGAGTCAAGTCCTAAGAACTGGAGCATAGCTTGAGCATAGAGCTCTTAAGGTACGTTAGAAATGCAGTAAATTACTATGAAGAGAGTTAGTGGCAGGTGTTTTAGCAAAGTTCCCTAATCAGAAGACATTTGTGGCTGTTCTATGATCACACCACCAGAACTGAGGGTTCTCCCAAGTTTCTGACCCTGATTCTACTTTAATCCTAGTTGAATCTGTCCTTATTTAAATATCACATTCAGTTTTAGATTTTTTTATATTAAAATGGACTTCCTGGGGTGCCTGGATGGCTCAGTCAGTTGAGCATCAAACTCTTGATTTTGGCTCAGATCATGATCTCAGGATTGTGGGATAGAGTCCCTCACAGGGCTCTGCACTCAGCAGGGAGTTTGCACCAGATTCCCTCTTCCTCTCCCTCTGCCTCTGCCCCTCTCCCCATGCTGTCTCTCACTCTCTCTTTAAAATAAATAAATCTAAAATAAAGTAAAATGGACTTTTTAGAGGAATTTGTCTAAATGTATACCAAATAGTGTCCATCCTACAACATTTGAGATATTCTTGTGGTACCTAAAGGAAAGGATTCATTCTGAAGGTTTGAATCATTTTTTCATATCAGTAGAGTCATGAACAGCTCAGAGCAGATTGCTTTTTCTTCCTTTTCAATGATGGATATTAACTCTTAATTATTGCCTCCATTCCTGCCCCAAAGGTTACCTAGCTCAATGGTTAAAAGAAAAAAGTCCCTAAACTCATGTACCAAGGGGTCTTCAAAGAGTTGATGCATTTCTGGGAGAAACATGAGTCCATGTTCATGAGTGACAAGATCAGGGCCTTGTTTTAATTTGGAAATGTAATAAGAAGTTAAATAAACTTAACTAGTTGGCAGCTCTCATAAGAAATCTGCTGGATGTCAGCAAATATTGGGAAATAGTGGAGTGGGGTGATGGGGCTAGACCTTGAATCTCCATTCTGAACTTAATAAATATTTAACAAATTGATTGATGATGACAACCTCAGAAGTCAGGTAGAAGATAATTAATAAGTGAAGTTCCCATGAGTAGTTTTGTTGATGGAATGAGGGTAGGAGGGAGAGACTTATAATATTGGCAGTAGGCCAGGCCAGAGAAAAAAGCAATTTTGGACTATACTCAGGAGAGTGTTGAAAAATATGGAAAGCTGAGACAGAAAGGATTCACATAGACAAAGTGAAGATAATTCACGGCTGTGAATTTAAGGGAACTGTTGGAGCAAAAGGCAACTTCCAAGACAGGAATGTCTTATTTATGATGCAGGGGCAAGAAGAGGTTGGAAGCATGTCCAACAGATTTAGGAACAGAGGAATAAGTTGAAGCCACTGTGGTGTGTTAATGGGGTCATGAAAGTGGACATTTGCCCTTCCTTCACCTTGCCCTCTATTTCTACTTTGTTTCTATTCCTGTGCTTTGTTTTGTCTTTCTCTTTCCCTTGCTATTTTGAAACTCTAGTTCACATCCAGCTCTTACTCTTGTGCTTTTTGATTAAACAACATGTTATTAACTTTTGAATAACAAAAGTAGTTTGAATATTGCGTATATTACTCTAATTTTTTTAATTCTTTTTTTAGTATAGGACATGACCCTATTTTATTTTTGTTCTTTGGATAAATGACTCTCAATAGATATATATTCTACGTTTTTTCTAGGCAAGTATAATGAATTTATTAATTTATAATAATTTTTCTGATGACATTTTTTACAGCACAAAAAAGAAGACCTTCTGAATTAGTATAAGATAGAACTGGGGAAAAAAAGATAGAATTGAATTATTTTGGAGAAGGGTATAAAACTCTAAAAATGTCTCAAAATAATTTATCATTTTGTATTAACATATTCTTGGGAATTTTTTATTCAAATATAATTAATTAGCTAAAGACAATATAATCACTTAGAGTCATTCTTAAGCCAACTAGACCCACCTAAATTCAATTCTTCTGAGTACTTTCAAAAGTTTTTTTTAAAGTAATGTTATCTTTAATTAATGTAATCTTAAAATTAATAATATTAGGTAAGTTCTGACATCTGCCTAGAGGCCCAAAATTCCAGTTCAAAAGGAAGTTTAAAAACCATAAAACTATTACAATTTTTCAAACACATATTTTTGTTCTGGATATTGCTGAGTTTGGCCTATTTATAGTCATTCCACTATCTCTGATAATGATAACCTAATTTCCTTGTGCAAAAGCACTTCTTGGAATCCCTGGGTGGCTCAGTGTCTTAGGGCCTGCCTTCAGCCCGGGGCGTGATCCTGGAGTCCCAGGATCGAATCCCACATCAGGGTCCTTGTGAGGAGCCTGCTTTTCCCTCTGCCTGTGTCTCTGCTTCTTTCTCTCTTTCTGTGTTTCTCATGAATAAATAAGTAAAATCTTAAAAAAAAATCACTTCATTCTCCCTATTTTGATATAGTCAGGAAGGGCTTTTAATCAAGGTAGAACTGGTTAAAGCTTATTTGTTCCAGCTATACTGACTAGAGCAGAATGACTCTACTCTGTCTAATAAATAATTGCTACCAGACTTCAACAACTGTCCTAGTTTCCATCCATTGCCAAGTCTGATTCTCTGAACTTTCTATCTGGAAGCTCTTTGATTTCCTTTACTCTCCTCATAAATTCCTTTTTTGTTTGTTTGTTTGTTTGTTTGTTTAGATTTGTCAAGTTGGTTTCTGTTGTTTGCAACTGAAATGGGCTTATATGAGCCCATTTCCAATCAACACTTGGAAACAAGTGTTCTTATGAATTTTAATATTGATGACAATAAAATCATCACCTACTAAGGGAAACACAGAAATTAATATGAAAATCTTACATCTTACTACATAAATGCAGTATGGCATTCGTTAGGCAACCCAGAATGGCCACAGAAGTTAGAGACAGTTTATAAAAAAAAAAAAAAAAAAAAAAGAACAAACCTAGATGAGTAGAAGGAAGTGACTCAAGTCAGAATGCAAGATAAAGAAAACCAAGCAGCCACAAGAAATCAACTGGACCCTAGGGAATGTAATTGCCTGGGATAGCAAAATAATTTCTAAACCCACACTTATCCAAAGTATAGGTAAAAGAAATTCATTTTCAAAGACTAATGTCAATACCATTTTACTTTTCTTTTTTTTTAAGATTTTACTTATTTATTCATGAGAGACACAGAGAAAGGCAGAGACATAAGCAGAGGGAGAAGCAGGTTCCCCACAGGGAGCCTGATGCAGGACTCCCAGGATCAGGCCCTGAGTCAAAGGCAGATGGTTAACCACTGAGCAACCCAGGCATCCCTCATTTTACTTTTCAAGTTTGGAGTTTGCCAGAACATTCTATACATATACTATGAAAGTAGCAAATGTAATTTTTAACCCATTGTAAGGAAAAAAAAAAATATATATATATATATATACCAAATTATCCTTATCATAACACATTAGCTCTTACGTCCCCATAAAAAACTTAATGACAACTCTTGATGACCTTCATGTTTGCAGTAGCACAAACAACCTACTGCAATCATCTCTTCTTCCAAGAGTTATAGAGTTGCCTATAAAGTGGCACTCATTTGTTCAGGAAGAAAAATTAAGCAGAAAAGGAAAAATTCAAACAATCATGCAGCTGCTATGACCCCATAGCAGTCTCCTATGAACATGAAAGTCTTTGGAAAAAGTAGTACAACTGAATATTTCATCCTAGTTGAAGATCAAGTCGTTATACAGACTGACAGAAATTTGAGATTTTCTTTCTGGCTTTATGAGTCTGAGCATAAGAAGTTAAAGATTCTAGAAACTATTATTATTTTACATATGCAGTTTAGCTAGAACATAAATGCAGTTGTTATACCTCAAATTATAGTTCTCAAAGAAAATCTCTTCAAAAATACCTTATCAGACACGTTCAGATATGGAAATCTATTCTCTTAAGAAACAATGGAATACTAAAAAGGCAGTAAGAAACCAATTCTATGCAAGTCAAAGAAAAAATGAAAACTATTACTTCCTATGTCTACATGTATGGCATTCAGACAATATGTTGAAAAATAATCAGGGCACCTGGGGTGGCCTAGTCCTTTGAGCATCTGCCTTCAGCTCAGGTCATGATCCCAGATTGCTGAGATCAAGCCCATGTTGGGCTCCCTACTCAGCAGGGAGCTTGCTTCTCCTTCTCCCTCTGCCTGCTGCTCTCCCTGCTTGTGCTCTCTCTGTGTCAAATAAGTAAATAAAATCTTAAAAAAAAAAAAAGAAAAGAAAAAGATTCAGATAAAAATGAAAAAAACAACAACTAGGCCTTTGGTTTTAGAATCTCTCCCTCCAAAATTGTCAGGAGCAGGGGATAAGAAAGCCTAAAGTAACAGAAGCATTCACTCAAAACTACTGTTCTATAACCAAACCCTGAAATGTTTCTATTCTAAGAACCCATCTAGATTCCTCCTTCTAATTTGAAAGATTGTAATTCCTAGCCTCATAGAAATATACCTATAGAATTTTTTTAAATATCTTGACTGAGAAATTATGTGAAATGAAAACTGATTTAAAAAAAAAAAGACTATCATAGAAGATAGATCTATCTGGTTTCAACTAGAACATAAACAATGGCATGTGCAGATGTGAAAGATCTTAAAATAATTTAGCAGGGAAATCACCAGATATTGGAGAGGGTTAGCATCTGATTACATAAGAGGATACTAAATAGGCCCTTACTGTTTGGTCTCCTCCAAACTTGAGTCACTATTTCTAATCCTTCCAGCATTATATAGGAAAGAAGGGATTGGATAAAAAGGCAAGTTTTTAGGGCTATGTTTAGACTTAATCTCACAGGCCCTCTGGAGCAGCAATGTCCTCAGGTGGCTCTTTTTTCTATGAGTGCACATGTGATTTTCAACAGCAGCTCCCTTGAAATAAACAAGTCTCCACTGCTGGCCATATAGATAGCTGTCATGGTCCCTTTTTCTTCCCAGGATCTCTTGCATGGAATCCTAAAATGACCACAAAGTGCCTTTCTCTCATATGTACACAGATGCATGTGGGCTGGTCACATGTCTGCATACCAGAGGCGAGAAAAAAGATTATCAAAATGATGCCAGGTTTCTGGTCTGGTCTGTAGATGCTACTATTATATACTGAAGAGTAAGCTGACAATGAGAAGCAGGGGAAGGGGATGTTAGTTTGGGATATACCAAGATGGAGCTGCTGGACTGGTGTGGAGTAAGCGAAGCAGTGGGCGGGAAGAAGAGAAGTTAAAGCAGTGGAGAATTGTTATACTTAATGATCAGGAAAAAGCAAATGAGTCAATAAAGGAAACTGAGAAGAAATAGCTAGGAAACTAGGAAAAAGAGAAATATGTGGGTTTCAGAAGCACCAAAGAGAAAAGATGGTTTTGAACATGTTTTGGTGGGCAGTTACGTAAATGTCTGCTGAGATGTCTAGTACGTTGAGGGCTGAAATTGCTAATTAAATTAATCCATGAGGAAGTTATTTGTGATCTAAATGTATTTGATTTTGCTGAGCAAAACTCATCAGCTTGACAGCCTGGGGAAGGGAGATAATTAGGTTCATTCAGGATTAGGGCATTTGCCAGAAGTTGTGGCAAAGGATAGGAAGGGAAAAGGAATTTAATCACTTAAAAAAAAAAAGATTTTATTTATTTATTTGACAGAGAGAGAGTGAGAACAATCAGGAGAGCTCCAGAGGGAGAGAAAGAAGCAGACTCCCTGAGGAGCAGAGACTCCCCAGACCACGCAGGGCTCAATCCCAGGGTCTTGAGACCATGACCTGAGCTGAAGGCAGATGCTTAATGAACTGAACAACTCAGGTGCCCCAATCACTTTTTAAAAAATTCATACTATATATTGCTTTATTTTTTCTTTTAATTTTATGACTATCACTCTATAGTGAGGAGGAAAAGGATGAAGAGAGGAGGCTGGAAGAATTTAGTGAAAATATCCCCTTTCCCATTTGCCTCAGCCCTTCCTAGAGCGAGCTCTTCATAACAATAGAGAAGAGAAGGTTGTTGAGGCCAGATCCAACTCCAATGTAAACTCCAATAAGGTCAATAATACATCTGTGGTGCTTGCTGCTATACATGCAGCATCTTGAATGGATGGCAGATACTCAAAAATGTGAGATAAATAGTTACAAGCTGAATTTACATCTTGTGCAACTTCTTAGGAACTTAGTAAGTGAATGCACATATCTCTCCCCAACGTGTTTCAAAATATTAAAACTATATATGGTTCTGTGACCTCCAAAAGTCTTAATTTCTCTTACATAGAGCTGAACTAAATGCCATAAATAAACCATATGTGTGATTTTTGCAAAAGACTGTAATATTATGTTTTCAGCAAGCTGGTGCACCTAGACAAAATTGAGAAAGCAATATTCTAACACAAAGTGGGAACACTTTTATGAAAGCCTCTTAAAATATCCAAATATTGACCTCATTTATATATAAATACTCAAAACCCTCAATGGAGGTCACACAACAGAAAGTCACCTCAACAACTGGAGAGATAGACACACACAGAGAATCACAGTATACCAGGAGCAGAAGAGATTGTTCAAGCCAGTAACTGATAGAAAAATGTAAAGGGTAATTAATTTATTGCTGCAAACTGAGCATGGAAAAGATTGAGAGATAATAATTCCTAGGAACCCTGCCTCACAGAAATAACCCAACACTCTCATGAGTTTGTCTTCAGGAGTGTGTCTCCCATCTTGTTCTTAAGGTGAAGTTTGAGGGGGGCAATACCCACTTCTTTGCAGAAGGGGAGGGCAAAGTAACCACTTTTAAATATTCCCAGAGCTCAGTGTTACTAGACTATAACTAATGTGGGTTCCACCAGAGCCTACCGACTCCAGCCAGCTCTCAGCTTTCTGTCTCTTCCAGAAGGATGTGAGGGACATGGAAGGCAGAGAGGAGTTGTGAAAGTTACAGCCAAAGATGCAGGCTCACCAAAACACTGAGACCCAATTGTAGGATTATAGAATGTATTATTTTCTCTCCCCAAAACATCAATCAGGCTCCTGTATAACAGCGGCAAATTATACCTAAAAGGATTAGAAACCCACTTAAAAAGATTTAAAGAAACCTAAAGACAACAGAGGAGCCAATAACAAGACTGCCAAGGGATTTTTTTTTTTTAGCCTCTAAGACCTACAGTTACAGCAAAGAGTAAAACACAGCCTAACTTCTTACAGATGAACATAACACCTCAAATGAAAGGCTTGTTTACTGAATCCCTTTCACCCTGTTTATCATGTCCCTTTTTCAACAAAATATTACCAGGTATGCTAAAAGCAAGCAACACAGGCTGAAGACATAATCAAGCATCAGAAACAGACTCAGGGCAGAGATTTTGGAACTGTCAGATGAGGGATTTAAAGAACACTGATTATTGTGCTAAGAGGGCAAATGGAATCACAAAACTGAAGGAAAGAACAAAGTTAGAGGACACTGGCACCAACCTGACATTAAGACTTACTATAAGACTATAGGAATCAAGTCAGAGTGACATAGACAAACAAATAGGTTAGTAGAACAGAACAGAGAGCCAAGAAACTGACCCATACAAATATAGTCAACTGACCTTTGACAAAGGAGCAAAGGCAAGTCAGTGGAGAAAGGGTAGCCTTTCCAGTAAATACTGTTGAAGAAACAAGACATACGCATGCAAGAAAATGTATCTAGAAAGAGATGTTATCCCTTTCACAAAAACTAGCTCAAATGGATCATACTTCTAAATGTTAAATGAAAACTATAAATCTTGGGACACCTGGGTGGCTCAATGGTTGAGTGTCTGCCTTTGGCTCAGGCCACAATCCCAGGGTCCTAGGATCGAGTCCCATATCAGACTTCCCACGGGGAGCCTGCTTCTCCCTCTGCCCATGTCTGTGCCTCTCTCTCTGCATCTCTCATGAATAAACAAAATCAAAAAGAAAAAAAAAAGAAAACTATAAATCTTCTAGAAGATAACATAGGGAGAAAATCTAGAGATCTTGGGTTTAGCAATGACCATTTGGATAAGATAATAAAAGCATAACCCAGTCATTTTCATATTATTCCTTATAGATTACACATTTTCCATAATAATAACATATTTTGATTTTACTATGTTTAGTAATGTATTTTAGAGCATTTTTAGATTTATTGGAAAGTTGTGCAGAAAGTACAGAGAATTCCCATATGCTTCCTCTCTTGCCTGCATATATTTTCTTCTACTATTAACAACCTTGCATTAGTAGATATATGTGTTACAATTGGTGAATCAGTATTGATGCATTTTTATCAATCAAAGCCCAGGTGCTCTGTAAGTGATTTACTTATAAACAGTGATACGTTTACATCAACTTAAAGTATAGGATCTGTAGATGAGAATTTCTGTCATCAACACTATATGCATAAATAAATGAGCTCAGGAACAAAAGACAAAGAGATTGAACATTCAAAGGAGCTAAAATTACAAAGTACTTGAATATTTTCATTCAGAAAGCTATCAAAATGGCCTGTCATTGAACATTTTGGTCACATTTTCAATTCAGCATCTCCAATTACAACACTAAAGTTTACAAAATGGTTTCTATTGAAATTTCCCATTTTCACTAGCATATAACTCCTTTGAACAATCTCTGTTGGTTTTACACTTTACCTTTCCTGTTTATTGCTGAATGAGAAATCTGAGAGATGTGGTGAAAATCCTTTTAGCTATAATTAGTTTTATTTGTTAGAGCTAGTATCAAATTAACACAGTCAAAAGGAGTCTTTTCCCATTTTTCCCCCAAATTTTGATATAATGAGGCATTGCTAGTAGTAGAAAGGGAATAAATAAGAAAGATTATGAGAATATATCAGGTATAAACAGGGTGCTATTAATGTTTGAAGATGGCAATATGTATCATATGACTTTCTAACTGAAGCTGAAAACACCATAAAATGTATGCCTTTCATTCACTGTAGAAATGAGTACTTACTACTTGCCGAGCACTATGCCAGGTATCAGTAATTTATGTGCGAAGACTGACGAAAACCCACTATGGCCTTAAATAGGACATGTTATGTCTTGATAGAATAACCTCAATACAAAGCCACTTTAAGAGGTATGTCATTCCTAAGTGAAATAGGTCAGACAGAGAAAGATAAATACCATATGACCTCAATTATATGTGAAATCTAAAAACAAAACAAATGAATAAACAAACAAAAATCAGAATTAGACTATAAACACAAAGAGCTGGTATTTGCTCGGGGGCAGCAGATGGAGACATGGGCAAAATGGGTAAAAGGGAGAGGGGGACACAGACTTCTTTGGAACAAATAAGTCATGGGAATAAAAGATACAGCATAAGTCAATGATACTGTAGTAGTGTCACCATATGGTGACAGATGGTAGCAACACTTGTGGTGAGCTTAGCATAATGTGTAGACTTGTGGAATCACTATACTGTGTACCTGAAACTAATGTAACATTATATGCCAACTACATAAATAAAATAAAATAAAATAAAATAAAATAAAATAAAATAAAATAAAATAAATAAAATAAAACAAAATAAAATAAAATAAAATAAAATAAAATAAAATAAAATAAAATAAAAAAGTAACAAAGGTAAGGGGGAAGAAAAAATTCATCAAAAAGAATAATTGTTCATCAGGATGTGATGTACAGCATAGTGACTCTAGTTAATAATCTTGTATTGCATATTTAAAGTTACTAAAAAAATAAATCTTAAAAGTTCTCAACACAAGAAAAAAAGAATTTATAACTATGTACAACTCATGGCAGAAGACTTGGGAGAAGGAAATTGAAACGGGAAATATCCCAGCATGGCGAATAAGGAGTACATCTTTACTAATTTCTACTGGCAGAAGCCAGGATAAGGTGGATTTTTCTAAAAACAAAAAACAAAACAAAACAAAACAAAACAAAACAAAACAAAACAAAACAAAACAAGAAAGGCACTGTGGGGATCCCTGGGTGGCGCAGCGGTTTGGCGCCTGCCTTTGGCCCAGGGCGCGATCCCTGAGACCCGGGATCGAATCCCACATGGGGCTCCTGGTGCATGGAGCCTGCTTCTCCCTCTGCCTGTGTCTCTGCCTCTCTCTCTCTATCATAAATAAATAAAAAATTAAAAAAAATAATAATATAAAGAAAAGGCACTGTGGATTTCTTCCAAGGAAAACAAAGAAATCTTTTTTTTTTTTTAGAAAAAAACTATAAAACTATCTTTTCAGGTTTACCACAGCATATAAATAGATTAGTCAGTAAAAAGTGGCCTTTATAAATGCTTGAATGCATTATCAATGTATACACATGTCTTTATCAATGTCATCATTCTCTCTGTTTCAGCATTTTTCCCTTGCCTTATCAGGACCAAGGTTCTGATCATTTTTCACCATCAGTTTTTTGGACTACAGCCCATCTTCCTTATCAGTAAAGAAATCTAGCCCTGCCCAATTATTCAACCTTTATCTCTAGAGCTGAACTTTTCAGATAAATCAGATCAAAAGTATATGTGAAGAGCATGGGTGCATTCAGGCTTTTTCCCCCTAGGTCCCAAGTACACTAAAATTCCACATTTCCACACCAGCCTTTTTTTCCCCTGCATTTTCTAACTTTCTACTACTGCCTAGCCTCATAGGGCTAATCCTAGAAGTAAACACCATGGGTGCTAATTATATCTGCCCCATGCTTCCCAAGTATACAATAGTATGTAATTTAATATAATTTCTTATCCTCATAATTAAGTCATTCATCTTGCATTTCTTAGTGCCTGGTAGGGCAGCAAACAATTAGGACATACTATTTGACTGATTTGATATTGTTAAGAAGAAAGAAAAAAAACTGGCCTAAAATGGAGTCACTTGCCCTCATGATAGCAAACAGACTTTAACTTCAGGAATGTGACCTTTAAACAGTAATTCTGGGATTTTCTGAGCAGCAATAGTGAGGTAATCTGCATGACAGACCCCTGCCTTTCCCCCAAAGGAAGGTGACCTTGCCTGAAACAATTCTTTCGTTAATAACTTTCTTGTCCCACCTCCATTACCATATTTTATAGGAGAAGCCTTCCATTTTGTACAGCTCCTCAGAGCTCCTTTCTACTTGCTAGACAGGATGCTGCCTCACTCATGAATACTTGAATAAAGTCATTTAGATCTTTAAATTTAATCAGATACATTTTGTTTTTGAACAATCTTAAGGTAATTCTTCGCTGTAGCCATTTCATTTCCTGAATGCATTTCCAGGTAAATGGTGGACTTATTTTATTAAACATGGAGAATCAAATTATGTCCTTCTTTCTAATCAATATCAACTTTAAATTCTTATCTTAACATGGTATTAAATAAATTTCCATTCTACTCCTCTGCAGAACGACTTGACTCCCTCTGGCTATTTTTATTCCCAGAAAGGACAAGTCTAGAGAAGCTGGCCCTTTTGTATTTTCTCACTTCACTTCACTTCACTTCACTTCACCACTATTATTACTCCATTTGATCTTTAGGTAAAAGTGTGGGCTAGCTGACTGTCAAGAGAGCTCAAGGAATGGCCATGCTATTTACACAGAAAATAAGAAAAATATAAGAAGTGGTTTTATTAAAGCATGGGGACAGGACCCTTGGGCAGAAAGAGCTGCACTGCGGTTGTGAGGAGTGACTGGTTATAAAACTTCAAGTTGAGAGAGAGTTAAGGATAGTGGAAGTCTCTAAGGAATTTGGAAGCCAGGTTTCCAGGATCTTGAGGGGTCATTTACTACTGTCTAGTAAAACCTTAGTCATGAGACACTTCAGATGTATACAATGGGCCATATGCTTGGAGGATGATGGCCAACATATATGTTGGAGAAGTAGAGGTAAAGGAAGTTTCCAAATGGATTTTTCTATGTTAAAGAAGACTTATAGCATCCTGAAGTTCTGGCTAATGTCAAGCTAAGGTTGCCTTCTGCCTTTAGCAAAGTATTAACATTAAGGTAGCTGAGTTCCATCCATTCCTGATCAAAACTCTTCAGAGTGTAGGGATAAGGGGAACATTCAACATCTTAAAAGCCATCTACAAAAAGCCCACAGCAAATATCATTCTCAATAGGGAAGCACTGGGAGCCTTTCCCCTAAGATCAGGAACAAGACAGGGATGTCCACTCTCACCACTGCTGTTCAACATAGTATTGGAAGTCCTAGCCTCAGCAATCAGACAACAAAAAGAAATAAAAGGCATTCACATTGGCAAAGAAGTCAAACTCTCCCTCTTCACCGATGACATACTTTACATAGAAAACCCAAGACTCCACCCCCAATATTGCTAGAACTCATACAGCAATTCAGCAGTGTGGCAGGATACAAAATCAATGCCCAGAAATCAGTGGCATTTCTATACAATAACAATGAGACTGAAGAAAGAGAAATTGGGATCCCTGGGTGGCACAACGGTTTGGCGCCTGCCTTTGGCCCAGGGCGCGATCCTGGAGACCTGGGATTGAGTCCCACATCAGGCTCCCGGTGCATGCAGCCTGCTTCTCCCTCTGCCTGTGTCTCTGCGTCTCTCTCTCTCTGTGACTATCATAAATAAATAAAAATTAAAAAAAAATTTGAAGAAAGAGAAATTAAGGAGTCAATCCCATTTACAATTGCACTCAAAAGCATAAGATACCTAGGAATAAACCTAACCAAAGAGGTAAAGGATGTCTACCCTAAAAACTATAGAACACTTCTGAAAGAAATTGAGGAAGACACAAAGAGATGGAAAAATATTCCATGCTCATGGATTGGCAGAATTAATATTGTGAAAATGTCAATGTTACCCAGGGCAATTTACAAATTTAATGTAATCCCTATCAAAATACCATGGACTTTCTTCAGAGAGTTAGAACAAATTATTTTAAGATTTGTGTGGAATCAGAAAAGACCCCGAATAGCCAGGGGAATTTTAAAAAAGAAAACCATATCTGGGGGCATCACAATGCCAGATTTCAGGTTGTACTACAAAGCTGTGGTCATCAAGACAGTGTGGTCCTGGCACAAAAACAGACACATAGATCAATGGAACAGAATAGAGAACCCAGAAGTGGACCCTCAACTTTATGGCCAACTAATATTCGATAAAGGAGGAAAGACTATCCATTGGAAGAAAGACAGTCTCTTCAATAAATGGTGCTGGGAAAATTGGACATCCACATGCAGAAGAATGAAACTAGACCACTCTCTTGCACCATACAAAAGATAAACTCAAAATGGATGAAAGATCTAAATGTGAGACAAGAGTCCATCAAAATCCTAGAGGAGAACACAGGCAACACCCTTTTTGAACTCGGCCACAGTAACTTCTTGCAAGATACATCCACGAAGGCAAAAGAAACAAAAGCAAAAATGAACTATTGGGACTTCATCAAGATAAGAAGCTTTTGCACACCAAAGGATACAGTCAACAAAACCAAAAGACAACCTACAGAATGGGAGAAGATATTTGCAAATGACATATCAGATAAAGGACTAGTTTCCGAGACCTATAAAGAACTTATTAAACTCAACAGCAAAGAAACAAACAATCCAATCATGAAATGGGCAAAAGACATGAACAGAAATCTCACAGAGGAAGACATAGACATGGCCAACATGCACATGAGAAAATGCTCCGCATCACTGGCCATCAGGGAAATACAAATCAAAACCACAATGAGATACCACCTCACACCAGTGAGAATGGGGAAAATTAACAAGGCAGGAAACCACAAATGTTGGAGAGGATGCGGAGAAAAGGGAACCCTCTTACACTGTTGGTGGGAATGTGAACTGGTGCAGCCACTCTGGAAAACCGTGTGGAGGTTCCTCAAAGAGTTAAACATAGATCTGCCCTACAATCCAGCAATTGCACTGCTGGGAATTTGCCCCAAAGATACAGATGCAATGAAATGCTAGGACACCTGCACCCCTATGTTTATAGCAACAATGTCCACAATAGCCAAACTGTGGAAGGAGCCTCGGTGTCCATCGGAAGATGAATGGATAAAAAAGATGTGGTCTCTGTATACAATGGAATATTACTCAGCCATTAGAAATAACAAATGCCCACCATTTGCTTTGACGTGGATGGAACTGGAGGGTATTATGGTGAGTGAAATAAGTCAATCGGAGAAGGACAAACATTATATGGGCTCATTCATTTGGGGAATATAAAAAATAGTGAAAGGGAATAAAGGGGAAAGGAGAAAAAATATGTGGGAAATATCAGAAAGGGAGACAGAACATGAAAGACTCCTAACTCTGGGAAACGAACTAGGGGTGGGGGAAGATGAGGTGCGCGGAGGGGGGTGGGGGTGACTGGGTGGTGGGCACTTGATTGGATGAGCACTGGGTGTTATTCTGTATGTTGACAAATTGAACACCAATAAAAAATAAATTTATTAAAAAGAAAAAAAGAAAGGTAGCTGAGCTCCTGGAGGAGGTCATTTGCCTGTCTTGAGTTGTAAGGAAATTGAATTTTTTTTCTCCATTTCTATTGTCTTTGGTCTCCACATCAACTTTTAGACATTTAGACAACGTGGGCCCTTTTAGTTTTCTAAATGTCGACAAAGACATTTAGGGTATAGATATGAAATGATATACTTTGAATTGATTTTATTGGAGGAGAAAAAAATCCTCTATAGGTCGAGACCTAGATATATATTCCATTGTGTTTTTTATTTCTTCATTATGAATAAAGAATGCAAATTTGTTAGAAATATTTCATGAGAGTGTCTTTGGGTGCAACCTCTAATAAATTCCAATAAATCTGAAAATTTTTAAAAGCATGTTAGAAATAGTAGACTATATGTTAACTAACTTGAATTTAACTAAAAACTTAAGAAAAAAAGAAATAGATTACAACTTTTAATATCATCAAAAACTAGTAATTTCAATTAATATCATTACAGTCAATTGAACACAGCAAAATTATAAGCTTATAGCACCCTTGCCCACATTTTTTTTTCCTTGCCCACATTTGACCAAAAAAAAAAAAAAAATTAAAAAAGACACATAGAGGATTATTATTTAGGATACTGAAGCTTGAAGCACATGTATTAAATTTGGGCAATCTTGGTGAAAATGAGAATGGGTTTCCTCATTATGAAACCTGACATCCTTCATCTAAAACCAAATGAGATAATAAAGTAAGAGTAACGAGATATATTTTCTGCATAAAGAACCATATAATCCTTTACCTCATTTAAATAATAGATTCATAATTTTATTCCAACCAAACTATTTGTTGAAACATTGACATGCTCGATAATGCCCCATGCTTGAAATATACTTTTTATTTCTGTATAAATAAATGCACAAGTACTCTCATGTTTTGATTTTGGTCTAGTTATTTTTATGGAGCTTCTCATGTGCCATATATTATAAAATATGGCAATATATGGAGGTAATTTTTCAAAAACAGGATGACAAACTACTTTTATTTTTTTTTTTTTTTTTAAATTTTTATTTATTTATGATAGTCACAGAGAGAGAGAGAGAGGCAGAGACACAGGCAGAGGGAGAAGCAGGCTCCATGCACCGGGAGCCCGACGTGGGATTCGATCCCGGGTCTCCAGGATCGCGCCCTGGGCCAAAGGCAGGCGCCAAACCGCTGCGCCACCCAGGGATCCCGACAAACTACTTTTATATAAAATTGAGAGCCAATGAGACTAAACTGGCAACATTTAACGCACCTATGAAAATCTGAAAATAACTAAAGTGTGCCATTCCTAAAATAGCTTATCCAGAAGTAGGATTTTTAATTCTTGAAGATAGAGTTAATATAAAAGAATCAGCTCAAATTCTTAAAGATTTCATAAAAATAGGTAATGTCATTATACACTAAAACGAAGTATATATTTTGCTCTATTTTTATACTTAAAAATCTTTTCCAAATTCTTAAGCAAAGTGAGTGATGAAAACATGGATGTTCATCATATCATTCTCTATTCTTTTCTACCTGGTTGAAATACTTCATTATTTTAAAATAATTTTAAAATACTTTAAATTTTCATTTCATAAGCACTAACAAAATCTCTGGAACTTGGATTGTATTAAATGATTATGCTTCCATATTCAAATATTTAAAACAAAATATAAAGATAATTTTCCATAACATAGATTATTATGCCTAGCACAATATTACACTTCTGAGTATGAACCAGCAGACACATTTCAATCCCATCAACCCTACCAGTTTCTCCCTAAAATTCTTAAAAGCAAAGAATGACTATAAAAATTAGTTTTCTAAGATTAATAATCCAAGAGATCTTTAAAATTTTAGTTAGCTTTTTTTCCCCACCTTGATAAGACTTTATGAAGTCACAAAAAATAAACTCCTTAATTCAGTTCAGCATATAACGCCAAATAGAGACCTTCTTTAAGAATTCAAACTTTAGCGGAGTCATCAAAAAATAGCAGCTGATACATATGGAAGTATTTTTATGAACTATATTTTATACTCAATAACTCAAATTAAATAGAGTTTGCTTTATTGACTGATGCACTCTAATGCAATGCTAAAAGAAAAAATATCTATCTCTAAATCTATAGTAAGTGCCAGCAACTTTGGAGTTCCTAGAAGCTTTAGTGGGGAGAGTGGGGATATTGGGCTCCAGCTGACAGACACTAAGACTTCCTATCTTCTTTCTTCTTCCAGTCCCATTAGCACCACTAGAATGATCTCTACATTAAATCCCTCTCTACTCAAAATATTCAGAATGGCTTGTTTTCTCTAGGTAGGCACTACCAACTGATAACACTAGTATGAAATAGATCAACAAAATCTTGTCAATCAGAATAATTAGAAAATGTTCAGTTCCTCAGTGAACTGCATAGTAGCTGCCAGAAACAGTAAACAAACAGCAATCTAAATGTATTAATATATGTATAATAAAAATTCTATGATAAAGCAGGTCAGGAAAGTCAGTACATTTGGGTAGGTCACTGAAAGCTAATGCTACATTTGAAAATTCTAATGGAGTATGCAAACATAAAATAGTTACTACCATTCTATGATATTTTTTCTGATTGATAGTTTATTAGCTAAGAAATATTAGAATCACATTTATTATTTTAATAATATATTTTTAATAACCCTAACTTCCACTGTTCATTGATTTAATTCAATATTACCGATTTTCTTCTAAGTGCTAAGAATTCCAAGTATAAAGAAAAGCAAAATAATATACCAATTGCCTTAACAATCGGAGTCTAATCATTTTCCCCTTAAACAATAGCCTTCCTATGTTTCAACTTTAAGTTATGAATATGTCACTCTCATTTTGAAACAGGGAGATCTTATTGTTTTTCAAAATTAATATTTTACTTAAAGAATAAAGTTTTTAGTTACATAATACATTATTATACTTTGAAACAGAGAAGAAATTTATCTAACATTAAACTATTTGTATTAAAACTATATGCCATTAAAATAATGTGTAAAGTATCAAAAACTATGAAAATCTAATGATATAAGTAATTTTTCATTGCTTAAAGAAGATACTAATGGTAAAAAGCACCACTTAGAAAACAAACATTTCTTGTGTGCTTACTATGTGCCATGAAGGGTGCTAGACACCAGGGTACTAAGGAATACGGTGCAGGTCTATCTCTGAGGCACTCACAGGTCCAATATAACTTCTCTTTATATATAAAAGTGGTCACTTCAAGGAACCTCAAAAAAGAAAAATGCAAAATTCTTATTTAAAATGATGATATATAAATTACATATAAAGCAAATTTGCAAAGGTCCTCTAATAAATCAGAGGCTTGGAGGTTGGATTCCTTCTTGCAATAAATTCTGAGAAATGTGGGATCCCTGGGTAGCTCAGTGGTTTGGCGCCTGCCTTTGGCCCAGGGCGTGATCGTGGAGTCCCGAGATCGGATCCTGCGTCGGGCTCCCGGCATGGAGCCTGCTTTTCCCTCTGCCTGTGTCTCTGCCTCTCATTCTCTCTCTGTGTGTGTCTGTCATAAATAAAATAAATAAATCTTTTTTAAAAAATTCTGAGAAATGTACATACATTGAAAATATAAGTGATTACAAATATAATTTTCACTAAAAGTGATTTGGATCCAAATTATCTATGAGGAACATTAGAAATTTCAAATTATATATCTGAAGCTTTGGTTGATTATAAGCTCTGTATCTGGCTTTAAAAAAATTCTTAGTGTAACTTTTTTTGCTTATTTTTTTGAATTTAAATATTGTCGACTCTAATTTATTCTTCTAGGAATGAATATTAGAAAATGGTATTTTCTGTAATGTATGTTAAACCAAATGTGCTTAATTCTGTACAATAATAATTCTATATCATAAGCTTGGCAATAAAGAATCATATCTACTGACAAAATTAATATACTATAAAAATTAAAAATGATAATTAATATTATATCCTATACAAATTCACTACCTGTTAGGCCTAAAACATTAAACTTTGCTACTCAGGCTTCTTTTCAACATCCTACAAAAGCATATTTTCAATGTGAGGAAAAATACACAATGACTCTTTACTCTGGTTAGCTTGTTTTTAAACAAACACATATTATAAAATTCATTCCATAAAAATTGCAGCCTTTTTGGCATAAGAGGCAAAGAGGCAAAAAATGTGATTTAAAAGAGAACAAACATCACCTTGAATCTGTCCCAGTTCTCCATTCCTGTCAAATTTTAATTGGCTTCAGTAACACGAGAAAGGAAATACCTAGTCATTTTAACCAGGTGTTCCGAACAACTTTCACCCATACTCATCTCCAGGTTCCATACAAATAGATTTAAAAAGAAAGAAGAAAACAAAGAGAATATTTTTCCATACACATCTAATCCTGAGTCCGCACAGCCTGTGTTGCTCTTACCATTTTTTTCACATATTTTTACTGATCAGTGAACCTTCAAGTTTACATTTGAATCCAGCCATTAAGAAATAAGCACTAAGCACAAGAATCAGCTTTAATATGCCTTAGTTAACTTTGTCCAAACATATAGAAGGTACCATGTGTTTAGAAGAAACTGCACTAGGAACAAGCTAGAATGTCTGTAATTGATTTCTTTCACAGTGTGAACTAATGAGTTACAAACAGAAAATACTTATTGTTTGATCACTTAAAAAAACAAAAACAAAAACAAAAAAAAAACCTCTGACTTCAAAAATGCTTTCTGACTTTTCCTTCTCAAGATGCCCTAAGATAAATTTTTATAATTTATGGTTACTTTAGTTTATTAAAAGTCTGTACAGATTTTGTTTCCTGTAATGGCAAAATAGATGACTCCCATGGACAGCAACTATAAACTCTAGCCAAAATATGAATAAAAACAATCATTTTAAGTTAAGGCACTAAAGAATGAACAAAACTTTTGGAACTTATGGAGAAAACACCTATGAAACAGAGTAACTGCACTGGGTGAAATTTATGTTCATGCAACTTTGTCTGCGAGGGCACTTCCCATTCTGAGTAGCCCAAGACATTGTGTACTCAGAAGACAGAATTCAGGCCTGAGAAAGAAAATTCCCAGTAAAGAGAACTATAAAGAAAAGGGAATAAATCTTTTTGTAAACCCTATCCAAACCCTGGACTGGTCTCTGAACTACATATACTCCCTGGGACCAGGTGAAAAAAGTACTGGAGGCTCAAAGAACTGATGAGAAATTTTAACGATTTGCACACCAGAGTTGTGGCAAAGTTAGAAGTTGCAATGCAGCTAAGTTAACTGCCTGCTAGAACAAAAGTCAAGATTCTACACCGAAAGACATAAAAAATCCAGAATCCCTAAAATACATCAACCACGATGTCCAATACACAGCAACAAAAAAAATTGACATTAAAAAAAGCAAATAGCAAAATCAAAAGTGTCCACGATCAAGAGAAAAAACACTTAATAGATAGCAACTCCAGGATTATCCAAATTTTGGAGTTGGCAGACTTCAGAGAAGCTATTATGAACATGTTCAAAAATATAAAAGAAAAAGTTTTGGAAACCATAATAGTGAACAACATGGAAATTAGAGAACTGAAAATTACAATGTCTAAGTTAAAATTTTACTGGATAGTCTTAACAGCATATTTGAGATTCCAAATGAAAGGCACAAAAAACTTGGAGATAAATTAAAATTTTCCAATCTAAGGAAAAAGAGAAAAAAATATTATAAAAGGCATTGAAAAAACCATTCCTAACAAAACTTCAATGACATTGTTCACAAAACTAGAACAATTCTAAGATTTGTATGGAACCACAAAAGACAGCAACTAGCTGCACAAAGAGGTACAGAGTTAAAGGAATCATGCTTTCTGATTTTAAACTATATTACAAAGCCATAGTAATCAAAACAATACAGTATTGGCATAAATATAGATCCATATATCATTAGAACAGAATGGAGAACCCAGAAATAAACTCAAACATATATGGCCAATTAATTTACAACAAAGGAACCAAGAATATACAATGGGGAAATGACAGTCTCTTACATGGTGTTGGGAAAAGTGGACAATCACTTGCAAAAGGATAAAATTGGACCACTACCTTATACTATACACACAAGTTAATTAAAAATGGATTAAAAACTTGAACCTAGGACCTGAAACCATAAATCTCCTAGACTAAAACATGGGCAGTATACTTCTTGACATTGGCCTTGGTGATAACTTTTTGGATTTGACACCAAAAGCAAATGCAACAAAGGCAAAATTAAACAGGTAGAACTCAAACCAAAAACCTACTGCACAGCAAAGGAAACCATCAATGAAAGGCAACCTCAGGAATGGGAGAAAATATTTGCAAATCATATATCTAATAAAAGATTAATGTCCAAAATATGTAAAGAACTCAGATAACTCAATAACAAAAGAACAACCTGATGATAAAATGGACAAATCTAAATAGGCATTTTTTCAAAGAAGACACACAGATGAGGAACAAGTAAGTGAAAAAGTATTCAATGTCACTAGTTATCAGGGAAATGAATATCAAAACTACAATAAGATATCACCTCATACCTGTTATAATGGCTATTGTCTAAAAGACAATAAATAGCAAATGTTGGAAAGAACATAGAAAAAAGGAAACCCTTGTGCAGTAATTATCTCTCTGTGACTGGCTTATTTCACGTAGCATAATTTCTTCTAAGTTCCTCCATATTGTCACAAATGGCAGAGTTTGGGGGCACCTGAGTGGGTCAGTCAGTTTAAGTATCCAACTTGATTTCAGCTCAGGTCATGATTTCAGGGCCATAAGATTGAGCCCTGCATTGGGCTCCATACTCAGTAGGTAGTCTGCCTGAGATTCTCTCTCCCTCTCCCTCAGCCCTTCCCTTGCCCTGTGTACTCTCTCTTTCTCTCTAAAAAATAAAGAAATAAATCTTTAAAAACAACAACAACAATGGCAGGGTTTCTTTCTTTAAGGCTGAATAATATCCTACTCTGTGTGTGCATATGTGTGTACATGCTCATGACATTGTCTTTATCCATTCAACCATCCATGAACACTTAAATTGTTTCTATGTCTTGGCTATTGTAAAGAATGCTGTAATGAAATAGGAATGCACGTATCTTTTCAAGTTACTGTTTTCATTTCCTTTTGATAAATACCCAGAAGTAGGATAGCTAGATAATATAATAGTCTATTTTTAATGCTTTTAGGAAACTCCACAGTGTTTCCTATACCAATGCCTATACCAATTTGTAATCCCACCATCACTGTACAATGGGTCCCTTTTCATTGTAGTCCTCAACAAAATAACAGCAAACAGTACAATTCAATTAAGTACATTAAAAGGACCACATTCTATGGTCATTGGGATTTATCCATGCAATGCAAGGATGGTTAAATATATGCAGATCAGGAAGTGTAATACACCACATCACCAGAATGATGTATATCATATAATCATCTCAACAAACACAGAGAAAGCATTTGACAAAATTCAACATTCTCTCATCATAAAAACACTCAACAAATTAGGCATAAAATGAATGTAGCTCAATAAAATAAATATTGCATATGACAAACCCACAGCTAATATCATCATACCCAATAATGAGAAGCGGAAAGCTTTTCCTCCAAGATCAGGAGTAGGACAAAGATGCCTATTCTTTCCACTTGCATTCAACATAGTATTACAAGTCCTAGCCAAAACAATTAAGCAAGAAAAATATATAAAAGACATCTAAATCAGAAAGTCTCAATAAATTTTAACATATTTAAAGAATACAGATTAGAGAGTTTCATTCACTTTAGCAGAAATTCAGCTAGATAGCTATCAAATCATTCTGAAGAACTGCAAACTCAACCAGGCATCTAAGAATAGCTGCATCTCTACAAATAGAACAGCAATCACTTTGGACAAGGTAAGAGGTGTGAAGAAGTGAATACAAGGCAATATATGGGAAGACAGACCTAGGGGGAGGGAGTCTCTGGTAGCTGGAACCAGAAAGTGATAGAATAGTGGAGTGCAAAACTGGAACTTTTTGGAGTCTGCTGCAGTAAGGGACTTCCCAGCCTGGAAGGTGCTCAGGTGGCAAAGCAGGAGGAGCATTCTAGGTAGGACAGTGTGGTCTCAGGATCCTTGGAGTCACAGGAAGACCAGTGGCGCCTGATTGCAGCAGATTTCCCAGGCATCACAGTGGGGGAAGCCAGCTGCATTCAGCGAGCTCAGGAGTGGGCTCTTGGCTCAGGTTGCCATAAACTGAACCACAGCTCAGTTGCGGGACTGCTCTCTGAGCAGACAACCAAGCAAGCAGCAGAACCACCACAAGACACGCTCTCCCTCCCCTGGGAAGAGAAGCATGGGTGTGTGGCTCAGGAGCCTGCAGGGTTTGGAGACTCCAAAAGAGGGTCGCATGCCTCAGACAGAAATGCTCAGTCACAGGCTGGGTGAGCATGGAGTGCGAATGTAGACCAGGAAGACAAGAATGATTGACTGCTTTTCCTTGAGGGAACACTGAGGAGTGGGGCCCCTGGCTTTTGGCTCCAGGACTGGAGATTGGGAGGCTACCCTTTTCATTTTCATTCTCTAAAGAGATACAGAAAGATTTCAGGGAGCAGAAGCCACATAGAGCAATCTGGAGCTGATTACTTAGCCTGGCCCCACCCCCTGCAAAGGTGATGCAAATCTGCCCAGGGCAAAAACACCTGAGAATCAGCCCAACAGGTAAGTTCACCCCAGAAAATTAGCAAGAGCATCCAGCCAAGACCAAGTTTACTGATCATAGAGAATTGCAAAACTCCAGTGCTAGGGTAATATAGCATACAGAACTCATGGTTGTTTCCCATGATTCTTAGTTTTTCAATTTGAATATTTTTTCTCTTTCCCTTTTCAACAAATTTCTTTCATCAATTCTTTTTTAATATTTTTAATTTTTACAGTTACATTTTACGCTTTCATTGTATTTAATTAAATTCTGGGTGTATTTTTTTTAAGATTTTATTTATTTATTCATGAGACACACACACACACACACACAGAGGCAGAGACACAGGCAGAGGGAGAAGCAGGCTCCATGCAGAAAGCCTGACGTGGGACTCAATCCTGGGACTCTAGGATCACAACCTGAGCTGAAGGTGGCACTAAACTGCTGAGCCACCCGAGCTGCCCAAATTCTGGGTGTATTAAATACACTCAGAATCTAGCATATGGTTCTGTTCTCTTCACCTGTCTGATCATGTTCTCTCTTTTTCTTTGTTTTTAAACTATTTTTAAATTTTCATATTTGCAGTCATATTCTATCCTTTCAATGTATTTTAATTTTATGTTTTAATTTTAGGTATTTAATTATATATACAATTTTTTTCTTTACTTACAATTTTAAGATGCAGTTTCTTCTAACAAGCTAACCAAAATACACTCAGGACATAGTGTATTGTTCTGTTCTGTTCACTTATCTGTTTATATTCCTTTTTTTCTTCGTCTTTTCATTTTCATTTTTACAGTTAGATTTTATCATTTCATTGTATTTAAATTTATTTTTGTACATATATAATTGTTTCTTTCTTTACAGTTTTGGGATCTAGTTTCTAGCAAACAGACCAAAAAATACATAGGATCCAGTCAATTACTCTGTTCTGTCCACCTGTCTGACTATATCTTTTTTAAAAAAATTTTTTTCAAAAAAGTTTTTGCTTTCAGTTTTGAGTCTCTTCTGATTTGTTTAGTATATATTGCCCTGGGGTCATTGTTGTCATTTTAGTATTTTTTTTTCTCTCATTCACATATTCTTTTCTGGATAGAATAACAAGATAGAAAAAACCTCAAAAAAAGAGAACAAAAGTAGTACTGACTGCCAGGAACCTAATCGGTATGTACATAAATAAGATGGAACTCTGGTTGGAACCAGAATTCAGAATACCAATTATAAAAATAATAGCTGGACTTAAGAAAAGCACAGAACACACTAGAGAATTCTTTTCTGGAGAAATAAAAAAAGGTAAAATCTAAAGTTGAAATAAAAAAGGCTACTAATGAGATATAATAAAAAAAATGAAGGTTCTAACTGCAGGATAAATGAGGCAAAAGAGAGAATTAGTGATACGGAAGACAAAATGATGGAGAATAAAGCAGTTGACAAAAAGAGATACAACTTGGATCATAAGGGGAGAATTCAAGAGATAAGTAATACCACAAAGCAAAACAACATTAGAATAATTGAGATCCCAGAAGAAGAGGAAAGGGAAGAACATTTATTGGAGCAAATTATAGCAGAGAAATTCCCTAATCTGGGGAAGGAAACAGGCATTCAATTAAGGAGAGAGATCCCCCTCAAAATCAGTAAAAATAGGTCAATACCTTGACATATAATAGTGAAACTTGCAAATCTCAGAGACAAAGAAAAAAATCCAGAAAGCATGTCTGGACAAGAGGTCCATAACCTACAAGGGTACAAACATTAGACTGGCAGAAGATCTATCCATAGACACCTGGCAGGCCAGAAAAGACTGGCATCATATATTCAGGGTGTTAAATGAGAAAAATATGCAGCCAAGAATGCTTTATCCAACTAGGATGGCATTCAAAATAGAGGGAGAGATAAAAAGCTTCCAGAACAAACAGAAACTGAAGAATTTGTTATCACTAAACCAGCCCTGCAAGAAATATTAAAAGGGATCACTTGGGTAGCCCAAGTGGCTCAGCAATTTAGCACTGCCTTCAGCCCAGGGTGTGATCCTGGAGACGCAGGATCGAATCCCGTGTCTGGCTCCCTGCATGGAGTCTGCTTCTCCCTCTGCCTGTGTCTCTGCCTCTCTCTCTCTCTCTCTCTGTGTCTCTCATGAATAAATAAATAAAATCTTTAAAAAAATAAAGGGATCCTTTAAGCAAAGAGAGAGCCCAAAAGCAACACAGACCAGAAAAGAACAGAGACAATATACAGAAACAGTGACTTTATAGGTAATACAATGACGCTAAAGTAATATCTTTAAATTATTACTCTGAATGCAAATGGGCTAAATGCTCCAATCAAAAAACACAGAGTATCAGATTGGTTTAAAAAGCAACCTGCACCCCGATGTTTATAGCAGCAATGGCCACAATAGCCAAACTCTGGAAGGAGCCTCGGTGTCCATCGAAAAATGAGTGGATAAAGAAGATGTGGTTTATGCATACAATGGAATATTACTCAGCCATTAGAAATGACAAATACCCACCATTTGCTTCAACGTGGATGGAACTGGAGGGTATTATGCTGAGTGAAGTAAGTCAGTCGGAGAAGGACAAACATTATATGTTCTCATTCATGTGGGGAATAAAAATAATAGTGAAAGGGAACATAAGGGAAGGGAGAAGAAATGTGTGGGAAATATCAGAAAGGGAGACATAACGTAAAGACTGCTAACTCTGGGAAACGAACTAGGGGTGGTAGAAGGGGAGGAGGGTGGGGGGTGGGAGTGATTGGGTGACGGGCACTGGGGGTTATTCTGTATGTTGGTAAATTGAACACCAATAAAAAAAAAGAAATTTTAAAAAATTAAAAAAAAAAGCAAGACTCATAGATATACTGCTTACAAGAGATTCATTTTAGAGCCAAAGACACCTCCAGCTGGAAAGTGATGGGGTGCAAAACCATTCATCATTCTAATGGACATCAAAAGAAAGCTGGGGTAAAAAAAAAAAAAAAAAAACAAGAAAACAAAAAAAGAAAGCTGGGGTGGCAATATTTATATCAGAAAAGTTAGGTTTCAAACCAAAGACTGTAACATAAGATGAGGAAGCACACTATCATAATTAAGGGGTCTATACAATAAGATCTAACAATTATAAATATTTATGTCCCTAACATGGGAGTAGCCACTTATATAAAACAGTTAATAACAAAATCTAAGAAATACATCAGTAATAATACAATGATAGTAAAGGACTTTAAGACCCCACTCACTGCAATAGATGTAAGTAGAAGATCAATAAGGAAACACGGGCTTTGAATGACACACTGGACCAGATGGACTTCACGGATATATTCAGAGCATTTCATCCTAAAGCAACAGAATATACATTCTTCTCTAGTGCACATGGAACATTCTCCAGAAGAGATCACATACTGGGTCACAAATCAGGTCTCAACTGTTACCAAAAGACTGGCATCATTCCCTGCATATTTTCGGACCACAATGTTTTGAAACTGGATCGCAATCACAAAGGGAAAATTGGAAAGAACTCAAATACATGGACGCTAAAGTCCTACTAAAAAATGAATGGTCAACCAGGAAATTAAAGAAGAGCTAAAAAATCATAGAAACAAATGAAAATGAAAACACAACTGTTCAAAACCTTTGTGATGTAGTACAGGCAGTCCTAAGAGGGAAGTATATAGCAATATAGGCCTTTCTCAAGAAACAGGTAAGGACTCAAATAAACAGCCTAGCTTTACATCTAAAGGAGCTGGGTATTATGCTGAGTGAAGTAAGTCAGTCGGAGAAGGACAAACATTAAATGTTCTCATTCATTTGGGGAATATAAATAATAGTGAAAGGGAATATAAAGGAAGGGAGAAGAAATGTGTGGGAAATATCAGAAAGGGAGACAGAACGTAAAGACTGCTAACTCTGGGAAACAAACTAGGGGTGGTAGAAGGGGAGGAGGGCGGGGGGTGGGAGTGAATGGGTGACGGGCACTGGGGGTTATTCTGTATGTTGGTAAATTGAACACCAATAAAAAATAAATTAAAAAAAAAAGAAAAAATTACAACCAAAAAAATAAATAAAATAAAATAAAGGAGCTGGAGAAAGAACAGAAAATAAAGCCTAAACTCAGCAGGAGAAGATAAAATAATCAAGATTAGAGCAGAAATCAATGAAATAGAAACCAAAAGAACAGTAGAACACATCAACAAAACTAGGAGCTCGTTCTTTGAAAGAATTAATAAGACTGATAAACCACTGGCCAGACTTATCAAACAGAAAAGAGAAAGGACCCAGGTAAATTAAATCATGAATGAAAGAGGAGAGATCACAACCAACACCACAGAAATACAAACAATTATAAGAATATATTATGAGCACTTATATGTCAACAAATTAGGCAATGTAAAAGGAATGGATGCATTCCTAAAGATGTATAAACTACCAAAACTGAAATGGGAAGAAATAGAAAACCTGAACAGACCAAGAATGAGCAAAGAAATTGAGTCAGTAATCAAAAATCTCCCACCAAACAAGAGCCCAGACCAGATGGCTTCCCAGGGGAATTCTACCAAACATTTAAAGAAGAATTAATACCTACTCTTCTGAAGCTGTCCAAAAAAGCATAAATAGAAGGAAAACTTCCAAACTCTTTCTATGAGGCCAGCATTACCTTGATTCCAAAACCAGACAAAGACCCCACTAAAAAGGAGAATTACAAACCAATATCCCTAATGAATATGGATGCAAAAATTCTCACTAAGTTGCTAGCCAATAGGATCCAACAGTACATTAAAAGAATTATTCACCATGATCAAGTGAGATTTATTCCTGTGCTGCAGGGGTGGTTCAACATTCACAAATCAATCAACATGATACACCACATCAATAAAAGAAAGAATAAGAACCATGTGATGCAGAAAAAGCATTTGACAATATACAGCTCCCTTTCCTGATAAAGAAAAAAAAAACCTCAAGTAGGAATAGAAAGAACATAAAGGCTATATATGAAAGATCTATAGCTAATATCATCCTCAATAGGGAAAAACAGCTTTTCCCCTTAAGGTCAGGAACATGACAGAGATGTCCACTCTCTTCACTGTTGTTCAAGAAGTCCTAGCCTCAGCAATCAGACCACAAAAGGAAATGAAAGGCATCCAAATAGGCAAGGAAGAAGTCAAAATTTCCCACTTCACAGACAACATGATACTCTCTCTAGAAAACCCAAAAGACTCTACAAAAAAATTGCTAGAACTTATATATGAATTCAGCAAAGTCACAGGATATAAAACCAATGTACAGAAATCTGTTGCATTTCTATACACCAATAATGGAGCAATAGAAAAAGAAATCAAGGAATCAATCCCATTTACAATTGCACCCAACACTATAAGATACCTAAGAATAAACCTAACCAAAGAGGTAAAAGACCTGTATTCTGAAAACTATAGAACACTTCTGAAAGAAATTGAAGATGACACAAGAAATGGAAAAACATCCCATGCTCATGGATTGGAAGAATAAATATTGTTAAAATGTCTATACTGCCCAAAGCATTCTACACATTCAATGAAATCCTGATTTAAAAAAATACCAGAATTTTTCACATAACTAGCACAAACTATCCTAAAATTTGTATGGAACCAGAAAGGACCCCCAATATCCAAAGGCATGTTGAAAAAAAAAAAAAAAAAAAAAGCAGAGCAGGAGGCATCACAATCCCAGACTTCAAGCTCTATTACAAAGCTGTAATCATTAAGATGTATGGTACTGGCACAAAAATAGACCATAGATCAATGGAACAGAATAAAGAACTCATAAATGGACTCACAACTATATGGTCCACTAATCTTCAACAAAGCAGTTAAGAATATCCAATGGGAAAAAGACAGTCTCTTCAACAAATGGTGTTGAGGAAACTGGACAACCCCATGCAGAAGAATGAAACTTTCTTACAACATACACAAAAATAAATTCAAAATGTATGAAAGACCTAAATGTAAGACCAAAAACCATCAAAATTCTAGAAGAGAATACAGGCAGCAACCTCTTTGACCCTGGCTAAGTAAGTAGCAACTTCTTACTAGACACCTCTCTGGAGGCCAGGGAAACAAAGGCAAAATGAACTATTGGAACCTCATCAAGATAAAAAGCTTCTGCACACAAAGGAAAACCAACAAAATTAAAAGGCAACCTATACATATATATAATGGAGTGTTACTTAGCCATCAAAAGGAAGGAAATCTTGCCATTTGCAACATCGTGGATGGAACTAGATTATATTATGCTAAGCTAAATAAGTCAAAGACAAATACATGATTTCACTCATATGTGGAATTTAAGAAACAATATAGATGAACATAGAGGAAGAGCAAAAAAAAAAAAATAAGATAAGATAAAAATAGAGAGGCAAACCATAAAAGACTCTTAACTATAGAGAACAACTAAGGGTTGCTGAAGTGGAGATGGGGGGATGGGCTAAATGGATGATGGACATTAAGGAGGGCACTTGTTGGGATGAACACTGGGTGTTATATGTGAAGTGATAAATCACCAAATTCTACTCTTGAAACCAATACTACACTATATGTTAATTAACTTGAATTTAAATTGAAAGCAAACAAACATGATATTGGAACAATTGGCTTTCCATCTGAAAGAAAATTAAAGCAAACCCATTCTTTCACCACATACATAAAAAAATTTCAGGACTAAATATTTAAATTTAAAATATAAAATAATAAAATTCCTACACAATATAAAATCTAAGAAGATTTTCTTTAAAATGGAAACTAAGTAGCTCTAAAAGAAGAGATAAACTTATTTGAGCTATAAATTTTTTAAAATAAATTATTTTGTATGATACAAGAACCTAGCAGATAAGCAAGAGATTTTGAAAATATCAGAAGAATTAACATGTAATTAACATAATATAATAAAATTCTTACAAATAGCCAAGGAAGAGAGAAACTACACTTTAGAAAACATACTAAGGAAAGACAATTAACAGAAGATATCATCCAAATGACATAAAATACATTTTAAAAAAATGTTCAGCTATAGTAGCAGTATGGGAAGTAAAAGTTAAAGTTACTGTAATATATCATCTTATTCCCATATAATTGATAAACATTAAAAATTATCTTACCTTTTGTAGATAGAAGTGTACTCTCATACATTTCTGGAGGGAAATTTGGCTTCTAACAACTCTATTGGAACTCTTTTGTAAAGCAATCTATCAACAATTATTTAAAATAAGAATATTGTACCCCTTTTGGGGTACTTAGGGACTTAAGTATGTTAAGTGTCTGACTTCAGCTCAGGTCATGATTTCAGGGTCCCAGGATTGAGCCGCCAATTCAGATTCCTCACTCAGCAGGAAGTCTACTTGTCCTTTTGCCCCTCCCCCAGTTTGTATGCACTCTCTTTCTCCCTCTCTCTCTCTCTCTCTAATAAATAAAATCTAAAAAAAAAAAAAAAAAAGAATATTGTACCCCTTCAAACGGCCACATGAAGATAATAAATAATGTTAATTGCAACACTAGCAATAGTGGCTACAATTGCAAACAAACTGAAATGCCCATCACCCAGTGAATACTGGACAACTTAGAGGACACCCAACCATGATACGTTATTTAGCAAATGAAAAGAATGACAACT